>NW_028288590.1:1927500-3155000 GCF_059628265.1 Tinamus guttatus | reverse complement strand
TAAAAATGTAAACATGTGAACAGCTCACTGTCTTGATTGCTGGTTTAGAGTCTATGATGCTAATGAGGCTTCTGACAGGTTAAATGTGGTGTATCATCTATATTTCCAAGCAGCAGGATTTGTGAATATTTGACTCTTTTTTTTTTAAGCTAAATTCTGCTTGTTGAATATGCATATTGCTGGTTTTATTACCCAGTGCTTTGTGGTGAGCATAATTGGATATATTTTACAGAGATGGTTTTATTTTTAATATGCTTCTTATCTCCAATTAAAAAAAAAAAAGAGTATTGTTAAGTTCAAGATTATACTGTAGGTGATACTGAGTGGAGTATAGTGCAGACCAAAATCTGTCACTTACGATCCCAAAAAAACTTAAGAATTCTAGCTTTAATTAAAATTATTAAAAATCTTTGCTCCCATTGTTGCAAAGAAAATCTTTTTCTGTGTTGATCTGTAACCAGTGTGAAACAGCAGCTCTGAAGGGTGGGACCTGTTCTGCTCATCTTTAGGAAGAACCATCCTAGAAGCTCCTGGGTGAGAGACTCCCGCTCCGCTCAGTGTCCCCACAGCCCCAGAGTAGCTGGAGAGGTGTTTGCTGCTGGCTTCCCCAAACTGTTGCATTTTTTTGGAGACAGCCAAACTCTGCTGGGGAGTTATCAGGGGAGAAGGGCAAAAAGGATTTCTAAGACGGTAGCACTCAGGCTCCTCCTGTGGATACACCAGCTAAGGTAGATTATGGAACAGGGAAGCGTGGGAAGAGGAGGTTGGTGGTCTGTGGGTGCCCCACCTGTGCCGAGGGCCTTTGAGTTTTCCGAAGGAGTTCCTCTGGAACTCCTCAGTAATCCTAAAAAACGATGTTCACTTCTCCTTAGGATTTACTTGAACTTTCCAAATAGAAAAGCTGCACAGCTGGGTCCTTTTCAGTAAGGAACTTTATATGCTTTGATCATAGTATTGGTGTTGGCAAAGCCCTTGCAATCTTTTATAATATTTGTGCTTCTACTCATTCTCATTTTAAAAATGTATTTCAATTTAAAACATTCATTGAAAACACATTTCCAAACAAACTCATACAGTGTCTATATAAAATTAATGTAATTAATGAAAAGAGGCTCTACAGAATGAAATCGTTAACAAATGCTGCTCTTTTACATAATTCTGTTAACTTTGAAACTGTGATTATTCTAAATCAATAATATTATTGTCAGCACATTCTCCTTCTTGAAAACAGAAATCATCTGGAAAATTAATGTTTTGCTTGAGGCTTTGCCCTTTATCTAATGCAAATTAGAGAAATTGATTAACACAATAGAAAGAAAAGTTATACCTTCCCCTGTAATATATTTTTGATAGCTGTTGCTTGATAAATTAGTATATCGTGTGTTTTTAAATGAATATGATTTATTGCCATTGTCTGCCGTATGAAGAAACGCAAAAAAAAAAAAATGTTTGCCGTATCATTGACTTGAACATATCAATGGCACTGTTGGACAATTCTTGCTGAGTGTTAAGATGATTTATGTAACAGACCGAAGGTTTTCACAGTAATACATTACAGTCTCCAGCTATCAAGCCTAGTTCATGCAGAGACAAAAGAAGCTGAAAAACACTTGCTTCTGAAGGTCCTCTGTTTAGAAATTTGAGATAAGGTTGATCCTATTAAAACTCCTAGAAATATCAGCTGTCAAATACATTATCCTAACTTTCCAATGTGCATGCGGTATACTGCTGTTTTTTCTTCTTCTAATGAGCTCATTGTTTTTAAATTACTTTCAATTCATAACTATTTCGGTTATGTAACAATGTGTTCAATAATAGAAGAGGAGACAGCCTGAAGCATCTATCTTTTAAAAACTGGCATCCTTCCACAGTTCGGATGCAAAAGCCTTGGTGTAAATTAAAAATTAAGACACGCTCTACATAGTTGGCAGTACCATTCTCTCCATCTAAATTTAATATCTATAGGCAAATTCCAAATTTTTAAGGAATCATTTTTAATACCAGCTTCTGTTGAGTGTATGAATGGTGACTGATGCAACTGCTGGGCACAGGGGTTAATGAATTAGGCTTATCTTTTATGCTGTCCTACAGTACTAGTTCTACTCTTTCCAGAGAGATTTATAATTGCAGGCTTGCTGCCTCTTGTGGTCAGTCTGTTTGAAGTACCTTCTTTGGATCCCTTCTCTGCTTAGTTTTTAAAGGTGTTTTTTTATATTATTTATTTTAGAAACATAAATAAGTTTTACTGGCCAATATACTTTCATCCTTGTAGATTATTTACATAGAAGGGCTTTAATTTTTCTTCCTTCTTTCTCCTTATTCCGTTTTCTTTAGTTCTTACACAGTCAGGTTGTGCAAGCATTTCCCACATTATTCAGAAAACAATGTATCTGGGTTCCACAGAATAGGAATACAAGATTATTTTGGTGTTATTACTGATCCTCATAGCATGATGCTTAGTTGAGTTATGTGATGCTAAATTAAAAGATTGCCCTTTGACATATTTGTATGTTTGCCCCCTCCCACCATCTAACTCTCTCCTGTTGCTAGATTTGGCCAGACTAAGTGGCATAAAAGATAAATTGAAGGGTTCCTGTTATTCAGGAACAAAAAAGCTTGGACTTGGACTGGACTGCGAACCATGGTTACGTGTTAGTATCGTTTTATTCTAGAAAGCTTTTCTCATAAAATTATAGACTAAGGTGCCATAAGGTCTCTTGATCTCAGAGTAGGCATCTCAAATATCATCTGCTTTATGAGGTTTCCATCATTTGGGGTAGAAATGTCACAGAATCTAACTAGAAATACAGAATATTGTCCTTCAGATTTGGGAGACCATCCTTGACTGAAAAAGTTATTCATAGGTTCAAGTCTATGAATGGCCCAAATTCAAGGTTGCTCAGTTCTGAGGGCACCAATGTGTTACTTCCATACAAAGCATATTCAGATCTGCTTATAACAAATACGCATGTTAATTAAAATCCTCTTTATAATAAAGTAAGACTAAAGTCTGTGTCTGTTCAGTGCTTTCCAGTCGGTTTAGTGATGTTACTTTGTAAAGGACTTTCTGGAACATAACAGAGATCTAGAAAGTTCCCCTAGAAAGAAGAGCTGCTAAACACCTCACCCACTCCCACAGTCGTAAGATGAAGACAAAACCACTGGCAAAGTTCCTAGCAGCTCCTTAAGACAAATAAAGCATTTATTGCTACTCTTTTTGATTCAAAAATGAAAGGAAGAGCTTGCTGGTACTTCTGTGACCAGTAGAATGAAAAGTACCTCTTTCTTGTCTTGTCTTACTTTGTAAAGTAAAATTGTCCTGATACAAAAGCCTACTAGGAAAGAAAAAACCCAGGGAGGATCAAAAGACTCTAAACCTGCTCTCCACCCCCAAGAAAAACCTAGGAGAGCTGAGTGTATGGGCCACATGTATTATTAATACATATGAGCTCTACTTATTAACTGTAATTGGATACAGGCAGTGTAGCCATCCCTAATGCTTTTGGTGGCAGATTACTGCTTTCATTAGCAATTCCAGATAAATGGAAGTAGATTGGAAGAAGAGATGCTCTAGGAAAGCTCAGGATAAGGACAGGGTCATGACTGGCCTGGGAGTGGGACCTTAGGCTTCATGGAAATCTTGGACCTGGTCTTGCACTGGAGTTCCCCTAAACCTCTTCTGAGGAAGAAAATAGCCTTATGTTTCAGCAAAACAGTCCCATACATGCCCATTGCCAGCAATGGCCTGGTCACTTCAGTGAGAGCATTTTCCCATGGTGAGGTGGGAGATGGCTACAGCTTTAGCAGTGGGCACTGAAGCCTGTGCCTGCTGTGAGGAGGTCAAGCACATGCCCTGTTCCTCGCTCCCTCCTTCCCCACGCAGATGCCACAACCTTGTTTCTGGGGTATGTTGGCTTAGCTGCTTATAGGACTATTGCTTTCTGATTTGCCAGTGGGCTGAGTCGTTACAGGTGTGTGTAGCATGCTCCTGGACAGGCCACACTGGAGTACCATCATGTTACTAATGGAATAACTTGGTTTAGGAACCACCTGTACACACACGAAATATGGGTATGGAGAATGATAGCTGAACAGGGTCCCCCTCAGGTGCCTTCAATTATCTGTCTGCCATTAGCATGCGGGCAGGATGCTGACTTTGGTGAAATACTCAAATAGTTTATTTGCCTTTTTCCTTAAAAAACATCCCCCCCACACCCCGCCAAAAAGAAACATTATAGGAAATGCTTGTTCTGTGTAACTATGTTGTTCAGCCACTACCACAGAACGGCAGGATTATATTTACTATAGTGGGTAATTAATTCCACATAAATTACATGTTGTTTTGACATTTTATTGCCTTTGCTACAGTTTCACTATTCCAAGCAGCTTATTTAAGTGTAATTGACAATTATGTGTTAGGTGATGTGGGATTTGCAAAACTCTAGAAGTTTTGCAAGCAGTAACCATGATGTGGATTTCTTTTAAATAATAAGAGAGTAACCTAGTATTTAAAATGATTAGCTCATATAGATAAAATAATTATTATATAGCTATAGATGATGCAACTGCAGATTTGGGTTGTAGAGTTTTATGTGACTATTATTTTAATTTCTATTTTAAAAAGTGAAGTTAATGTCCTAATGGCATTTCAATTATTTCTAGATTTTTTTGAAATTTTACTAATTAAAGAGACATTTGAAAATCAGTCTAAATAAAGCAAAAGCTGGACTCTCAACATATGATATGCAAGAGCGGTGCATAAATAAGATAGCAAATTTGCTCTATACCCTCAATATTTGTGGTGTCCGCATAGCCACTCCGTCAGTATTTGGTTTGGCAGCAACCCCAAGTTGAAGTCCCCACTTCTTTAATCCAGATCCTTGTGCTACTCTTGCTTCAGGACAGTAGGAGGCCAGATTTTTCAGAAATTCTTCTTTCTCTAGAAGGTGTTGAGCGGGAACATTTTGATTCATCAAAGATACAGCACAAGGTATTTTCACTGTAGGACACTGAGAGATAAAAATCAAATGTTGGATTAACACTTCTTTATACCTACAAAATCAGAGAGAAAACTATTTTGAGGCCATGAATCTTTTGGGATTGTGGAGGAGACAATGTTGAACACTAAATGTCCTCCTTTCACAGCTCATGAATCTTTCTGATAGATGTAAGCTATAGGGACCTAAGCCCACAAGCGTTATAGAAATCTAATCTATATATGTGAGATAATGCTAGTCCAGAATAGCATTATGAGTATTGTCATTTTCTCAATTTCTGTTCCTCCTTTAGTATTTTTTTAATTAAACCTGTAAGCTCTCTCTTTGCAGATCTTTCTTTTTATAGTCTAATGTAATAGTAACTAGCCAACTGTAAATTTGGCCGTAATATTTTTTTGGTTTTACACAGCTTATAAACGGTGACATAATAAATATTACATTTTCTTTGAACATGAGTATGCCTCCTCTCCCCTTAGCATGGGTATATGTTTACTTTACATATTTCCTCCCTGGGCGATATCTCCACTGCAACATAATACGTAAAAGGAGGGGAAAATATGTCTTAAAAACGTTCTCATGAGGCAAAGTGCAGAGGCAGTGGAAGACCAAACTGCTGTCCCATATGTGAGAAATGCAGAGGCAGAATATGGACAGAGATGCAGTCCTTAGCAAAGGCATGGTGATGCTACTGCCAGCCCTTTCCCTGTCCCTGCTGCTTGCATTCATTGGGATTTGGCTCTTGTCTAGCCCTCCAGCCTTCTTTCATACTAAGCTACTCCCTAACAGAGGGGTAAATAAACCTCAGGCTTGTCAGGAAAGAAGCAAAGCAGTCAAAAACAGGGCAGTGTACACTGGAGTAGTGACTTCTGTGTTCAGCAACTCACCGCAAACACGTAACACTGGTTGTTGTCGGTGTGATTTAAAGTTTTTATTTCCATGCTCTCACAGAGAGTAACCTCAGGCATTGGGGAGGACAGTATTACTATGATGAATAATGAAAACCCCCTTGGTTTATAATTGGACATTGATTCTTCCCTCGTCCTTCTGCATGAATTCATGCACCATACTGCCCTCCGTTTGCAAGCTCATGCTGGGCAAAACATATCCCCCTTTAAACTGACATCCTTTCTCTCAGACTTCCTAAAGGTTTTTTGCAGGAGCAGAATATATTTCCATCCTTGCACTTCCCGAATTAACAGAAGTGTCAGGCCTGTCTTCCAGAAGAAGCAAGGGCAGGAAGGAGCAGGATGGAGCTTCTTTCTCTGTGTCATACACTTGGCACCTGTGGGTTGTACAAAGACCCATCATTTGCAAAGGAGCTGAGAGCTGTAGCTGCTCTCCCAGAAGCAGAGAGAGCTTTCAGGCTGACTGAACCGCAGTAACTGATCCCCCTTGACTCTTGATTTGGATCGTCTATCTTATGCTCCTCACCTTATTCCTTTAAGAAATATAAGCGTACTCACACTTATCCCCCAAATGAGCCCATCTGCTGTAGGAAGACTGTAGATAAATAATACCAATTATCCACCTTGGTGCATTACTCTGACTTTGCCTGTGGCTTTTCCTTGGATCAGATTGAGTTGAATGGCTTAACAGCAACGGACAACAAAAGACTAAACACTTGCTTTGCAGAATAAGTCATTTAGATGAATATATGTATGGCAGAGTTTATAGATGGAGAAAGGAAAGAGCATATTTTTGAGATATTATAATCACATTTTTAAAACATAAAGTATATCCATATAAAGCATGTAGTATTTCTGTATTTATTTGTTTTCCTTTGCAGCAGAACAAATGCATGGTTCTGCTGCCAGCCAAAAAGCAATATCTTTCTTCTTCACTACATAATTCTTGATCTGAGTAGCAGGGAGTCTTATGAAACATTTTGAGCCAATGTTAATTTTATAAATTGTATTCCCTTTTTCACAATTCCCATGAAAAAGGTATTCAGCTAGATGAACACTCTTGGAAAAATTTAATAGGACCCTTGAAATCTGTTTGAATTTGGCATCTTTAGAAAATATCTCTCTAATGGAAGCTGTGAAAGTACCAGAGATTCTTATGCCTTAGAGGCATTTTTTTAATTCCACACATAATGGTGAAACTGCACTGTTATAATATATAGGTGCTTAAAATATTCTCTTTGCTGGATTGAAGCTACTGCTTGGGAGTATGTGAGTTGAGCTTGTTTGTTCTTTTTTTTTTCTGTGTTTTTTATTGTTGTTCTCTTTTTTTTTTTTTGTGATTTGTAACACTTTTTGTATTTTTCTTCAGTCATTTCCTGGCCCAAGTCTTGAAAGTGAAGATTTTAACATACCTCCTATAACGCCTCCATCATTACCTGACCACTCACTGGTGCACTTGAATGAGATCGAGTCTGGATACCACTCGCTGTGTCATCCAATGAACCACAACGGCCTCCTTCCCTTCCATCCACAAAACATGGATCTACCTGAAATTACAGTTTCCAACATGCTGGGCCAAGATGGCACACTGCTTTCAAATTCACTCTCTGTGGTAAGCATTTTCAGTCTTTCTTTTTGTACTTCTTTAATTTAAGAAAATGCAGATGTGCAAATCTGTTTGTAAGGCTCAGAGGGAGCCAGCACCTTAACCGCTGAAGTCTTGGAGCCTTGGTGAGCTTCAGATTGTTAAAATAGTCCTCCCACTGTAGGCAGTGTGAGTTTTACAGTTGAAATCCTGAAAGCCAAGGATTTTGTCCACTGACCAAAGTAGAACTGCTTCTGTTGTAGATTGCTGTAAATAATGACAAAAGCAGGCCCAGGACTTTGACTTCTGCTGAAGCAGGAATGGGATCCAGATGGTTGTTGTTCTGTGTTTTTCTTATGAGGCTCTTTCCATTCTAATTTGCATCTACTGAGAGATGTACAAAAATTTAATATCTCCTTTCATGTTTACTGCACGTTTGGAAAACAGCAAATGTTATTTCTGATTCTAGGCCAAATCCTAGAGCCTTTTTACAGTTCCCAGTCCTTAGCCAGCCACAATCCAATTGAAATGACTGGACGATTTGCTTATAAAGTCTGTCAGATAGTCATTATGGTTGTAATCTTGGGAAGCCTGATATTATAAATCATTTCTTTGAATGTTAAATTGCCTGCAATAACTGCAGAGCTCCTTTGAATGTTAAATTTTCAAGTGGGTTCTACAAGTAATTAGTATACTTTTTACATAGGAGTTCCAGACAAGACCATTTTACAGAAGAGGTTGTTATTTTTGCTTCACTGTAGAATTCTAGGCCAAAGAGTGAAAAATCCTGTTGCAGAGGATGGGGCTGCACGATTCAGTGTCAGCTTGGCAATGGGCAGGGAGCACTTCAGACTACTAGATGGGCCACCCAAGAGCTGCACATCCAGAAAGCCAAAGTTAAGGATCTGCCACTCCAGTGATCCAAGGGTCTTGGCTTGTCGAGAATTAGACACTTAACTATGTTCCAGCTGGAAGGCTCTGTGTTTAGGCATTAAGTTTGTTTAGGCTTCCAGCTTCCTACCTCTGCATCACATTGCCTAAAATTAAATCAGATCTGGGAGTTTGCAAGGGAATCTGGGGCAGAATATGGAGGTTTGGGAACTGAGGAGTCTAGGCTTAGCTCTGTGTTGATCCATCAAGCTAACTGTCCTAGAGCCGGGGGCTTGGAAGTCATAGTGGCCAAGGAACTGATGTGAGTTGGCAGAAAACCAGTTAGTTTACAACAAAAATCTGCCTTGTCACAGGGCTTCGTTGTAACTTAATTAAAATCAAACTGCCACGGTTTCAAGGAGCTCTGAGTTCCCTCTGAGGATGTCCAACAAGCAGTACTGCAGGGAGGCTAATCTTGGCATCTTATGTGCTGCTTAGTTGTCATTGATTTACTAGGATGTTGCACGCTTTGTGGTTGAGGTCAGGATCCAACTCCAGGGTTATGTTTGGTAATGGGAGGAGAAGGGGAAGAGGCAGTTTTTCATCCAGAAGTATAAATAGATGTTAATGGCAATACTTCGAATTTTGCTTGCAATTCTGCAAAACTGATGTCTTACAGAAAATAACATGACCTAAATCTTGTGTAGGGTTCTACGAATCAGAACTATAAAAGGCCCTGAAGAAGAGAAACCCTTGATACTCCAGTAAAGACAAACAGTATTTCATTGAATTGACCTCTTTTGAGCTATGATTATGGCTCAGAAACTTTGTGTGCTTTTAAGCTCTGGTATTCCACATTAGCCTCTCACAAAGACCTCTGAACAAAGGTCCTTGAGAGTTAGTAGATCATCACAGTGAATTATTGGATCAAGGACAAATAGAGAAAAAGCTTAAGAATATAACTAGGCAATTTTGCTATTGGGACTTCGTGTAGATCAGAAAATATCAAAATCAGAACTCGAGGAAATATGCATAGGAGCAAGTAAACAAGCACTTAATTTAAACAGTCATTCCCCAGGATATATTCAACAAATAAATCATGATCCTTGAAGCATCATGGCCTAAGTCAACTAACTTGCATGCCCTTTACACACAAGACAGCCTTTTAACTAGCTATACTTTTAACTCAAGCTGGTTTGTCTGTCAAGGGGATAAAGCTACCTCTCAAGTTAGCACAACTAGTAGGATGTTAACACCATGATTTTGCACAGCTCGATCATTACTTTGCAGTGTAGCCGCTCTGATTTGAATTTGCTGAGGAACTGAGGGAGAAAATATCAGTTCATTCTTCAGTGAATCCAGTGACTTCTTCAGTGAACAGAGTGGTTCAATTGTCCTTTTGGCCTTCCATTGATGAAAAAAGACATAGGTTTTTGCAGAGTTAGCATTCTTTATTTAGCTTTGAAGCAAGCTCTCTGTTCTTTATAGTCCAGAACCCTTTCACATTTTTTTTTCCTTTGGTATGACTTTATTCTCTTGCTATTACTCATCTCTCAGTTTCCTTTTTACTATCTCATCAAACTCTGATCCGTTTGACAAGTATTTGCTTAAATCACTTTCATAGTGTCTTGCATGGAAAATAATGTATAAGTTTCTCCAATCTATCTAAACCCTTAGTTCCATATGATTTCTGGTGTATCAGCTATCAGTTAACATATCTGGAAACCACTTGTCTTCATTTTTCAGGGCACTAATGAATATTTTTAGAAAAAATATTCTTAGAAATGAATCTGTTGGCTGTTCTCTATCCCTAATTAATTTCACATCTTTAGCAAATTCTACTTCGTTGGGGTGAATTTTTCAGTGCAATGTGTATCTGATTGAATTTGATCTATTTATTTTTACTTTCAGCATTTTTCCTTTCAACTAATTTGCTGGTATTAGACCTACCTTTTCTTGTTAGAACTGCCTAGTGATTTTCAGTTACTTCTTTAATAGTGCATTAATTAATGCTAGCCAAATGGCAGAAAGGCACAATAAGCTCAAATAAAAATAGGAAAATAGTTTGCACTCCAACTGTAGCCCTGCTTTTTAATCTCAACAGCTGAGTCTTTTCATACAAGGATTTCCGTGATTTTGGACAGAGTGAAGATTAAGGATTTACCCCTTTTGGAAGTACTTTTTTCAAACTCCTCCCATCAGAACTCCCAGTTTCATGCTGTGCAGTGCTCCCTACAAGCTTCAGATTAAATCCCTCTGAGTAAGGATTGCAGGATTTGCCCCAAGCTCTGAAAGAATTTTCCTCTGTAGAAGTGCTTAAACTCACACAGTAAAAACCCAGCACTAGCTTAGTGAATTTTTATTAGGAATCTGCTTCTTGCAGGTTTTCTACATTGTGAGAATTCTCTTTCTGAAAAATTTCAGAATGCTGAGAGATGAAAATTTCTCACTGGCATTTACTGTATCTGACACTTACGTTTGGAATTAGCCTCCTTTGATGTTTTTTAGATTGATTGAAGTTCTTATTGTACCCTCAGTATTAAAGGAAAATAAAAAAAAACACTTAAAGTTTATTTTTCTCAATATTCTGTCAGTTCTTATATTGACTTTTACTTTCTTGTATTCATGTCTTCCCATTAGGTGTCACACACATGTTGGAGACTTCTTTATATGTGTATTATCTATAGTATTATAGCAAATATTGGGAGTTCAGGAGCCTCAGAATTCATGTAGAATCTGAGTGCGACATGGTCCAGCCCTGGTGTGATGGTTCATATGTGCGAACGCTCTTAAGTCCTCTTTCAAACTGGACATAACTTCCATTCCTGTTTCTTAAACAGAGTAGGTATAGATATAACTGCATAATAAAAGTGTGCTGATAGCTCTGTAGGCATATTTGTTCCTGATATGATGAAAAAGTATATTTTCTCACATATTACAGTGGAAGGTAGATCCACTAGGTTTGGTTCAGTTTCAGCTGTGTCTTGACCTGCCTGCACTTCTCTGCTTGCATGAATTTTCCAGAGCTCTTACAAGGACTGCCAGAAATACTCTTCCTCCATTTGCGAATAAATGTGATCTATATGGTTCCTATGAGAATGTGCATTTATCTGCAAAAATGTTTTTTGGATGTGTTGTATACGATGAGTTTGACTGTGTGTTCATTTCATCAACAAAATTATAGGCATTCCAGCTTTGGTAGTATATCCTATAGATGACTGTTTTTCCCCCAAGAAACCAGGGATAAAAATCACAGTGCTGTTTTTATGGGGGGGAAAAACTACTTTTGGAATGCTTTCATTTATAATCCTTGTGCTGATCTTTTTTTGTAAATGATGGTATGCTATGGAAAAAATACAAGAAAGAAAGAAAGAGATTTCAATTTCTCTGAATGCCTCAAATTTCTAGTTTTGAAGTTTAAAGTGGAAAAGAAGTTAAAAGGCAATAAAATCAGGGGATTTATTTCCCAAATGTTCTATTTGTGCTTGCAACAAAAGGCAGCATAATGTATATACTTTGGTTTATTGTCATTTTTAGTATACAGTCAAGGCACACTTTGAATTCAAAGGCTACTGTACAACTGTTTTGACAACCAGCACATCAGTAGGTAATGTGCAGGACATATGAAACTGAAGCGAAAATGTCTCTTTAGGTCTATAGGGAGTGCAGTACATCAATGGATTCAGATGTATTAGAGCAGCATGAATTTCTAATATGTTGCTCTTATGGAAAAGACCACTGGCATATTGAATAATGCTGCTTTCAAAGCAGAGCAGAAAATGTGATTGCAGACAATTTCATTGCTGTTTTTAAAATAAATATTTTCAAAATCTTGAGTTTTTTTTCATGTAATGCATAAAATATGTAACGGTGGACTGGAGCTAAAGATCTTCTAGGACACTGAAGAGTAGATGATGTCAGCTATAATTATTCAGATGTGGAATAATAGAAGCATTAGTTTAAAATAAAATGCATGTCACAAAGGCTCATGTCCTTATATAAAAAAAGCAATAAAAAGCTTTTTTTTTCCGCACACTTTGACAGAAGAATAAAGGCAATGAATAATTATTTAACATTATGCCCCAATTCATCAAAGCTTGAACAATTACATTATACTTTTTCATGAATTATAATTTTTAGATATGCAGCCCATGAGAGAGTAATATCTTAAACAAAACGTAGCACCACATAACAGTGAAAAAAAGCAGACAGCTACTTTTTTTTCAATTTTCCTCTCAGGTAGAATGAAACTAGTATTTCCTTTCCATAGAACACTTGCTAATAAATCCAATATAGAAGATTATTATCATAGCTGGCGTGTATTTAAAAGATTTTTTTTTACCAGCTTGATACGGTGTATTTTAAATTTAATATTCCTGACTCATCTTGAGGATGACATGTGCAATTGCATTTCTTTGGCACCTTAAGGGTTAGTGCAAACCACTCAGTCAAACAGAAATTTTATATTTCTGATAACCAAAATGGATTGCTTTCATAACAAAACCAAAGATTTGCCCCTTTTTCAAACCAGGTGTTGAGATTTGAATCGCACTCGGATACTTTTTTTCTAGCCTGTAGTGCATGAAAGTGCAATAGAAGATACTTTCAGTCTCTGGTGAATACTTCACATTTGTGTCTCATTACCAGGCTCTGGTCTTCAGTTTACATCAAAATTTACTGTTATACTACACAGACCTGCTGCTGCCCCAAATTTTATTACAGTGAGTTATTGCCATCAAAACCACCAAATCATAAAGTTAAGGTCATGAAACACCTTGTGTTATTTATTCTTTTCTCATAATACACAACTTTACATTTTTGTAGGAGATCTTTCTTTTCCCTTTTTTTTTTTTTTTATTATTAACACATTCTAGAAACTGGCTTGTTTGCAGCAAAGACTTGTGCGACTTATTTTGTCAAACAGCCTAACCGTAAGGCTGTACAGCCAAATCTCCAGCGGGTGTCAGTCAACATAACTTCATTGTCTTCAGTGAAATTATGATGATTTATTCTGTCCAGGGCTCTGGGACATAATGTTTAGCTTCCTTACTTTTGATGTCTGCTCCGCAGTTTTGTCACCAGAAAGACAAGAGAATGTTACGTAGAGAAGCTGGTTAATATGTAACTTGACTTTTGGTTTTATAAATACCTGCATATTACATATTTGCTAGTAGAAGGCTATATTAGACTTATTTAAGTGTGGTTGTTGAGACTATTTAGCTCATGTATTTCACAGATTAAGTAGGAAAACAACTTCTGTATAATGCAGGAAGAAATAGCACAGTGGCATATTTTATTTCTGAGAACAGCCTTCCATAGATGATGCTTTGGTGAACTCTTTTTTCACAGCAGTTACCTCCGATCTGAATAGGAAATTATTTGCTACATAAAAAAGTGAAACAAAATTCCTGGAGCAATATGAATTATCTCTTAGACTTTAACCAGACTCTAAGGTATAGTTAGGACTTTCACTCCCTATGACATGGTGAATGTGGCACCAAAAGAAAGCCTTTAGTTGAAGGTGAGAGATGATATAACACCTTGTTTGTGAAGTACACACAGGAGTGATTAATGCATATGCAGCATCATAGCTGCAAGCGTCAAACAAAACAGATAATAGAGTATGCAAATAGAGAAAACAGCTCAGAAAATGTCAGAAATTCGGGGTTTTCAGCAGTAGAGATTGTTGACTTTAATCTGCCGCTTTTAACATAGTATGTAGTTGTCAAGAACAGCAAGATTACGAAATGTTTCTGAAGACTCTCTCAGTCTTCAGAGGGAGGAAAAAAAAAGATGAGTGATCTTAAGGCCTGTGGATGCAATAGAAATGAAATGTTTTTTAAAGAAAGATGAGGATGCTTTTGTGAAAACAAAAAGGAAGAAGCCCACAGTACAGATGTAAGGCAGAGTTGTGTGCATCAGGCAGAGTAGCCTCTCCTTCCGCCTGTTTTTATAATTTAAATTGAATGCTTTTGCTTTCCTTGGAACTTGAAAGCAGCTGAGAAGATTGCAAACCCTACATGGATTTGTGGTACCTTCACCATCTCATCCCACTTTGTTCAGGGCATTGAACAGTATGTTGTATGCAGGAAACCAGTCCCAAGAAGGCACATACTGTCTTAAGCAAAGTTTACATGGGCTGGATTACTCTGCTGAGAACTAAAACAACAAATAACCTATAATGTCATGCTGGTACAATCTGCTAGAGCGGAATACAAATTCTCCTCTAGTCTTGCTTTCACAGAGTAATAGATATTTCAGCAGTTATCCACAGATACTCATCAGTGCTCTGAGGTCTAGCATTAAGTGATAATACAGACGAAGAAATGTTACTACTTGGCAGTGCTTTGAGATTCTGACAGAACCAGTGAACTTCTTATTTTTATTTATTCTTTATCAAGAAAATTAAGAAATGTTGAAGCTAAGGACTCCTTACCCTGCCCTTCTCCATTCAGTACCACAAAGGTTCATTTTAGCTTTATTTCTGTATCTGTTTTTTTCTTCTTCATATATACAAAGTCCATACAGGCACACTATGTAAATTCTCATTCTTATATTGGAATTCCCTAAGGACAGCACGTAAAATGCTGACTTCCAGTGTTGGAATAATCCTGCACTTTAACCACATGCATGCGACTGAGGAACTCATCTATATAGACTCACTTACACACACGCTTTGAACAGCATTTATGTCCCCATGTTAAGTGCTACGGCTTCTAGATTTGGACAATAAGGATATGAAAATAAAGGTTCTTAATTCATTTTTGTGTGTATCCTAGATGAATAGAGTTACAAAAAAAAAAAAAAAAGAAGAAGAAGTTAAAGTATGTGAGGGCAGAAACTGCGTGGAATGAGGATGCTTTTGTCTATCTTTCTGTCTTAGGAAAAAAAAAAACAACACAAAAAGGAACCCATTCCATCTGAAGGCAGGTTAACAAAAGTCTTCCAGTTCTTGTCATGTATGACCATCACCTACCCTCAACCAGAGGAGAAGGGGCAATGGAGATGTTGCAGGTGGTGACTTCGGACTCTGTGAGCCTGTCCTGCCCTGGAAATTGTGTGGCCAGCAGTGCTTGGGGCATATAGAGATAAAGAGGATGTATGGATACCACTGTTAGTCCCTGAAGTCCTCTGCTTAAAAGAGAGGGTAGCACCTGTAACTCCTCCTTGTCTCCAGGCTGTGAATTCACCTCATGTATTCAAGAGGGACAAACTAGAGCCAAATGACTGAAGTAAAAGTGCAACACGCTTAATCGACATGCTCAATGTGGGTGCATCATAGAAAATTGTAACCAAATCGAATTATCAGACTGTTGCAGTGCCCAACAGTGAATTTAATGGTATATACCTCTGCTATTTGAGTTAATAATTAGTCTTTTTGTTAAGGAGAGCTATGACATAGCTACTGAATAGTAAGTGATGCTTCTTACTATCCAGTCTTCAAACTTCTGCCTCTCAGGACAACGGTGACATTGAGGTAAAGGCACCTTAAGTTCATCCCTGCAGCAGTTACATTAGCCAAACAAATTTTTGAAATTAGATGTCTAGGGTCTGGTTCTTTAGAAAAAAAAAAAAAAAGGAGCCATGTGCATGGAGGATTTATAACATCAGGCCCTTGATAAGAATCCAACCTTTTTTTTTTTTTTTTTTTTTTATTGAGAGATGGGACTTCCTTCTAATACACTATAAGATTACCTTCATTCACATATAAAGAATTTTAGAGATTAACTCAGTAACTAAGCTTCAGTTCCCTCCACATGGCCTAATACTCAAATGTGGGATCCCAGTTTAATGAATTTTATTACACTCCTCTTTCTTATAAAGTAGCATAAAAAGTGTTTAGTGCAATAGGCTTAGTGCTGATCTGGTTATTAAGTGCAGCTTAAGTTGCCTGACAGAAAGTATATGGGGTAAAATAACCACTGACAAAACTTTTTAAAGTTCAGTTTTCTAGGAAAATAAACCATAGCACTTGAAAAATAATGCTAGCTCTGCTTTGCTCCTTTGTAGCACCTTTCTTGTGCCTCACAGGCTTTGCAGTCACTAATTAGCTAAGAAGGTAGGGTACTAATAACCACACAAACAGGAATTTGCAACATCAATATCTCATATCTGTCAAGTACTATACTGCAGAATAGAAAGACAAGTACTTTATTAAAAAGAAAACCAGTAAAATGTTATTCACAGAAAATACAAGCACAGATGAGTCCCAAGCTGCAATAGACTGAAAGAGACAGATTTTAAGGGAGTAGAAAGAGATGACTCTACCCAATGAGACTCATAATAATGGAAGTATTACCAGGAGCTGCTTTCATGTGCAATGATCAGTACCAGAAGATGGGCAGTAATGTGGTGAGCGGCAACTTTCAATATTAGAACCAGCAGAAGTCCTCCAATGTAATAAAGATGGGAATTAACTGCCGTGTTTTACATGTCAAATACACAGTAATTATAACGCGCATGCATTATATGAGCTGAGACCTTTAAGCTACCACCATGCAACCTGGAATTGAGACCTCAGGCTGATTTAAGAGCCATGGAGTAGAGACAAGTGTAGTTTTGCCTGCCCTTGAAACACAGCCAGCTCTGGGGAGCAGAGAGCTGCCTGCGTAACCACAAGGTTAACGCTCTGCCCTGCCCAAGACTTGCCAGCTACGCTCTGCACAGCCCTCGTGTCTTCTCACTTGCCACCAGCTTTCTTGAACACAGGAAGAGGGAAACATGTAAAAAGAAAGCTCCCAGCCCAGTAACCGATGCCTATGTCATTTAAATTGTGGCCTCCATCATCGCCCTAACTTCTTAGACTGCGGTCTCTGCCTCTAAGTTGGATTTTAAGCTCTATTACTGGCTGAAAATAGTGGCATCTTCAGAAGTATCCTGCTCTAATGTTAATCTTGTCCAACTCTAATTAACTGGGGTTTCCCCAGAGTTTTGACAAAAGTTGAGTTAGCCCAGTAGAGGATGCTTTCTGTTATTTAAAAGTAAAGTTACGTTTTACATCAGCTTAAGACTGTGACAAAAAATATTTGTCACCAAAGATCCACTCTCCACCTTCATAGTTATGAGATGATACTCATTATAAAAGATGAAAAACTAATACAAGCTGTAACAAAACTATAAAGAAAAATATCACATAGTTTGTAGTTTTGGATTACTTTTTTTATTTTTTCAATTGTCATAGCATTGAAGAGGGTGCACTTCAGGAAAAGATCGCATGGATCCTGACTGCCTGGATCCTGGCTTTGCGCAGCCTCGCTGTTCTATAACTTACCGAATAACAGAAATTGGTCCAAAAGGAGCTTTCGGGTTCCTTCTGTAATGTAGTCTAAGGGAAGCCTTTAAAAGGTCATCTGCCCCAAAGCGAGGTACACTACACTTATGTCATTCCTGACAGATGTTTGTCTAAATTATTTTTTAGTTTTGGAAATTGCAAAGGCTCCTCAGGCAAACTCTGTGTACAGTACTTAAAAACTCACCTACTTTATTGTATACATAAAATCCAGCAAAGACGGTGGAGGATGCAGTAGACCATTTAATCCTTTGGGTTGTATTTTATTTTATTTTTAAAATGTGTTTATGTATATTTCTATTTATAAAATGAATATTTATCTATGAATGAATGATAGGTAATAGATGTCAATGGAGTAGCTAGGAAATAAATAACCATAGGGATGTACATCAACTTAGACTGTTTCTGTTCACAGCTGTCTTGGCCATTTAAGAAACAGTATTGAAATAATCAGCTTTTACCAAATCTTATTAGCATGTAATCATTATCCAGATCGCATTAGCCCATAAGCTACACAGAGCAAAATAATTTTCCTTGAATTTTCACCTATAGTGTATTATTTTATGCAATTGTTCGTGTCCATATTTTTAACATTTTATTTTATATATTTACAGTCATCCCCTACATAGAAATCTAGATTGAAGGTATAGATGTTTATGATACCTAAAGCATGTCACTACAAATAATGGGTTAAAAATAAGCAAAGGGTGAAGGTTAGAAAAATATTTCTAATGTCAACCCAATAGTCTGCCAAGTAATATTAAAGCACTGGAACATGTATGGGAAAATCCAGCAGTGGCTGAGAGATAGGTTGGATGATTTAATAGGTCTTTTTGGGAGATGTAATTTCTATAACTGGCTGATGCATACATGGTATTCAGACATTTGGATTCATTTCTTGTTTGTCTGGCAAACTGTTTCCCGTGAAAGGTTATAAATTACAATAAATAGACTTTGCAGAAGATGAGCTACATGATATACTTGGAAAGAGTTTGTATGCTGATATTCAAGACATTAATGCCAAAGCAGAAGAAAACAATAAAGTCCTAATCCAATGATTTCGCTTGAATGGAATGTTAGGAAGGTGCATGGCCATATATAATATTTACATTGAATAGAATCTCCTTTATTCTAACAGTAAGTCAGGGTAGAAAAGATAAAATAGAGAAATAAATGTGTGACTAAGAAAAAAGTTTTTCCCTTAGTTAGCAACAAAGATTTCACTGATGAGGGAGGGAAGAGGAGAGAAGAGAATGCAAGCATTTATAAAAATGTTGATGTAGTTATAATTAGATCCATTTTAGAACCAAAAGTTTTATGCAGAAACTGACAGAAGGATACACAATAATTATAGTTTGCTGACAAGCTGAATAGAGTTTCCTTTTTTTATCTTATGGTTTTAGGAAACCAAACTGTAAATAAATATGCAGTTTGACAGATTGTAATTGCGATCAGCAAGGCATCTTTTCATTTAATCAGATGGTGTTATTAAAATGGGGTTACAATTAAACATTTTATAATGTGACGTAGAACTCTATTAAAATTCTCCAGCAAACAGTAATTTGCATTTGATGCTTCTGCAACCCATTTCTATTTGCAGAATCGTTATTGGCTGTGACCTTCCAGCAGTTAGGTCTCAGTTTGCTGTTCTCTTTCTACTTTGATAAATGATATTAAACGATATTAAGTATCCTCTTTCTTTAGCTGACAATGAAGTTTAAAATATTATTTTTGCTTTCTTTGATTATATTTTTGACCCCTGTATTACAGTAGTAATACATTGGCCAAATAATGTTTGCACCAGAGGAAATATGGAATTAACTAAGCATATAATCTCTTTCTCTTAGTAACTGTAGGTTTGATCACCTGTAAGCATGTATCTGTTTTGCAATTAAATAAATTTTGAGAAAAGCTAATATGAGTTTTGAAATATGTACGTAGTATTCATCATATTGAGGTACATAAGGCATAATTCCAATTTAAGGCAATACAAGCCCTTGGTCTTGGCATAGCTTTTCTGTAGATATGACTAAATGATTCCAGTAAATTTAATAAAACAGGAATTCTTTAAAGTGCATCAACTATAATTCCAGATCTTATATTTCCATGTGGAAGTCCACTATTTATTACCATCCTGGAGAAGAGAACATGACTGAGCAGTGGTTTGGTAGTTTGTCTTCTAAGACTTTTTTCCAAACTGTTACTTCAAATAGTCCTGGATACAGTGAATCATCATCCTCTAAACAGCTCAAAAGAACAAGGAGAATCATTAAAAGACACAATTTTTCACTTATTCTTCCAATGGACTCCACTAATGGAACTGTTCATATTAAGTGTTTGAAGTGAAAGGAATTGGCCATTTGCATCAGCAAAAGCATCCTTTTGAGAATGAAAGAGGCTTTGAAAATCAGGCATCTAAGCTAGTGCTCCTTCACCCTTTTTCTTCAAGGGACATTTTTGGAGGAAACATCAGTGGTTTGAGGAGAGGCAACATTTTCCTTCTTGGATCATAATCAGTTTTTTAGTCAGTGCTTATAAAACATACATTTTTGCTTATTGTCATGGTAGTATCTTATAGTGTCATCTGTACACTAGTAATAGATCAAAGAAAAATTAAGGAGAAAGAAAAAGAAAAGAGGAGGGGGAAAGAAAAGTCAAGTACACTTCCTTCTGGTGTAAAGTAAAATTGTAAGAATCTCCGCAAAGAAGAAACGTGAAGAAATAATTTGATTCGACCTGTTTATGTATTTATTTTAACTTTGCATCATACTTGATTTTGAACCTCTTAACTCTTAATTTTCCATTTATTTCAATGTATTTCTTTCTCCTTATGCTGTTAAACAAGAACAATCACTTCACAATATCTGGTTGATGTGAAGTCGCTAACTCCATCCTGTCTTTTTTTTTCTGTCTTTATATGCGTATGTAACATCTTTCTCCTCTTTTTCCTCCAATTTGCTGCAAGCAGACTTTGCAAAGGTCTTCAGAAAAAGAAACCTTCCAACCCCATGCAATGTGATGAAAGAACCTTATTTTCTCTCTCAGAAATGCAGCAGTCATGTAGAAAAATAGCTGATTAGCTAATGTGATTTCAAAATGCTCAACAACAATTGGGCAGGGTAAGCAAAAAAGCTAAAATTTGTCCTTAACTTCCAGCATCAAAAGAGATAGGACTTTAAGAAGACTCTAACTTGTCCTACATGAAAATGCAGGATTCTTCCTATGAAGCTTCAAGATCAGTCCGAGGTCACTAGCATCTGGTAGAGGGGTGTTGGAAACGGCTGAGGAAGAGGACTGTGTAAACATCGCTTGTGCCTTAGCATTTCCACTGACAAGCCCAGATATGTAATGGAGAAAGTGAAGTTAAGAGGTACCTAGAAAAAGATGTAACAAGTTTCTCTTCAGAGTTAATTGTATTTTTGCTAGAACACAAGCTTATATCTAATCTTCAAAACAAGGAATAGCTATCAAGAAAGATATGAATATTTATTAAGGAATCTTATCATCAGCTTCTCCAGTAGAAACACTTTTTTAAGAGAACTTCACCGCGTACATGTAGCTGTGAGAGAGAAGATAGAAGGGTTGCAAGAAGAAACGCAGCTTGAACCCATAGAAGCAAAACCATCTCAGCGTTTTATGGTGCTCTTCATCAGTGAAAGTGCCTGACCACTTTGCCTCACCTTATAGAGTCTTTAATTTGCCCAACTAGATGCTAATTGCAACGCCGTAGTCATGCCAATGCACCCTTGGCTGGTGTGAGGAGCTGCTTCTCGAGGGAGGCAAGGGCCTAGACAGTCAGGAAACGCAAACAGTATTAGTCATTCGCATTGAGCCAAAACCTTCTGTTTGTTTTAATAACACAGGGAGATATGTCTGATCTAGCACACATGTCTCAGCCTTTGAATGCCATCGCTTTTAAGAAGATAGAAGTGGTGAAGGATATATTGTTTCTTTATTGTAGTTTTGCATTTTCAATTGTGCACTGTACATTCACATACCGCTGTGCATTACAATCAAGCCTCTTTGATTACTTTCAATTTACACCACAGGATTTTGTCATCCTTACTGAAAATTTCAAGGCATTTTACGCTAGACCCATTCCTCCCTCCACCCCCCTTTAGATTTATTTACTACCTTTAGAAGTAGAAAAGTCCAATTTCAATCATGTTAGGAATAGCTCATTTCAGACAAGTACGTGCTGCTCTGCTTACAAAACATATATGAGGGGAATATGCAATTACCACAACTCAGTTTCCTGCCACAGAAACATTTCGGCATTATAGCATTACAGAAATAGAATGACATGCATAATGAAAGATTTCAAGATTCACCCAAGGCATTTATTCTCTTCACCTTAATGTTCTCGGCAGTCGCAGAGTATCCATTAAAAGGTACTATGAATTATGGTTGCCTAGCAACCGGAAGGAGCTTGTAACGGCACCAAAGAATGAAATGGCTGGTTGATAAAATGAATTTTCTCTGAGCATTAGCCTGTTGAAACTGCCTTTTCTTGTGGAACATAAAGTGCATTTATTTGTCTCATGCATTTTTTATTAGAAAATTATTTGAGTTCCAGGGACTTGAATCGTTTTGCTACAGGAGATATTTGATTTTAATGCGTTGCACTAAAATAAGTAATAAAAGGCATTTTCTTCAAAGTAAAGACCCCAAACAAATCTAGGTAGCTCTTTTTGAAGTCGGGAATAAAATCTTATATAAGGTATGTCATTACTGATTTCTAATTAAGAGTGACAATAGCTAGGACTTAAAATAAACTTAAATTTTACCTTTGAAAAAAAGTTGGAGGCAGTTGGCCAATGTGTGTCAGCTGAAGGAAGGACTTGGAATTTTCCATGTGGATTCAGCAGGAGTAAAATCAACTTGCCTTCTCCTTTGCCATGTGGTAGGGTAGCTGCATCTCAAGGAAAGTCAGGAGCAGTTGCATGGTTATACCTCACGTTCGAGGTATGGGTGTTTCTGTTCTAAAAATGCATTCAATTTGGGCCTCCATTCAACAGTGAGGAGATGTTTCAGTTTTTGCTGACACTCTCCAGGCTTTCAATAACAACCAAAGGTAGACAGGCACTTTTGGCAGAGAATTTCTTCCCTGCAAAATGCCAGAACAACAAAACCAAGGTCTGAGCGGGGGGAATGTGTACAATTTGCTAATCTTTTGCCAGAAATAGTTTCCAGAGTTCACAACTATCTGGTCAAAACACGAGACAAAGAGGGATCAAAAGGGAGAATGAGAAACCTTCCCCTCCAAAGATATCTAGAACATTTCTCTGGATATGTAAACTCAAGTTCTAGTCTCCTGCAGAGCATTATTTGAATAGGAACTGGACTTCTGGCTTTTACAGCCCATAACTACGCCCAAGTGAGACATTATTTTTAGCCTCTTTCCTATATAATGCTTTCAATAGCCAACATAATTGCTCTTATAATCAATAATAAAGATGTTTTTAGAGGCTTCATACCCTGATTTTCTCTGGAAAAGAATTTCACTGACTCCCATAGCAGAAGACTGCAAGCCTGCGCCTGCACAGTGGATGATACCTCCTGTAGGTGCTTGGCAAGACCTGGGGCAGGTCTGAGAGTGAGGTCCTTGGTGCAACCCAGGCTGCTTTGCAGACTAGAAGCATTAAAAACGTTGAATTGGCTTTCAGTGAGCTGCTTTGTCACAAGACATTTCAGACGTATTTTTGTGTGTAGACCAGTTCCAGTGATGCTGCTGCGAGCATCGCTGTTGACTGACTGGGTAAAGGAGAGGGCTATGCAGCAAACGTCATTGCAAACATTGGCAGCCTAACAGGCATGTGGATTTGAGCTGAGTTCACAACATAGCAACATTTTTACAGAACATTTTTTAGTGCACATAAAATGCCTTAGCAGATACATAACTAAAGGCAATAGTCTCTAGTGGACAAAGATTTCCACTCAAGTGAAAATGAAAGGAAACCCATATTAAATGGTAAGATCTTGCCTCTTTAACGTATGTGCCAATAATCAAACATTAAAAGTGAAACACTGCTCATCTGCTACAAAGGTGCAAATTAAAATTCCGGAGAGAGAGCTTGACTGATTTGTTTAACAAAGAGTTTAATACAGCAGAATCCCACTTGAACATAAAACTATTACACTCACAATAATCCTGTCTAGCTGTTGGGAGATCCAAATTAAAACTCTCACTGATATTTGCTTAAATCTCATAAACTGCACCGAATTAGAGCATATTGAAGTTGTGTATTTACTGTGATCTTACCGTCTAATAGGTTTTTAATAATTTTAAATGATGACTGAAAGTCTGTGTTTTCACCTCAAATGATTCAAGTAGTGTATATTTTATTCCGGTGCTCTAATTTAATACCTACTTGTTTATTAACTTTTTAGTGTCAACATGACAAAGCTGTATTGTATGCAGACTAAATGTTCCATTTAAACAGCTAATTTATTTTGTTATTAGTATTAAGGTGTTATGAAGAGATTATTCAGTTGAAGCTGGTGGATTAATAATACTACTTCTCAAGAGATATTTTCATGCTCATTTACTATGTTTCATTGTTTCCGTTCATACCTATAGAAGAACAGATGTTTATATCTTTTCCACTTATGATTCTGGTGATTTAGTAACAATATTGCTTACTGTAATCTAATCCACTATTCATTATCCTCTAGAGGGTTTAATTTATGGACTTTTTGTTATGAAAATGTTTAAATTATACAGACAACTGAAAATTCATTGCAGTTTAGAGAAAGGAACTGCAGTGCTACAGAACATCTCACGTGAATGGCAAGTATTTCAGATTTAAGGTTTGTGACCTCTTTTCCCCAGATTGGCTGCAGTGACATACTTGATTCTCTTCAATTGGACATGTGGATGAAAGTTTAAATTTGATTAATTGGTATGATTCCTCACATTGTAGTTAGTACACACTGCACAAGTCGGCTTAAAATGAGAATAAAACCAGGGAGAAAGGTTAAAATGTGATAAACTGAATGATCTCAGAAAGCCAGTAACTTGGCCATTTTTGGTAGTTAAAAATAATCTTGGTATCCGTGATGTAATCGTTCTTTTGTGAGTCTGATCTAATAAAACAAGAATGTGCACATACCCACCTAGAACTAATCATTATTCATGTTTTGTAGAAAAAGGTAGAGTTCCAGGTCTGCAGTTCTTGCTCACATCTACATTATATAAGGAATTAGATAAATGTAATTTATGGATATGTACCGGTATGCCAGCTGGAGAACAGAGAGTCAATCCTATCTGTTGTTGCACATCACCAGGAATTACTCAGTGAGGAACTAACTGCTGTGGCAAAGGAGTTGCTATAAAGCTGTGAGCAATATTAAAATGTGGGAGAGAGGGCTTATTTTATAACATGCCCAAACATACAGAGCACCAAATAAGGAAACAAAATATATATCTGTGTGGGAACTCAGAAAACAGTAGCAACTTCTCATAATAGTTGCACTGCTTGTGCTGTGGCCATTTTTTTCAAAAGAACTTGTTATATCAGAGAAACATCTAGTGCATCTCTGCATAAATATAATGAAAACAGGGTGCGATTTGACTAAATGCACTGACTTCACTACCACATACTGGATGTGAATCTGTCAAATGTGGAGCAGGTTGCATAAGAGCACTCTATTTCTTACCACTGCCTGAATAAATAATGTACAAAAGCCTCCTCAGAAACAAAGTCAGTAACTAGCTGTCTGGTTACATGTACTTTTTTACGTCTTTCAGTTAACTCAAAAGACCTAAATATGATAGAGAGCACTCTGGAATATTATGTGGGTTTCAGATACTCTCTGGGGAACCTTTATCTGCATGTAGGGTTTTTCATATGTGACAGTTTTATATCACGGATAATGATCTTCATATAATAAGTAATCTAAATACAGTCAAACTCATCATGAGTGAACATGGTTTATTTTGTTGAATTGCTTCATAGATCAAATTTTAGAAATCTTTTTAGAAATTATATTAAAAAGGTTATATTTTTAGCTATTTTCTGGCATGTAACATATCTCTTGATTAAAGCGGAAGACACATCACTGTTTTTTTCCACTGACACATGCTACAGTCTGTTGGGATTGTCATAGCCAGGAAAACTACTTTGCGATATTCTTTTCATTTTGCACAGGCATGCCAAGAAATGCTGCATTGCTAACCAGAAAGCATGGGGAAATACTGGGGAGTGATCAGGGAAGCAGTGAGTGCTATGAGAGCTAATATATTTTTACCATCAAATTAGTAAGTGAGGAGTCTTCAAAAAATATGTGCTAAGTAAGTGCTTTATTTTTAGCAAATGTGCATTTAGGTTCCCTCTTGTTTTTGTCTTTTTTTTTTTTTTTTTTGCTACTATCCTTTCAATTATTATGTACGTTAGCCAAAATGCTAAAAAGTTTATATAGAATAAGAAAGTTTTACAGTTTTATACACGGTTGAAGACATGGGTTAAAAACTGACATAATGGTCAGAAGCAGACACAAAAAATTGCCCACAGCAAGTTTTGAAAAAAAGTTATACCAAAAGCATGGCACAAGCTTAGCATTCTTTGACTTTGCATACTTTTCCTTTTTTTTAATAGAATTGTATTCTCATGTTTCTGCGTAGTGCCTGTGTGTACGCCTTGTGTGTTGATTTTATATATACAGTGGCATTTGTTTGTATAAATCTCTAATTTGCATGAAAAGCTGAAGGTAGCATGCCACCAGATGGACATCCATCTACAAGAAAAAATATATTTTGTATACATATGCAGTTGCTCAGGTGAATGCAGAGTAGTCAAACATGCAATTTATGAATTTAATGAATCGGATGAATATTACATTCAATACATATATATAAATGTATAGAATATATATAAATATACATATATATTTAAGAGGAGTTTTAATTCCTTGGGTGTTTCAGTGAAAATCTGCCCTTTTTATTTAAAGATGGAAGAAATTGATGAAGAATGTTCAGTGATAATATATAGGAGAATGTGAGATCTTTCATGCTTGGGTAAGAGCCTCCGAAACTTTTTTTGAGTGTTTGAGTATATACAATTTATAGAGCTACTTTTAGTTGCAAACACATATAGAGACATTCTCAGGGTAGGCATGCGCTTCCATTTTTAATGTTATTGCCTATTGAACTAGGACAGGATAGGGAAATAATGTCTCTGCAGATGTGCTGAAGAATCCCTCAGAAGAACCCTTTTGCTTCTGTTCTATTCCCAGTGAAGTCCACACAGTTCCTCTGAAGGGTAGCAGTCCAAAACCCAGATTAAGTGACTGATGAAAGAAATAATCAGATTAGGGAAGTATTGACAGAGAGTGAAAGCCAAGGTCTTCCACGTTAAGGATCAACCCCGGTTAAAGTATTTGGAGAAGTTTATAGTGCTTCTGGTGGACTTTGGATTAGATCTTGTGCAACCACAACTCTCATTTGGCTTTTATGTCTGCTGGAGAAATTGCTGTCTGTGCCTCAGCTTTTCTGTCTGAAATAGGAAAATAGTGTTTGTTTGTGTTAGGAGCTGTTTGGAAGATGCAGTAAAATAGGGTGATTGCATTAAAAATGCAGTATGTAGGAGTCTTTTTTCTTACTTATAAATCTTGTATTATGGATCCCTTGTACAAATAAATAGTTGTACAAATAAATAGTCTGTTTTACCTTTCACATTGTGAAGTTAATGCAATTTCTTAACCTTAGACTTGTTTTGTTTACTCTGAGAAAGCAGAAGATGCTTCTGTGTTCTTCCTCACTGTGGAATTTGACTTGAAGGTTTAGTTTTATGGTATCTATTTGAGTAGAAAACAAACAAACAATACAGATATTACAAAGAAGCTCATAAATTTGTGTCACTCTCTGCTTCCCAAGTCTTAATCAAGGATTTCTCATTTTCATTCATTGTCATTTTTTTCCAGAGTAGATTTAGGTAAATGTCTTTCATCACTCAACCATGGCAGGTGCCTGTTCCACTTGGAGGAAGTGGCTCTAAACATCTGCATTCGTTAGACAGAGGGAACAGTGAGGACCACCACCTTCAGAACTTGCCCCTTTGTAGAGAACAGGCTGTAAAAACATGCAAGACTTTGCCCGAATAAACTTTGCTTTCTGCACATGTCCAGAGTTCAAGGCAGTCTTGAGACTTTTTACGTAGTGATCCCAAAGAATCCTAAGAATATCCTAAGAATACTGCAAATGGCAATTATTATTATTACTGTTATTTCCATACTATTTCCAAAGTAATAATATGGCATTTTATCTATATTGAAACAGAAGTTTTGTCCCTTTTTGGTTTTACTTTACAAAAATATTATGAGAGAAGCCTTGTTGGGGTAGAGAGAAGAAAAGGGGAGGGAGGGTACACCTTAGTTTCTTTAATCTCTTTGCTCCCTTCTCAGTTTAACTGAGGACTTTTCAGCTTTAATCCTTACTAGATCTTTCTTTGACTCTGGAGTCAGAACAAGTTCCTTTTAGTTGTCATAGCTGATGTATTCTTGCAGTGAGAAAGATTATTGCCTGTTTTACCACTGATTCTTTTTTTTCCTACATATAAAGATATTTTTCTTAAGAAAGCGAGACTTTCACCTTTGTTTCAGTCCCTGTATGTGTTTACAGGCTGCCCACATCTTGCTAGAGGGGGAATCCAGCGGCAAGAATTGAAAATAGGCTCAAACTTAAAGATCTCATTTGCCAAGAGAGGCCATAAGCTGAGTGTCAAGAGGAGGGTCTGTTGTGTTAGAT
This sequence comes from Tinamus guttatus, assembly GCF_059628265.1. Lineage (NCBI taxonomy): Eukaryota > Metazoa > Chordata > Aves > Tinamiformes > Tinamidae > Tinamus > Tinamus guttatus. Next base: position 3,126,610 of record NW_028288590.1, on the reverse strand, counting down.
TTGTCTCTGGATGTGGCAGGAGCCTTCAGCAAAATTTGACTACCTTTACTTCCAAGGAGAGACCGCAGTAATTGACTTCCATTACACCAGAACATCATATCAGAACTAGCGCTTTCCCTGGGTTACAAGGGAACGCTATGTCCTGAGCAGGTAAAAGCTCCAATATATGTTTGTGTTGGCCACAGCTGGTTTGTTCTGTTGGATGCTAGTTTGTTCTTCTTGGGGATTTGAAATACTGTTTATAGACAAGGGGCAGTTGAGAGCGCTCTGGGAGCAAGGATCATTGCCCAGCACTGACAGAGACCTGTGTTTGTACCAAATAAACAAACCTGAGCTGGATGCAACTAGAACCAGAAGAACATTTTTATTTTTCTAATAAAAAATTGTCATTTTGAGGAGCTTTTAAACATATATCTATAGCTTTTTTTTCCTGTGTCCATTCCTGAGTTAGTGACATATTTGTTAACATCTTTGCCAACATGATGAAGTGTTCATTTATCTTTTGGCATTTTTATTTTACCATTTGCCTTTGTGGAGGAAAAGCTGTATAAAATATGCTAACTAGGCATACTAGGCTAACTAGGCTAACTAAGTAAGGTGACCATATTTTAAGGTTACATTTTATGGTTTTCACTGATCACTTAATTGGGAGTAAATTTTTGATGGAATGTTTTAATTCTATTCACCATGCTGGTTAAGACAATGACCTACACTCTCCCTTTTATGCAAAATGGCATTTTTAATTTGCAATTAGGAAAAAAAATCTGTAAATTTGACTTAGCCCACGGATACTTTGGTCCGCTTTTCTCTGCATCCAGGGGAACCTGTTCTGTGGGACTTTTCTTACAATTAAAGAAAGGAGACCTGGCCTGTAAAGATTCCCCAGCAAATATATGCAAATAAATATATAAAGAGAAATTAGCTTATAGCGTCAGTGATGTTAATTATATTTTTCAGAGATATTCTAGGAACTCCTTCTTTTGTTTATAGACACCCTTATTTCCAGTGTACTACTACCTTGAATGGTACATTATCAATGCCAAATTAGTTAGGCAGAGGTGCAATTTCTCCAATTTCAGACTGCAAAGAGAAAATTGAGCTCGTAAATGCAAGCTTGGACTTTTGAATATCTGGCCCTAAGTGTTTTGTGGCCCTCAAACAATGCATACTTAAAATTGAATTACACCGAGAGGATAACATGTTATTGTGTTGTCTTCTCTATAGTTCACAGTAATTCTTATCATGCATTTCCAGAAGAGATTTTTTTTATTTTATTCCTGGCATTAGAGACGAGCCCTTAACGTACTTAATCTTGAAGGACTCCTTATGCAAGAGCTACTTGCTCAAGCAAGGCCTGCTCGAATGGGTAAAGACAAATCACTTGGGGCTTACCCATCACATTTGGACATAGCACTGTGCAGGAAGGACGTGAGGGTGACGGCTGGGTAGGGCCACCCAGTCCCATAGTGCCCCATTGTCCTGAGAAGAAAGTCTGACTGTGGAGTTATGCAGTCCTGATGAGTGAGACTGTGTGAGTTACCCAGTGAGAAGGCTGATCAAGATGTGCACTTTACATGTCGACCTCATACTTAGCACTCCAGCAGCGATGTTGCAGTGGAGAGTGTGACTGAGCTGTGGACTTCATATCAGGTTTGCTGAATATTATGCATAAACTGCTCTCCATGCAATGGCTGTTAATTAGACTCATAAGCAGCGGTGTGAAAGTGAAAACATTCTACAGTTAAGTATTGGTAGGCCTGAGCTGTAGTTAAGCTACTTAAGAAGCAACTATCACCAGTGTATAGGATATAGCAACAGATTTGCATAACATAAACATTAGGAGTATCAAGTTGTGGCCCATATTCTTGTGATATTATCATTACTAATCTCGTAGCTTAGCGCTACGTGCTTGACAGGCTACTTATACATTCTACTAAACTGTTATTAGACAGACACGCTTGCAGAGTAACCATAGTTACACACACAGAGTACACTTCTTTTGGTTAAAGTAAACACAAATATAATCATCAGGGTCAGTATTGGAGCTTTGTAGGTTAAGAGTTTGCTGCCAGCAATGAATAAAAGGAATGTATCTAGCAGTTCAAAGTAAAATTGCCTCCGCCTTTTATGAAGATTGAAACATGCTATTAAAGTAAATTATTACAGTGATTTGTTTTATTTTTGTCTTTGTGATATGATTACTTTGAACCATCACCATTTTGGTTAGAGAACCTGAAAAAAAGTCCTCCTTAGTACCAGCCTCATCATCTCGGTAGTAACTTGACAGTCCATTCTAATGCATTTTAACCAGCTTATAAATCATTTTGTGGAGGCTAATGATTTATTACTGCTGTAATGAACTTCAGAGGCATCAATACATTAGTATCCACTTTGAAAAAAAGCCGTTGTCAAATCCTATTGGAATGATGATCAGTTTACTATTGTTATTAATGACCCCGATCAACTCTTTGGATCTATGAATAACCCTGTTAGATGACAGAGGTCTTCCATTTGGGCAAAAATCAATGCATATGTAAAGTAAAAGTATGTGGCTTTCTAGACCTTTATCAATGCCTGTGTTTCTCTTGTCTGCTGAGATTCAGTTGCTTGTAAGTTGACCTAAAGATGATTTGGGAACAGGAATCTTTGAAAATATTTCAAATTCAAAATTAGACAATGAATTTGTTAGCAACTGTCTGTTGCTTTGTTCCAAAAACACTTTATGGGTACAATTAGACCCTGAGCACTGAATATATACTGTGAGATCCCTGCTGGTATCCTTTATCCTCCTCCTTGGTTAAAGGAGCCTGTAATACAGGAATTATATTACGGACTATACCAACTGCCCATTCTTAAGTTCCTGAATGATTTTTTCACCCTTTCTTTCTGAGATCAAAAATAGACCTTAGTGACTTGACCAAAATAGTAATTACCATGTTAGGTTTTTTCGGAGTTTAGATATGTCAGAGATTTGACCTGTGAGGCTTTTAAATCTGACCTTGTTGCTTCTTTCCATTCATTAAGCTACAACCTTTGCTCTCCTGTCATAAAAGATAAATGAAGATTCACACAATCTTTGTTTAAGAGAAGATTTATTGTTTACACTAATGCAGATTAAGTAGAAGCAAACCAATTATTTGTTGTGCCAATCATGTCTTCTTGAGCTTTAAGTCAGTCATCAAGGTTTTATAATTATCATGTCCAAATCTTCACTGCAGATAAAAGGGTAAATAGATTTTTTTTATCTGTTTTATCTGAGGTTTTATTATACTGTGTGCACAAATGGAAGAAAGCTTTAAAGTTTCTTGTAATGATCTCGAAAAAGAAAATAAATTTCAAAATTTAGAAGACAAAATCTGGTTTTCCAACACGTAATATTCTATGTAAATGATTCTTCCTCAGTTTTTCTCAGCTGGAAAGAAATGATAGAATTTCTGTTGCCACATAAGCACAATTGTGGGCATACAATTTAAACGCTAAAGACATGGTGCCAAACAAAACTAGTTCATATTCAGTACTTTGCTCAGGTATCTTCTGATAGAGAAATGGATAAGCAAGACAATACTAGCCCATTGCTCGGGAACTTGTAAACTGATTTTTGCTGATTTTTGTTCTCACTTTGGCTAATATATCCTTCATGTGGAAGACAGTTGCTTGAAACTGCTTGTTTAATGCCAGATTATGACTAATACTGGATGAAGTCACGTAGTGGCAGGAGAAAAAGAAGCAAAAATACCTTCCAGCATATGTGCACTATGAAGTCCCTCGAAGTCTGGCTGAGCCAGCTGAAAATGCCCAGGCTTAATAGGAAGTTTTGGGTAGGGGACAGTGGGGGCACGTGCCTCTATAGCTGCTTTAGCCCATCTCTCCTGTTGTCACAGACTCGCTACTGCTGCAGTTCACTACACTGTGAGCTGCAGCTAGTTACTTCAGGGTGAACCTAGGTGGAAACCACAGCATGGCTTCTCTTTTGGCTTCTGAAGTGCTCTGCAAATGTTGCTTGTGTGAAATAAAATGGCAATATAGTCTTCCAAGGAAGCAGAAAAAGCAGCTTTGGAATTAAAAGATGATGATAAGAGTCCTTTTAAATAAGAAGTCCTAAGGTATAGTGGTCACTATACCACTAGTAAGAGCAGTTTGTAGTCAAAAGTGCATATTTTTGACCTTGTATGTTCAAATCTTGCATACCCTTGCAATAATCAGACTTTCTTTTCTATTATGTAAAATGAAGCATTTTCACTCCGAAGGTGTAGTTCAGACCATTGCTAAGTAAAATCATAAACGGTATTTCAAAGTAGTGGAAATCCAAGTATATGTTTAGATTTGAGAAATGTTTGTGGATCATTTGATATGAAATAGCCCAATAATTCATATGTTTCTGATCCTGACCTTTTGAGGCCATGGGAGCCAAAGTATAGCTTAGCTTCTTGATTCATGTACAGTTCAGCAAGGTTCTGCTGCTTAAGCATGTCAGATGAGATCAAGTTTTGCAAGTGCTCACAAGTTTGCTATCCAGACCTGCCATTTCAAAACTATACTGGAAAACAACCTAAAGTCATGCATCGTGTACCCACACCTGTACCCAATACATGTGGGTAGCTCCACAAATACATGGGGTCAGCCTAGGTCTTGCCATTTGGAAGAAACGAATCAGATCAGCAGTTGGATAGCATTTAGGTATAGCTTGTTCTTTTGAACATGCTGCAGTTTTTAGAAAGCTAAGTAGTATGGCACTTATTTCAGTGAACATCTGCTGCATAAATTAAATAGTTTTCAGGAGATAGTATAGAAGTTGAAAGCTACATTCTAATTCTGCTTACTGTACTTCGGTGTAGTTCCTAGAGCCATGAAAACTGCACTCCAAAGGAAGAAATTCTGTCTTGAATATGTACAGTGTCTGATGCATGCTGAGTTATTCATTTAAGTCAGTGTTTACGTAGTTATTAAACATCAATTTTTCTTTAAATTAGAATGGGCCATTGAAACATCCCTGTATTAAAATGCCTCTGATTTCTATATCTCAGTATCAGAATCCCTATTTATCTAAATATCTGTATACTGAATACACAATTTTTATATTATTCTGCATGATAACTCTTCTAAATATTCCCTTGTATTGACAGCCTTTCTAACTCAATCGCATCAAGTACTGGGAAATATTTCTGCCTGACATAGAAAAACACAGTACCTTTGTTGCTGCAAGACTCGAAAGAGTAGAATGTAGCTATAGAGTATGTCTTTTGTTCTGGTTCTTTTAAGAAATACATTTCTTGTTCTGTGTGGGAGAGGTGAGTGCTTTGCATTTCACCAAAATGGTTATGAAATGCTATGTCAGTGTGTTATACCAATAAATCATTAAGATGAGTGTTTCAAAATGTAATGAAACTGTAGTCCTGATTCAGGTCATGTCACAGTCAAAACAAAGAAAGATTTGCTGTGTTTTTCTGTCCCCGAACTGGAATCTATGTGCTATAAAAAAATCTCAGGCTTCTATAAAGAATCCTTCACAGATACAGAGCTAAATGAATTCGTCTTCATGCAGATTGTGATAGACTGGGACTGGGAGGCATTTCTGGTAGTACTTTTTACAATAATAATTAGAGCATTTGGATTTGCTATAGAGCAGTAACAGGAAGATGTCTTTCATTAAACTATGGTCAGTAAAAATAGAACATTTCATTTGTCATCAATAAAGATTTTCTTAGTCACATTAGTTGTCAGCCACAGTGGCCCAGTCAGACTTAAAAGTTTCAAGATTATCAGAACTGACAACTGTGCAACAAATGTAGAAATACTGTATTATTCTGTAATAGAGTGGTGTTCTCCTGAATGGGAATTTTAATCTGTCTATTCCAAATTTGCAGTCAGAGATTGCTGTCATAATATTCATATTATCAAATAACACAGAAGGAGATGTTGGAAAAATATATAAAATATAAAAAATAATTATAAAATAAAATAGCTGAAAAGTGTGGCTTGCATTTATATGTTACCACAACAATTCACCTATATTTCAACTGGTGAAAATGAAAAAAGTTATCAAAGAATTTTATCACCTCCTACTTTCCATGATTGCCTTTTAAGCATGTTTATGTCTGTGAGTTCTGAAATTATGCAATGAATTAGAGGCTGAAAAACTTAAGCATCACATTGATAGCATTTTTATCATTCTAAACTACTCTTTGTGTTATAACATATGTGTGAATAGATTAAGATTAATCGGTTATAACTTTTCTTCCATCATTTTCTAAAACTGAGGAAAGCATTTTCGATGCACTAAGAGCTTGTCCGGCTCCAGACTGATACAGGTAGTATAGAGGTGTTAGGCCTTAATGTAGAAGAAGGAGAAAGGCAGTACGTCTTTGGTCCATTTCATAAGCTTGTTTTCTCTTTTTATTGTGGTTCTTAAATGGTAATGTTGGTTACTCGCATGTAAAAAATTTTAAGAGAGAGGGATCTAGCATCTATTATTTTACCTACTCTATAATCCATTTCTTTTTCAGAAAGTTATCACTAGTTGTACCAGTAGTTATGATATGATGCAGTTTGTCTTGCATCAGAAATTTCCTAACTAAAGTGTTGATTTTCTTATAGAAGATTTGAACAAAGTATTATAGAAGACATTTTAGGATCCTCCACTTTTCTCAATCGTGCACATTTTCTAAGCATTTTGGTGCAGTTCTCCTTAGAAACCAAGAATATAAATACAATGAAAATGTATTTTTGTAGTTAATGGTCAAGGTTAACAGAAGTATCCAGGTATGTTTTCCTTTGTTCATTCTAAAATGCTTTTATTTTCTTGTCTTCTTAAAATGAAAAACAAGACAGGATTTTTTTTTATTAATGTGTTTATAAGTGTAGCAGTAGAACTACAATTTGTTGGAATGTTTCTATCAGTCCTGTATTCTTCAGAGGAAGAGGACACTTGCAAACTCATTCAGTTCCATACCTATAAACACCCTTGGGACCACTTTTTGGCTTTACATTCTTGAGCAATTCCTCTGCTTTTTTAAGATGAGGAGTTACACACTTAAAATGACAATATTGTTTACTGTAAATTATATATATAACTCATCTGTCTGAAAATCACTGTGCTTCTTGCCTGCCTGCAAGGCTAGGTTGCATATTGAAAACAGGAGAAGGAAGGATAATTGAGGGAACTTGACCTGTCTCTAGTGCATTACTCATATCCTCCCTTTTCAAAATGTAATGTAAACAAAGGCTGATGCATAAGCTAAAGTTGACTTTGTTCAGCTTATTTTCTTTCCATATGCTTCTAATTTCCTTATTCCACTAGTTGCTCACACATCTCTCATCAGTCTTTCATTAGTTACTCAGTTGAATTTTATGTAAACTGAGTCCTGAGGTCTACATACTAAGCCTGGGATAGTAATTATAAAAATTGCCCATGCAAATTGAGTGAGGGCACACATAAATTACCAGTTAGAGGCTTTGCTACTGGTTTACTTGCATATTTACCTGAATTGCATCCATAATTGCAGTAATTATGTGCACAGCCATAGATGCACTTTTGCTCATACAGCAGCTACTTTTAAAATTTCTCTCTGAAATGATCAAAATGATTCTTTTTTTCGGGGAGATTTAAGAGATCATATGCTGAGTTCTGTTGATGATTACTGGTAGAGGATGACCCCATTCGAGATTATTCTTGACATGTAAAGGGTCTATTTTATTACACTGTACAGTTATGCACTGGTTGGATGGTACACTAGCACAAAAGAGATCACCTGAAGACAGCTTTTGGCACATGATCAAGACAAAACAATGTGGCTAGGTCTTTCTTTTTCTTTATTTGAGATATTCAATCTCTATATCAAGTCATTCTGAGATTATGTGAATTCTAATCTTTCTAATCATTTAATAATTCTTTTGCATAGCATCTGAGTACATGCCTGTTGATGGTAACTTGGCAGTGTAAGTAGTGAGCTTTTGGCTTAGTGCACAGGGTGCATCTTATTCAGTTATATTCATTTGGATTTCACCCATTAATCACTGAAAATTAGAAGCAAGGCTTCTGTCTGTCAACAGAGCTGATGAGAGCAGGAGAAGAATTTAGAGATTTCAGAACAAACTTTCACAACAGCCTGAACACAAAACACCATTTTGTACTGTATGAATATCATTGCTTACCTTCCTATTCAATTTCAGACGAGAGTAGGCTGGGCAGGATGGAAGTGAGAAATAGATTCGTGTGGCCAGAAGAAAGAGTAGAGGGGAAATTTCCTAGAAAACATCCAGTTTTCTTTAAAATGATATTACTATTCATCCATACATAAACATTGCAATACTTTGGTGAGGCATCATCACCCTGGATGCTGGAGTTCACCTTGTGCCTGCATCTGGAAGCTAATTTCTTGCAGGTATTCCAAAAATTTGGTAGTCATTCCCTCTACCTCACCACAAACCTTTTCTATATTGCAGCAAATCTCATATAATATGGATGAAGTGCTCCAAGTTTTGTGAGTGTCCATGGAAGGATTTACCATTGTTTTGTTTCTAGGAAAGGCATACAAAAGTGCTCAATCACATCACATTCTTACCACAGACTTCAATAATCTTCCCTGACATGCAAGAATAGGCCAAAATCACTATATAAATGGTCATAAAAACTCACTTCCTCAGTTGCTGGTTGCTGCTTGGTAATGATGAAAGTTTGAAAGGAAAAAGGAAGTTTTCTCAGCCAAACCAAGGCTACTGCTTTATTCTGAAGATGATTGGGACAATAAGATGCTTCACAACCAAAAGGAATAAAGAGACCAAATAGTAAGTTAAAAAAAAAAAAAACTTAAGTCAGGATTGCCATAAGTGTATCCCTTTTCAAGAAGATTTGGCCTCTGCTTTTTTTCTCTGCAAATGTTTGGTATGTTGATGAGACTTTATGTAGGAAGTTAGCCAACATTTAGAAATATTAAACCAGCAAAATAAAGAGGTGTTCTTAAAAGAAGTTTTCTATGAAGGATTTTTGTCATGTTGTAATGTAACAGTCACTAAGCAGTATAGATTTATTAATTTTAATCTTTTGTGACTTTATCTTCTATATAGTTGAAAATAAAATAATTGAGATTTTTCTTGTTTCAAAATTATAATGGCAAGCTGCAGAGAGATAATTATACTGGAGATGTAAAATAGGTTTTAGAGACAAAACTGTAAATAATACAATACAGAAGAATGATGGACTTATTAGCATATCATTACATTGCTTTCTCCCTGAGAGCCTAGCATATTTTCATAACTTACAAAAAGTATTTTGATTACCAGTAACACATATGCTTAACATTTACAAAATTCACAGTATTTGACTATGGTATTAGGTTTCTAAATTACTAACTTTATATTGCTGGGAAAATTATGACAAAATAGTTACAAATATCAGTACGTTTATTACTTGAAAACAGGATCTTATTTATGAAAAACAATCTCTTGGGAATTAAACATTTTGCAGACCTTTTGTTTCAACTTCCTTTTATAGTATCGCTCATATTAAGAATTTACGGGGCTGCAGCATAGCAACAGGAAGTTTTGATGAAAGATTCATTGACTGTAGCTGTTTAAATCATCCAATACATTCTTCTGGGTTTAACTTACGATTTTGTAGTTGATAAAAAAAAAAGAATTATTTGAGGTTTGTTTTTCTTCAAGAGTTAGAGTTATCAGCCAGGAGAAAATCTCATCTTGGTTATCAAGGAAAATGAGCTTAGTCCAGAAGCAAACTGAAAATCATCCAATGCACACCCACCAAAACTAGATGACTTTGGTTGTTGCCAAAGACAGAAGTTGATGTTGATCAGTGATGTCTAATCACAATTCTAGGTGACTTAGCACCAGCCTGTCAGGAAGTTATGGGAGGCTTCATTGAGTTTAATACAACTGTTGTGTATGGGAATTCAAGAGCTAACATGTCACTCTTTCCATCTGAGACTTAAGATACTTATTAAAATAAACAGTTTTCTTAAGTGAGGTGTTAATTATCAATAGGCCTTGAGAACAGTAAACCAGCTGAGTCTTCCTAGTCCAGCTGTTCCTAAATTTTTTTCATGTTCAGTCTATGCTTTTGGTTAAATCTGTAGAAGATTGGCAAAATCTTCTACAGTCATAACTCCATTTTGTAAGCTGCAATCTCAGATAGGAAACTACAGCTCCAGGCAATAATTTCAAGGATGTTTCACATCACAGTGACCAAGTGGAAGAATATGAAGCATTTCAGACTAGATCTGCCCATGTCATGTCAGTTTTAAAGATTGGACTTATATGACACTGGAATGAAAACAAGGACCTTTAAATCTTCAGAACAGCAGGAAATCTCACAAGCCTGATGATGAAGGCAATGGGATGATTCGAGCATGTTGCAGAATCAAGCATAAGACCTTGCTCTGCCCTCTGAATGGCCTAGATTTTCATTTGAGGTCCCTCTGCCCTGTATTTCTATCCAGCATTTAAACTGCTGGACAACCTTGGACAGAGAGCCTGTATCCCCTTGCAAAAGCCCTTTTCAGTGAAATGGCTTACTTGTATTAAATTTCATTGACCATATTACAAAATCTCTAGTTGAGGCTGATGTGCTGTAGGGTACAGCCTTAGGAGGGAATAAGCATTTCTTGGGACCGAGGTAAGATAACAGATCCAATGAACCTTCCTGTAGAATTAGGAAGCACAAGACACCCTGGTGTTGCACCAGCTTTGCGATGTTACAGCAGATTTAGTGTCCTTTCATAACTGGAGGGACCTTACTGTCCCTTCCTACATGGAGATCTCCTGCGCTGAAGTGGTCTGCTAGCACTGTGCCCCATGAACATGGCTTTTTGGAGAAGATAAACTCAATGAGCAACAGTTTTCTCTGACAAATGGATAGGCAAATGAAAATGTTAATGTGGAACCACAAGAGGTCCTGAAAGACACAATTTAGCTGAACTTGAATTCCACACAAATCTCTTTTGAGAAGTCTATTTGCTTTATGCAAAATATTGAGAATTTCACACCTTTATACTGAAATCTGCAGCCTAGAAAGAAATGAGTCTTCACTGTCCTTGAACTTTGCATGGTGTGCAGGGTGAGGACAGGCAAGCACCCATTCCCGGGGGGATCATCATCAAGCTCTAGAAATAGTTGCTGTGCATTGAAATAATGCGGCTATTAAAATCTAGGCATGAGCTCTTTCAAAAGGAGATGAGAATGGAAGAAGATCATGAACTAACAAGATACAGTATCGATTCTCCAGGAATGATCTGCAATTATACTTCTTCTATTTTATGTTTCACTTGTCTTTATTTTTCCCTGTTGTATCTGTCATTAATGTGTATAGGTCTAGTAGCTTCTGCTTGGGCAGCCATCCCTTACTGACACTAAGCTCATTAAAATAATACAAAAGGCTGAATGGACTAGAAGTTGAAAGGGTTACTTGGTCATTCAAGGTCACTGTATCTTCCTCAAAGACTTTTATACCTCCCAAGTTAGCAAATGGCTGCATCCATGTTGCCCAAGTATACAAACATTGGCATAACCAAATCATACACATGGAGACAGGCTTAACATAATAAATATTGTAATCAAGTCACATATAATTCTTTCCTAACTCTTCACATCCTTAAAGACCTTTATTTATTAAACACTTCAGTCTAGTTCTAATGCATCCAATTTCTTTCAAATTAAAGACATTCTAAATGCTATACACTGCACTTGCTTTTGAAATATGTGATGAATTTGAGTATCTTATTGCAGATTTATTTATTTAAATTGTAAAACCCTCAATCCTCTAAAATATTAAAATATTTAAAATAAATATTGTAAAATGCAGTGGCAGGTGCATTGGCATCACTGAGAGATACACAGCTATGCACTAACTACTTCCCCACTCCTGCATAGTGCTTAGCACACTGCTTACGTGTGGCCAGATCCTCTCTACAAATCTGCTGGAAAATGTATAAAATCAGCTACTGGAGGATAGCACTCATACAAGAAAGACCCTCCAGGTGGTTTTGTTAATATAACTCTATCAATATAGCTTCCTCTGCTTTGTGGTCAGTGTACTTTGCATTTAGGCCAACTTTTTTAAAGCAGATAGCGTGAACAACACATGACAGATAGTAATCACATTGCTTAGCTTCTTACGGGAAGATAGTTTTATATTGTTGTGATGAACATCATAGAAAAAATAACAACCAAAAAAAAAACCAAAAAACAAGATAGAATAGAATAGAATAGAATAGAATAGAATAGAATAGAACAGAACAGAACAGAACAGAACAGAAGCCAGTGCAAGCTACAGACCTCTCACGTTGGCTATTGTGTTATTGCTGGATAAGCACAGGATCGGAGCACTGCAAAGATGAATATAGTTGTATTTGCTTCCTTTTTCCTCTGGCCTTACAGCAAGCATAGCTTAGCACAGTTTATAGTATTTCCATGGATCTCTTTTGAATTCCAAGATTTAATCATTCCATGTCCCTTGCATGCTTCTATTTTTTGTTGTCTAAAAGAAATGGAAATAATATTGCCTTTCTCAAGCCTCTTTCTGACTTCATTTCTTTTGATGAAAGGCTATTGATTCAGGTGTGTTTGGCTGAACCTGTGAATATGCTGCTGACTCAGGGGTTCTTTAGAGTCACCAAAATGAATGTGAAATGCATGATTGTTTTTCTTATGTAAATAATGGGTGAAATAGAAAATGGTGCTGTTGTTATTTGCAGAATGCAGTGAAAGGATAATACTGTTATCAACAGTGGTGTGCTGGAGTATTTGACTTGTACTTCCTAGATTCCATTTGTGGGCTGTCAACCTGTACCTGCTGTTGCCTTGTAAGCATTCGACACTTAAAAAAAAAAAAAAAGAAAGAAAAGATAGCACAAATTATTCACCATTAATTCTTGAAAATGAGTCACTATTAAAAGCTTAATTGTTTGCTGAGAGGGTCCAAATTAGTGGACTTTGCAAGATCAAACAAAATTGAAGATATTTGTCCAAATTAAAATGGAAACACGTATCCAGAATATACCAAATGAACATGTATGCTCCTGTAATAATAATTTTATTATCTTTGGCTTGCAGGCCAGACTTTTAATTATGACCCTTTATATCAGTGAAAACCATGTATTTGGGATTAAAAACCTATTTCTTTAACTAGTCTAGTTAAAGACTGTGGTTTGATATATTCTATGCTACAACTTTTATAAAAACCAGAGAACACTTCTAATAACACTTTTCTAATTTCATGGTTCAGTGCACAGTCAGTAAAGATTTAAATAATTCAGAAAGAAAGCCTATTCTGTTTCTTTATTAGAAGTTTGAGTCAGGCAAATTCTTTGACATTTAATAGGTTTTTAACCCTTTTAATAACTTCTTATAATGAAATTTATTGGAGGTTGTTTTAAATAAAGGGTTATTATATTAGAGTGAATAGGAGTCGGTAGTTTCTTATGATTAGTTTTGAGACCTTGGCCCTGTGTGACTCAAAGGATATTAAAACATAAAGTAGAAAAGAATGTTAATAGTCACCAAATTAACTGTGTACCAAGAACTATAGAAACTGTATATTTCTGCGTTCTTGTCATTATGCAATTGTGCTATAAAATTTTGCAGTCACATTTTGAGTATATAATTGTTTTAAAGGAGCTTAAGATCACTTACAGAACCAGTACTGTATAAAGCAACCTGAAGTGGTCTAATTTTTAACAGGATGATTTTGGAAAGATTAGAGTAGTAAATTTAATAGTGTGTGTGAGGGTTTTTTTGTTGTTGTTATTTAGTGTTCTACTTACATGTGGGGTTTCTGCTGTTTAATTTTGAGACTCTTTTCCCAATCAGCACAAATTTTGAATGATTCTTTTATTCTATGCTGAGAACACACCAGTGTGTAATATATACTCATACGCAACAGTGAATAACTCCTTGATACCCACTTACTTTAAAACTTAGTCTTTTGTTTACTCGTTGCTTACATACAAGGGAATTACAAATCTGAGATGATGAAAATACACATATGGTCCTCTGCTAGGTGTTGCTTTGGGTTATTCCTCTCAATGTGTTTTGAATGCTTCTCCATGCTCCTTTTACAGTAGCATCAGCTTTCATAACAAATCTTTCTTTAGAGCTCCTTCTCGGATATATGTGGAACTCAAAAATTTGCTTACAGATTCAATCTATACTCTAAAGCACAACAAAATGAAAAAAAGGACCAAAAATTGTGTGGATCTTTGAGCGTGATCAACCTTCATTCATGCTAGGACATGCCAGCTTTATCCACTGCAATCAGTGGACCCTAACGTTTTCGGATTTCAAACTCATAAATTTTGTGTCACCTTTTGTTTTGCACTGGTATACAATGCATATGTTCAATTAGTTTCAAATTATCTTTCTGTATCTAACCATGAAGAACTAAAAATACATGAAACTATATAGTTTGTTTTTAACTCAGGAGACAGAACCCTATCTACCAATACATATTGACTAATCATCTGGTATTGCTGCTTGAAAGAAATATGAACTTCGTAGAACACTTTTTGAAGATCTAAAATAAGCATTTTAAGACACTCTTCTAAACTGAAGCTTAAGTCAGAGTCTCAGATTTGCTGATGTTGTGTGTATTTTGGATGGTTACAAACATTGATAAGATTTTGTTTCTTTGTTTGCTGTCCTTGGAAATGATGGGTGTATTCTCCTTGCTGTATGCCAGCTCTCACCATTCGGCCTGGTATCTTAGCGTACATTAAGTGATTATACAGGAATTCAAATTCATTCCCTCTTTTTTTAATTAGAATCTTTGTGTCTCTGGAAAACCTCTTTTATAGTGGTTTATGGTACAAGACAGTTAAATATCTGAGATAAAAACAACAATCTCAGCAAATCTCATGACTTCTCAGGAGTTTGGTACAGCTGGGGCTAGTACTACTGTTTAGTGTAGCATCATTCGGAAACAGACATAAATTCAGTTTTAATATGGCATAAGCTCTGGCAAAAATTGCCCTGAAAATAAAAATGAAAAGATGCCTAATAGTAAGTCTGTTGTATCTACTTGGTGACTAAAATAAGTGACACCAGTGAAGTAGGAAGCATATTGTGCATATCTTGATGGATCCTCTGTGTTTTTCTCTCAAAATCTTTGTTTGAAATAATTGATTGAAACACAACCCCACAGAGTATGTAAAATTGTTTCTCCCTGATTAGCCTTGACCACTCGGACAAGAGGTAAAAAAAGTCAACCATTTTCACATCAGAAAAGCTCACGTGGATTCTCAGCTAGTAAAAAAACTAAGCACAAATTACTGTTAGACCTTACGGTGGTAATAGAAATACCTCCTGCTGTGCCTCCACTCGAATTTGTCCTGGGTAGTGGGATATGTGCTCTCTGCTTGCTTCAGTGCCTGAGCTCTATGTAGTTCTCCTTGTATTTTAATGTCTTCATCCCCAGTTGTAGAATTCCTAGTGTTTCTTGCATACTTAGACCTGTAATTTCTGCTTTAGTCTATAAAGCCAACTCATCTTTCTTCCTTCGCTGAATGGTTACTTTTTATAGAAAAGTATTTAGGTAAGGAGAGACAATTTGGGCTTTTATGGCTTTTGAGAAATATGTTGCATCATGGCTCTTAATTACAAGAACAGGTAAATAACTGTGTAAAATAACTAAGGTAAAAATACTATGCTAGCAGCATGTTCCATTTGAAATTGCGTGCCTAATTCTCCTTGTGAGAAACCCATTTGCCTCCTAAAGTCACTATGTGGGTTGTTAGGTAAGAATCCTGACTTTTGGCTCTCCTTGCATCTTGCATCATTAACCAGCTTATATCAGAAAGATGGCTATTATGGATTTTGTGTGTGCTATAGCTTAGGGATTCATGCCATAGAGATTTGAAGGATTCTCTCTGAATACTGTGTCAGAGGAGGATATCTGTATCTTGTGGAGTTTGAGATATGACTTCAAAAAAGATGAAGACTACTAGACATAATCCAGAGGACAGCAGTGAAGATGATCAGAGGTGTAGAAAACACAGCAGATGAAGAATGTCTTTCAATCTTCAGGTTTGATTGTTTAGTCTAAAGAACAGAAATTGAAAAGAAATTCATAATAGCCTTCAAGGGTGTACAAAGAAGGAGAGAAACATTCCTCATGTCCACTGGGAGCAGAGCAAAGAGTAGTAGGTTTAAATTACAACAAAGGAGATTTAGGTGAGACATTATGGGGGAAAAAAAAAGAACCTTTCTAGCGTAAGGATAGTTAAGCACAAGAATTGCCTAGGGAGGTTATGAAGAGGTTAGACAAACATCTGTCAGAAATGATTTAGGTAGAGCTAATCCTGCTGTGAGATAAAGTGTTGGGCTAAATAACCTTCTGAGGTCCCTTCTAGCACTGTTTTCTGTGAAACTGTGATGAGGATACTGCACTCATTTTGTCCTGTGGTAAGATGTTTCCATGCGGGGATTATGTGACTGTATCATGCCAAAAATGTTCTTCATTTTTGCTTTAAGACGATGGGTAGAATGATGGTCTGATATTCAAAGTGTGTGAGCTTTACTGTCTTAATAACTTGGCGCAGGGGGCTTCTTCAAGAGCTTGTTTTCAGTCCCAAAAGGAGCTAAGTGTTCGGGCTTCATTCTAAACATCTAAACATCTAAACATCTGCCCTATGAGAAGGGCAGATGAGCCGCATCTCAGAAACAGTGGCTCTTCCTATGTCTTTTGAACATGTAGGCAACATCGGCTCAGTTTCTGCCTATAAGGGCAGTGCAAGCAGAAAAATAAAATATCCATGAAAAGAAATGTATCCTAGCTTCTCCAATAGTGAAACCAAATAAAAGCTGAGTGTAACACTAGTTGTGAAGTATCCTGGATTTGACAGATAGCAATATTAAAGCATCCCATACTATCAGCGTTACTTCATCAGGAAGACCAGGAAAGGCATCAGTTTAAGACCGTCCTTGCTCACTGCAACGTGCAAATCCCTTAACTTTGTTCCCCAGTTCGGGGCTCGGCTTCCCAGCCAGGTTTGTGCCCAGCATTGCATCTGTGTGCCAGGTGGGCTGCCACTCAGCCACATGGTGGTGAGGCTGGAAAGCCTCTATCTGCAAGAACAGGGAATAGGAAAGTTCAGCTATTAAAGAAACTTTGAAGAAGCTGGTCTTGCTCTACGTGTGATGTTGGCAGAGACTGCGTGTGAGGCCACTGCCTTTGCAAAGCCCAGGTCAGCATCGCTTCGGAGGACAGGAGCATTGCACTCTATAGCAGTGGCGCGGCCACCATTTGGTGGGACACCTCTCAAATCCAGCAGGGAAAATAAGACAATCCTTGAGGTCTGTTGATTGTCTAGAAAATTTAACGTTCATCCTCAGATGCTATCCACAGTGTAATCTTAGTGTAATCTGCTATTAGTGTAATAGTGTAATGTACTATTCATAGTAAAGAATTTCACTAATGAAGGGTCCTCTTTCAACTCTGGGCATACCTATTCTGCCTACCTGTTTGCTCTCCCTGGGCACAGTGCCCAAATATACCTTTGGACGCTGTCCTTCCTCTGTCCCCCTGTCCCTTCAAAGTGCATGAGGATGTTACTGGTTGGTGTCATGCTGTCCTCCAGCAGATTGTGTGTGGTCCCTCAGAACTGAGCTAAGAGCAAATACAGACTCTTTAAAAGTACATGTTGTTTAAAAATGACAAATGCAGAATGCTCTGCAGGATCTATCTGCTAATATTTTAAACATTTTTAATATAGTTAAATAAAAGAGATTTTAATAAAGCAGCAATAGTTTTAATAATGACAAGTGCGTTTAATTTTACCTGGGGAAAAATAATGAAAATTATAACCTTTGCTGTACTTTCACCGAAGCAGATACTTTGCAGATTTATTTGAAACCCTGAAGCACCCGTTTGAAGCAGAGTTTCAAATAGGGCTTGTTTACCTTGCAGCATTTGTGAATCCAACAGAAGTATTCTCATTTAAAAAAAAAAAAAGGGAATTTCTTTCCCAGCCTGCTGGAAATTTCTTTCCCAGCCTGCATGTTCTCCATGGAGAACAGTGGGATGGGCAGGAGAGGCAGTTGGGCAGGAGTCCGTGCTTCCCGGGCACGGCCGTGGTACCACAGCCTGCTGGGGTTGGGAGGTGGTGTGTCTTCCTTCCTCTCCTCCCATGGTCATCACTTGACCCTGTCTCTATTGATAACCCATTTTTTTTCAAAAGCTATGCCTTTCTAAAGCGATAGGAATATAGGTGTAACTGGATGTCATGTTGTCAGAATCTATTTCAAATAGTTTTGAGAGATACAAGTACTTTTAAAGTGGTAAGTATGCCAGAACTAACAGTATTATCAGTTTGATTTACTGCCAGCCAATCAGCTTTACAAAAAATAATCTCCAAGCTTGTGAAATATCTCCCTAAAATTTGTAATTTTTTACTCTCTCAATAATCAGAAAAAAGTTTCAGATTTATCTTTCTTATTCCTGAAGCTGATTCAGGAGTTTACTGGTTGAAAGGTACCTCAGAGATTGCCCTGTTTCACAGGAGCATGTATATTGGAGAGAAAGGTTATCAAAATCATGAGTTATAAAAAGACAAAAAAAAAAAGGGTGATCTTTAGGCATTTTCGTTGACATTTCTAACTAAGACTGTCAGAGAGGAAATGTAGTTATGTTAATATATTGAATCATTAACACACAATGCCCGTATCATAATGGAACTTAGGCAGTGATGATTCCCATCAGATGCCACTCGATATGTATGGCATGTTTGTTTGTCTGATGCACTGAGAAATACCTGTATCTATTTCATTTCAGCTTTGAGCTGACACTTCAATTTTAAATCACCTACCAAACACCTTAGCTTAAACCTGAGCTTCTCCTTGATACTCCTTGTCTTTTGTCATCTCTCTGTATGAGTACACTGAAAGACATTATAGACAATCTGCAGTAGTGTCTGCACATGGTACATTTGACCTCTGGAGAAGAAGAGTTTCATCCTCCAGTGCTTTTAATTCTTATCCTTGCAGAGACTGAATTTGTTGCTTGAATTAAAATAGTATGTCTCGTTAAGACTAAGATGCAGTGACCCACATAGCACAGTGGATACATTTGTCAATGCAGCAACTTCAGGGCTTTCAGTTCATGTATGTCTTAGCAGCAAATCAACACAGAAATCAATTGATCAGGCTGCCAATGAGTGGGTCCTTCTTGTCAGTATTCTGCATCTCACTGGGTGACACAAGGCAGGGCAGATTTGGATTTAATAGTAGGTAGTCAAGCTCTAAAAACTCTAGATTCCAAATTCCCCACTCAAACACATGCAAATCTTATGACCAGCAGGAACTGGAAGTTGTCTTGAATTTTGAGGCTATTCATGTCCTGATTCTGAACTTCAGAGTGCAAACTTGTCCCTCTTTGCTAGCAGTTCTGAAATACTCAAAATGCAGCCAAAGCAGGGGCCACGTGTCTCCCCCACAGCGAAACAAGCTCTCAGTACTCCGTGCTATTCCCACAGGCTGAGGCTAGAGCCTGAACAATTTATAACAGCCAGTGTATGCAAATGTCAATTATATCTTATTTTTGTTTATTTCCAATATTTATATGTGTATTTAAGTACTTGCCAATTTCTTTTAAACATGATGCAGTCAAATAGGCAAACTGAGGTCTAAAGGAACAGAGCACTTTATTAGTGATATGCTTAATACAGTTTTTTTCCTCTTGTAGATGCAAGATTTACGGAATACAGAAGGAGCCCAGTATAGTTCCCATCCTCAGATGGCAACCATGAGGCCAAGGGTTCAACCTGCAGATATTAGGCAGCCAGGAATGATGCAGCACGGGCAGCTGACTACTATTAACCAGTCCCAGCTCAGTGCACAGCTTGGTTTGAATATGGGTGGAAACAATGTTCCTCACAACTCACCCTCTCCACCTGGAAGCAAATCTGCAACTCCTTCACCATCCAGTTCAGTCCATGAAGATGAAGGAGAAGATAGCTCTAAGGTAGGCTTAGATGCTAGGATTACAATGTCAATGGTGGATAATTTTAGGACCTGCTAAATGAATCATATGGCCACAGTTATTAAGGTGATACTTTTTAAATTGTTGATGATTGAATGAAAAAAAGGGTTATGAATACACATCTTCCAATTTCCACTCAGTTCTTCAGGCAGCTTGAGTAAATGACATCATTTGTCTTTGAGAGAACAAACTGGAATCCTGTAAAAGATTAAAGGATAGCCATTCCTGTAGGACTTCAATATAAAGGTTGAGGTTTCTCACTTGCATAGAATGCATGCTTCTTCCAAGTTAAAGATCAAGCAATTACTCCTACAAAAATGGGAAATGTGTGCACAATATGCTAATCTTTGCAACCTGATCACAAGAGGAGTTAACATCACAGCAGTCAGAATATAAAGATAACTTTAAAAGTCTTGTCTTGAAAACATCTAAGGCCCTAATGGGGTCCTAATGCATTTATACTTTTGGAGGTGGTGATACTCCAGCATGACATATTTAAGCTTCACTTTAGTGTCACTGCAGCATAAAGTAACAATAAGAAGAAAGTAATACATAATAAATGCATTTAAATTATAAGTAACAATTTATACAGCAGCTTGCATGCAAAAACCTCCCAAACACTCAGCGTTAAGCAAGTCTATTATCTTAATTTTGAACACAAAAAGATTGTGACTTAGCACAAAGACATCCAATAAACTGGAAACAGAGCATATTGAAATTGAGTACCTCTTAGCTCTGTTTTATGATCACAAGAAAATAGCAGTCCTATTATGCAGGAGTGAAGATGTTGTAACATAGCCATAACTTGTGAGAAAAAGTTGCAGACTTGCAAGGAATGTGAAAAAACACATTGTGAGTCACTGAGGAGGTATAATCCAGTCAAGAAATGTAAGTCTGATTTGTTTTCAAATTATATTGTTTTTCATGCCTCAAGCTATAAAATAATCATGTAATTGAAAACATATGTTTTACTAGTTTTGAATAAATTCTGATTCAAAGTTTTATTTCAGGACTTTACCCTGATTTCACAAACTTTAGGTTTTAAAAGTTACTGAATAATTCATACATTTTAAATGAGCAGTTCCTTACTGAAGGAGACTTTAGAATACAACTATGCAAAAATAGTTTCAGTCAGCCTTTACTTTTTCAGAATAATTTATTTGCCTCTCCTATTTCTTTTCTAATATTTCTATATATTGGTCGGATTGTGCAAGATGCAGAGAGAAAGGCCATTGTAATAATCAAGGTATCCTTTTTTCTTTTATTGAGTACTTCAATTAGTTATCCCCTATGTGTGAGTGTATACATTTTTTCAACACTTCATGTTAGCAAAAATGAAGGATTGTGGTTTCATGCAGACAATGACTCATCTGAAGCAAATATTTTCAATAATGAAACCAACCTCTGCATACTGAGTGAGACTTGGTCCTGCCTCAGTGGAAGGCAGTTTATATAGTGTAGGTCTTTTTAACAAGCCATGTTATTTTGGAAACCTCTCTTTAAAATTGCCTTAGTCTTGAGTAGAAAAGGATCAGAAAAGGGAAAACACACAACACAAGATTAGAAAGAAAAACTAGAAAATAGGCAAAAGATTGATAGATTATGTTCAAATTCTTCCATAATTATCATTTTGTGTGCTAACAATAATGTTTTAAAGAATCTTAAAAATGATGACAGAGGGCTTAAAGTAGTCTCTGACTAATAGGGATTAAACTGCAAGCTTGATGGGGGGCAGATTATGCTGCATCTGTCTGCTGTGGGATTTCTTACCTCTTCCTGTTAAATGCCTGAAGTTGGCCACAACTGGAGATGGTGCACTGGGCTAGAATGGCTGATCCGATATAATAGTTCCTTTATCCCTCTGTAAAAGCCAAATCAAAAGGAGATTTTGATTAATCAGTATAAGAAAAAAATGCATTGCTGTAGTTTACGACTTGAATCCCTTTGTTGAGTATCTTCCTCTCATAGTGGTCTTCCTGGAAGCTGCCAATGAAGGGAAACAGATACTTAATATAAACCAGTTTTCTACTGAGATTTTTTCTATATATATATATATTCTTTTTCTATCTATATGTTTCTCAGAGCTGCTCTGGAGTGAAATGTGAAGGTTCTTCTCATTCCAGAAATTCTCTTCCTAGTGAAAGAAAATGCTGGACTCAGACAGGAAGCCATAGGACAGCAGCTCTGACTCTTATGAGAGCTGTATCTTTTACCTTCAGATAACTTCGCTAAATTTGGGAGGTTCTCTTTATTTAATAAATTGTCCTGTAAATGTGCAAAATGATTTAGTAGATCAAAGCCAGAGTTCATTATTGAATTGTTATGTGACAGAGCACACATTGAAGTCATGTGGTGGCTACCAGAGATGATCATAGTTGAACAGATTTCAGAGCACAGCTTCACAAAATCAGTTCCAGCCTTGAGGACTGTGCATTATTAATAACAACAATAGTGGTATTGACCGAACATTGACCAAAAAGACAAAGTATATTTTCAAATGCTATAGGTCTCCTTTAGTTCTATGTCAGATGATATTCATAAGTTTGTATTAGACAAATACCCAGCCTTATGTCTAACAGAGAATCCACTGAACCTTTGATAGCAGATTTATTAGAGAAAAGCTTAGCAATAAAAATAAAGAAATTTTAGTGTCCTGTTTATGTTTGAATGAATTTATGAAATGAGATGACCAAGGGTATAAACAAATATATGCCTTTGGACTAGAAATATAATTGATCCCTATTGCTCCATCGATTTGAGTGCATGTAGGAAATTACGGTAAAGACATAATGTGTATAACTCAAATACCAGCAGAGAAGAAACTTTATAAACTGGTGTAAGTGTGCATGCACAGTTCATTGGTGGTAAATGTACATAGCTACTGGCCGCAGCTGCTAAGTGCTTTTGATCAATGGTCATTTGAATAAGGACCATTTCGTATAGGTCACTTGGACATAACTGCAAGTGCTCCTTAGCTAAAGAGCAAAAAGAGGGAAAGGAGCCGGCTCAAAGAGTATCCAGTTGTACTAGACTTTCACTCAGAAAGGAACATGGCTGATGGTGCTTGACGATGCTGTCAGTAACAAGGGGAGCATCATTACGAGGCTGCATCGACACAGATGGACCATGGAAATATGAACTGCAGTCTTTGACCAAAGCACTTGTATGTGCGGGTGGTGTATGTCCCTAAGTCTGCTTACATCTTCTAAATTGAATACTTAGGACTGTGGTTAGAAGAAAAAAAGGGTAAACCTAAAAAGCTGTAGCTGTAAGTAACTATAAAAACATTCTAAACAAAAGTGGCCACTTACCACATGCTTTATTCTGACCACTGGAATATTACATTTATGTAATTCTTGCCATAATTCATATTGATGGATCGTTAAACATGTAGTCTGTTATTGCCAAGCATAATTGTGAGGTGCTGAAAGTGTTATTGGTTTGCAAATAAAAATCCATAGATGGATGACAGGGTTTTCTTCTATGCTCATTTGAATATCACTTATAAGCAAATTTCAAATAATGTAGTTCAGAGGGAAGATAGCAAGAAGACTGCAAGTAAAAAGAATTAACTAACAGAAACATGATTACCAGAGAACTGCTACAGCATATTCTCTTTATGTGGTAAAGGTTTTACAATATTTACTTTATATGATAGGAGTTATAAGTAGAATTCTATGTTGTCTGTTCAGCCTATTATGCAGATGGTGCTTGATTAAAATCTATTTTAAACTACAGCGATTACTGCAAGATAGTGTGCATAAAATAGCTCTCCTAGCTCCATTAAAGGCTTTCGTACTATTGCAGTTTATTTTAAATATGCTTATAGACATTTTCCAACTTCTCGAGGGACATTTAGATATCCATGATGTGCCTTACTTGATAGTTTTAAACCCTACACTAGATATTCTTGTGATCTATTATGTGTGCAACATGGTTAATGTACACTTTTTTAAAGTGAAAGATTATTGCTTTCTTGTGATAAATAAGTTAAATACATCACCATAATTAAGCAATAAGCCATGACAGGAGGTGGATTACGATGAGCTAACTACACCTCTAGGGATTTAGAGGCACAAGTCTATGCCGAGCAAAATATATATGTTTTTTTATTTTATTTCCCATCTGTCTCTACTTTGGTGGTTAGAAGTGGAGTCTGTGATGCTGATAGACTGATGGGAGCAGAAGGCAGGCCATCATCTCAGCCATTTGCAAGGATATTAGTACTGGAATTTTGGTATTCTTTTTATTTATTTATTTTTGTATAAGGCAAATAGAATTTCCCCGTGAGTGTTTTCTTTTTAACAGTAAGTTTTTGAAGTCTCTTGATCTTGATCAGTCAGGTTGGAGGAGTAAGTTTTAGAGCTGTTTTCAGAATGATTTACCAGAAGACTTCTAACACAAGTTTCCTCAGAACATCACCTAGTTAAAGGATACTTTAGATGATATGGTATACTAATATTCAGAAATCTTGTAAATTTCGTTAGTGCAAAAATACTTTGAAAACCTGCAAATAATAAAAGTTTAAACTTTAATTATGGCTTCAATTATTGTGAAGGCTCCTTGCTCATGGAATTTGCTTAAACGAGTGTTTGGATTGATATTGCCAAATAAACTAAGGAGCACAGAGCATGTACACTACACAATGCTCCTTTAAACTTCATTTAGCTGGTAGTTTTCTCTGCCTTGCAGACTAAATTAAAAGACTAAAACTTTGGTAGAAGTAATCTAATGATGGGTAGCACACTGCTGCTATTTTTCCATCTTTTCTGAAATACTTCCAGAAAGCTCCAAGGCTATTAACCTTATACTAAAGATATGTCTAATATAACATAATGCTGCTGAAACAAGCCACTTCATTTTCAAGTTGTCAAGTATATAGTCATCATATTATTCTCATGATTAAAAAGCCATAGAGATCCAGGTTGTTCATTCTAGTCACCTGGGCCCTATTGGACACCACACAATGACTCACATTAAGACAAACAAAAAGGTTTTCTCTCAAAGTGAATATATGCAGCCACTGTTCTCATATAGTTCTGCTGATCTGAAGAGTACCCATTCTCTGATGTGTCATTTGATAAGTATTATTAAAAAAAATACAAGCATGTAATGAAAGTCATAGCTGCTGGATTGGGTCTTCTCATACTTCAGACTGCTTAATGCAGTATGTTGCCATGCCATCAAGACAAAAAGCCTCCTATCCCTCTGGTTACATCACACATCATTGCTAGAGGTACAATGAATTGAATGGTCAATAGAAGAGACATTGCCATGGAGTGCCAGTCTGTTGAAGAATTAGAACAATATCCCTTTATTTAAATATGGGCTTGTAAGTCATTTAAGAAAGTAGGGTGCTGTGGTGGTGATCAGGGTTTCTGAAATATTAAATAGCAAAGTGTAGTTGCATATTCACAAATTTGCATGTTTTCATATGCATTTTTTTGATGTGGCACACAAACACGCACCTACATGTCTCTTCATACACCATTTGTCTTTCACTCTTTTTTTCAAGCCGCCAGGAATTTTCTTGTAGAGCAGCAGAAAAGAAACCTAGAAGGATCAGAAATGATCCTCTCTAGGGGCCCAGACTAATTAATCCATACTGGTTTAATTAGAAGGAGTCACTTTATTCACAATAAGATTCTCTTCATATTCCCTGGAAGGACATCCGCCATTGCAGCAAAAAGTGGTCTGACCCCTGATATAGGTAGGCCTCTCAAGAAAAGAAAGGTCGAAATTGCAGTGTCATTACTGGTTTCAGATGGATCAATTTTTTGAATTAGTGGTCAGTATATAACGAAACATGCCCTGGATTTACTCATTATAGGCAGGCAGGTAATAACCATTAGCAATAAAACTGAGAAGAGATGAAAAAGTGACCAGGCAAACTATAAATGAGGTAACAACTCCCTGAAAGCAGAATGTAAGGCACTTTAGGGGAAATAGTATATTTATTTATATTTTTTATATTATTTATATTTATATTTATTTATAATGCATTTTGGGGAATCAGATGATGCCAATGTTTAGATTTTCAAAGATGACAATTAAAATGCCATTTTACTTGCAAATTCCAAAATGTCTGTCTTTTACAAAGCCTGGCTAAGTTAAATTGGCTAAATTTTTATAATACTTTTCTCCTTCTATGTTATAGGTCAATGGAGGAGAGAAGAGACCTGCTTCAGATGTGGGGAAGAAACCCAAAACTCCCAAAAAGAAGAAGAAGAAGGACCCAAATGAGCCACAGAAGCCCGTGTCTGCCTATGCATTATTCTTTCGAGACACTCAAGCAGCCATCAAGGGCCAAAACCCAAATGCTACTTTTGGGGAAGTCTCTAAAATTGTAGCATCAATGTGGGACGGCTTAGGAGAAGAACAAAAACAGGTACAGACTATGCTATAGCTCGGAGAGCTTGTTTCAAGAAAACGTTATCTGTGTCACCTACGCACTATAGGCAGCTTCTTTCATTTATAGAGATGAAACTTGATTATGTGCAAAATATGATTTTAGGAGAATAAGATAAGGAGAATATCACTTAAATTCTTTTCAGTATTTTCGTTTTGGGGTGTAAAACTTCATGATTATATTTAGGATTATTTTATGCTAAAGTCAACAGGTGTAAACTGGCAGTCCAGATGTGTCGACCATAGCAGACCAGTGATGGACTCAGACAGATCAGCCATGCTTTAGGGTAGCCTGATGCACAGTATACACACAAGCTGTGGCAATAAGGTCACATAGTTCATGGCTAGTCATTGAAGATGGCACCAAGGCTTTTTCCATAGATACTTCCTGATACTTCCTATTTAGCACTATATTCTCACTTTTTCAACGGTATCAGTAAACATTTTACTTTGTGGTAGTCAAGTGGTATATACTGAATCTCACCTCAGTACTGAGAAGTCACAAGAACTACAGGGTAAAGTGGAAAATAAAAATGTTAAGGCTCAGGCCTAAGATTTTGAGGCTTCTTTTTATGTGGGCACTCCTGGACAAATACTTTTACATTTATGTGTATTGAAGATATTATCTCTATTTATGAAAGGAAATGCATGCAAGTTCAAGAATGTTAGAGTTTTTATCTTGTTTTAAAAAAGTATATTTTATGGATCCCATTTGTCAAATATCAGGATGTTGGGTTTTTTTCATCACTGTCTTGCAGAAATACTCCAAATGATTGTAAAAGACAGTCAGATAGAACACAAAGCAGTGTTAAAAGTTGCCTTTTGTGTACATTCTTATTTCTGCAGTGATTCTTATTACTGCTTCCTGACCTGTTGTGGTATTTTTCACCAAGGTTTCATAAAGCTAGACTGATTTTAATGCTGTTCTTAATAAGCCTTTGTTTCTTTTACATGTGGACTTCAGAAATATAGAACTAAATTTATTACTTATAAAATGTGGCAAGACATACAATAACCTGTAACAAACATTTGCCTTGGTACATTGGTAAAAATGTGTACAAAGCTCCACTACCCTCAGTGAACAATATCAGGAATTACAGGTCCACACAAACACCCTGTAATTATAATTAAAATATAAAAGCAGACTTATATTTTAAAACATACGTTGGCATGCGTAAGAGTTTATTTTAAATGAAATGTAATCCTATATCAATCAAAAAAAATGACTGCTGAAACCCAACTGTAAACCCTAATGTTGGGTTTTGCACCCTTCAGCTTCCAATTATTTTTGCACCTTAGTAGTCACTGAAGGCCATATATAGTGTAAGGTATATAGACATTTCCCAGACTTATAAATACTTCCTTCCCTTTCCCTGCAAGGCTGGCAAGTTGAGCAGACAGGAATGAAGAAGGGAGAGGGAGGAAGGGACCTTGGTTCTGCAGTGAGAGCTGCAAAGCTGCTTCCACCTCACTTGGACTCTATAGAAACATGGGCAACTCTAGGTGAAGCTCCCGGTATTAGTGAGTTTACGTGGTAATGGCTGCTTGTGTTGTGTGTTTGCACAACTGTTGATAGAATAGGTCGGATGGATAAAGAAAGGGGAGTTTTAAGTGAGGAATAGCCAGGTAGGGACAAAAAGAATATCCTGAAGGAGAGGTTTTTTGGCTGCAGGAAGGAGATCTAGGTGGGTGTTGACATTAGCACGAAGAGAGGGAAAATGCTCCACTGAATATATTGTTATTACATGATAAGTTATGCAGCTAATAAGATTAATAACAAAAATGAGAACATTGATTTGAATTCTTTTTGTATGTTAAATCGTTTGGGCTTTAAAGAAAAGGTTTTCTTCACTAATAACTGGATAGTGTAGCTAAATCTAGATCCCTATTAAAGGTAACTGTAATGAGAATCAGGATTTGACACAGCGACTAAGGAAAAAAAAGGTCGTTCTATCTAGTATCTGCTGAATAAGACAGCAGGCATTTACAGAGTCTAGCTGGAGAAGAGATAATTTTCTGAATGTGAGGATCAGAACAGTCACTGGACCTGGCACATTAAGGTTTTGTTTCCTCTTCCTTCTGCCTTGTTTAACCTTACCCAACAAAGGCCAAGAATAAGCACCTACACTGGGCTTAGATCACTCCAAAAAGAAGTTTGACATAGTCAGACAAGACTTGGGATCGTGGTGATGGGTGCTCACTTATGACTCAGAAAAAGTATTGCCTGTGATTTTGGCCATGTCCCAGAGAGATGGTTTGGGTTCCTGTCTGTGCCAAGCACTGGCAAGCTGGCAGGGAGGGTGTCAAGCTCTGCAAGGAATAGCTGGAGGGACAGGAGAACAGCAAAGTGACAAAATCACCAGCCTTTCTGGAGAATTCAGTTTAAGACAAGTGCATTAAAACCTAAAATTATGCCTTTAATTTGGATTTCCTATTCATGGCTGACAGCAATAATTGAGCAAGTTCCAACACTGGAATAGCAGAACAAAATTATTTTCCTTATCTCTGTTGTGCTTAAATTAAGTTGGAACACAGCAGAATGATGTCCTATGGACTGCTTGTAACACAGCCATAAAAAGGGGGCCTGCAACTAGATTTTTAAACCAATTATTCCAGGAATTTGAGTTAGTGTATCTTTGGTGCTCTTTGACTCACTTTGTTCATTATCATCTATTAAGTATTGTTAAAACTCCAGGCCTGAGCCCTTTCTCATCTAGCACCGCAAAAAGGATAGTCCCTGTTTCAAAAAAAAAAAAAATTGCAATCCTATTTTTCTAGAATAAATTTAAACTCATTCTTTATTCCATTAAGGATCTAATAGTACAAAGTAATGATTACAAGACATCTTAACTGACTAGATAGTCTGTATTTTAAAGGCCTAATTTTTCAGATCCAGAGCATTAGTAACTGTTACGAAACCTATGTCTCTGGCAGGAAAATTGGACTCTAAAAATACAAATGATTAATGTAGTATTTGCAATTTGGCATTGAAGAAGCTTCAGAAAATCAAAAATAGTTAAGTAAAGAAACAATAATATCATTAGATGAATACTTTATTGATGAATTATACTTTCTGAAAAAAATCAATTATCATAAAGCTTCTGGCTTTTATGCTTTGGAAGCTAATGCTTATTCTGGAATTTAAATAGAATTATGTTTCCAAATTACATTTCCTGAACTGGAACTCCTTTTACTATTTAAATAGTAAATATAAATGAATCAGAAAGTAGAACATAATGCAGCTATTGAGAAAAAAGAATAACTTCGTATTTGTATGCCAAAATGAAATCACTGTTCCTAAGACCTGAGCCAGCTTCTGAAATCCATAGAATTCTTCTTGTATTTTTTTCCCCCACAGATTGAGCACAGCATACATAAAAGTATTGAAAGTCAGTACAGAAACAACTCAAGAGCAGTGTATGTATGGCCAAACCTTTGCAAAAATTTGGTGACCTAACATGCTAGGCTGTAGCTTGAAAACGTTTTGTTAAGGAGCCACATATGCTTTTCAAACTGTGAAGAGCCTAGGAAAACGCTATTTGAGAAAACATGCTTTGAAAGACAAAAAAGCAAACGTTATCGTGGGCTGGATGGTGTCAAGTGTCTTACTGAAAATCGGGGGTGATTATGCTTAAAATGTATCACAATCTGATTCTTTTACCACAAAGAATATTGCAATCTATGAGATTAAAACAGATATCAGCATACTTCTACTCTTATATTACCATATGAAGACATTTTCATTTGTGTCATATATTGTAACTGATCCCATTAATCTCTGAGCATACAAGGGCCATTTGCAAACAGTGCTGGTGTGTGACAGTGTTTTGTTTGTACTAACCCGTAGACGCAAAGGGTCTAGGAAGTAAAGGGATATTGCAAGTAGGGATGTATTTCACGGCTTCCTCTGAAATCCCAAATTAGGTGCAAAAATTACATGTGATCAGAAGAAGGAACTGCATTTTTCTTCATTTTTCACTGTAAATATTTTCTAAGACTCTTTTGAGTAATAAACCTGTCAATAGGAAGCAGCTGTAGCAATAATGCATTGGGATGTATTTTCCTCAGTGTTGTAGTCATAACAAAAGGCAGCTTGGAGTGGCTTTGCTAATTCTTCTCTTAGTATCATAAACATCATTTTGTCCTTACTCAGAACTATACTTCTGTGCATCCCATTTTTGTAACACACTTATGTACATCATCGCCTTTGCACATATTTTTACTGCAAAGGGGAGAAAAACAGCCACCAGGGAAGAGAGTTCAGCATGCTAAATGGTCGAGTCTCTGGCTTGCAGACAGAATGCTGGTTCAAACTGGGTAAAAAAGGCTACTTAGGTCATTTTCTGTCCTTAGATGAAAAAGAAAAGTCATTTTAAATCAGTACCAGATGTGCATGTACTAAATGAACCTTAAGTTTCTAATTGGAGACCGAGCAAAGCTGTAATAGATGTGGCAACTTACAAACAAAATGTTCTTGTTTATATTAGTGCAATTTTAAAATTTCAGCCCAAGACCTTAATAAATGTGCTATTCTTCTAAAAATGGAATTGAATGTCTGTTCAACATTCAACAAAATTAATCTCTAGTGTAACTTCAGCAATATGACTGGAGTTCTTAGAGGAATGAATTTGGCCTTATATGAACAGCTTAGTGTCTGTATGCATGTGCATATGTGTGTGTGTGATTCTGTGTATTTACTTAAACATTGTCCTGGCCTTGCAGAAGGAATAAAAGTGGATCCAGTTACGGGACCCAAAACCCAAGGATCAGATGGAGCAGGCACAGCGGCTGTTTGAGTGCTGTAACATATGCCTTCCTTCAGGCTGCATAATTCATACTTAGTAATATATAGCTGCAACAGTTCAGCTCAATAGCAACACCTCATTATTTTATCCCTCAGTATTTATTCCTATGTTTGACGCCTCATGAAATTACTGTTAATGTGTTTATATAAGGGCAGATCTGACACAAGTGGGAAGAATTTAATTTCCCACTCATTCTTTCCTGCTGATGTGTCCTCTTCCCCTGGTAGAAGTGGCAAGTGTAAATAGTTAATTTGCTTCAATTATGAGCCTGTCCTGCTAAATTAGAAGCAGCAGGAATATGAAGAGCCAGAATTATACTTGGGAGGCAGCTGACAAATCCTCTGAGCTCACAAAATCAAATCATTTACTCCTCATTGGTGCTCAAAGACCCACTAGATAAAAGCTGCAGTTTATTCTTCAACATCTGATGGAACTTGGATTGTGTGTTACCAATACTTAAATAAATTGAAGTCCTCATATATTAGTGTCAACATTTGTGACGCTGTTAGGATTTTCATTACAACCCACAAGCTTTCTAGGGTTTCTATTTTTGTCACTGGAAATAACCTAGACTGATTTGGGCATGAAAAATATCAGGGCATGGTTGGTGATCTGTCGTGATCTCAGTGACATCTCAGCTGCAGCAGCACATTGGCCAGTGCAGCACTGAGTTGGTAGATCAGGAGGTGCTTGAAAATAAATGCCAGCCAACACATTATGCCTGAAATGCTGATGCTGAGATATAGCTCACTTCTGGCGTAACACCAAAGCTCCTCTCGTGATGTGAAACGCCACAGGTCATGCTAACATGGATCCAAGATCCGTGGCTCAACCTGGTGTAGGACCATGGCGCTGCCCATCGGTTGGCTTGAGCACTGGTTGGCTCACCCCATGGAGGTGTTGGGGGCCCACTGCGACCAGGTTCCCCACATTCAGGCTTGTCGCCAGCTCAGAGCACTGCGTTTTGGGTGTTGCAGATCTTCAGGTGAAAACAGCTAGTAGCATTTTGAAAACATGAATTTGCTATCTATTCACTACTCCTTATGTAGTCATGCTGATGTTTGTTTTTCCTTATCTTATACCTCCTATAAAAGTTACATTTCAAGTACCTTTACATTTTTTTATTATCACCATGCTAATAAAGGAATAATTTTAAACACTCATAAGAGGATAAGAATGTACTTTCAGATGAGTAGATAAACAACCATCCATGGCTTAAATTTAGCTTTACTTTATTTTTGTAAATGAAAACAGAAAGCAAAGGCACATCTGTGTGTGCATACTGCCAAAGTGAATTAGAACAAGATGGATTCAGGAGCAGGCACAGGAGAAAACCACCTCATACTGTCCCTGCTACCTGTACCAGCAAAGTAGCTTTAATCGGTGTTGCACACTGTATCTCTTTGGGAGGTCCACTGCTTTTCTGGACAAATTTTTGTACTAAAATTGTTTCCTCCCTTTGAAGTTCTGGGTGAGCATACAAAGTGTTTAAAACAAGTGCTCCTTGGGCTGGTGTCTGCTCCTCTGAAAGCAGCTGGGCTTAATGAACTGGAACACAGTGGGTCAAGAATAAGCAGGTTTACAAATATGTATGCATATGTGTATATGTATATATGTGTGTGTGTGTGTATATATATCAGCATATCATTATACGGCCCCGGTTTCTGCAGGGCCAGCTCTTGAACCCCTTAACTTTCTCATTTTGCCACTGACTTTGTGAGAGAGCAATATCAAGCCCCGTGTTTGCAACCTTTTCTTTTTTCCTAGAGTTTCTGGCAGCTGGAGTCCCGCTCTCCCACACAGCAAGGGTAAACAGCACTTGCGCTGCACACTTGGGAGGTGAAACCACCCCCTCTGCTGAAAAAAGTTAAAAAAATAAAAATAAAGTAGGTCACAACAGGAGCTGCCGGGTATACTCTGTGCAGGGCCATAAAGCCCTATCAGTAGCACATCCCTGAGCTGCTGGCCTCCTGCCCAGCCCACCTGGCAGCCTTGTCTTTCTGCAGCCTCGCCCGAGCACTGAAGTGCTGGGGAACATGAGCCCCGCTGCGCCTCAGGGTGGAGATCTAACCTTCATACCACCCACCCAACTGCTGCGTAAATACAGCACCTGTCTGCTGAATTATGAACCTCAGTTTCAACTCCACCTGGTTACATTTGGAAAAAGGGTCTCTGGATTCCAGGTATTGCTGCAGTGCAAACCATAAATAAGAGTGTTCTGCTCATTCTTCTTCCCCACCCTTCATCCATACATTAGGGCTTGATGGGAACAAGGCTCTAAATCATTCGTGTGCATAACTGGACCTAGTCCCAATTATTATGCTCCATTCAGGCTTATATATGTTTTTTATTTTGTAGAAAAAGAGAATACAAATGAGTGCAAATAATCACTACATAAATCATATGTTTCATGTTGCTTGTTTTGTCCCCAGCTTTCATCCAGCATGGTTTTGATGCAAGCAACAGTCCCACTCTATGTTGCAAGCGTCAAGTTTATAAGGTCAAATCTCGCCCTGGCATCGCCAGCTGCGATTTCCAGGGAACTATGTAGAGTTTAACTGTTTGTGCTAGTAGTTTGGCCTGTAATCTTTACCCTGCATGCCAGAAATACTGAATTCTTTCCCTGAAGCCTCTAATATGTCATCAGCATTGTTTGCATGCTCTGCAGTCTAAGAGAGTGCTGAGCCATATAGCTAGCCCTAGGCCTCTCTCTGTTGCTGTATGTACCTAGATTAAAAATCAAATGGTAACATATTTCAGTATCCATTAAGCAATTCTGGGGATTTTTTTCTTTTTCTGTCTGCTGTGGGAATATCTTTCTGCACATTTCAGAAGAATGTGTGTAGTTCTGGTTCCCTTTGCTACAAAATCAAAAAACTAGAGCTATGTCTCCCACTGGGATAAAAATACCAGCTTTCTCCATGAGCCTAGGTAGATAGGGCCAGGAATGACAATTTGAATATAGTGTTTAATTCTGAATTGCAGCCTACCGTATTTTATCAGATGCCATTCCTGTAAATTTTACATGTGCAAATGACACCTCTATGGGTAATAGAGCTGCAGAATCCAAGAATTCAAAATTGGTCGTGTTGCTTTTTTTGGATATACTGTATTTTAGGTTTATGGAACATTTTGATCAAAACAAACATGAACACCTTTACATCATTTTAAAATAACAAATATACCCTTGTTTGCAAGTGCCAGCTGTAAGAAGACAAGCACAAGATAATCTTTCCCCTCTTTGTCATCCTTATACACCAAAGAAACCCCACGGTTCTTCATAAGGTGCCTTGTCAGCAAGGAGGCACAAACCTTTTCAGGCTACCAGGGGTACACATTCTGGCTTTTCCTCCTAAGAATATCTGTCAATTTAGCTCACTATTTCCAAATCTCTAGTATCAAAGTGGGACCTTCTTCCATCAGTACGTGCTATTCCAAACTAAGGATCACATTTGCAGTTAGATGGTGCAGGACACCTGTTTGAGTGCCCAAATTGACTCTTGTGGTGATAAATGGGGGAGACCTTTTCCCCTAAAGGAACATAGGGGGAAAGGCTCACGGGTCCTACAGATCAATATGCTGCAGTGTATTAATAAACCTCCGCAAGCAAGCTGACAAGAAGTTAGTCAGGAAGAGAGGGCCAAGCAAAACAAAAATGTGTCTCAAGGCATTCCTGATGCATTTTTATGATCAGTGATGAGTTATCCAACACATGGAGAGCACAGGAGACACAAAGGCTGCCTCCAGGAGTGGATAATCTAGAAAGACAGGAATGAAACAGCTGTTAAAATATATACAGCAGAATATGACCAGAAGTTGGCATTGAAACACAGCAGAGCAGATATTCTGTTGTGGTTTGATTTGGTAAATCGAGCATTTGTGCAGTGCTTGTGGCTAACCATATAACCCACAACCCATCTATCTCCAAATGGAAGTTTGGAGCAGTCGGCTTAAGGACATACATCGCTGTTAGAAGAAAGAGCTTGGTCCTGAGCATACACTGCCACCAGAGCTGAGGCCCAAGCACATGGTGAGCCAAGGCAATCTGAACTCCGGGCTGGCATCACGACAGCCTGGGTTGAGCCCCAGGATGTTACGTTGTCACTGGTTTTCCCCAATAGCCTCATTCAAATGCTGTCTCCTGTGTTTGCACACAGGAAGAGCTTTATGTTTAGTCGCTAGAGAAAATACCTTTTTTGTATTGTTGCAAGCTTTGCTGAGCATTTTTGAACTAGAAGCTATCTTACTGGGCGTACTTTGGAAATTTATTTAAATAGTAAACTAAGGACCTGTGTATTACAGTGTTAATTTGCAGAAAATAATAGTAGCCACTTCCATTTGTACACAAATACATGCAATTGTGGTGTGGTGGGGGCTTCTGTAACCTGCTGAAGATAACAAGAATAAACAAGCTGACCTCAGCCTACATATGCAGAAATATTGTCTTTCTGGTAACATTCAATTTCCATAACTAGGATAATATAAAAAAAATAAAATATTATGTAGGGAAACAAATCTGCTGGTGAATCAGAATGGGCCTTTACTGCCTGCATGACAATCAGTTGACATTCAATTATCATGTTAATTGAATTAAAGCAAGCTAGAAATGACTTAATTCCATAAGTATGTGCTCCTGTCAAGTTACTTAATAATTATTGCTTGCTTGAGGGAGGAGAGGAAAAGGACCTATATGAGATTTCTGAGGTGTTAAAAATAAAAACAGATATCACCAATATACATTGTAAATAAGCAACAGCTTATAAACCTGCTTCTTGATACAGGAAAAATATGTTATTGGAGAGTACAGGTTTCAGCACAGTCTTAAGCAAGGAACATAGAACATCTTAAGCTTTTGGCTGGGGCACACTTGAGTGATGACACAAGCCTTTTACCTCCCCAGAACAGCTGCAAGGTAGCAACTCTGTTATTACAACACAAAACTATTTGAGCTCAAGGGCTGAAAGCTCTCACAGCTGTGAAAGGTAGCACAGGAGGGGCTGCAGACTTGCTCTGGCCTGTTGCAAGTGCTGCTCCAAAGGCTGGCGACGCTCCTCGCTTGTGCTGCTTTCTTCAGCCTCCAGCAGAAGTCTTGTCTAGCTTGAAGGCACTGAACGGGTCCCCACTTCCAGGGCTACATTCGTTCACATTGAGAGAAGAGTTCTGACAACTGGACCTTGTTGCTACTGATGAGAAGGAATAGCTCCCTGTATATTCTGAAACTATCCTAATTTTTAGTGTAAGCCAGTTCCAAGCAGTTTTTCCAACACTAATGTGAGGATCATCAGTCCCTTTGGATGTCGCCTAAAAGTGGACTTCTTGCAAAGGACAACAGTGTCAAGATACACACAGGGAGCACCCCAACTGTTGGCCTCATATGCCTTATAGATACCCTAGGAGGGAGGGAGCCCTCTGGACAAGTATGCAATCTGGATGCAATCCAGAACACCAGAGCTGCTGAGCGGGGGTGACCAAACCTCTCCCTATGCTGTGAGGAAATGTGCATCATAACAACTTCCAATTACCTGGTTAATGTAAACACCCCTGTGAAAAAGCAATACTGTTTTAACATTATTGGCTCATGAGAAGATGAAAAAAGAGAGGGCAAAACAATGACAGGCTGAATGTGGTAGATACATAGATCGGGAATAATTAAAGGCAGGCTAGATGGTGACATTCATGTAAAGTAGCAATGCTTTAGGTAGGGATTTACAGCACTGTTGTTCGCTTTGTATTATTGAGTTAACCTTGTGCAATAGGACTATTTGAGGGAAAAGTCAGGTCCCAGAGGACTCTTTCAATGCACTGCAACTGTAAAAACACAGTAGGACTGTATATTTTTTATATTTGTGCAATGCAAAGTAAAAGCTGGAAGCAGAAGGTGCATGATCTTTTAAAGATCATTATTCTGTGTAAAATTCTTTGTTCCACTGTGTTTTTTAAGCTGGCTATCAGAGTGATGCAGAAGTATTGCAAAATACAAAGCAGTATAAATTAGTCTTTGTTCTGTAGGTCAAGCTAAATTCATTCTAGCAGCCAGGAAACAGATTGTTGACTAATTTTTGATTCATTTTCTAAATAAACATTACATTTCCCTAATAACCACAAACTATTACAGTTTAAAAAGTAAGTTGCTACTATTTTTTTTTTTTTTTGCAAAACAATAGGAGGTCATCCAAGAGTATATATTTATCTTAATCTGGAGAAATTACAAGGCTACATATATATAGTTGCACAGCTAAAACGAATCTTTTTTTTCTACAATTTTAGAAGCCTAAGATTTCCCTGCTTCCACTGTGATCTTTTGCTTCCCTGGGAAGCAAAATCTTTAATCCTTTTAGGCAACCTCTGAGTGTTGCCAGCCCGTATCTGAGGATTGTTCCATCTCTGAAAGCAAAGCCCTGGTGAAACAAAAGTAGTTCCCCAAGCACATTCTATATAAGAATGATGCTCTACCAGATCCTTCCAGCCTAACCCTGCTGCTCTCGCTTGGTGCTTTGGGATCACACTGTCCTCTGTGTGCTCCATCAGTGCTTCTAGATCTTCTCCATGATGAAACCACTCTGTTTTTATTGGAGATTACGACGATCAAAAGAGATCAAAGTTTCATGAAGTCTATCCTTCTGGTGAGGATGTGCATATATGTGTGTGTTTTTCACCTGGAGAACTCATGAGAACATTGCTAAATTGTCATAAATTGCTTTGGCCATCTTTTGCCTTTTAATCAATAGCCCAAATGACTAGGTTGAGTGGTAAGGGAAGGCAGGTTGTTGTTACCTCCTGGAGGTGTTTTCCAGTTGCCAAGGGTTTGCATTTTCCTGAAGAAATGGGCAGCATGGACTCAGAAGTTGTGTTACATTTTGCATAATATTGAAAATTCCAAATGTCCTTGAAAATATAAATCAATGCCCTGGCTGTGTGTCTAACTAAAAAAAAAAAAATGTCAAATTTAGCAGGAATAAGAAAGTAATGTTTCTCTCCCTTTATTGATCTCCCTTTTTAGCCTTCCACCTGTTTTTGTTTTTTTTGTTTTTTTTTTTCCGCATCAAGCAAGGTTGGGGATCAATTCTGCTTAGTTACATGAAGCCACAATGCTTGTATGACTGCAAAAATTTAACCTTAAGTAAATAAATATATAATTAAAGACATGAAGTAGTGAGAAACTCATGGTAGTATTTACAAATGCTGGTTTTTTCCAAAATCTGTCACTGACATTGCTGACAGCAATTCATTAACTTGGCTGCACAGGTCAGAAATGGGTTATTCTCTTGGGAACTCTCAACCCTAAATATCTACCTTTGCCTTTCTAACATCATGTTACTACAGCACTATTAGGTCCTTCTGACCTTGCAGATCATTTTTGATCTTGAAATTTGGGCAAAATTGAAGTGACTCTTGAAGCTCTCTTAGCTATTATGAGATTGTGCACATGCCACTTTTAAGATAGTTTAGTGAGTTGAGAGAAATGTACAGGAATAGATCCACGCTCTTAAGAAGTTAATTAGAGTGATATGGGATCAAGACTGGAATAATGACTAACATTTATTATTCTTAGTGCTCCATGAAGCTTCTTTGGCTGCCCCCAACAGTTTATCCAAGGAAGAGAGAAAGCCTCTCGGCTGATTTGTCTTTCTACCAACATTTTCACCTTTCCCAGAGGGTTATAACTTGTCTCATGAGTGGTAGTCAGTGAAGAGGCTTCCATCTGCCTTCCCCCCTGCACCCTGAAGGTCCCATTTGCAAGTACACCCAATTTCAATTTGAACAGTTAATGTTAATGCTAGGGGGGATATTGCTTTTTCAGTACTGCTGGGTAGCTAAAGGGTGCTTCACAGTAGGAACAGTATTTTCTTTAAAATATTTGATGTTTATTATTTCACTCTTTAAGCAAAATGAGGAAGAAAGGCTGTTTACTTAGAAAGGCTTTATGAAGATGCATGAGACACACCGGTGATATATAAAAACAAAACGAGATTAATTTACCAATGTGACACTCTTTGTTTTTAGGTATACAAAAAGAAAACTGAAGCTGCCAAGAAGGAATATCTGAAGCAGTTAGCTGCCTACAGAGCAAGCCTTGTATCCAAGGTAACACATAATATATATATACATACACATATATATATAGTGACATATTGCAAACCATTTTCAGCATTTATATTGTGCTGAGCACTACAGCATTTAGCGCAGATAGCCTTGTTTGTTCTCACCTTAAACTCAGGATACCCATTCTATGTGTAAATACTCAATAAAAACATCCATCTCTCAGTGAAAAGATTTCTTTTCCCGTCTGTTCTTAGTGACAGCACTTCTCCAGGCGGGGGGTATCATCACATTCAAAAAAGGAAGGATATGCCTGTAAAACACCACAGTGTACCAAAGAAGTGCCATGCCTGGGAAGAACCAGTCTATCTATAAGAGGAAAATCGTATCACATACACAATACCTAGGTTTCTTTTTAAACACTGATAAATAAATAAATCACAATGCAGAAAAGAAAACTCAAGCTCAGTCCACATAGCGAATTGTCACATGAAAACGTGGATTTTCATTTTACATTGAGCAAGCAGTTTGTATGAGCACAATATAGGTCATGTTGTGGCTTTTATAGTGGGACATACAGTGTATCCCTGATACCGGTAGCAACTTTAGGTATTGATTTATACAAACATTCATAGTGCCCATGATTTCATAATGGGCTCTTTAAAGCCTGCAGAAAACTGTGAAATTACTGTATGTGTGAATGTGAAATAGAAGTGGAGCAACTTCAGAATCGTATTAGCTAGAATCCCTTCTGTTCTGCATCTCTCACGGAAATGTGTGTGTTTATAAGGTCAAAGTTAGATATGTTTTACTCTTACATAAATAAAACTAGTATTAGAAGTAAAGATGGTGACACTTGAATACACAGATATGGTGACAAAATAACTTTTTCTTAGTTTTAAGTGTATTGGGAGATTAATTTAGTTTTGCACTCTACTAGTCCCTGTATTACATGAGGTTTTACACATTTTCAGTAGAAAGATTATATATGATTACTTATGAAAAGACCTTTCATACATCTTTCTACATTATCGTAGTGCTTAGTGTCTGTGCTGAATCTCAAAATTGGAAATATGAGTGTTATCTCTTTCATTTCTTGTGTGATGTATCATGCATTTTAAATTTGTAACTACCGTCATAAACACCATTAGTTAAGGTAGGGACAGGATACCTATAATACCTATATTGTCCTATGGCTGTATAGTTCTAGAAATAATCATTGTCTTTAGAAAGGAATTTTCCAAGTGGTGATGCTTTATCAAGGTTCCATTCTGCACAGATACCAGTTTATTTAAAATAGACTAATTTTTGGCAAAAGATAGGTCAAACAGGCTCAAAATATTCCAATACATTTTGGAGACATGAAGCCAACTCTTCAGTAGTGAAAATAGCTCAGATACCATTATTCAGCACATCATGGACTGTTTACATAAAACTCTAAATGGCTTCTTTTTGAAAAGAGAAATATAGCAGACCCAAGAATTTTACTTAATTTTTATTTTCTATGAAAAAAAGAAAAAAAGTATCTTCATGATATTTTATCGAGTTTGTTCTTTGAAAATTATTTTTAAGTTTTTTCATCAGTTCCATGCATGAAGCCATTTGTGCACGTTTAAATCTGCTCTTAGTCAGAAAAGCATTGAAGCATTTTCTTTACTTTTAAGCACTTATTCAAATTCTCCCCATAATGTCATGTTTTTCTCTAGTATAGAAAGGATCAAATATAAACTTAGTGAAGGCAAGTACTAATTGCTTACTCACATGAATAGGCTCAGTGAATCCAAGAGAGCTGCCACGTTACTAAAGGAAGCTCGGTTTAGTATAAAGTTGTAAAATGCCCAGATACAATGTTAGATGAGTATATTCTATATTATCATTATTAAATATTTATATAGCACCGGAAGATTTGTGGTTCTTTAGATAAGCATGTAAGCACAAAGTAATATATGTAATATATTATTAAGATTCATTGTGTGGAGTCCATCTGTTCTATTATTTCCATCTATTATATTATCCTACACAAAAGCTACCTTTGGAGGATATTATTAAGTTTAAAGGACCATGTTTGCAAAAGTCAAGGAATATTAGAAGTATCATACCTTTTTCAAAAATGCTTTAATATAATTATTAGCAATTTGATCTCAGTATGTTTTATTCATTCAGTGTAAGCCTCATTTCAGTTACTTATGATCGGGTGCTGTATTTAGTGCATACACTAAAGCATTAGAATCCTGCTTCCTTAGGAGCTTTTCCACACTGCTCATCCCAACATCATTGTAGTGTAAAGGGGTCCTAGTACCCTGTGGTACTCTGGAGCAGGAAGTTTGTATTGTCTTTATTTTCTAACACGACTGAAACAATGTGAAAGAGAGGATTTGGTCGTTTTGGATGTTCTGCTCTGAAACATCTAGAACTTCGTTTTGCAGAGTATTTGCAAGATACTCTGCTTTCCATGTCCATAACAGAGCTCCAGTGACTCCAGTGCCATTTGGCTGGTTGTTAGTGGTGCTTCGCATCGAACACCAGGACATCCACTTGCTATCCAAACCATAGGAAGGATGTTGGTGTGTATGGGTGTGTGCTCACAAGTCTTGGTTTTTCCAAAACACAAAGGACTGCACATATGGCACTCGGTACCTGTCAGGACCAGACCTGAGCTTAAGCTCTCTGTGCCCATCATCACCTAGCTGAGCTGCTGGAATACCTGACCGGGATAGGCAGTTCTCTTTCCCCAGTGCAGACATGGGGCGTGCTGTTTTTTTCCAGGAGGTGTCTTAGCCTCTTCCTCCAGAATAATGAAACTCAAGACCACTGGTTTCCATCCCAGACCTGGGGGCATGTCGTGCAGGACCTGCAAACTTCTCTGTGATGCTCAGTTCTTGCTCTTTTTGCCCTTCTTTCTCTCCTCTTCTCCTGCACCTGAGCATGGACTTTGGCCAGTTTTTTGTGGGCCTTTCTCTTGTCCTTGACATTCGCTTGCTCCCTGGCATCACGGGAGCCCAGTGAAGGCCAGAAACCTAGTACGTACAATTTCAGGCTGTGGTATTTGATGGAAGTAGCACGTGAAGCTTCGGGAAAAATCTTGTCAGCTCATTTCTGGTACCTTTTTAAATGCTTTAGTGATATCTTTATAATAAAGATTGTATTTTAAATTTATAAATAAATTATATTATAAAATATTGCCGCTCAGTAAATAAGGTAAATGTGTCAGTGCATAAATACATTGATATGCATTAATCCTTGTTAAATCTATCAGTATATTTACTATGTTTTTCTCTTCCTTTTTACAGTGATTGAAATTAATGGGGCTGTATTTGAGCTTGTTCATGTGTGTAGAAATTGATATGTAAAGTAAAAATCACGTTACAAAGCATTATATCTTCTGCTATGCAGATTGCCATATTGCTTATAATACTGACTAAGCCTTTGCATTGTAAATATGTGTCTTTATATTTGCCCTTGGTTGCAACTTTTAGTACCATTCAGGTCCAGAAATGCAGTCTATGGTATCTGGTAATTTGTACAGCGTTCATAAAATGCTGTGAATTGCAATTTTTTTTTTTCATAAAACAAGCACTTTTTCTAGCTTAACCTACCCTTTTTTTCTGGCTGACATTAGAGTTTTTGCTGTATCTTTCAAATATATATATTTAATATAGATACACATATATGGGTAAATTATAAATATATATGCATAATGTACATATATATGTGTATGTATAAAACCATGTGCACATTATATATTTAACATATATGTAATGTGCAAATGCATATATATGATATATATATGTATGTTAAATATCGCAGTACAATTCAACTGTTTAAAGAATACAAAGAAAGTTCCTTCTTTTTTTGTTCTCTCTTGCTGAAT
Organism: Tinamus guttatus; assembly: GCF_059628265.1. Lineage (NCBI taxonomy): Eukaryota > Metazoa > Chordata > Aves > Tinamiformes > Tinamidae > Tinamus > Tinamus guttatus. The sequence continues at coordinate 3,083,505 of NW_028288590.1, read as the reverse complement.
GAATCTTTAATTCTCTTCTGTATAGTGGCATAACTTCAAATTTCATACATATTTCAGGCATGTTTTAGCATCTATGGCTGGAACTAAAACCTCTCAGCAAGGAGAATATTATTCAAATTCAAAATACTCGAGCATATTTCAAAACTCTGGCGCTGTATCTGAGTCAAAGGGGCGTCCTCACTTGACATTGCAACAAGCGTACTGGATGTTTTTAAGTGTTGAGAACAGTGCAAATCTTTCCAACATGTAATATTGCTCCTTGAAGTGTATGGCAGGCTTAACTTCCTTAGCCCCCACTTGCAATTACTTTTCTTAAAGAACTAAAGGTCAGATCCAGTAAGCCTGGCATTGCCTTGATGCCATAAGCACAGCACTTGGTAACTGGAGAGTTTCCAAGCATCCAAAATATCTGTGTAAAAGTATAGCGTTGCCTGTGTTTTAATACAATTGAACAGCCTAAGGAATTCCACTGAGGCCTTTAGAGACTGCCATGAACACACACTGATAAGTTTGGCTTCTTGAAAATAGTAAAATATAAAGAAAATATAAAGACAAAAATAGTTAACGTGATGGAGCTAGTTTCCCATTTTGTATGTATACAACAAGAAAGGCAAGAAAATATGTCAGCAGTTGCAGGAGCAGAAACCAGGTTGTGCATCTCCCCACTCCTAAGTAAATGCAGATGTACAAATGCCTTCCTCCATGAGCTGTTTTCTACAATGAATTTTGAATTCTGTGCTTAGTGGCTCAAATGTAGGGGAGCACAGGGTCCCATCTCACTAAAATAGCCAGTTACTTGGTCTTAGGACATTTGGAGATGCAGTTCTACATATTCACAGGCAGATTAGAGCACTGAACTGTCCTGTCTCTTAGGGTTTTAATCAGTTGGTCATTGTGTATGTGGGGAGCACAAAGGCATCTGGATTCAATTTTGGAGCTACTTGCTGCTATATTATATCTTGTCCTAGTCCATGCAGATGTTTCGGAAGTTTGGAAAACAGTTTAGGCTGTTCTCAGTGAAAGCATTATAGAAAGAATTAATAAAAAATATGGCTATGTCTGATGCATAAAAACGATTTTCTTTGTAGATATTAAAGTGTTACGAAATTATTGGCAACGTTTCCCTTAAAACATCATTAACAAAAATTCAAGGATCACATGTAGCCATGGGTGATACAGATTTCATTTTTTTTCCCTTAGACATTAGAATCCCTGTTTGGGGAAATTATAAAGTAAGGCTTTTACAGCAGATGCTTTATGTTTCTGTGATATACCAGTCTTTGTTTCTGGACTTATTGTGATATAATCACAAATTTTCAAGGAGTCATAAGTAAAATTATATATGCACAACTGTATAGTGTATCAGAGTATCTGGTGTGTGAACATATAAAATCATAGAAAAACTGTCAAATATGATAGTAATGAAAAGCAAGCCAACTTCTCATCCAGCATACTTTTGAAACCAAGTTTCTACCATAGTTGAAAAAGTAGAGCAAACTACTTTTAAGTTAATGCCAGGAATTGGATTTGAGGTTAAACCATGTAAACCTTCAACAGTGCCAAAAGCTGGAGAGTTTCTCACATCATTTCAGCCAAAAATCACCAAAATGTCTTCAGTTTGAAGGAAGTCATCTTTTGATTTGGGGAAGAAAACTTGTTTTCAATGTGAATAAATAAAAGAAGATAGGATTTCATTATTAGCATAGTGCTTCCATTTAGGGAATTAAAACACTTGTACCAAATTAAAGTTGCATATCCTTTATCTCATGTATTTAGATTACATTCATAAAACATTCGTTTCTACCTACATACCCTGAACAAATCTATGACAATCCCCTGTAGATGATGACAAAATATATATTCGAAGATGTTCTTCTGGGCTACCTTGACTAATTATAGATGACAACCAATGGCTTGGTCCTTTGTTCTGAAGCATCAAGGATGTGTCAAAAGCTTCTGAATTCTCTAGAGTCCACAATATTGTGCTTTCAGTAGGTGACTGGATTGTCATTTGCTAAGAGCCTTCTGTCTTAGGTAAGAAAGTGCTTGCATTACAAATTTGCATAACTGTGTGATGGAATAAATTCTCAACCAGAGTGAACAGAGTTAAGTCAAAGTAATCTAAAGAAGTTAAAGATTCAAGCAGGAAAGAGAAAAAAAAAAAAAAAAAAAAAACCTGCCAGGGATAAGTCATTCTCTCATAAACAGCTTCAAAGAGGTATTAATAAAAATGGCTGAGTCCATGCAGGCTTGAAGAACAGATTCTTTTCAAGGACAGGCTTGGGGCTGGAGGTGACCTAAAATCTCAAAGATATTAAAAATGGACAGGATTATGGGAACACAGAAAAGCTGAGAGAAGGAATAAACAACTCAAGATGTTCCTTCCACCAAAAGGACAGCAAAGGCAGCAGATGCAACGTTAAGCTTAGGTAAGCTTTGTACCTGTGAAAATATTCAGCCAATTTCCTTGTATCTACCATCATCTACTTGTATCTAACATCAGGATACTGGAGGTAGCTCATTTTGAGCTGAGTCAGGCTTGATCATGGCATCTCAAAGGGAAGGCCTACAGAGTCTGGACCTACCTGGTGACTGCTGACATCACTGGTGTTATTATCTGAATGGTAACTTCGAATTCCTCCATGTGGCTCAGGAGCTGACACCAGCCATCAGATGTGTATGTGGCACTGTCATGGGAAGGGATGTTGTAGCACCTAACAGGCTGACACATGCTTCTTTATAGCTTGGATCAGGTTCAACTCTTTTTAGGCTTTGAAATACTCACACAAGTACATGTTCACTGTGTAGACAGAGGGGGTATCAAATTCAGTGGACCTGTTTCTCATTTACAGTAACACCATGTTACATCATTTTGACTATGGAAAAAAATCTTATGAGATTGGAGTAGGATACGTTTACCCACAAGTAAGAGCACAGGCTGTCTGTGTTGGTGGAAAGTTTATTAGTGGAAAGTGTATTGGCTCTAAGGCTCTTTGTCCTTGAGGAGGTCTGTCAGCATTTATTTAAAAGCCAACATAGGCAGCAGTACCGAAAACGTTTCCTGAATGTGCACTGGTATCACGAGTTTATGCATATTCTACTGTAGAGAGGAGCTTAATTGCTGATGTTAATAAAATTTTATTTTGCGTATATCTGTTCTGTAAACCACTGAAATTATATTATGCTTCAGCTGAAAGGTTTTGATCCTTTAGTTATTTTTGTGATGACAGTAGGCTGAGCAAAATTTAACAATCTCTCTCTAACAACTATTTATTTGAAACAAGATTTTTTTTTTTGCTTACTGGAATGAAGTTATTGTGAAAGCACTTACTTAATTCCCATATATATTATAGCACCATAAAGGGAAAAATAAAGTACTATAGGTGCTTTTAGCTTCTAGCTATGTTCCTGAAAACATTTAGGGGAAAAGTAGTACTCATCAACTGAGTATGTTTCTCAGCCTCTGTTGACCATATCCTACTTGATTTTTGTGATAACAAAATGGACCAGTCACTAGTACTGAGGTAACAATGTTGGGCTCTGATCCATATTCCATTAAAGTTGATAGGAGAGTTTCCATTAAATTCAGTTGTATAAGGGTCAGACCCTTCAAATACTGCCTTATTAAAATGTATCCTTGATTTATTTTCAATCATTTGGCTGCAGTTTCCTTTCCTATAGGAGTGAGGTTAGCAGAGCCAAGAGTAGCCAGAAGGCAGCAGCAAGTCAGAAAGAGAATCAAAAATCATTTGTTGACTTCAACAGCTGTTTAGTTACCCAGACCTACAGGTGAGGTTTAAAAAGCAGCTACAGACTTTTCAAAGTGGAAGGAGAATAAAATCCCAAAGGAAACTATCTAGTTGCCAGGCCGATATCACTAGGCGCTTGCTCTTGTCTCTGGCACGGCTGGATTGAGTAGGCTATCTGTACTGCAGATCCCTTCCCTCTGCAGGAGTGGGTGGCGAGTGCTGGGGTGTCACCTTCCTTGAAGGAACTGCCTGAGCTGCACCGGACCTCGGTCCGCAGTGAGTATGCAGGTCAGTACTGCCAGGGCAGGCCTGTTTGCGGGGAGCATCGCACAACTGGGTGGGCAGCGCTTAACCCCTTGAGTCTGCCAGTTGGCTGATGAACACAAGGAGTTTTGGCAGGAAGGAGGCAAGCAGAAGGTGGATGGGAAAGTCCAAGGAATTGGAAGGAAAGGCCTAAGCTTAATGAAAAGTTGAGTAAAAGACCTGATTCAGTTTTGAATGATCAACACCCTACACCTTCTCTGAAGAGAAGACTTTATTAACTGTGTCGCCATGCTTTTTTTGAGAATACGGTACAAGTAAAATGATTTTGTGGACAAACTAAGGATCACTCACCAAGGCCTTCCTTCAGATGCACTTAGCAGCTTACCATATATAGCATAGCATGCTATATATAGTATGCTACATGCATCAGCGTCGAGGTGCAGAGCAAAAGTGAGTTGATATCTTTTTTTTCTTCCATTAGAAGGAATAGTCTATATTACTTATGATTGTATTAAATGTATTGTAATTAATGTGTTCATCATAAGAACTATATTAATGCTTATTCTATTTTAATTTTATTCTTTTACATCTTTCTTGTCTACTTTTGGTTTCTTTTTATTGGACTTTCAAAATGTACTTCCCTCTCTTTCTTCAGATTTCTGTCAAAAAAAAGAGCTTCCTGTGAAAAAAAAATAGGTTTAAGGTTGTGCCTGCAAGACAGTCATACATTTTCTGTAGTGTTCATCACTTGGACTTGGTATCAGAGATACTTTCCTTGCCTTCCCCTTCTGATAATGCAGACAACAGTATTAAATTATATTAGGTAGAGAGCAAGGTCCATAAGAAGCCTTACTAGGATGACAGTAGCCTTGATATTGGGACTAAGACTTTGAGCTAAACTCGGGAACAAGCACTAGCCTCTCAAAGATCCTAAAGGACTGTTGAGAAAAGCTATTTTGCAGTCCTATAGTACAATAGCTAAGGTATACCCTACAGTACTGTTTCCTACCTTTAGCTAAATATAATAATCTGTCACCCTCTAGTGGTGGGTCTTCAAAATCATAATTATACCAGCAGTTGTGATAAATTTTATCTTTGTATATGTATAGGATAAGAGTTTAGTGTTTGATAGCTTTTGTGTACTGACTTTGTTCTCCACTATATAACTGCAAGTAAATGTAGCCTGTAACTGGACCAGAAATTAAAGTGTAAATTCTCTATCTTGTCTATGGGCATATTAATTAATTAAGGAGTGTTTTTCTAAATGATTTCCGTACCCTTTCCCTCAGATAGGACTGGAGAAAATTACTGAATTTCAGCATGTGAAGCTATGGTATATATCTGTGCACTTAGAGTCACGATTAACTAATGCGATTCCTTCTTTCTTAATTCCCAGTTATAATAAAAGTGCTGCCCTTATCTAAGACTAAGTTTGATGCTGTATTGAATAGGTGCATTGCCCATTCAAATCTGTGAGAACAGTGAGTGTGCCTGCAATAACAGAGTGTAACCCATGTATCTTATGCATCTCTTGGTATATTTGACAGCAAAGCGGCCTAACAAAGCTAAACTATGTGACATCACCTATTCCATTAGCTTCAACAATACTTACAAAAGCGAAGGTTTCTGACCCAGCCTTAGAAAAAGCTGAAAGTGCAGTATGTTGGAGAATAGCATCTAATAGGTTCATTTATCAAGATTCCCAGTAACTGATAATATTGATGTGTTTTACACTGATATTGGACAATTTGGCTTCAGATCACATATGATTTAAAGCATCCTAAGGAACAGCAAAATACTTGTCTGAGGCTGGAGTGTTGTATTTTTCAGTATATCAGAATATAGTGAAATATACAGAAAGATGATGGATAGCTTGAGTCAACTGAAGCTGTTCCTTTTCGATTACTTTGCAAACACGCTTCTCAGGGTAAAGCAAGTGTTATTCATCCCTGGCCTAAGACTGTGCAATTCCTTCTAAAATATTTTTGTATTTCAGTTATTACATGCCACTAAGTATGTGGTATCTCTGTAATATTATCAGCATGGGCCATACATACTTATGTGTGAACAGTTAGCCCAGTGATTAAGCTAATTCATTATATCTTTGTTGAAGAGGTATAAGGCAACATATTTGCAATCACAAGTGAAATATAAATATATATCACTGTGTGCCTTTCACTGGGGCACACTATTTAACCTCTCTGACCTCAGAAACTTCAGGAGAAATTGTCACTACTCTGTTGGGTATATTGTGGAAGGCAAAGTGTTTCCACGAAGGGATGAGGCACATAACAATCTTAAATTTCTCCCAAAAGAACATAGAATATATCTCCTTATCATGTGTGAAGAGTCTGTCAAACTGAAGAGTGGGGTCCTGACCATGCTTCTAATTATCAAATCTTCCTCTGAATCTCTGAAATTTCAGCAAACCAGACAGTCTTTGCTCTCACACTTAACTACAGTGTTGGACAAATTCTCCTGGGAATAGAGAGGAAAAACATTTCTCATGTCCTTATGAACTAATGTTCAGTAGTTGAAAAAAAAATGCTAAAAAAAAAAGGTAGAATTTTGTACCTGCTTTCAGGTTTTATCTTTTAATATCTCTGTTTCTTTATCTCTGTATCTCATTCCTGCAAGCATGCATATAATACATATTGCCCACGTGTACACCCACATGCAGACACAGCGAGGCAGACGCACAGAGATTTGCATTCCTTTTATCATATTCATTTAATTTTCCTTAGTTTACTGGTGAAAAAATAAGTGTTCTTGCTATTAGAACCGCGGTCTTAGGGAAAATGCAGTTAGCTTTTCCGTAGCATCGTGTATAAGAAGCAGTCTCAGTAATATGTGCGCATCGGCTGCTTGTTGGTGCTGCTCTGTCCTTCAGAAAGAAGCCAAACTGAACTCCTTCGACTGCGCTGACCCCGCCGTGCTGAGCGTAACGTGAAGCTTACTCTGACTTGTAAACTGAGCAGACATGACATGGAGGTCACAGAATAAGGGCATATATGCATCTTGCAGCCCTTGTTTTGACAAAGTGACTTCTCTCTCCAGAGGGACATTTCTGCCATTTTTTCCAGCATGTTTCACCTTTCACTGGCTATTAATCCCACTGTGCCTGAGCTACTAAATTAGGATTCAGGTCCCCACCCATAAGCACATGTGGGTTAAATCTTAAATCTTTTCAGCACTCTTTTTGGGCATGAGTAGTTAGCAACTCAGTTAGCAGGCCTAAGGAAATCAGAGCATAGAAAACAACAAATTAACTGTAAATCAAATGCAAAAATGTTAAACACTAGAATAAATATATTATCACATTCATTATTGGAAATATTTTACTGCTAACAGCTTAAGAAATCAGATGTATTTTCTATTATTTCAGTCACCATTCATCAAGCTTTAGCATGATAGTTTCTTTCTGTTTGATGAAGTCTAACATTTATGTAGACCATCTGGTTCTGTCAGTTTTAAACACAGCTTTTTTACTAGATACATAAAGAAAGTTTTGATGCAAGTAAAGTAATTCAGGATGCTCTTGTTTTTCTGCATGCATGGCTCATGAATACTTACACAGGTAAGGTACAGGTGTGGATAGTATCCCAACAAAGAGTACTTCAAAATAAAGGCATCAGCACAGCACTTAGCATATTTATTTGCTGCAGTAGAACAACTGCAGATGATGTTCAGCCTTGTCACCATTAGCTGGCTGTAATACAACACTATTAGCAGTTGTCAATGTGTGTAATGAAGGACACTGAAATTCTTGTGCCTGTTTTGTAGAAGGGAAAATGAGGCATGGAGCAGGGAAGTGACATGTCAAAGATCACTGCAGGCTTTTGCCAGAACCCACCCTCCTGAATCTGTTCGCAATGAGGCCATCAAATTTGAGGATAATAGTAATGACTGCTTGTGTGAATAAATGTGACAGGCTTGGTTAGCTCTGTTGTATAGGTTATTAGGTCAGTGATGCCAGTTCCAAGTTTTGAGAAAGCAAAATGTCAGGCTAGACCAGGAAGCAGAGGGGCTAACATCTTTTTTTTTTTTTTAATGATGCTGAAGAAAAATATGTAAGATAATAGGGATTAATTGTTTTTCTACTGTAATAACCAACCTTCATAGACAGGATATTTTTATGGTCATGACATATGTTGTTCCGTAGTGAACCTCTTTAAGAAAAACTCTGGTATCTCAAATTACCTTTACAAAACACTGGTATTTGAGGCTGTATTTTGCTGCAAACTATTCTGCAGATTATTGAAGGGGGAGAATGGCACAAAGGCCTGTCTCTGCAGTAAGGAGAATTTTGGCGGGGAGGAAACAGCATTTTGTAGCTTCTAATTATTGCCTGTTCTTTTGTTTTTCATTTTTCCTCAACAGAGCTACAGTGAACCTGTTGACGTTAAGGCCTCCCAGCAACCTCAGATGATGAATTCAAAGCAGTCAGTGTTTCATGGGCCTGCCCAGGCTCACTCTGCACTGTACCTCAGTTCCCACTACCACCAACAACCAGGAATGAATCCTCATATCACTGCCATGCATGCCAATATCCCCAGGAACATAGCACCTAAGCCCAACAGCCAAATGCCAGTGACTGTTTCCATAGCAAACATGGCCGTGTCCCCCCCACCACCGCTCCAGATCAGCCCTCCTCTGCACCAGCATCTCAACCTACAGCAGCACCAGCCTCTTACAATGCAGCAGCCCATTGGGAACCAGCTACCGATGCAGGTCCAGTCTGCTTTACATTCACCTACAATGCAGCAAGTAAGTTGAGTTTTTTAGTTGTCAGAACCAAGGGTTTTTTGTTTGTTTGTTTTGCAGAGGTGGGAAAGGTTTTGGGGGGGTGGGGGGGTGATTTGAGCAAGTTGAAATCATCCATAGGTTGAGAGGGAGAGTGATTTAGGACCATGGGTTAGCTTCAGTTCTGCGCAGTTCCAAACCTGCAGTAATATAGTTCAAGGGCTTCATCTTTCAAAGATGAGAACAAATGAAGAAGTTTACCTAAATGATTGTGAGCTTCAGTGGAATTGTTTGTGCTCCCAACAATCATATTCTTGTGAACCCTGTCTCCTCCACATATTCAGGAGTCCTCCTTTAAATAGAAGTGTCTGTTACTGCTTAGATATATCTACAAGGCAGAAAGTGCACTGAAGTATAACTGAAAATTTGAGGCCTCAAAAACATCTATTTTAAAAACAAAATGCAGGCATGTCTAGAAACAGATGTGGTAGTAGTGTGTCTCGTGTATAGTAGTGCTGACTGTCCTATGTAACAGACACAGGGAAAGCAGAGCATAACAGGCTCTGTTGTACGTATTAGATTAAATGAGCATAACTACGTTAATTTATGCTCCTACATTCATGTCTTCATTGTGGTAGGTAGACGTGCTTTATTACTGGAAAGAAATAGTTTATCCCCAGTAAGGTGAGACTTTTCAATCTGATTTTTTCTGATTTTTTTGATACATTTGCTGGAGGATCTGAATGAATGCAGGGCAGTACTGGGAGTTTTGACCCTAATTCCATGGAGGGGTGGAGCAGATGAACACTACTGATTTCACGAGAGCAGATTTCCCTTTGCGTTGGCTGAGAGTTGATTAGCAATAATAAAATGTTGCTTTGCAAAGAGGTGATAGAGTGAAAATCTCTCTATGGAGTTGCAAGAATCTCAGAAATTCGTACGCACACAACTTGCAAGTTCTGGTTGACAGTGCACAGTTGTGAACCTGCTATATGTTTTGAATCTCTCTCCATAAATTCATGTTCTCTAACAAGACACATTGCATTAGCTTTTCAAACAAGAAGCGTTTAATCTCAAGAATGGTCTTCAGAGAGGGGAACACCTGAATGCAAAATATTGCTCATATCTGGGAGAATTGATTTGGCTGAGAGTGTTATTTTCCAAAATAAGACCAAAAAAAAAAAACAACAGAGGTGAAAGTGATCTGTGCAAATAAATTCTGTAAACTAAGAGGTGCCCAGAATGATCTGAATTACCTCATACACCTTGATCTTAATCCCTTGTAAATGGCTTGCAAATTTCTCATATTTTTCATGCTCAGTAGACTTATGGCCACACACACAGTCTCTCACTGTCATGTATTTCAGGAGGTTGCTCTATTACTTAGAAGTCCAGAGAAGATCCTGGCAAAGCCTGTATGCAGGCCTCAGAGAAACTCAGGAGTTAGCACCAGACTTGGGTAGCTAGAAGTAGCTCAGCAAGAGGTCTTAGACAGATGATCTAGGAAGGGCTGTCTAGAGATCCCAAGCCTGAAGGGAAGCCCATTCTCAATTAAATCTACAGGCTTAGAGCAATTAGAGGCAAAACAATGGACTGACACCCAATGCAAATGTCTGGTTAGTGACAAAATATGAATAACGACAGCTGTGACAGCAGCCTGTTGAGATCATATGGTTATATTCAGCAAGTCTGGTATTGCAAAGCGATTCAATCATCCCAAAATTAGAATCAAACATTTTGTGCCAAACTTAGATTCACTTGACCAGGGCAAATCACGATAACATCAAACCTATAGTTTCTTTTCAGAATTGCCGGTAGGCGAAACTTTTTGAACAAATTGGAAAATGTGGCTTTCATTATTCAAAGGATAGTATGATAATGGTTAGCAGATGCAGACGTTAGATACTTGTGAGGATTTCGTATGTGTCTGATTAGGTATATGTACAACACACATTATCATCATTGTGTGAATCCAAACACTACTTCAGGAGTTACTCCAGACCATTATATATCACAAAGAAAGTAAGATAATATTAGTCTTCTGATGCTTTTATTTTGCCAAGTTGCACAGTTGTAGCATGTGGTGTGCATGTCAGTGGTTTGGAAGAACTTTCATTCATCTGTGAGATGTGTCATATGCAGCCGAGTCATTTTTAGCTCAGGAAAAGATACAGGTGTCTAGAAGTCAAAATGTCAACCTGTACCATACTGTGTCTTTTTCTTTACTAAATACAAGAATGGTAGAATAAAAACTGCTGTTCTCCTACTCTTCGTTATTAAACTAATGAGAGGCTAGCTTATATACTTTTACTCACTCACATTGCTTAGTCGGGAAGGCTGATGTGGTACCATGGTAAGACAGCAGAGATATTTCTTATCCTCAGTCAAGGTGGCAGGTACTAATTACCTGTTGAAATGCTGCGCTTCCAATCTTCATTTCTCCTCTAAGCATCATGAAACAAATGCAAGACATTTTATATTTTTAGTGTTTAATTTTTGTTTAAAAATATTACAATTTTTGAGCTCTGAATGTCCTGTGTTATTTCACTTTACTTTTAGTAAGTGCTGTGGGAGTGCTGTGGGAATCCCATATTTGTGATGTTTATTTCATATTGTTATACAGTTACACAGTTAGTAAATTTATTTTAAGTGCAAAATCCAGTCCCTTTAAAAGAATGATGTTGGCAAAGACAAAGCAAAAAACGTGTTGAATTTTTGAGCTACAAGTGTGTTAATAACAACTTATATGCCAGAGCTGAATGTAGTCTCTTAGAGCCTATCTAGTCTCTTAGGTATGAGTCTTTCTAGTCATACCCAAGAAATCTTAAAAAACACTATCCCTAGGATTGCATATGTATTTATAGCACTAAAAGATGTGTGGCCTACTAGTAGGCATTTAACAGGAATTTGAGAAACTTCTTGAGAAACTTTAAAATAAAGGCCTCCTCCTGACTCATATGTCAAGGGATGGTGCTCTCCACTCTGCTTGAAACCGAGCAAACACAGAGCATGTTAAAAAGGAAAAGACATAATGGAAAAGACAAGCAAGCCCTCCAAGAAGCTGCAGTGCAGTAAGAGCAGCACAGAAGGTTAGCAGCAGTGCAGGCAGTAAAGAGACATAGAGCTATCTCGTGTGTCCGGCCTCTGGCAAGGAGGGAGGCAGGACCACCCCACCGAAACCCATGTGCTTGACTAGCAGAGTACACCATTTTACCATATAAAAAGAGAATATGTGGGCTGACAAAGCCAAAGCAACAGTTAGCATCTGATTCAGCTCTTTCGCAGCTCCTCTTCCAGCAGCTATTTGATTTCCTACCATGCTGGCCGTGTGGGTGCTCTAAGCCTGTACCAGAGACTACATTGGGCTTCCAGTTTAGGTAAGCAGGAAGAACAAAAGAATTAATGTCATCCTACTCCCTGCTTTGTGACCAGCAACAAGAGAGATTGTTCCTGTTCAGAAACCCTACCACTGCTCAGACTTTAAGTCAAAGCCAGGCAATTCCTTTTATGCCACACTGCACCAAGAGAAGGTGTATGTGTAGGCGTAGCTGCCTCAGTAGCATTGAACAGTCTTCTACCCCAGACATTCCCTGGGCTATACACCACCGTTACAGACTGAGAACCTTCCATTGGTGGGCTCTGATTTTTTTTTCTTTTTTTTTCAATATTCTATTTTGAAAGAGTTTGACTTGCTAGCGAGATATTCAGTGCGTTGGGAGTGCTGTGGGAGTCCCAGCAGATTCACTGCTTTAATGCAGCAGCTACTGGGAGTTTTGGCCACTTGTTTTTCTCCAGGAGAGGGAGGATAGTTTCTTATCAAAGACAGACTTGCAGTATGTCTGAAGCACTGCCAGCTCTAAGAAAAACTACATAGAGATCCAGACCTTAGTCCTGGCAGGCAGGACCACGGCTGTCCAAAATGACAGTGCCTATAATCCACAAATTCATCTTCTCATCATCTGAGTAACTTTGAGGAAGGACTGATAAGAAGCTGCTGACTGAGGGGAAGAGTTCATGGAAACAGCACCTGCCCACGCAACTGTAAGGACACTACACTGATCCGTAACAGCTCCATAGAGAACAGCACGTCCTGCCATTCTTCCAGCAGCACTTGGCTGCTCCTGTGCAGCTGCCAAACTCAGGCTGCCAGCTGGAGAAGGACACTTTTCTGAAGGATTACATGAAAACTACTGAAAATCAAGAAGATCAGAAGTTTAGGAGCCAAAAATCCACAATGACTGCGCATTTTTCAGCTAATTTAAAATCACTTAATACTGTGAAAAGCATCCAAACTATTCTAAAATGCACAGAACTAACTAAATTTTATCTGTTTGTGTTTTGTTTGTATGCCTACCACTAGTAAATCTTGTAAAAGTTCCTTTTACAACCTTCCCTAATTTGAGTTATCTAATAATTTTTATAGCGTCTGGAAACTAGACCATTGTTTTCTCTATTCTCTTTTCTTCCAAAACACTTAATGAGTAAATTAGATAACACTGGCCGTATTATAGATGTCTGGGGTGCTCCTCTGTTATCTCTTACACAATAAAAAATGACTGTTTAGTCCTTCTCTTATCCTGTGGTTTAAATTAGATCCTCGTTTTGACTGTACTTTATTTCTAATTGGAAAATATCTTAGTGCAGTTTTCTGAAATATTCTTAGCAGGAGCTGTGCTGAAGTTTTTCTTTGTTGAAGTCTAAAGCCATATTGTAACATTCTTTCATCCACTTTGACATGCTGAATGAATCCTAGTAGATTAGAGGAGTGTGATTTTTTTTCATTAAATACTCACATGAGCATCTTATCAATATATCATCTTTTAACTGATACAGACTCCCTTCTCCCCAGCCTGTTTCTTTCCTCTGATTGTATGTGAGATTAGACAACAAGGTTTCACAAAATGTTTAATTTTTACTTAGCTGGAATCAGGTGATTGGAATCTCGCCCTTTGTCATTCAAATCGTCCCAATTCCTCTGAAGTTCAGGGTAAAACAGCATCTGAAGCGGCAACCTGTTTTCTTTTGAAAAGTCATTCATCGCTTTTGCTGCTTACACAGACATTCCTGCTTCTTGCCAGGCGTGCTCCATTCTCCAGCCCACTGTACTGTGCTGCTCTGTGTGCAGAGTGATAAGAATGAGGATTCTCTCCCAAATACTTCCAGTTATATTTTAGGACCCTTTTAACTCCTGAACTGGAAGCATCTCCTTCCCAACTTAGACTCTTGACCCAAGCGATGTGGGATGAGGAGTCCCGCCTAGGTCAAGCAAGCAAACCTAGGTTCATAAGGTCTAGTAACCATGGCTGCAAGTTTATGCATAACAAAGAAGCAGAATATGTAGGTTGCCTTTTATTACTATTTTTTAATAATAACTCATTTCAGTCTACTTTGGTGTGTTTCTTTTTCTTTAGAAAATATATTTATACAGCAAGATGATTTCATAGCCTGCCGAAAATAATAGCCTCATTTTTTTTTCTGATGTATATTATATACAGTAGATTCTTGGACCTGCTGCATTTGTCCAGATTTCTTCCTCTCTTTTTGTTACACTTTGTCTTCGAATGAGGTCAGAGAAAAAAAAAATCATTAATATCTGTCAACTTCCTTTATAACCTTAAGGAAAAATCTTTGTATGATATCACACAGACAGATTTTCAATTTCCTTGTGTAATAAACAGATGCTTTAGGATTTGGATGTAATTTAAAGGTTTAAAATATCACATTGAGATTGATGAATAAATCAGTTGTGAAGACAAAAACATTGATGCCTGTTGAAAATACCTCTCCAGACAGGCAGGAAATGAAATTAGTTCCCAGTAAAGTGTGGAGATGAGGATCACTGTTTAGTTCTGCTGCAGGCCTTTTAGGACTTGCTACAGTGGCACAGCGAAACTGCTAGGGCTACAGAAATCTAATTAAAGAGCAAATGTCCCTCCTGACATCGAATTAATCTTTATCAAGTTCCCTATTTTTATTTCAATCTGGAACAAGAAAATGAAATTTAAAATTCTAGGCATGTTGCAAAACAGTTGATGATTTTCTCTTGAGCATTACAATGCAAAAACATTCGGCATTGTTTAATTAGACCTTGAAGCACTCATTTTCTTGCAGCACTTTTTATTTCATCATTGTTTGTTAAGGACTTACATAAATAATACACAAATATTTACTACACGTCTGGTACAAGGTTGTCTCCCTGTGTGGTACAAATCTATATTTACAGGGCTTTTCCTGTTGATGAAAAAAAAAAGCTGAAGTAATTATTGTTTACTTTTTAAGCATGACCATAGCTTATTGGTCCTTCACAATGAATTCAGGTTTCTTAAATTGCTTAGCCTTACAAGGTAGGCTTTGAAACACTTGCGTTATTGCTTTTATCGTTGGGTCACAGCAGCCCTCAGCTGGGCTGGGCGCAGGGTTGTGCTGGGTGCTGCCCACAGGCGGTTAGTGCCCCGAGCGCTCCTGAAGGAGCCAGCCCCGTCCCTGCCAGCTGCACGCTGAGCAGGCAGGCCAGATGCAAGGGAAAGGACCATCCCCTCGTTCTGCAGACGGCCGAAGCCAGAGACCCGGAGAGGCCGAGCTCTGAGCCGCATTCCCAGCGTTAGCATGGAAGTCCCAGCTCGGTCAAAGTTGGCATCTCCACATGCCGTGCTGGAAAAGAGCCAAAGCGAGCTGGTTGTGGGCACACCAAAGTCAGGAATAAGATAAGTCCCCACCTGGCCCTGTGCTGGCATTTTCACAGCAGCATCCGCCCACTTCTAAATTACTTATTGGTCCTGAGAATGAAAGAAGTGGAACTGTTGATAATACACGGGTGATTTCTTCCTGTGATTTTGAGGAGCTAATTTCTGCTACAAGAGTATCTGTTTACTTGCCTGCTTCTGTACAGCAGCGTGGGAGCTGCTAGCCCCGTCCATGCTAGTTTTGCTGTGTATCTGACTGCCTGATGAGAGAGCACTCAGGGGCTTGGTCTACCAGGTAAACCCAAGCGCCTGAGGGCAGAACATGTTTCTGTAGTTAATTTCCTCTTCCAAATAAATTAGAAGAGTCGTTGTGGGAAATGTTTTGTATACAGATGATGATGGTTGTGTACAAAACCATTTTTTCTGCCTTCTGTTCACACAAAACTCACATTAAAATCATTGGGAAGTCTTCTCAGTTACAGCTTGCTATAGAGTGTGGGGGTTGTACATGCAGTCTGATGAAATAGGTTTAGAGCCTAATGAAAAGGCGATGTACAAAGCACAGTCATGTTATGTGCATTTACTTTTATCTTGTTAGCAGTACATGTATATAAGTTATATAGCAGGTAGAGGATGAATTCAGTTCATGAAATTGCCCTCTATTAATACTGTTTTTCCTGGAATCGCCACACAAAGTGAAGTTTTAGAAAGTATTTTAAAGTGCTGAAGTGCAGCTCAAGATATTCTCCAAATGGAAGAGAATATGGAAGAAAGTTGTGAAACGTGCATTCACTTACGACCTAGGCTAAAAACTGAGGTCGGTAGAGCAAAGTGACAGCATATGAGGAGACCTGCTAGAGCAGAGCTCTGGAAGAAAACCTGGAATATAATGCAGCAAGAAAGGAGGATTTGAGGAAGGAAGCAACATGTTATATTTGAAGGATGATCATTCTTTGGGAGGGTGAGGACCAAGCAGAAACTGAGAATACTCGTTATCTTGCATAAAGGTGGTATGGCAGATCTGTCAATCCTGCGGCTGAAAATTGCTCTATCCAAGGCTCCTGTTGTAATGAAGATTGTTTATATGAAGTAATCACCCATAAATGACCTGAATTTCAAACTAAAAGTTATGAGCTTTAATCCTATCTATTCTATACAGGGCTTGTGGATTTTCAAAGTAGGTATTTTGGATCAAACTCAGTTTATTATTTAGCAGTTATGCCTCCTGTTAACTTGAGTGGGAATTGCATGTCCATGACCCAGGAAGGAGTGTGAGCTGCTTTTTTTTTTTCAGCAGGCACCAGTTGCTTTCCTACAGAATTCAAATCTTTATACCCAATATAATTTTCCTAGTCTTACAGAGAGACAGAGTATGTTTGGTTATCGTGATGCACTGTGGCAGTTCAAGCTGCACTTGAAATTCTGATCGTTCTTCCGGTTTCAAAACACATCGTTAAAACATCCTAATATATTGAAAGAGCTAAAAATTGTTATGACTTTTCACATTATGTGTATTTAAGGAAGCAGGTTAAATATATCTTTATGTCTTTCACTTCTTTATCTTCTTGATTTAAAAGGCAAGTTATTTTGTGCTACTTTCACTGCATTAGTCCAACTGCAGTTAAAAAGCTTTGGTTGAACTTCTGTTTAGTTGAGAGAGAAGTACAAATAAAAGAAGCAGCAGATGGTCCCTTTGTGACTGAATGAAGAAAAAGGGGGTTGAGAACAATATGTGAATAGGTGTAGTCTAATAAAACAGTCAGCCACCTGCTGCCTGCATCCTTCAAAAAGATTCTGTTGCATGTTCTAGGAATTAATGAGTAGTGTGTATCCTTACATTTAATCTAAATGAAAGCTGTAAGGAATAAACAGACCTTTTTGCTCTGGTGTTGATTAAGTTTTTCTCTTGGTTTTGAATTATTCCTGCTCTTCTCCTGCCCTTCTAGTTACACTGTCTGACTGTAATAGCTAAGAATTTGGTGGTGGTTTATTTTTGAAACCAAAGAAAGTTTCTAAAATGTAGAGAGTGCCTATACATTTTTTTTCTATTCTAGACTGAGAACTACTATTTTTTTTAATGTTGCACCCAACCTGTTGCCTGGTTTACATACATTGTAATGTATATGCGTTCTCTCCTAGGGGTTTTCTCTTCAGCCTGATTATCAGAGCATCATCAATCCAACATCTACAGCTGCACAAGTTGTTACCCAAGCAATGGAGTATGTTCGTTCAGGGTGCAGAAATCCTCCAGCACAGACTGTGGACTGGAATAATGACTACTGCAGTAATGGGTAAGCAGCTGGTGAATGCCACCTTGCGTTGAGCAACCTTCATGACACAGGCATCAGAGAGAGCGTTTGGAAACCGCGTTGTTGCCTCTTTCCGTACAGCATTTTAGAAGTGTGTCTGTGAGGGCTTTGTATTTACTCAGCAGTTAGTTAGATTACTGTAGGAAAATAGGATTTCAATACATACAGCATTAAAATGCATGCAGAATGGTTTTTGTGTGGCCATGTTGCTGTTCCAGGAACTGCTGGAAAGCCTTTAACTCTCTGAATGATGTATTTGTTGAGTTTTAGATGATAGATCGTATGCTTGGGTACACGTCCTTCAGCCTGACCTCTCCTTGACCTTGACAAGAATTCCCAAGGCAAAGGCAGATAAAAAGCCTCTCCTAATAACCAAGGAGTCACATCCAACCCAGACAATAAAACCCAAAGCCTGAAGAATGGTTTCACCCAATAGATTTACTCAAACTCAGAATTTTGCTTGCGTTATTATTCTAAAGTCTATGTTGAACTCAAACTAGAACAGAACAAAAATCTTTTTTCTGATTGCCAGTTCAGAATAACATCTTGACTAAAACCTGCTGACCCTGAGGCAGGCCTCAGCTCGTCTGCACAGCAGTGGCCCTTTCCCCCATGCCTGTCCCTGTTGCCCCATGACTTGCCCATGCATTCAGCAAGAAGTTCCTGCTTCTCCACCTTGTCACCATAAAATGCTGGTTTGTGTTGCTGTCCCTTGCAGCAGCCTCTGCAGCTCACAGATTTTTGAGTTGAGCTCTTTCTAGACTCTGCCAAAAGGGCTTAAGCCGGTTACAGCTCTGCTTTCCAGTCTGTTCTAGTGAAAAGCAGTGTATGGTCATTGCCAGCAACGCCTTCTACGTGCCTGCTGAGCAGAACTTTCCATAAGTGTAAGGTTTCCTGTAGTAGACTTTTTATACCCCCTCTATGAGTTTAGCCCATCTTTGCTATAGCATTGACATGTATTGCCAGTGCAATGTAGCTTGCTCTGTGCTACTCCCTGCCTCCAAACCATACAAGCTATAAAGCTGTGAAAGAAGAGAACTGGTGCCTGGGCTTCGGCAAGGAAGCAGGAGATGAAGAGCAAAGCTTCTCCCTGTGAAAAACTCTTTACTGCGAATCAAGCCTCATCAGCAAGGCGTTTCTTGCTGTAGACTATGTTTTTTGTTCTGTTTTGTGTTCTGACTTGCACAGGCTGTTTGGTGTTATAAACTGATAAATGATTCTTTTTTGCTTTGAACTAAAATGGCACCTATCAGTAGAAGATGAACCCAAGCAAGCTCTCTCCTGGACCCGGTGTGTTGATGAAAGGCTTCCTGCAGAGGCAGGAAGCCTCAGGCTCAGGGATCTGCCAGAAATATCCTGTGCCCCTTGTGCGAGCTTGCCTAACCCTGCTGATGCAGGATGGTTTGGCTATCTCTGTACTAGTAATTAAAAGAGGCCAAGGACCTAGGCTAGCACACGTGGTTCCAGGCCAATGCTTAAACCCATGTCCTGTTGCTCTTTAGCACAGGGACAGATTTGGCCTCTACATGCCACCATGGAGGTAGGGGATTTCTTACTATTTTTCTTATTATTGCCATGGTAATTCAGCTGTACTTCGATGATACACCTAGCATCAGTGACACAGGGAAGGGTCATGGGGATTTTTGGAAGAATAGGGCTGAAAAAACGACAAATTTAGAAATAACATTTGTTCTCTTCTCTTTGAATAGGGGCATGCAGAGGGACAAAGCACTCTACCTTACCTGAGAATCTGAAACACCTCTCCTTTCCACTGAGGAATGCAGGGAAGTCTTTTCATCATGGATTGCTTTATGCAGTCAAGGCAGTTCTGCATTTTATTAGGAAATACACGTTGCTAAGCACTTAGGACTATTTGAGCTTGTGGGTCACCCACTCTGGAAAAAAAATAGTCTTGCTTCTATCTTTTTCTTTTTTTTCCCCCATTTTTTTTCTCTTTCTTTCTCCTTTCTGCCCCCACCCTGAGACCCTTTAACGGACATTGCTTTTCTTCTTTCCTGAAGGAAACTTGGACCATTCAGATTTTATGTTGGTTTTTGCTGTGAAGTGCTGCGATAGTAACTGCCTTAGCAACTGTAGATGTCTCGGAGAAAAGTCCTGGATTTTCCATTGTTTTTTCATAATGGGTGTTTATATGAAACTACTAAAGACTTTTTAAATGGCTTGATGTAGCAGTCATAGCAAGTTTGTAAATAGCATCTATGTTACACTCTCCTAGAGTATAAAATGTGAATGTTTTTGTAGCTAATTGTAATTGAAACTGGCTCATTCCAGTTTATTGATTTCACAATAAGGGTTAAATTGGCAAACATTCATATTTTTACTTCATTTTTAAACAGCTGACTAATAGTTCTATATTTTCAAGGTATTTGGAGAAAAAAAGAAAAATATTCCCAAATGATATTAATTAAAAATATTGGCTTTGTCTCATGAAATAAAGAGAAAAACTAGGAAAAAGCTAGCATTGATAAAGAGCAAACACATTTATTTTGTACTGCCTAAAAAATGCTTCTTTTTTTAAAAAAAATCACTTTATGTGTAATGGTTAGTAAATGTCATTTAAGTCCTTTTATGTATAAAACTGCCAAATGCTTACCTGATATTTTATTAGATGCAGAAACAGATTGGAGATGGCTAAATTATAATCTTTACATATGGCTATGTATTATTGTTTCTTCATACTGTGTCTGTATTTAATCTTTTTTTATGGAACCTGTTGCGCCTATTTATGAAATAATAAATATAGGTGTTTGTAAGTAAATTTGTTAGCATTTTAAAGAGGTTTCTTTGACGCTTTAACTTTTGCTGGCACAAATTGTTCACAACCGATGTGAATACTTTATTTAGTTTTTACAGTGACATATATAACACCAAACCTGCTTTTTTGGCAGGAAATGAAGGTAACCGATACTTATTTCTGTATTTTTTTTGGTTATTAAGAAAGAAAAAGTATTTTAAGTAGTTCCCTTTTTAAGACATTATAGCAAAAAGTGCCCCAAATTAAGACTCGAATGACCAAAACTAACTAAATAACATGACAGAATGCTGTTTTTTGAAAAATTATCAGTTTTGATTTGTTAGTCAAGTGAAATATTACCAACAGAAGTATCACCAAGTATTCTTCAGCCATTTTATTATATGTACAAAAGGGCATATAGAGATTTAGGGAGTATGTCATAAATACCTCCTAAAATGAAAGGTAAGTAAAACAGCTCCAGGCAAAGGGATAAGATATGCCACAGCCCCACCCCCTCCCCCACCTCCCAAAAATATCAATATTTTGGATCAGGGATAGCTTTGAAAGCAGTTTTCTGGAGAATTTCATCGTGGATGCCTGTCCAATTAATAAAGAGTACCACTGATTTGCATTTTCTCTGTGGAATGAAGAAAGCAGCTCTGATTAAATTCATATTATGCAATGTCGTCATTTTTTTTAAGAAGAAAAACAAAACCGAAACAAAGGTATGCTTGCTTTGGAATGATTTTAGGCAATGTACAATCAGAATCACTTGGCATGTAATAACAAATAAATAATGCAGATCAGATGTGATTACTCAAATGACTGTAGCTGAGAGCTCTAATTTTCCTGTCTTGAAACTGTATGAGAAACTCGTGATTAAATTCACAGTTTATTGTTTGTCTGTTTAGTATTTTAGAAATATACCAGCACTACTAATTACCCAATGTCTTCTATTTATTATATTATACTAAACTACATTTTCCACTCATATTAATTCAAAAGTGAGAAGATAATTACTGGGGATGAGGAAAATCAGCTTTGATTTTGACAGGCAGGTTTCTTTTTTCTTTTCTGGAAAAGGACTGTGTTATCTCCATTTCTCTTAGAGCAGGTGTGCAGTCACATAAAGTTGTTAATTTCGGTATCCAAACAGAGTTCAAAATACAAGAAAACTTTAATGTAAATAAATAAAAAACAATACATCATGAATAAAATACTTATTCTGTATGAATCTCTTGCTAGTTGGTGTCTGTTAGTCTCTAAGAACTGAAGGCTTTGGTGTGTTTAGCGCGTTACCAGCTCCCGTGGTTTTGGTGGGGCTCTGTGCCTGGGCTCTGCTTTTGGAAGAACAGCCAAACTGGCCTTGGCTTGGCAAAGCTAAGCCACCTAACTCTGGAGGAAAGGTCCAAGTTTGGTGCAGAAGTGTCAGCTCATCGTGCCTGACCTTGGGAGAAAGCAGTAGTTGGCTGCCCAGGGCGGTCTGCTCGTTCTCTTCCGCTGCCTCTTGATGGACACGGGAGTCTATAGCCCAGGAGGTCAGGATCCTTGTTGAAGCCAGTGAGATGCTGCTGAGGTCTGCAAAGAGGTGCCCCATCCCTGGCTGAAGCACTGGGGCTTAGGCACTACAGCCACACATAGACCCGAGCTGCCCGTTGCAAGGCACCATCTGTCATGAGGTGGTAATGAGAGCACACAGGAACAGAGCAACCTACACGTGTAGTAAATAAACACGCTAAAGACATCTGTCAAAGTGAAAGAAACCAAGGGAAATAGCCTTTCCCTGTAGGAAGTCCATTTGTCTGTTCTGATGGTTTTTCAACAAAATGTGATATGTGGTAGCAGCATGGACACCCAGAAGATTCAAATGCCGTGTGCTTGCAAACCCCGGTGAGCAGAGGTTTTGGAGAGGAAAGACAGACAGGATCGCTCTCTCAAGATCAGAGTGCCCCATTCGAGTGGCTTGTGGTCCCAGTCCCTCTTACTCTGTGCAGAGCAGTTTGAACAGACGTCTGGTCTCACTTTGCTTCCCACCCAGGCACCTTGAAAGGGACCTGCTAGAGACTTTTTACTTCAAGATTTTTTCTCTTGCATTCTTGCACAGCCAGGATGTAATGAATGTGTTCAAGGAGGGCCTCTACCATGCACAGGGAAACTTAATGTATTCATCCCCACTGCTTCCTCTCTCACCAAGTGCTATTTCTTGATTCCTGGGGCATACTCTGCAAATATTCCCAGGGAGGCCCATCTGTAAACAGGAAGCCCTGCCATAAAACAACTCATTGTTGAAATATAAAATGGGGGCCTCTCACCTTCCTCAGCCTTCCGAGATGCTGTCTCTCAAACCCGACTACCAACTCCCAACTCCCAGGCCTAGCTGTCTGACGGATCTGCCTGTTCTCCCTCAATCCTGTAAACATGGCAAACCTGCGGAGATGTCTTTGAGTGCTCCGGGGAAATGGAGCAGGTAACATTTTTATTCCTTATTATGTGAGAAATAAGGAGCTGTATGTAACGCATGCATGAGTTACAATCCAGAACTCCCACTGATATATAGGGATAGATACAGATGGAGATGGAACCGTTATCTCCTTCATTATTTATTTGGTGTCTTCAAACAATTTCCCTCTTTTTTCTTTTTTGCATTTAAATGAAACATTATCTGGCGTGTAGTAACGTATGAGCTGATGGTGCTGGCCGTGCTGCAGGAGATGCTCAGCATCTTGGAGAACATGAGGTCCTGCCTTGCATCAGGTCTCACCTGCAACATTGGCTTCCCCTCTCAGAGCCGTGTATTTTATCAGTACCAGCAACATGTTAAATCACAGCTCAGACGCAGTTTGCCTTCCAATGGCAAGAGGACAAGCGAGAACGGTGACTTGAAGCATTTCCGAGACTGTCACAGTCACTACCTAATTAGAGGGACCTACCAGCACCCCTGCGTGGCTCCCGCCACTGCCGTCGTTTCACGTGCGCCTAGGGGCTCGCTGCGATAGACACCTTATAAAGAAATTTCATTCGGGCTAACACCAACCCAGCAAACATGTAAGTGTCTCTGAATGAAAATAGGGGAGAAGAAGGAAAAGACAGTAAGGGCGGACAGAAAAGGAGTCATTTTGCAAAGAGCCACATGCAGAATTCTGCAGCTGAGCGCAGATAAGATCCTCACCCTCTGACAACTGCGTGTTCGCAACGAGCCAGAGCGTAATTGCTCTGATAGGCTGTCAAGGAAAAGATTAATTTGGCAAAGATTAGTATTGACTCGCTGTTTATTAGGGCTTTTAAACAGTTGTATCTGGCAACATTCCTGCCAGTGCCTGTCATGTCTGAAAATCAGGCTTGCACCCAGGTGCTTCCCAGCTGTTCTTGCACTGCCTTACCACTCAGAGTATCTGTCTCCAGGCCAAACAGCAGGCCTAAAGCCTGTTCCTGTACCACCTTACCACTCAGAGTATCTGTCTCCAGGCCAAACAGCAGGCCTAAAGCCTGTTCCTGTACCACCTTACCACTCAGAGTACCTGTCTCCAGGCCAAACAGCAGGGCTAAAGCCCTGCAAATGCATCTCTCCTGTCCTGTGACTTCTTGGGACTCCGAAAGCGGTGGTGTCACTTTGTGCCTCCATGGCTGAGCTGATAGCAGCTCCTAGAAGCCACACGGTGGGTTGGAGGTGCCACACGAGCCTGTCCCACATGCAGGCAGAGGGTGTTGCCTTTCCCCACTTCACAAGCAGAAAACCACAGCTTGCAACTGCTGCAATGCAAAGGGTTTGCAAAACTCTTCCTATGGTGACCAGAGCAGAGCACATCACCTCAGCTGCTGCAACGGGTAAAGCCAACACAGCAGGGTGAGGTATGAAAGTGCAGTGGTCACCATTAATCTTCATAAAAAGAACCAACATTTTCTTCGATTATTTTCTTTTTTCCCCTGGACTGCAGATAAGCGTTAAAGCATACACACTAAAAATCCTGGTTCAGTGGAAACCTGTAAAAGGAAAGATATTGTCTGCTTTTTTCTTTTTTTTTTTAATGTTACTTTAAAAAGTTTGGCTTTCATTATAGGCTTCAGTAGCTGGTTCAGAAGCAAATAATGCCAGTGGAAAGGAGGATAAACTGCTGCAGCTAAACGCCAATACAAATAGCCATGTGTTACAATTAAAGTTGATTTGGCCTTTCCAATAGAAGTCTGATTTTTCTGGGATTAATCTCGACCTTTTCAAGTTGCATCAGGCTGAAATAAGTTGTCAGAACAGATGTGAATTTTGTTTGCAAAGAACAACTGTAATTCAGTAACTCTCACAACATCAGCATTTTCCAGACTGCCAGCCAGCTGAATAGTTAGGTTGTGGATAGGAGATACTAAATGCCCACAGCAGGCACAACCAGAGGATTCATAACAATGTCTAGAGGCTGGAAGTTTAAGTCATAAAATTTCCAACCGTAAATAAAATACAGTTTTTAACTCTGAATTTACCAAGCAGTATGGTAGATACACAACTGCCTTGAAATAAAGACTTCAGATCAAGGATGGATACTTTTGTAAAAAATATGCTTTTTAGCTAAATCAAACACAAGCTTGGGTGACACTCCATGTGCCACTGTTTCGCAGGAGGCTTGGCACATCTCTAAAGGCTCCAAGAATCACAAAATTCAGAGGTTACTCTGAATTAGGAGAGAAAGAGAGAAAGAGAGAAAGAGAGGAAGGAGGGAAGGAGGGAAGGAGGGAAGGAGGGAAGGAGGGAAGGAGGGAAGGAAGGAAGGAAGGAAGGAAGGAAGGAAGGAAGGAAGGAAGGAAGGAAGGAAGGAAGGAAGGAAGGAAGGAAGGAAGGAAGGAAGGAAGGAAGGAAGGAAGGAAGGAAGGAAGGAAGGAAGGAAGGAAGGAAGGAAGGAAGGAAGGAAGGAAGGAAGGAAGGAAGGAAGGAAGGAAGGAAGGGAAAACCTCTAGTAAATATTCAGGCATCTCACACTTTGGTATCTAGAGGTAAAAACATCCAAGTGACATGCACAGTGCGTGTGCTGACCTTGATGCTGGGTGCTGGATTTCAGTGGATCTATAAAAGCCCAGGGCCTTTAAAGTGTGTGTATGGGGTAAAAATCTATGGGGAAGCAGGGATGCCATCCAACATGCTCGCAGGGTAATCATGGCAATACCAGCCCTCGGCAGCCAGAGCCTGCAGGTGGCTGTTGTGTTACTGCTTTTCTTTACACTGTAACACTTGGGGCCCTGTTTTTGCCATCTGATGCAGTAGTGCTGTTAAATACTGAAGATGCAAGAGGCATTTTCTCTACTGCCTACTGAAGTCCTATTTAAATGGAAACACTAATATCCAAAGTTCATGCAAAGGCATTTTCTCACTTTAATAAATAACACTAATGCTGCAATTATTGCAGCAATAATTCTTATTTTGCCATCCACTTTTTCTCACAGTTCTAAAACAGTGATCTGAGCCTCCCCACTCCTCTGCCATATGTTATTTCTCATGTTAGAGAGATGAATAAGCAAGAAGGTAAGTAATGTGTCCAGGGATAAAGTAATCTGGAGGAAGAGTACCTGAGACCCAAGAGTTGTGAAAAGCAGTCTTCTGCTTTAGTCATAGCTGAAGTTCGGCCACAGTGAGCCATTGCTTTGATTCATAAGGACACCTTTAATTCAGGCTAGTTTTTACAATTATCTTTAGTCTTTTTTTTTAGGTTTTTAGCATACTACTGAGTGATATTTTCAAACTTCTATGTAAACAAACTTTAAAACATCAAACTAATAAACCAAAGATGTTCCAGCAATCACTGGTTTTAGGTATATGGAATTTGAGATTAAAACGCCAAATCTCATGAGACCGGGATGTTGACTATGCTCTTCTTACCCCAGAAATGTCTTTATTTTGTGCTCTTTCACTTTCTGTAGAATTTCATCCCAGAAGATGACCGGGCCTTCCTTCTGCCTGGCTTTGTGTGTCAGATGAAACAAAGCACTGTGTACATCCATGCTCCTTGGCAAGGACAGACAGAGCCATGCCAAGGGGCATCATCCTGGGACCGTCCTGACACTCTGTTCCTGACAAAAGTTGCCCACAGCAAACAGGCTGGACACAGGGAAGGAACCTGGGCCCAGATGTGAGAGCTCTTCTAGCTGTGATCCCAGGACAAGAAAAACTTTGACCTACTGTAAGGATCTCCTGGAGGTCCTGAAGACTTTGAGCAAAGTGAACCCCTGGAGTAGGAGAAGATGCTTGGGCAGCAAGAGAGGAAGTGAAGGGGAGATCCTGCTGCTGTCCGCAAATGTCAAATGGATGTTTAGAGAAGACAGACTCCAAATCCTTCACACAGTGACAAGAAAAAACACAACAGATAAATTTGCAGCAAGGGAAATTCTGGTCACATTTTAGGGGAAAAAATCAGGGGATGTTGAACACTGCCACGAGTTCCCAGAGAGTCTGTAGGATATCCATCCTTGGGACCACTAAGAACTTGACTGTTCACAGCCTTCAGTAACCTAGTGTACATTTTCAGACTGTTTTTGGTGTGGGGATAGAAAGGGCTGGGCCAGATAATTTCCAGAGGTCCCTTACAACCTGCACTATTCTCAGCGTTTCACACAATGTCCCTTGTATTTGAAACAGAAAGAAAGCAAGCCAAGAATATCACAGTTATCTGGCCCCAGATTAGGAAAGGGAGTGAGAAAGTATTTGTAGGTTAGTAACTGTTACACAGAAGTGAAAAATCACCTCATGCAAACAGTAAATTGTACTATTTAAAACCTAAGTTTCACTCTGGTTTTACATGTACATAAAAAGCAAAAGTGAATGTCACTTTGTGTCTGAGTTTCCTGTAGAGGTTTATTTAAAGAAAAAAAAACCTCCCAAGCAAACCATAAACCCCAGCCCACTGATGATTTTCTTGAAATTAATTTAGTTTGCATTTTTGGGACTGCAACTTTCATGCAAGCACAAGCTGGAAGTGTATTGGTTGCCAGAGCAAAGTCAATTGGTCAAAGCTTGGACTCTGGGGAATGAGAACTTAGATAAATGAAGGAAAAGATACATTTTTCCTTTTTGTATTTTTTAGTGTATAGCGTTCAAAAGAAGTCTCTGAGGACTTCAATACATGACTTTAATGCTTTTCCACTACCAGATGGCTTAGATAAAATCTATTAGTTTCATTTGTGCAAACGGTTTCATACAAAAATGCCTATTTTTAACATTTTTGCCTCAAGCCTTGGATTTGACTTTTTTTTTGCAGAAGTGGAGAAGTTTTACAAATGTCTAATACTTTAATCATCATCATTCTTACCATCAAATAAGATTCACACCAGAATGTGGTTGATGAATACACTAAAAGATTTTTTTGTCAAAAAAATGCATTCAAATTACTCTGTAAATTTGATTTATGCATCTTTTCATACAACTTTTGTGTGTCTGCAATTTTCCGTAAGGTTAGTTATGATTATTTCGATCGCTGCATAAGTAGTGTATATGCTCTGTCAAACATAATGATGCAAAACCTTCATCTACCCTTTTTGTCTTAATGTCAGTACTTCAGAGAATCTGTTCAGTGTGTCAGAACTGGAGAGAGTTATCTACTGGAAACCCTGCTCTTATGTGCAAATCTTCTCCCATTTGTGCAGGTAAGGAATTCCCCTCAGCGATGAGACTGATGTGGCTCACAGCACATGTCAAAAGGAGGGGAAGATGGCATACATGAGTTATTTCAGTTTTGGAGGATCTTATTGTATTTTGTGGAGAGCTACTTTGTAGCCAAGCAGTTCAAGACATGGGCAATGCCCACATAGCTGCTATTTCATTCATCTAGTCATCCTGTTGTATCCAGACAGATCATTTCTGTCCATTTCTGTCATTTAGGAATAGCTGCCCAGGGCTTAGGTTTGCCCAGCACCGGCCCATCGTTGCACAGAGTACTCACACCTCCACCTTGCATCGGGCAGAGCAGCCTGATGGAGACAGTCCCAACAGGTCTCCCTCTGTGGACAGATGAGAAGGAGCAACACATAGTGTAGATACAGACTAACACTAGTCAGTCATCACTAATCATCAGTTTTCACATGCAAAGTTAGGAGGCTGAATTCGGATTTCGGTCTTCATAGGTATTCAGTAAGTTAAATGTCAAAGCAGTTAACAAAGAGATTTAAAAACAAGCAGATAAACCTTTCTTGTTTTGACAGGATTTGAGCTGTATTGAGTGCTTAAGCTTCTTTTGTGACAAACTGCAAGTAGGCTTGGGGAAGGAAAAAAGCAAGGGAATCAAAAACAAAAAGAGAAAAACAAGAAAATAACATCCCTATGTGTCTTCAAGATGCTGGTTTGTGCCATATCCCTCTCTGTTGGACATTCAGAGAACCTGAGCATATGTAAATAGAAACCACTCCAAAGATCAAATTCTCCATGCAGTAATGGGATTTCCAGTCACGAGTATATTGGTTGCAGGATTTACACCACAGGGGCAATACATCGACAGACCGTGATTTCATATATACATCACTGTATTATTATAGCTGTTAGGATGTTCAGGAGGTTGTAATTAGTGAGCATCAGGGTGTGTAAGCCCCCTGCATGGTGCTGCCAAGGCTAATCCATGTCAGTGCCTACAGGCAGTGGTGGAAAATAAAACATTTCACTGAACAGCAACAGGAAAATCTAAGCCAGGCCAAGACAGCCACAAGGCCCTGAAAAATGAAACAAAAGCAAATATAATCCATGGGTCAGAAATAACTGCTGAGCCAGAGCTTATTTTTGTGGTGTACCTCCTGCATCAAGAGAAAAATTTGCATATTAAAGTGACAAATGGGTTGTTTTTCCTTTCAAAATAAACCAAAGAGGCACCAGCACCTCACTTACAGTTGTGGGCAGCAGCTGGGCACAGCCATTCACTGCCAGGTGAGACCTCTTCACAGCACTGTGGTAATGCACAGAAAAGGGGCAAGCTCTCCTGCCCCATGCTCCACACTGGGATGTGATGTGTGGATCTGTTTGCCAAGAGCAGAAGTCAGCGAACCCCTTTCAACCTTGATGGTACTCTTGGTTTTCTATTTGACAGCAGCTAAAGGTTGCTCTTTACTTTCCTTAAGGTCAGAGCCATCTCCCCCTTGGTGTCTCTGTTCCACCATAACACCTCAGCCCCACTGCCTGCCCTCCAAGAGACCAGGGAGCACAGGAGAGGTCTAAACTGGAAGGAATGGGAAGTACTTCTCACAGGCTGGTAAGACGTCTAATAATTGGCTTTTGGGAGGTTGTTTCTAAATGCTGACTCATTGTCTCGGCCATTCGAGGTTGTTCAGTACTCACCCATCATCCTGCTGGCTGTACTAGGACTGAGCAGAAACAACAGGACAGTGTGAGCACACCCGTGCAAGGCTGATAGGGAAAAGCACTGAGGTGCTTTATCCAGGTTTCCTAGCACTTTTCTACTCCGATGTCCACTGTTCTCTCCATGCGTTGATGCATATCACAGCTTGATCTTCAGCCACTGCCAACAATTTCTGCAGTCCTAAAATACTGCCCAGTATGTGATATGGGAAATACTTGAGAGGGAGTGAGAACCATCTCCGTGGCTGGGTAATAACAGAGAAGCAGAGCAGTTGTATGGATATTTTTCAGCATATTCCTTTGGGTGAGCTAACATTCCCTTTCTCTTATGCCCATTCCCCCGAGAAACTCACATCATAATAGCAAATATGTATGATTGCACTTTTGTCATAATGAACATTTGTACCAGGGAAACAGATTCTAAAGAATAATGTGCATCCAGTCAATGTGCATCCAGGGAAAATGGACCCAAAGTATGACCTTTGTCCCCTCAAAAGAGCTATAACTCGAATTACAATGAACCATTCATGAATAAACCGCATATCAAGAAACACCTAGTTCATCTCTCCAAACATCAGCGTTATGGTGCATATTTGCAAATGGAAAAAAATCATTATATGGATTTCTTTTTGTAAATTATTTGCCCATGCTAGTTCCTAATATATTGCCAAATGCTTGCTTTTATCTTGTTTGGGAGAAGATTTTTTTCTCCATATTGTCATGCTTTTGCCAAAATGAATCAGAAAATTTCCTCTCTAGAGACACATCCAAGTGGAGTAGCCTTAGCAGAAGGAGCTCCTCCAGTGACATCTCATCCTCCTTTTCCATTGATTTGTATGCATCTAGATCCACTGGAAGGGAGGGATGGAGGGAGGAAGGAAGGGTGAGAGAGAGAGAAAGAGAGAGAGAAAGAGAGAAAGGGAGAAAGAGAGAGAGAGAGAGAAAGAGAGAGAGAGACAGAGAGAGAGAGAGAGAGAGAGAGAAAGAAAGAAAGAAAGAAAGAAAGAAAGAGAGAAAGAAAGAAAGAAAGAAAGAAAGAAAGAAAGAAAGAAAGAAAGAAAGAAAGAAAGAAAGAAAGAAAGAAAGAAAGAAAGAAAGAAAATTCAAACTGTAGAAATATTTCCATTTAGATGAAATATTAAGCTGAAAATAGATTGAATATGTTGAAAGAAATCCTTAATGCCATACTATGATTTTCTTGAAAAAGAATATAGACAAAACAGGTAAAAGCACATAAGCAAACACTTAAAATGATTTAAGGTTTGTTTCAAGAGAGGATAGAAATTCCCCTTTGTCCTCAAAACAGATTCTTCTTTCCTTGCCCTTAGACAAGCCAGAGATTTAATTTGCCTTGCACAAAGAAAGTGCTCCCAAATGTATAAGCATCCAATTTGCAATGTGACATGTGAATGTTCCACCTGCTTTGGGCCAAGCAGAGAACCAGCCTCTCTCCTGAGGACATTGCTACAGCAGTAGCTCCACGGGGATTTTAAAAATTACAGCCAGAGATGACTGCTGGGTATGAAGAAGTTTGGCCTGCTTGGTGGTTAAAAAAAAAAAAAAAAAAAAAAAAAAAAAAAAAAACATGTTCCCTCGGAGCACATCTTCAGGATTTAAGGGGTATAGCAGAACTGGCAAATAACTTGGTTCACCATTTCGCTCCTAGGCTCTTTCTTGGAGCAAAATTCCTTGAAAGTAAAACTTGTGTGCAGTTTTGAGCATATGGCCTTGCAGGGGCCCTTGGTTTTGTTCTTCAGCACGGACAAGACAGCAGCAGCCCCCACAGCCCTTGGACGCTGTCTCTGCACACCTACCTCCCAAGGAGCCCCACTCCCATCCAAACATGTGCTTTCCCTTTCCCGCCAAACCTCTCAGTGAGCTGCAGCTCAGCCGCCATTTCTTCTGAGGCAAAGAAAAACCTCCCCTGGAATATGTGCTGCAGCCTCAGGGTGCCCTGTGAGATGCCTGGGGAGCTGGGGCCAGGGGCTGTGCAGTGCAGATGCAGCCAGGGGCTCCCAGGCCTTGCTGACCCTGGCCTGGCTGCACTGGACCACCCCCAGGCGCCTGGCCGAGGAGCCCTGCATCACTCCTGCATCTTCAGCCGGCGAGTAGCTATCGAGCTCCACAGCCCTGGCACCTTTTCTGTGCCTCATGCTGGGGAACATCTGGCACAAACGGCCCTTTGGACACCCAGGCTACCACTGGTAGGCAGATAGCAGCCCAACAGTGACCCTGTTCTTTATACGCCACACAGCAAGCACTGCTGAAAGTATTCCTGCTTGTCCAACTGTGCTCATGTCCCCGCCTATTCTGGAGCTGCGTGTAGATAAGAGGAAAAAAGGAATTTTAATTTCAATTTAGATTATGCAAGATATCTTTCTGAGACAGAAACATTTTGCAAGTACAAAAAAAGCTTTTTAAATGTAACTTGTGCCAAACATACTGTACAAGTTAAGTGAACCCTAGATGGAACAAAATAAAATAAAACAGCTAATGGGATAATATAATAGATGCGCAGCAAGGCTACATAGCTGACAGTTTCACGCTGCTGAGTATTATTATCTGTATCACTATATTCAGGAATGTGAATTATCTTCGCATAAGCTATGCTTCATCTTATAATATGAAAAAGGCTGTGTTTGAAAAGCCCAATCAACATAAATTATGCAGCTCATAAATAATTTCTAATTCATGTTTTCTTTCATTCTCTATGTGACTCTCCATTTCAGTGATATCTTGATCCCAATGCACTGAAGAATCTGTTATGGACTGGAAACACAAAACTGGAATGCAGCAGGTCTGTGCACAGCAAATTGAGCGAGACAGGCAGGCCGGGGCCTCCCATGCGCTACTCCTGCCTCACCTCACAGGAGCCAGAGCTGGTGCTGATGGGGGGGATGAAGAGGTTTGCTGCTCAGCCACACTCCTGTCATCACTTGTGGACATTTGAATGAGGCAGGTGAGTTTATACTCTTTGGAAACAGAGCAAGTCATCTTGGCACCAGGCTGGCAAAGATGGAGTGATCTGAGAATATCACCTGGAAGAAGAAAGACTTAGCGAATGACTCTGTGGTTTGACTTTTTTTCCCATCTGGGTGCCAGAGCACACAGCCCTGTGTGATGCCACCTTGATCACAGGTTTCTTTCCAGCCTCCATACCTGGGGCAGGTGGCCCTACTACAGGACTTTTCTATCTTTAAGCCACAGAGACTCAGCCCAAAGTCAAGTAGTCTTTTCTTGTACAGAGTGAGCCTCATAAGCAGCTGCACAGAGTGACCTACTGTCACCATGCAGGACATTACCTTAATAGCAGCCAGATGGCTTTGCCTTTTTGTATTAGAATTGTTACTCCTATCGCAGGAGCGCTGAGATTTGCCAGCCAAGATTAGCACTTGACAGGTATGTGATAAAATACATCCTTCACCCTACAGAGGTTCCAGTCTAAAATGTCAGGACAGGTGAAAGGGAAGAGAAGAAATAGGCACACAGAGAAGCTAAATGATCACCAGCAGCTGTAGGGCAGAGCTGGGTGTGAGCCAGGTCCGTATGCTGCCCTGGCCTGGCCTCGCACCACCATCCCCACCACACATGCTGTTCCTCACAGCTCCAAGGGCTCACAGCCGCCCGCTTTCCTGAGACACCTTCCTTCCTTGAGGAAAGGCCTCATCTCTGATTTTTTAACATGTCAAAGACAGAGCATTGCCTGGAAATCATCCTATCCGGGTAGCTCCTGGATAAAATATGGCAGCAAACCATGCTTGGTGGTAGTTCATCTGTTATGTCACTGATATAAAGCTGCCTGTTTTATCTCTGACAAGGCTATAATCCTTTAGATGAAAACAGTTTAGTTCAGTTTATTACCGATTAAACACATGCTTTTATTGATAACCTCCTCTCATTAGAGGAAAAATATCTGAGTAGTTAACTTGGTGGGAGTGAGGCACGAGATGCACCATCAGATAGCATGTGTGCACTTGCTTTGTTTACTGAAAACCCACAAGGAGTCACATGCCACTTTGTTTTTAATTTTGCCGAGATCGGAAAAATCAGTTTAACAGAAACACGAGCACGGCCTCAAAGGTAAAAGCCCTGGGGCAAGAGATAACCATATGGGATATTATCAAGGTAGGTCACATTTTTCTCTAAAGTTGAAACAGTAAACTCCTAGAATTGATAAAATCTTGCAGCCAGACTTCATTTGATACGAAAGAAAAACACTTGTGGGAGGGAAGCATCTGTTCATTATCACTCATGGGCTTAATTGTATGTTTCTTATCACCCAGCAGTGTTTTCATACTTACCACATGCACTACCGTATGTCCAACTACAAAGGCAGAAAAGAATATTGTAGTGTTTGCTGAGCTTCTTGTTTCACAAAGGAAGAGCCTTTCAAATAACCTGGCTCTCTTCTGAGAAAAGGGAAGGGGGCAAAATCTGGGGAGTGTGAAACTTTGCTCAGAAACCTTTCAGAACACCAGAACATTTTAAAAGAAGACCCAACTCCAGTGAGTTATTTAGGACTAGTGACCACAGGACTTTCTGATTCAAGCTTATCCCTTGGCCTCACTTAAATAAAATAAAATATAATAAAATAAAATAAAATAATAAAATAAAATAAAATAAAATAAAATAAAATAAAATAAAATAAAATAAAATAAAATAAAATAAAATAGTTCTCCTGAAAAAATATGCTACAGCTGTGAAACAAGAGAATGAATTCAGGCGAAAAGGTAAAAGGCAGTAGAAAGAGAAGAAATGAAAGAAAAAGGAGAACAAATGGATATGCAGGGTGATGGTAGCTGAGAGATCTTGTCAATCCTTTCTTGCAGCATTGCCCTCGCCTCTGTTTCTGTCACCTCTCACCACCTGCTCTGCTCACAGACTCAGGCCTGTGATTTTAGCTCTGGTTTCCATTCAAAGCCTTTAGCATCAGAGAAGGAAAAAGGCCCACCAAATTCTTTTCAAATCACTTTTCCTAGTTTCCCATGAAAGACAGAAATAATCATTGCAGAGTTGAAGTAGTCCTCTTCATGTGAGTTTAATTAATTGAAGCAAGAGAGTCCCCAGGAACCTTGTCATAATTCCCATAAAAAACATTGCAGTATGTAACCCCATAGCTATAGATGAGGGACTTTTTTCATTAGTGTTTCAGTCTCAGTGCTTCAGAAATCCTTTTTGCATTTCAGCCGTGACTCAGCTGATTTAGGTGCTTTAATTCTTCTTTTCTTCTTTCATGCTTTCCATATTGTTCTGTATTTCTTAACAATATGTACATGAAATTCATGCTGTGCAAGATGAGAGGTAATCTCTGATAGCTACTTGAAAGCTCAAGTTAAAAATAATCTTGTGCCACAGAGGGCTGCTTTTCCTCATTCTGCAGATTTATATTTGCATTGGTCACATGCCAGGGAGTTTACTAAGATGTTTATTTGCCCACATACGGCTGTCTCAGTGAGGTAATCTATTGAACTGCACTCAAGAGTAGCCATCCACTGCATTTCCACGGCATATTGCATTAGGAAAAATAAGTGGACACATTACAGTGACATCTGAGGATTTCTTCTTCCTAATAGTGTAAGGGGTTTATGTTCCAAAAAGTGTTTGTTTGTCCAAAAATTCAGTAGCACAGACCCTGAGAGTTAGGTCACTCAATTTCTCTCTCTCTCTGTCTCATTTTATTTTCATGCATTTATTTATTTATACATTTATTTTAATTGGAGTCTCCCAGTTTTGTCTAGCTGTGCTCAAGGCAAGAAGACAGGTGGCTCTGAACACCTGATAGTGGGGCTTGTCCACACTCCTTTACAGAATCACAGGATGGTTAAAGCTGGAAGGAAGCATTAGAGATCATCTAGTCCAACCCCCCCTGTACATGCAGGGACACTTAGAGCACGTGGCACGGGGTCACACCCAGGCGGATTTTTGAGTATTTCCAGAGAAGACTCCACAACCTCTCTGGGCGGCCTGCCCCACGGCTCTATCACTCTCACAGTAACTAAGTTTATCCTCACATGGAGATTTAACTTCCTATATTTCAACTTACACCCGTTACCCCTTGTCCTGTCACCAGCTACCACGAAGAAGAGCCGGGCCCCATCCTCCCTACAATCACCCTCGGATACTTGAACATGTTGATCAAATCTCCTCTCAGCCTTCTCTTCTCCAGACTAAACAGGCCCAGCTCACTTAGTCTTTCCTCATAAACATATACACTCCTTCCATGTGTTCATGCTGCTCTTAACTGGCCTCGAAGGTACTTCTAGTGCTTTCTAGCATCAAGTCACCCTCTCTGGATTTGTTGTCTGCCTCTGAAAGCAGAAGATGAGTATGAGCCTCTGCAGCACGTTGAGCAGAGCACCCACAAACTGGTTGGGGAACTTTTTATCTTCTCTTCCCTTTCCCAGATTAGTCCATACCCGAGTTTGCCTTGTTGATCAACTTGTAAGTCTACCTGCTACAACTCAAATACATTTCAGACCCAAGGGAGGAATTCCAGAGAATTTACTGGAGCATCCACGCTGTTCAACACCTTCTCACTGAGTGAGATATTATCCTGGTTTTCCTTTTACCCTGCTTTCTGAGTTAAATGGGACTCTCTCTCCTGCGCATGCTCATTCAGGCTCTAACATACGGCTCCCTTAGCTTAGCTTTGCTCCCCCTTCTCCCAGGTCTGCTCCTCACTCAACTAGAGCCTCTTGCTGCTAGAAGTGTCTGAGATGATTCAGGGCAAAGAAAATCCTTCATCCACCCAGAGGCTCTGGGCTGCAGCTGTACCTTTAAACTCAGAATTAAACTGAGCTGCCCAAACTAAAAAATTATGATCCAAGGCTCTCTTATTTCTTCACATTTCCTTTGTAAACTTGACTAGCATCACCTTTAGGGCTTCGCCAGAACATGTTTGATTCTGTGTCATTTTAGACCTTTATTAAAGCCAAACAGCTGTATTAATATTATGTTATGTGCACTTCAGATTTTGAAAAAAAATCAGGAAGTATAAAAATGAAGGTTTAAATGGTAGCTTTTTGTTGGCCACAATATACTTGAAGTATGTTTTCCAATAACTATCAACTGCACAAAAATAATATAGTATATCAAGCTGCCCACTTAATAAGGAAAAGAGAACATAGAAGAGTTTTTATACATTCCCTGCAGGTAAGGCACTATCTTCGAAGGAATTTTAATTTTTGCATCCCTTGAATTTTTTATTTTTCTGTGCAGTTTTTGTGCTGTTTGAATTTAATTTCCTGATTGATTTTTTTAAGAAAAAAAAATGAAAATATCTGAAGCCTTATGATTGGAGGAAGCTGTAGATTCTTTGGACATGAACTCCTGTGTTAAGGAACATTTTTGTGGTGTTGGCTTTCCAGAGCACCCTTCTCTTCCCTCTTCTATATATTTCCCTTAGTTAAAAGGGTACCACTTTCCCTTCACACTATTCATGGTTCAATAGGGCATAAATCCCCACATCTACCGCACAAATCTATTTATTTACACTTTTAAAAAATTTAAAGCCAGTGAGAAAGCAGCCCCTTTGGCAGCTACTTAAAAGCGCACAGGAGCAGTGATCCCGCTGCCATTTAAAGCCACTTTCAGCACTGGGTAAGCACAGCAGGAAGGTAGCAGTTGACACCATGGTTATACAATGAAGGTACCAGTGCCCCTACCAAGGGTATAAATAATTGCATTGTTCTGTATTAAAATAATAACAAAAACTATCAAATCAAATGATGAAGGTAAACATGGAGCTAATCAGGAAGCAGATTTAGGAGTTGCAGAATAATTCCCCCAAAGCCCCCAGCCTAATTAGTGAAGATAAACTGGTTGACAGATTGCACAGCTAGCAAAACATAAAGCAAAGCAGGTTATAATATTTATTATTACTGTGTAAGACAGTGATTAGACCCCCAACCTCTGTACAGATCTAATCACCATCCCCTGGAAAGGATAACAGCCAGCCCTACGAGTCTGATTTGACAAATTAATCCAAGCCTGATCCAAATAAAGAGATTTGTAGTTTTCAATGAAAAATTAACTCCTTGACTGTGCAGCAGGGAGAGCAGTGCGTGCCTGAATGGCGTCGTTACTGAGAGGCAGAGCCGCAGCACGGCTCTGCTCAAGGGTCTGCCAAAGAGCAGCTGGGGAAGTGCTCACTGCTGCAGGAGGAGCAAAGACTTGATGTAAAAACTAGTGTATTTGTAACTCGTCAGTCACCACAGGATAAAAAATCTAGTCCCAGGATGCTGACAGTAATCTACAAAGGATGAGTTGACAAAACTGGCTTTTCTCAAATTCCTGACCTTTGAGGTCACCTACATGTCTCAGAAGGGGTAGAGTGAGGCAAATTACTTACATCAAGCATCCCACACTGCAGAAAACATCAGAGAAAACAAATTTGATTACAATGTGGTAATATTTGAAAAAAGCAGAAAGAAAGGAACATGGTTAGTGGGTGAGACACCCTACGGACATCCATATCTTGTCCATTGTATGCTGTTCAGGGAACACAGAAAGCCCCTGAAAACTGCTGGAACAAAAAGCAAAACAGAAACAAAAGCTCAGTCAGCAAAGGATGGACCTGTGGGTTTTTTGTCCATGTAATGAATTATCTTTCCCAAATAACGGGAAGCAGTTTAAGCGCTTTGGTATGCCTGAAAAAACAACATGGCCCTCACTTGAGGGCCATGTCCACCATGGCCTTCCCTCTCACAGAATATTAACAAGTATTGTTCAAGGCCTTATTTGCTTCACCTGACAAGTACCAAAATTACATACCAACAGTAAGGAAGCAAGTAATCATGGTTTCTGCTGCAGCGGTTTTAATGAGCTGTAGAGGGAGAATTAGGGGCCTCCAGAGCTTGGCAGAGTGGTTGCTGTTCTTTATGCCTGCACTTCTGGATTAAAATCTGTGTGCAGGAGGAGCCGTGGAAGCCATCAGCATGACTGCAGGGACAGCAGGAGTCTCAGCACGGCTCTCACAGCAGCTAGCAATCCAAGAGAGCCAAGGCAGTTACTACGAAGAGCCAAGGATATGGGTAGGTCTGGAGTTCTGCCTGTCTCCTGCCCAGGGTCACCAAAGAGGATCCAGCCTGTTGTGCCTTCTCAGGGCACAATATCCTAATCACAAGGTGAAAAGATTCTGCTGAGGAAAAGTAACAAAGAGGACGACCCTGAAGTTCTAGCACAAAAGAACTGTTCTTGTAAAATATGCAGGACCCTGGGGATTAGGCAGCATGATCACAGTAGTTGGCTGGGATGTTAAACTTGGGGACTAACTAGGTGGACTTGAATTAATTGAATGGGAATCTAGCCCGATTTTCTACCTTTCTACCAGAACCTTCCTTTCTGAAACTGGGTAGGCTCAGTGTGATCTTCCTTTTCAATTTTCAGTCTGAAGACTTTTTCCAGTTTTGGCCAAAATGTAGAGCTTTTAAAGAGATATTTTCTCATTCTTCTCATGAGATTAGAACATTTGCTAAAGCAGGGTGGTGTGTTTGCCATTCCTTGTGTCTGTATCTGACTGATTTGGAGAAGCAAGGCTATGTTATTGTCCAACTGGCTTTTGAACAGCTGAGCTATACAACGGCAGAGAGAACAAGCTGAGGAGAACAGGGGCTTTTAAAAGTCTATGAGCACTAAATTCTGAGAACAAAAATTATGAGAGTTCTCTTTTATTCCAACAGTTATGTGTTTAGCTGAAATTCACATTTGATTAGATGAGGTAACTAACAGCTAGTCCTTAAGGTAACTGCTCAAAACATTATTGTGCTTGCGCTATACAAAGATTATATGTAATGATAACCAGAGAAAGACACTAAGAGAGGAAATAAATGCTCATAAAATATTTCTGGAGGACTGGTGAATAAAGAAAAATACAACCAGTAGGATTTTTTTACTGTTATTTACTTTTATTTGTCAGAATTGTCATTTCTCAGCTATACACGTTTCTTATTCATCACATTTGATTATTGCTGGCATTTAAGCACAGTACATCAAAATACACCCTAAATTTTCATTCATGGATGCTCCCATTAACTTCAGTGTTACAGAATTAGATGCCAATACAGAGACAGGGAAATGAAGAGGATAAATCACTGGGAAACTTCACATACGGCCTTGGTCTCCTGCCTGATCAGCAAAGACTTGCAGCGCAGGTGTGAGCTCCTCTGAGCCTACTCAATTCATGTTGGAATAAAAGTACAACCCACCAACCCAAAAGACACTAAAGGCTGCACCAGCAATCAGATTTGGTTTATAGTGTAAAAGAAATTAAAACAGAGCATGTTCAAGAATAAGGAGAGAAGGATCATATCTGCTGAGACAGATGCAAGTGGGGAAGAGGAGATGACAGCTCAGGTAGTTATTAAAAGTGTAAGGTAATTATTAAGAGCATATATCAGCGAGAGCACTTGCACACTGGAAAAACAAAGATCACAGGACAGCAAATGATGTTCCTCTCTCAGTCTGATGCAATTTCATTATTCCTGTTATTGTCAAAGGAAAGAGATTCTACACATGGTAGGAGTCAAATTTCTGAAATGAGAAGTCTAATGATTTTAATGACCTATGGGGAAGGACTAGATTCACATGGTGACAGAATTGGTGTGCAATTTGCCAGGAGGAATTGGTTGAGTACTCACCAGTCAACAGCAAGAAAACATCCAACAGCTATAATGGTGTAAGATGAGGGCAGTAGAGAACTGAAATGTTAAAATGGAGAGTTGAGTAAAAATGCTAATTATCTGTCTGTGATTATTTAATTTTTTAACTAGTTTGGAGTCTTGGGGTTTCTGAGATCTGTTTGTTACGTCCAGACTACCCAGAGCTATGCAGCAGTCCTTTTCACGGAAGGGGATTAGCGTATACACATCTGATACTGTTTTCATCCCTTCAGCATTCACTTGCATACTTTGATTTGGGATTGATTGCAAACCAGACATATTTCTGAATACAACTGCATTCACGTTAACTTAAGGTAGCAAGTAATAGTGCCTATAAAGATTGTAATTTTCTATGATTGTAATCAATCTATTCATTAGGCTTTTATGTATGCTTTTATGTTTTTAAATCATAAAGCTGCACTGAGCCATCAAGTGTAGTGATGTTAATATGAAACTATGATACATATCCAATCTTCTTCTTTTCCAAAATATAAGAAGAGGTTATATGGTGTAATTAATGGCAGTTAAATGAAGAACAAATTTAAGGAAATATTATTTCATGCAAAATATGAGATTTACAGCCCCAAGAGACCTTTTGAGTGAAATAGTGAGTTGAGTGATTGGATTTTAAAAAGATATAGATAATTATGTGACCGTTAGCATTTGTAATTATAGTAAGGTAATTAAGTATAATGAAACCTCATGCTTCTTGACATAAATTGATTACTTACAGGAATCAGGAAGGAAAATGCTTTAGGAATTCTGCATTTCACAACTGGGCAGGTGTATTTTGGTTTTGTTGTGCAGATTCTTTTTTTAACTCTTCCAATCTGGCAGTGAATATATCTGTAGGAAGAATGATAGATTGGGTGGGGTAGCCATCTATTTTACTCCAGAATATCCTGTCTCCTAACCAGCTGGAGATAATAAAGTTTCAATGTCTATTTGTGAAACTCTTTATAAGTGTTCAAAAACGACTATTCAAAATTGCCACAGAGGAAATTCTATTTGGAGATATGTCAGTACCCTTATCTGCTCCATCACCTTCTTGCTCCTTCACAAGCAGGCATTTCACTGATGGACATTGTAGTCTCAGAAACCAAATGTGTTTTTCAAAGGAAATGTCATCTATCTAATAGAGGGCAGACTTTTTGGCAGAAAACAATAGTTGCTATATGAATATTTTTAACCCAGACAAGATTTAAAAGGTGTTTTTTTTTTTTTCTAAAAGCAAGTGTGATTCAGAGATATGTCACTGTTGTTTATCAAATCCGAAATCTGTCTTAATGTATTGCACAGTCTGTTTCTTTTTTATTCATTCCTTTCTAATAAGATCTTTACAGCATTTTGCCATGGGATAATATCTTTACTTATACTTTGCATGCCTGATTTGTGTAAAGCTACATCTTGCATAGATACTTAGTGCACTATAAAGTAAATATAGCTTGATTGAAATATCAATCAATTTTGGCTGTGTTTGGCAAATCCTTTCACACTGTGTGGTTGCAAAGAGCAAACCAGATGTACTCGAGCTATTTCTTACCCATCTTGTCTACTAGGTGATGAGCAATAGCACTATGCATAGGTTGAGGTGCAAATTTACAGCCATCAGTAGTTCAGAAAAAAAGCCTGTTTTTTAAACTGTCATTTAAACTGCTGGAGAAAAAAAATAAAAAACAATTGGAAGTCGATAAATGTGGCATATATTTGCAATTTGAAGAAAGACATTTTTTACTGGCAAGTTGTGTAACACTTGATTATGTTGCCTTCTCCAGCTATAAGATGAGTAGTATTTGCTAGCAGTATTTACTTCATCCAGTCTGACACTGAAATGATTCAGAAAGCTCCTTTAGAGCCTGCTATAGTATGCTAAAGGGTAATTCTTAGACTATCAGGACTGTGGACCCTTGTGGAAATGGTAAGAACAGCAGCAAGAGGGAAAACAAAATCCACATTAGACTATCAGTCTAATTCAAATAAGCTTCACTGCAATATTTCTTATACTTCTAAACAAAAAATATTGTGAAACAGCAGGTATGGGGAAGGGATGTTTATTACTTTGTTGAAGTGTTTCTCTTAAAAACAAGCAACAGGGATTGGCAAGACTCAGTAAGTGGAGGAAAAAAAAATGATAATTTTATTGGTGTGACTTTTTGGACATCAGTGCAGGACCTATCTGAAGCTAAGATGGGAGGCACCATAGCATTCTTTGTCAGAATGATACAAAATGGGACCTGAAAAAGAAGAAAAAAACATGGTTTATCATCAAAGAGTTAATAAACGTCTCCTGTATTAGACTTTCTAAATATGCTCAGAGACGCACTATAATTTAGGCAGTTCTATTGATTTACGCACTGTACTCTGGCTGTACATGCACCCTAATAGAAGAGTTGTATGGTTATACATACTTATTCAGCTTATACTATAGCATAAGCTGAAAGCACCAAAGAGCTGTGTAAACAGGAAAGGTTTTGGAAAAGATCTGATTTCTACAAGAACCAGAATACCGAGGAAGTCCCCAAGCAATAAGCACCTGTACAGAAAATGCCCTGTGACCACCAGCCTTTCATTTCTTCTGGTGCCTGTGAACCAAATTCTGCATCTCCATCCGCTGCAGTAGAGGATGCAACACAGAGAAAGGGAGGTCAGGCTCTGCTGAGTGTTCTATATAAATATAAATGCAACACAACAGAGTGGGTTGCATTTCAGCTCATTTCTTTGCCTACCCTTCAACACATGTCCAATAACACAGACTCTGGCAAGGAAAGCCACAATCATGTCTGTATATACTGGGACACATGCCAACATTATACCCCAAAAGATCATTGCAGTAGTTAGCTATTGTCTCTTTCTTGCTTGAACCAAAGACAGGGAACTGAGCAAGAATGAGATAGAATGAGATATTACTTTTTTTTTTTTTTTTTTTTTTAGGTAGTACCTAATCGAACTAAGCAGTGGTCGCCCCCACTCCCTGTGCAGTGGTTGCCCCCAATTCTGTGCTTTGGCTCACATTGTAATGCAGTCTAGTATGGCAGGGGTGAGTTTCTTGCTGAAGTTAAACCTGAGGCCATGCTCCAGCAGCACACGTGAAGTACTCCTGAAGCACTTTGCTCTTGAGCAGTCAGTCCATAAGACCAGTAAACCAAAGTAAAAAGACATACAACATGAAAATCAACTATTTTGCTCTGCAGATCCACTCCTACTCTTCTGCACCACTTCCTAATGCAGGTGCCGATCAAGAGCTTTTTAGGTCAAGGGACAATTCAAATTTTTTCAGAAATAAAGTAGAAGCAAAGAACTCTTTGTACAAGCAAGGTGCATAAAACAAACGCACCATCATAACCTTCACCCTTTGAAGGTTCTGCTTAGATTTTTTTTCAAGCAGACTGACACAGAGCACACTGCTACGTATTGCTGAGAAGGGCAGCTGCTCTAATGGCTGAAAGGAAAAGTTACTTTTCCTTGCCAAAAGCCCCCGCTATGGACCACCATAGTAGCTTATTAGGAGCTAAGGCACTGCTCACTGGATTGCCTGCTCCCCTCGCAACAGCTATGAAAGCCCCAGGTCACATTTCACCTCCCTGGTGCCCTTCAGGAGCTGCTCTCCCCAGCACACATCCTGCAACTCTATCGGCTGAGTCCCAGCCACATAATCCCTTACCCAGACTTTAGCCTGAGGATGGTTCACCTACATAAAATTGCTGTCATGTGCAGACTGATGGCTTTTTCTTTTGATTACCTCAGTTTTTAGGGTCTCAGGTTCCAAGAACATTCCTAGATCTTCCTGCTTGTCTGCCTATCCATCTAACACGCTTATACACTGCACACCACTGTACTACGGTAACTTTGTAATACTTGAGCAAACATTCAATTCTAATTTCTAGCCATTCTTGGGAAAAAAAAAAAAAAAAGAGAGACCGCAGTAATTTTAAGACGTTAAATGATCAGTGGTGTCACAGCAATTGATGGCTTCAAATTGATGGAGATGGGCTTCTCTTCTTCCCGAGGAAAAAAATCCTATTATTGTACAGCCAGGAAATAGGGTTTTCTGTTCCTCATGACTTCCCTTGCAAGTTTCAAAAAAGTAACATATTACTGAAGTATCAGCGCACAGATCTTCAAAGACTCATTTCTTGTTAAGCTGTCTCAGCTTCAGCCTGCCAGCCCAGGCAGCCTAGCTTGGGTTATATTTCTGTCACTTCTCCAAAATCCACTACTGCTGAGTCTTGGATTATCCCTGTCTAAAAATTCTGTCCCCTGTGTCTGAAGGTGAAATTTGGTTTAGCAACAGGAAGGTGTTAACACAATCGCGTTGTGGAGATTAACATTACAGCAAATCATCAAACGAACCAAAAATATCCA
Source organism: Tinamus guttatus (assembly GCF_059628265.1). NCBI lineage: Eukaryota > Metazoa > Chordata > Aves > Tinamiformes > Tinamidae > Tinamus > Tinamus guttatus. Next base: position 3,038,669 of record NW_028288590.1, on the reverse strand, counting down.
ACACACTCAAGATATCTATTTTTGATGAAAGCCTCGAGAAAGTATAATACAATAGGGTTTTATAGGAGGTCAGTTATAAATTTTTCTTGGAACACCAACAAGAGCTTGGCAAGAGGCAGCAAGTCTACCCTGTAACTTTTTACTTTATTTAATAACAAGTTCCACATACCAATTAACTTTCTCTGTGCAGACTAAGTATTTATTGTTTCACCTGCTTTAAACTAGGAACTGCAGTCTCATTACTAAAGGTTAGAAATGGTGTATGGTTTCACTGTAGTTCCCGTAAGTACCTCTGTGTTAGTGCTGAAATATCAGCATGTGATACCGAGCAGCAGTGTTCATGATGATTCACAGCAACCATTCATGCCTCTCTCACGGAAAATGCCTTGCAAGCACCCAAACGCATGGAGTGAGGAAAAGCAAAGGGATTTTCCCCCTTAGTTCTCTTTTTAAGAGGGAACATACCTGCCATCCTTGCACCTTTGAGTTAGTTAAGATGCTACAGGTTATATCTGCTTACCTGTGAAAAGAGTTAGAATTGCAGAATTTTCTAGGAAAATGAATGCTGTTTGGAGAAGCTGTTGTGTCCACAATGCGTGTCTAAAATGCTGGTAGGGTATGACAGCATAGCAAAATGATAGGATGGTTATAGAAAGACTACAAATATATTTAATGTAATAAAAGCTAGGGTAAAAAGAGCAGTGACACTTTACCAACATGGTCAATCCAGCGGAGCAAGACCTCATTCCAGGTCAGGGTTTAGGTGTCATATCTCATGAACTGTGATGCTCCTCGTTCTGCTGACTGCGGGTCTGGCAGTGACTGCTCCTTGCTCTCCTTTGCACCAGCCTTGCAGGGACTTGTGCAGCCTGGGCTCCTAGGCCTGCCCACGGTGCTGGTGGGCTCTGCATCTTCTGGTTGCTGCTCCAGATGCCACGGCTCCCCTGCTACTACCCATGCTGCTGCTACCTAAATCAAACTGCTCCTTCATCTGGTTGTGTAAATACAGTCTCTGGCAGGATGGTTTGCTTTCCTTATAGCTCTGTGTCATGTTTGTGCCGTGCACATGTCCTGTGCTGCTATTCAATTACATCTATGTCTGGTCAGCCATCTGACAATATCTAGTTCTCATTAATCAACCATTTTTAGTTATGTACCGCTGCCTCTGATCTGGTGGTATTTCTGAGGTTTGACTAATGATAACTCTGTTTTTTTTTTGTTTTTTGGGGGCAGTAGGAGGGGTAGCTGGAAATCTTTTAAAGAAGCAGTGTCTTTTTTCCAGTCGTCCGAAACCCATTTAAAGTACAACCCATCAAAACAACCCATCAAAAATGCATACTGCATGTAATGAATATACTGCTGAAAAGTATTGAGCAGCAGATACAGAAGAATTTAATAGGGGATGGATAGCTCTAACGTCTCTTATGTTAAACTTTGATGTATACATTTAAATTAAGACAAAATATTCATATCTATAAAATACCTACTGTTTAGCTGACATTGACTATGAATAGGAAGGAACTTTGTGCTATGGAAGTAATTCCCCTATTTGCTCCATCTGATCTACATGAGGTAGGTTGGAGAGGAAAAAATCATGACTTAAGTGCTAGACAGTGGCCCAGAAGAATGGTGTGCAAAGTGATGTGGACTTGCTCCTCTGTATCATGCACACATCTTGCTGTCATGTAACTCCATCAGTTTATGAATACAGGCAGTCATTCACTTTGAAAATTCTCCCACCTGAGCTCAAAGGTTTCACCCTAATGCTTCTCTTATTGTAAGAAATCAAAGCAGGCTGAGAGAAAACCCTTTTCCCCCAAAATCCTCGCAGAGCTACCATTGTTGCCTCAGACACAGCAACAAAACAAACTGAATTAAAATCTGCAGTATGTGCGCTCGAGGATCAGTGGTAATCATGCATGTGCATAATCATGTTAAAACTGCAAACCCATGAGCCTAAGCTCCGACTCAAATCACAGTTCTCTGAAATGACTCGAACAACACAGGCAAGAGCTTTTCCTGAGTAGCTTCTAGCTTTTCTACATCATATCCTCATATACTGTGTTGGTGGATGGAGAAATATGATTAAGGTATTTCAAGCCTGACACAAATATTTTTCCAGTGGAGAGGGTTTTGATAAATGTAATGCATCTGTAATTGGGCTTCTAATGCTTGCAGAAGAATCAAGGTCTGAGAAGAAAACTAAAAATATATATTTCAAGGGAATGCACACATTGGTGGTACAGTAACACTATTAGACTACTGAATGACTGTTTTGAATTATATCAAATCGCCTGAAGACCATATGGCAAATGGAATTTTTTTTAAGTTAACATTTACTGCCTTGTACAATATCAGGTTTTTTTGTTGTTGTTGCTTTAGTGAAACCTATATATGTAAACTCATATGCTTTTAGCTTTCCGTAATCAATAACTGAAGGGCAAATGCAATCTGCTACAAATACAAAATGTGCAAAATAGTGAATTATCTTCCAAGGGAAAATGGTGACTGCATTCTTAAAACGTGGATGAATGAAGAACCAGATATCTTATCTTTAGATGAGTATACAGTGTCACTGATTCTCAACAAATTCATTGGGAGAACTAGCACTAAGACTCCTAAAATAAGGTGCTGAAATATGGACTCAGGTGCACAGCTTTAGAAAACAATATCTGAAACCACTGACCTATTTCTCTGTCCTTAAAATAAGAAAGTGTTTTAGCAAGTGAGCTTTCCCTATGCACATATATTTCCTATATACATACTTGACTGTATTTTGGTTGTAAACAGAGAGAGGAGAGAGAATAGTTTTCTTGCAGCATGGCAGGAGATTTTTCAGATAACACTGGATAGAGCTTCCTAATACTTTTAAACGCATTTTCACACATGCATTCAATAATTTGCCAAATTATTATCCAAAGCAGGCATCTAATACACCTAGTGAGCCTTCACATTTGTCTCCACTTCAGCAGAATGTGGCTATCTTTCTGGACCAAAGAAATCTCTCTGACATTTCATCAGATTTGTATCACTAGACCATCCCATGGTCTCAGGATGTTCCCTTCTTCCTAAGCAAACCCTAACTCTTTAGACTAGAATGTCCGTCATGATAAAAATTAATTTCAAGATTGCATTATGTGTTGAGGCCATTCAGAATATATATTACTCACTAGTAGGTTGGTTTGTCTTTCTCCTGGCCCAGTTTTTTGATGTTTGTTCAAGTCTCTGTGAAGTGGGTTTTTTATAGTGAGTCTGGATCAATTTTTCTCAAGGGCATTTACCCTCAGTAACTGTGTATGAATGTGTAGGTGTTGTACACACAGATTAGTACTAATTACTCATTTAAGACAATGGGTGTAGCTGAGTAATGACTACCTGGACTCAAATCCTTTTATGTCATATTGTCAGAAATAGCTAGCTTTCATTCAGCTTCTGTTTTCTCTCTAATCTTCCACAAAGAGAAAGAGCAGTCATCTCTTAGAGCTACCAGTTAGTCTATTATTCATTTTCTACTTCACTCCAGTGGGAAAAGTCAAAGTTTTCTAGATCGAAAAGGTTGTATTATGCATTCTGTCTAATAAAAAATGAGACTTTATCATTGTTGCACTATAGTCTGCTAGATGTAATATAGCATATCAATGAGTTTCACCTGTTTAAAAACTGAGGATTTTTTTTTTATGAAAAGGACATTACTTCAAAGAACTACTGTAATGAAAAATACATACCAAATGATTTCTATTTGGATATTTTAGTTTCATTTTATGGCCTTACAATAATTATGTGCTTACAATGTGTTTGTCAAAACGTGTATAGGATAAAGGCCTTTTCCATACTTGCACCTGCTACACTGTGTGAGGTGGCCTTGAAGTCAAGATCCGAGCATGTTTCTTCCATGCCTCCTGTTATTTAACAGTATAGATGTGTGCTAAACACTCCACGGCTTCTGGCAACTAAAGGCTGCAAAATTCAGGTTCATCTACATATGTTATCTTCTGTCTGCCTTTCCACCTGAAACCACTAACTTTGATTTAGTTACTTCTGATTTCCACTGCTAATTGGAAAGTCAAAGCTCCCAGTTTGTCACACGTAAGAGCCCATCTCTTCTGCAGTTCGGAGTTCCAGGGTGCATGCGCAGTCACAGAAGTGCCCAGTCTGTGATCCACGGCCTAGCAGCTCCGTTCTTCCCAGCTGTGGAGTTAGGTGGACATTACTGAAACAATGAGTAGGCAAGACACACAACTGTAGTTGTGCTGCATTGGCAGAGACTAAATCTTTCCAAAATCGCATACACTGTTCAGGGCTGGAGTTAAGAAATTAACAGAAAAATGAACAGTTGGCAAAGGGGAAAAAATCTTTATTACTGCAAAGACTTACTTTACACTTTTAATTTTTGCAGCAAGGCAACTAAATTAAGTCTGACTTCTTGAGGAGCACTTCTGACCATGCACACAGCTGTTAATTTGTAATGAAGCAATGCCCTTTGTATGAACTCCATAGCCCTCTGTTTTAATTCTTTTTTTTACTTTTTTATTAATTTTTCTTTTGAATTCACAACATGTTTCAGTTTCATTCATGGAACAATAAGAGCACTTTCCAATGGCCAAAAATAATATGCCTAAATTCCAGTGGACTTTAACCAAAGACTGTGTAGACCAGTGGATAAAGTGGGATCCTTATATTTCAAAGTAGAGAGTTCAAATTTTGCAGGTACTCATAGTTTTATTTTTAAATTTTAATGGTCTAGATTCTCAGTTTGGGTAAATCATTAGAGCTCCGCTGATGTTAAAGGAGCTATGCCAAGTTACATTAGCTTAGCATCTGGCTTCACAACCTTTTTCTCTTGTATCAAATTCAGCCTTCAGAATTTATGCACTAATAATTTGTTTAAATCCTGTAACTATTTTTGTTTTCAATTTATTACAAGTAGATATATAGCTCATTAATTTGTGAAAAAAGAACAGGCTTTATGCAGGGAAAGTTGTGGGCATGAAAAGGAATAAACTGGACTTTCCCCATTCAGACCTCTACCGAAGTTAGTGGAAACGCTGACTGAGTAAAAACGAGCAAAAACAAGTGGACAGATTCTCTACAGTCTCTGCAAAGGCGAGGAGGATACCAATATTGCCTTTTCTCTTTTACACTCAGATACAAGGCTGTCCAGAGTTAGAAGATGACAACGTAATTTTTGCCCTCAGTCTCAATGTCTATGAATTTTAAGAGCAGCTAGACACCCAGATCTGTCAATTCCCTATCTATTGGTACTCATGGTTTGTTTTTGTTGCTTATTCCTTTTGACACCTGCGTGCTTGTATTTAATCATCAAGGATCTGAGCATCCTGCATGGTCCTCTGTATTCCAGGGGACTACTTAGGCCATGTTGCCACGTTCGTGGGTGAGAGAACCACAAAACTGAGTCTTCCTAGCAGTGTTCCTCAAGAGTCAGCAGGAATACTTCCAGTGAGTCCAAGAGGATACCTTTAGTTTTATTAGGAAGTTCTAACACACAACTCTTCCAAGTATGTAGATCTTTAACTATCATTACTTGCAATTAACAGTTGGTTAGCCAAAGCATATTAGGTGCATGCATCTTAAGAATTTCTGAGGATTTACATAATTATGAGAGAAGGTAGAATTGAATAGCAAGCTATGGATCTGCTCTGTTACCTAGTGGCTAATCAGGGCTGACTGAAATGGTTAAACAGTCGAGTGAGTGGAGTGGTTGAGCCACAGCCATCTCTGCATTTTATTCCATTTTACTCAGTTAGAGATTGAATACAAATCTGGTTCAAGAAGGAGCATAAGGTTCCTAGCAGACATACAGCAGCAGGAAGGATAGCAGTGCCCATGCCAACCAGGCAGTATACTCACTGCTCAATGAGACAGACCTGATGGGTCTCCCTGTATCCATCCTCCTGAAAATCCCCTGAAAAAGAAATAATCAGGAGATGCTACCTTTCGGTTCAAATGACTGTAGGTTAATTGCTTCTTGCATTTTTGAAAACCGTCTTCAAAAAATGAAGAAAGAAGAAATTATGCATATTTGCTGTACGACCAAACACAATTTACCAAACAGTCACAGAGCAGCAAAATAAGGAGAGGGCAGTTCCTGAGCTCCCGTGAAAAGCTATTCATTCCGAGTAGAACCATAATCAAAATTCCACAATTAATTGAAATGATGATAATCTTAACCAAAGCTGTAAAAAATCAGGTTTTGTGTTGTGTGATTCCGGCACACTTAGGGGAAGTGTAAGAGACTGAGACATGTAGTAATGGAAAACGTTTATGACTGTGTGTGGTATCAAAGGAGTATTTCCCAGCCTATTCTTCATTGTTCTGTTCTGGTTGTCTGGTAGTGGGTTTGTGAGTCTGAAGTTAGGTTTGATGACCTATACTTTTATTTACCATGTATAAAGTAAAAATGTTCATATTTCCTTACATATTTTCAAATACAGTTTGACTGTTACTGCATAGAACGATGTCATTTCTCACATGTTTTATTTTAGCTTAGCATTTATCTAGTTTCACGAACATGCTCAATTTGTTGTAGTCAGACTAAATATAGTGAGCACATAATCAGGTAGCCACAAAACCAATTCTTAAGCCAAGAAAGCCAAATTTATTCTTATTTACCCCCTGTGTAAACTCATTAATTTTCAGGAGTATAAGTGAGGGCAGAAATTGGTTGTACTCTGGAAATCAGTACAATTTAACATGGATAAAGGCACTTGACATTATAAATCCAATGAAAATTTTGACAACGGACTCACTGACTGGCTAGTTGCAAATGTAGCAACTAATGGAAGCCCTTGTGAACTGTGCAGAACTCAGAGCAGCCCCATATTTCATGATAGCTGAAAACAGGAAAGTGAAGGGATGTGACAAAGAAGTGAAGGCCATCAAAAGCCTCTGTCTGAACTAGTTGGATGTGGATGACAAACGTGCAGACAAATGATCCAGCGCTCCAAAAGTGGTAGCACATTCACAGAGGGTTTTTTCCCCCATCTCAGAACGAGTATCATCTACATCTCCTACAAAAGTGACAAGAACGTAGTAAGTAATAAAAGAAGTATGGAAAGTAAAAATGCTTTAGCTATGACTCTAAAGACTATCAAAAGAAAAAGCATTGCCTTAAATACCAAGCCAGTGTTTCCTTCCCCTTAAGCTAGGACAGACACATGTGACATCATGGAATTTCCCACACTCAGCTCTGTGAAAGTCCCTCTGTGCAAATGCTGCTCTTGCCGTCACAACTGCTCTTTTAGGAGTTTTGCTAAAAAAGCGGAGGGTAGTTGCAATCTGCAGCATCATTTCTAGAGCTGGCTGGGAATTTTGCCTCACAACATTCTGTGTTTACTGATTCATTAAAGCAAAACCTATCTATGGGAAAGGGCTGAATGTAATCTCCACCTGAAAAAAGAAAAAAAATCCCCCTCGCTTTTGAACTTTCTGACATCTGCTGTTTTACATTTCCAACATAAATGTTGCCTTTGGAGGTTACAAATAGTTTTGTTTTGAAATCTATATAGCTTCCTCATTGAAGAAGTCAAACTATGCAATGGAAAAGCATTATCAGAACAAAAATATTTTCTTTGACCTAACCAAAAGATTTTTTGACTTCTGCTCCATGAAAATTTTCATTTTTTCTCCCTTTTCAAGAGGGAAAAACATTTTGAAATCTCAAAATGCCTGACAATCATGTAATCCTTTATTACTCTTATCACAGCCTGGAAAGACCAGGAAAGGGCACTATTTAATTGACTATTTCTCAATTCTCATTTGGATTTCTAAACACAAATAAAGAGAATACAGATATTCTCCTGGATAATCCCCAAAGTGGTGGCTTGACTTTGAGGGTTGCGATCCCTTCGTAAAAGGCATCCCTACAGTGGATGGACAAAAACAATCTGCTGGCTGCAAACTTGAGCAGAAACACCACTGTCCTAAATTCACAGATATTTCTACTATACTTTATGCTGAAAGGCTTGATTTGGTCTTTAATACTTTACACTGAAAAAAAAAGAGATTATTTTTTCTGTTCAGAAATGTATTCCATTACTCCATGGTGTTTATAGTATGCCATGAACTTTAACAAGAGAGAAGGAATACAGCAAGCCAGATTTCACAACTGTTTCTTTGGTTTATGTTTGTTTATGTTTTAATCTCTTTTATGTCTGAAATTCTACTCTGAACAAAACAAAGCTCTTTCATCAGGCCAAGCCTTAAAAAAATGCATTTACACAAAAATATTCTTTAGCATCAGTGATTAATATATATACAGTGTTAGTTTAGTGCCATCAAGTGACCAAAAATGGGAAACAACACCTCTGCTTGCTTTTTTCTTTTTTTTTCTTTCTTTCCTTCTTTGTTTTTCTTTTCTTTTTTTTTTTTTCTTTTTTTTTTTTTTAATCTAAGGACCTGTTATCCTTTTGATACAAGTACAGAGAAGTAGCTTCACAGATTTTCAGGAGTCTATTTTTAGGGCATTTCTAATAAGAATACAGGTTAGTCTCAAAATGCCTTGTATATGTTGACAAACTTAATCCTCCTCTTCTTTTCCCATTTTAAAATGTTTGAATAATTTCACTCACTTCCCTGTCTGTAATTCAATAGAAGGTTTCCCCAAGGCCAAAATTCACACCAGTTTTTATCATATGGTACATTTTATCCTTCCTGAGGCTTTAAACTGGTTTTCTTAATTATTTTCTGAAATGCAGAGATGAGCCCTGTCAAAAAAAAGCATCCTAAATGGAACTAAAAGGATAAAATAAATAAAATTTGTGGGCTTTAGATTTTATTAGGCCCGCTTACATTATGTGATTGAACATTGCATAAGCAAGTTCATCTCTTGCAAATTTGTAAGAAAACATTTCCACAAATTGTTTATTTTTCCAGATTTTATTTATCTAAATGAATATATGTAAATTACTTTTGAAACGCTCATTAGTGTAATTGCTAGATAGAAATAAGTTTCTGTATCTCAGAATTCTTTTTGTTTTTCTCTGGAGCGCAAATAATTGCATTTTCTACTGGGAATGAATGTGTCGTAGTAATTTTCCACCAGCAGACGGAGCTCTATAGCAATCGCCAGGTAAATGCCAGGCCCAGGAACTGGCAGTAATGCAATGGAAAAAGCTTCACAAAATGCCCTCAAAAGCCAAGTGAGAAGTTTGAAGAGCTGTGGATCCACACACAGCAAAGTAATACAAACATTCTAAAACCCAAAATAATTCCCTAGAGAGTAATAAGCGAGCTTCAACACTGGCCTGCCAGAGCTCTGCTTCTCAAAAGCAGTGGGGAGTCCGACTAAAAATCATACTTTTTGCTTGATAGCTTCAAAAGCAGAAGTAATTCCATAGCGGATTTTGTAAAACTCTCAATGATTGTTCACAGCATCTTTACCTTTACACTTGAAACAAATCTACCCCGTGTGCCACAGAGAGTTAGCACTTGTAACACTTGTGCCTATAGATCCCGGTGAAATATAGGGAAGAAAAACAAACTTCTGTGGTGCTGCCATTTCACAAGAGCCTGTGGTTTACAGCTGAATCTACTCTGTGAACAGCCTGCTTGAATTAAATGCCCTGCACATCCCCTGAGCTTTTACAGTGGCTTCATGTGGCCTGTGAGTGTCTTAAGAGCACCGGGAGCTGGGCAATGAGTGTTCATTTCAACAATATCTACATTTTAAACGTGCATCTAAATGTTTTACAACATTTTTATCTTTTCATTGTACTTGCTCCTGTTTTGTTTCATGTTTCCCTATACATGGGTGAAGTTACAAAAAAAAAACAACTTGAATGCTTTTAGCTTCTTAATAGGGTTTCTACATCTCTCTAGAAAGTGGCTGTAGAGAACAGAACCTAAATTACATATCCTGAGACACTTAACAGGGACAAGAGCCTAGCAAGCAGCAGAGACAAGCCAGAGAAACCTCAGCACTAGTTACAAAGAGATACACCTATGTTGGCAAAAATTGGAAAATATTTTCTAATACAAAAATTAATTCAAGTATCTCCTCTAACTTGCAAGGTTTCAGGTTCTGGAGGGATCCAGCTACTGTTTTAACGACTGACTGAGAAGCGGTCACTGTAGTAAAGAAAAACATGAATATCAACCAGATGTTAACAGTGATTTACAGATTTACAGAATTTTGTCCTGTACATACTAACATTTTTCCTCTACTGACAACAACTGCTTATGATCTCATAACTTACAAAATATACTTACTTAAAAAACATTGTTGTTTTGGTTTTTGGGTTTTCTTATGGTCCAATTGCCACTGCCATCAGCAATGTAGTTCTACTGTCACTGTTACTATATAATGTAGTTCTACACTTGTTGTAACTGATTTAGTGTCCTGAATCTGAGCACAGAATCTGGATTTAGTGTCCAGAACCTCTGCACAGTATACAAGCAAAACCGAAAGATGCTCCCTGTCCCAGAGAGTTTACTATTTACTTAGCATAAAGAGGTAACAAATGTTTTCAGACAGAAGCTGGGGAATAATGAGTCAGAAATGTGCGGCTCATATGCAGAGCGGGCTGGGAGAATGCAACTCTATGTTGGGCACACATGTGGTGATCAAAAACCATACTCCTGCCTGGCTTTTATTTCTTCTCCCATCTTGCCAAGCCTATGGCTTCCCTCTTCCTCACTATGACTCATTCCTTAAGTTGTCAACACATCCTTTTATATTTGATCATTAAAGATCCTGAGTACACAAGCTTCTTTGCAGGCAAAGGATCTGAGGCTCAAAGCCTCAGAAGAAGAGCAGGTGACTTTTGGTTTGGGCTTTTAAAAACCCTTCCTAGTGACTTAAAAGTATGTCACTGCAACATATGAACCTTTCAATATTTACCATGCCTGAGTGACAAGACAATCTCTGCTTCACTGTCCAAACCATCTTTCCAATATCCTTTTGAAATGAGTGATCAGGTACCTTAAAGCTGAACAGCTCCTTTCATTAATGGTCTTTCCCTTTAGGAATCTCAAAAGTTGTTTAAATACTGGAACATACTGTGAGGAGCTGTTCAATTTATTTTCTGCATATTGCTAAGTGATGTAGTTCTAAGTAATTTCTTACATCCTTTTCTGTTTCATTTCTTTGAACAGAAGGCCACTGAAGTCAGGTTATTATAATGAGGCAGCAATATCAAATACTGTATTTCTCTTTCAAATCATACCAAGTGGGAACTCTAAATGCGGTACTGCAGAAATTACCGTATGCTTGTGAGTGCTGAGCAGAAGCCGAAATTGGTTTTGGAAAATGTTCAGAGCACACAAGACCCTAGAATTTCACCTCTGTTCTTGGATTAGAAGCAATCTACTTACAATGCACAAGCCTTGCTTTCCTCTCCCCCGCTAAGCAGTCAGCTGACAGTGGCTGTTCCCACCACAGCGCACGCAGGATTTACAGAGCAGTTGCAAGAGCAGAGCAGGAGTTGAATACCCGGGGAACTTCCCTCCGCACAGATCCCCTGGAGGCCAGGGCGCCTCTCCCGGCACCTCTGATCACCCTGCTCCCGAGGCCAGCACGGAGCAGAGGCTCTGACATTTCTGTTAGAGGTTGCTCCTCAGTGTGCGTGATATGGCCGGAAGGGCAGCTTAATCTTTGAGGCAGTTTTGAGGTTGCTGTTAACTGATAACATAACATAATCCATGACTGCTCTTTGAAAGCCATCTCCCGCAGCAATGCGGCCCATTTTATCTAGCTGCAGTTGTCTTAAAATTAGATGTCTAATTCAAGACAGTCATCTGGGCTCCTTTTGTTGTGAGAAGATCCTGCGGGCAGCAATTCATTCTCCTTAGGAGGGTGTCTGAGATAAGAGCAGTGAATTGCCCATCTTTCTCCATGTTGTACAGGAGAAGTCTGGAAGACTATCTTGGACTGGTAGCTTGACACATATATATGACTAAATTTAGGTGAGAAGAACTCCATCCTTAGTGCCTCAAATACAATTATTTGCTGAAGAAATTTGCTCTGAAAAATCCTTCTGAATAGAAGTGTTGTATTCATTAGTCACTTCTCCAGCTGTTCGAAAACAGCATAGATCTCTATTGACTGGTGACAGGAGTAACAGAATTTTCCAGTCAAGAAAAAATACCACTCTTGCATTCACCGCTATATTCACAGGACTTTGATATTACACATACAAAATGTGTCACACTTCCTAGATGGAGAGGCTGTTGAAGAAAGGGCCTTTCTTGTATGTTCTCCACTAAAAGATAAGCTGTTTAATTTATTTATTCCAGCTTTGGATGAGCTGATCTTACGATTCTCGCATATCTCAGTTAATCATTCAGTAGTAACTTCTGTATAAACTTACATTCCCATAATGAGCTTGCCCATTGTTTAAATTCTGATTTATGGAAAACAGGCTATAACTAATCATTAATTTAGAATATATGTTACAGAAATATTACATGCCAGCATGTAAGTGCACAAATTACCTAAATTATGGATCTGAACTGAAATGGAAGCACAAGTATTACTCTATCATAGCTCCTCTTTGCTGGAAGAATTCTGTTTGGTACACAGCAGTTAATGAATAAATGGTCTAACATAGCATAAATGGTCTAACATAGCGGGGATTGTTACTTATGGAAAAATATGCAGGCATTTAAAAAGATTCTTAGCCAGAATTTTTAAAATCTCAGGTCAAAACCTAACTAAGCAAATTAAATGGCTTAGTCTCTTCTCTAAGAACATTTCAGTTCTTCTTTTGCTTTCTTTTCCCTACCCAACCTCTAGCCAAACCACCCCCTGCCAGGGGAAGTACTTTCTACCTGAACGCTGAAACTGTTGAGGGAGGGAGGCTTCAGATTTGGGCAGACTGACAATTTATAGAGTGGGATTTGAACTTTCTCTTCCCTTTTCTTGTTTTGTCTCTGCACCTTCTTAAACGTGCGGTCACATGCACTTGCTCATAGGAAAATAAAACAAGGCACCAACTAAATGTTCTGCCATCAAATCAGCTTTGCCCCTACAATAGAGAAAACCAGAAATATTGTAAGATACTTTTTAAACTTTAATTGAAGTGATATGTGGATGGATAAAATGTAATACAGAGATTATCCTGAACCGTTCTATTTTTGTATCACTTCCGCATAATGTATCTCTCCTGAGCAGACGCTCCTCCTCCCCTAGACTACTTTGTCTCCCCATTACTATCCATATTTATTTTCATTCCTGTTATTTGGAGTACAAATCCATTGTCCCGAAGACTGTACAAATCTATATGCAATGAGGTCTCTAAAAGGCCTTTCCTTAAAATTAATGCTGGCTACAGAGAAAATCATTCATCTGCTTTTCAAATTTAACATTCGTGATGCCATATTTATCTATCCGACTCATGCATCTAATGACATGAAATATGTATGTGTGTGTTGGGAGGCAGCTAAGCCATTGGCTTTGTAAAGTAGCCTGGTTACTGAAGCCATTCCTTTAATACCAGGCAAACAAGGATAGTTAGGATATGAATCACTTCCTCCAAAGACTATGGGTTTAAACTTCAGCAGCAAGAAATGCCAAAATAGCTTCCTAAATTTTACCTCCAACAACAGCAGACATCTATAGCTCAAAGCAAGAGAAGAATTTAGTGACAGCTTAACTCTTCTAAATTGCATTTACAGTTGTCCCAAGAGATCTGCGCTGTCTGAGAACTGAGTAGAGTTTTTCTATGTCATGCCTTTGCCTATAGGCCCACAGTTTCCCACGCTTGCCTACACCAGCCGCGCTGTAGCTTCTGAACAGTAACATCCGAACAGTAACATTCCAACATCCAACCTGGATGCCGAGAATCCAGTTCTCAGCTTCTGCGTGGCTAAAAGGGCTGTGAAAACGGGCTGCTAGTACCATTAGCAAAGGAATACAGAGTACAAGAAACACCTAATAATTCTGTGACTGGTAAAACCCAAACAATTTATAGTCAAGCAATACATTTAAGCATGGATATAGTTCAGAGGGATATTACTAGAAACATTATTTTTATATAAAACCTTCAATTTATATTGCTGTGTAAAATGCTTGCATGAAAATCTTTTTCTTATACAACAACTTTAAATGCTAACACTGCAAAGTCGCCTATAGGATTGTTTTGCTCCAGGTAAAAGTGATAAATTTGCTCATCGACAAGAATTGGTTTAATTAAAATTGATTTTAAATCAGTTAAACACTTAAAAGCTTCGTTATACACACATACAAACTGATTTATAGCTAGCTCAGAAAAACATAGCAGAAGTTAGCATATATAAGCTGATTACAACCTGCCTAACTGTGTCCACACTAGAGCTTGCAATGGAATGATTTACATGATTTTTTTTTGCATGTTCCTCCAAGTCATCATTCAGATCGAGGCAACAGATAAGCCAAAGCACATCCAATTATTGCTGCTGCTGCTGCTGTTGACGTTATTGTCATGTTATTGTTAGCAAGATAGAAGCAACATGTATTAATTAGAGATTTACTATTGTAGTTTTTGAGAACACTTAAAATGAAAATAAAGCGCATGGTACAAAAAATTGGAGCTAGGAACTACCTTACAGAATTTAGTCTGATCTAAACTTTTTCTCAAAATAACTTTTCAGTCAAATCTTCTACAAAGTATAACTTCACTAAACTACAAACTTACTTTAAAAATGCTTCATAGCTAGGAAAGTTTGGAAGAAAATGCCACATAGCTTAAATGTCATTGAAAACCAGCGCGAGGTGACTATGTTATTTTCCATGAAAAAAATATGCTTCTATTTTTTGACTAGAACTGTAACAATATAACAATAGTTTATAACAATAAGCTAAAGCATCCTTTTCAAGATTTCCTTTTGGACAATGCGTCTTGGGTTGGCATTGCCATACATTGCAGAATAAATATACTATTGGGTGGATCCTTGAAGGATCCAGGAGTCTCATTATGCTCCCAGCATTTCAGTGGGAATTGTAGCACTGGCTCCAACAGCTTCAGTTAAGCCTGCCCTGAACACATCTAAAACTTCTCATTATAATAGAATGGATTGATGTGGAACACTTGAACATTGTATTTCATCACGCTTTTCAGGTACTTGGAGGACAAAGCTTTACTGGAAAATACCCTGGAGAGTATTTGCCAGAAGCTCACTACTGTAGAAACCTCCCTTAAAAAACAACTAACGTGGCATATACATATGTATATGGAAATACAGTACTACACCTGAGACCTGAAACCAATATTCACAGTTATATAAATATTGGGGAGATAAATATTGATATGTTCTCTCCTATTCACACACACAAAAAAAGAAAATCTGTTTAACTGTTTAAGCTTGTGTCGAGAAGTGGGCATTGATAGGTATTTAGTTGACACTACAGGAGTAAAAATACAATGGTACTACATCTTGCCATTCTGATGTTTGCAATTATTTGCTCTCTGCCAGTTTCTTCAGGAAAATTAAAATGAGCAGGGCTGTTTACTTAAAGAACATAAGCCAAGACATGGACTTCATTAACAAGGTGCTGACAATAAGATACAGAATGGAGGAAATTAGACAGATAGCCAGGATTACAGCAGCACTTTGCCTGAAGAAAGATCAATGTTTCTAGAGTAGGAAAGTGTTTTTTGGACAATCTGCGCAGAAGTAATGCCCCAGCATCCACAAAACCTCCTCTTCATCAGGATCAGAACTATTATGCATATGGAGAAGAGAAGAACTTGACACCATGTACTTAAGAAAAATAAACACAGCAATAATCAGAACCATCCTATGGAGGAATCAGACGTAGATTTATCTAAAGACCTGACAATCTTCTCTGGAGCACCACGGAAGTCATAAAACTCACCTACGCAATCTGAAGCTTCACCAGCGGTCTCAACTACTAATGGTCATCCATATTGGCACTAATGCTACTACCAAGGCTGAAGAGTAAAGAAGCAGTTTCAAGGCTATGGAGGATAGCCAGAGATTACACTTCCTCTCCCAGCCGAAGAATAGCCCAGCAGGGGTGACAGCTCCTGGAGCTGAGGGCACAGTTTTGTGGATGGCTTGACAGAAGGGTCTGAACTACTTGACCATAGGGTTTTGTTCCATATGTAGAAACGTTGTCCACTCAACGCAGAAGAGAAGGAGCATTTGAGGACACTGTTTCACAGAAATGGTGAGGTGTTTTTTCTACCAACATTTGAAAGAGACTTTGAAAGCAGACAGCCACCAAGAGCAAGATATAAAAGAGCAATCATGGAGAGAAGGAGAGAAGGAGGCGAGAGAGAAATTGATAGGCATTAAGACAGAAAAGAAAATCATGAGCAACTTGGAAAATATCTTGGGATATTTGTAGACAAATGAGTAAAACACATTAACTTTGGGGGGGGGGGGGGAAGTAGTTTAATAGCATCGCAAAAATGCAATTCCTCCTCTTCGAGAGGAGCAAGTCAACACTTTTTCTGAATTTTTCAGGGCAATTAATAAAGATATTTAAAAAGCTTTCTCATAAGATAAACATCAATTAGAAAAACAACATGGCAGTACATAAAAGGTCCATCAAGTTCTCCTAATGTTATATGGATGATTTTTTGCTTCAAGATACAGAGGAAGTTATGAAAGATATTACTAACTTGAATTTCATGGCAAGGAGGGAGGAACTGATTTTGATTTCAAAGACGGAAGGTAAATTGGGTGAAAGTGATCATGAGACAATCTACCCAAAATAGACTTCTCTGTTGTAAGAAGAAGAAGAAGGGAAACCATGCCCGCACCGCCAGCTATGGATTGCATTGTTAGGTAGAAATAGTTAAGCTAGCCGTCATCAAGGTAGCCTGGATACTAAAAGCAGGCTCTTCATAACAACAGCACAACTCATTCTATATGAGCTAATTAGCCTCCTTTCTGCATGGTCTACATCTGAGCTCGATCATTTAAAGCTAACCTAGATTGTTTACCGAGAAAATAGACTTGTTTTTTAAATTAAACATACAATAGCAAGCTATCTTGATATGAAAAAGAGGGAGAGAACAGTGCAAGCTGAGGGAGACTGTAAGTCCCAATAAGGGGACATAACTGAAGATGGATATAAAAGAATAGGATTAGCTTTTAAAAATAAAATCACAAAACTTGCAGGACAAAATAAGTGACAGGTGAAAAATGATATAAAGGACAGCAGGAAAATGTTCTGGAAATATATTAGAATTATCCAGATACTTGACTAATTTTACCTTTTTAAAAAAATAAAGAATAAAGACTATAAGACTATATTTATTCAAGTAAATAGAGCCTGAAGAATTTGCTTTAATAATATAGCTAAAATAATCTCTGAATTCCTAAAAGACTACGCAGGTTCCAGGAAACTGGAGAAGTATTAAATGTGTCTATCCAGAGAAAGCAAAGCTTTCCAGGTGAATTTTAATTCCTAGATGTATTCTGGAAGAAAATTTCTGATGAAGCAGGTAACTTAGGTTTGCCAAGAATACATAATCTAAGACTAATTTAATGTCTTTTAAAAAAATCTATTTCACTGGTTCACCAAGACAGACAGTGGATTTCATAAATCTTGAAATTAGTATAATTTTGAGGGATTAAATATTTATTAAAACATAAGGGAAATGAAGTTGTCATGAAATTACCAAGCAATAGACATGAGGCTTGTAAAGAGGCAGACTTGGAGAGTATTTTCAGTGAGATCCCAGAAGGATTGTTAGTTCAGTTCTAGTCAATATTTCCATTAAGATGTAACAGAAAGTAGTCGTATAAAAAAAAACCGTGTTTTCCAGCAACATAGCTAGAAGGTAGGATCAAAATTATTTTGCTAACTTTGATACATGTGTACAATTGAAAGAGTAAAATCATCAAGGCAAATGGTTACACATGAGAAGAATTCAAATGTAGAGCTCAAAATGGGGAGAATAAGGTAGGCAATATAGAAAAGTCAATGAGAAAAATTAATGATCTATCACAGAAAAAAAAGACAAATTTATTTCTGGAATGTATTCATAGAAGTCCCTTTCATGTGTAATACATAGGATATAATTACTGTTTTTGGTGCTGATACCTCAGGAGGATAAAGACAAAAGTAATACTGGAAAGAGCTAGAGGAAAGCAGTAAGAACCAACCATGCAATGAATGCAGTCTACGAGAAAGATTAATGAAATTGTTCTTCTGCGAGAAGAACAAAAAATTATATGAATAAAAATGTATATATTTACTCGTGCACACACATTTTTAAACTATATGTGAACAATATAATACAAATTGTCCATTTCCTCTGGTACGCGCATGTATGGACAACAAAGAATGCTTCAAAGAAATTCCAAGATGGATATTGGACAAAACATGCACATAAATACTGTTAAACATTGGTGCAAACTAAATGCAAGTGTTGTGGAATTTCACTCTAACAGCTGTTTTTATAAACCGATTAGAGAAACAATCCTTTTGGATGATCTATAATGTGGTTTTCAAGCTATGGTCTATCACAAGATCCTGTCTCTGAGAGGACCTACTCCATGAAGGACCCGAAAGGTGATTACAAAAAGCAAATCTATTCTCTGTATATACAACAGCTCTCTTATTCAGGTTCATGGGTCCACAGATTGAAAATATCTGAAAAACATTGGTCTACGTATATCCAATCTCAGTGCAGAGATATGATTAGATAATCTCTTTGAAGCCTACAGGCCTATAATTCTTTTATTCCTGTGTAACAATCCCCTCTGTGACTATATTTTTTACTTATAGAAATACAAACAACAATATTTTGTTGTTATGGCCACACCTGGAGTATTGTGTGCAGTTCTGGGGTGCTCAGTACGAGAGGGAGGTGGAACATAAAGAGAGGGTCCAGCATAGAGCAATGAAGATCATTAAGGGACTAGGGGAGCTGAGGCTGTTTAGCCTGGACAAGACAAGATTGAGAGGGGATCTTATCAATATGTACAAATATCTGAGGGGAGAATGTAGGGAGGATGGGGCCAAACTCTTCTCTGTGGTGGCCGGTGACAGGACAAAGGGTTATGGGTATAAATTAAAACACAGGAAGTTCCATCCGCATATAGGGAAGAACTTCTTTCCTATGAGGGTGAGAGAGCATTGGAACAGGCTGCCCAGAGAGGTTGTGGAGTCTCCTTCTCTGGACATCTCCCAAACCCACCTGGATGCTACCCTGTGCCATGTGCTCTAGGTGTCCCTGCTGGAGCAGGGGTGTTGGACTAGATGATCTCTAGAGGTCCCTTCTAACCTCAACCATTCTGTGATTCTGTTATTTTCCTGCCTCGCGAGAGATTGTGTCAATAAAGGCATTATAGCTTGTTCAAATAAAATGACAGTCATATGAATGACAATGTGCAGGATTGTATTTATTTCTCCTCCTGTAGAATTTTTCTTAGATTTGGAACACCTGGCAGAAGAACTTTATCTCCTACCTAGGCAGCATCTGTCACATAGATAACAGCCGCAATGAACCTCACAGAACTTGCTTTATACTTGCAGCTCTCATTTAAAGTAAATACTCTAAGCTCTTTTGGGATGTCATAAAGAGTACATAAAAGAGTGCTTATGATTAAGAGCATGTTTATTATTTGCTTTTAAGAAAGTTTTCACAAAGTATTCATTGCTGCCAGTAGAATTGCAGCTAATACTGGCTTTGAGCACAGAAGGCCCAGTCAAGTGTGCAGATGGATACAGGCTCCAGGGAGGCGCTCCAGCCTCCTGCCTGCTCTTAGGCTGCACCATCACATGTCCAACTACTGCTACTGTGGAGGTAAAACGTGGAGAAGAGCAACCTGAATGTGCTGCTGTGCCCATGCACAAGCAGGTTTCAGCACAGCCCTTGCCTCCCTCGCTTCCTGGGACACAGCTGTGTGATGGTGCTGGCATGGAGGCAAAGGCTGGTGGCCCCGTGGGCAGCAGCGATGGAGGAGGCAGAGGCTGGGTGCCCTGCAGGGTGGTGTGGATGGGGAGACAGAGGCGGGGGGCCGTGCAGGGTGGTGGGGATGGAGAAGGCAGAGTCTGGTGACCCTGCAGGGTGGTGTGGACAGGGAAACAGAATCTGGTGGTGGGGCCTGCGTCCAGGGCCACGTTTTCATGCCAAGCTGCCATCTCCAGGCCAGTGTGAGCTGGGGACACAGGCAGCTCCTGGGTACCAGCAGAAGCTCGAGCGAGACCGATGCGGTGGGTGAGTGGGTGTCCCGCCCCACGGAGACCCCGCGCCGGGCAAGGCTCGCTCTGCCCCCCGGGAGCCCATGCACAGGGCCGGGCCGGCCCGGGGCCAGGCCCGTCCTCCCGCCGGCGCCGCGGGCCGCAGAGCCGCGGCCGCCCGGGCGAGGGCGCAGAGCGCCGGGGCCGAGGCCGGGGCCTCCCTGCCCGCTCCGCGCCGCTCCGCTCCGCGCCGCTCCGCCCGCCTCCCCGACGTTATAACCGGGGCGGGCGGCAGCAGAGCGGCCGCCTCGGCGGGGCCTGCGGCGGCCCCATGGCTTTCGTCCGCAAGCGGCGGCTGGAGCGGGAGCGCTGCTCCAAGGAGAGGTGAGGCCGGCGCTGCGGGTGCCGGGGCGGCGCGGCCTGCGAGGGGCCGGGGTGGCTGCTCTCCTGCTGCTGCTGCTGTTGTTGTTGTTGTTGTTGTTGTTGCTTGTGCTGTTGTTGTTGTTGTTGCTTGTCCTGTTGTAATGGAATCGCCTGCGCTGTCCCCGGGGAGGCAGTGGAAGAGAGCTGGGAAAATAATAAGTGACGATAGTACACATAGGGTTTTGTGGCCCTTATCAGGTGACGTTACAGCCATGCTGCAATATGTATCGTGGTTTCTTTTCTTTTTTTTTTTCTTCTTATTTCTTTCTCTTGATGAGAATAATTAGCTTGTTTTCAGCCTTTAAATTGCAGACTCTTTGGCAGCTCCTTGATGTGTTAAATGCAATTACTTCCGTCCCTCTGTCTGACTGTAATCTCTATTTTTTTTCTGTTCCTGTAGCTATCAGAAGTGCATAGAAGAAAAGCGTGTCACATGTGCTTGCTGTGTATCCTGAATTTAATCTCCTCCTTCCAAGCTTTGCAACGTGTCTTTGTTTATTTAGTTATTTTATATATATGTATATATATTTGCGTGGCTTGCCTGCACCTAATCTGCTGCAGGTTTCAAAACCTCCAGCAGTTTTGGTGCTGCCTCAGAGGAGAGACCTGCCAAGCAGGAGTGACGGGAGAGGCTCCTGGCGCCACGGGGGCCGCTGGGGTGTCCCGCTGGGAAGCGGGGCTCCCAGGCGTCCCCTTTCCGGCACCGAGGCCGGACACCCCCGGATCCCGTGCAGGCCCCGTGCGCTGGCCACGCTGTGGTGTTTGGGTTGTTGCTGGGGGGAAAGCACATCACGGGAGCTCTGACTCACGGCTGTGCGGCCTCTGCAGCTCGTGAGGGCGGTCTGAGGTGCGCACCGACTCTCTTCCTCGGGTATCTTGTTGCTTCCAGGGGCTGCCGTGAGTTAAGTTACATATGGAGGAAAGCAGGCAAACTTCCTGTGCGGGAGGCAAAGATGGAGTTTCTCAGTTTGAGCTTAAATGCCGGAGGAAAATATACGAGGCTGGCAATAATCATTGTGATCAAGATTCAGAGTCTCTTACTGAGATCACTAGAAAAAGTCCAAGCCTGGTCAGATTTGTCCCAGAGAAAACAGGCTTTAAATCCTTTTCCAAAAGCCCTGGAAAACAAACTGACTTAAACCAGTGTTTGCCAGCACTAGGGATTTGCAACTATTGAAAGTCTCTAATAAGAACTACTTTTCCTTGGTTATATTTGCAAGCCTTTTAGATCTTTTGTCTTATTATTTGGGTTTGTAATTTGAGCACATCAAGATAAGTCTTGTTCTCATTTGTGCTTATAACTTTTCCCATGTAGGTATCAACAAAAACATTTCTCTATTGCTTTCGCTTGCTTAACAATGCTTGTGTTAAATAAAAATCAAGTTATATGTATTTTGTACCACGTATTGAATCTTTTTCTATGTTCTAGTGTTTTTTTTCTAAATCAGGAAACCTTGAAATATTTTTCCGAAGTGATTTAAAGTATGTTTTTCTTTGTGTGTGTGTGTGTTTTTTTTTTTTTTTTTTTTTTCTTCTAGTTCTGGCTTCTGTTTTCCTTATAGTCCTTCCTTAAAAACGCAGAAAACTTCATTTTTAAAACTTTAATTGAAGGGATAGCTACTGAGAACTTGTATGCTAGCCTTTTTGCTGGGTATTTGTTAGAGAGACATCAGAACCTGCTCAAATGTTTTATGGGGAAATGTCCAGGACTTCTTGAAAATCTATGGCAACAGTGTTGCGTTGTTTCTTTGTCCTTTGTTGGATAAAGCAGTGAATAAACATTTAAGATATAAAAACTGAGTAAGACTAGAGAAATTGCTTCAGCAGGAGGAATAACAAAAAGACAGACAAACCCATTGTGAAAATTAGTGGGTAAAAAGTTAATCTTATAGCTGGTTTAGAGGTGGGGGAAAGATGAAATTAGTTGCAAGTGGTCTGAAGAAAAATTGATTCCTCTGAACTAATTGGGTGGTCCACCTTAATATCTGGTGACACAAGCTCTTAGCTTATATACAGTTTTCCAGAAGAAAGCAGGAAAATACTAAATGGTTTTCTGTGTTGCTTGAAGAGTAAGGTTTCCTTTACTTTGTTTCATTAAACAAATCCAGCTCCCTATTGCTTCGAGATAAATCTGGAAGGCATCTTCACTTTACATTTGTGTACTGGTAGACGTCCATTTTTCCCAGGTGTTCAGTGTACAGACATGTGAGATTTCCCTTTTTGAATTAATATGATGCTGTGTGCATGCTTACAAATTTAAAGTATCTAACATAAATGAATATGAGTTTTAAAATAATTTTAATTCTAAAGTTTCAAGTGAAAGATGTTGTTTGTTTGTTGTTGTTGTTTTTTTTGTTTTGTTTGTAAGCTTGCTGCTTTCTTTAGAACTCTGTTCTTTGGGAAATTGTGGGCAAGGCTCGCAGCTGATACAGAGGTATTTTATAAACAGTTTTTTGGTCTGTTCGTGTGCACTGTCCTTCCTGTTGAAGGAGTCAATGTGTTTTGCTGTTAATATCCCTCCTGCAAGGCACAGTGTTGACAGCGTGTGGGTCCTGCAGGTACAAGGTCTTTGATGTGATGACTGACTTAAGTTGTTTTTTTAAAAAAATCTGTAGCCTTATCCCCCTCTCTTGGGGGAGAGCTTCTCTAGTAAAAGCTTTTATTCAAACAAGTGCTTCCTACAGCTGGCATAAGCAGCAAGTTTAGTTACTTTGCTCCAAGTAGGGTGAGGTTTAGTGTTATGCTTCATTTTACGCAGCTGTGGGCTGCTTGCTTGTCCTGGGCAAGGTGCTCCCATGGTTTCGGGTCAAGTGGTTGCACATTCTTAAGGTGTCAGCTCAGCCCCTTGGTTGGCTTCAAAGCATTCTGCCCCAGTCTTCCAGCTTGGGCCCTTCAGGTGGCCTGAAGAGTTGCAAAGGAGATGAAGCGATGCCTGCTGTTTCAGAGCAGCTTGTGTTTATGCTGAATAAGGTGTTAGCTGCATATTTTCATGCTGTGTTTTTATTTTTTAGAACTGTGCTAGAGTGTACAGGAAAAAATATGCCTGTGTTTGTTGTCTAAGTGTGCAGCGCTGCAAGCTGTTGAGTTCGGTGGGAGTTGGTAGGACTGTTCCCACAAGCGAAGCTTAAAAGTGCTTATGTTGGAGTCTGCAAACAGAGCTACTGTGTCCCTAATGAAGGGAAAGAGTTACTCAGAGTTCCAGGATTATGATATTCTCTGTCCTTTATAGATGGATTGATAGTTTGACTTTTTAATTTTAATTTAATTCCCCCCACCTTCTCTTTATATTCCTGGATCTTAGGTGAGGTCTTTGCTAACCGAAGTGTAGAAGGATGTTTGCATTAAGCACAAAATAATTCTGAAGCAGACTAAGCCTGAAACTCCTGTTTGGGGGACGTTTGGCTTCTAAGCCTCTGTATGTACTTTGTAAAATAAGAACACAGTGCTTGGCTTCTCTGCTTTGTGCTTTGAGCAGTGCGGGGAATGTTTGGGTGCTATTTGGGTTCCCAAACCACGAATGCAGCAGGTGACATCATATGAGGTTAAGCTTTGAAAGTGTTTTCTTGCAACTTAATATCTTACCTGATTTTCTTGTGTGTCCTGGGTGTGTTCTTGACTCATGCTCCCTAGCATTTCTCTGAGTGGCAATTACACAAGAGCTTTCTTCAAAAAGGCAAAAATGAAACACTAACATCCTTGTTTTTCAGACAAAGCCTCGAAAGAGCAGCCAGAGTTCTCGACTGTTTTGTTCACTTGCTACACTTATGTGGTACTCATTTCTTTCTGCTGCTGTAGATAAACTTCTGTTTTTCTTAGCAAGGCCCTTTCAGGAGAGAGGAGAGGAAAAAAAAAAAAAAACACCTGCTTGTCTCTACTCATTCCATTTGCATGAGAATACCTTTAACATCATTTTCATGTGACTTTTTCAGGCTTTATTAATCAATACTTTTTTTTTTTGCTGGGAAAATACAGAAATAATTATATCTACAATAAGTTTTCAAGCAAAATTATATTTTGCTTTCCTTTATTATAGTCACTTACCTCTTCATCTCAAGTAGGTCTGTTGTGTATTATTAAAAGATTAGTGCCTCACTCCACAGGTTCTGTGTGTTTCTAATGCCAGTTAATGCATGTGAGAACTGAAGATGCTGTAGCACAGCAGATGTTAGGACCTTCCACAAGGTTTTCTGTGGGGGGGAAAATAGCACGATATAAAGCTATATAATTATCCACTGCCTTTTCCCCTGTCCCAAGTCCTTAGATTGATACAACTGTGACCAGGTTCTGAGCAAATATTTAATTTATTTTTTGACTTAGAAATAGCTTACTTCAGTTGCAGAACTGAGAAAGTTCTTTTGTTCTTTAAAGTTGTGTGATTTTTCTCCTTAGCTATGCAAGTTCTTCTTACAGAAGGTGCTACCTCCCCTAATATGTCCATGCTCTTTAATAGCATGTTTCCCCTGCCTTTTCCCCTGCCCCACACTTCTGCTGTTGACTTCAGTTGTGGTATTCTCATTAAATTTGAGTCAGAACAGCTAAAAAGCCCTTCCTGCAGCTCTGAATGTCAAAATTTTCCCTGAATGGATTAACATAACTGCACCCATGGCCAACTTCCCTAAACTGAAGTTTTTATTTTTGTGTATGTGCTAATTTGATGTTGTCTTTGGGTGAAAGTAGCTGGTCTTCACAACTGTAAGTAGCAGTTGCTGAGGCCTTAACCATTGGTAGGGTAGGTTGGACAGGAGAAGTTACTGACCCTTCTTTTAGGGTCAGCTCCTCAAATGATCAACTATATTAAGCAAATCCCTTTCTGAAAAGTTTCCTGAAAGCTTGCTTGTTATTGGTGAGGCTTTTAGGATGAAGCCTGTTAAGAAGCTGAAGTGTAGGGCACTGAACATGTTTGAAACTCTTGCCCCTTGTAGTTGCTTTCATGGGATTTGGGCTTTCTTTGAAAATCTTGTCTAATTTATTCACATCTTTGTCTTCTACAAAATGAAATTACGATTTTTTGAAATAGCCTCATATGTCAAGTTCAAGTATACCAGATAAGTGATCCCTGAATAGATGATTGCAGCCCATTAACTTCATCATAACTTCATTAGTATGTTGTGAGCAATAAAATATCACAGGGACTATAAAAATTTATGAACTTAAGCATATAAAATGTCTTGATTATTAGGAAGCTAGCACAAATACATTCTACAATGCAGTAAGGTTTTACTGCTCAATTTTGATCCGTGTTAACGGATGCTTTCCATTGATTTTCCAGGAGAGTGTGTCTAGTTAGAGGAGGATAGTATTGTTAATAAATGCTAACTAAATGGTTTATACTTGGGAACCTTCAAGTATCACTTGGGTTATGCATTTTGAAAACGATTAAAATGAACTACTACTTGATGCTCAGAAAAA
Organism: Tinamus guttatus; assembly: GCF_059628265.1. Classification (NCBI taxonomy): domain Eukaryota; kingdom Metazoa; phylum Chordata; class Aves; order Tinamiformes; family Tinamidae; genus Tinamus; species Tinamus guttatus. The sequence continues at coordinate 3,012,739 of NW_028288590.1, read as the reverse complement.
TAAATCAAACTTGATCCTGATACATCTGCCTGAAAGAGAATAATTTCTATTATTCATCTTATTATGGTACTGTAGGAATACAAGGCAGCAGTGTTTGCGTTAGAGCCATGAGCTTTGTCCAGTTACTAGTGTTTGCTGCTGATTTAAAAGAGGAAAGGAAGGGAGAATTGCTGAGAGCAGCTGAGAGGAGATAAATGCTAAAAGCTCAAGGGAGTTCAAACACACTGTTAATGGCCTGTGAAAGAGTGAAACGTGCTTGACTTGTGTATGCAAGTGGTTGAATGACAGTAGAAGAAGGAAGAATAACAGTATTTTCCTTGGCTTGTGATGTCTTTAATATATTATTTTGTCTTGATGTAGAAGTGTTTCTTGGTTTGAAAAACACTGCCTATCCAAGATAGGTGGGACTTTTGAGAGGTGACATTTTTGTGACAGAGTCTTTTGATTAAGCTTTATGTAAATAAATAAGGGCTTAAGGAAGCTGTCAGGTTGGAGAAATGACTCTTAGAAGCCTGAAAATATCAGAAGAAAATGCAATAGGAATAAACAGGCTTCAGGGAGAGCAGAAGCAAACACAAATACCTGGAAGAGACTCTGAAATCAACTGGCAGGTCTGAGAGGTGATGGAGGAAGATGTGAAAACATGTATTTAGCCAAAAAACTCTTGAGTTTGAGGGTAAAATGCTTCCAAAGGAGTAAGAAATACTACCCATTTGCAAGACAGCAAGATATGAGATTATGAAGTGAACATGTTATGGTGGATGTTACTGGTGGCTGATACAGCCTTGCTGAAGAGCTTTGAATCCAAATATGATAGCGCTTGCTAGAGCTGTGTCTGCAAGATGCAAAATTTCAGAAATTTTAAATTTGTCCTAGATGATTTCAGTTGGGTGCTCTGCTGAAAATGAGCTTGAATGGTAACTGTGGGACATATGACCAATTCTCAGTCATGTTTAGCGTAGACTGTTTCTCCTGAAGCTTTTTTTCTCAAAATGCAGAGCTAGGCTTTCTATTTCAGCTTCCTGAAAATGATTGAAATAAGTATGAGGAGAATAATTAAACTACTTCAAAGGCACTAAGGCCTCCAAAACTTGTAAGTCTACTTTATAACTCGTAGATATATCATGGTTTTGTAGGTTGCAGTAAGCAAAGAGACTCTTTGGTCACTTGAAGGATGGGCTTCCATGAGAAAGGGGAGGCAACTGGTACTCTGTCTCTTGAAAAAGATTTGAAGGCAAAACCCCTAAAACTGAATCGGAAGCCAGAGATAGAGACCTATACATTAGCAGCAGTTGGGATAGAGGCTAAAGTGACTTTTGGAGCTTTGTGTTGAATTTTCTTTAAAAAACATTTTCGAGTGGCATATTCTGTTCTACCTTGTATGTTTTTAACGTTGTGACATTAGCTTTTCTCAAGGGATGAAATACAGGATTTCGAAACAGGAAAGGTAGAGAGTCCACCGACCTTTTTGAGGAAGCTGCACTGCGCTAGGGCAGCGGTCTTGGAAGTAGTCTCTCAAGAGAAGGATTTTTGAGCACATGCACTCAGTCTTGCTGGTAGTTACACTAAGCAGAATGGTTTGCTGTAACATAAACACGACCAAACTTATCGGAAAAACATTTTTTTCCGATAATACTGTTGTTTTCTGTGTGAAATAAGCTTCCTTAAAGAGCAGGCAGTTCAGTATGTAGCTCATCTTGAGGTGTTCACTGCGTGCCATTTATATAGGGCCGTGGGGTGTGTGGTATGTGTCACTGGCGTTGTCCTGCGCGTTTCACGTAAAGCCCCTTGCTGGTCCGATGCCGGATTTAGACTCGGAACGTGGGTGTGAAGAAAAGGAAAGTTCTTCTGCTAATCAGGCCTGTGTTGCTGAGCAATTGGTGCATTTGTAAGGGAAATGATTTAAGATGGAGCCAAATTCTTCTCAGTGGTGGCCAGTGACAGGACAAGGGGTTATGGGTATAAATTAAAACACAGGAAGTTCCATCTGCATATAGGGAAGAACTTCTTTCCTATGAGGGTGACAGAGCCCTGGAACAGGCTGCCTAGAGAGATTGTGGAGTCTCCTTCTCTGGAGATCTCCCAAACCCACCTGGATGCCACCCTGTGCCACGTGCTCTAGGTGTCCCTGCTGGAGCAGGGGGGTTGGACTAGATGATCTCTAGAGGTCCCTTCCAGCCTCAACCATTCTGGGATTCTGTGAACATCTTTCTGCTCCTCCTGCTATGCCAGTACTCATGCAGTTCTCTGCAGCTGGAGCTCACAGGTTTGCCCTGTTATAAAACGAATGAGAGTCACTTTTTAGTCACTTATAGTGGTTAATAAAAACTAGCTGTTACGTGATGCAGTTTCATGTTATATCTAATCTGCTCGGGTTTACCTTGTAGCAACGCTGGCCCTACTCTAATCTTACAGTGAGCTACTTCATAAAACTTCTTCAGGCCATTCTTTGGGGCGGGTTTAGTTCAGAGATAGGAGTGTTGTGTGTTTGAACCAGTGCCATCACTGGCACAAAAACAGTGGAGAAGAGTGACTGGAGAGGAAGGTGCTGCCTCCTTAGAGCCAGAGAGTAGCAGAACTGTGATGTAGAAACTATGCCTGTGTTTTCTGTTGCCACTTTAAACCAGTATAACCTGGTTATGTTTCATAAAGCTCTCATCTTGTTCATGCCAAGCTGCTCATTCCTGCCCTCCTTTTGTGTTGGTGTGTGTCTTGACTGGGCTAAGGTGATCAGATTACGCTAATATATTTTTTAATTTTATTGGAATAAAAAAGGCTATATTAGGATTGTTCTCACTCAAGATGTATAAAACATTCACATGCCTTGCCTTGCATATGCTGGGAGATCATCTATCCTCATGTGTACGCACATTTCCACATAAGTACATTCTTTTAGAAAGTCAGTTTAATTGAATTCATACCAAGGAGGGGGAGAGGGACAAATTGCTGAAGACTTCCAAACATATGGTGCAATACGATACCTGTTCTGTGCTGTTTTCTTCTTGAATAAACTATTTTTTGTTTTGTAGGTTTTCCCTGCTTCATCTTAACCTGGAAGAATATTATTTTGAGCATCACACAGCTAATCACATCGTAAATAAAGGCCGCAGAGATGAAAGGTACAAAGCTCTTACCTACAGTCGTTCACAGGGGTCGTTCTAGTCCAATTATTATTAAAACATGTACAACTACTTTTTGTTCCTTTCAGAAAAATCAGAGGTTCTCTAAAGATCTGTTCAAAATCAATTATTTTTGAACCTGATGAGATCATCCAACCCATTATCAAGGTAAACAGTGCAATTATACAACTTTTTGGTAGCTTTGGATTGCTTTCAAAAAGCTTTTTAAAAACAGTATATATTTCTATAACTTGCAACAGATACCCCTGAGAGACTGCGTTAGTATAAAAGCCCCAGAAGACAATGAAACAAATAACCCTTTCATGTGGTAGGTGAATTAAGTTACTGCATATTTGCATTTGACTCTCTTTAAAGCCCAAAGCCCTGTGTCTTCAGATATCTTATTTTCATTTCAGGGATACATCTGGAGGGATTTCTGTTATATGTAATCAGGTAAGGACTACATATAATAATTCCTTAATATATAAGTGAGAAGTGGTTGTGTTCTGTATCTTTTTTTTCCTTTAAGTGTGTGCGCTTTTTTCTTCTCCCCCTACCTGTTAACAAAATTAGTTGGTGTCGCAAACCTCCTATTAATGTGAAGCTATTGATGCTGGGAATCAAATTATTTTTGACTTTTAGTGGATTATTTTGATTAAGCTGAGCTTTTTGTACTGCGCAATTTGCAAAGGAGCTTGGGACAATTTTAGAATTGCATGGAAAGGGGGAATAAACTGTTTACTTAAATTTGTTAATACTCATCTCTCGTTTTGTTCTTGCTACGGTTTTCTGTAGCTTTCTCCTACTTTCTGCAGCTTGTAGTGATAAGGGCAAAGCCATCTTGATCCTTTGGGTTCAGCTTTGTGCAAACATTGAACTCTGCTGTATGTGTACCAGATATCCTTCTAAATATACTAACATTTTTGTAAAATCCATTACCTTAAACAAAGGAAAACTGATAGCCTCGCTCAGTTGAGTATTCCTGAAGACAAAAAATGAGCTCAAGCACTTACTTTGGTCTACTTTGTAAATGTTTATGGATTTGATTAAAGTAATCAGTATATTTAATTTCATATTTGAAACTGCTTCTATGAAGACTGTTGCTTAGTTAGTTCCTTGTGTCTTCATTTTTATTGTGTATTGAGGAATCCTTTTGTTTAAGGGATTTCTAATTATGTGCCCTGCAGACCTGGTGATCAACAACAACAACAAAAAAATAGTTGAAGTCTTGCCTTTTATTTCATTGCCCTGTTTTTTGCCTCCACCTTTTACCATCAGTATATTTTCTGAAAAGTAGTTCGAGTATAAAAATATCTTGGAGGAAAGAACTAACTTGTGAAATGGTCTATGTTGGTTTAACCATGTTTAGCTTGCCAGCCATTCTTATATCATTGGGGAAAAGATCTAGAATATCTTGATGTTAGTGTATGCTATATATTTTTTCTTATAAAAAGGGTAGACACTTCTGAATGTGAAATATATATTAGCTGCTCTTAATAGATCACAACCTAATTACAAAGATTTCTTTTTCCTATGTAGAATTTTTCTGGTGGGAGAGTGTATTTAGTAAACAGGTGGAACATATAAAACTTCGGTATTTTCTACACTCTCAAAACCCATTCCAAAAGCACAATTGGATAAAAAGATTTGTTTTAGTTAATACACTATGAAACAGAGCAAGCAAATAATTATGCATTAGATAAGCTTATTTTCCATCTTTTTTTGAAGTAGAATGGGAGGAAATTCTTCCAAATGAAGGAGGTGAATACTGTCGGCTAAAGCTTTACTGTTGTTTATATGTCCTAGAGTGTGCTTATGTGTACTGCACACTTCCTGTGTTTTGGGTTTTGGAGGCCGTCAATGCAGAAAAATGTTTGCTTATACAGAAGCAAGACAGGTGCAAAGTCTGGTCCGGTACTGATTTTCTTATGGCCTGATTCAGGTCTGTGAAAGTCCAGGTCAGATGAAAGGCACCAACTGCCATTATTATTTCATGTGATACCTCAAGGCAGCGTGTGCTAGTGACCCTCTAAGCGTTGTGCTCTGCTTCTGGCAACCTGTCATGCGGCAGTGGTTGGCCCCGTGGGTCAGCCCATGCTCTGATGTGGGCAGTGTTGGTGCGTGGTAGCTACCTTTTGGCTAGGAGACATTACCTGTCCTCATAGGGCTGGTGTTCCTCCTTGATGGAGGATGTTGCTTGAGATGGCTGCCCCAGAGCCTTTGGGTGGAATTGTGGAGCCCAAGCCCTAGTGCTGGGCCTGCTGAACCACGCTTGGGGCTGCGAGTTGGCCAGTCTGAGCCTGTCCTCTAGACAGAGAAACCTGGCTGAAAACATCAGCTATTTTTTCAGTTCTTTCAGGTGACAGGCAGTAAGGGGGTTTCTACAGACGGATGTATTGGGGATTAAGTGTTTTGATAGGGGGATGTGAGAAGAACCTTCTGAAGAAGGAGAGTAGTTTCATGTGTTCTGGGGAAGAGCCTTTCAAATCACTACCAGTGAAACAAAGCTGTTCAAAAATGTGCTATTGAATGAGAGGAGAAATATGATGATAATGGGTGATTTGAAACTGGAAGTAGAATCTTTGACAGTGCAAAAAGGCTGGGAGTTCATCTGAAAAGGCTTGTAAGTAATTTGCCTTATGCAACCTGTGCCGTGTGCTCTAGGTGTCCCTGCTTGAGCAGGGAGGTTGGACTGGATGATCTCTAGAGGTCCTTTCCAACCTCAGCTGTTCTGTGATTCTGTGCGATTCACTGTTACGTGGCAGAACATTAAAAGCATGAACTGCAAAAGAGGTGACAGAGGAACATTATGTTAAATGAAGTTAGAGCTATTGTCTTTAACCATATAATCTTCAAGGATTAGAATGAGAGAAATGAACTGTTTAAGTAAGCTGCTAATCTAAATTAAACGCTGCTTTTTTTTTTTTTGTAATTGGTAGTTAGCTGTTACAAGAGGTTATTGTGTAGTCTTTTGTGTAGTTCCACTAGGATAGCCACTTAATGCAGGACAACCCCTCCCCCCTTTTTTATTTTAACTTGCTTAAATGGTATGGTGAGTTTGACCATCTTTATCAGTAGTTAATATTTTCAGGCCTAAGTCTTCAACAATTTTTATTCTTTTAGGTTTTTCTCTTTAAAGAAAGAAACATTATTGGATCCTATAAAACAGTAAGAGTAAGTAGACATTTTTCACTGTTCTTGGGGAATTAATGAAGTTCTATGTCCATGTGAGGGAGAACCTCTTTCCTGTGAGAGTGACAGAGCCCTGGAACAGGCTGCCCAGAGAGGCTGTGGAGTCTCCCTCTTTAGAGATCTCCCAAACCCACCTGGATGTGACCCTGTGCCACGTGCTCTGGGTGTCCCCGCTTGTGAAGGGGGGTTGGACTGGATGATCTCTAGAGGTCCCTTCCATCCTCAACCGTTGTGTGATTCTGTGAAAGAAATTGTATTCTTATTTCTGAAAGATCAAAGTAATTGCAGCCTCTGAAAAATGTACTTTGAGTAGGTTTTATAGTGTTTTAATTTTGGTTTAATTGAGTTTTATACCTATTCATAGTGAACATACTTTTTTTTAGGGTAAAACTGAATACTTATTCCAGCTGGATGTTGCTGGGAAACTGGGAGATGTTGTACAAACTCTTCATCAGGTATATGCTATTTGATATCACTGCATGTTTTGTCACAGCTTCTTTTTTGATGTTTAAGGGAAAGTTTCTTTTAAGTATTTTGAGTAACTTCTCATTCTCAGGGTGTTTTTTTTTTTAAATCTCTTTTTAAAATGCAATAATTGAACATATAGCATCTAGTTCCCCTAAGACTACATAGAGCAGTCTTAAGCTCCTTCTCTCAGTTGTTTTCTGTGTAGAGTAGTAGTGTATATATGTAACATAATAACATGGTAATGAACAAACAAACAAGAAAGGCCAAGAAAGCATGTGTTTTCTTTCAGCACTCTGTCACCAAGAATGATAAATTTTCCCTAGTTTCTGTTGACTACTGAGTTGTGTGGATTTGAGGTGCCTGTGGTATTTCACTTAAAGCTTATTCTTCTTCAGCTCTATAGGGCCTCTTGTCTAGATAAGCTGGGAGATCAAGCTGCCATGGTAAGTACCTGATGAATTTTATTGCAGTCTGACTATTAGGAATGAAATGTTTGCATTTGGATCATGGACCATATCAACTTTTTTCTTCTCTCCTCCTCCATTAGATAACTGCTATACTGCAGTCACGTTTGGCTAGAACTTCATTTGATAAAAACAGGTATCTTTCTAACGATTTTCTATTGAAAAATGTGTTTCAGTTTGAATTAGCCCATTGTTTCAGTGTTTAATAAGTGCATATTTGGGACACTGTAAGCTCTCTAATTTGGAGAATTTTGATCCATCTTAGAACAGAGATTGAGAAACTCTGTGTTGAGAAATAAACCTTTTTTGTATTTATTCAAACTGTTAAGATTATCCATGAATTTGTTATAAATGAAGCATTAGTACGTGCCAGAAAGACTTAATCAGTGTAGTTACTGTGCTGACAAGGGTGGAGAATAACTTTCTGTTTCTGGAGCATCCAGACTTAAAGCAGAGGCCGGAACAAATGACTCTTGGTATGTGAAATAATCTGTTAGTAAGGCCCCAATCCAGATGTCCCAAGGTAATGAGTTAACCAAATACCTTTGTAAAGAATTTCAAAGGGTGACTTTCTCTAAGTTAGATCCCAAGATAAACTTACTGCCTTTCTTCACTTGCAGATTTCAGAGCATTTCTGAAACGCTGCATATGGAATGCAAGGCAGAAATGGTGACACCCTTGGTGACTAATCCAGGGCACGTGTGTGTCACTGATGCGAACTTGTACTTCCAGCCTCTTAATGGATATCCTGTAAGTGTCCAGGAAACAGTCTCTCGTGTGGATAAGTGCACCCTGCTCTCCTGGTGGACAGTTCTCTTTTCTGTATCATTTCTTTTAAATGCACACGGAGCACAGCTCTTAAAAGGCTCAACTTTCAATTACGGTCGAGGCTTTTAGTTTTCCTTTATTTTAGGCAGCTCAGCTATATTCAGCATGAGTTAATATACTGAGATGTTCTGTGTTTATTGTTTGAAGTGGACCTTTTGCTGTCAGAGCACAAAATGTCTTTGCTAATTGTCCATTAATGCAGAAATGCGGAGTAGAACACCTTTTTAACATTTCATTCAAGATAAATTCAAAATCTTACTCCACAGTGCAGTTTCTACCTAGTAAGAGCTTTGTATATATTTAGTTCATGTCAGAAGATCTTGGCTATGTGCAGAAGAAGGGTTTTTATTCATGACTAAATGGATCATTCCTTCCTCTAGCATGTCATGGACTCGTTAGTGCTTTGAAGCTTTGTTCCAGAAGTGGCTACAAAAATCTCAGCAGACCACTAATATGTTTAAAAACGTGTTGCATCACTGGTGAATGTGAAAAACTGCCATTCAGTTTCTGTCCATAAGATGGCACTATTGGTGAATGCTTTGCTGAAAAGCCCCATGGCTTCCTTATTTTAGCATTCTATTTTTTTTCTTGTGTGATTGTCACTAGCAGAAGGTTGAAATAGTAATGCACTATTTGCGTGTGTGTGAAATGCTTTGTTATTTATGGAAGAACCAAAATAATCTGTTTTTTAAAGTAGCTGTTTAAAAAACACTATTTTGATGATAAAATGGCATGGGTGGGTATTGTCATACTGCTAGTATTATTAGTCCAGAGGAAGGAGAGAAAGAGGAGAAAAAAAAGTGAAGGGAAAGGGTTAATATAAAAGAGTGTATAAACTAATGTTTCCTTTTGGAATATCTTTATATTTTCCTCACAGAAACCTGTAGTACAGATTACACTGCAAAATGTGCGTCGCATCTATAAAAGACGACATGGCTTAATGCCACTGGTAAGCTCAATTTATTTGTTACTTCATTCTGTGTATGTGTTTTCTTAAACTGACCAGCTGGCATGCAAATTTAGGTAAAACTTAGCTCTGTCTTAAGAACTGTGGATTAAATAGTGAACAGCACTCAAAGATGCAGTCTGGCTTTGAAGCGTTTGTTCCCTGCATTGTCAATAAGATGAAACAGGGAGAGTGAGCTGTGTCAAGGATGAAAAGTTTGTCATAAGCAGTCATCGTAGAGGGAGGGATAAGGGAGTACCTCTCAGAGGGCAGTTCATCCCACTTACCTCAAACCCCTCTTTTCCCTCTCCTGTTGCACTTTCTCTTGGGATTGATTCATAGATGGAACCTGATGACTAGTTTAGACTGACACTGACATGGAACACGAGTCCTGGTCCAAGTGACTGAGGGTTAAGGCCAGTGCTGCAGTGGCCTGGAGCTTTGTGCTTTTACTAAAATTGCAGTCTCAAACAGAAGCTTTGCCTCAAAACACAAACTAAATGGGCATGTGATGCGTAGCTTCTCTCCATTCATACAGACCATAAAATGCATAACCTGCCCCTAATCAGTTTGGTGGAGCTGATCTGTGCACAGCTGCAAACCTATTTGCTCCCTTAGCTGTAAATCGAGTGCCTGTGGGGTTGGGAATAAAGATGAAAAGCAAAACATTAGACTGCATGTGGGCAAAACTGCTGCTCAGTTTTTGTGCTTAAGTTCCAAGTAACTGGAACCTTCTGGAAAAATGTAAGTATTGTAGCTTGTCAGTAATTGTTTTCAATTTGTTTTTTCTGCCTTTAATTTTGAAGGGACTTGAAGTATTTTGCACAGAAAATGATCTGTGTTCTGACATCTATCTGAAATTCTACAACTATCAAGATCGAGATGAGCTCTATTTCCTTATTGCAACATATATAGGTTTGCAGCATTTTTATTATTATAATCATCATGGTGATTATTAATCTCCTTGTGAGGGGAGGTTTTCCATAGTTTGCTCTCTTGATACTTGGACAGAATTGGAAGGATAAACAGCTAAAGGTAGCACTATTAGAGCAATGTTTGTTAGAGGAAAGCAAAGTTCAGAATGAATACTCCAAAGCTGTGTATATTCTCATGGTATTTGAAGACCTAAACATGAAAGCTGAGATAATAGTATTAAATAAAGTGAAACTGATTCTTTTGATTGTGCAATTTTGTACTTTCCTAGAGAGAATAGTCTCTATCTTCAAGGCAAGGGATAAGCAAGATCCACTAAGCTAAATTGTCTTTTGTTGAAAGAATACCCAGCCAAGACTGGCTTGGATTTTGTTTTTTGTTTGGGGAGGGGAAGTCCTTCTAGCTAACTCTAACTTAACATGTAAAAATCATTTTGAGAAAATAAATGTAGCAAATGGCTTTCTAGTGCACATAAATGTTTGAACTTTCTTCTTTTCAATGTTTGAGAAGCACCTCACCAAAATGGTTCATTTCTATTCTCATTTCTATTCTATTCTATTTCTATGGTTCTCATTTCTATTAAACTTTGTGTGCGTCAGTTCCTGAGAAATGTTACATCTCTTGCAGACCATGAACAGAACCTTTTTAAAAGGTTTGTATGTATCCAGGAGGAGGGGTAAAAAATTATCCTTCACATTATAATGCAGTTACAAGTGGAACATTGGGACTCTTGTTTATTGCCAATATTGAAAGTGTTTGTAAGCTTTGTAATTTTTGGTTACTGTATCAGAACTCTAGTTTTGCTCTAACAAACTTGACTAAATATTAGTAGATGTTTTCCCTGCTTCACTCTGCTTAGAACATTCACTAGAGCCACAAAACTTGTCACTTACCCTGAGAATCCTTTCTAATTTATAGATTTCTTTTTTCTTTTGAAAATGACATAGATTTTGAAATGATTTTCACTATGCTAAAATAAAAATATATGTATGCTGTTATCCTATTTCAGACTTGGATTCTGGCAGAACCTTTTTCTTTTTTTCAAAGCTAAAATTTCTAGATGCACTGACAGAAGTAAAGCGTCCCATCCTTTGCAGATTTGAGTCCAGTGGTACCTCTAAGAGGTCACTCATTTCTGTTTAAAAATATATTGTGTGTCTGTATGCACATGAACAAAGGGGACATAAGAGTTAAGTCTCTTCTCTCAGCATCCTATCCCAAAACAGCAGGTTATTCTGTCTTAAGAGTTTGTTTAGTTAGTGACTATACAATTTAAAAAAGGGTAAAGCCTTTTTCCCAAGGAGTTTGTGATAACTTCAGTGTAAGATTCCCCTTCAGAAGGTGCTGATGCTTTTTGTTTGTTTGCTTGTTTTTTTTTTTTTTTTTTTAACTTGTAGAATTTACTCGTAGTGAGGTGAGGAAAATGGCATCAGAGAGCATCAAATAAATGTCATCAAATCAGTAGGCTTGCATGAGTTTATCCTTTACCAATATATCTGCCTATTGCAGCTGTTGATTACAGAATATTGCATTTCTTGCCTGCCAGCCTCATGTTTCAAATAGAAGACCTTTGTGTAACTCTTCCCTTCTGGTGTGGTGGTGAAGTTTTGTCTTCTAGTGTGTTCTAATCTCGCTTACATTCATGCCAGGCTCTTTCACAACCAGTTGTCCATGGGTGTTCTTAGCTATTCAATAGTAAAATACATTTAACTGTTTTCTTGTCTTTTGGCAGAATTGCTTCTAGAACTTTGAAATCTTGGGTTGTGCCAAGAAAGGTTCATGTTTTGTGGTCTGCAAGTGTATTTTTTCCTAATAGTTAAGGTTGTTTCCCATCCATTGCTTTCAGGGTCAGTTTCAACACTTTCTAGGCAATTTTGCTGTTGAATGCAGTGTTTAAATAGGTATTCTAAACTGTCTAGGATGTAGTGCCAGGAAGTATAAAGTTACCACTTAGTTGCTTAAAGCATTTTTTTCACTTTTTTCTAATTATTTTGTAGTGCCTTGCATAGTGTTAGTTGCCCTATCATTTGAGGGGGACCACACAACTTTTAATGTTTCATTTTTATTTTAGAAAATCACATTACAGAACATACAGCTGAAAGTTATATGTTACAATGGCAGCGGGGGCATATTTCAAACTACCAGTATCTCCTTCATCTCAACAACCTGGCTGATAGGAGCTGCAACGATCTCTCCCAGTATCCTGTATTTCCCTGGATTATAGCAGACTACTCCAGTTCAGTACTAGGTATGTGTGTATGAAAGACACATTAATTAAGACACATTAATGCATTGTGTGTAGCATGAATCACCACAAGTTAATGGTGGGTTTACTGCGTGCATCTACATCAACATGCACCTGGGCTTAGTGAACTGGGGGTTACCTTGTGCATTAGCCTTAAAAGTGCAGTGGGCAGAATATATCATCTTGTCTTCCTCCTTTTTTTTTATATTGTGCATGTGTGAAAGATGTTAAATACTCTTCAGTATTTCATTTATTTACACACTTTGCACATCAGAAGAATGGGTATTCAAAGTTTCTGTAGTTCTAATAAATTCAAAAGATTTTAAAAAGAAAAGATTTAAAAGTAATAAATTCTAATAAATCCAAAAGAAGCAGTAAAGTAGACTTTTATGGAACAAGCCAGATGGATGTGTAGGATTCAATTTTTTAGCATGAGGTAGCTTTTACAATTCTTAATATAGCAAGTTGGAACAAAGAGACTTAACTGACAACATCTGTGCCCAAAAAGGCCCTTTGAGAAAGAGTCTTGAGTGTGGTTTCTGTTGGAAGCTTGTTCCTTCAGGGATGTGCCCCTCAACAAGAGGAAGAATGAGAGCAGAGGAACTTCATGGGTCTCATCAGCACCTGCTCAGGAACTCCAGCTTGGTGGTTGCATGGGACTTAGCTATAATATAGCTAATAATAGTTAATGAAAAAAGATAATAGCAATTGCTTCTGCCTCAGGTGGCAGGATTCATACTGGCTACTTGTTGTTAGTTGCAATAGCCAGCAGGTATACATAACTTTAGCCCTGAGGCAGGAGCTTTGACAGTTAATCTGTGAGGAAGGAAGGACATGACTAGCCATTTAGATTTTATTCATTTATAAACTTTTATTCTTTTATAGCTAGGAAGAAAAATCCTGTCTAGTAGGAGCAGTGCGTACTCTTCTTTGGTATGTGGGGATTGTGTGGAGGTGTTGGTTTTTTTTGTTTTCTTTTGTAGATCTGACAAATCCTGAAACATTCCGCGACCTTAGTAAACCAATTGGTGCCCTGAATAAGGAACGACTGGATAGATTGTTGGTATGTACAGGTTGGGTTTCGTGTATCCGTTTGCCCATTGTTCACTTATTTACTGAGTATAAAACGTCACTGGGAAGTATAAAACTTTTAAGACCAATGGAATTTTAATGTATAAGTAACGATAAAGTATAAAGTATATGAATTAAATAAGATTAGTAAAAATTTTAAATCTTTCCTCTTAAAAATGGGAATTTGAGGGGAAAATTTCAAAGGGAGAAGATAGGGTAGTCAGAGCAGCCACTTGAATTTTCCACTTACAGCTAATGATGCATAACTCTTTCTAGTTCTCAAAATAGGTTGACTTTCTTTTCAAAATGTCTAATGCATGGTTGCAGTATTAGATTCTCAGCTTTTTGGCTTTTAGTTCTCTGTATAAAATTGCTGTCTTCTACTGGTAAGCTAATTATTCTGAAATCAGTTAGAGTATAACTGTATTCCATGGTTGGAAAGAATCATTAGTTACCAATGAGTCATTGAAAGAGAAAATATTGCCAGGCCTAGCTGCTTTTTATTGGCCAAAAAAAAAAAAGAAGTTTAAACACTTCAAAACCATAAAGATTCTTAAGGTTATGGAGAGCAAGGGCATGATACGGATAGGGATAGATAACATGTTTTCAATAACAGCAAATTAAGATCTCTTTCTAAAATACAAGTTTCCTCAACCCGCTACTGCCTCATTAACTTCATTAATATGCATTTTATTTTTAATGTGTTAATTTTTTTGATAATGTGTAGGAGCTTAGGAGAGCCAAAAAACTCCTGATAGAGTGCAGTCATGGAAAATGGAAAGGGTTATATATACATTAAATATAACCTTGGGAAAGACCAAAGGGAATTGGTCTTCCCACTACTCTGACACTGATGTTAGTCATTGTGTGTGTGTGTGAAGTGTTCCCCATCTTCCCTCCAGGCCCAGTACCTGTGCTTATAATAATAAAAATTAAAAAAAAAAAAAAAACCTTCTGAAAGATATAACATTTTTGGTTTATTGCCTTAGTGATCTGATTAAAGCTGCATGGTTATTGCATCTCTAAGGTGTTTTATCTAACAAAAAGAAGAGAGTTCTCATCTGTGTCTTTCTTAAAAGACTGTATGTATAATTTGGAGGGGAAAGCAGGAGCTCTTAATTTAACTTTTGTTTTTCTGTTGTTTTAGACACGTTATTGGGAAATGCCTGACCCTAAATTCATGTATGGGAGCCACTATTCATCTCCGGGTTATGTTTTGTTTTATCTTGTAAGAGTTGGTAAGCTACTTGTTGCATGCCCTCAGAGCAGACCTCCATCTTCAGGAGTGGACAAGGTTTGATGCAAACTGACTTTTTCCTTTCTCCCCAGCACCAGAGCACATGCTCTGCCTGCAGAATGGAAAATTTGATCATGCCGACAGAATGTTCAACAGGTTTGTTTAATTTTGCCTATACCTACATTGTTCATTCCCCTGTTGAAATTTTGGTTTTGAAATTTGCATCCAGAGGGTGCAGAAGCTTAAAATGGTTTTAAACTAATGTGTGACTGGTATGTGTTATCCAGTCTTGCAGAAACCTGGAAAAACTGTTTGGATGGTGCAACAGATTTCAAAGAGGTAAGTGGCCAGAACGTATTTCAAGCTATTCTTGGTGTGCATGCTGAGCTTTCTCTTCTTAGATGTCTCCTGTGGGTGTGTTTTTTTTTTCTTTTCTTTTCTGTTGGCTGAATTTTATGAAGCTTATGTGGTTTTGCATATTATTCTCTAATTGCATGATTTCTTTTCTGTTGGCTTTCCAGCTTTTCATTAAACAGGAATGTCACTGTGAATGTATTGTTGGAATAAATAGAAATGACCAGCCTGGATTAAGACGGGATGGGGGAACATGCAATTTTATGCATCAATTTCCTCTCCTAGAATCTATTTAGGATTTAGTTACATCATAACAATACATCTAAAGAAGTTAAGATATAGGATTTCTGTCTTGTTTTTTTAGCTTTTATAGGAACAGTAAATAGTGGGTGCTATTAAATTGTTTCCTTTTGGTAAGAGTTTAGTCTGTGTGTTTAATACTATAATCAAGTTCTTAGTGGTGGATTTAGCAGTTAACTGTGGTGATCTTAAACAACTGCCATAATGTGTAAGGCTTTTGTCATTTTTCTACTTATTTGCTCTAGACTTTTAGCTTAAGGCTTGCTTTCTCATTTTTAAGAATCAAGTATCTGTGCAGTCAAGGTTCTGAAGATTAGCTTAGGTACTGTGGATGGGTCTACCATAGCTTACATGCTTACATCTTTTTTTTTTTTTTTTTTTTTTTTTTTTTTTTTTTAAGTGCCACTTGCTTCTAGATACTGAATTGTCGTGATGGTAATCAAGAAGCCTAATACTTGGTAGAAGAGTAAGGGGAGGAAGTTTCCATATCCCTCCCTGCTGACAGAGGGGAAAGCCTGGATAAGTTAGATTAAGTCATGAAGTTGACTAGTTTGAACATCCATCTTTTTACTTTATTGTAATTAGTAATGATCAAAGACCGCCTAATCACAAAACTTGCTTTTTTTCTTTTTTCTTCTCTTCTCTCTCCTTCTTTCAGCTGATTCCAGAATTTTATGAAAATGATTCTAGTTTTCTAATAAACAGTTTGAAGTTGGACTTGGGAAAAAGACAGGGTGGAAAGACTGTTGAAGATGTAGAGCTTCCCCCCTGGGCATCAGGTGACAACATCATTCATACAAATAGCTTGACTGTCCTTACTGTTCTGTTCCTAAGATGATGATTCCTTTCTCCAGAATACTTGTTCTGTTTTCTTTTGAGGACTTTTTTTCTTAAATGTTGTGACCATTAACAGTTGCCTTTAATTTTATTAACAAATCAAAGTCTTGAATGTGTGTGGCATTTTTATTTGTTAGTTTTGAGTAGCAGCAGAGATGGTACTCAGTGGTGAAAGGAGGTATCTTCTCTATTCTTTCTCTTGCCAGGTCCTGATGACTTTCTTCAGAAGTGTCAAGAGGCTTTAGAAAGTCAGTATGTATCAGAACATCTCCATGAATGGATTGACATAATATTTGGCTACAAGCAGAAAGGAAATGAAGCAGTTGCAGCTCACAATGGTAAATACATGCTTTAAAACATGGCTTATTCTGTTATTTTTGTAATTAAGTAGATATGGGTGTTTAATAGCATAACCTAATGTCTGCTCTGTTTCAGGCATTCATGACTAGGCTTTGATTGCCTGATCCTTAATGCATCACTGGGAATAGTCACTAATCTAGTAAACTCTATTCCCTTCATGGTGATTGCATCTTTGAAGCTGTACTTAAATAGTAAGGAAAAAGCAGCTTCCTCAGCACTGTCATTGTTCGTTCACCCAGCTCAGTGTGAATCTAACATTGAAATCAGAGTTTTCCAGTTACAGATGACAGTGTAGAAGTTTCCCTGTGTCCATGCATTTCACACTTCAGTTACAGTGTAGTAGGGCAATAATTTTGATTGATTTATTTTTCTTCTCAGAGAATGGGCAAGGAAAATAATAAGCTACCAGTTGTTAAGGTTGGGAATGGAGGAAGAGGAATGGCTCTGTCCTGTGCTGAAGCAGCTGTAGTAGGGCCCTTGCCCTCCGTAGGGGCAAGCTGCTTGTTTGCAGCCCTGTTTCTGGGCATGCATGTAGCTCAGTGTCACAGAACCACAGAATGGTTGAGGTCAGAAGGGACTTCTAGAGATCATCTAGTCCAACCCCTCTGCACAAGCAGGGACACCTAGAGCACAATGCAAGCTACGTTTACAATTACATTGTCATTACAAAAGAGGCTGTCACCCTGTGTCTGCTATTTCTGTGTGGTTTGTTTCTCTTGACCTAGTGAAAACAGCAGTGTTGAATTCATTTGGGGGGTCTGGCACTTCGCTTTGAAAATCTGCCTATCTTTTGAGGAAATGTTCCCTTTTAAAGGAAGGTTACCAGATCACCTTGAAAGGGTGAAGATGCTTTCTTTATTCCAGAAGGCTACAAGCAACAGGCAATGAGAGATAGTGATTGGTAAGCAAAGTGTATGCACAGCAAGAGAGGATAAGCTTTAGGAAAAAAAAATAAAAGGAAAAAAGGAATATCTACTCACAACAGCTGGCAGGGAGGAAATAAGCAACTCTTTATTTTGGTGGTCATTGCGTTTAATTTGTAAGCTTTGACAGTGTGATACTTTCTTTAATACTTTCCCACATGTTGTTATTTGTTATGACTGGGTATATTTTAGGTTTGCAAGAATTTGTTATGATATGATTGGATGCAGTTAGTGTCAGTCACAACATGGCAAGGGCTTGAGGTAAGGCAGAGTGGCACTGAATTATGGTATCTGTTTTGTTTCACAAAGTGAGGGTACTTTTTAAGCACGCCAGGGTTTTTGTACCGAAATGTGGATGTTTGTTAGCGTAATGACCAGGAGTATAAAACACCTATGAATATGAGAGGAGGACTTAAGCATGAATATAGTTATGTCGAAATAAAAAATAAATGTTTTGTGCTAACTCCTCAGAGTAGTTCTGTGTTTTTTGGCTACTGTCCTCATTGTGAACCAACTGTGAATGCAGCAGCTTTTCAATGTTAATAATAATGTCTACAGTAATAATGTTAATAACATGTTTACAGTAGGTGTGTAAGCCAAAGAAAATAAACCTTGTGTATCTACATTGTACAATTCTTTTTTTCAGTGTTTCACCCATTAACTTATGAAGGAGGAGTGGATTTAAACAGGTAATTAAAAAGAGATCAGGATATTTTTGTTAAGCTAGTCAGCTATATTTCTCAGTATCCCTCCAGGTTCCCTGCTGTCTAAGTACTCTATATATGCATTATGTAGATGTAACATTTTATATTCCACAGTATGCTATCAGCCAGTATCAGGTTGTCAATTTTAACATTTTGAAAGCCTGTTACTTGAAAGCTTTTTCAGTCTGATTTCTGTGAAACTTTCATTAGCTTTTAATTGAAGAGCATACTGTCACTGAACAGAAAATTATGGAGCAGCCAGCACAGGAACCCCTGTCACATGTGTGACAAATCACTTCACTTTCAGTGGTGCTGTAGCACCTGCTGTAGCACATGCACGCTCAGGCTTTCAAGAAAATAATTATTGCCTTAGTTAAATGTCTTGTTGTTGTTTTTCCTCTCACACCTCTTCCCTTTTAGTATAATGGACCCCAATGAAAAAGTAGCTTTGCTGACCCAAATCCTGGAGTTCGGGCAGACACCAAAGCAGCTGTTTACAATTCCTCATCCCCAAAGGATAGTACCCAAGCTCAGGAGCTGGCCCCGAGCGTCCAGTCCCAGCGTTTCCATAGCTGAATCCCCAGGTAAGCACCTAGCAGGTGAACTGAGAGCCCAGCTGATGTGTTTGCACAAGTTCTTTGTCTTCCCTTGGGATCTCATTAGGTAACTCTCCTGGACACTTTCCATATAAACCAGTTCCAAATAAATATATGAACCGACTGTTGAAGAAAAGCTGTCTAGGCTAGTTTTAAATTTGAAAATGTAGGCGTTGTCCTGAGCTGCAGTTCTGCATTTTGCCCTATAAGACCATTCCAACAGTCTCCCCTGGGACTGTTCAACGTCTGTTTTTGACGTTGTGGGAGGGCATCTTCCCCAGGCATTTCCTGCCTCTTCAGAGTCAAGCTGATGGGATAGCAGCTTGAATGACTTTCTCTACAACTACTTCAAATTATGTCTTAAAAAAAAAAAAAAAAATCTGTTTTTACACAGGGCATATCTTTCAGCCTGTCAGTTTCCCTGGTCTAAACGAACCCTAATATACTGATTTTTAGCATGTGGATATGGGGGTTCTTTTCCCTCTTCTGTGACTCCTTAGGTTTTCACTCAGAAGTCCTTTCCTTTCGATATGTGGTACAGGGAGCAGTGTTTGAATAGCTGCCTCTAGAACAAGCAGCAGATATTTAATACCAACACAGGCGTCTGTGGGAAGTTCCTTGTTAAGTGTTTTTGTGTTTTGTGTGTGTGGCTTTTTTGGTGTGTGGTGTTTTTTGTTTGTTTGTGTTTTTCTTTTGCTTGTTTTTTTTTTGTTTGGGTTTTTTGCTTGTTTGTGTGTGTTTGGTGTGTGTGTCTGTTTTTTTTCTTTTTCTTTTCCTTTTTTTTTTTTTTTTTTTTTTTTTTTTCTTCCCTGAAATGGAAGATCCTATGGTCCTTATATGAATTTAGTAACTTTCTCTAGACAGGACTGAATTCAGCTCAGGAATCACGACAAGATGAGTCCCTCTTACCCCCAGTTAATTGTCCTCAATTCACTTAACTTCTGGTAGCATTTGATTTTTCTTTTTTTATACTTTTTAAGTAGAAAAGTGAAGGCAGGTGCTCTTTAACAGGGCAGCCTGTACCATTCAAATGGCATATCTGCCTTTGGAAATTGTATGTGGTATTAATAACATTAATATATTAACACACTCTGTAGCAGCAGTGCGCTGCCCATCTAAGTCATTAATTCAAAGGTGAGCAGTTCCTGTTGGGTTTGTCATTTTTGTAACAAGTGACATGTAATTGACTCGGTTAATTTCTCTGCCTCTTTCTCTCTTAAATTTTAAAAAGCCACAGTGAAACAGTTGTGACAGTCCCAACAAGACAGACTAGAGTAAGAAAGGCACGTGCTGCACATGTAGCAGCAGGAGGCCTTCCTGTTGCTTGTCTGTTTGGAAAGCTTTTGACATCTCTATGGCATACCGAAGCATCCCCTTGGAAAAGTGTCTTGCCATTATGGAAATGTGTGCTGTGAAGTCCTCAGTTTAAAAACCTGAAAGGTGTCTTTTCTAATTCCTGAAGTTCTACATGACTATTTCTGTACTTTTAGACTTGTGTTTGCAACTTTCAACTGTCTCACTATTCATAATTAATCTTTTTATTTCCTGTTTCTGATGGAACTGCATTGTGACATTTTGTTGTAGTTTCTCCAAATGAGGAATCATTTGAAGACTTAACAGAAGAAAGCATAACACTTGCTTGGAATAATATGGGCAAACTAAAATCGCATGAGCAATATAAAATTCACAAAGAGTAAGTATGACTTTTGTGCTGTATTGTTCATAGTCAAAGTTGTTTCAGTTAAATGAGGGGGAAAGGGAGAGCTGTAAGGTGCTGGGGACATTTGTCTGACAGTCTGGATGAGGACAAATACTTTTTTGTGAGACTGGTTGATGTGATTACACAAGATCCTTCCACAACATGAGGGATTATCAGTCCACAAGAGGTATTTATCAGTTTGGTTTTCGTGTTTGTGCATCTCTAAAGCTCTGCTCATTGGCTTCTTGGCATCTGAAGCAGATATTGATTACTGTTCTCTAAAACTGTTATTGCAGTAAATAAACAAGGATATTTGAAAGGTACAGATAAGGATGTATTTCTGAAATCTGTCATCATTTACACTTCCTAATGACTAACCTCCTGCTCTAATATAGTTGATGGGTACATTTTTTTTAGACTATAAGGGCTCTGACAGTGCCCCACTTGGGGAGAAGAGATGCAGTAATTCCTATTCTTGACTTTTGTGGTATTCAGCATCTGCTTGGAGGAAAGTTTTTGACTCATGTTGTAGTTTATCCCAAACTGAGAAGATGGGATGCGAATCTGTTTATCCTTGGATATAGAATAGGTCAAGGATATTCCTTTCGATGCGGATGAAATAACTGACAGAATAATAGGGGGAACCTACATTTGTTTCACATACTGTACCAAGATGTACTTTTTTTTCTCTAGGCATATAACAAGCTACTGTAGTGCTTTTAATCTCTTGAATTCCTGACTCTCACAGAGGTCAAATAACAAATTCCAGCTATCATAAGTAATCAATTTGCATTATAGTGGTTAAATTTCAAACCCTATGAAATCACCTGTATGCTTACTTGTGTTAAACAGGGCAATAACTGGGATAGCAGTCACTTGCAGCGGCTCTTCCGTTTTCACCACATCCCAAGGTGAGTGTTATTGCACCGCACGATCTAGAAAACACCTCTGCAAGTGCTTCAGTTATAGGTTATAATGCTTAATAATGTGTTGTGAATAAAACACTGATCGCTTCAAAAGTGGTTGAGACTGAATCTGTATCTTTACTGAGAGCAAGATGAGGGCAACCTTAAATGAGATTTTTGAAGAATCATCCAGGTCTTTTTTCACTATCCCTAGGGCCTATAAAAGGGATGGCCCTTGTCTTCTATCAAATGCGAGACTCATCTTTATTTCATGCTCTGTTCCCTCTTTCTTTTTGAGAGAGAATTTTCAGTATTCGCCAATAAATGTGAACGCCCACACACAGATTCACGTGCAAAGTCCTTTTTTTCTCTGACTTCTGGACTTGTGGGTTGTTAGCTTTGCAAGTCACCTATTCTGTGTATTTAACCTAATTCCTGTGTCCTGAGTAATTTTTCTTGTGTGTGTGGATTTATTTATTTTAGATCACCTAGAATCAATAATTTCTACGATGTCTGAATCTAGAGTTGGCTGACTCCTCCCCTGAGACACCAGGGTTCTCTTCCTGACTCTGGTGGGCTTGGGGCTCTGTGTAACTCATGCAAGGCAGCCTAGTTGTAGGACTGACTTACAAGCTTGTGTCTCACAAGGATTATGAGAAATCCTTCCCTACTTTTTATAGTTAAGCATTAGAATATATTCTAATTGGGGGAAGTTGGAGGAAAGTTACCTGTTTCTGTAATGCAAAGCAGTTCTTTTATCCTTTGTTTCTGTTGTCCTTTATTCTTAGATTCAACTTTGAAGATGTTTTCCAGAGAATCAAAAACACTCCAGAGAAGTGTGTCCTTTTCGAACATGGTGAGGCACTGACAAAGTAAGAGTGAGCTCCTTAGGAATCTTCTGAAAGCTCTCCACACAAAAGGCTCTTAGCCTGCACAGATGCCTCCTGTCTTCCCTTGCTGCTCAATTGTTCCCTGTGTGAATAATTTACCCGAGTGAATTGATACTGTCATGCTGCTAGCAAGAGAGAGCACATCTTGGGAACATAAAAAGGAAGCATTAAATGTCTGCACTCTTCCTTTGGTGCAGCTGGCTCTGTTCTGAATTGCTCTGCTATCTAGGGAATGTTCTGTGGTAGACAAAAATAGCCTGGCATGGTCAGAGAGGTTGTCCTGAATGCCCCAAAAGCGTCATTACGCCCAGAATTACAGCGCTTAAATGCTCTTCTGGTGCTCATGGCCAACACTGTTCTACTGCTGCAAGTTTTTGAAGACTGCAAGTTGATCAGTAGGGAAAGACCAACCACAAGGACTGAAACTTACACTGTGTGAATTTTGAGCCACGTTCTTTTAACGATCGGTGATCTCAGCAACTTTGGAACAATGTTTTTCTGCTTTTAAACCCGACTTTGGAGAGGTTTTTTGTATTTTATTTGCTGTGCTTGAGAGCTATGGCCCAACCTGGGTGTTAAAGATCCTCTTGCAACTGTCCTGGCGCTTTTACTGAGGTGATGTCCTAGGATGCCTCAGCCTCCCTCTCTGCCCTCGTTCCCAGGAAAGGGAGATGCTGGTTGGTGGCTGGCTGGAAGCTGAAGCCTGGCAGCCCCAGCTTGTTTCCAGAGTGGCAGGAATGGGGCTCTGGGCACACCACCTGAATTTAGATATAGCAATCCTAATGCTTTAGGCCAGACAATTTTAAGGATTTTGCTTTTTGCTTTTTGACACCATAAAAAGGAACTTCTTCAGGCCAAACCCTATGCCAAAAGTCAGTTTAAGTGAACTATATATACTTTGTTAGGGTTTTTTGTGTTTTTTTTTGTTTGTTTTTTGTTTTGTTTCTTTTTTTTGTACTTTTAGTGCTGATCTATTCCACCAGTACTGGAAGCAGTAGTTGCTTACGCTCTATCCAAATGCTTAAATGTTTACTACTTTGTAAAGCAGACTTCAAACATGAACAGTAATGATACAAGGAGAAGCATCAGACTGATTTTTTTTTTTAATGCTTCCACTGATGGTAATGTATCAGTGCAGTTGTCTTTGTTTAAAAAAAAAAAAAAAAAAAAAAAAAAAATCTTTCATGTTGGGAGTGCCAGAAATCAGAAAATCACCTTTAAGAGCTGTTGTGGCGCACGAGCAGCAGGGGAAAGCTGTCGCTAGTGTGTGCATCTGGAACTGGCATCCAGCTGACAGGGCAGAGCAATGACCTGGTTTCCCCTGCATGAGGAGTAGTGCGCCAGGTTCTTACCTGCCCCTGCTTGGAAACAGAAGATCCCTCGTAGCTCTGTGCGTTTCTGAACGTTAGTGCTAACTTTGCTGCTAAGGATTCACTGTCCTTGCTTTATAGCATGCTTAGCATCCAGCCTCTCTTTTTTTTTTCTGAAGTAATGTTCATACGACACCAGTATGCTGTTAGTGTAAAACATTAAATGCTCCTGTTCTCTGAAAGCAAGTTAATGTACTTCTAGTTGATTTGGGGTTAGAAGGTTTACACTGCTTTCTTCTCCTTTTTCTTGCAGGCCTTGTCGTCTTGTTTAATCTTGCCAGGTGATACCACTGTCATATGTTCTTCATGGGACAATCATATGTGTGTATTTACTTCCTACTGACTTTACTGAATTACACTGAGCAGCTTAGTAATTAAGTTAAGGCTTTTAGATAAGAGCACAGAAGTTCACTGTTTATCAACAGTGACTCTAGTTCTATGTTTTAATAGGTTCCCATGCAGAAATTGTAGAAGCAACATTGTTTTAATTTGGTTTAGAGCAAACTATTTGAGTTTTCTGAACAAGTAATGCTTTTATAATGCTCTCCCTGTTAGATATTTTTATTCAATTGCATTTGGAAGACAGCAAGACACCTTAATGGGACACGATGATGCAGTCAGTAAGATCTGTTGGCGTGATGAGCGTTTGTATTCCGCATCTTGGGATTCCACTGTGAAGGTTTGTACATCAGCTACTGCAGCAGCCAGCGCTTTAGTGTTCAGCCAGACAAGTGTTCTGGAGTGGATGTACCTGCTCTATTAGAAGCAGATAAGCCCATATTACAGTAAATTTAATCTGCATTAACTTTGTCATCTCTGTTCCAGAATTAAAGAAACTTAATTTATTCTAACTTCAAATGTCCTCTCTTTGGGCAAACTGTTTAAGTGTTCAAGTTTAGCCATTGTGTAGCTTATGCTCTTCAGTTAGGCAGACCAGGACCTCCTCTTCCAAAAGAGATGGAAAAGCAACTTGCCATTTAGAGGCAGGAAAGAAGGTGCCTTTTGGGCATGGCTGTTGGTAAGTCTGTGTTCAGGGCAGCGGTAGGTCCTTGTTCAGGTAGACGTCCACGATGTGTCTGGAGTCAGCGTAGTCATGGTTAACACATTGCTCTGCTTAGGCTCAACAAGCTCAGGTATCGCTCCCTGGTGCTGTGTTGTGCTGTGCAGACCTGCGCACACTTGCAGAAGGTGCCTCACTTCAGTGTAATTTGGTAAGGGAGGAACTTGCCAAAGGATTTTCCAGATGCTTCCTGAGCAAACTTAGTGTGTTGCAGGTGTGGCACTGTGTTCCTGGAGAGACCCCGAGCAATAAAAAACACCACTTTGAGCTGCTGGCAGAGTTGGAACATGACGTTAGTGTAAGTATGCAGCTGCAGCCACGAAGTCTCAGAATCTGAAGATAAATGTTTAATTGGTCATTAAAATTAAAGTCTAGACATGAGACTGATGCAGCTAGGAGAGAGAATAGGCTGACGGCATGGTGGAAACCAGCTCCGGGATCCTCTGCTGCTTGCTTTAAGTATTGGACTGAAGCAGCAGTATTAAACGGGGAGGTTTTTGATTTGTCTTGCTCAGCTTGTATAAAGTTCCTGTTGGTCTGTTGGGGTGGGGACAGGGGGAGTGATGACTGCAAAGAACAGGACTTTCTTTTTTAGGTAGGGTTTTGATATTTTAAAATAATGTTTAAGAATTGTGCTTTATTAAAGATGATGCAGAGCTAAATGCAAAAGCCTTTTGTGAATAAAGTAGACTTATGAGTGATGGGCTTGCTTTGTGCATGTTTAAAACATCTCTCAAGATGGCTTACATGAAAGAGTAGGAGAATAATGAGATGTTTAACTTCCCAGGTAAATACCATCGACCTAAATGCTGCAAATGCTATCCTAGCCTCTGGAACCAAAGAAGGTACCATTAGTATCTGGGATGTTGCTACAGCGACAGTGTTGCACCAATTGCCCTGTCATTCTGGAACTGTGTGTGATACTGCTTTTAGTCCTGGTATGTGGGATTTCTTTATCTAATCCTAACCCTAGGCAGTTGTGTA
Source organism: Tinamus guttatus (assembly GCF_059628265.1). Lineage (NCBI taxonomy): Eukaryota > Metazoa > Chordata > Aves > Tinamiformes > Tinamidae > Tinamus > Tinamus guttatus. The sequence goes on along the minus strand of NW_028288590.1, from coordinate 2,987,254 downwards.
GGGAGGATGGGGCCAAACTCCTCTTGGTGGTGGCCAGTGACAGGACAAGGGATAATGGGTACAAATTGAAGCACAGAAGTTCCACCTCCATGTGAGGAAGAACTTCTTTCCTGTGAGGGTGACAGAGCCCTGGAACAGGCTGCCCAGAGAGATTGTGGAGTCTCCTTCTCTGGAGATCTTCCAAACCCACCTGGATGCCGCCCTGTGCCATGTGCTCTAGGTGTCCCCGCTTGTGAAGGGGAGTCAGACTAGATGATCCCTAGAGGTCCCTTCTAACCTCAGTCATTCTGTGTTCTGTGAATCTCACTGCCACTTTCAATTCTTATATTCCTGGTTTGGGGATTATAAATATGATGGGAATGGTCAGATAAGTTGTTTTGACTCACCTCTCCGCTAGCTTATTAGCAGTACCAAGGCTGTGCTAGACCCTAGACCTAGGCTGATCACTGTTTTCTTGAAGACTTATTTATAGATACTTTAGAGTAAATAAAATAGGTCAGGCAGTATCACATCCAGCACATGCTGTGTAGCCAATTACTTTGCTAACTATGACTGAATGTCTAAATGTGCTATCTTTTTTCTTCTTTTTGGAGCAGATAGCAGACATCTACTGAGTGCAGGAGAGGACAGCTGTTTTAAAGTAATAGATGTGCAAACTGGAATGCTTATTTCTTCTGTAACTGCTGATGAGCCACAGAGGTAACGCTGAGAAAATAGCGTGAAGTTGCATGGCCAGCTTAGTGGGGAAACGGCTGGATGGTTGGCCACAGCAAGGGCCCCGAAATCCCTGTTTCAGAGAATGGAAAGGGCAGTACTACTAAAGATTTCCAAGAAGTATGTCCGCTAAATCAACAAACCAGGGTGCAAAAGCTGATGTGCTGGAACATTCTATGCTGTGGTCAGGGTTTCCAAATGTGGGTGCAAACAAGTATCAAAGGAAATACCTCATTGTTTTCAGAACAACTTTAACTTCCACAAAAAAAGGGAGGGGTGGGAGGGGAGGTGAGAGCTGTGGCTAATAAGTTCTTGAGTTATGAAAATTTCTAATGGGGAGACAATATTATTACCAGAGACGATTCCAGTAAAAAAATAATTTAGCAATGCTTCCTTTTTGTTTGGATAAACTTAGAAAAGGTTGCCTGATATAATTAAATGGCAATTACTTAATACTTTTTGCATCTCTGTTAACTAAATTACATGCAATACTATATAGTTAGCAGACAGACTGCTGAAATGGAGTAAAATATAGCAGCCATATATAGAATCCTGTTGAACATCCTGTTGATTCCATCAGTATGTTGTACAAAATTATCCTGGGAAGTTATTTTTTTCCATGTTAAATGACTGTTTCAGAAGCATGAAATGACAAATGGAAATGTAGCTCATGAGGCCCTTTGAGAACCGCAGACAAATATTCCTGAATGGATCCTCCTGTGTGATGAGGAAATACTTTATCCCCTGGCAGAGGAAGAAGCTGACTCTGCTGCAGTCAATAAATGCTTTCGGCCATGACCCTTTTAAATAGTTTGGGAATAACCTTTCCAGAGGGACTTGTTAAAAGCAGGAGTTGCTTTCAGTTTCATACAGCCCTCTCTGAATCTTTTTGGCTTGTTTGATTCAGAAGTGTGCAGCTGTCTCCATACAAGATAGAAGTGAGCTAACTGGAAATACTTTGCAGGTGCTTCAAATGGGATGGAAATACCATCTTATCAGGAAGTCAGTCTGGTGAATTACTCATTTGGGACCTTCTTGGAGGAAAAGTTATTGAAAGAATCAAAGGACATGCAGGTATGCCTGAACTTGTCTGGTACTCAAATGCAAGAGTCATGTTATCTAAATGTGTTTGCTCCAATAAGTTTGAGGAAAAACTTCATCAGTAACTGGTTCCTGGTATTAGTATGATCCAGAACTAAAGGTAGATCCACTGGATTTTCCTAAAATAATAATAACAGTGGAGGAATCAGTCTGCTACAAGACTGACCTAAAGCAAATGGTCAGTGATGGATTGAGAGTGGAAGAGTAACAAGCAGTTGAATTTGTGTATCATCCCAAAAAATCAGCATTTCTAACTCACAGGTCTAATAAATTGCAGTATAGACCACATAATGTATCTTGATGTTAAGTGTGTCCAGACCGAGTCTGACAGCCACTGAAGTACAGTTCTCCAGCAAAATTGTTACGGATAAGGATTGGAAGTCCACAAGCCTGAACGAGCTACACTCTCAAAGCTCTTAAGGCTGCTTTAATGAAGTTATTCCTGGTTTCCCCCCATACAAGGTTGTGCTCTTGAACCTGACCCACAGAGATCATTCTGTAGCTAAAATGGGCTTCTTGCCATATGCCAGAAGTGCCAATACAGTTTTAATGGGCAAAAAGTCCAAATGGCAGAGTCTAAATTTAAACTTTCTCAAGAAATCCTCTTTCCTCATCCAAAGGACTTATTTTGCCACAGTGTTATCTACATCTTACTCGGCAATTCACATTCTGCCCCCATTTCCCAAAGAAACGGAGGTGGTAGGGCAAGAGCAGCGTATTGCTGTGGGTAAGGAAAGCGGGCAGCTCTCACACCCCTGTGTATGCTGTATGTATGGTATATGGTATGCTGTATGTATGGTATACATGCACAGCATGTATGATGTCAGTGTAATCCAAGCTAAGGATCCTAAATGGTTATAAAAGATTGATTTTGTCATCCTGCCATGTATTTCACTTGTACTGGAATCTCTTTTTGCCCCAGGTGCTGTAACATCCTTGTGGATGAATGAGCAATGCACCAGTGTGGTCACCGGAGGGCAAGACAGACAAATCATGTTCTGGAAGCTGCAATACTAAGTGCCTGTCCCTGCAGTCATGGAAATGAACTCTTATTTTAAACCAAACCTTTTAACGAAACTTAACTGTGTGCAATGATGGCTGCTGAAGTTCAACCTGCAAGGAAGCTGCAACTTTCTAGTTTATGGTGACTTCACTGAGAGCTCTTAACCTTCCCTACTGTCTGCATTGGTTTTCCATTGTACTTGAAAGTGCTTGTCTTAAATGATATCAGAGATGAAATTAAAGACCTATTTTTCTGTAATTAAAGAGCTCTTAACTTGCAGTCATTGTTTGATTGGCAGAGGATGCAGCATCACAGGTTCCTTGTTTCAGAAAATAAGGATTTGCCTTTTTAACACCATCTTTAAGGAAGCTTACAACCCCCTGTCATGTCTCACTCCATATTATGTCCACCCCTAGTAAACCTTTCAGCCTACTTGCACAATAGCAAGTATTACTTAAACACTTAAGGCAGCTACTGCTCAGATTAGATGTTGATCTGTTCCCCAACTTGTCTCTAAAGAAGACTATGTGCAAAGACAGAGAAAGGATTATACATCTTCTGTCTTACCTAGTAAGAGAGAGGAGGGGGGAAAAAAACAACCAAATAAACTCATATTCTAATTCAAGATGTCCCTTTGATAGCAGGAAAAAGTTTATTTTCTTTTTCCTGAACCTGTCTTCCCTGTCTATCTTTATACCCTATTATTTAACTAAACTATCACTTTAGCTGCCTGGCCTTACAGGTAAACTAGCATGGTGCAGGTGGCCAAACACTGTCTTTGTTCTAACAAGGAGTTGCAAAACAAGGTCACCCTGCACTGCACACAAGGGTGAGAGGGGCAGAGCGGATTTCTTTACTGAAGCTCCTGTGCTAAGGGCCTAGGACAGGCTACAGCTCCAACCACCAGCAAGGCCACAGTCCCAGCCCCTCTAACTGAAGTCACCACCTCCTGCCCCTCTCTGCTGCTTGCCTCAAGGGTTCTGGAGATGAGACATGGAGTAGCAAAGCTACCTCACTAAGCATCTCCCACAGTTACCCTTAGAAAGAAGCAAGGAGAGGTGCTAACTACATCTCAGCCCTTAAAACTTCAGCTGAGAAAGCAGCAGCTACAGCACAAAGGAGCTTCCTGCCTTCAGGCCCCTCCATGTCCTTGTCAGCAGGGTTACAAACACACACAGCTGCACAGGCAGCACAGCCAGAAACAACCTGGCTATGGGGCTGACCCTCACACAGAACTAAGAGTCAGGACCCAGGCCTAGCACCTCTTTCCATTTTTTTTTCTTTTATAAACACACACAATTAGGAATAATAGCTTTTACACACTTCACAATAACTCACCCTAGGACCTCTTATATTAATTATCCTCTGAAGTGTTTTATCAGTTCAAGGAGACAGACAAGCAAAAAGGTACCATCCCTCTTGCCCACCCAAATGCTGCAAACAAGTTTGGAAACATTTTATTTCATCCATGCTTGCCCCCCCCACCCTTATTACTAGGGAAGATAATTTAACCATAAACAAGAATCACAGGGGGCTAACTTCTAATTAAAACACATACAAGCCCACCCCAAAAAACACACAAACACCTCAGAAATCTTAGAAATAGACCAAAACCTTACCAAACCATTACCTAATCTGGTACTTCCCATCACTTTCAAATCTCATTTGGCTCCAGCATTAGAAAAATTATAACTAACTACACAATTAAAATCTAAAATTAAAGAGTATAAGAAGAATATATAAAAAATAAGAGTATATTCTTAAAATGCATTGGAACTGTACAGCTTGGATGTTAACACAGTAAGGGCAAGCTTGGAGTGGGATCTTCAACTGCATTTTGTAGCCTGTTGCTGCTGCTGTTGAAGCCTTAACACAATCTTAACACAAATCTTTCCTTGCACCTCTCATAAGCAAACACATGATCCAGAGGGTCGATCATTTATTTGGTTACTTCTGAATCCTTAAGAACATGGTTAAGGCAAGAGATTAAGCATATTAATTACAATTTGGGTAACAAGTAATAAAAAGATTTGAGTATATTTGTACACTACTTAATATGCTCACTGAATGTCATTAGCTCTATGCAGCTTAGCTGGCATTCTTGTATAATCTACTAGAACAAAAAAATAGACTAGTACTAGCCATATTTCTAATATGCTATCCCAAATCTACTCTTGCTAACAGAAAGCAATAAAAAAATACTCATTTTGTCTGCAACTACAAAGCACAGCATTGTTCTGGGGTAGGGAACAACACATAACTTTGCAAGTGAGAGCTGGTTCCTTTAGTTGCAATGGCTTAGCGTAGTAGTAAATTAAGAGATCTATTAAAGGAAGTCAGAACACAATTGGAATTTCACATTTGTCAAGCATGTAAGGCTACAAGTTTTACAGTTTGTGAATAAACAAGATGATAGCGTGTTGAACTGTAACATTCCCAGCCATAAGAGATGCAGATGCCTGATGCAGCATAATCTTCTCTGGGCCTCCAGAAAGGCTCATGTGCAGAAGGAAAAATCACTGAGTACAACAGCCCAAGTTTAGTGGAGTTTTCATGATGCATGTACAGACACACAGCCTGAGGCTCAGACTTCAGGAATTGAGTGATCCATCAGGCTTTTCATAACGCTAGTTGCCATCCTAGAGAGAAGGACAAGACATTCAGTTTTGTTTGACAAACATGAACTGAAACAGAAGAACCCACAGCCCACACCGTAGCATGCCAAGGATTATGGTTATGTCACAGTGAACTGTATTGGAAATAATTTCTAGTTACAAGGTAACTAACAACTTGTTCTATCCGCACACTTCAAGAGTTCTTGGAGGCTCAAGTTTAGCCAACATACTCTTAGAACTGGTTGGATTCTTCATAAGAAGGAAAAGCAGTGTTCCTGCGCTAGCAACAGTTCAAAAACAAGACCAGCACACCAGTCTGTTAAGTTCCCACTCATGACAAGACATAATTGTATTTTATTTAACCTGAAAAACAAAGCAATCATGGTGTTGGTTATTTTTATATATATATGTATTTTTTATTAAAGCCACCTACCTCTTTATTATATACTCATAGATACTGGAAGGCATGATGGTGATGGTCACTACATTCCCAGCCGTTGCCAAGATGTCTGCTATCTGGGGGTCCTGTCGTTAGACAAAGTCTCATGAGCAACATCACCCAGGACAATTAACAAGGCAGCAGTTAGGGAGGTTTTCCTCCATAGGCTTATGCAGCATTAGAGACCCACGAATCTTAGCTCAGGATATTTAACCTCAGGGCAAGCCAGCGACCCTGCACTACTGATACAGCTTCATAAATGTTTAGCTTATACATCCCTGTTTAGGAAGGAATACATGCACAGACAGAATTCCTGCTTGTGCTTTAGGTTTATGCCATGGAAGTTGGTTAAATATAAACCCTGAGAATCAGCCTAATAAATGTGAAGGAATTAACTGTTCTACCTAGAGATATAAAACAGCTGAACAAACTCCAAATATTTTTCTCTCCAGAGAAATACATTAAGAAAAATAGAGAACATGAAACTAGGAATGTTCAGCATTATGTTCTGATCCTTTTGTGTAAACACACACTCTTATTTTACCTTCAATCCAATTACATTCTGGCCATTGATTTCACAGATGTTGTGCTCTGTGAGGAGCCCATTTCTTGCAGCAGAGCTGTCTTTCACTATTGACGTTATTTTTCCATTCTTGAATATGAAACCAACATGCCCTGTGCTGTCTTTATGCATAGTAATAATTCGTTCAAAAGGCCTGTGAGAAAGACACAATTCACACACAAGAACATATTCCCAGTCTACTCAACCACAGAAATAAACCAAAATACTGTTCCAGTTTCTTTGACTTTAGAAAGGGATTATAATGTAATGCTCATACATTTACTACTGCTCACAGTAGTTTGGTTTAGCGTTTTTTTTTTTGAAAGGACAACTATTCTCTATCTTAATCTCCTCTTTCCAGGCTGAAGTCACATTAATGAGTAGGTAAACTTATTTCTAATCCTATTCTACCCATTTTCCACCCTCTGTGTAAATATTAAAGTAAAAAATAAATGAGTGGTACATTAAAATGCAAATTTTGTCTACATGTTAGAAAGCAGCTGAACTAGTGCAGGCAGTTTTGACAGCTGTGGAGAAACCGCAGAACCCCACCAGCATTACCACTGCCTCCAGGTTTCATGTTTATAGGGTTGTGATTTAACAAGCTGCTAAATCCAGCAAATGGTTGGGAGGATGAGAAGCTGGCAGGTGGAATAGGGTATCTCCTGGCCACAGCACTTCAGTTTAGTAAGTGACAGAAGGAGTATGTTAGCAATCTTACTCTATCAGGTTCAAGAAACACTGGAAAAACAAAACAACAACAACAACAACCACCCCCCACACACACACTTCTGATATGTGCTTAAATCATATCAGGTGTTTTCTTCACAGCCTACAGGCTTTGTGTTGAATTTGTCACATTAGCATTACACACAACTACATGCTCATATCTAGTAACAAAAACTGCTATCGGTTCCTCAAGGTTACTTTCTTCGAAGCTGGCATAAATCACACATAAGTAGAGCTCACAAGAAAACCACCAAGTACAAAGGACATATTTGCTCCCAAAGTTTATGGGTTAATTATTATTTCCACAGCAACCCCTGAAAGAGAAGTATTAAAGCTCCTGAGAAGCATAGCCCTATGCAGGTAGGCAGTTTTTGTAGTGCCTGCAGTGCTTCAAGCAAGCAGATGCTCACATGCTACAGAGTTACTCCTCAGTGAGCAACCAGCACTGCCTGTGTCTGTGGTGAGTTTTACCTGTCCCGAATGATCATGGAAATTCTTTCTCCAGAAGCCTGTTTGAGAACTTTGTGCGCTTTATCAGAGCTCCATCCTGCACAGTTTTCACCATTGATCTGCAGAACTTGGTCCCCAAATCGCAGACCAGCTAGAGATGCTGGAGAGTTTGCCTGTACTAACTGGACAAATATACCCTACAAAGAAAGAAAGGGCAAATATCTTTAACGAAGGTTATTTCTGGTTTTGTAAGTCAGTAACAGAACACACAGCCTTTAATTTCTCCATTTTCAACATAACACCAACCAAATGGACAAAAGGATTTAATCATAACGTTAAGATACACTTTGAAACATTCGTCTCCATTTCTAGATGCCTCTAAAAGACTATGAAAGATAATTAATGCTGAAATAAAGTTAGAAAGAAGGATTTCTCCTTCAATAAACACAAGCACAGTTAAGTACTATTCTGTTTTAACAAGTCCAAACAACTGGATCAAGTACTGGCAAGGTGGGTAAGATCTGCTTGCATATTTAACTGAGATTTCCCTTCTAAGGCACCAAAAGTGTATATATGCTCAAAGAAATACATCAGCAGGGCTAGGAACTCTATAGCAAGTTTTTCAGTATTTTTCAATTCAGTATTTTCCAATTTTTCAATATTAGTTTTCAACTGCAGACTGCTAATGACTTGCTAGCATTTCAGTTAATAACAAGGTGCTAAATTTTATTTTTTGGGGTACCTCCAAAAACAAGTAAAGCATGTCATGTAAATTCAAAGAAGAGATAAATATTACTTTCTTTACTACGTATAGGGACAAAATATAACGTCTAGGAAATCTCCTAGAACCTCCTATGTTAGAAGGGCTGCCAAAGCACTTTAAAGAACTTTAAGACTTGAATTAAAGTTTTATTTTTGTTTGGTAAAATGGTCTGGCAAGAAATAGAGAAGTAGCACTTTTCCACATTGAAAATTAAAGAGGTATCAAAACAGAGAATGTCCAGAGCACTTCTTGCAGCTGCATCCAGGGTAAATGAAACCAAAAAAAGCTTACTCTGAAATTACTCTTTATACTTTGCAAAGATGAAGCTTTCATATCCTTTTCTCACTAGTAATATACTGGAACAGTACATGGGAAAGTACTTAAAACCTCCAGCTACCTCCCTGTAATATCTGCAAGTGTTACCCAATGTTTTCACAAAAATGGAGGTAAGAGCCCTGAATTACTAACAAAAGACCAGAAATAGATGCTGTAAATCTAGACGCAAGTGTAAACAGCTTAAGCCCTCTACATTTCTGAACCACAGGAATTTTTTTTAAAGTTGATAATAGATAAGTAACTTACACAGTCCAAGTTATCTAGTGTAATTCTAATGTAAAGTTATCTAGTCTAATTTCACTACTAGCTGGTCTCAGTAGTAGTATTCCTACAAGCAGAAGCAGCCTTCTAGACTCACATTGTCAACAGACTTAAGGCGAAGTCCAATTTTGCCGTCTTGGTCCTTACACAAAATTGCCTCCCGGATGCCTTGCTTAATTTCTGCTCTGCGAATTCCAATATCATTTCCAGTCACCGGAGCTACCATGTAATTAGCAGAAGGTCGTGTTACCAGTTGCTGATTAAAACAAAATAGTCAGACAGTTTAGTCTCAACTTCTGTTAGTAGCTGCAGGCCTGCTCATACCAAGCAGTACTAAAAAGCACAAGTTAAACCATAACATCGGTTTTACTCCCCAGCCCCAAAATTGGAAATATACAGTGTTCAGTTTCTAAAAAGCAGAGCAAATAGACACCAATACTTAAAAAAAAAATCAATTAAATATGGTACTTAATACAGTTCCAGAGAGTAAACTACTATCTGGAACATTTAACCTTTATATTTTTTGTTTACTAATACACCCTTGACTGGTACCTACACCCTCTGACTGAGCAGCTGCTGCCACTGGTAGGTTTCTCTGCACCTCTTCTTCATTGAGGCTCAGTCCCATGTACTGAGAAAGCTCTGGATACAGTCTTGGATATAAGCCTGCAAGAAGAAGAGAAAAACAACTCACTATAATTGCTTAATAGAACAAATTTGCTCTATTGCTTTCACATATTCACTATTTCAACAAGTTTTGTGATGCTGTAACATTATTCTTGAAAATCTGGCTGAAAGACCATCTTGAACCAGGATGGTTATTCTACCTCAGCTTAGAAAAGCAACTAAACAAGTAGGTCTTTTTATCTTAAAATAAATAAATAAGTCCTAAGCTTACAGAGAACTTCCAAGTTACATCCCTAATACATTAACAAATGGTGATAAGAAGATCTGAAAGCAAGGACATGCTCCAGTCTATGGAGACTTGCCCTTCCTCCAAAACTTTTGGGCAACCGGTGGGGAACTATTGGAGAATACAGGAAACATTAAAGATAGTTTGAGAAGGCAACGGCACGGACACAAGTCTGTGTGTGAATGTTATGCTCTTCTGCCAAGCCCAGTGGGACAAAAGGACAGCATTGTCAAGAAGCATCCATGCCAAACACATTCTAAATTCCAGACATGGTAATTTCCTATAAAATGCAGGAAGTTAGGGTCTACGATGAATAATGTTAATAAGAGAGTAGCTGTCATTCTCCTCACAGTTTCAGGATGAAGTCTTTTCAGACACACTTCTATATCAAGAGAATATAAACAAAGCCCTTAAATAGTAGGCTGCTCTCTCCATTGAGTGATGGAGAGAGCAACCTACTATTTATTTTAAGGGCTTTGTTTCCACTACCCATTTTGACTAGATCAGTGGAGACTAAAATGGCTGCTTGGAGGAAAGCAAGGTGGTACAGAGGAAAGTCTTAAGAGAACAGGCTCACCAACTGAAAAAAAAAAATAGCTTTCTAGGAGTCATTAACCTGTTAAGTATGAAAACAGCAAGAGTGCATATTTGACCAGAAACAGAAAACGACTACTTAAGAAATGAGCATGAAGGTGAGCCCCATGGCAAGGTAAGGTCTAATATAACAGAAAATCATTTTTGCCCTGTGAGAGATTTAAGGTCAATTTTGCTTCCTATTTCACATGAGTTGTCTCATCTCATTTCAAGATCGAGATACTAAAGTTTTATCAATAAATAAACTTTCAATAAGTATTTCTATACATTTTTCCGAGCCCTTTTATTATATACACTTAAAGCTGTATAACACTTTTGCAGCTACTATATTCTTCTCTTTTGTTCTTCAGAGAGAATGAAGGATGCATCTTTGCTGGCTCTACTGCATTCTCATTTAGAGCAGTGAATATTGCCAGTAGCAGGAAATGCCTGAAAGCTCTTGGTGTTGTATATTCTCCTGTCTCTGCCAAGAGGGACCAATTCTCCTGTAGGATTAACATGTCCTGCAGACTGACCTTCCTTCCTTGGGAATATTTTGAATGATTAATCAGTTTTCAGTCACACACAGCTCCAGAGATATCAGCACACAAGTCCATGTCAAAACTACGATATGTGGCCAACGGTAGGGTATGCACAAAAACTGCAGGACAGATTATATTCTAGACAGCAGAGCATACTGCCAAGAAGCTGAAGCAAACAAGGTCTAATCACACAGTGTTAGGACGATCTATATCTGTTCTGGAAAGAACCAAAGAAAGGTTGATTTCATGAACTTCCCACCTTAAAAAAAAAAAAAAAAAAAAAAGACTTCTTGGACACCAGTGCCAAGGGGAGAACTGGAGACAAAGTTACATCCACAAAGCTTTAATATGTGATCTACCAGCATTCCCAACAACCACTGCTGCTGATCATCCTGATGGAAGGTTTCATGCCTTTCATACCACGTATAACTCACTAGCTCAGAATTCTGACCTCAAACATATCTGTGTACTTCAGAGAGCCACTTGGAGAGTTTCATAAGGTTAGCTTGTACATGTACATATGTATGGAGAAAAAGGAAGAAAAATGGAATGAGTCAGACAGATTTAGATGTGTAGAACTTCATATTAAACTCACAGATCTCAAAAAACCTGCAGGAATTTATGCTGCTAGTGTGACAAAATTAAGTTTCACTATCCTGGGGGCTTCTCCCTTGACCTAGACTTGTGTTTTCTTTGCTCCCAAGATAGCTCATTTTTCTCACTGTGGAGAAGAAAGTCAAACTTATGCTGTCTTCTAAAGCTTAAACACACAGGCGGTAAATAGGAGAACCAAGTGTTGGAGCTAAGAGTTAAGAATTTAGGTATTACAGATCTTGCTATGTTAGGTCTCCTTGGAAAAGGTTTCAGGTTCAGAATCTGAGAGACTTGGAGACAACTTGGAGAGGTGACCATTTGTTACAATTTGCTTCAGGAAATAAGCACCATTTCATGAATTCTAAGGCTTCCCCATCATGAGGTGTTCCCCCCCCACACACACACACCTCATACCGTCTAGAAAAAAAAAAAAAAAAAAAAAGTAATGTCTCATCCTAGGTGAACAGAGTATAAACCTATATTTCATAAACATTTGATTGTTTTGGAGCTTCGGTACTTCCTAACTGCTTTCCAAAATGCTTAGGATACTATACAGTACATAAGCTTACCTTCATCATGAGGAATGGGAGCAGAAGCTTCAGACAAGATTGCTAGATTAGCTGTATTTGAAGAAAAGGCTGTCTGAGCCTACAAGGAAAGAAACACATATGTATTATCTTGTATAAGTGGGGAGGAGAAGAAAAAAAAAAAGAAAATGAAGCCAGAAGACAGAGTATCTTTAAAAATAATAATAAAAAAGTTATCATTTATCTTAGAGCTCTGAAGTCAACCTTTTTCTTTGAAATAAATGACTTAAAAGCTACTGTAGCACATTGAACTACTTCAACAGATCAACTTCTACCTTCCTCAGAAAAGGAACTGCAGTAATGCAGAAAGACTTCACTGTCAATCCAAGCTCTGGTTTTATTAAGTTAGAGAGCTTAAGATCTCCTTAAAAGGCACATTAAGCTTCATTGAAAGAACTTTAGGAAAGTCAATTGCATTTTAGGCTTTTGCAGAGCATTTGTAATTTTTTTCCAGCTGAATCACAGCAATTGTGATATCTGCAATTTGCAGGGTCTATTCATGAGTTAATGTGTCATAGCACCTTATTGCTTGCAAGTTACTATCACCATAATATTTAGAAATTACTAGCTTAATATCTCTGAAAGAACTGAGCGTTCAATTAGATTGATTCAACTAGATTGTTTTTTCCCCTAGAAGGGCTCCCAAATGCCCAGCTTTACAGCACGCACATTGATCTTAGAAGTTTCTATACTACTTATTGGCTTGCAATATAGGAGACATCACTAAAGCAGGTCTATTTCCTTCCTTTTCCCAATAGGAGAGCTCTCCTCTTTAGGACCCTGCATACTCATAACCAGTGAAAAAAACTCTCTCACAGAGGCTTATTAGCTGGGAGGGAAACAGCTCTTCTGGTATCTTCAGCACGGTTGAAAGACTGTGGGTGGGGAGGGAAACCACTAAATGCTCGGCGAAACACTATGCAGAACAGGATACATGAATCACCTAATTCAACACAATGGTCAAGTTACTCAGTATTTTTAAGGAAATAATGCTTAAAAATAGTAGGCTTAGCAGTTTTCTCAAGGGAGTTTCTTTTAGAAAGAATTTTTAGAGCAAAAGTGACTACCATCTACAAGGAAAGCCTCCAATTAAATGGTGGACAACAGAAATAGCTTCGAATATTTGATATAACTAGTGCTTCTAGTTTAACCAGCAGTCCTTTTAATCTCACTCACTCGACATAACAGATTTAGTCTCTCAGTACTCAGCAACCTCCCCCCAGTAAATTGCCTCAGCTATATTTAAACAAGATCTGCACACTGCACTTATATGTAAGGCAAATGATTTAGGCTTTCCTAACAAAAAAACAGCGTAACTGGAACAGCTCACTCGTGCAATAATGACGTTCTCCAGAAGTGTTTTTACTTCCCCATTGAAGCTCTGTCTTGTACACAACCTAGTTCCTCCTAAAAGTGAGACACTGTCACATAGCTGTTCAAGGACAAGTCTTTTGCTTTGATGACAGCAGTAAGAATATTCAACTCTTTCCCTAGGGATCTGCAATCGAATGCTCCCGATTCCTTTCTGTCCCACCTCTGCATGAATTTCCTTACACACTTAAGTGTCCCATTTAACTGGCAGAAATTCCTGCAATCCTACTATTTGAAAATTGTCCAATCAAAATTTATATAACAGCCAGTATGTCCATTATTTTCTGGGAAAATAATCTTTGATATTACAGTGTCACTGAGGATAAACCTAAATTAACAGAATAATTTGTCCCACTCTCCACTGAAATATCTCTGAGCTTACTTTTATTTGTCAGCGGAAGACCATAATAGAGCTGACAAAGTTGTAGCCACATGAACATGAGCCTCTGGCCAAGTTAATAAGCCCGGCTGAGAATGTGCACAAAATTTTAGAGCAGATGAGTCCCTGCTCTGTATAACCTAGATAAGTCTTACAGTTTCATGTTTACAGAACTCAGCATCAATACCCTCTCTGCATTTCATCACAACTTCTTTAAGTAACAAGAAGAGTTAAGTAAAAAGACCGCATTATTTGTTTCACTGTAACATGAACACTAACAGATGGGCTATGAGAGACCGAGTACGTTCTTGGCTCCAGACTGTTTTTTAGTTGAGCATTACCTGGTCATAGCAAGTTTGGAAAGATCAGAAGAATCTGTCACAGGAGAGTGACACCGGCACAGCAGCTATCACTTCAAGGCTTCCACCCCACACATAAAATAGTCAAGACAAGGCATTCTACCAGGGGACAGCCAAGAAGTTAAGAGGCTGTTCTGAGGGTTTGCTCACTTGCTTCCCGAGGAGATGGAAAAGGACACCTTAGAATTGATTATAATTCATTTCTGTTGTTCAGGCAGGAAAGTAAGAGAGTTTACATTTAAGAGAAGCATAGGGGAAGATGCTGAAGAAGCTGAGAATCATTTCTTTAAGGTTAAGTTTCCCTGTTTTTAATTCGTTAGAATATCTTTCTTTACTTGCTTTGACAAACATTGCTTTTGTCTTGTCTAATAACAAAGCTGCCAATGCTCTTATGTGCAAAGAGCGTTAAACAAGTGTGATAATATAGTGCACTGTGAGAGCTAATCCCTACCCTGGTGGTGGTAAGGGGCGCAGTACCAGTTTTCTGAGCCAAAATGATCACAAAAGTTTTCAGCCACATGTCTGGACACCAGGAATGAGACACAGCAAGCTTACTGGTTCAGCCAGGCCCTGAACCCCATCACTTTGGAGTTGCCCTGCTGTGCAAGTGGAGACTATTCATGTTTGTCTTGTTAAGGTCATACTTAAAAACCAGTAGCACGCACATTAACACATTAAAGAACTTCCTGAGCTAGTAGAATGAGTATATTTAACAGTATTAATCATATTATACCAAACCATAACTGTTTCTACCTTCTAGAATGTAATGGCAAAGTTAGCTCTGTTTTTGTCATTAAGCCTTATCTCATGAAAATCTACTATCACATTTTACCATACCTGAATAACCTTGTCCACCTTCAGATCTTCCAGGGAAGGGTAGAGAGACATTTTGATGCAATCTCACTAGGGTAATAAAAGGAGAGGAAAAAAAAAAAAAAAAAAAAAAGGTCAGATGAGATGTATCAAAAAAGCACTTACTCAATATTATAATTTAAAGCAGCAATAGAGACACAAAGCATTAGATGAGCAAGTTGTGAAGTCCTCAGCTGATCTGTGGCCTGCAAGTCTTGGCATTCCCAGCATGTAGCAGTTGCAGTTAAGCCCCATTAAGACTAGCCATTTAATGTTATCCACAGCTGCCTTTCTGTAATAGGCTTTACTTCCTACACTCAGTGTTATCAAAGCTTAGATCTCAGCTATGAAGAAAACCTATCCAGAGAAACTGCTCCAAAAGAAGGACTGCAAAGCCTTTAGGATGCTGGGATGCAGGGATACAGAGGTACAAGACACCTAATCACATCCCTTCTTGTAAGGGGGCGTATACTTTATAATGACTGTCGAAGATTTCACACTGCCATTCAAACCTATCTAAAAACAGGTTCTGAAGTTTCGGCGGGTAGTCACCAGAGACAACCGGCTTCCAGAGAACACAAGCCAGACGGCCCGGAGCGGAGGAGCATTTTTCAAGACGCCAGGACTTCCGCCTGCCTCTCACGTGACGTTGGAAAAGGCCCGGAGCAACGTAGCAAGAAGGGGGCCGGAGGTGGAGAGAAATCAGAGACAACCACCACCACCCCCACACACAGGTCCACGGGACTTCTAAGGCACCACAGAACCTTATTTGTGTAACCGTTTAGAAGTAACTCCAGGCTGAAAGGGACCACTACTTAACAGCTATATGCAGAGAAACTCATTAATTTAAGTTGATAAACACCCCAAGTACTGATATTATACTGCAGTAATATAGCTGACACTTCTTATCACACCAAGGTCATCAACGATGTTTCTAGTTATTCAGCAAACTGCCTGACAGCCCAGTGTCATGTCAGACCATAACCAGAGCATCGAAATATGCCAAAACTCTGATAAGAAATATCAATTCAATCAACTGTGTAGGTGTGGCCTATTACTTTGCAAAAGCTAATTGTGACTGATGCTTCTTGTCAAACCAATGCAACTAAACTAAACATAAAAGAACTTCCAGGTATCAAAAATTGAACATGCACTGTTAAAAATATCAGTTTAAAATTCTGTTTAAAGCCAGTGTTGACCTGAAACAGTCATACGTTTTCCCTCATCAGAGCAGACAACAGGAAATGCAAGTCCAAACCTGATGAAAGCCTCACACAGATAAGCAGTCCTCCAGGCTTGGCGTTTTGCTGCCAAATTACCTCTAAAACTACCCACAGAAGCAGACACACAATGTACTTCTAAGCTACCTCCATGCCAGCAGGTTTAACTACAGCTTCAAGTACTGCCACCCAGTCATTAAGACTAGTATGATCCCCAAGCACTGCGAAGGCACATGCCGCACAGGTAGCAAAGACACCTCATTTTAGGGTGATGGGGGGAAGGGAAATGTGTTCTGCTAACAGAGAACTACATTTTCATATGCAAGGGAGAGAACAGCACAACATCTGTTGGTTTCTGGTCCCAATGACCAATTTTTCTTCCACAAACCACTTCCACTCTACACAGCAACTGCTGGTAATGTTCGTCAGAGAGGGCCATCGCAAACCTCTTCCATGTACCAAGAGGAGCATGGTATTTCCTGTAGGACAGCACTAGCAAAGTTAAATACACATTTATTCTTGGATCGCTTAGGAAGAGCTTACCCAGTTATTTCACAGCCACGTAGGCCCCCTCATCTCCTCCACTGGAGGTTCACAAGAGACCCAAGCACTTGTCAACACTACTGAGGAGCTGCTCTTCGCTTCCGGGCTATAATCTTAGAGGTTACTATTCTTGGGCTTCCAACTAAATAGCTGGAATTACAGTGGTGACAGTTATTACATTTACTGAGCAAATATCTTTATTCAAAAACAAGTATTTTCAGCTACTGCATCAGCAGTTTTAACACTTAACTTCCTAATTACAGGTCACAAGAGTATATAAGACTCCAGAAAGCAGTGTATTTAGCTTAAAATATGGCCCTTTGATAACCATTTTCACTATAGGAGACCACGAGTAATCTCAGGCATAGCCTGTCCATGACCTGTACCTAACGTTATTCACAGGATAAACAAGAGTTTGAACAGACTCTGAAAGGGACAGGAGCGAGCTAGAGGGTTACTGCAGCAGAGAAGCCACTAGCTTCCTTCCCTCTCTTAAAAGCCCACGGTGATTTGCCTTGACCTGCAGAATCATTTGCCTTGATCATTCAAATACTCCTAAATCTTGTAAAAAACAATGCATGTAGTAACCTATTAAAACCTTAGAAAAGAAAGAGTAGAAACAGAAAAGAGCGGAGCAGGATCAATGCAGCCCTAACTCTGCTAGGAGCCTCACAAAAAAGCTCTTCTGTAAAGACTTTTTTTTGAGGGGAGTATCTTTGGCTTGGAAACGCTACTGCGCAGCCCTTCTGACTAAGTAATCTTATTTACAAAGGAGAATATCCAATCACCGGTGCAGGAGCCGTGGAAAGGCCGCACTCGTGATATCCTTAGGCTCCCAGCAGGAAGTTTGGGAGGTGGAAGTAATCTCTAACAAAACAAAGTGGCATAACTGGAAGATGACGGGATTTTGGATAGATTTTTTTTCTGGTCTGAGATGACAGAGCTAAATGCAGCGGTTTAAGAATTGAACTCTGACGCTGGGCAGCTCGTAGGAACTGCTGCCAGGGCTTGGGAGGGAGGGGAATGGAAAAGAAAAAAGAAAAAACAAATGACCGTGATGATGAAAGTTAATAGAGGTAGTGGTTTTACTGTCTACTTTAAGCACTGTTTTTGACTTCCTGCAAAACAGCTAAAAACCTTTAAACTAGGAATTTATCGCTAAAGAGGACACATGACAAAATCTCCTGAAGGTCAGGAGACACTGGGAACAGGCGATTATTTCACAAGACCCGTCTTCCTCTCACAGCCAAGTTATTTTGTTTCCTCCCTCTTTCTGATACGTGTCTAATTAGCT
Organism: Tinamus guttatus; assembly: GCF_059628265.1. Lineage (NCBI taxonomy): Eukaryota > Metazoa > Chordata > Aves > Tinamiformes > Tinamidae > Tinamus > Tinamus guttatus. The sequence continues at coordinate 2,969,054 of NW_028288590.1, read as the reverse complement.
TCTGAGAAACTGCCCTCATTTTGCACTAAGCTCTGAAACTTGCCGCCTCCATCTCAGACTCAAAAGCCTCCCTCTCCCAGCAAGGCACATCCATTCCCCCTTCAAACAACTCTAAATCAGCCTAAAATGAGGTATTACAGCGGCCTGCCAGTCCTCTCGCGGACACACAGGCACCAGCTGGGAGAGCTCACATGAGAAAAGCCCGAAAAAGCCCCAAAACGAAGCCTCGTCCGTAACAAAGCGACCCCCAGGCACGGGCTCCCCGCGCGTCGGTACCGGGGCAGGGCGCGACATGGCGGCCCGGGGAAACGGAGGGAGGGACGCGCCGCTTCCAGGGGCGGAAAAACGAAACCGCTTCTCCTTGGCGGCGGCGCCCGGGGCGGCCGCGCTCCCCCTTCTCTTCCCTTCGCTTCCCTTCCCTTCCTTTCTCTTCCCGGTGTCGCCATGGCGCCCGCGGCGCCGCTCCGCGCGGGAGCCGTTAGGGCCGTTGGCGCCGCCGCGACCCTCGCCCGCCCCGCGTCCCGCGCACAAAGGGCGGCAGGAGGGAGCCCCGAGGGGCGCCCGCTGGCAGCACCCCCGTTCCCCGGCGCTCACCTCAGCGCGCACAGCGGTCGCGGAGGGTCCTCGGCGGGCGGAGAGGCAACGGCGGCGGCAACGGCTCCCGGCGGCGCCGCTGCGAGGGGAGCGGGGGCACCACGGGGCGGCGCCGCGCATGCGCCGGCCGCGGCAGCCGTGACACGGCGCGGGGGCCGGGCCGGGCCGGGCCGGGCCGAGGGGGCGGCCCTGGCGCGGGGCAGGACCCGCCGCCGCCGGAGGGTTTCACAATCTTCGCTCCCCGCGGCATTTTCCACTTTTTGTTTATTTATTTTAACTCGTTCTGCTTTCTATCAGTTACTGCGTGTTTGGGCTTCTCCTTTTTCCCCTCCCTTTGCGTATTTATAAAGTGCAGCCCTCCCCGGCTGACGCGCGGCTTAGCGCCGCACCCAGGGCTTCTCTGGCCCCGTGTTCTTCTGAGATAACGCACGTCTCTTCGGGACAAAACACCCCGGGGAAATCACGCCTTTTTTTTTTTTTTTTCCTAAATACAAACTCAGCCCGCTATCGTGGCTAGTTCCTCAGGCAGGTAGCTCTGCTGACCACCAAACAAGTGCCAGGGCAAAGGATGGGGGTTGCTACAAACAGGGAAAAAACAAGGCGAAGAGGAAGGAAAGGGAAGGGAAGGTCCCTTTCCCCCTTAGCCACAGTTATCTAATTTCCAGTGCCCATGAAATTATAGCTATGTTTGAACAGGTTTTGGTTTAATCTATGTTTTTCAGCCCTCCCAAGCTCTTTGGATCTGCCCGGTTGTTAGCATCCTCAGGGAGCATCACGGTGCGTTGTGTCCTGGTACCAGACACAGCAGTGCCGGACTTGGAGGTGCAGCCCCTCTCCAGCTGCTCGGGAGGTTTCTGGTTTTATTGCCAGTCATCAGCCAGATCTGTCTGAACCGTTACCTCCCGAGTCATGCAGCTGCAGGCCACTGAAGAAGTTTTTGAGAGCAATTTTGGACTTACAGTATGAGCTCATAAAGTTTCTGTTAGGCACCTTTTGGGCAGGGAGGATGGAGAAAGGGAGGGAATCTAGCACTGACTTCATACTAACAGTTACTGCTACATTTTTGTGTAGTCAAAAGTGGTTTTTAACATAAGCAAAAGACTGAAAAGTGTGTATGGAGCTTTTCATCCTGTGGTGAGCTCAGTGCGAGTAAAGCCCTGTGTCCACACTGGGTAGTGGTGCACGATCAATGCACGTCTGGATTTTACCTAACAGGCTGTGACAGAACATGCTTTATTTTTTTATTTATAATGATGACCTAGCCAAAACACTGGGCTCCATATGGTGCTCCATACAATTTATTATTTGTTTGGCATAGTTTGGGTGCACTATTAACAACATGTAATCTAAAAATAAGGAAAGACCAGGCAGGCCAGTAGCTCTGGTACCACATCCAGCTGAGGGACTGAAAACACTTGCATGGTTCTTCCTCTGAATGCATCATGAAACACAACTATTAAAGATGCTCTAGGTTACCCTGTGTGTGCAGCGGGGTTGGACTTCAGATGATCTCTAAAGGTCCCTTCCAACCTTAAGGATTCTGTGATTCTATGATCTTAAATTATACCAGTATGAGGGTGCAGCCTGGCTTAAGCCCTGGTTTTGAATAGAGAAAGATTAACCTTGTTGTACTGAAATGGTTTCTTAAAATTATCATTTTGATAATGATCAAAAATGATCAAATGATGACCAATGATCAAAAATCATAGGAATGAAACATAACAAAACAGAAAGATAATTATTAGAAGAGGGCTCTTACTAATCTGTGCAGCACATGCACTGTTCAATATGTTTCAGAGCCTTGATTCTTTGAACACAGAGACCAAAGAGTCTTCCAAACACAAGCCCACTCTACCCTAAAAGTCTGAGTTTCCTTCCCAGAGAAGCTGAGACATCAAAAGCAATATGCATATCCCTCAGTCGGGAGGCGAATGCAAAATCCGTGAGAAAAACATACTTTTGTGCTCCAGAGTTTGAACTCTGGCAGCAGCAGGACTTGGTTGTACCTTTCTGTGAACTCTGCGAATATTGGGGAGCTCTAAAGATTTGGAGCTGAAACACCCAAACAAGTGGCTCGCAATTAATTCCTAAAGTATTTGCAGAAAGGTTTCCAGATTACCAATTGTTTGAGAGAAGTGGGACAATTGACATTGTTATCAGATTTTGCTCACTGAAAATGAATACCCATGGGCAATAGCACAGTAATTTTCCATTGTTTATATACTATTATTATTTTTACTAGTCATAGGACAACTTCCAAAGAATAATAGAAACCACCAGATGAGTATCAGCAGCTGCAAAAATCTTAATCAAATAATACATGGTAATCACCCAGAGATTCACATTCCTCCTTGGAAGCTGGAAGTAAATTATGCTTGTGTTTCTTAGGAAAATCTCCACCTTTGCAACAATGAGACATTAAAACTGGTCACTCAAAACATATAAACACTGTGCAGGAGAGCACCCTGGCAGCACTAGAGGTAGAATAACTGTATTAAAGAGGTTCTCTGCCTTTAGGTAGAGTGTGCTAGAGGGTGTTAACTGCTCCTGCCCTAGGCTGGGTGCAGAGAAAATCCTGATGACAGTTTGCATTTCTAGAACAAACTGGCCCCAAGCTAGTTTAAGCAGTTCTCAGGTGCTGCATTGCTCTAAGTAATGATTCACGCCTATTTGTTGTAAAGAAGCATTTGGGGAATTTGCAAAGATTTAAAAAAATGAATTCCAACATGAAAGAAAAAAAAAACTATTATGCCCAGTAAATTACAGTAGAAGCACTTCACAAGCCAGGTTTTTAACATTAGAAACTGACAGAATTAAAATTGCCTGGATCATTTGTGTTCTGATTCCCTGTTTGTATGTTAAAGATCCAGTCTTTCCATGACAAAATAACTATTTTCACTCTCATCAGCCCATAGGATAGACGGTGCTCAGCGAACATACAATTTTCCAGTGACCAGTTTGTAGTTCTGTGCCCTGATTTCCTGCCTGCTATTCAAACTCTACTTTAAAATTGGAAATATTTAGGTTGTCACAGTCTTTTCTGAGTAACACGCTAGTGTCTGGTTCCTTTGAAAACAGTCATTAATTATTTTTTTTCTACTATAATTGCCAAGATACAGTCAGGGAATTGAGACAACTCAAATATGCTCATAATGCTCTGAGCTCTCAGCTCTACAAACTTTTTGTGAGAATTACTGAACAATATTTGTTAAATCAGAACCTAAGTGATCTCAATCAGCATCACTTCTGCACATTAAACTCCAGGGTCTCTACAGGGCAACTGAAAAATGAGAAAAACACAGTGGTCACTTGAGAAGAGTCTGGCTAAAGGATTTGTTTGTCATTACACAGGAGCCCTCCGGCACAGGTGGGAACAGCATGGGATTCTGCAGACCAGCTTTCCATGGCTCAGTCCCTGTGATCCCTCTCCTCATTCATTAGATACCTTTCAACTTTTATAGCATATGAAGCAACCATCCTGCAGACAAGAGACTCCTTCATGCACAACCCTGAATCGAGCCTAAGGGAGGGGAGGCAGGAAGGGAGACTCAGGAAGTGGGTGGAATTGAGCTCTGTGCCTAAACGCAGAAGGGGTGACTGTGCTTTTCCTGTACCTAGTGCACAACTGGGACTTCACTGGAAAGGTCTTTAATAAACTAAACAGCTCTGTTCTACATCTGACTTACACATTATTATGTTTTGAATTCTATATCCTATATTTTAATGTAACAAAACAGAAACTGGAAACAGAAGCTATTAACTATTAGATCCTGCTTCCTCGGGAATTTATTTGTTTTCCTTTCTCTTGTGAGTGAGCACTTTCTATATTCACCTTAGACATGCCCTAGTTCAGGCAGAAGGTGTGGTCCATGATTCAGGCAGCACTGGTGAAGTTCTGTGGTCTGGATGAAGTCTGTGTGTGGACTACACATGCATCCAGCTGTCCTCAAGATCTACAAATAAAATAACCTGAGATTTTACTGGATCATGATGATAAACTGCAGTCAGCTGAAAATGAAAATACAGCAGGAATTTCAATGCTACAACCCATTCATTGAAATCACCAGGCAAATCTTGCTGTGGCCATAGCTGCCCTCAGGGAGGACACTCCTGACCAGGTCTCCTTCGCATTTCGCTAACGCAGAGTTCAGTAGTAGCAAGAATGGAGTGAGGAAATCTGGGCTCTGGGATTCAGTGGAAGCCTGGTATATTCTCCTAAAGCAGTGATGAGGATATATTTGAACAGACACCAGACTCTAAATTGGGGTAGCTGAGACAGAGTCAGATGTTCTCCCTTTGCTGCTTTTGCTATGGGAACTGTAATCTCTGGCAGAGGGAGAAGAGAGAAGCTAAGCATGAGAGTGACTGTGTTATAGCAACATACAGCAGAAGGCATCTGTCAGAACTGGTGTTCGTGGGGACCAGGGCGTTAACACTGCAGTGTTCATGGAGGCTGCCTTGGGAACTCAAATTGCCTTGAGTGATGGGAACCTCACCTTATTTGTGACTCACCTGCAGGTGCTGCGGCGGGGGCAGAGCGTCCTTGCGTGCCTGCAGCGCTGCTGCAGCCCTCGCTCCCAGCCCCGTAACTCCACACTTTCTGTTCTCGCAGCACAGGAGGTTTTGGAAGCCCGCCAAGGCACTTCTGACGACATCAAAAGTGTTTAACTTTCGAGAACAGACTCTCGAGCCATATGGCTACTGAGCACTTACGCTTGTCAGTAATGGGAACGTTATTTGTTCCTATTTGTAAACTTTCTGGCTGTTTCACAACTTCGGTCTTTTGCCTGGAGTTTTATGTATCATCTTCACCTCCTGTCCTCTCTTACATCTACCCATCATCCCTTATCCATTAGTTCTTTCTTTTTCTTACAGTATCATATTTTTTGGTATATATTTTTTCACTTCTCTTTTTGTGGTTTAAGTCTTTCCATCTGCGAAGCCTATTTAGGTTGAAAATATATATACAAACATGGAGAAATAGATGGATAATATGCAATATTCCAGCAGTTCTGGTAGTGAAAAGTCAGGATTACTGTGGAGGCCTGCTTCACGGACGGTAGTGCAGGATGCCTTGTTAGTAGATAACCAACCTCAAAGACAGCAGTGCGGGTGTTCTTCAGCAAACAAGGAGAAAAAGCAACTGTATGGCTGCTGTGGGACCGAGAAGCTGACTGGATAGTCTTAGTGTAAGCTTTTAGATTATTGGCTTATTCAGTAACGGTGCTTCGTGTTGTATCCGGGACAGCACGGTATGTAAGCTTTATCTGATGCTCAATAAAACGTCTTTGGTTCATTATACCAGAGGCCCTGCTCTCAACACACCATAAATAGTGCCGGAACAGGGACGTGAATAGGCGGCAGACACGCTTGCCATGCGGTGGCGAAGCTCGGCTGAACAAGGGCTGAAAGGAAGCCGGCGCGCACAGTTACCTTAGTGCTGGACGGGAGGTAAGCAGCCAAGGACGATGGAGAATTCCATGACTTGAGAGCAGAAAAATGTAGTAGAAGTGCTTAAACATGTGTTGCATAAGGAGAGGAGGATTTTAGAAGAAATGGACTTGAAATGCTTATTAATTTGGGCTCAATAATGTGCCACAATTGAATGCCCACACTGTTTATGATCCCCAGATCTGGGACAAGATTGGGGTCCGCCTGTGGGATAAAGCGACCAAAAATGATAAAATAGTGGCCGACCCCCTTGGATCTTGGCAAACCCTTTTTGAGGTATTAAAAGCCTTTACAGGGTCTCCCTCTAGAGACTCGGGCAAAACAAAAGGGGAAATGCCTCCTGCACCACCTGGGCCGGATCACAGTGCGGATCAAGGTATGGCGTGTGCTCGTGTGGATCCACCTGACAATCCTTTAGATCCAGGACCTGCAGACCCCTGAACAAGAGCCAGAGTTATTCCCACTAGATCTGTATGATCAATGGGCTGGGGTCCGCCGAGAAGCTAGGAAGGCTGGAGACGTGAAAGTGCTATCTGCTTTCCCAGTTGTGCATTCGCGCAACCAGGGTCTACAATACCAGCATCTGGAGCATAGCATTATAAAAGAACTCCGAAAGGTAGTGTTAGAGAATGGGCTGACGGCTCTTTTTACCATGAACTTACTGGAAAGCATAGCAAAATTCCACTGGCTAGCACCACACGACTGGAGACTAATCACTAGGATGATACTGACTGCCATGCAACATGCGATCTTCATGGTGGAATGGTGGCACTGCGCCTCGACCCTATCACTGGAAAACCTCCAGCAGGGCCCTTCGCTGAGAGCTGTGGATATGGATGCACTTATGGGAGAAGGGAGATTCCACCCTCTGGCCATCCTTGGGACAGGAGTACCAGCAGAAGGATTAGCGCAGATTCATGGGCTGGTACTTAAGGCTTTCTGAAAGGCCCCTGAAGCCAGACAGGAAGAGCAGTCATTTGCAAACATTTGGCAGAGTGTTAGCGAACAGTTTATGCAGTTTTTGGATTGATTACGTGAGGGAATGGACAGGTGGATGGTACTGGGACCCGGGATGTCTTGTTTAGGCAGCTAGCTGTAGAAAATGTGAATGCAGACTGCCAAAAGGTGCTCAGACAGATACGAAATCTTAATCCCACCGTAGTGGTTATGTTGAAAGCCTGCCAAAATATTGGATCCACGACATATAATACAACCATGCTGACTCAGGCTTTTGAGGGCGGGCATGGAGCAAGAGTGCTGCTTTTGCTGCAGTAAAGAGGGTCACTTTAAGAAAAACTGCCCTCGCAAACCAAAAGGCTCCTGAGCGCCTGGGGTATGTCCTCCGTGCCAAAAGGGGCGGCACTGTGTGAGCCAGTGCCGCTCCAAGATCAGCAAAGATGGGAGGCCCCTACAAAATTTGGGAAACCGAAACTGCAGTCGCAGCGCACCTGGGAACCACGAGGACACAAATGCGTCCCGATTGCTCTGCAGCGATGCAAGCCAGCTCTCAGCCAGCACCGCAGGTAGCGCCGGAGTGGACTTGGCTACCTCCTGCGATGCCGAACTAAGAGACACAGGGGTGCAGGTGCTCCCCCCAGGAGTATACGCGCCCCTGGGGAAGGACATGAGTACCTTTCTGATAGGATGATCATCAGCCTCAAGTCAGGGTCTCTTTGTGCTGCCAGGGGTCCATGCTGATCACGTGGGGAGATCAGAATAATGGTATGGACACCAACCCCTCCTGCCACATCTCTGGAGGAACAAAGATCACCCAGTTAGTCTACTTTAAGACAAGCCTGCTGGCAGCAGCTGAACGGTCCCAAGGTGGGGGGTCTTTGGGTCTATGGGCACCGCTCAGATTTTTTGGTCACAACAGCTACACCAATCCTGACCACCATTAACCTGTGAGGCTCAGCAATCCCACCTCAGGGAGAGGGCTACTATTACTACCCTTAAAGATAGCGAGGCTGATGTTACGGTATTTGCTGCGGCAGCCTGGCCGCCGTCCTGGCTGTGCTGGCAGGGGTGTGGGGGTCACCGTCCCCAGGCAGAGCCATGATTTCGTGGTGATCCAAGGCCCTGAAAGGAGGACGGCAACTGTTAAGCCCTTTGTGCTCTCCTTACCCTATGGGGCTGCAATGTTCTTGGTCAGTGGGGAATGAAGATCGGAGTGAATTTATTATAGGGGCTGCTGATATGCAGCAAACTCTTGCCCCTACTTGGAAAACTTACTGTCCAGTTTGGGTCGATCAGCGGCCCCTCAAAAGGAGAAGCTGCAACTGCTCCGCCATCTGGTGGCTGAGCAGCTGCAGGCGGGACATGTCCTGCCGTCACCAAGCCCCTGGAATAGCCCGGTCTTTGTCATTCAAAAGAAAAGCGGGAAATGGCGATTGTTACAAGGCCTTAGACAGATAAATGTGATGATTTAGCTTTATCTGATGCTCAATAAAATGTCTTTGGTTCATTATACCGAAAGCCCTGCTCTCAACATGCCACAGATTACTTGTTAAGCATCAGCAGAGATACTGAATGCATTTCCCTAAGTCATCCTGCTCTAAACAGTAACAAGGGTAGCTCTTAATTAAGGGTAGCTCTTAGTTCGTGTCACTCCTCCATCATGTTCACAACTCACACAGCATTTCTGTCTAGCAGTCATTGGAGCTGAATTGCTGGAAGATCCCTATTCATCTCAGTTTATGGATGAATTATCCATCTATATTCAGTTGCAGTTTGTTTTTCTCAGGCCAGAGGCTGATTCACATGTAAATCTAGTGGACTATACTTTAGACAGTTTATTTAAGTAATTCCATCCTCATCTGTGTTCAGTTTAGCCTGGACAGTTGGTCAGTCTCACACTTCCAAGGTGCTTTCAGATGTCTATCACACTATGCCTTATTTTTCCTTTCTTCTACACACTGAAGACATTGTTTAATGCCATCATTTCCTTTAACCCCCAAAAGCTTTGGCTGCATAGATATATGATTATGAAAAAAATATATCACAGAAGAGGGACTGAAGGCATGATTGGTGGATTTCTGCCGCAAAACAGAATGGAACTAACTCTTCAATTCTTCTGTCATGTTCTCCAATAAATCATTTGAAAACAACAACAAAATAGGCTTAAAGATGGAGAAAATATAACATTCTAGCAATTCTAGCACTAGGGCACATGTATTTTCTCTCAGAAGAGTAGAATGAGGATGAAGAGCATAGCTGTGTGCACAGCACAGACAAACCCACCGTTTGCCAGCTTCTTCACATTTTGCACAGCTCAGTAAAGCCCAGATGTACATTATAAAACAAATTTATATATTTACATACTCTAGGGCTTTCCTATAGGCTACATGTAAGCCACAAAAGGCATTCTCGGAGAATGAGCCTATATTTATATATAGATCTGAAGGAAAAGTGGTAGGGGGTTCTGAAAGAAGAAGGAAAGGAAATAGGCTAAACCAGCTGCAAGGGTAACTGTGAATGTGTTCGGTGCTTTCTTGTTGAGCCTTTCTAAGGGTTTGGAGACTTTGTTTTGATTTGAATGTTTGGACTAATCATGGCTTAAGACTTAAGAGTTAAATGCTTTTATCTTTTTTATCTTTATCTTTTCCCTGACAGTGGTGGATTTAGATGCTCTGCCAGGCACAGACAGTATTATCTTACTCAGCTATGTAAGCAGAAAGGGGCAAAGTCCTAAGCATGTGTGAAAAGCATTTTAGTTTGGATCAGAAGTGCAACACGAATCTCCCAAATGACCCTCTTACAAAACTTTATTCTGAATTTGGTGAAGCAGATTTGGAGTTCACAAACTGCATTGTGTGATTTTAGATGACTATAAACCTTTGCAGGCTATGAGCACATGTGGTCTGTTCCGCTAACGGATATTCAGTCTCTTTGGCCAGAGAACAGCAGTGTGAAGTAAAACAAAACAAGAAACAAAATGTAGGTAGAGCAGGCACCAGGTCTTTGGCACTACCTGTTTCACTCTAGGGATCTACTGTTGTGTTACACCACTCGCTACTGCTACATAAACTTGGATGAATAGGGACCTTCCAGCAACTCAGCCTCCGTGACTGCTAGACAGAAATGTTAAGTAAATTGTGAGTGTGATGGAGGAGTGACATGAATTAAGAGCTGCCCTCATTGTTTAGAGCAAGATGGCTTAACTCAGGGAGACGAACTCATACAATGAGTTGCAGAAGAGAAGCTCGTAAAGGAAGATGATATGTGGGAGGCAGGAGGAGTGTGAGAAAGGAAGGAAGGGAAGGAAAGGGGAAAGAGAGATAGAAAGAGACAGAGAGAGAGAAAGAGAGGGAGAGAGAAAGAAAGAAAAGAAAGAAAGAAAGAAAGAAAAAAAAGAAAGAAAGAAAGAAAGAAAGAAAGAAAGAAAGAAAGAAAGAAAGAAAGAAAGAAAGAAAGAAAGAAAGAAAGAAAGAAAGAAAGAAAGAAAGAAAGAAAGAAAGAGAGGGAGGTGGGAGGAGGGAGGGAGGGAGGGAGGGAGGGAGGGAGGGAGGGAGGGAGGAAGGGAGGGAGGAAGGGGAGGGAGGGAAGGGGGGGAAAAAAAAGAATGGAAATAACACAGAGCAGAAGGTTCTTCTAATGCCCTGCTCCATCTGCTGGGGTAGGCCAGAATAGCTTGTGACATCCTTCAAGCATTGTAATAATTTTCTACTGACTTATTATGTACCTATCTTTCTCTAAATAGCTATTCAGTAATAGTAAATTGTATCATTTTTGTAAGCAGAGCAGAGTTTGCTTGATTTCTATCTGCTCTGTGTTCAAATGCCTGTAATTAGACTTTTAAGTCTAATAGTATTCTTTAGAAACTGTTGTTTTGCTATCAGATGATATCACTGATCTGTGAGCTTAAAGGAAAAATGCTTGCTTTGAGAAAGTGCAGGTCACTTCACGGTATGAGTAGTAGTAACTCTTGAGTTTTTTTTTCTGCCTCCCGTATACATTTTGTTTCTCTGCCTCAGGCCCCAGCTCAATTCCCTTTTGTTACCACTCTCATTTTGTTCATCTTTTCTGGTTGTTGTATATGGCACCAAGAAAAAATAATTAACTTGAAACTTGCTGCTCTAAATTACTAATCATAAAAACATAGATTTCGTAATTTCTTTTCTATCTTTTTAAGGAAACCTGTCAGGACTCCAGCATATTATTATTCTAATTTAAATGAAAGAAAGGATGATATTACTTCCTGAGGTTTAGTTAGGAGCACTTCATATTAGAGGGAAGGTGGTATGACCAGGTTTTGATAGTAAGGCTAATGAATTTTGAATTGACATTCCAAAACTACAAAGGAAATCCCAGAGAGAAAATGAACTGATACGGTGTAAGCAAAGTTCCTGTAAATAAAAATACAAACATATAAACATTAGCTCATTCATTCAATGAAATAAATTCCCCTACAATGTTAAACTCAGTTTGTAGTGTTCAGAGGCAGCTGTCTTGAACCTGGATTCAGGGAAACCCGCTTCCTGAGCCTGCTTGGCTGGACAGTCCATCAGTGTCACCTCTTCTGGTGTCCCGGTGCAGACATGGTGCATCCTGCCTGCCGGACGCTTCCCAGCAAACACACCTGACACGTTCAGACACGTCACAAGGGTCTCGCAGGACACAAGAGCTGTATCTCGACCACACTGCATTCAAACAGCCGACAGAAGAAAACCATAGGTAGAGTATTTTCCTGGAACTAGATAACTCACAAATTTTGCAGAAGGCAAAGTACAATGTAAGTAAAAGCTGCCCTTTGAACAACTGTAACAGCTGCTAATATGGAGTGGCAGAATGCTACTGAGTAGCATTAAATTATTATAGATTATATAGATCACTGAATACCGAAATAGATCAATGATAATTCTTCTCTATAGCATATTTAATATTGTTCTTTTCAGATTATTGTAAACACCCAATCCTTGTTTGGGTACACAAGACTACTCCCATTTCCATTGGCCTAAGGAAAAAGGAAATAGTTTAGGGATTTGCTGGATTTACTTCTTGGGATACCATCTCTGCAGAAGAGATTACATTTTGGCATAATCAATTCATAACAGCACCCACTTTACACTGTTGCTACTATGCACTAAAATGATGGTGAAAATGAGGTGGGATCAGAAAAGGCAACATTTAAGTGGTGCCATCATTCCATTCCCTAGTACCACTTTTTTCTTGTAAGGGGAAGCACAGAGAAAATGAAGCACAGCAGCAGCGATGAGGAGCTGTATCACTTGACTACCCTGAGCTGCTCGCTGCTGGGGTAGTTCACCCCGGGAACCAGTGCTCTGGAAAACAGGAGGAGTTGATGAGCTGGATTGGTTGCTGGATGTGTGGGGTCAAGTCAACACTGTTGCTGTACAAGGGTCTTCAGTTTCTGGACTGTCCCTTGAATATAAAATCAATGTGATCACACCTGTCGTATTACCCTTAAAAATGCTGGTTTTCGCTCATGGCTAGAGAATAGTAAAATCCTGGTGCTGATGAAATCAATGGCAAAATTCCCAGTGACCCCAGAAAAGCTGGGATTTTCACTCCAGCCTTCAGGAAGCTCAGCAGTGTCATCCAGCATCTCTGCGGAGGCCGTGATCCACTGCCTGCAAAACACCTATGCTCTGAACAAACCAAGGTGCCAGCAACTCACAGGAGAATAACTTTCATAAACCCTGTAGTTATACGTAAAGATAAATACACTGCTTTAAATAGATGCTGTTATCTTTTCAAAAGACAATTAGAGTAAATGTTATTTTTACTTTATAGAATTACGAAGCACAAATACTGAGCAGTTCAATGACTGCTGTAGAATACAAGCATGGCTTCAATAGGTTTACCAGTAGGTGGTGATACACAATTATGTATCTGAATTTCTCCATCTGCAAAAGATTCTGAACTTTTAGTAGCTACAATTTGGAATTCTAAACTTTTAGCCATGTGGGATTTGTAAACTTCTATTTCATGCTGTCCCTTTTGAGATATCTTGTATATGTCTCACAACTGCAAAGTGTCTCCTGACTGTAATGTCTCAGAAACTCCTCCCGATCTTTTGTGTTGTGGCAGTGTTGCTCTCACACTGCTTTGTTGTTGTTGTTGTTGTGTGTTGTGTTGTTATTTTTCATCTGTTGATAAAAAATATTAGCCATTTCTGTTGATGAAAAATATTAACCGTTTTTACAAAATATGCAAGAGAGAAAAGTAAATCGTTTCTTCATAGAGTGTATATCTTGCTGAACTCCACTAAATAATTTTATAGTTATCCATCTGTAAATTTGCTGATAATTGCAACAGGTAATCAGCAGCCACTTGCAGTTCAATCACAGCATTCTGTGCTCCAGTGCACTCCTGAGTCATGAAGTTGTCAGTAACTGTGGGAAAAAATGATTCACTTCAGTTTACCTATCTACTCTTAGCTATTTAAACACCATGGGTAGGTCTTGGTTAATGAAAGCCATATGGCTACAACACATGAATTGAAACCAGGGTTTGGATGGATATTAAGTTGCTTCCGAGCAGCTGAGCAAAATAAGCCAGAAGTCTCCTGTAGACTTCAGGGATCACAGCAGCTCCTTTCCAAAAGTTAGCTGGGCCTGTTTGCTTTACAGGAAGAGTATTGGCTCCAGTACTCCAAGATTGCCATGACTATGACCATGCGTGGTCCACAGAATGGAGCACAGGCATGGGACAAGCGGCAGGCTCTGTGCATAGGCAAAGGGCATACACAGAAGAAATAGCTCTGAGCGTGTGATACAAGTGAAGTCTGCATCGTTCCCTGCACAAGTTCGAGCATAGAAGACTCAACAAAACCCTCAATAAACCAGCATGGATAGTTGTGCTCGTGTGCAGGTGGAAGTGGATGTTAAACATGTTTCAGTGAGTAAAATGTCAGCATGTGGCTTTGTCTGCACTCATGTCCTCTTTGAGTTGTTCTTTTTGGACTGGTTCTAGCTTAGCATTTATTATAGCTTAAAGAAAAGGCCAAATGGCAGGTATTAACAAGTGAACCCCCTGTCCCATTGACTTACCCAACTGTACCTCAATGCATTGCTGATTTTCTTTACTACACTTAAGGGATCAACACCCAAGACTGACATATTCAAAAATGTGAAGAGCTCATATACTCAAATGTATGTGGTGCTTTATTCTCACTGATATCATTGGCAGGGGACAAGAGTTCAGCCCAAGTCACATTGGTTCTTTTTCACAGATATTCCTTATATAATTTATGCCAGAAGTCTGCTTCGCAAACCAGGACAAAAACAGTGAGTATGATTTTTGTTTTTTGACTGTTTCTATACCCTCTTTGTGTGGCTGGGGGGCAAGAGAGACATTCTCAGAACATAAAGTGTTCTAGAAAATAGACACTCTCTTAATCAGAGTGGTGGCCACTGCTGGTGGCTGCAGGCAGCCCAGAAGAGCCAGCTGGGCAACACGGAGCCTCCAGGCCCTGCTGTATCAATTGGAAAGCAACTGGCTGAGCTTTAGCTGTGGGAAACAGGACCCAGTGTCCAGCCACAGCTCTGTCTATGTGAAACCGAAGAGCTTTAGAATATGATATCCAGAGCTTCACCCTGCTGGTATTAGTGCAAAAACAGGAAAGTGTGAAGTCCAGTGATACAAATGAGTGGAGGAGAATCGTATTTTTCATCTGCTGAATTTGGGGAAATATCTGTGGCAGACAATGCTAGCACTTAGATTTATTATAGGACATATATTACGGGCGGCAGCCTACTATAGTAGGTGGGCGATGATTTATTATTATTAGGGACTTCGAACTGTGTGAAAGTAACTTCATTCTGTTGTTGCTGTTATTCATCAAAGGTGTTGCAAAATAAAGGTCTCTCAAGTGGAAAAGAGAGAGCACATTTGATTTTCCTGCCAGAAAGAGTAGTTATTTATGGCAGAATGCCAAATAGCTGCAGTTCTTGCTTATACCAGGTTACAGTTTCACTGCTATTATATATGTAGAAATAAAAAAGAGAGAAGGCAGGAGACAAGCAGAGTAGTTGCTCTTGGCAACTGTAAATGCTATTCTCTTCATACTGTGCTACATCTAACCAAAATATGTAAGGAAAAGGCAGATATGACTGAACACTTTTACCTTCACAGTGTGAGGAGACAGAAGTATCGATTGCTGGATAAAAGTTATTGAGGTGTAAGTGTTAGACACAAAACTGACCAAAGCATCACACACATTGTTAAGTGTTGTTTGGACATAAAAAATCTGAGGTCTACAGACATGCAATAACAGAAGTAGACATAAACATAGTAAAATGTTCATACTTGTTTAGGGTGAGGAAATGAAAGTATTTAGTCAAAGATGACATCTAGAACTGGAATTTCCCATAGAGGGAATGAGCAGGAAATGAGAAAAAGTGGAATAAAGTGATTCTGCAAGCTCACTGTAGCACATGAAAAGGATTTTTTTCTAGGATTAATTAATTAAAAAGGATTAATTTTCTAGGAAAATTAAAGAAACACTTTTGTCTAAAAGCGAGTGGGGTAGGAGACTGGATCTTGACCTGACATACAAAGGGAGGTGATTTTTAGATTAAATGAGGACAAAAGTCAATGTAGTAAAAAGTATATTTTTCTCATAATAAAAATGTAGAATTTACTCAAATCTCTTTTAGTTTCTCTTTTAGAAATATTAGATCCCGAGTTGCTCATGAGACATCATTATATGTCTGAACCTCCTGCTGGGTGGCTGCAGGCCAGCTACTAGGGGGAAGCTAAAGTTTGGGCCCACACTAGTTAGCAGATGAAAGGAAAAAAAAGGCATCATCTTAACTGATTAAACCACTATCATAATGTCCTGTGGTTGTCCAAAAACCCTCATGGAAAACTAGTCATGGAACATGTTTGTTTCAAACAAGAAAATGCACTGTCACACAATAAAAGAGTCCTCGTATTTTTTTTTTCCCTTAACTTTTTCTAAGTCTTGAATTGAAAGACTTTTATTTAATGATCACTAAATTCATCCCAGATTATCCTTTCTCCTCTTCATTTCTATCCGGGAGTGCTCTCCTTCCCACAGCACAGCCTTGAGGTAAAACAGCAGCGAGGAGTCTGACTTATTTACTGCCAAATCAGAGTACACCCAGGAGCACCCGTGGCAGTGACCTTTGGGCAGCTGGAATACCTCCAGAAGTGATTTTATGCCTGAGTGTCTCCAGCCCAAAGCTAATAGACTGTTTATTCCAAATTCTCCCTTCTTGGCCCCTCAGGATCTGAACTAATAGCCATGCAATATAGCAGCTCAGCAAAAGCCTTGTTCTCAAGACTGGTTTTTAGGCTCTTCTTCCAGACATATCTGTCCCATACCTTTGATTCCACCTCCACCTCCCTAAAAAAGCCACCTCATTAAGAAAGTCACTCGTAACTGAGAACCAAAATGAGTCTACTGAGAATGAGGATTGAGTCAACGTTGCCGTGAAAGGCCCTGTCACTTGGGCCTGCTTGGAAAGTGCAGGAGATGAAGATAGATATTCCTCTGACATGGAGGATGTATCTTAGCTTGTAGTCTTCCAGGCTCATAAGGAAGCAGGTAGGCGAGGGAAAAGCTGGAAGTTAAGGTAATGAAATGATTTTGAGTTTTAAAACACAGAGGTGTGGAATTAGAGGGGTGAGGCATGTAGAACTAAAATTCAGGGCAGTGAATCATCATTTGTCATTCTTATCTTTGGAGCAGTAGGACAATGTAAGGGGTTTTTCTTTCTGGTTAAAGGAGATCTCTGAGTAAAAAAAGTAACTAACTGGTTGAATGGAGAATTAGAAAGGTCTTAGCAGTAGGTGAACATGGAAAGGACTGTGGAGAGAATGAATTAGAAAATGAAGGAGCTGGATCTTCTAGGTCTTCTGAAAATTCAGTACATTCTTCAGAGATTTTCTGAAACAGGACTAGCAGTCATATTCCAGAGCCTTAAGGTTGGCTGAATTGAGGCTCTACAGTTGGAGGCAAAGAAAAAAGGTTGAAGAATTAAATGGAAAGATAAAAGGTGAATTAGAAATGGAAGAGGATCCAAAGAGATTTAGAAACAGTGCAGTGATCTAATTCTGCTTTCTTCTGTCTTGCTCGGCATCATAAAAATCCTTTTTTATTTTTTTTTCCTTTCTACTAGAGAACTTTGTTAGAAGGAATAACTCCATTTCTTTAGTGATCTTTTTTTTCCCACCCATGCACATTAGAGCCTAGTCAATCCACAAGAAGGAAAAGGGAGGAGATGAGTAGGCTGGCAACTGAAGGACAACGATAACTTTACCCACCATTTAGTCCAGGCAGAATCTACTGGACACCTGTCAGTAGCCATTTAATTTATTGCTAAACTTGAACTCTAAACTGTAGTTGGTAAATCTATGGGATAGATCAAAACATATCTGAGAGACCTTCAAATTATCAACTATTACAGCTGTTTGATTACTTTGGAACTGCTACTGGTATGTGATATCAGCTCAAGGCCATGTCTGTAACTGTCCGGATCAACGAAGTTCTCTGCAAAAAGAGGCCAGAACAAAGACAAAATTGACTGTCCAGAAGTGGTTAATTAATAGCTTGTTAGCTCGACCAAATTCCCTTACATACACTGGTGCACCTACTGTATATAAAAAGTGACCTGTCTTCTGTACCGTTCTCAGCCACTTCTTCTGCCATACTGGCAGTTACCACTTCCAGGTTTTCCACTTGGAAGTTTTCGGGCATTGACCTAAAATGTTTGTAGCACCCTGGATCTGGGTAACGGTGGCAATACTTTGTTGTGTTTATTGGTTTCTTATAGGAAGAAGGAGGAGGAGGTAAGAAATCTTTTTTAAAATGCATCTTAGTGTACCCATACTGTGTGTGAGACTAAAAGCAGTGTAATCTGAGGAGTATCAAGTTGACAGGTGCAGTATAATGGAGGCAACACTGTAGTTTGAACTGTTGAGAAATTTAGGCTACATTTTTTGTGTACAGGCTGGGGTAATCCCTGGGTGTAGATACATAGCTATAAATCTATATTTGTCTCAATGAGGTAAGTACTGGGCTATAGTTTCACCTGTACTGTAATCACAATGAATTCCCACTTATTTCTAGTATAGTCTCATACCTACTTATATTCCTTATCTAACCTTTCATATCTAGTTACAGGCTTTAATAGAGATCATAAGTGTATGTTTACTATGTCAAATTCCTATTTTTTTAATCAGGAGCTTGTATCATTTTTACAGAAAGAACAAGAAATTTGTGTACTTGTTGTATCGTAATATTTTTGTCAGGCCTTTTTTTTTTTTTTTTTTTTTTTTTGAGAAAAAAGGCTATGATGGAATCACAGAATGGTTGAGGTTGGAAGGGACCTCTAGAGATCATCTGGTCCAACCCCCCTGCTCAAGCAGGGACACCTAGAGCACGTGGCACAGGGTGGCATCCAGGTGGGGTTTGAAGATCTCCAGAGAAGGAGACTCCACAACCTCTCTGGGCAGCCTGTTCCAGTGCTCTGTCACCCTCATGAAAAAGTTAAAGTATGAAAAAGTTAACTTTGCATAATATCCAATAGGATCATACTTGAAGAACAAAAATATTATTTGGAAGTTATTTTAGCATCTATCTTTTCACTTTATCCAATAAAGGAGTTATTTGATTTTCAGATTAAAATATGTCATTTAAGCCTAGGCTTAACTATAGTCATGTGCTTAATGATGCTATGTCTGAAAGACTAACTTTTATGCTTACTGAAGATCATGGCAAAATTCCCACTGTTTTCAGCACTGCAGGATCCAGTCCAAATGGGACATGCCAATAATAACAACCTTTCTAAACTCAAAAGTATATTCCTTTTGGGATTCAAATTAAATTGCCCAAGGACCTCTCAAACAATATCAGTGGGATGGTTTGTTTATTTATGGGTCAATTATGAAGCTGTGCATTTAAGTTAGGTCAGTGGAAACAACGTTGTATTTAACCAAGTGAAAAATAAGTTCCCGAGTTAGGGTTTAAAAAAAAAAAAGAGTGATGTAGACAAACTATGTTTCATGATGCTTATTGAAATGCATAAAGTTATTCTTTCTGCATAAAGTATACCAACAGCATAGCAGAAAGCAAGCATTACAACACGTCTAGCATCACTGCTTAGTAGACTGTCGTGGAGGAGACACCTTGAGGCACACTCCTAACTTCAGCCTTTGTTTGCATTTTGCAGGCGGCAGGGAGAGCCACCGCTTGAAAACGGGTTCCTTCCGTACCTGGGCTGTGCCTTGCAGTTCGGTGCCAATCCTCTCGAATTCCTCAGACAAAAGCAGAAGAAGCATGGCCACATTTTTACTTGCCGAATAGCTGGCAAGTACATCCATTTCCTCACTGACCCTTTTTCATACTGTTCATTGATACATCATGGAAAACACTTGGACTGGAAAAAGTTCCATTTTGCTACTTCTGCCAAGGTACCAGTTTAAAAATGGCTGTAATACTTAACATGCAAAATATCTGCTGTCAGGTCAGACAGTACCTAGTTAATCTCTACATAACTTCATAGCATAGCTACATTTTTGAAATAAAATTTGTTTTATATTTCTGTTCATTATCAGTTTATCAGTTTGGCTACTTAATAACTGCTTTGGTCAGTGAGAAAGTATTAGTTCTAGTATTAACAGTCCTTATTATGCTTCCCTCTAGTAAGGTAGGAAATTAAACTTTAGCTTTAATTTCTGTAAGAATTTATCATCAAGATTATGCCAGGCCTTAATTTTCATATATACAATTTCTTTTGTGACAGGCTTTTGGGCATGGTAGTATTGATCCAATGGAAGGAAACACCACTGAAAATTTTCATCAGACTTTCATTAGAACCCTTCAAGGTAATGCTCTAGATCCCCTCATTGAAGCAATGATGGAAAACCTGCAATATGTCATGCTGCAATCAAGAACATCTAAATTTCATCCTAATACCTGGGTGACAGAAGGACTTTATGCATTCTGTTGCCGGGTGATGTTTGAGTCTGGCTTTTTAACACTTTTTGGTACAGAATTTAATGCAAGTCATGATAAAAACCTATTGAAACAGGAAACCGAGAGAGCTCATATCCTAAATGCCCTTGAAAACTTCAAGGAGTTTGATAAGATCTTCCCAGCCCTCGTGGCAGGCCTGCCGATTCATCTGTTCAAGAGCGCCCACAGCGCGCGTGAGAAGCTGGGAGAGGCCCTGCTCCACAAGAACCTGCTCAAGAGGAACAGGCTCTCTGAGCTCGTCACCCTCCGCATGTTCCTGAACGACACCCTGTCAACCTTCGATGACAAGGAAAAAGCGAAAACCCACGTGGCAGTGCTGTGGGCCTCGCAAGCAAACACCATTCCCGCCACCTTTTGGAGCTTGTTCTATCTGATTAAGTAAGTCCTAATGCTTCTACTTCTCCAGATGAGAAGGCTCCCAATGCAATGGGAAATTTTCACACTGTTTCCCTAGAATAGGCAAAATAAGCTTTAACCTGACTGTTCCTTTCATAGATACTGAGAGGAAAATAGTTTATACATTGACTGGCCTACAGAGATTGAAGGAATTGTGCAGAATCTGATGGCAACTCGCTGCCACCCTGCAGCAGTGCTGTTACATGTGAATAAAGCTGCTTTGTCAGAATGAAGAGCTAGGTTCCTTAATAGAACAGGGCATTCAAAGCCTTTCATGGGTCAGATTTCTTGTATCTAATTTACCAAATTTCAGACTAAACTGTCTTATCAGGTATTTTCCTATAATTTGGGGTCACACTTAACTTCAGATATCCGCAGTGTATACTGTAACTGTTGGTCTTGTTATTCATGAGAGGGTGGACAATTTAGGGAATATTATTAAATGTCCATTTTAGAATTAATGTATGTGGATTGTAATCTCCCACTGCATGATTAACTCTATATATGCATCTAAAAGTCTGATGCTTTTACCTAGTCAGCAGGTTGCATGCCTCAAATTTATTTGCCAGTCATAATAATTGCAGTTCTTTGGGACTTTTCATGCCAAGAACCTCATTGTGTTAAATTTCTTTGTTCCTGGAGACTTTTAGCATTCAAAGTTCGTCTTTATAACAATGGCAGTATTGCATCCCATACTACAAATTATACATATTTCGCCATTACTCATGCACTCCATGTTTGTAAGAAAGTCAAGAAAGTGGAAGATACTATGCTGATTTTAGTATTAGAAAGATTCTTTTCAGATAGACAGAACATTGCCACATAATAGCACGCCACTAAGGATACATGATGTTGTAAAACTGATCCTGTTCTAATATTTTTTACCTGCAGTGGGGCTATTGCCTCATCTGCAGGCAATTGTTTAATTTCTTTTTCTTGGCATCACTTTTAGTGACCTCACTCAGCTGTGTGTAGTTTAGCTGGCCGTCTTATACACATTAGTTCTGTCCCACCCACCATGGAGAGAGAATCAAATATATGAAGTTCTTTTCCATTTTTGGAGTTAATATATCTTTGCTAGTGAATGAAAAACTGTAATTGTATTAGTAGATTTTGTGGGAACATTTTAATTTTAGAAGGTTGTACTTGTCAGCTAACAAACTGAAATTTAGTCAGGAATTAAATGAATGGCAAACCCCCTCTTTATTCTATTCTTAAGTGTGAGATCAAGTTATTTCTGCCATTTTGATTTCAGGAGTCCAGAAGCAATGAGAGCTGCTACCGAAGAAGTGCAAACTACTTTGGAAAGTGCTGGAGAGAAGATCACCTCAGACAGCAAAAATATTTCCTTGAACCGAAAACAGTTGGATAATATGCCTGTACTGGGTATGCTCATTTTATGGAGCAGTATGAAAAATCATCCTACAATTTTCAGAATCTTCTGCTTTTTATCGTATAACTAAATTACTATGTAACTAAATCACTATTATCAAACAAACACCAAAACAAAATCAATAACATTCTTTAGCAATGGTCAACACAATCTTATCAATTTCCCAAATAGTACTGAGAATATCAAAATTCAAATGATGAACACTTTTTTCTAGATAGTGGCATGTGTAAAAACTGCTACACAGCTTCATAGCATTAGAGAACCACGGCTAATTCAGAACATTTTTTTTTTTTAGTAGTGACTTAAGATCAAAATAAAGGATGTTGCCAGATTTTATATCTCAGCCGTTACTATGCAAAGCAAGGTCTTCTAAAACAGTTACTTGTATGTTCTCAGTGTCCTGCAAATGACAGGTACCTTGTTCAGAAATGACCAAGTTAAAAAAAAAAAAAACAGTTTATAGTGAAATAAACCCAAAATATAGCTTTTTGTTAGTACTGTTCTCTGTGCATCACCTTTAGGTTTCAGAAAGTCCAGTTCATTGCAGTAAAATTTTCTCTCACTTTCAAATACTTTGCATCATCTATTAATATAATTCTTGAGAAAAGTAGATTACGTCTTCAGTATCTGCAGATCTGCAGAAAGGATAATAAAACTAATAACAAATAAGAAAGACACTTTCTTAGATATTTATGAAGTTATTGTTAAATTATATCTTTAAATAAATGTAGGATCAGAGAGTGAGTCTGCTATAGTTCAAAATATAGGACCTCCCCCCAGGACGTACACATACTATTTCCATGTTAATAGTTCTTTTTCCTCTCCCTATAGACAGCATCATCAAGGAAGCAATGAGGTTATCGAGCGCCTCCATGACTTTCCGTGTTGCTAAGGAGGATTTCACACTGCACTTAGAGAAGGAGCTCTACAACATTCGCAGAGATGATATCGTAGCTCTTTATCCTCAACTGTTGCACTTCGATCCAGAAATCTATGATGACCCCTTGGTAAGTGTACCCTGGAGACTCAATGATAGGGAGGAGACTAACTGTCCTGTGCAATGCTAACTGCAAGAGGCCCTTACCTCTCTGCCTGCCTTTTATTTCTTAACAGTGGTAACTAGTCCTTAGAGTTATTCAAATATCCATTAACTTTATTTTTTGGTGGATTTTATTCTAGACATTCAAGTACGATCGCTATCTTGATGAGAACAGAGGAGAAAAGACTGACTTCTACCGCAATGGTCGCAAGTTAAAATATTATTATATGCCATTCGGGACAGGAATTGCAAAGTGTCCTGGCAGGCTATTTGCTGTCCATGAAATTAAACAATTTTTAACTTTGATACTTTCATATTTTGAGATAGAGCTTATAGACAGTAATGTGCAGTGTCCAACTTTAGACCAATCCCGTGCAGGACTGGGTATTTTACAACCAACCAATGATGTTGATTTCAGGTACAGATTGAAATTCCTATGAAAATACATGTTGTATTTGCTACGTATAAACCATATACTACAACATAAAATTTGTATATATTATATGTATATAAAAATAAGAATATTGTAAGACTGGGTGAAAATCTGTAGGAAGATGCTAATTTATCAGTCTGGCAGAAAATGCAGTAATTATACCATTATGGTACTGGAATGCAGTGGGGTTAATGTGCAATGCTGGCACATGTTTCCTCTTTTACTAAATGCAAGTTGGAATCTTGAGCTTATGTATCTACACTAGTCCTTCTCTTCTGCCAGCAAATATTTTCCCAGAGCAATAGAGTTACAATTTTGTCCCGTAGTTCAAAATAATTTTCAAAAATTCAACCACAGTTAACATTTGGTCTCTTTTATAACTGAAAAAAAAGATCCCCTTCATAGCTAAAATAGCATTTTATTGTAAAAAGGCAGACTGAGTGTGGGGAAAGGGGAGTTGCCTGGGGAAGTACCTTTATGTTTTCATGAAAAACTAGAAAAAAACTTGAAGAAAATCTACAAACCTTTCACGTTCTAGTGAAACTGCAAGAACTTGTATTATATTCATTGTTACATATTTCTTTTCAAAAAATTTTAAATGTATTAAAATAAACGATATGAGCCGAACAAAATGCACTTCTGAACCATGGGTGGTTTCAATTGCTTAACATTCTTCATGATTACTTGCTAATCCAAAGTCAGGTGAGCCTGCTTTAAACCAGACAATTCAAATGCCAATACAAGGGTAAATTAATAGCCATTCTGAGTTTGGCTGAATTTTGCAGCATTCTGTAAACTCTGTACTTCCATGGCCTGATGTTCTCTCTGTTCCCTTGATCTGTGAAAAGCTGAAGTGTTAAGTAGCTCCCAAAGCTGACTTGACAAGCAGCCACCCAAGGAATACTTACAGAACTGGGGGAAGGTTAAAAGCACCAAAGAATTCACCAAACAGGAAAAAATCAAGTTTTGAACACTGTGGGGTGGCAACTGATATGATCCCCATGTGCTGCTGCTCTCAGAGAAAGCACAGGAGATAGGAAAGCTGATGTCTCCATATTTGCATTGACTACTTGGTACTTTTTGCTCCTTCCTCTATTACGTGATAATCCAGATCCACACTAGAATTATATTCTCATGGCTTTGCTTGACTGATCTTGACCGGTTTTCCTGTGCCACTTGCTCTGGGTGTCCCTGCTTGAGCAGGGGCGTTGGACCAGATGATCTCTAGAGGTCCCTCCCAACCACAACCATTCTATGGTTCTGTGGTCCTATCTTATTTACAGAGCCCTCCCACTATACTGTCAATGTGTGCATGAGGTCAGATGGTTATACGTCATGTTTTCTTTCCCAAGACTCACAAGCTCTTACCTCAACTACTACATCTTCCCCTTACTATTCTCCTTTTCCATTCCCTCTGTATGATGGTTCTGAAGTCAGTACTAGCATTGCTGTTGACCGTGTCTAGTACAGAAAGTGCTTTACTGCAACTTGCATAACCCTCTACATATTTCTAATACAAATCATCTAAACTGATATCCTTAAAACTCCATTTACAATTAAAATATCTATCCATACTTTTTTATTTGTAGTGCATATAGTTTCACATGATGAACAACTTTTAAGAATGATATACCCCCACATGCAAAGTGCACACATGCACAACTTCCATGCAGTTTTAATAAATCCGAGTCCAATGGGAAAATAGGAGCGGTTATGACTGCGGAATGCTCAGGAGATCTCCCAAGACATCTTGTGGCTAAGTTGTTATGGTCTGTCTTAGAAGTGCGCCAAAGAAACTTCTTCAACAAATAAAAGTGTTCCATAAATACACAGCTTGAGGGTATAACTCTTGGGGCCTCCCAAAAACTACATAGTCATTCTGGGCCAAAAGCAAATAGTATTTTAATGTGAAAATTTCATCCTGCAATGAACTGAAAATCAATGTCAAACAGTGAGACAAAAGTGAACAGTGAGACAAGGTCCTCCAATTTGGCTTGCCCACGCCACTGCAGTCAAGTAAGTTTCTGTAACATTAAAAAAGGAGGGAAAAAAGGTATTCTGGGTCATCTAGGTAAAATCTATTATCATACAAGGCCAAAACTGGGCTGGCAATATTCATCAGCTGCTTAGAGGCTGGTAACATCAGAAAGCTACCCCAAGACTGGGTTCTAGCCAGACTCCTTTTAACCAGCCAGCCAACTTTTTTCATAAATTATAAATATTCATAAATCTATCCTCTTTAATCTAAATCAGACGATTAGAACTTTAAGCTTGACCAGAAATATTTATACAGACAGTATGCACAGATTAAATTTATATGCACCAGGACTATATTTTAGAAATCTGTCTTCCATCTATATTCATTATGCAGCATGGGATTTCAAGCAATTATTTTATATTATCCAAATGTTTTGTATTTTGCCTTTGTTTTTTGCTTATGCTTATACATAAAAACAAAGTGGAGACTTTTTTTTTTTAAAAAAAAGAAAATTCCAGCATTACACATTTTTTTTCTTGACTCATCCTTTCATATTATGTGCTTGATTTAAACCCTATTAAGAGCAAAGACAAAGACTTATTAAGAGTCATTAAAACTTATTAAAAGCAAGGGACAGCTCCAACTGCAGGCTAGCAATCTGTCCTGAACTCAAAAGATTCTACAAAGGATTATAACAATGATGTGCAATATTATCTGCTTCTCTAAGGTATTTGAGCCAGCTGGAGGCTCATTCTTTTACGACTGCCATTAGTCATCATGAAGACTGTTTTTGAAACACACACCTTGGCACCAGTTCATGCAGCACAGCCATCTTGTAGGAATAGCAATTCAGATGCTTATATTAAAATGGCCAGCTTTTTGTACGCCTTGCACTGCTCTCCCACAGCACCAATTCAAAAATTTCCAGAAGCAGTTGAGTCACAAGAACCTGCCCCAGCAAGAGTATATGTTTTTTCCCACTGGGCATGGATTTATTAAAATTTCATTGAAATGTTGATTTTGCTTGCATACTTTGCATGTTGGGATAGATTAGTTTTAAAGGAAAGTGGCTCATAATGTACATCAGTATAAAAACAGAACAAAAGCAGCTTAACTGCTTCCAGACTGACTGACCACACTGAAGAGGCAGGCTCAAGGGTCCATACACCTCTTGCCCAAGAAAGTCCAGTGCCTTCCCCAGGAAAGTATCTTTATATGATACTTTATATGCATAAAAGGTCACCAGACGATCGTGAAGCAGAGCTGACACCAGACCATAAACAAGGCACCCCAGGGTTGCCTCAGGTGCCCCCATGGTCAAGCTGACCCTGCTGCAGGAGCGCAGCACTTGCCACTCACTGTCCCATCAGCTCTCTTGCTGGGGCTGGAATTCTGAATGGGAGCATGGATCCATAATCTGTGAATTGCTATTCATTGGGAAACAAATATAAATCAACGGAGGAAGCCAGCTCTTTTTGCCTAGCTCTGGACTCCTGTGAACATAGGGAGCATATCAACATGTCTTCAGAGGGCTTCGTGCAGTTATGCCAGAGAGCTGTCCTAGTGTTATGTAGCTGAGAAGAACCAGTATAATCTCCTGAGTCGAGTTAATTTATTTCTCATTTGCTGTTTTCTATCTAAACTGTCTTTCTAAAATTCGGACAAGGATTTACTGGAGACTCATGTATCATCCTACTGTCTAGTGTAACTGTACCTCAGATAGATATAGCTTTCAAGGTGGGTGGAAATTCAAGTCTATTCCCGCTTGGTAGAAATTAAAATAAACCTCTAGATATTGCCACTGATCTGCAGCTGAGTTGAGGGAGAACTGGGGAGAAGCAAGTTCCCAGCAGCTGTCTGCTACACTCGTGATCAGACCATGAGTCCAATGTAGTGGAGACTGGGCACCGACAGCTCTAGTGCTTTGCTCTCCCTTGCACTCCACATTATTAATGTTCCTCCTTTGTCCTGCAGTTGCTCAAAAATTTCAGATTTTGTTCTATCCAAATTAGCTGACAGCAAGTTTCATAGGTGAGTTTAATAGACCTGTCTGAAACAATTTTGGCAGAAGACCCTTCTAAAATTAAGTTTACATATAGTTAAGAACATATAAAGATTAATCTACCATCTACTATTCTGCCAGTGGTATGAAAGCTCTTTGCATTCCTTCCTTAGAAAAGTTTGTCAAGATAAAAATGAAAAGGAAAAAAAGAGTAGTCTCTTTCTTCTTTGTGACAAAAGAAAGACAGATGAACAGTTTAAACAATTTTGGGTAGGGATTTCATTTATTTATCTGGATTTCATGTAAATATTTTGGTTTGTTGTCACAGCTGCTAATTTTCTACCTTCAGCTGAACCTCTGTTACTGGAGTCACAGAGATATAAGTGAGGGGAGAAGATGGTACAAAGTCTGTGGCTGCTAAGCCTCAGCTAAAGTAATCACATAGTGCAGCAATCAATACTCATCTGCCTCGCAAGGGTCATGGACACCGCAAGGTTATTACAGGACAGTTCTGCTTGCCGACTCTCCAAATAGCAATACTTTCCTTAAGATTGAAGACAAAAAAAAAAAGCATGACCAAATACTCTGAGAACAATTTAAAAATATTAGGCAGACCCAGTCTATTGGGAGTAAGCAGCCTACCCCATGAGCGGTATTTCACATAGATAAAATATAGGCAGAAATGGAGCTAAGACCCTATCTCCCAAGTAAGTACCCTAACCTCTAGGCTAGGTCAGACATTCACTGCTTAGTGAATCTGTAGCACTTTTTCTCTGAAAAACTGAAAAAGAGCAACAGGATGGTTTGAATGACTCCCTGCCTGTAGTCTGATGTCTAAATGACTCTCTTAGCAGAGTAAAAGGTTCAATTTCAACATGGGGACAAAGGCAAAGGAAGGAGCTGACTCCAATCTCTCCTATGGCCAAGAGGAAGGCACTAACATTGTGGCTGTCTCTCTGTAAGAGTCACCAGTAACTCGTGAGAGAGGTGCAAACACATCATGGATTAGGCACCCGAGAGATGTGTCTCTGGGGCTAGTGTCTCTGCACAGCAATCTTGGAAATAACACACAGGCAACTGAGTGAGAGCCTAAACTGAGCCTAAATCTGGGCAGAAAGAGGTATTTAGAATGAAGCATAGAATCATAGAATCATTATGTTTGAAAAAAACCTTCAAGATCATCAAGTCCTGCTGTAAAACAGATGGGGTCTGGGCAGTGAAAATGTTTCACAGTTTTCAGGCTAAAAAAATCTTTATATTTCCAACCGTGGAGTTCTGGGAAGGGACACAATGACCTTACTAATGGGGAAGGACATTTTAGAAAACAAGGCACGGCTTTTACATTTGTGAAACTATGCTGGTCATAGCTGCTGGTCACCAGCTGTGTCTCATCCACAGAGATAGCAATTCAGCCAGCCTTCTGCTGGATGCCAGGAGACGTGTCAAATCATCCTGGATCATCCTGCTTCAGCAGTCTGAGCCAGCTCACTCCCAGCAAAGCGAATGTGGAGTAGCAGCAGGCAAGTGTGGAGGGAGCAGAAGGGGTCTGTGAGGATGGGAATTTGGTAGCATCGGCTCTGGGTGGCTGGTCATGAGATTTTTTTTCTGAAAGAATGAAATAAGTTTTAATGACGACTATAGCTTAGGTCAGCAATGTGCTTAAAAAGATATTGTCCATGGTCTGGATGAGAACGGACGGCTGTAGCAGCATAGGAACTCAGTGTTGATGAGCAGTGCTAGAGCACAGACCCAGAAGGCTGAAGGCAGGGTCAAGATTTGCTCTCTCTGACCCTGCAGTAACTACAATTAGGTCAACAGATTTGCACAGGTTGCAGGGGGGCTTGCACATAATTATGCCTGCAGTCTGCCCCTCATTAGCCAGCTGTATAGGGGAGGATTGGCGGTAAAGGCATGCTTTGCCTCAGAGTAACCTTTGGATTAAACTATAAAAAGGTTACATATTATTAAATGAACTATTGTCAGTGTAAACACACACACACCTTGCTAACTGTTGTTGACTTAGGTTTGTTTTCTGCCAAGATAGACAACTTTGGGGGACAACACTTAAAATCAAATGATCTTCACATGTCATGAAAAAGAGAGAGAGGTTACCTTATCCCGGTTCACTGAAGAGCTACAGATTTTTTGACTGAAAAGTTCATTTTATATGACTCATTGATTAATAAAATTCTGCCTTCTCTACTTGTCTTTTTAAAGAAAACAGTCATTTCTGTAATACAGCTTATCAACTAGAAGGATCTCATAGAGATTTTGAAATATTAAATCTGTTTGATAGATTAAGTAACTCTTGTATTGAAGACATTTCAGTGTGAGGACCCATATAAATATTTTTCTGTTGCATTTGGGTAACAGTTGTTTGGAATTTGTTCAGTCTCCAACAGCTGCAGACTTTAGATGTATAAATATCCACAAAAACTTCATAAGACCATAGTCCATCCCTGAGTCAGACTAAAGGTCCATCTAACCCTAGCAAGCAACATTCAGTCATATTGGTTCTGTTAACTATGCCTCATGCTCTCGGCACATTAGTTATTTCCATGTAGTTTTCAGACAAAATGTGTAAAAAGAGCAAGACAAGTGTTGTCCATTGTGGTTTTAAAATGGTGTATCTGGAGTTAGAAGACATTCTGCTGTGCTTATTACAGGGCTTTTCCTGAAATTTGATGATATGATAAAGTATTGGCAGCTCTGCAGTAACTATAGAAAACATAATCAGACTACAGAGGTGCTGGGTGCACCTGTATTGCTTTCCACAGTTATAGTTATTGCTGCACCAGTAGTTGGATGAGGACCTTACAGGAATTACACAGGCACAGTCCAAAGGACCAGGCTTCTCCTGAAGAACGCCCAAGCTAAGAAAAGAACAAGAGATGGAGGTGAACGGGGTTATTCCAGAGGGGTGCAGGACAACAACGAAGCAGTGTTATTAGCATGCCAACTAGTGACCTGAATACACGAGCAGCTTGGCTAATGTCAAGTTTACCACAGGCACTAAAAGCATCTTGAACAGGTCAGAGCTAAAATATGACAACAGGATAGCGAGTAGCAGGTGACAGATGTGAAAGGAGTGAGCTGTGCTTTACCTTGAAAGTGAAAAGCAGCCGTTTGTCCTTGCTGCTATAACGTAGGCCATAGCAGAAGGGGAGGGAGGAGGCATCGCTGTGTGGATAAATGACTTTTGCAGCAAAATTATGA
Source organism: Tinamus guttatus (assembly GCF_059628265.1). NCBI lineage: Eukaryota > Metazoa > Chordata > Aves > Tinamiformes > Tinamidae > Tinamus > Tinamus guttatus. The sequence goes on along the minus strand of NW_028288590.1, from coordinate 2,938,586 downwards.
ACAGATGTAGGTAGGACAGGAGGGCAAAATTACTATAGTGACAGAGAGTAAGAAGTGTTTTGTTACAAGGATGGATGAGAAAGGAATAATTTAGAGCAGTTATGCAAAAGCCAAGATATAACATTTTAATAAGGGGAGCAAAACTGACTGACAGAGATTGCTGACGGGTGACCAAGGGTGAGGACGAACTACTGGTTTTGAGGCCCAAACTGATTAAAGGCATTTGGAAGAGGATCGCTTGAATGAAAAGGATATAAATTCAAATGATAGGAAACTAGAAAAACAGCTTAGGACAAGCAACAGCTTAAGGAGCGCTCCAGACTGCAATATAAATGATGTGTTCAGCAAGCTCAGAGGTAAGCGAGAGGAATGACTGATCATGACATGACTTGATCCTGACTGAACTAAGTTTCTGTTAGAGCAGAGAAAAAAAAATAAGAAAAAGAAAAGAGCCAGGGACGACAGAATTTAGGAAAGGAGTGCAAGGCAGGAGCAAAATAGACCACAGGTTACTGCAGGAGCTGCCATAGGATGGAGCTGGGAAGAAGAGGAGGAGATCAGTAAAGGCACCAGTGGAAACCTGGTGGAAAACAATGTTTTCAGTGAACCAACATAGCGAATCTATGCTTTCAGACCAGATCTCAGACAGACCCTGTTCCAAACAGTAAATAAAATACAGCAGACTGAATTCACATGCATGTACTTATGCAAATATTTGCTAGCACTGTGATCAAAGTTATTAGGTGATAATGTTCAGCCCTGAACATTCTGCCTTGGAAGCTGGCCTTGAACAACATTTATTAAGGTGTTTCACTACTACAGCTATTGCTAAAGACCAGTACACAAGATGGCACTGCCAATTAACTTTGAACCTTTGTGCAGAGGACTACCAGTAAAAATGTCCAGAAAATAATGTATCTTGCACCTTCCAAGTAAAATACATGCAACAGTCAGCAGTGCTGTATGGCTACTGTTATAATATATGCATTGCCAAAGTCAGCTAGAAAACAATAAATACAGGAGCAGAATCTTCACTGCTCACTATGCTTATTTGGGGGAAATATATTATTAAGGTGTTTTTTTTCCCTAAATAAACAGTCTTTTCAAGTTTTTAATTTCAGTGTAGTTAAATTTGCAATATATAAATGGTGTGCTTACAAGAAGAAAAAACAATGGTGCTACATATGTATGAAGTGGGATATAATAAATAATGTATGACATAAGAAAAAAATACTGTATTGTGATGAAGACTGCACAGTTATTTTATGGAAAGAAAAAAATCATTTCCAGAGAGACAGAGAGCTAGAGTTAGCTCACACATGAAGAAACCTAGCTGTGAAACCGCATGTGAACGAGGTCTATAATCAATGGAGATCTGCTTGATACAATCAGAGCTCTGAGCTGCTGCCTGAGTATGTCTGTCTATTCCAGAACAAAATTCGCAAATCTGTAGTAAACGACTGACACTCATGAGGTTTGTCCACAAACAGGTGTCTACAACCAACCACTTGAAATGCCCTGTGACACCTCAGGCAGTCTCTGGGTTCATTTTATAAAGATATGCTTCCTCTAGGTCAAGTCTGTCAGCTTCATCGCATCTTGGGCATTTAAAGACTTCTTAGATCTAATTTTGACAACCTAAGCCCTGAAAGTCCACTGACGAGAAGAAAAGTTTGGACATTTTTCTCACATGTAAACACATGCTCTCATTCAGGTGTCAGCCTCTGAACTGAATCCCATTCTCAAAGTTTCAAGGACTTTCAAAGAAACATACACTTCAAATTCAGTTTTGGCGATCAATTCTTAAAATAAATTTATCTTTCTACACAAAAACAAGCTATTGCTCTTGCAAAAGAATACATTTGTCCTGAAGACTTTTGCTTTGAAATGTGCTCTGAAAGGGCACTGTGGAGAGAGATTGTTCTTTGTTTAGGCCTCATATCATAGACCTTGTGCACAAGCCAAGGGAGTCAAGACCTCATAGATCTGGAAAAACATTTTGGTCAACAGTGTTTTGTGGGAAAAAAAAAGAGTAAATTTTGATCTATCGAAATTAATACATCTGGTTTGTTTTATTTGCAGCCCAAGCAATCTTAGAAAAACAAGAACAGATTCTTTCCTTTCAGTCTGATCAAAATGAAACATATATTTTCTCTTCTCCATTTAAAAAGCTGTTTCTTTTCAAAAATCATTTTAAGCTAAAGCAATAATATATTAAACTTGTCTCATTTGATCTAGACCAGCTGTCATGATGTTGCGGTTTGCTGAAGATTCTGGACTACCTTGCTTCAGGTCAGATGTGCAGAATGGCTGCTGCCATCCAGCTCTTCCTGACATGAGTTCTTTTCATAGCTTTGTTGGCAACTAGAACTTCTACATTTTCTATTTTAACCACAGAATTGTTAACTCTGTCTTACCATGCACTCACATACTGAAATCTATATAGACTCATACATCTCTTTTTTTTTTCTTTTTTTCCTTGAGAATACTTCAAAGCCATTTCACTGGAGTTCTTTTGCAATAAAGGTTGACCCAAACACTAGGAATCAGTCTGCTTCTAATCTCGTCAATGTCAGCAGAAATCTTATCTAAAACTTTCATAAGAAGAGCAAACAAGGTGCAGTGCTCTTGAAAATCTTCTCTATAACTTTGAACATGAGAGCAGAGAATGGGTCTCAATTTTCTGCCTGCATGTATCATTAAAGTCCCAAGAGAGAGATTTCTCAGGATAAATTCCAAGAATGAATTTATATCTATTGATGAACACAAAAATATGGATCCACCAAACTACAGGGAGAGTATCCATTTTATTGACATAAAAACTTTGGTATGCCAAGTCTCCTGAATATCGCAGCCTTTCTGTTCAAATCAGTTGGTGAGATGCATGTTGCCTAAGCGCTTTACAGGAAACTTCAGCTGGAGAGCTGTATCTTTTCCTTACTTTAAAATAGAACAGAAAAAAACAAACAAACAAACAAACAAAAAACAAATTCCCAATCAGAAATTGAAGTCACCGATTGACATTTTGTGGTACTACTTATTGTTTTTGTTTCATGTTTATTCTGATAAGTTTCTATATAGTCAAATTTACATATATCAGATATTTGATGATGTGCAGATATTTCTTACAACATTACAATTTTATTAATTTACTTTTTTTTTCCCTATATGCAATAATAGAGAACCATCTGCACTCATAGGAGAAAAAAAGAATGTACTCTGCTATACTTATCTGTGCAAGATTTTGTAGCAATTGAAATCTACCTGCATTTTTACTTTCTCCTCAAGAAGAAAGAAAGAAATCAGTCATATCATTCAGAGGAAGAATTTTAAAGAAACATGAAGAGATCTGGGAAATTCTATTAAGGACTGCGTTCCAGTCTTGCTAATCTCAAATTGAAAAGAGACAAATAACCAAGTTATATTCAAAAAGCTTTATAAAGTAATGGCTTTGAGTCACAGATTATGTTACAGTCCTTGAGTCTTTTCCTTCTATGACATTCTGCACATCACCAGGTGTAACATTTTCAGTGTTGCCAGCATGTCTGTATTTGTGAAATAAGGTCTATCAAGTCCCTCCTGTAAGAGCTGTCACTTGGTGTCAATGGCCCCAACAAGTGATGCACATTTAAAATGAAAAGATGGAGATGTGGAACTTTTCCCTTTTTTTGCTCCCTTGGCCAAGCCATTCATTACCTCCTACCCAATATTTCTCACCTGCAGTTCCACACATTTTTCTATACTGTCACAGGTTTAAGTCCAAGCTGATTTATTTATTCCTTACTAAGTCTGAAGAGTAGGGGGAAAGAACTCTAGGGTACAAATGAATTTGAGATGTAGGTTTCAACCCAAATCATTCCGTGATTCATCACTCCTATTTTAACCCAGTCTCTGGATACTGAAAGCAGGAACGAGAAAACTCCTAGGGACAGATGCAGTACTCAGGAAGAGCTCATAGGCAAAGACATCTTTTGCTGCTGGAGCTTTTCTGGTTCTTCTTTACTTCTTCATTTAGACTCACAGAATGAGAGCCCAACAATCCCTGATGACTTCTGCAGCAGTCCACATGGATGGTCTGCTTTAAGAAATGCAGAAGCAAGAAAAAATCATGATGATGGCTAAGGTCTCCCACAGTTAGGCTGTGATACCTGCAGTTTTTGGCTTGTCATTGGTGGACAGATCATCTCCAAGAACAATTAGTCTCATTATTGGCATGAAACTAATGAGGCTCAGAGCCAGAAATACCAGCAAACTGCTCTGACCTTTGGTTAAAAGTGATAATTGCCCCCTTAGTCAAAAGTGGTGAGGAAAGAGAGAAGTCCGCAGTAACTTTTTCATCATCCTAACATTCAAAAGACAGAGAAATATAGAAATAAATCTATAGCAGTCTAATATTAAGCAAGAACCAGCCAACCCTCAATCTCTTGCTAACCAAGGTTCTTTGTTCTTACCATTCCCTTCTGATGTCCACTAGGATATTTGCAGCCAACTTTCCTGGAAACACCCCTCATGTTTACAATATTTTAGTTCACCCTGAGTAAGGGTAAAGGGTCATGTTTCTAAAGCAAATCCTGCATTTTACGCCTCTCCCTATGGACTAAAGCACTTTGTTCTGGCCAGAGAGGGACTGTGGAATAGACAGATACAAATACGTTCACAGAAGTAAATGGAGAAGTAGCACACAAGACATTCATACTCTTGGATTTCAAAAATTGAGCTTTGCTATGCCAAACAAAATGGGTGCTTGAGATGCAATTGACTGTGCTCCATCCTCAAGAAAGTTTCAGACAGAAAAGAAAGTACTGCATGATCAGTTTGAGTGGCCACCCAAGCAAAGCATTACTCACTCTTCCTCCTCAGTATGTCATGCCAAGTAAAAGCTGCAGAAGGTCAAATTAAATGAATGGTGGTGCAACATAATAATCTTCAACTCTGAAAGTATGGAATGAAAATAAGTTGTCAAAAGACTCCATTCCGGCAGCAGATGCTCAAGAAGGCAAAAATACAAGGAAGAAGGATGACATTTATGAAAAAAGAGTGGCAGCCGATCAGCATGGGAAGTATAAAGTGCAAACTCAAAGAGTGCAGCAATAGCTGGGGTAAGACTGCAATGTCTTTTCCTGCCACATGAGTCCCAGCTTTGCTAGCAGAAGACCACCTGGTGCAGGTTACAATCAACAACCCAGAATGACAGAAGGAAGGAAAAATCTATCCTACGGATCTGCTACTATCAGCTTAAACAGTGTTTGTAAACTGCTCTATGGAGAGGCAGACCAGAAAGGAAAATTGGGCTTGTGGTGACATTTAGCAAATGCTTAATTACTGTACCTGTACAAATACTGTTCAGCTGCACTACCTGAGCTTGCACATGCTGCTATTCTAAGAAAACTCATAAAACTACATGTGTGTTTGCTGGTGGCCTTGGCCACAAGTGAAGGGTATTTGGAAAACCCTGACTCCAGGTCACCTCTACCTTCTCTGCTTGCGCAGCAGATTGGGTAATAAAGCCTATAGAGACAACTAAGGCAAACAGACCTTGCCGGGTTGGCCTGCTCTGACTTTTTATGGGTTCAGCTAAACTACCACTTCAAAGGAGAAGGAAAGAGAACATGCAGTTCTTCATATATTTTTCCCTATAATGAAGCTATGGATGGCATGCATCAGTGCATCAGCTTGGAGACCCAGCCATTGCTTTCAGAAATTCTAGAAAGACAAAGAAAGAAGGCCATTGCCACAAAAAAAAATTTAGGATCCAAGCATTAAACTTGAAGATATTTTTTCTCATATGTGCCTATACAAGGCCAAGAGCCTTTAGGAACCTACTTGGGAGCATACATGAATGTTACATAGGAGCATTACATAGGAGAATAAGAATCTGCAGGCTCAAGCCTCTGATATGGATCTTAAAGAGATTTTCTGTACACAGATAATGTTTAGCTGAGTAAATAACGAGTAAAAGTTACTGAGTGCAAGAGGTCAGTGCAGGTTAGAGAAGAAACATGAAGAATGAAAGTTTTTCCAAAATTCCAGTTTTCTCAAATTTATCTGCTGAGTGCTACCTACTCCCTATCTACATATTTGCAATCTAAACTTTTCTTCTAAATTTGGACCACGTGATATTACAAAAATATGGAAAAAAGATAAAATCGTCTTCCAAAGGCTGAGATCTGCAACAACGAGAATAAAAGCACTACCTCAGCAAACCTCACACACAAGTCCCTTAGGGAGTCAAAGTTCAAAGGTGTCAGATAACCTACATAAGAAATTAAATGTGAACTATCAAGACACCACAAAATAGAGAAGAAGCTTAGCGGAGCCTGGAATAAAAAATGACTACCTAAATTTTATTTGCTCATATATGAAGCTAAGAAATAATTCTAGCTAACCAGGTGGTCAGTTCACTAACTGTGAACCCTAGGGAAGAGAGCTGCCTTCTGATGACTCTAGAGGGTTGCAGTCTTTGGGCAGGCCGACACCAGAGGTTTACTACAAAGGAAAGATGACAAATTTTGATTATATGATTTTAATTGCTTGGGGCTCACTTAAAACTGACATTGAGTGAAGATCAGGCAATCCAGATTTACTTAATGTGCCCAATTTCAGTATTTACGTACTTCATCTTGCAATTTTGCATTAAAGAAAGCAGAAGAAAGGTTTTGAAGGAAAGGAAAAGATTTCAGGTCTTCCTTTTGTAACAGAGTTTTGCAAATCACTATGATGAGTATAAATTAAATCACAATTCTGTGATTTTCTGCAAGAACTGTCACACTGCAGGAGCTATTCTACCCAAGAGGAACGATCAGCACCCACTAGGCAATAATTAGCAGGTAATCAGGAATGAAGTAAAGCACCTTTGAAGAGCTTGGTGACCTAGAGCATCACTTTGATTCAGCCAACAACCTTTATCAGAACAGTGACTCTATCAGCTAGAATGTGTCCCCATACAAAGCCCCACTCTCAAGCATCCTCACACTGAAGACTTGTTTTGCACTAATGTTCTAGTGCTTCCATCAGTCAAAAACACTCTAGTTAGATACTAACATGAAACGGTGACAACGCAGAATGGTTGAGGTTGGAAGGGACCTCTAGAGATCATCTAGCCCAACCCCCCTGCTCCAGCAGGGACACCCAGAGCACAGGGTACAGGGTGGCATCCAGGCGGGTTTGGAAGATCTCCAGAGAAGGAGATTCCACAGCCTCTCTGGGCAGCCTGTTCCAGGACTCTGTCACCCTCGCAGGACAGAAGATCTTCCTCACATGGAGATGGAACTTCCTATTCTAATTTATGCCCCTTACCTCTTGTCCTGTCACTGGCCACTGCTGAGAAGAGCCTGGTCCCATCATTCTCCCCTCAGATATTTATATATATTGATCAGATCCCCTATCAGTCTTTTCTCTAGGCCAAGCAGGCCCAGCTCGCTTACTCTTTCCCCATACAATAGATGCTCCAGTCTCTTAATCATCTCTGTTGCTCTCTGCTGGACCCTCTCTAGAAGCTCAATGTCCTTCTTGTTCTGGGGAGCCCAGAACTGCTCCTAATACTCCAGGTTTCGGCCTCACCAGAGCTGAGTAGAGGGGCAGGATCCCCTCCCTCAACCTGCTGGCAACGCTCCTCCTGATGCAGGCCAGGATCCCATTGGCCTTCTTAGCCACGAGGGCACATTGCTGCCTCATGGTTAACTTGTCAAGCAGGATTTCCAAATCCCTCTCCATGGGTTCCCCAAGTGAAAATATTTGGTATTTTTTAGGCTATATCTAGCAAACAACAGCAATTGTATTTCTTTGACAAAGGAAAAAAATAATCAAGACAACTTGTACTATCAACACCTACTAATTACTAAGAAGCCACAAACAGAATTTTCACAGTCCCACAAAAGTAATCTATTTTATTTGAACTTCCACAAACACATGATACAGCAAAATGATGCCTGCTTGTTTCTCTTTGGGAATATTCAGGCATTAATATTTAAAAGCTTTAAGAGCTCACCTACACAGACAAATTAGAGTTGGTTTGAGGTGAATTGATGAATGTAAAGTAGTAGCTCTTCCCAAATAATTCCCTAAAGGAAAATTTAATTCCACAGTTAAGACAATCTGGTTCTATTTACTTTAACTGACCTTGGAATATTTGTTTTCTATTTCCTCAAAAATGAGCCTACATGTGCAGTTTATTAATCATGAGCATTCATTAATCAAGGACAGATAGCTATTAACAAACAGACAAGCATTAAATAGCCTCCTTACATTTCAACTTTACATTTCTCATTCCCTGTAACATTCAGATGAACTGCTAGAGCTCCCTCATTGAAGGCAAAACAAGACTGAGGATGTAGATTGCTTACAAGCATAAGAAGGGGACATAAAAAGACATCTTACAGAAAGCCAGCCTAACACATAAAATTAAAGGAAGACACGTTGATTTTCATTGTTGGTCCATTCCAACAACTATAAAAAATATTTTTGCTTGGGAAGTACTTGAACTGTTTTTTTTTTTTAAAGCTTCCAATTATTGTTACGCTTTTCTCTTCTGAAGAGTCCTGCGCTACTCCCCTCCTCCACACTTTGTGAAGTGCTCAACTTAAGCCATTTCCATCATCATTTTCTTCCTAATAAACTAATTGTTACAAGCTCTTTCAACGTATTTTCCTTTAACCTTCCTCCCCATCCCTCCATTTCTATTGCTAAATGTAAATAATTCTGCTGCCTTGCTTTCCTAGTCTGTTGTCCAAGTCCTGTTTGAGGTCACTGCTTTCCAGGTTACTACCAGCCATCTTCTGTAGGTGGTGCTTCCAGCCTTGTAACGCAACTTTTGGCTGATCGGACAGCTACAGTTCACCAAATTTTCATCACAGTCGTTGCCTACTATTATTTATCACTACACATTATGAACTGACAATTAACTTAATGGGACCAGTTGTAGTTTTCATGTCTTCAGGAACGCACTCGGACTGGATCCATGGGACAGTAACCTGACACCTTTACTGCTTTGAGGGTTTCACAGATTCAGGATTCTGTTATGGCAGCCTGTTGCTGCTCGCTCCCTCACCTGCGTGCAGAACACTGTATACGCACCCTGAGGCTTGTCAGACTTGAAGAGCATGAGCAAGGACAGGGGCATCCTAGTCTACTCCTGGCGCAGGACAACACCATTGAGAGATCACTGGAGCTTTACCTTAATGCAAGCAGCTAAGATAGTAATAGCATCTGTAAGTAAGATCTTCCTTGCTTCATTCCTTATTGATTAGACTTTTACCAAGAGTGAGAACAGCTTGATGCAGTTGCTAATATATCCTAATTGTACCAGTAATGTGACTTTGGCCTCTGCTCTGGTATAGAGAGTGGTTGGCATGTAAAAATACACACATATGGAACACCCAGTTCTTTCCATTTAGGCTTATGAGTTTGGCATGCAACACAATCACTGCCTCATCACAACACAAACTGGGAAGAATGAAATGCTGCCTATGGTGTTTTCAGCTCCAAAGTTTAATTGCTTTAGCACATGAAAAGAATAATGATTTAAATCATGCAAATATTCAGATTACAAAACGTATGACTTCAAATACAATTGCACATTTAAAATTTACTCAAATATGTACTTTGAGGTAAAAACATAATGTTAATCAAGTATGGTGACCAATGATAAGCTAAGTATAGATAAATAATGCTGGTATTTTCAGAAAGAAATAATCAGTGAAGACAATATTTTTAACATATATACACACACACTGAAACAAGGAATACAGTCCATTTACCCTCCTTCAAAGTGTGATCCATTCCCTTATATAAAGCTACAAATATTACAAATCTGTATACTATTAAGGTACATTAACCAGTTTTCCGTAACTTAAGATTCCTACCTGCATACTGCAGTGTAGAGCCAAGTTATTTGAAAAAATATAATTTCAAAGATTAAACATGGGGTTTAATTGTACAGTTCTCAAATGAATATAACAAAACTTGCACAACCAAAACCCCACTGAATATTATAAAATGCGTTTAGCCAAAATTCCAAATACAAAGACCTGACATTCAGATCCAAAGTTCATGACCAATTAACATATCTACATTTGTGCATATAAGTGACTACATAAACAAGTTCTGTGTTTATACACACAAATGCTTTTTGTTTTGGGTTATGGAAAATGTGAAGAATTGTGTAGCAGCACAAGGCTTGATTGCACATTCAAGTTCAAAGTGACCACAGGCCAACTCTCATGAAATCTGAATCATGACATTTCTCCAGTTGTCAATGGTCTCTCCCATTTCTCTCAGGAAAAACAAACAAACAAACAAAACAAAACAAACCCCACCTTATTTTCATCACAAGAACAACTAAAATACAAATGAGAACTATCTATTATACAGTCTGAAACAGCTGAACTTTGCATCTCAATACAGATTCATTCATACCAGCAACGATATAGGGAAATTTACATCAAATGTAAAATATAAATCATTATACTGCACCAATGAAACACTATAAACAATATACAAAAGTTATATAGTAGGGCATTAATTATCTCAATCTACAAAATGGAATACCTTAATATTAATACAATTTAGAAGGTAAACATAAGCTACAGGCTAAGTTTTCAAATGGCTGTTTGTCAATGCAGCATTAATCATTTATATAGTGCAAATCTTTCCAGTTGAGTGAAAAATACCATTCCCTTCAGAAAAACGCTCACCTCTCCCCTGCCCAAAGTAACTGAAGAGTAGGAAAGCAATTTCTCATTCACATGTAGTACAAGATGCAGTCTGAAATTTGCTAGCAAAGGGGAGTTTAATTTTAACATCGACAAACAATGAACAATTTCAGAAATTGAAATCAAGTTACATATGCTATAGCTGGAAGACATTACACACCAAAATCTGATCTATGGCAGTGGGGAGGGGGAAGAGGGACACTGATCTTTCCATTTTTCAGTTTTTGTAAACACTCTTGTATGACAACACAGCACACTCCCTATTGTACCAATAGCTGTAAGATTACTTTAATTGCTGAAGAATCACAGTGTTAAGTATATCTGCTTCTTGTAGAGTCAAGGTTTCATCTGTTAGCTCTTTATTGGGAAAGGTGGTCACAAGAACAAAATCCACTGTGGCAAATGCTGGGCGGGACTGGATAATGAAATCTCGAATATCCTTAATCCTGTGGAAAAGATATGGACATGAAAACCATGTATGATTTAACTTCAGCATAAATCTCTGAACATCAAGACCAAAGAACATGGAATCTTAAAATAAACTATTTAAAACATCCTATAGATTTTACTTTTCCACTTTGATCTAGATTGCAACAGTTTAGAATTTTGTTTCCTGCATACAAAAACTGAAAAAAATAAAACGGAATTTGTGGTTTGCTTTCTCAAATAACAAATACATTTTTTTTCTTTTTGTGGTACAACTTTTATTTGGTAAGCTCTTTATATATGTTTAATATCAGTTTCCAAGGAAAAACAAGTCCAAATAATTTAAATATTAGCTGTCAAAAAAAAATCCCTACTAGTGCATATTGAAGAGACTTAAGTATTAACGGAAGGAAGAATCTGTCAGTATATGCTGACAGTGATAACAAAGTAGAGGGGAATAGCAATGCACTTGAACAATACAAGGTCTCCCCTAGCTTTATTCAGTAGTGGAATAATTAATGCCATTATTCATAAAACAGCCACACTAACAGTTTAAACACAAAAAAAATCACTTGTCTTTATGAGACAAGGATCAAAACCATATAGGATTTGATAGATTTTTTTTTTAATTGAAACTTTGTTTCTCACCAGAGAGAGCAAACTGTAACCACATGATTAATTGTAAGCAGCAAGTAGGCAGACTTATTCAAACCAAGCAAGCACTGCCTAAGTTTCTATCAGGCAATGAAAGATACAAGCAATGCAGTTTAATAGCCAATTTTGATCATCTATATGCAAAATTAATAAAACACATCCACTTCCAAGAAAAATGTAACAATGATTAAATAAGCTTGACTTAACATACCCTTGCCTGCTACTGGGAAGCTTGCCACCTCTAGTCTTTAATGGAGGCAAGAACACACCACGACCTCAGATGCTTCCCAGCAGCTATACTGGTTTTAGCTAAAGTGTTTCTTCTGTAGGTGTGGGACAGAGAAGCCCATACGTGAGGACATTTTTTTTTTTTAAACAGGGTCTTCTTTACTACAGTAATCACAGCTACAGTTGCCTCATTCACGTGTGTGTGTGCTTTCAAGGTGAAGCCACCTGCACTTTGGCTGTGCCTGTAATCTGAGCCAAAAAAATCAGTTCAACTCAGAGTTACGTAGCTGCTAACGTGGGACTGGGTCCGTGTTAAGGCCACCTTCGAGGCAGGCCTCAGACTAGCATCAGTCGCCTCCTAATAAGACGAGGAGGCTTCAGGACTGCTGCTGGCCTGAACCCTGCCTGCTGCACGCATGGGGGGAACCATTGCGTAAACCCCTGCCCAAAGTTCCCTCGGTCACACAGAACAGCAACTGCAAAGCAGAACTTTGCAGAACTTGCATGAACACAGTCTCTTAGGCAAATAAAACCAGTTAGCCAATACCGTTCGTGGCAGTGTCCCAACAATGTTCATGAAACTGATGACAAACTCCAGCCAGCAGACAACTAATAGATTTAAAATCCCAAGTTCACACCCATTCCTGGGAGTAGAGCACCCAACCAAACCAAACAAAGGTTGGTTCCCAGTATTATCTCTGGCCTGTTCACCAGAATGACAGCATTGCCAATGAGTACATTATACCGACATACCCTTCTCTCTCAGCATGGGCTGCAACCTACACTTATAACCTGTGCAACGTTTGTCATAGGCTCTCAAATCAATAGATCTGAGAAAGATGGAGCTCTTGAGCACAGGCCAAAGCACTCCTCTGCAGGCAGTATGGACTACATTGCAAGTTCAAGCTATACTCCATGATGCCCTGTAATCAAGTATCTTCACAGTGTCATCCAAGTCAGAATCCTCTTATGAAGGACCTAGGGTTATGCATAGCTGGGGAAATATAGCCAAGTTGCTCAGATTTTGTCTGACCCGGGAACACTAACAGGACCTCACACCTAAGAGAAGACACTCATTACAGCTGGTCCTGTCTCTTTACAAATCACAAGATACGTAAGCAGTGAGGAAAGTGTGACTTAGCACTTATCAATTACCTTGCGTTTCCAATTACATTGACTTGGGAAGTGGAATTTTACATCGGTGTCTTTTGTGAAAATGATATAGGGGTGTAACATTTCAGTGGAGGCAGATTTTCCCCTTTTCATGCAGTGCTGATATTTAATGATAAAACACAAACTAATCAAAATACGTTATGGTTACCTGCACTGAGGTGGCATCAGTTTACCTGTGTGTGTGGTTAAATCTCTGTATTAATCGGCTTCCATCTGCTAATCTAATTTGAACTTTAGTTGCTGGCTTGGAATCATCTATCAGAACAGGTGCGTTAAGAATGGATTTCTCCTCCTCTTCTGGTGAAGAAGGTGTGCTGACTATTTCAGGTGTAAGGCTGGAGAATTAGGAGCGGGAGACAAAAACAAACAAAAAAACAAAGAGGAGTCACAGAGCTATTAGCTTCTTCTCCAGTGAAATGCCTAACATGCCTAGTTAATACCAAGGCGCCACAAAAATACTCTAAGTTATCTACACATACCTTTTAAAATACAGAAAGAATGTTTTTGCAGTTTCTTGTTTATCACTTCAAATTTTTACATGTAAATATGTTCTCATACAGCTGTCTAGACTGTTACATTTGCATGATTTTAATGACAAGTAATTAGGCACAAAACATCTTTGTTTATGCTTACAGAACATGAAGCGACAGTCTGTAATACTAAGCTTTATATGTTTTACTTTATGGATCAAATTAAAAAAAAAAAAAGGTATTATACTATTATACTACAGCTTTAGCGCACTAAGCTACAGATAAACTGCACTAAACTAACCCAGCTTGCTTTAGTAACTCTTTTATGAACAGTTTTATGAGTCTGGGCGTCCCTCAGGGCATCCCTCAACCTTTTTGAGCACAGATGATACAAATGGAAATTTGACACCACCACACAGCGAGTATGGATTTTTTTTTTTTTTATACGTATGCTATAAAAATTAAAGAGATTTGACTGAAGATAACTTTTTGGCTTCTTTATTCCTTGCTTAGTTATGAGTCACAAGCCATTAGAATAAGACAGCCACACAGCAGGTGTGCATTTTTTGCTTAAAGAACCTCCCATCTTCCCCACATATTTTTAATAACTGGAATAAGTGTCCAGCTGAAGAAGTTACCATATACAGCTGCTTACCATGTCATCCCTATCAGGGCCTACTACCTTTTTAGATCTACTGATCCCAAGTTACTCTTGGTCAGCTAAAGGTGCTATAAAATCTATAGTTTCACTATGAAAAAGAACTGATTAACTGACAGTGTCGGGACCACACTTTTATGGGAGACTCCCTCACACACATCAGGGACACCTTTTGAACAAAGCAGTCACAGGAATGACTGCTGGGCCATTGTGCATCATATCAGCTACGTGGCACATCTGCTACTGCTTTCAAAGCATCAGCCTGCTCTTGTAGCAGGCCAAGAAATGAAGCTGAATTAGATAGGCGCTTATATTAATTGTTTTTAAAAATAATGGACTTGCCTTGTATAACTTATAACAAATGACTGTTTAGGAGGCTACGTTTCAGAACACCGTGTTCTTATTGCTTAATTTCAGAGAAAATATTAGTTGCTTCCATAGAAAAGTATCTCCATAAACATTAAGTCAAGCATGAGCACATTGTTGCAAAACCCCTTGTGACAACTCCAAGCATAATACACAGCATTTGCCACACACAATCCAGAACAGGGTATATTCTCACTGGACAATATCCCATTGTAATCAGGTTTTACTTGTTTCTTGCTAAATGGGGAAAAACAATTTGGGTCTCATTCCTCCTATCTAGATAGAGACCTGTGCAGGAATAATCACTTTTCATATTCTCTTCCCCCCACATACATAGAAAGGTGGATGAAGGACAAGGCATCTAGTCTGTGAGCGGGTCTAGAAGACAAAACACTAACTTAAAACACAGAACAAATTAATTAACAAATGAACTCAACTCTGTTAATTTTATATATAAACTGCCATGATTATTGCTTTGTCAAACTGGATCAAAATACAAGCAATACAGAATAATTTTATACTGTTTTTGTCATCGGGTTTTGTCTGATTAGCTTCTCCAGGAGTCTAACTGGTCAAACCAAGCTTTCCAGCTTTTGCAACAGCATATAAATGCAACAGAAAACTTGGCATTTTTACCTTCCAAGTTTTTGTCCTTCTCCACTGAAAGCTTTGAATCGCAGTCTAGGCTTCACATATTCTTGTTCTTGATGATCTTCCATATCCAAATTAACCTGGGCACCGTGAACCAACCGCTGAAGTTCCACAGGAATTTCTCTTAATTACAGAAATAAGAGGTTTCCAACTTTAAAATTTTGTATTGCAATACAAAATTTTAAGAATTTATACTATTAAGTTTACATTGAAAGTAATCCAATTCCCTTAGGAATTGATTTAATCCCAAGATAACAGAAGAAATGAAAAACTTAAACACAAATAAAATCACTGAACTAATAGTTGAATCCTGGAGTGTGCTGACCAAAGATGTAAAACCAAGTGTCATCCTTTAAAAGTAACATCCAAAGTTAAACAATCAGAAAGGACCAGGATGTTCCAAACTTAGAAATACTCCATGAATCTGATGGCAAACCGAGAAGGCACTTTGGGGGTGCAATCAAGGGAGAAGGAAAAAATAGTAATATGTAAAGACGTGAAGCAAAGAACAATTTCTGGGAAAAGAGCTGTGAACTTTTAATAATTTTAACCATGAGGAGAAAACAATTTTTCCCTTCGGCTGAAAGGCATACCTCAAAGAACACACATCATTTTAACTTACCCTCTTTTAACAGATTCAAGAAACTGGGCATTTGTTGGGTCTGAATAAGATCTCAGCTCTCCATCATCCAGACTGAAGCCATTCCTCCACAGTTTCAGCAAAATTTGAACCTATCAAGGAAAGATGGCAAAAAAATAGTATTTTAATATAAAACAGGCAAGGTATTTCAATTTTAGTATAAAAATTGTAATCCACACTTAACAGCTTTGGTAGCAGACACCACAAACAAGAAGGTGAGTGAGAAGTGAACAGAATGCTGCAGGATGTTTTAGACTATCATTGCTAGAATCCTCAAAAAAGTAAACCAGTTACAGCCTACTACCAAGACTACTTTTACCCTTGGAGAAAAAGACTCTCTTACTATCCTTGACAGGGCAGATCATTTATGGTGATTGTATATTGAGCTTTACAAGATTACAGCCAATTTTAAAAACAATAAACCTTTGTTTTTGATAAATCATGAAATAACGTCATAAACTGGTGATATACTAGTTACAGCAAAAACTACTTTTCCCCCTCAAATCCTTACATGCTGAACTCCAATAGAGCTGATATTCACTCATTCAGTTCAAACTCTGAGAATCCTGGAGAGCAGCTTCCTTGACCCCCTTCCTGTCTTGCCAGCTGCCTCTGGCCAGAGCCTTTCACTGGAGCCACTGCTGTGCTCAAAGCCCACAGCTCCCAACTCTTCTCTTCCCTGCAACGAAAGCCTTGGAGCCACGCTCCACAACTAGGTTTCCCTGGCAAGTACAGCTGACCTCCCTTCATAACATGAGCCCTGGCCCTGCTGGGACACATCTCTGGGTCAGGACGGGCAACCACTGCAGAGCGTGGCAGCTCTCATGGTTGATGCTTAGGGTGCTGTTCAGACACACCATCTTTCAGCCTCACTCATTTTTGTTCCTGTTTCTAGAAGACTTTAATATCTCTTCCAGGCAAAGAGTAGAGAAATTAGGGTTTTTTTTTTTCTGTAAAAAAAAACTAATAATGTTAAATTTGAAAGGTCAAAAGGGGGAAAAAGTAGTAAAAGGTAAGAAAACAAAGATAGTTATAGTCAGGAAAAAGAAAAAAAACACAAAAAGAAACAAAGTACATGAGACTAATGCTAGATTCCATGAATTTAGATGACCACAAGCTGATGCTTCTGCCGAAAAAGATAGTCCTGTGCTCTCCCATATCATTTTCCCTTGCAGTAGGCCAAGTGCTTAAAATCACACTGATCTGACCCAGAACAAAAATCAATCTACAGGAATTAAGGGAGAAAAAGTACAAATGTTACTTTTTAATCCTAACTGTCTCCCTCATCGCTTTTGCTGGGAGAATTATGAGAATAACAGTACATATGAGAAAACATCCATTTCTTTCTTAAAAAGAAGCAACAGAATTTAAAACTATATCTAAGATACAGGAAAAGAAAAGCTGAAAATCATGCTCAGATCAAAAAGCTGGCAAATAACTTCTGACATCTCCACTACCTTCCTATTATCAACTATGATGCACTTGTAATACAGTAAGGAAGAAAATGAAGAATTTCAAAAGAAAAGATGAACTAGATTTTGTTACAGCCAAATTTCAGTCAGAATGGGCTATTCCAGAAAATGTATTTAGTTCACAGAGAAGGGCAGGGAGAGGGAGTGGAAAAAAGGCATACACGCAAATTTTTAAAGTAACTTGCACAGAGAGGATTACTGAACCAAAATAAATTACAAAATAAATAGAGCACAAAGAGGTGGTGAATAGTTCCAAACACTGCAGGACACAAGCTGATATCCATAATGTTGCTATATTCAGTGTAGTGTTACCCTTGAAACTGTTTCTGTAGAAGCAGCAGTAGACCTGTTTCCTGCACTGAGTCACAGATGTCTTGTGTCTGGTAAGACATGCAATATACATAAGGTTTGCTGGGCAAGTTCAGCTTACAGGGTGTGAGTGTCAGCCCTTATTTTAATTTTGTGTTAACAGAATAGCTTAGTGAATTCCACTCAGCTACAGCGTGCAAAACATGAGAGCAAAGACAAGGACCAACTTGTTTGCTTTGCTTCTCAAGTAGCGAAATCATCATTTTCACAGTCGTGGGCTAGGAACCCATCTGGAATTAGAGCCTTTTCCTCTCATTACAAACTCCAGTGAAAAGAGAACCCTGCATTTCACGCTGCACAGAAAATAATTTGCTGAGAAAACACCTTGGTATAAACTGCATACAGCAGATATAAAAATAACTAAGACACAGTGAACACAGCATTAGCATTAGTTAGGAGCAGGATTCTTTTGTGTTATGCTCCACTCAGAAAACGTACACCTTATGCTAGCTTCCATACTTAAGCTGGTTTTGAATTTGGATCATGCATAATAAAAAACTGATTTGCATCACAAAACACTTCAGAGGTGCTAAAATAGTTACTGTAGATATTTTTAATGAATTTTGCTTCCAAGCACTTGCTTCAAGGAAGCAAAAAGTGACATTCACAAAACTGCCACTATGCTTGAACCCACTGTTTAGATGCTCACTAGGTAGGATATGAGACATTTGGTTTCAAAGTAATTACTGTCTTCAAATAAACCAGAAAGAGAATTCCACAACATCTGTGGTGGTTAAGACACACTTGAGGAAGAAAGTCTTGGGTTCAAGGGCTAACCTGTTTAAGATGAGATGGGGAGAGGGGAGCGTGGAAGTCTGCATGAACATCCCTGCATCCCATCTGCCTTTTGCTACAAGAAATGCCAGCTCAATTATCCATACAATCCTAATAATAAAATGGTAACTGATGCAAAATTGAATTGTGATATTACTTAATATTCAGAAGAGTTGCTTTTCTAAATCATAAATAAGTTTGGAGGGTTTTTTTTTCTGAATGTGATCTATACCAAGCACAGCAAAGATATCCAGATAATAGATATTTTCATATATTAGAAAATATAAGCCAGGTGCTTATATAGCAAAAAAAAAAGAATTGGACAGTTACAAGTTACTAACTGTAGAGAAGTAATTGTTCCAAATCAATGCTCTGAACGTCTACAGGCCTTAACGATTATGACGTCTGCTCCTTACATCAAAAGAAGCTTTTAACTGTAACCTCTGCTTTACAGCAGTTCTTACTGGTGTAGTTACATTAACATTGGTATTTCAAGTTATAAGCACTGTTCAAGTTGCAAGACAGCTGCTGAAGGAACCATTTCCTGCTATTCAGTATTTTACTTACATCTTGATTTTCTCCATATATGTATTCAGAGCGTTTCCGTGACGAGTCACCCAATCTATATCCACCACCAGAAAATGACTGAAAAAAAAAATACACAAAAATCTTACTGAAAACATTCTGCAGCTGAATAAATATCTAAACAGTTTAACATATTTACCAAAGTGCAAAATAAGAGCATTACAGCATTTCTTCCTTGATTAGAAAAGCAAATAGACTCTTTTAAATTGTACACTTTCTTATTGTGAAAAAACAGAGCTAGTAATTATAACCAGGCTAAGCAGATTTTATATGACATGGTTTAGTTTCTAATCTGTACATTTTCTCAAACATTATTAATTCAACACCTGAAAAAAAAAAGAGATTTTGATAAGGACACAACTACAGCTGATTTTTTAATGTCAATCTTACTTAAGAAGAAAGCAAATAGTTCAAGTTCAATTTGATTTTCAATGATTCCTCTGAAATTGCCCCTCCCTTAGTTCTAGGGCAAGGAATTTGACTACGGATAAAATATACAACTGTGTTGACCAAAATTTCTAGTAGTCTCAAGTCACAAAAAGACAAACTTGCTCTCACATGGTTATATGAGTTTCAGAGTCTGATGAAAATACAGAGGGAAAATATCTTTTTACTCATACCTTAGCTTTATTGTAATCACCAGATGCTCTTGAGGCTTCATCTAATGGGACAGCCCCATGTTCTTTTGCTTCCTTGAAGAGTTCAGCAACAATTTTACTTGGATTATTAGAAGCCCCAGAAATCTGCAATCCTCTATATTCTGAGTCACCTGAATAAAATCTTAAGAATGGTAATGCTCATAAGTGGCAATGCTTTATAAAACGGATATCACCTCTCTCTTCCCCCTTAAAAAAAAACTTAATGAAAAAAAACAAACAAAGAGCCAAATTCTGACATAAAATCTCTTCCATCTCATAAGTGCTCTGCTTAGTTCTGATCTTCCCAGTAATCCAAGCAGCATAGATCCAGAGCCATTACACTAACAAAGCAACCAAAGTGCCTTCTGGAGCAGACCCCAGAGGTTAGGAGCCAAGAGCAAGCAAACACAGCCCTGCAGCAGCCAGGGCTTTACACACCTCATCCTATGTGGATTCCGCCAGCTCCTGGAAAGACTGATCTCCTCAGGGGGGTCCTGTGCATGGGACTGTGCCTGGGCTGAATACAGATTCACAATTAACACTGCCTTGGCAGAACGAGTATGAAACTTTGTGGAAAAACCTGAGCAGTGCCAAAATTTGATCTTTTTAAAGATCCAGCTCTTTCCTTCCAATATACAAAATATAACATTTTATTTAATTAAACTTTTGAGGCATTTTAAAATCTGCAGAAACCGCTCTGAAATCTAAATTGTTATCTTCTTGTGCAGCCTAGCCCCATTTATATAATGACAAATAATTCTCTTCAAAATTACATCTGTTTAATTACGAAGATCAAAATACTCCAAGTGAAAGGGCCTACGAATACTTAAATAACAATGATTCTATAAAACAAGCAAACAAGACACTAGGAAATCTGACACTCTTCTCCCTCTTCAACTACATGCAGCTATAATAGCTAATAGTGTAAGCAACTTCTGCCTTTGTGACTTAACTTGGAGCAACACAAATCAATTAAATCATGTGAAACTGTTACCAAGGCCAATACCTTCAAAATGCAGTTGATTCCAACACATTCTAAAATTACTCAGTAACAGCAGTGGGTATGAAGCACATATAACCATGCTACTATTACAACATCACATAATTTGCAAATCCTAAGTACCATCTTCCTCTTCTGTACCTACATCTGTGGGTATCATCCTGATTGCCATTTATGTGCTGTATCTTTAGATATAAGAATTTTAAAGAATTATGACGGTAATGACATAAAGCAAGAGAATGCAAATTCTAGTGAGAATTCAAGAACAAGAAAATACTCAGATATTTGAGTAATGGATACACAAAACCACTCAGGAGGTTTGTGATGAGGAAAAAAATCCTCTTGACTCCAAGATTTGACTCCATTTTTAAAAATGGGAAGGAGGAATGTATTAATGTCAGAGGGGGGAAAAAAAAAAAAACACAATTGTTAAATAACTTTTATTTTTACAATACCTTTGGTTTTCTTTGTCATCGCTCATACTTCTTTCTGGTTTTCTCAAACTTCTAAAAGAATCAATTTTAAGACTGCCAAAGGAATAAAATAACATGTTTAAACATGAACGGTAGTAAACAAACATACTTCACAGTGTATTAGAGTTAACGAGAAGTGCTGAAATGTATTTTTTCAAAAAACAAACAAAAAAACTTTTCATGATTAAAGATTTTTTTTTTTTTTTAAAAAGTGAAGTCCTCCAGAGGATGCATCCAGTATCTGTTCATGTATTGAAAGTAAGTTGATCATTTTAACACCACTCTGCTTTGGCCAAAGTACATATCCATTTATACTTACCATAGAATAAGAGAGGAAAAATGTGTATATAGCAGAGCCACTCACAGTATGCTGTAGAATGCAGATTTCTACTTTATGCCACTGGTGGTGGCAGGTAATTAAAAATAATATGCAATTTCAATAACTGATGCAGAATCTAGCCTACTGATATCAATTATATTACAAATTCCTTCCACAGCATTTTTATCTGATTTTGTGAAGTTACAAGTATTACTCAGTCTTAATACGCTTTTCTTTGATGCCTCAGGAATCCCAGTCCACATGGATTCTAGAAACTAAGAAGTAGTAGTCCTCATTTACATTTTACATTATTCAAAAAACTGCCAACATTATAAAGATGCTCAAAGATGACTAAATGCAACATCAGATTCTATCTCAGGACAGGGACAGATGAACAACCTACCAGAGAGTAAACTAGGTAGGCTGCCAATCTATAGCATGCCAGGAACATGTACAGCTGTACAGATGTGCACCCTTATCCTGTATTACTTTAAAATAAAACTCCTCAACATCAAAACAGTCAACTATTATGGGATAAGAACATATATACAATCTACTACATAATCACATTTCTCTAGTTTAGATTTAGGCAACTCTTATGGCTACTATGCCTTGTAAATCAAAGTATCAGCATTGATGAAACAATATAATTTCTTATCTGCTCCTTATTACTATACTCTTTATTTACTCCTTATTACTCTCTCAGAAAAAAAAATGGTATTGTTAGGGACTTAGGTTGTGGGTACATGCATTGATTTAATCTCCTCTGTTTTCTTCCCTTTGCACAGTTTGCATATTGCAGGTTTTGAGAAACTTGTTTTTTCGTGCTACCAGTCAACTTTGTTAAAGGTGCTGGAGCTTACATAACATGACAGTTTATATAACATGGCATTTAGTCCAGCAAGGCCCAGAGACATCCTATCAAAGCTGTCATTTTGGAAGATGAGCAGATGACCTCAAGAGCAGCATCACGCTTCCGTGCAATTAATACGCTACTCATTTGAGAACAGACTGAAGTTCATTAAAAAAATATAATTGTATTCTGAACATCACACAAACAGCAGTGATTTTCTTCTTCTTTTTCAGACCAGTTCCACCATGATTGTCAACAACGAGTAAGTGTTGTCCAACAGCTATCACTGTGAAACTTTCAAGACTCAATATTGCAGCTTTTCCTTGAATTGAAATAGAAGTTGTAACTTTGTGACATGTACTGGCAAACAGAGCTGTTTGATGAATTTGGTTTTAAATGGTATTCAGCAATTAGTCATCTCAAGATGGTTTTACCACGGGGAAAACAAAGTACAAAAGTTCTTTGCCAAGTGCTAAATTTTGTACTAAAAATCCATATTTCTAGAGATCTGCATTTGCAGATGTACTTGAGGCATGATTCTGATGACAAAAATCCCTAAAACAAAATCCATATAGGCCGCAGTCACTGAAAGGAAATCTAGTTGCAAGAGGTTGTTGCAACTTCATTGGCAGTAACGATCTAAAAACTTCTTTATTAAAAGAAATGAAATAACTCTTTACAAGCCAGCAAAATTCCCTTTTACTAACTTTAAAGCTACATTAAATCTTCAAATGCTATGCAATCGTAAATACTACATGCCAGCAAAATATGGCTTTATGAACATTAGGTTGCCCTTTCTTTCTGCCCTAACACACAGGCAAATTAACAAATTAAATTATTCCTCTCACTATGAGTGAACCTAAATCATTTTTCTAATGAATATTTGTCTTAATAGAATAGTTATTTAAATAGTACTAACCTAAGTACAACCCTAAAATTAGCTCACTCACCAGCTTTCACACAACCTACAGATTTTCAGACTTTCACAGATCCTACAGAGCACTGTTGCCAAGAGAGGTTGTGGAGTCTCCTTCCCTGGAGATCTTCAAAACCCACTTGGACGCAGTCCTGTGCCACGTGCTCTAGGTGACCCTGCGTGTACAGGGGGGTTGGACTAGATGACCCCTAGAGATCCCTCCCAACCTTCAGCATTCTGTGATTTGCTGAACTCTGTAGGAGGCAGTTGGGGCATTTTTTTCTGCTACAGCAAGGTTGTTTTATATTTATGTGAAAAGAGCAATACTACATTAGACTTGCATTATCTTAATCTTATCTAATCTTTTGTTAAGTGGATTTTGAGTAATTTGGAATACAGCAACTTATTTTACAGGGATTCACAGTCCAGGATTATAAACTGTTATTTGACCTCTTTGTCTACAAAGGTACGATGACAATTTATAAACTATTCTGAGCTGACACAACAATTAATTAACATTTTCCTGAAGTACAAGGCATGCCTTACCTCTGGGGTACTCTCGAGTTATTAATTCTTGTGGCTGTTGGTTTGTCAGGACACGATGAGTGCCTTTTAGCTTCATCCTCATATAACCCTGCTAAGGCTAACTGTAGGAAACAGGAATCTTTTTAAAAGTCTATAATTAAACAAAGCAAGAAAGAAAGCAATGCAAAGGGAACACATCAGCCCCCCACCCCATGCCCAAAAAAGGGAGTGCAACATGAACAGGAGAATGGCGACCACTTTTGTAGTTTCAGCTTTTCTGCCTCATGAACAAAACATGTGATGTTGACCATGATCACACAAGTGTGACTTGGAACTTCTACTCTGCATTTACTTAGTCCACACTGCTTCAATACTTACACAACTTTCTTCTGTAGTTCTAAATCTAATAGAGGCAGAATGTATCTGTGCACATAGATATTATTCATCATCTTATTAACATTAAACTAAAGCAAAGCTGCTGTGCATCCCTTTCACAAGGCTGGAAAGTACAAAATTAAGTCTATATACATTTTATATAGGAATGGGAAAAATGCAACCTGGTAAGTTTGTACTAGAATAAAGATTCAAATTCAACTTTAATCATTTGCATTCAAGAGAGCACTTCAAATACTTTTAGCTTTCCCTAAAGCTTCCTCCCAAGGCACTGCAATTGCTGCCATATCATAGGCACGTTCGTTTTAAGGAACATTGTGGGATGCACATATAATATACTATTTTTGCATACACATTTGAGTAATATTCTACTTTGCTTCTCAAAATCATGGAAATTTTATTTTCAAGCCACAGTGCACATTTCCTCGGGTTCTGCAAACAGTATTAACATCTTATCATACACAACAGAATAGACGCTAAAGGGCTACAACTTCATTAAGCTTTATGTACAAGCAATGAACATTGAAATAAAAGGGAACCTAATCTGCCCTTCAAAACAAGTTATTGAGAAGTATATTTATATTAAATAATTGTGTGGCATTTTCTGGAGAAAAGCAGTCCGAGGAATTGTAGCTACTAAGGAAATTTAATTTGTATCCTCTTTCCTTGCCAGTTTTATCTACCTAGAAGATGCTTGTGTTCTCAGAGAAAGTCAAAGACAGCAGGTCCCTAAGCAGAAGGCAGAGGGAATGGGTGAAGATGTGCTCTGTACCATCCCTAACTCAAGGCTGTGGGATGCTGAGGGAGCACAAGGGGAATAGTCCTGCTCCTGTGCTTTCCCTTAGGCCACATCTCTTCTTACTGCTGCCACTAGGGATCAAATGCAGAGCTAGATGGACTGCCCTTCTCACCAAAGAGAGCATTTCTGCACACAAAGTTTTATGAGCAATCTCCTACCCCAAAGCCTCCCTACTTCCATCATCTGATTGCAAAACTGATGAACAAAGAACATTAACACAGACATTACGGGTGGCACAGACTATAACAAAGTCAGCCTCACCAAAAGCCTCTGAGAAACACAAGCGATAACTACAAGGAAACACAAGGATTATGTATAACTAACTAAGATGGAAACAAATTTAGTTGCTCCAAGTTTCACCTATTCTCTAGTCAACTCATTGCTAAAACATTTTGATTCTACGGGCAACCTGGAAGTCACACTTTTAGTGGCACCTAAATGACACTAAAAGGGTCCGAGGGTGACAGTTTAAGGAGCAACACAGAATTACACCCATGGCTTGCTCAAAACTTCCCCTGTGGAAATCCAGGAAAAGACCTGTCCTCAGTCCTAGCCTACATCTGTGAGGCCCGACGTTTCCAGGCAGACATGCCTACTACCTAAGCGGGAGGAAGAAAAAAAATAAAGAACTGCCACAATAACCGGTAATAAAACCCATCAGCTGGAGTCTCGAGAGACCCCCCGGGCTAGGCTTGGCACACACGGGCCGCCTGCAGTGCCTCCTCCCGCTCAGCAACTTGTCTCTCCTCCCGCTCTCAAAAGGAGAGAAAAAAAATTAGAATTAACGCGGGGGGCGCGCGCGCTGGGCCGGGCCTCCGCGGCGAGGGGGGCCGCGCCGGGCTGGGCTGGGCTGGGCTGGGCTGGGCTGGGCTGGGCTGGGCCGGGCCGCGCTGCGCTGCCCCCGGCGCTCGCTCACCTGCAGCTCCCGGGCGCTGGGCGGGCGGCCGCCGCCGCGCGGCTCCCGGCCCCGCCGCCCGCCGCCCTCCGCGGGCGACGCGTCGCCCTCCGGCACCGCGGCAGCCCCGCCGCCCTCCGCCATCTTGCGCGGCGGCACCGCGCCCTGCGCCGGGGCGGGGCCGCCGCCGGCTGCCATGGCGACGGCGCGGGGTAATAGCCGTTATTAACCGTTAGGGCCCCGTTAATAACCGCTGAAACCGCCAGGGCCGTTCAGCGGTGCGGGTGAGGGCGCCTGGCCTGGCGGGAGCGGCAGGGGTGCTAGTGCCGAGCAGCCGAAACGGTGGTCCCGGCTTGCCAAGTGCTAGGGGGTGTGAAGCAATGTGAGGTCTGCTCTTATGCCTCAGGCTTTTCTAAAAGATGGGGAGCTGGAAGCACACCGTCCTCCCTCCCCCACCTTTTGTCTTTCCATTCCGTAAATGGAGGTTGAGCGTATCACATTTATCGTATGAGATAAAGTGCTCTAAAGCTTAAGAGAAAAATCGGGTGTTATGTGGCCATTTCATAATATATATATATATTTTTTGACTTGGCAACGTTGTGTGCTATAAAGGTAATGCTGGAAACTTAGAAGCCGAAACTTAATAAGGTCTCAGTTACCTGTTGGGGCCTTAGCGCTTTTGCAAGAATAGGAGGAGCTGAGGCGATGGGAACCGAGGAGCTGAGGCGATGGGAACCGAGGAGCTGAGGCAATGGGAACCAAGGCCACCTGGAGAAGATAACGCCTGTTAGCAACTTTTAATGAATTAGGCCAGCCTTAGCCAGATAAGCGTCCGGGAGGCCCAGCAATAGAGCATCGAGAAGAACACCAGTCAACTGCAAGCTAGCTATGCATGGACACTATAGCCTAACCAATGGGAATGCGTGTCTTCATTTATCGGTGTTGGAATTGTAAAAAGCTACGTAGCAGACAATAGTAAAGCGAATCGAAGTGTCACATTGAAGTGTTGTTCATTCCGTCTCGTGGGGTGGGCCTCGGCAGTTAACTGTCATATGAGCTATTGCAATTTTGGTTGAACATCTTACATCCTAATTAGAAGTGAAATGATAAAATTGCTGTATGTAAGACTCAAAATGACCTTAGATAGTGTATGCTTTCAGTGCTCCCCAAAATAGCAAAAAATAGGAGAGAAGGCAGTAAAAGAAATCCTTAGAATGAATTTGATCAGACATTGCTACTTTCTGCTTGGCTATAGGGCAATACATCAGGATAACCCGGCTGGCTGCAAACGTCCTTTTATACAAAACAAAGGTGTCTATACATAATGGAAAGTAAGCGTTGATGATACAAGAATTAGGAATCAACAAATCAGTTGGCAAGTAGGCATTTCATCAAGAAGTGGATCCCTTTTATGCGAACACAAATGAATCTGTACCTTAAGCTAGGCCAACTGAGCTGATGGGCGGTTGAGAATTTTATAATTTAGGCTGGTGAATATGCAAGTGGCTGTTGGGAATTTCGCCTGGATTCGTGAGCTGGCAGCTGGGATCGATCCAGTGCTCACACAAGGTGCTCAATAACCCTCACTTGAAGCACTGAGGGGGAACTTCCAGCTCGTTCCTGGCTACGACAGGGGTGCTGCAGCAGTGAAATACCTTCTAACAGCAGGGCACGTGGCTGCTGCTCCGCTGAAGTTGTCAGCCAGCGCTCCTGCTTTCAACTCCCATTCCACGGAAGCATCTTCCACTTTCTCTAATGAATCTGTCTAGACCCTATGTATGGTAGCTCGCATTTCAGAAGTGCTGGGGACTGCGGTTAATGGAGCTAGGGCCCACAGGACCTTGAGAAAGACTCTTCAACTGTGCACTTAGTTGGTGCCTTCGTAGTGAGCCAGATCCTCCGCGAGCGCACAGACACGGTCACCTGCTGCAGCCGAGCAGCTACAGGAAGAAAATTGTGGTCCATTATTCACATCCATCCCAAGGATCACTACCTGCTATACCGTGCAATATTGTTCTTACAGAAATGTAGATGCAAGTGGGTATTTATTTATTTATTTTCCTCAGAACTTTTTCAGGTGTTTGACAAAAAACAAGAGTGAGAATTGCACATATAATGCATTTCAAGTAGCACATATATTCTCAACCGTGTATGCGGATCATGTCATCTGCAATGAACCCTTACCCTGTTTGATTATTAAAAAAAATGAATAAAAATATGATTCAGCTTCATTTGGCTCCTGTAGTTGAAGCCCTTATATGAATATGCCAAGAATAAAAATGTAGTCGCATGTTTCATTCAGCCTTCTGTGGATTGATACGTCGTATGCAGCTGTCATCTAAGTGAAGATGTCCTGTGGTGATACAGACTGCATTAGCCGAGAGGATGCCTAAACCGTAATTGCTTTTAAAGCCACATAACTTCAGTATGAAATCAGTTTTTATAATTAGATGCCCCATATTTTGACAGGACTATCTTCCCTAAACATTGGCATTATTCGTGTTTTTCTTTCTCCGTGATTACCTCCTCTTTGTTTAAGGCTGCCAGCAGTATTTCAAGAGATCACCTGAATACAAATTTGCACTTAATTTTTCTCAGTGAGAATTTATATTGTCACAGACATCTGGAAATTTAATTCTGTTTATCCCAAGCAGTCTTTTTAATTTACATAACGTTTTTATTGTGATCAATGTTTTCTTGCACAACTATAGATTTATAACAGCTGCTTACTGTCTAGTAGCTATTCTTCCTTAATTAACATTGCTTCTCTATTTTTCTTTACATCTGTAACCCTCTTGAATTAGCCAGATATTTTCCTACTAGAGATTAAAATGAGCATCATTTACTCTCTTCTGTTAAATTAAAATTCTAAATTATTAAAATTAAAACCCCTACAAGATGTAGATGTAATAGCAAAGAGATGTAAAGGAAAGAAGAAAAAAAAAGCTGTAACAAAGTTAAGATAATAGTATTTTCCTTAGACATTTAAAATAAAAGCAACATAGAGCCTTAAAAAGAATTATCAGGATAGGATTAGAAATAAAATGAATGTTTTCAGCTTCATAAATGCTAAGAAACAATCAGTGTAACGGGCTCAGAGGCTGCTATAGATATCCAGGGCACCACACAAGTATTTAATTATTGACATTCAATAAGACACTGTAGTGCTAGAAGTTTGAGTTGCAAGGATCAGTGATGCCTGATTAAGTTTGCTGTCTAAACAAAAAAACAACATCAGCAATTTCAGACACAAAACAGTTGTGCAGTGGCTTGTTGAGACTATCCAAAAACTCTAAAACATATCAGAGTGCTTTTTATCTCTTAGGCAAAATTGGTTTGGGTAATTTTCAATAATATACAAAAAAGGAATGTATGTATCTTCAAAACTAAATAAGAAATATGTACTTAAAATGTCAAAAAATCTTGATTAGAAATCACGTATCTTGCTTTTCTAGCACCAAGTGAGATAGTGCTGTTGTATTTAAATCCATTTGTTTTGTTTGCTTCCAGAAATGTGTAGTGCTCTAAGTATGTACACAGAAATCAGTGCACAACTTGCATACCAGATCTAATTAATGAAATCTTTGCAGTGTTCAGGTCTGCTACAACATGCATTACAAACAAGCAAAACCAGTGTCTCTAGGCAGACACAAGATTATGCCATTATAGGCTATCAGGGTGCCTAGAAACAATTTCACAGTATGCACTAATATACCAGCCGTTTTTCAAAAGACTGTGACTGGAGTTAATTAGAAATATTTTGAACCACAGAACTAGACACAGTTCTGATTACCATTGTGAAATAACTCTTTTAAAAAAGATCTTTACACTTCTTTAAATAGTGCTTTATTATTATTGTTATTATGCACATCTGCAAAGCTGCCTGGTTACTAATGAATCAATATTCCCTCTTACTGTTAGGACTCCATTAATTGAACTGAGGCTAGAGAGGAAAAAGGAGGTTCATCTAGTCAGCCTTCCCACTGTCTCCAAAGCAGAAAGGCATCAGGGCCTGGAAAGCTGTTGAACAGTCTCCTTTGGCGATCCTGATCATCTGTGAGGAAATGTTCAGCCATATCCCACAAACCAAACTAGCATGCTTCCAATAATCTAGTATTTGCAGATTTTCTAAATAAAAAAAGTCTCAATGGTAGTAGTATGTGTCTAGGATTTTCAGGTTGGGTCTAGAGGGTGCAGACACCGGAGATGCTGCTGGGAGGCTGCAGAAGGCAGCATCGTTTCCCTGCAGACCTGTTTGCCACAGCAGGAACCTCCCTGTCTGTGCCTGGCTGCGCTGTAGCTTCCTTGTGGAAAACCGAACAGGTCAGGCACGGCTTAACCTAACAGTCCCTGAAGTCAATTTTAAGAGGACTTGATAATACTCTCAGGGTGGAAAATAATACTAAAGATGGCAAAATTCCCTTTCATCTGCTGCACCAAACTCTCTGAGACAGGTTTTGTAAGGAGTGGTCAGCAAGTAATTCCCTGGTTGTGCGCAGTCCCACGGAGCTTGTGCTACAAAGGGCAATGGGGAGGAAGACCTCAATACTTTGTGGCTGTGAAAAGAACCGTGTTAAATTTCTTCATGCAAAATAACATAGGAGCAAGAAAAGGGTTGAGATGAACACAGTGGGTTCTCATGGCCCATGATCACCATGCATGTGCTAAAGCAAAGGAATTTTCGTGAGGGTTGAGAGATTCATATCTGTATTAAAAAAGAATCATATTACCCCGTGACAAACAGAATACAGTCCATTGAAAACATGTTGTTACTACTAATTCCTGAAGCTTTACACCACTCAAACTCAGTATGTTGAAATAATTTAATTTTTTCTGAAGATTCACGTTTCTATTTCCATTTGTCCCTTTAATACCTCCTTCCATTATATTTCTCTTAGTTCCTCAGTGCCATTGCTGTCAAAATACCAGGTCCTTTCCTTCTCCCTTCTCCCATCTAGAGCCACTTCAGTATCTTCAGCCACTTGCAGCACCATTTGCGCTTGCACTGCCGTGTCCCACTTCTTGGCCCATGGTTTTTAGCCCATGCTTTGGAACAGGGATGTCATCTATTGTGGCTTGTCTGGAGCTGCTATGTCCTGCTGACTGGATGTCTCCCAGTAATACGGATAGACTCCTTACATTTCCCTGTTCAGATGTATGAATAAGCTTTCTCTGCTTCACTTGGGCACCTATTTCCACTTATTTCAGCATCTGTAGGAAATTAGTATCTTTGAGGCCTCTGCCTCTCACTTGGAGACCTTTTCTTTTGAGTCTAAGTCACTTGAAACTAGCTAGTGGGCTCATCAACACTAAAAGAAAGGAGTAACAGATGGATATAAAGGTGTATTGGCAATGTAGTCACATAAGCTAAAATGTGTCCAAGAGCCAGGCCAAAAAGGGTTCATGTGTGTGTTTGCCTCTGGCAAATATGGGGCAATCTTTGCCATTAAATAAGCAGTGGTCACTAGCATTGGCTCCCCGGTAAAATTTCAGTAAACTTTGTCTGCCCTCAGCTCTCCCTTTGGAGAGCTCCAAATGGAGCTCTCCATTTCTTGTTATTCTATTGTGCAGCCCTTTCCCCGTGAGCAAAGATACTTTCCAGAAGACTATTTGCGTATGATTAACTTTGCATGATACCAAGGGCTGCACATCCATCTTAAATGACATAGAAGAGTATGGTTGGGGTTAGGGTACGTGGCAGGGTGGGCTGTCCTAGTAGCTTGTTCCAAGCAAGAGATAAAGAACCCTCTTCCCATTTCTTTTTTCCTTCCCTGTGGCTGTGTGTACTCTTGCGATGTTAATCAAAACCGAGATAGGTTGGGCCGGGTAAACACAACTGAAGGGATTTAGCTCCAGGACAGGGAAGAGCAGTTTCAGCTACAGTAAGGTGGATCCATGGCACTGGCACGTGTCTGGGCCAGGCTGGAAGGCTCTCACCTTCCTGGGGCCTGTAACTTGTGGCTCACTGGTGGCATAAGCCTGATGTGCCTCGAGATGCTGAGGCTATTAAGAGCCACATGTGAAACGAGGTGTATACAGAAAGCTTGAAAGCTTTTAGGGATTGTGCCAATGAATCCCATTTTGCTTTAGCTGCAATAAGATGATTAATTTAGATTACATGCAAAAAAAAAAAAAAAAAAAAAAAGTACAAGCCAGGAGGCGGTTCTTTCTACCTTTCTGCTACCAACAAACCATCTGCGTCAGCACACGTTTTGCCTAAATCAGGATTTGAAATGTTTGGGTCAGGCACTTATTCTGCACTCCCTACTACAAGTAACGTTCAGGACAAATTGTCCTATGTTACATCAGCAGAGTTTAGAAGATAACAATCTTTCTTTCTGATGTCCCCTAAGGATTTTCAGAGATCAAATGAAAAGTAAAGGGAAAATAAAACTTACAGAGAGCATAAAAAAAGGAAAAGGGTAGGATCCACCATTAGGTGGTGCTGATACAACAGTAAGCAGCAATTGGAGCTCAGCTTTTAAGTCAGCAATTCAAAACTTTAACTCCAAGCAGATATCTTTTCTACCTCACTTTCTAATGTTAAATATTGCTTTTTTATTGCTGTGAGGGTTAAGAGCTGTAGCTGTGTACCACGGCGACACAGTACTAAGTTCTATATAAAGCTAAATCAGGAAGACAGTATATAGCATTTTGTTCTTCCACTGGTTTAAGCAAACAGGACAGCTGTGTGTTATGTAGCAGCCATGGGAGTTCTTGGGAGTTTGGATAAAATGCTATGAGTAAACTGAAGGTCAGATCGAGGTGATTTCTGTATCTTTTTCTGTATCTTTTAAGTATAGGAATACCCCTATATTATCACAAAGAGCATGCGCTTAGACCTGAAAGTTCCATTACAAGTCAAGCACTTGAAAAATAATTCACAGGGAGATATTCTCTGCCTAGAATACCCTCCTTGTAAATTATTAAAGGAAATTATATTCCCTGCAAAGTGTCCTTAATGTAAGTATCTCACGGCCTTCCCTTTTTTTTTTTTTTTTTACTTTGTGTAACTGGGGAAATAATACATACATCCTTGAGACTCTTTTCCCTCTTCTCTGTAAGTACATGGCTCCTCCATAGCTTAAAGTGAGGTATTTGTTGGGGAACACCATTTCCAAATTCAGGCAATGCATCACAAGGAATCTAATTCCAGGCAGTACTAATTTTTTTTTTTTTAATTCACTAGTGGTAAGTGGGTAGTTGTTAAGTAGAATTATGTGTAGTTCTCCTGCTTACATTATTTGCTTTGTGTAGTATTATGGAATTTTATTAAATTACCTTTTAATAACTGACATTTCTATTTCTTAAAGAAAGATTCTAGTTGTAAAATGATGCATGGAAACGCATATCTAAAGCTACATTTCAGCCCCCACAGTGTTCCAAATCCCTAGGTACACTTATTCCTTTGGGGCTCATTTTCCATTATCAGTTTATTATTTCTTGTTTCATGCAACACAATTTGACCTGAGTTTTCTTTTAGAGGATGACTTTAGGAGATTCCATAAAATCCAGACGAATATGGGCGATAGTCTGTGGCCCTTCACCCAAGCTTCTCACCTTCGCTTCAGCACAGGCTCTAGAGTGTCATCTACAGTCCATGCAACTTCTTTCATTTCTGCATTTATCTTTGGCATTTCTTTAATCTTCTCTCATTACTGCAACAGAAGATGGAAGAAATGGCAGAGGGGTAAGAAGAAAGAAAGGAGGTGAATAACAAGAGGCAGCTGTTGGCTGCTACTCAGCAGTCAGGGCAGTATCTTCTAGACACTTACGGACAACTGAGAGAAATCTGGAACTATCTGAAACCTCCTGCCCATTAATCCGCGTTGGCAGGGATGACCTGCAGTCGAGTCACAGAACCTGTCACACCCTGCAAGCTGGGAGATGACGAGGGCCACCTGTGCTGTTACAGTGCATTTCAACTCTGGAAAAAGAAATTACCCGGAAAACGTCTGTAAAGAGGGGATCCTGGAGAAAAAGATGGCTCCTATGGATTTTTGAAGTGCTCTGCAGAAAACAAAACTTTATGAGTGCTAAGAAAGGTTACTGAGTATGGTATAAGGTCGTAGAATGCTGCTTGTAGGTCTCTGCAAACTAGCACAATGGAAGTCAAATGCAACTCGTTTTTGGAAGTAAAATGTTTTTCTTACATTCTTATATTTTTTTCTAGTATCATTGTTGGCCTCTGAAATCAGGACAAAAAAATCAAAATCCTTAAAAATACTCATGAGAGAAATTAAATAGATCATTTATTTTTAATCATTTTTGGCTGATTAGTTTGAGTAGTTTGAGGTAGTTTGAATTTTGAAATAAGTAATTTAGAAGAGGCAGGCAGGAATCTCCCAATTGATCCAAAAAGTGCTGAAGAGTCGAAACACGCTCTTGTACTGAGTAGTCATTCAGGAGCTCCCAGCTGTTCATAGGTCAGCCTGCTTTCAGAAAGGAGGTTGTTGGAAGTTTCCTGTAGGGCATTTATGCAAGCTTTGGTTTCTGTCTCTCACTTCTTTTGCATTTAAGTGAAAATTGCTTTACAACCAGTGTCTTGAAAACTCAGCACTTTCTGGGGTGTTATGAAACTCTTCGTGATGAGTCAGTAGCCTGGGGCAAAACCTTCCTGCGCCAGACACAGAGGCAGTGCGTTATGATGGAGTCAAGCTCCCTAGAAAGAGTGTTTCTGTGAAATGTTTTACAGAGGCCTGGTCTTTTGTGTGCCAGGACAAGTAGTCTGTGGCTAAGGAGCATTTTTGGCCTTGTTTGAAATTACTTGATATCACATGGTATCAACTCCTTGACCTGTCAGCTTTTCCTCCTATTTGCTGTCAAAACTTTGCAAGTTTGTGGGCTCCTAGGAATGTTTGGTTTGTTGAGGGATGCTCTTACATGTCTCTGCGCTTGTGACTGTGGAATTACACTCAATATTACTAGCTTAGTCACCTCACCAAGTGTCTGGCATTGGCCCAGGGACAGAAGCTACTAGCAAGTCTCGGCCCTTTCAAGTGTGTTGACACTGGTGTAGCAGAGCTGGAGCAAGTGCTGTGAGCGAGCAGTGTTTGGCAGGCTCTCCCTTCCGATAGAGACCAATAACCAGTTAGGGATCCTTGATCAACTGAGAGATTCCTCTGCACTGGCAGAAACCATTAGACGTAACTACATTTGTACTAGGAAACAAACCCATTTTTATTGTGAAATAAAAAAAAGGGGGAAAAAGATGCTGAATTACCCAATAGAATATTGCTGCATTAAATAATTTAAAATGAACATATTTAAGCCTTTAAGGGCCCCTTCTGAATTTCTCAAATTATTAATCACATTAAAATCAATTTACCTGTCTAAATATCCCCTGAATTTTCAAAACTCTTCCACTTCTTTCTGAATGTGAATGGACTGTTGGGCTGCAGTTTTGAACTCCTGCATCATTTCATTCATGAGAAGTGGCCTTTATGCTAAGTGACGAGACCACTTTGTCCCATCATTTTACTTTGGATTTGGATTGGAGTATAGGAGCTTGATTGCATGGCAAGCACATGCTCCTTAAGGTGTAGTATGGCTTACAGGATTCATATACCTGATCTGTGAGTTGATAAGTGACTCTTCATCAACTGACTAGTGATAAGCTGTTCATGGAATCATAGAATCATTACAGTTGGAAAAGCCCTCAAGATCGTCAAGTCCAACCATCATGTGTGTTCTTGGTGCGTAACAAACCCAAGACGACTTAGATTAACCATCTTTCTTTAATGTGGATTTTGTTACCTTACGAGAAGTTCAAGCAAAAAGATAGGAAATTTTAATTTAGATTATAATACTTTCGAAGGGAGGTAAAGATAAGTGTTTAATCATCAGAATAATTATACTGGTAGAACTTTCAAAACTTTTTCACAGGTAAACAAACTTTCTGAGCCTTCAGGCTGTAATGTAATCTGATGGGGTTAGCTCCTCCAACATAGATAATTATTACACTTTCTGTTATTAAAGTAAGGGAAGTTTGTTAGAAATTTACAGTCAGAAAACTGTACAAAGCAAAAAAATCACAATCTGAACTCAATGAGAGTTGGCAACGTTGCATTTCACAAGCAGACTTTCTTCTATGTGTTTTATTTTGTATATCATCTAAGTCACTCCAGTATTTAATGTATTTACTATCACATCCCTGAGCAAGGTCAGCATACCCATTAGCCTCGCATTAGAAACAAACTTTATGACACAGAAAGGCTGATTATCTTCCAAGGAATTTAAGTGGCTGCCAATATTGAAATATGCCTAGTGGAATTTGCTGTCTTAAATGCACTGAAAAATATGACCAGAACTAAATTTTTAGGTAAGTTCTCGTTGAGAGAGTTAATGTTCCAGAAGCATACACTCAATTTTGCCATTTTTTTTTGCAATTAACTTATTTCTATAAACTCCTAACATACTATAGATTGTTTCTTTACTTTTTATGACTTCACTAAAATTAAAGATTATGACAAACCACCTCCTTGTATCCTGAGACTTATTTCTAGTACCCTATTTCTGACTTTTTTCTTTCATCTTCTGAGTATAGATTTAACTAATTTGTTGGTAATTTTCTCTGATTTTGAGCAATTGTGGGATGCGGCCAGTAAGAAGAAGCAGTCAGAATTTTAAATATAGACTATGGACTAGGTCTCAGTTGACATTTTAAAAATCTGTGTTCTTTTATTAACACGGTGTAATGCAGGTCAATTAAAAATTAAGGCAGGGTGGAAGTAAATAATTTCCTTGTTCATGGTTAAAGAAAGGGAAAATGAATCTCAAATTGAAGGTTTTTTAAACAAACCAGTGTAGTAAGGCTGAATAAATTAAACTGTCAGACTCTAGTCATTACACATCTCCTTGTGTGAGGCATGGAAATTGGAAGCACTGTGCATATTATGTTAATGCTATTTACTCAACTTGGTATCCATGACATTGTATCCTGGTGAGTCTAAGCTACAATAGAATTATTCCTTACAGAAAAGAAAGAGAAATAAGGTTAATGAAACTGCATCTGACACTACGGCTAAGTAAAACACATCTCTGACTAGAGTGCTGAACAGTATTTGGGGTATTCATGAGCTGTTCTGTAGCTGCTATGGCTCACATTAGCATGTATAACACTGAATCATCCTGTCAAAGAACCCCTTTTCTGCTCAACAGTGTAACAAGGCACTGATTGTGATTGTTGGATTATAGAATCTGTCTGCTGAGATTTGTGCAAGAGGTTAAAATGACACAAAAGGCAATATTCTTAACCGGCATGCAGAAATATAGCGTTTCATAAAACTTGTTGTTCCAAAAATATAAGTAAAAGCTGTGCATTTTGTAACTACTTACAGTATGCTTTGGTATTCTGTAGTGTCTTACATGGTAGTTTGACTTCACAGTACTTGAATTTTCAGTTCCACCTAATTAAAATAAATTTTATTAATTTTCTCCTGGATAAAGCCTCATTTTGTTACTCATACAAAAATTGAGTGATATGTTGATTATTTGAGAGTAAGCGACTTCTTTTCAGGTAAAGATGAGATAGTATTTCTATGAGATAGTATTTTTATTTGTCTGATATACACAGTATGAACTGATGATGTGAAGGCTGGAGGTAGCCTTGGCGGGAGGGACCATGAGATGGTGGAGCTGCAAAGAGGAAGCAAGGCAAAACATATGATCGCAACATTGGAGAGCAACTTCAGGAGAACAAACTTGGGCCTTTGCATGGACCTTCTTGGAAGAATCCCATGGAATAGGGTTCTAGAAGAAAGAGAGGTTCAAGAGAGATGGTTAATATTCAAGGATTGCTTCCTCCAAACTCAAGAATGGTGTATTCTAGTGAGCAGGAAGTAGAGTAAACAGGACAGGAGGCTCTCATGGATGAATGAGGAGCTCCTGGTAAAACTAAAACAGAAGAATCAAGTGCACAGAAGACAGAAGCAGGACCAGGCCACTTGGGAATGGCCTCCAAGTATGCAGGGATGTGACTAGAAAAGCCAAAGCCATTTGGAGTCCAATCTGGTGAGGGATGACTAGGACAGCAAAAAGGGCTTTTTACGTCAGCAACAATGATCTTGAGAAGGCATCATTTTGCCTTCCTTGCTTCAGTCTTCATTGCTAAGACCAGACCTCAGGAACCCCTAACCCTGAAGATCAGGGAGAAGGTCTGGAGAAAGGAAGACTCGCCCTTGGCAGAGGAGAATTGATGGTTTAGACAAACTGGACATTCACAAGGCCCTGGTGAGATGTACCCACAAGTGAGCTGGTGGACACCATTGCTAGGCCACTATCAGTAATTTTTGATAGGACATGAAGAACAGGAGAGGTGTCTGAGGACTGGAAGAAGGCTAATGTCACTTCAGTCTTTAAAAAAGGCAAGAAGGAGGACCCAGGGAACCACAGGACAGTCAGCCTCACATCGATGGATCCCTGGAAAAAATGATGGAGCAGCTCATCCTGGACACTATCTCTAAGCATGTGGAGGATAGCAAGGCAGTCATCATGGAATCACCAAGGGGCAATCATGTTTAACAAACCCGATGGCCTTCTATGATGGAATAACTGTTTGAGCAGATGTGGGGAGAGCAATGGATGGTGTCTATTGTGGTAGAGAGGCCCTGCAGCAGAACTGGAAAATGGCAGTGCTGCCTATTTCTGCTCACAGATAACAATTTTCTATTTCTTTGGAAATATCAACACTTCCAAAGAAAGTTTGTTTTCTGAAAAAAGTGTAGGGGCATTTTGGCAAGAGTGAGATGGCAAATGCTTGGGTCCCCGGATGTATGGGCAGAGGTGGCTGTCTGCTATCGAACAGGAGAGTTGTTGCCTGATGTTGCTGAATGTCAGAATTCCACACAAGTCAGTGGGTTGGCCCAGAGACGTGTGAATGTACAGACAAGGGTGAAAAGAAAGCTACTAATTATAAGTGTGGTGGATGGGAAGTGGACGATGTGGGGAGATAGTCTTGTGACTTCAAAGAGATCAATATGTGCCCAAGAGAAGCTCAAAAACTCAAGAAGTGGATCTGAGAACAACTGAACTTCTGCTTATTTCTGCAAATAGCATATCTGATGCCAAGAAAAAAATCTGAAATAAGTTATGATGCAGAATGCATTAACAATTTTCTTGCCCTTGGTGTGCATCTTGAAGGTTGTATTATGATACAATTCGGAGGTGGGTATGTGTGCTGAAAGTAGAATTTTCTAAGCCATTGGTTGCAGACACAAAAATGACCTAAAATGAAAGCAGAATGATGGCTCTGTTGAAATGCAATATATAAGAAATCGATTTAGAGGGGATATAAAATCTTATTTGGAGGAAATTCTATTAGGTATTTGTTTTAATTAGACAAAAATATGGCCAAGGAAATGATTTACATTTAGGACTGCGGAATGCAGTGAATTAATTTATACATGACACATTAATATTTCTGTTCAAACCAGCATAGAGTATTTTTAATTTGCTCTGCTGATCAAAATATACAAGTGTAATAAATTTGGAGATGGAAGGAAATTGCCAAGTTCCAGAAGGCTGTTTCACAGCATGTTTTACCAAACAGATATTTCAGCAGAGCATCTAGAGAATCTGAAATACCAGTTCTCTTTATTAACAATAAAGCTAAGTGTATTACTTCATTAACTTTAGATTCAGCAAGTAAGATGAGTAAAAAAAGTTATGGCTGGATAAATGTAACATATGGAAAGAAGAGAAAAACAGCTCTAATTAAAAAGAGTATAGACCTCAGAATACTACATTTATTAAAAGACCTGTGTCCATAAAAGTATTTACGTGCCTACCTTGTGTGAAATCAAGAAGAAACAGGTATTTTCTAGAGACACCTCTGATACTTTTATGGCTCTCTGACATAGTGATAAATATGCTTGTTAAACATTTTTTTTTCTGATTTTAGCATTTCTTTTTACAATTGCACTTGAACAGATGGGGGGAAATTCTCTTGATAAGAAACATAGCTATGCAGAAGAGAAGTATCCAAGAAACAGATAAGATTGTGCAGTATATGCATCACTTAGGAGATTATACTCTAATTAAAAGAATTAATCCTGGGCAAGTTTACGTAAGAAGGAAAGAAGTCATGGAAGCTCAGTGTGTTTTTGTGCAAGGCTAATTTTATTAGACTTTTATGCCTCTGTCCAGATTGGATATGTGGGTTTTAGAATACAAAATAAGGTTCAAGAAGTGCCATGCATCTGCCTCATTTCATTCTCAGTAAGTTACAAGCGTGGTTCCCACCAGACTTCAAAAGACCAATGCTAAGTAGTTTAAAGATACAAAACACTATAACTACTTAAATGCTCGCAAAGTGTCGGAATAAAATGTTTAAATCTACTTTTCTATAATCTCTAAATACTCCAGTACATAAATAGATGCTCTCAGAGTGGCAGAGAATATAAAGGAAAGAAGTGTCCCTTGCTGGGAAGGCTTTTGCAGAAGGCTGGCATTTGTGTTAAAATTGCCGTTTAATGCAGACTGCAGCGTGCTGACAAGACTCACACCACATGTAAACAACTGCTTATTGAACAGAGAAAATGTCAAAAAGCAGCATGGTTTATTTGCCAAAAATATGGAAAAGACACTGAGCATGACAACAGACCTAAGGCCCTTTCATTTAGAGAGAGAATTTTATAGGTTGGAAGCACCTGCACCTCTAGGAAATCGTGGGGAGGAACGAGTTGCCTTGTCAGCCTCTCCTGACAGCACTCGTGCAAGGTGGTGTTGTGCTTATTGTTTTTTCTCCTGTCTCCATCTGGTGCTGAAGGTAGCCAAGGGCTGCTCCTCTCCTTTGCTTTCCAGCTTGAGCAGAACGGGCAGTTCTACAGCCCCACAGCCTCCTGCTGGCAGCAACGGTGCTGGCTGCAGCGTCGGACTCACTGGTGCTCTGCAAAAGCAGTGGGCAAAACTTGCATCCACGCACCAGTCAAAATGAAGCAGCGTCACGCAGATATGCTCCAAAGAATAACTTTGTATTATGGGCAGAAGCGCTTTGGGAAGAGGAAGGGTTCTGAGTTTTCCTCTGCGGGGTGAGATTTTCTTCAAAAAGTTGGGCAAGCTGAGGACGTGGCTTAAGGGATGTGGGGCTCTGCCTCTGCATAGGTGTCCACACAGAGGAGAGAAAGGCAGGAGTGGGTTTTGTTGCGTTTCGGTAGTGCTGGTGATTTTTTCTCCTCAACAACAGAAGCTGGAGCTTCAGTGGAGCTGAAGCAAACAGGAGGATGCTAGAGGGAGAATCCAAAGAGCTGCCAAACCTGGGGGTCTGGTTAGGATGATCTCCCATGTTGTTTTCTGGGCTATCACTCGTGCTGCACTCAAGAAAAAGATATTTCTGGATGATGTACATTGGCTGGCTTTTTCTAAACATCAAGGGATTTGGGATCTAATATTTTTCAAACGCTCAGCAGCAGGCCCTTTTCCCCCAGCTGCCTTTGAAAATCCCAGCCACTGTAGATGTGTGTTATTTTTGGAGAAGGATAGAAATGTCCTGCCTACACTATAAATATTAGAGTTTTGAAAATAATACAATGATGCCTTTGAGATGGTCCAGTCTCGTCAGCTACAGTAGTTGGATTCCAATTGAGGCCTCCTGCAATGTTTTGTGTTGGTGTAACACTAAGTGTTGGGCCATGCAAATGTGTATGGAGAAGAAATGCCTGCAGTCTCACCTTTCTTTCCTGTGTACATACAGTGCTACTGCTTGCACAAATATTTCATTACAAGTGTTAAAAATCTTCCCTCTGTTTTCTTTGTGAAATATGGTAGACTGGATGGGTTTGTCCCGTGAAGCACCAAATTAACTGTGCTATTGTAAATGATCATTCTGATATGTATTATTTGAGTTATTTTTATTTTCATAAGTGTTATGGCTTTTTATTCTACGAGCCAGATTTTATCTTGTGTTATCCCTGAGGCTAGAATCAGATCAGGGTAGGATTGAATCTTGCAATTCTGGCAATATTTTATTTTATAAACTTTAGACTAAGTTTGGTAAATTTTATTACACTAAAAATGTGATCAAGAGAATGGACAGCTCTTTTTTCCCCTTTTTTTATTCCCTTAAATGTTTACATCTGGGTTCACCAAAGGCTGCAAAGTCTTAAAATCCTGTACAATAGTCTATTCTACTCTGTTCCAAGAATATGTCAAGTGATTACATACTGAACAGGGCTGCATGCAACAGAGCAGACCCAGCTGAGACAACTGGAGAAAACGTTATCATTAGCTCTGGGGGCAAACAACATGAGGAGACAGAAAACACTTGTGGAAGTCAGTGTGATTAAATCACAGCTTAGTAGTCATGATCAAATTGCACGTCCTGTCCAAAAATATCAATGCAACTAGTGACGGTAGAACTAACAAAGTTCCACCTTCAAAGAGCAACATCTCTGAAGGGGGAAAAGTGTCAGACTTGTCCCCTCCTTCTTCATCTGCTAAGAGAGGCAAAGAGAGAAGGAGGTTTTGTTAAAGGAAATGATATCATGGGATATTTCAAGGCAGCTTTCACTGTGCAGCACAGAAATGAATCAAAATGTCAAGTCGATAGGGTTATAAAGTTTAGCATTCCCAAAAGATCCCTCATGATTTCTGTTCCTCTTGACCAGTAGAAGATGGTCCCCATATAGCAGACTGTAACCACTGCGCGAAATTGCAGCACTCCAGCAGTAATCACTGTGGGTGACACCAGTTTAGTGTCTCTAGCCCGAACGCTTAGTGTATGTCTGTAAAATGCAGTAGTCCAGGGCCTGAGGCAGAGAGCTGGCCACATCTGAGCTGTAAATGCCAGGGGTGCCAGGCAGGGCTGCGTGATGTATGGATCACCTTCACCCTGGAGCGAGGCCGGCCAAGCTGCTAAAACCCCTTCAGCTCGGGGCAGCAGCGCTTGCAGCTGAGGCCCTGCAGGCCCTCCTGGCAGCCCGGGGCTGCGCAAGGGCTCCCTGTGCTGCTGCACGTGCTCTGAGCTGTGTGTACCCCGATCCAGTTGGACAGGGCCTAGGCACAAGTGACATCCTCGTGCTTGCGCCCACAGTGCTTGGATCTCGGCGCCTCTGCAGCAGATTTGTCCTGGAAAGAGCACACCGAAACAGTGCAAATCAGAGCAGGCTGACAAGTAATGTGGGCACCCTGGAGTCTAGTGTCTAAAGTCACTTCTGTGCCCTTTTCTGCTTCGCAGTATAGTCCTGGCTGTAAAGTACAAAGTAATTCAATTACTTGATCTCAGTCTGCACAATCTGCTACTTTATTCCAGTTTAGCGTCCTTCTTTGTGCTGTTACGTGTGCACGTGTATGCCATTGCTGCTTGAAAGCAATAAATAAAAATGGACACATTCCTCCCTGCGCTGCATATATTATTTAAAATATTTGTATGTATTCCCAGAAAGTGAATATTATTTTTATATTTTCCAAAATGTAGACAGATATGTGAAAGATATCAACCTATGAATCAATTGTCAAATGAAATACAGGTTATAAAGTGAAAATTTGGGGAAACTAAATATGTTATCCAATGCTTTAAAATGCATTCATTAGTAGTGAGAAGAGTTTAAATTCTTTCTACTTCTATACAATTGAAATGAGCTATACTGGAGCAAATGTAATAGACCCCAGAGAGACATTAGACCTTGCACACTCTTACAAAACAAGGAGATAGTTTCCTTACCAATGGGAATGATGCCAGAAAAATACCCTTTCTCTTTCCTGGTTTCTTCTTGGTGTATTCTGATATTTACTGGCTGGCATGCAGGATCAGTTATCTAGTATCCAGCTTCAGCTGACATGAACAGATGCAAAATGAACAGACTAACTGCTTATATTGAATGAACTCTAATAAATTCTACTACTTCAACCTCTCGTTATACTTACAAATATTAATGATTTTAATGTGAGTGTACACTTCCTGCTTGATGCTATGGGAAAATATTTGTATTAAGTAAT
Organism: Tinamus guttatus; assembly: GCF_059628265.1. Classification (NCBI taxonomy): domain Eukaryota; kingdom Metazoa; phylum Chordata; class Aves; order Tinamiformes; family Tinamidae; genus Tinamus; species Tinamus guttatus. The sequence continues at coordinate 2,894,666 of NW_028288590.1, read as the reverse complement.
TAGCATGACATTTGAAATGATGTGCATGCATTTATCCCATAGACTGATTTCAATTTTTATCCCATTAGACCACATTTCAATGCTTAAGTGAAATTTCTTTTTTTTATTATTTTTATTTGGAGGAAGTGGTAAGAAAGAATTAATTCTCTCTCTCTATAGCGGATAAAATATCACTACCTTTCAGATACTTAGTCATTTCTCCTCTGATCTGGAAGCACTTCACTCATGCCGAATTTCTAAATACCAAATCCTCAAAGGACCTAATTTTCATATACATTGATACCCAAACTCTGTTCTGACAGCAGAAAAGTACTTTAAACCGTGTACAGTCTATTCTGCAGATATGAGTAAAACTGATTTGCTTGTTCCTGAACAAAAATGGTGTATGTTCTTTGTGTACACAATGTGTAAATCTAAACTATAAGTATTTTTTATAATAAAATGATATTTAATGTTAAAACAGATGCACAGAAAGTTAAACATTTGACATTTCTCTTCTGGAAAGAAAGAAGCAAAAGCAATGCTCTCCTTTCATGTCCCTGAGCTAAGACTTGTTTTGATTTAGTTATGGACCTGAGAGATCTGTGTTGCAGGATGTACAATATGCTTTTCAATAGTGCTTTTATTATAATGATCATAAAATATTTTGAGAGAAGCTGAGGTGTGCAGAGCATAGCCCCCCTCCTATAAATTATATTCAAAAATATATGGGTACTGTTGTTATGAAAGAATCTGTGCCTAATGCGGTGAATAGGGCCAGGGTTTAAGGAAGATATAGGTGCCAGCAGATCTTGCAGAGACAGAGGAGAGTCTCCTGAATTGTAATTCCACGGGTAGCCTGCGACTCGGGTGGCTGTGAGGGCTGTTTTTGCCTCCACCCCGAATGAATGCAAGGGCACTCTGAGGTGCTACAAACACACCATGGAACTTAAGAGGAGCTTAAGAACACATGCCATGCTCCCCGGTGCTTTAACACCTGCAGTAAGCACACATGACAGCGCGAACCAAGAATTCCCATAACTCAATAGACACACCAATCCCTGCTTCCTAGTTTCTTTGAAATATTAACCATAGCTGAAAATTTAGCGAATCCTTTATAGTTTTACATTATTACGTTCTCATTCCCCCTAGAACATGGCTGCATGTGATTGAAAGACAGTTATTTAATGACCAGCTGGGCAAGGGGTTGGATGGCAAACACATAAAGCACACTGGCCCCTGAGATAATTCCTAAGCCACTTTTTAGGAAACAGTTTGGCTTTCGGGTATGCAGTATGGATGAGTTCAGTCTGGAAAGAGAGCTTTCCCATGAAAATCTGAGCCCCAGAAATCCTAAGGGGAAAGATCAGATGACTATTCACTCCCAAATATTATCACCATCACCATTTCCTCTCTTCCTGTGTGCTCCGTCTTCCAAATCAGCTTGGAGCAGGCTCCCAAGTTTGATAACCCACATGAAGTCATCGGTCTCGAAGGAGCTTGATACGAGGCACAAGGCTGTTGATCTTAGCGTGCTGCACTTGAAAGGGCGAAGCTGACAACAGCTTAGACGTGTTTTGGGGGCAGTAAATGTCAACTTCCAAAGACTGCAGAAAGACTCAGGGGTCTTTATCAGAGGGCTTTGTGGAGGAAAAAGGAGTAGAGGACAGAGGTCGACATGTTGAGGTGCTGTTGAGACTGCTCTGGTGCCTAAGCAGGCATTGCACTGCTGCAATGTCACACCTCACTTGTGGTCTTGCACAAAATTCACTTTTGTCCCTCTCAGACTGTTCCCAGCAGCGTGGAAGAAAGCTTAAAGGTAGAATTAGGCACTATCAGCAGTGAAAACAGTGCTTAGATTGGGAAAGTGGTATTTCCAGTGTTTCAGATGAAACTAGAAATATCACAGCTGGTAGCTTTTCCAGCATCAGTTGATAAAAGTACTGTGATAAACTCAGTTGTCGCTTCTTCCTTTTTGCATTAGATAAATTAAATTCCCTCCAGCGTCTATAAGCTGAATATTCAAGACCAGACTTCAAAAGCCATGTTTCTGTCTGAGCAGTATAGACATTAAAAATCTCCTGACTAATATATAGAGTAAGTTTACCTTTATGTCCTTGGCCATGGTTTCCGTACTCCCTAATATTGCAGCTGTGCAATAGCACATGAGCTGCCCACTGTCTTTCACCCCAAAAAGTCAGGGCATGTTAGGTAATATATCATTATAATACACTTTGGCATCCTCTGATGTGAGAAGGCCTGTGGATATCTATTATTCAAAAAAAAAAAAAAAAAAAGGAAATGTTCTTTCAAGAACCTGGATTTAGACAGCTGTTCATCCAGCCCTTATGGAAAGCAGAGAGAACTTGCATCACAACCTCAGCTTAAAGGAAGTGCTCCCAGTGACGTTGTCTGACGCATTGCGTTTAGCAGGCAGAGCTGATGCAAACCTCTGAGCAGCACAAAGGCACAGAGCATTCTTGTCACATAGCTCCTGCATATCCTCCGTTGCCAATGTCTGCGATATTTTTTCCACTATGTAAATATTTGGGTTTTGCATGAACTCTTTCACCGCTTTGGCTAGGTTTAAACCCACTGAAAGTGGATACGGCTGCAGTGAAGGCAGTAGGAATGCATTTTGATAGCATGTAAGGAAGTTCAAACTCAGGGCATACTAGTCTTTTGCTGAGCGTGATCTGTAATGTTGACTGCAGAGTTATTCCTGCCTGACAAAAGGATGTGATGCTATTACAAGCTCCTTTTTAGCTTTACTGTAATCTTGCAGGAACAGTCTTTCTTTTATATTCCCTTTGACTTCCTTAGGAGCTAATTTTTCTTTACAGAGTTTGAGCTAGTGTGTGGAAGGCAGGGGCTTTCATAATGAAAAACCTGGCTAGGAACTATTCTGAGGAAAGAAATTATAGTCCTTCAAAATGAGATTTTAAAAATGTCTGAAGAATATGTTTTTTTCTCCCTCTCTTTTTAAAAATACTCATCCCGGCAATTAACTAATATGAGCTGGAAGGACACTGCATGCTTTTGTCTGAGGTCATCCTATTCCAGACTAAGATGTGTTTTAATGCAGGAAGATGGAACAAGGCACCAAGGACGTTCATTTGGGACAGATAAAGCTGTGCAGGTCAGAGAAGATGCCACAGGGGACAAAGACAGTGTTGGGGAGGCAGCTACTGGAAACAAGGAGAGAGCTCCTTGAGAGCAGCATTCATTGGAAGAAAATTTCCACACACAGTGCTGAGCAGCGTGAAAGCAGTCTTTAGGTCTGGGACCTATGCATCACTGTAGGCATGAAGCATTTGTCTATCAGTACAGAACAGCTCGCTGTCTGTATGTGCAATGGGTACTGCACGTAGAGCTAGATATCCTGAAAGTGCCTGTGATTGATTATTTCTTTCCACATGCAGGAACATCAATTTGACAATAGGACCCAGAAATTAAACCGTAAAACCTATTTGTTGCCATGTAGAAATGAGTCTTTTCCAAATTATATAAACTGCAAATGGGCATGAAGGAGAGCTGATTTTCTACATGACTGAATATCCAGTTTCAGGGAGCTAAAGAGGATGAGGATGAGGTGTTTTCTGGGTAGCAGAATCCTGCCAAAAGCCACTAGATCACCCACAGTGCGGTGAGCCTTATGGTTCATACGGCCTAGGTGTGTAGAATCAGGGTTTTTTTGCAAACATCATGGCAACAACAGTGCATAGAGCAAAATATTATATATGACATATTTTCTCAGTCAAAAGAATGAAAAGCTTCTCTACCAGTGGTTTGCATAGAGATGAAACATGCCAAGAAACCAGATAAGCAGATGCTTTTGTTAAAGTCCCAAGGCTACAAAAGGATTATCCTTCTACCTGCAGTCAAATACATTCAGTGAAATAGGGGTTGTTTGTATAAATACCAAAGTGTAAACTAAAGGTTGTTTTCACCCCAAAGCAGCCTAAGGGTAAACTTAACTCAGTGCCGTTCACCTTACATACGACTAAATTAAAGTTCTTTGGAGCTATTCTGTGGCAATGGCACCAGTGGGAACTGAATATCCCTCCTCATACTCCCTTACCTGATAAAAGAAAGTGGCTGTCTGCAAGATGCCTATTGGGAAATGTTCCTGGCTTATACTGCATCCCAAACCGTGCCTGGGAGTTGTGAGAGGATGCACAAGCCAGCCAAACACGCCAGAGACCATTTTAACATTTAAGAGTAGAGAGGATTTGAGTTCCTGTGTCTGGGAACATTCTTCGGTGCTGTTTAATTTTCTGGAGAGAGGTTTATGCATGCGTATAATTTTTATGATCAATCAATCTGTGTTTTTAAGAGAGACTGGACTTGCACATAACATTTACATTGAAATTCCGAATATGTTTTTTGTTCCAGTGTGGACTATTTAAATTGTTTACTATTTTTTCCTAGGCTAAGGTTTTCTGGAAGTCCAGGTGTAGGGGCCTTTGTTAGGAGAAGAACCATATCATATTAATGCCATGCATTTTTTGGAGGAGAGTTTATAGTGCTGATTGTTGAATGGACATGCACACTGGGATGGCTCTTCCTTTTTCCTAATAAAGCTAGCTTAAGGAGAAGCACAGGTTCAGATGGCTGTGTCTATTTGCCCACACTACACTGGCTTACATTACTAATAAGATAGTTTGGATGACGATTTGCTTTAGACGAGAAGCAGAAATAAGTACCATTAAGAACTAAACTTCTCTGACAAAAACAGGTAGAACTTTGAGGAAAGCTGAAGGCAAACTGGTGTGAATCTTCAACCAAAATAGGCATTTTATCCATTAGGTTCACAGCTTTTCCACAGGAATGTACATATGTTAAAGTAGTCTCAGGAAGGCTACTCTATTATTCCTTGCTAGAAGCAAAATAATGCCATGAATTACAAGTAAAAACATAATTAAAATGGAATATGAAGCTGCATGGTTCACGTAGGGCTGCATATAATAGCAAACATTACCTGTGCACACCTAGAAAATGTCAAGTGAATCTAACTATTAAAAGACAGATAGAAATGAAAACAAGCCTTATGGATATACCTAGGAGTTATTTTAAATAGATCATCTACTTGCATATATAAATATATTTTTAATTGAAGTTTTTTCTACAAAAGAAATTGTACAGTTAAGCTACTTGCTTGCTCTTGATTGGATGAAGATACGGTTCACTCATCCTCCACCAGTTTCAACACCACGGAGAAAAAGAAAATCTCATTTCTTGCCTTTAAGTCACTAACTGGGGGCAATGAAGTATTCTTCTTTATCACAAGAACATTGAAGTTATCCTTGCTATTATTCAGGATGTTATGGGAAGGAGAAAAATGTTTCTGTCTATAGCATGAACTAAAATGTGTTGGCAATTATATCCCGACCTCCCTCAAGTCCATGGCAAAATGCCCATTAGCTTCACTAGGGTCAATACACCAACCAGGAGCTCATTTGGAAAACATTGCAGGAATTTCCATTGAAATGATTCAATATCTGGTTTGATTCCCTCCTGCTGCACCCACCATCTTATCTTGGGGTAGAACTTGATAGAGAGGATCACAACAATGCAGTTCATTTTAATCAAAATAAATAGACCTGTGTTGCCAGAGGAACCATATCATTCATCATTCTGAATAGCTACCACTTTTCTAGCCTAGATTTATAATTGCAGGGTTCAGAAGCCTAAATAACACTAGGTGATCATTCTTTAAAAAAAAAGAACGAAAGAAAATGAAAGAAAAAAGAAAGTCTTTTGGGAATTTGTATTAAAGTCACACCTATATGGATGGATTCAGACATGTCCAAATGCTCTGCCTTGGACATATACGGACAAGTTTCTGTCTGGTAACCAAGTAATCCCTTCAGGCTGGTGCAGACATACACCCTGTCTATTTTAGTCTGAGGCTGCCTAAGAAGAGTAGTCCTCTGTGGTCGGTGACACACCTCTAAGGCACGCAGGGAGGATGAGAGGGAAATAAAGTCTTCTGTTTGATGGCTTAAATTCCCCAAAGTGCTCCGACATTCAAGAGTCTGCGAGGTGGAAAACCACCAGGCTGGGTTTTCTGAGCAGTGCGTGTGAGCTCCTTCTTCATCCCGTTTCCATGAGTTTGGCAACAGCTACCTGGGAGCTGCTGAGGGCTCTCCAGGGTCTCGTTGCATTCTGGCTGTGCTGAATGCTGTTGGTGGGGACTCGCTCAGAGGTGCACTTAATCCATCCTCTGCCATGGCCTTACCAGTCCACAAAACTCAAGCGAGGTAACATAATGGAGGAATATTAAAAAACCTGTTTCACAGAGAGGAAGCTCTAGGGAGAAATGGCATATTGCAGTAGGGTTGGTGATAGCCATTAGCACAGCTATGTGTAATAAAGTGGTAGTTTTGGCCACAGAGAGTTAATAGTCTGCATCCAAATACTTAAGCAGAATTAGTCTCACTGGCAAATTTTGAGCACGTGTGTAACTGTTGGCAGGAGCAAAGCCTAGACTAGGAAAAAGGCATGATTTCACTGATCTCACTGTGGCTGCATATAGTGTAATGACAAAAATAATTTAGCCTGGGGAAGCTAAGGGCTTTATTGACTAGATAGATCATGCTGTACTGCTCCCATGTGATGTTATAAGCACATCATCAGCCAGCTAACCCAGACAGCAGCAAGTGCAACTTGGAATGGATTTAATGAGATATATTTAAAGTACATTCACGACCAGGTCCAACTCCCAGGATTTTTGTTTTCCTCAGGCTTCTGACAAAGCCTGTGACCAGCTGTGAGAGTTAATTGTATATTATGCTGGAACTGGCTGAGAATCCCTAACTTAGGGTATAGTTTTGTCCCTTGGCAGTAACACAGAAGGAGTGAAGGCTGAATTTCATGTCCCTTTGGTTTGATATATCACTTGGATGCCAATGTGTTGGAACATGTTTTATGTTGCAATGAGTTGCATTTGTGCTCCTCTACATTTTGTCAGTTTGCTTCTATGAATGGGAACACAAATTCTTTTTGGTTCATTTTCTTAATGCTTGCCTAGTTCGCCAGTCCAGTAAATGCTGAACAAAATATTCTACACACATTTTTTTTTCTTTCTATCTGTCCTGAAACTCTATCACTAGCTGTTCTTTACAAAGTGCTACTTTTTCCCATCCAGTATATCACTTTTTTTCACTTTTGTTACTTGATTTTTAACATCTGCACATCTACTTACCCCTTTACTAATACCACTGTGATACCAATATTCATCTACTGCAGTTAAGTTGCAGCAGTATTTGCGCTCTAAACCATCCTACCTGGCATTTAACGGCTCAACTTTTTGAAATAACAGTGGACATTTTGAGTGTTCTTCTCCAAAGCATTTATTACAATAAAATGATTTATTACGATGAGATGATTATAGAGTAGTCTTTTCCCCAAACACGTGTGTAGCCCATTTCCTGGGAACCACACAATGCCACCAAAATCAGAGGAGCAGTTCCTCCGGAAAGTTACAATGAGTGTATGTTTAGGCATTCCTTATTTATTCATTCATTCATTCATTCATTCATTCATTCATTCATTCATTCATTCTTCATTCATCCAAGCTGGTAGATTGGTGTGTCTTCCTACAATAGACGGAAACAAATGGATTAGGTGGAATGGGCATGTTGCAGATATTCATTTCCTTTTGTAGCCTACACATGTTCTTCAGAGGCATTTATTTTATTTGTTCCACAAATTGATATTTTATCATCAAGCAGCAGAAAGACACAGATGATAGTCTTCCTTTTCCCCCTCCTGACACTGGAAATAAATCCAATTTTGCTGATCGAAAATTAAATGTTTACAAAGTCTTAATTGCAATAGCGTGATATGAACACTGCAAACTAATTGAATTGAATGCCAGAAAGTGAGGAGTTTTAAGATATTTCACTGCAAGTGTCTTCTTTTTAAATTAAATTTAACCTGCCTCCTATCGATTTAGATTAGTAAGATATCAGCTGAGGCTCTTTACAAACAGTATGCTAGAAATGATCAAAGGCAGAATAAAGTCAGGCAAAAACCCCACAGTCACCTGATTTAAGCCTTAAAGACACCCTGGGCCTTTTGATTGCATTTTGAACCTAAGCTGTGTGGTCATCAGTTCAATCTAAAGGGGATCCTATTAGGCTGATTGAGGATTTGCCTGTCTGCTTCTGTGCGTCCTCTTGGGCTGCACAAGCCCGTTTGAGTGGCTTCTTACCGCACTGAGCTGAATTGCTATGAACTCTGTTCAGGCTGAGGAAAGGGGTTCAACACAGAGGATACCAGTCCTTGATAAAATTTGGTTTTTAATTTCATAAAGTTGCTGCAGTTTTAGGAATAGCAATAATAAAAGAGCAAAGCAGGGAACACCAAGAGCTGCCTCTGGAGCTGAGACGAGTGGCGGCCTAAACCCAAGGGGCCTGTGCAGAATGGAAACCAGCACGTGGGGCTGGCTTTGCCGAGAGCCCCCTGGTCCAGCTCCTGCAGGTCGCTCTGCCCAGACACGAGGCTGGAGGGTGGGGGCTCTGGGGGCTCCGGGGGAGCCTGGGCATGGAGAGCACGAGCAGCAAGGCCCATGGGAGAAGGCCGTGGGGTTTGCAGCAAAGCTGTGTTTTCAGCACACCCAGTCGGGAGAGCAGTTCAGCCTCCGCCGCAGATGAGGTTAATAAAAGCGGTCTCATAAGGGCGAGAAATTAGTCAGTAAACAGTTGCACTGATAGTCTGGTCCCAATAAAACTCCAGCAATTCTCATCCATGGTGATGCTGATACTTTTACATAAGAGGCTGATGTAATGTTAATGCTGTTTCTGGGGAAATTATCCTCTCACTGCAACTGAAATGCAACACTTCACCATGGATACCTTTCGGTGTTTTAGTACGAGAAATATTCCTGGACTAGCTCTTCCCTGTGGGTGATTTCACTGCTACCCATTTGCGGGCCTTCATTCTTCCCGTAGCACATCCATATCTACATCTTAATCTGTGCACTACTTAGCATATTTGCCCTTGATCTGTTTTTTGGGGCGCAAGTGTATTTTCTTTTTTATGTTTTGTTTTGTTTTTCCCTGTTCTCAAGTTCATAATTTCTCAAATTTCCCTTCTCAGACCTCATTGCCACAAGCCCCTGATGTTCCCTCGTAGCAAAGGCTGGCTCGGTCTGTTCTGCCTCCTTCACACCTGCTGTGGAAATGCAAATTTTTCCTGGGTGCTGGTGAAGACTGGATCAAAAGGGCATTATTGCCCCCAGGACAGGATCAACCATCTTACAGAACTGCCTCTCCTCAATGCCCACCTAGAAGCTTTGACCAATACAGGACATGCTCGAAATCTCCAAGATCCAACAAAGTCAAGCTTGAGCTGGCTTTAGACATAATTGAGATCTACTTTTAACCGTTAGCTTTGATTGCCTCAGCTTCTTAATTACGAAGTAGAAATGCCACACTTTCAGCTCAGCTAGGGTAAATTTGTTTAAAACAGTGTGCTGACATTAAAAGTTAAGTAATTTACATAGCTGTGGAAGCTTTTTAAGGCTGCTCTATCAACTTTGACATAAGTAAAAACTGGAAAATGAAGAAGCTTGTTGAGTGTTTCTGTTGCTTAAACTCTGTGAAATATAGCAACAAGCACCATCAAGGACTTACAGAATTGCTGTTGTTTAATATAATAAAGCTATCACTATAGTTATGATAGGCTAACCTATCCATAGAATAAACTGCAAAGTGGTCTTAAAAAATAAAACAGCAGGGAAAGTGAAAATTTGCCGAATTATTTCCTAATAAGCTCTCCCAAGGAGAACCCTACAAAGACTTAACTAAGTGAGTAATCTGCACAAAGTCATTGTACATGCAATATCCTCAGTACTATATAAGTATTATAAATGAGCTAATTATATGGTATATGCCATAAAAAATCCATTTTCTTCCATGTGTTTTCTATTACATCTTGCTACAAATTTTCAAGTTCCAGAATCAAAGGTCAAATAGAATAAAATAAATATATTGTTAAATATTCAAAAGCAAATTCAGTTATAGCTTCAGGGATGGCTTCTTATAAATTCTATAAATGGAATGATTTTTATTTTCATTCTCAATTTCATACATAAAAGAGAGAAGAAAGAGTCACCATAACAACTGTTTCACCACTAAGAAAAGCAGTGTTTTCTTAAAGCAATACATCTATCAGGCATGCTAAATATATATTTGGGCTTTACTGTCAAAGACTGATGAGAATTACACTAGTGTTGCCACAGTAAAAGCAAACAAAGAAGCAGTCCAACATCTTTCGAACTGTCTCAACCCCCCCCTAGGCCCACAGCACTTCTTTTTCTTTCCTTTCCTTACCTTATTCACGGTTATTCTGATTCAGGTATATTCAACAATGTTTCTATGTAGCATCACATAGATTTTTTTTTCCATCATAAAGCAAACAACATTTGTTATAAATAAGAAAGCAATAACATCACAGCTGGGTTATTCCCTGGTTTATTCTGAAGTTTAACTTGGATGGAATAATTACAACACATCAGTGTTGGTAAACCAAACTCATTTACAGAACCTGACTCACTCTGCATATCCAAAGAGCTGTCTTAATCCCTTGCGATATTTTCAGTCACAAGACTGTGCATGTAATAACAATAGACCTTTTTATCCCTCAAGTCTTCCATTTAGCCTCCAGAGGCAGATAATATCTCTTAGCGTGTCGGTGTGACAAGGAAAATGCTCTAATCAAATACTCCTGAGGGCCATTATAGTGCATAATAACAGGGGCTTTTGATGGCTTTATCAGATGTGCGTCAGAACGCTTACTTTCAAAAGAGGAACAAATTATTTCCTTCTAATGCCAAGATTTGGGATATATGGCAGAATGGCTGGAAATCAGCAGACAAGATGGAGGGGAAAAAAAACTATTATGTCTCCAGTGAACACATAATAATGTGTTTTATAAGATACGCTGTTTAAATCGAAATACTTTCCTCACCAATTACTAGGGTTTTCAACATGATCTCCAGAACATAAACTAGGAACTTGTTGTACAGCTACAAATCCTACTGCATCACTCAAAGTTCAAAAGTTACACTACTTCAGGCTGTGATTTTGCCAGGATTTGTAAGGAAAAAAGAAAAAAAAATCAGGATGAGGAATTCAGGGTATCAGCTTCTTCGAAGAAAAGCCTGGGATACCACACAGAGAAGTGGGGTCTGTTTTGAGGGGTAGGTATTAGGCAGATTCTCCAGCTATCTGTCTGTAGGTCTAAAGATGGTCTTGTCAGACCCCACAGGTACTGAACGTCTACCATAGACACGAGTATGTGCAAACTTATGTTCATCATTTACACATGCATAATTTTACATGTTGTAATTTTACTTACTAGGTAAATGTACTGAGGGCAGAATATGTTGTGCCTATGCCCACATATATGGAAGAGCACAAGTAATTTCATGGAGTAGTGGAATTTTGTCAGGCTGAAGCATGAACTGATGAATGAATCAATGACAGGCTGCTACATCTTGGGGAGAGACTCTCCTTAATACCGTAAAAGACTTTTTAAAATGTGGGTATCTTCTCAGTCTCTTTAATTCAGTCTCTTTTCAGAGAAGGAGACTCCACAACCTCTTCGGGCAGCCTGTTCCAGGGCTCTTGTCACCTTCACAGGAAAGAAGCTCTTCCTCACACGGAAATGGAACTTCCTGTGTTTTAGTTTACACCTCTTAGACCTTGTCCTGTCACTGGCCATCATGCAGAAGAATCTGGCCCCATCCTCTTTACATTCTTCTCTCAGGTACTTGTACATATTGATCAGATCACCCCCTCAGTCTTCTCCAGGCTAAACAGGCCCAGCTCACATAGTCTTTCTTCATATGATAGATGCTCCAGTCCCTTAATCATCTCTGTTGCTCTCTGCTGCACCCTCTCTAGAAGCTCAATGTCCTTCTTGTACTGGGGAGCCCAGAACTGCACCCAATGCTCCATGTGCGGCCTCACCAGAGCTGAGCAGAGGGGCAGGATCCCCTCCCTCACCCTGCTGGCAACGCTCCTCCTGATGCAGGCCAGGATCCCATTGGCCTTCTTGGCCATGAGGGCATATTGCTGACTCATGGTTAACCTGTTGTCAACCAGGACTCCCAAATCCCTCTCCGCAGAGCTGCTTTCCAGCAGGTCAACCCCTAATCTGTGCTGGTGCCTGAGGTTATTCCTCCCCAGGTGCGGAACCCTGCACTTGTCCTTGCTGAACCTCATATGGTTCCTCTCTGTCCAACTCTCCATCCTGTCTAGGTCCCTCGGGAGTGTCAGCCGCTCCTCCCAGTTTGGTATCACCTGCAAACTTTGTCTCCTCATCCAAGTCATTGATGGACAAGTTGAACAGCACTGGGTCCAGTACTGACCTTTGGGGGACATCACTGGCCACAGGTCTCTAGTTAGACTCAGGTCTTCAATTCTATTCTGTAATGTATTTAAGGAAAATCAGTACACTCTGTTTTTTAAGTACCTGTTTGTTTTCTTCTGGAAGAGCTTGGCTATGTACATGCAACACATGCTGTTTTGCCTTCATGCATACAAGAGTAGTTTTTGCTACATATAACACTCCCAAGTGTTGATTTTTTTTAAAAAAACATACATAAAAATATCATACAAATCCACTGTTTCCACTTCAACAGTATGTTTGCATGAAGAACTGGAGACAAGCACTTGCCTTAGAAACACTAGGAATAGGCTTTCTCATCGCTTTTGGAGGGCTTGCCAGCCAACAAGCAGGAGTGCCACTGAAGAAGCTAAAGAGCAATAGTGGACACATTAGTGACTCTTATGAGAATGGCCTGGCCTGAGAATTTAGCTGTAAGTGCAGGGAGAGCAGGACTTCACCACATGTCCCAGGAGACCCAGCAGATGCTGCTGAAGATTGGTGGACCTGCTTTGAACTTTTCAAGGCAAGATCTAAATGGCACTGATACGTGATGAGTGTAACATGGAAATGGTTTTGATAAATCCTTTGCAGGCAACTTAGACAAGTTTTATGAAATTCATTCCGTGGCATCCTCATAAATAATTTCCACACATTGTACAGCATCTTCACACACTCCATGCCATCTGAGTGGAGAGCAGAATCCTGGGGTTGCGCCAACCAGCTGGCGCAGCTGTGGAGACGATGACAAGAATGATGTCTCAGAAACAATGCCAGCCTGTACATTTAGTTAGCACTCCCAGCAGGTGGATTAATTCGCAATAAGGCAACCAGCTCTAAATAATTTACTTGCCTTTTCCTCTGACCTGTGATGCAGCCTTGATAATCCATAAAGCAAAGCGATGGCTTCAACAAGTAGAAAAGCAGATCTTGAGCTGCTAAATCAGATGGGGAAGATGTTATTCATTCCAGCTCTATGAGGCTATATTCACACTATAATGAAAGCAATAATAATAAGCCATTGTAGCCAAGAGGACAAGCTAGTCAAGAAAATACGCTCTTTCTATCACATTTTGACACTTTTGGAAACATAAATTGGTTATGATTAACTCTAGAAGCATTGCCTTGTCTTTTCCAAAACAGATGAGTGGATTTAGGAATTTATCCAGCAGAAAAGCAGCCAAGGGCTTTACTTCTGCCAGTAAATCCTCCACAAGTTTCTCCACATTGCTCTTACACTTGACCTCACTTCTGGTTGTTGTTGTTGTCGTTGTTGTTTCGTTTTTTTTTTTTTTTTTTTTTTTTTCCTTGCCAAATACTCTCTAAGTCTGTTAGAATCTGTTTGTTTGTTTCTGGAATATTAACAAGTGTCACCTGGGGAGGACATTATGGCCACCACAGTGAGTTCAGCCGTGATGTGAAGCAAGGATGTGCCTTGCCTCCAAATCCGGCAGGCGAGCACGGGCTTGCTGAGGCAGGCTGCAGCAAGACCTGCTCTATGCACCAGAATCTGGGCCCACAACTTGGGGCTGTTGTAGGATCAAACCCCCTAGCCAGGGCTCCTGACACCAAGCAAAGCTCCAAAGAAGCCAGAAGTGCTCCTCAGAGGGAACTCACTAACTACCTTTTTATTTATTTTATTTTATTTTTTCCTGATTAAGTCTAAGCAACTAACAGTACAATTGAACTAGCAGGAAAAAAAAAAAAAAAAAAAAGAAAGCTCTTATTTCTTTAATCATAATTTGGCAGGACATGAAGAAAAATCCTCCTTCAGGCTCACTCTCAGATTTTTCTCTCTTAAACTTTCTAAATCTTGTACCAGCTTTAAACGCAGTCAATACTGCTTTGGAAATATCCCTTCTCCAAGAAGATATCATCTTCAATTCTTGTTGCTTAGATCTCCTGCCACCCCTGCTGCCCATCTTCACATTTTTCCTGTTTCCTTTATTTACATCTGGCACAACTAAACACACTTTAAGTTTTTATTCCATGACTATTAACTACTCTAACATATAACGCAAGTTCTAGATCCTAGCATTTCCTTTGTACTGAATAAGCAGTGAAAGTTATTCACAGTTCATCTTTGATAATGTCTCCTTTGCTATGGGAATCAAAGCTCTGAAGAGTCCTGAGAGCTACTGCTTCATTTTTTTCTCAGCTGAAATTGGCCTGCTTCAAGTCTATCAATAACATTTTCTCCAAAGCACTGCTTTTGATACACCATCTCGTTTTTCCTGACAACTTGTGCTTCTATCTATACGCCACAGGTCATCTTTTTGCTCATAATAATGTGGACTTCGGGCATTTTCACTATGAACTTTTAACAACTTTGCAAGTTAGGGGGAGTTTTAAAACAGTAAAATGATTCTTTTAAAAATTTCTAAGAATGAAAGAAATCTGATGTTACCAGTTTTTGCTTTTGCAGTGTTTGTCAGCATTCATGTTTCCCATGGAAACGCTGCTGTTTTAAGTGCAGAGTTGATAATTTTCTGAAATCTCTGTGTCAAAAAAAGACAACTTATGCTTAAGGAATGCCTATTACACAACTTAAATTAGCTATTTTTGTCCTGAAATAGAGTGTGCAACCAGTAAAACTTTATGGTTTCCACTCATGAATTTACTTTTCACCTTTAGAGGGGCAACAAGTAGAGCCTTATTAGCAAGAGGAGCAGCCTTTTCTTGGTGTGACTGATAAAGAATTTAATCATTTGCCTTGAGGCTTTTTCAAACATTTCTTACTGCTGTGTTGACCATGAAATGTCAAAAAGGTCCTCAGAGCACTGACTTTGTTTTTCTCACTTGTTTGGATTGCTAAACAAAGACAATAGAAATAGCTATTTTTTAAACAAACATCAAGCATCAACAAACAAGCATCCACGAAAGCAAATAAATTACTGCTAGACTGTGAACAGAGTAATTTTTCCAGAGAGCCCATAGGTCAATACAGAAGGGGAGACAGGGAATAGGCTTGAAAGCAAAAGGTCCTGCTAAACTTGCTCTCTCTCATTTCTGATAGAAGAGGACCAGCCCAAGCATCTTTACCCCATAATTTGTTTGCTATTGAGAAATACTCTCGCTCCTCTCAGCTGAAGCAGGTATGTTTGTGAGTTTGGATCTTTCCTCAGCAGTGATTCCTAATCTTTGCTATCCACTGCTCTTTCCACTTCTGTTATGACTCATCAATCAGTATAGATAAAAAATTATAAAATATTTCTGGGTTAATGTCATGCAAGTCATGTATTTTGATACCCAGGAGAATGCCCCTAACTTGCTGTTTACAACATTGAATGCCCCACTAACTTGCTGAGGTTTACACTGAATAAATGATAATTTTCAGAATCCAAATGATCAGATATCCTCTTTCCAGCCATAGGATACCTTTTTTCCCTTCCCTTTCCTCCTCTCGTGTTTGGAAGGAAAGTGAGTTTTGCCAGCCTTTCATGTGCATGAATATTTTACCACCTGTGTATTTCAAACTTTTGCATCTGGAAGCTGAAGTTCACAAATATTGAGCCTTTTTTCAGTCCGAGTTGAGTTTCCTATTTGAAGTACGTTTCACATGGTTCTGTCTCAGGTCATTTGGGATGAAAGGCTTCATTTGGAGGCAGAACAGTTTCAAAAGGCCCAAGGAAGTGCTGTGGGAAGTATTGCTATTCTTGCCTTGTTTTTGCTTCCTCCTAAGCCAACTGCTACTGGCCAGTGTGAGAAACAGGACATTGGGCTACATGGAGCTTTGGTCTCCATAAGTTTAGGTTAAGTGCCAGTCCAAGGCACTTAAATGGAAAAGCACCATTTAATATATAAATGCCTTGCAAAAAACGTCAAGGGTATAGTGAAGGCAGTATAGCAGGGACAATTCTGCAAGCTCTACAATATTATTTTTCACTACTTCTATGGGGCTTAGGGGAAATCCGAATTCTCAGAGAGTTGTATCTCTGCCAGCTCTTCTGTTTGGCCTCCTTCCCATGAGAAGAGGGGATATGGTACACTCCAGTTATCCATAACTTCACTAAGGTCTGGTGGGAGCCCTGGCCAGCTAATATAAGGAAAGGGTTGGCAGGCTAGGTCTGTGCTGCCTATGGCCCTCAGAGTGATCACACAAAACTGAGGAATTCTCCTCCCAAGAAAAAGATAGAATCCATTTTCACACACTCCACTTTTCCCAAGGAACTACAAAAACTGTTTTCTTGCCATAATGAATTATTACTCCATGAGGACTTGTGCAGGTGGTCAGACCTCTGTTAATCAAAGCACACTTGGAGTCTGCAAGTGACAGTAACTGCTCTTTTCTTCTCATTTCAAAAGGACAAAATTCTATTCAGTAGATGGTAGGAGTGTCCATACCCCAGTGCTCCATAAGCCACTCACCAAAGAAGATCTTGGCATTAAAGAATCACTAAAACTACAGCCAGGATGACAATGTCCAGCTGCCCTTTTGCAAATAACATCTTAAGACAGAAGGAGAGCTTCAAAAATCCAGGCATTGCTTAACGGCTGTTACAGGGGTGCTTTCTGCATTGTGAACATGGTGATACAAACTATGAGTCTAAAGCTGAAGATCTGTCTTTTTCTAAATAACAAAAAACTCTTTTGATAATAAGTAGTGTAACACTTTTATAGATTCAGGTATATTCCTGCATAGAGTCAGATTTTGTTTTCGTTGTTGAAGCTGGAAACAGAAATGAAAAAAAAAAACACTTAACAATCTTAAAATCTCTCTCTTTTTTTTCTGCTTTTTTGTCAATCTGATGCAAATCACTGTTAGTTTTTCCACTAACATTAGCCAGTGCTCAATTAGCTCTTCACTGGCAACATGGGTGTCTGTTTTAGCTAAGCCAGCACTTATTTATTGGCACGAGGTTTGAGCAAGGGTTGAACAACCCTCACACCACCTCCACACGCAGGGACTTCCCCAGCGCCCCGCATCAGCCCTGGCTCTGCCACGGGGACCGAACAGAGGGCCAGGTTCCTGCTCACCACCTTGGTGAGCTGAGTTAGCCATGGCCCTTCCCCAAGCAGCTTGAGGTCTACAGATGAGGGGCGTTGTACAAGAGGAAGGGGGTGCATCTCTACTATGCACATTACTTTATATTCCTAGCTACCACTGCTTTGAAATCTAGGGAAATGCTTCTCTTAATGAAGAGTGAAACATTGCGTGTATCTCGGCACGGGAAAATACAAAGTTCCAGAAGAGTTATCCCTATCAGACTCCTTTTCCAAGATTACCACTGAGAAAGCAGAAGTGATTTGTAAACAGGCATTAGTCAAAATAACAGATTTCTCTTAGCGAGGGTAATTAGCTACTCTGCCAGCTTGCGGGCTGTCTGCAGCGGTGATTGGCTGCTAGAAAATTTTCTGTGGCAGGCATATGAATGTACATACCCGCACACAGACCCTGATCAGATTATAAATGAGCTTCCCCATGGAAGTTTGCATACATAAAGGCTGCTTTTAGAAAGGGAAGAGCTCTGTATGAAAGCACTTAGTATGATGCCCTAGTTCCATGGATGGCAATGGGAAGTTTTCTGCTTATTTCTATAGAGCTGGGATTTTACCCTCACTTTTACTCACATATTTATCTCTTCCCAAGCCTGATCTTCAAGGGATTTTGAATGTCTGTCAGATTGGAGTGGGAGAAGAAGGCAGGATGTTTTTTACTCAAATAACATATTTTCAACAGAATCCACTAAGACCTGAATAAACCTGAAAGCAGATATACTTGTGTATCCACAGCTGGAACTAGGGCTAAATCTAATTTTTAAGTCCATCTGCTACTAATCTTCATGGGAATACCCTTCCCTCACACATCGAGTTACTTGTAAATGCCTTTACTGGACAAGGACCTCAGCTTATTTCATCATAAAGAATAATCTCATGCTTAACCACAACAGCAGAATGCATTTGTTGCAGTTGATCCACAGTCTGAAATGAAAGAACTATGTGAGCATTAAGAAGCAGAAAGAGAACAGAAATAGAAATACTTGTTTGCTGTAGGGCATGTTCACAAATGCTAATATTTCTGAAAAGCAAGTAATAATTCTGAATGCTCAGTTTTAAAGTCCAGTAAAGAAATCACATTTCTAGAGATCCTTTTTCTTATGCTGAGAGCACTGTCAGACTCTTTGGGAATCCTTAAATTGGCATCTGAAAAGTGAGGAATTCAAGGCCCCTAGTCAGCCAGCAGAAATGCTGGCCAATATTCTTATATTTGATTTAGGTCCTAACTCTCAAAGCTCCAGCTGGCTATATTTTTAGAACTGTTTCAATTTCAGTCCACATTTTCCTCTCCTAATTTCTTGCTCTCCTGCTCTCTTGATCTTATTTTACTAGTAAAGGATAGATTAACACAGATATAGGTGTATTTTTCATATCCCATGCAAGCAAATGCAGATTGCCGACAGAGCCTTCAGTCACTTTTGCATGTGTCTCTCTTGCTTTTTCTACTATGCTTGTTTAAATGCTGGCATGAGCAATGCAAGTAGTTGGAAGAGGAGGTACCTAAAAACACACTCCATGTCTCCAATGGTTGTGTAAGATTACAAGGATGACACATAATGTGTGGAGGTAGATCCTTTTGCAGAGTGAGGATAATTTGCAAAATGCTGTTATTCCCTGCTGATGATATTTTAAAGTGATTACAAGTAAATGACTCAAAATCTCCGCTTGAATATAGAGCCCTTGGTCCTTCTTCCTTGCTTGTAATCAGTGTTTCAGCAGTATGTGAATCAGACAGTGGAGTTAAGCTCTAAGAGCTCAGTCCTTCAAAATAAAGCTATTCAGGGATATTAAATCTTTGCAAGATTGAAACCTGACTTGAAAATAGGATGGAGTCTGTTAGCCAGTAATTTCTGCTGGACAGATTTGAAATAGATCACACTAGAGGAAATAATCTATGTTAGCATTTTATATAAATTATGAGGTGCTTAAGTTTTCAATTAAGTGGAATAGAGGAAGAGTCAAAATAAGTAGAAATGCTATTAAATTCATTAACATTTTTCTTTAGTGTAAATACATACATATTTTGTATGTTATGTTTACAACAGAAAATATTGTAATGAAAAACTCTAGAGTTATGCCCCTACAAAAATAAAATGTGGCATACATCTTCAGTGTCTCTAACGCTTGCTAACAGAGGGATTTAAGTGATTGTGCTTATTGCTACAGATACAGCAAACTTCTTTTTCTGAATCAGTATATACACCCCCTATAAGAGAAGTAATCCTGGGCAGAAGAGCAGGTTTCTGGGGATAGACTGGAACCACTTGAAGGAGCAGCTGTTCTCACACTGGCGATGAGGATTTGCGGCACCATGTTGCTTTGGGAGAGATGCCCAGTCTAGCTCTGCCTGAACCCGTTAGGTACCAGCCGCACACAGCAGCATCAGCTGCCTTCATTCATTTTTGAACTGTCCTTCCCTGGATCTTTGAATATCCTTCACTTTCTGCATGGTAGCACAACTTAAACAGAGGATCAGAGCGTGTCTTGCTTTTTCTCTATCTCATCTTCCCTACAGAATAAAGAGTGGGGCATTCACACTGGATTGGTGCATGTATGCTTGGACCTTCTCAGTCTGAGAAGAACCCCAAATCCTGGTTTCCTGCTTCTACCAGCCATAGGGCTCTCCTATGCAAGTGCTGCTATTGCTTCTGTTGTATTTGCAAGAAAGTGACTTTGTTTCCCACAGAATGGTTTTTAGTACTACGTTTGGAGATGAACGGCATTTCAGGTGGAGGTCAGGTTAGTATTGTCGATACAAAATCCAGAAGCAGGATCAATATCTTTTATGAGATCACCTCATAGAATTGAAATATATATATATATAGTTGAAAATAATAAAGTTAGCAGCCTTTCTGTTCAACCTAGGCAGTATTTGGATCAGTGTGAGATGCCAGTACAGAGTGTGCACTTGCTAGCTATGGGCTTTGATCTTCTTCCTGGGTGCATATCTGTTATCTTAAAGGTAGGTATATTTATGTGTCTACAAAAATACCTTTATGTACCTACAAAGTGCAGGTAGGCACATAAACTTGCTCACATGGACCAGAAAATCTTAGAAACAGAGAGGAAAAATCGTGGGAACAGCTATCACTCTGGCCTATAAACATCTTGTGTGGGAACAGATAAAACTGTATTTTATTAGGAAGTAATAAAGGAGGGATAAACCTCTGGAGTTTTTCTACTGCTGGCTACAGGACTGCTGATAACGAGTCACATCTGCTGATCACACTGCTCAGAGCGTCCCCTCCTTCTCTGCTTGCTCTCCCACACCCCAGGTGTGGGCATCTGCAGTTAGCTGTGGCCTGCAGCAGTGCTCAGTCTCATGGCCTCCTGTCTTACGAGGGCTTTCAATGAGAGCAAAGCAGCTCCCATGCGTGTGCACAACCCCACATGGACACCCTTTAGAGGCAGGGACACCCCCATAACTGCCCTGCAGGGGCTGCCTTTTGCTGTAGGCCGTGGGGACACCTGGGTGACATTGCTGCTGCCCTATGGCTTTATGGCCTCTGGAGACCTAAAGGACACAGCCCCGGCCTGCACAGGGGCCTGTTGTTAATACATCTACTTAGTGAAGAATAAGCCACTTCCAGAGCAAGACGGGAGGAATGACAGGAAGGGATGGAGTGCAGAAACCCCCGGCCTAGCTGGGCAGATGAAGCTGCTGCCTCTTGCTGTACTGGGACACATCTGTGCAAAGGGGTGACCTGAGCTCTGGTGACTCCAAGAGCGGCTGGTGGAGTCTCTTTGGTATTTAGTGGTATTTTGGTATTTAGTGGTATTTTGGTATTTTTTCCCATTTTAACTGGGTGTTGTGGCAGATACACTGAGATGTCCGTAAGAGCCCTGGCCTCTCGTACAGAGCAGATGCCTGGGGGTGCAGTGGGAGTCATGCTCGGGGCCACCCGGGCACCTTTTGTGCCAAAGCAGAGGGGTTGGGATACACTCCTAACACTGACTCCACAGTTTTGACTCAACATTCCCAAAGCAGCTTCATGCAAAGAAATGTGGTGATGGTAACAGGAAAATGGAACTGTATTTCTCCTGAGGCCTCACTCTCTCCTCTAAGAGGGAAGACAGCTTGAAATTACCATTAAGTCCTGCAACTGGCTAAAGTCTAAATGTTAGTGCTCAACGTTATCATACCTGTATTTATCAGCAGTCGGGTGCTTGTAGAAGTGACAACGGTTCCAGCTTCTTGGATGTGAGACAAGCACTGATGTCTTAGGAGAGAGGTTTGCATTTTTTCAATCAGAAAAATAAATAAGTAAAGGAGACTGCATGTTAGAAGGGCATTAGCAGAGCTTTCCGACCTGGGACTCACCGAAAGCTCAGAGAACATGAAGGACAGCACAACGCAAACATCTGTTGAAATAAAGGAGTTAGAGAACTGCCTTTTGCTGTATTAAATGATATTCCACCTTTAAAAATTAACTGTTCTGTTTCTCTCTGCATTTCATATCCTTTTCAGTTCTCTTTAGGATAACGTTTCCTGGAAAGTTTTGCTTGTGTCATTTCTCTTTCTAGCAAGCTAATTATGGTTGCTTGTAGCCTAATCACATTTTTGTCAGTCTTTTATTGATAATACAGGCCTGGGACTAATAAAAAGCTCTCCTTTAAAAGAATAGCATACTTTCTTACCACAAGCTGACACACAAAGCTTTGCAAGCCTGGGGCTCAGGCAATCCCAAACCTGCTTCTTTAAGGGAATGATATTTTTAACGATAGATCTGTGGGACCCCACTGGAAATGACGGGGCCTCCCCTGGCAGGACTTGAGTATGCAAGACAGTCGATCACGTCCTGGAAATGTCCCAGTGCCAGCTATTTTGCTTCACATTATTTGCAACTGGCTTTTCAAAACCATTTTTATTTGGAACCAGGGAAAGCCAGGATAGGAGGATAAAAAAACACCATTTGTTCAGGAGAGGAAAAAATCAGCATATCAAAGCCTGAACAGTACTGCCCTGTTTTCTGAATTGCTGGCTTAGACTTCCCTATTTGAACGAAACCCACAACCATAATGTAATCATGGTTACATTTTTCCTGCTTTCCTCATAGCCCGGTTACAGTTCCTGCTTACAAATGAACAGAGCAGCAAACATCTGCTCAATGCTTGTGAAGGAAATTCCTTCCAAAATATCAAAAAACTGAGGCCATTTTCTAGGGTCATTTGAACTAGGCAGTCTTCTGTGTATCTGTATAAACTAGTCGGAAGACAGAGAAACAAGATGTCTTAAGTGGTTTACACATGGGCTGCATGCACATTTTCAATTACATACACTCATAAATACACAGGAACCAAAAGGCTGTGCATAGAAAAAACCCGACTCCTGGCAAGATATCCCGATTACCAACTCTGGTGCCTGCTGCTCCCCTGTTCGGTGGTTCCTCATGTCACACATAGCAGCAATTTGAACCCAACACCTGTAGGAGAAGGGATCTTCTTGTTCTTCCTTCTGTACAGAGCGGAGCTAACCAATGATTGCTACAAAAGCAATTGTTCATCCTCCTTGCTTGGACACTTTCCAGAAATTGTAGTCATTCAGTCTTTTTCTTTAAGTCATATCTGAATACAGCTTTAGAAATTGGTGGGAGGGGGCTACTCTGTCTGCCAAAATCTCAAAAATTGCCTGCCCATTAGGCAAGTGATGGATTACCAAAGGCAGTTACATTCCTGGTGGAATAAGTAATCTAGCCATGAATCACCTTTTCTCCATTACAGCATATTCAAACAAAGTTCTTTTCTATCTGATATCTGTGATTTCTGAAACAACCAGAGGAAAAAAAAAAAGAGAAAAAAATAAGTCACATGAGAAGAGAAGGAAATTTTAAGAGCTTTCCTTGGATTTTTAGTTGCCAGGGTAACCATTTTACTTGCTAATCAATGTATTTGGCATATTTCTGTTGCTTTGTGATTACTCCTACAGGCAACATTGAAAGGTGTTTGGGGAAAAAGCTGGAGGTGAATAAAATTATAAACTTTGAAAAAGAATATCTTCAAATATGAAAGAAAATGAAATAACATATCCCTCAAATAATTTAAGGCAGTACCAGACTTTTTCACAAGTACAGGGGTAATTTTCTGTAATAGGCTCACAGGATTTGAGGATCCTCTGGACTCGGACTATATGAGTTTTAGTACAATGGCTGCCAAGCTGAACAAAAACTAGAATTTAGTTATTTCCCATATTAAAAGGGAAATAGCATTGGGCTAGTTATTTTGTGACAGGGAATGAAGCACTACCTCTAAGTGAGGAACTCCTATGTTTAAAAAGAACATACCAACCCTACTCCCTAGGCTATTTTAGCAAAATATCTGAGCAATGCTTTATATTCAGTTTATTTGTAATAAACCACTGCAAATTCATACCATACAAATTATAAGAGATTTAAGAATACTCTATATGTTACTCATACTGTGTTTGCTATCCAAGTCTTTCAGAGTGTTTTTGTAAATACAGGTAAGCATTATTCACTTTGCTCTAAAGACTGGCAAAAAGACAACAATATTAGCTTAGAGAAGTAACAATATTTACTTAAAGCTTTCACAGCAAAGAAGGACAAGACTTGTTGCTACTCCTATGACTTACTGTTTTGTTGGCATTGTCATCACTCATAAGGGTCTGCAGACACAAGGAAATGTCTGAGCTTGCATGAAACAGAAGCTTTTGACTCAGTCTCTCTTTCTCACCTCCTCCTGCCTCCCTGCTGCATCCCATGGATAACATCAGATGCCCATGATAAAGCTGGCCTAGGTTGAGGAGGTTACATTATGCAAAGCCCAGCACTTCTGAAGGAGAACAGTGATGGAGCTTTAATAAGCTTGTCGTTTTTGAGAAATTCTTCCTTCTCTCATGTTCTAAACATTTTTTTATAACTGTGAGACATCAAAATGTTAGAGGAACTATTTATTCAGTGCAGCCTATTTTTTTTCCTACAGCCTTTTTCAAACACAAGATCTTCAAAAACTTCACAGCATGAGATAAAATTAGAAGCTGCTTTAAAGAACTGGATGCAAGGATGGCAAGATTACAGCAGAAGAGACATAAGGGGATACATCAGAATAGAAAAGGAGGGAGTTCTTATTAAAATAAATGTCTGTAGGGGTGGGCATTTCTCATAGCCACAAGGCAAGGACAAAAAGGAAAAGTGTGAAAATATTGTTAGTAAATGTCCTGGGCTATTTATTTTATCTCTCTTCATTTATTCACTTCATAAAACATTATTCCATTTGTTTCTGGATAGTTTTGTGCAGATTTTGTTATCTAGCATGTCTAGAAATACCCCACATGAAAAAATTATCTGTAAAATCATCTCTTATTGTATTGATCTACATTTTCTCTCTCTGAAAAATAATCAAAGGCCTCAGTTGTGAATTTTATGCGGTTGAAAAGTGATGGATGCTGAAGGCCTCTGTCATTGATCATGCTCATGGTAATCAATGATGTGGTGAAGGTTATTTCCCTCCTGGCAAGGTAAATCTGAGATCCCCATGCAGGTATTTGCATCATTCATGGCAATTGTCCTCTGCATCTTCCATTCTCTGCAAGTAATTATGACTCCTGCTGTTGTTTCGTTATTGTAATTAATGTCACTTTATGTGGTCATGCCTGTGGGATCAGCAGTTCAAGTACCACCTGCCTGAGGCAAAACAACCTGTGGAGCTCAAGGGTGTAATGTCCATGCCTGTTGCCTGTGTTGGAGAACAGGCAAACTTTGCATTTTTAGATACGACTGTAAAAGCTTTCCACTGCTGCAGGGAAAAGGGGATACAGCCCCTGGGGCTTCTCCTACCCAGAGATCACCCAAGTGGCCGCTCTTAGAGGGAAAAGGGAATGTGGACAGGGAGAGTCTCCTGATGCCTAATTTCTCTCCTGTACAATACACTTGCCTATATACTGTATATTAATTATTTAAAATATGCATTAAAATAGAGTTAGGATTGAGAATATATACCAGCAAATTAAGGTAATAAAGCCTGGCAGGAATATTATAATTGTCCCATAAAAAACGTGACAAATCTGGTGAATAGAGATGAAACATAAAAGAAATTAAAATAGGTTAGAGATAGGGGAAAAGTTTCCATATAGACTTTACAGGACTCACTTGTGAGATTGTGAGAATTCAAAAAGAAAAATAAATAAATAAATAAAATATCTTATTCATAATCAGCTATTGCTTCATGTTTCTATATTACTGACCTGCAGTATACTTGAACCAGGCTAGATGCTAGTGGTCTGATTAGTGGTTTGATTAGAGCAGCTGTTTGCAAGGTCAGCTATGTCATGGTTTATGGCACTCTTCAGAGCCAAGTTTCACCACCCTGGGAGCTGCAGTGAAGGTATAAGCATGGCCTTTGGCTGGGCACAGCTTTTGCAGGCTCCTTCTGCATGTGCTCTCCTTCTCTCCTCTCTTGGAAGAAATGTCATTGCTCACACTTGACAGTGCTCCGTTGTCTGCACATGTTTCTTAGTTGGTTTCAGTTTCAGTGATGCCCATATGATACCTACAAAATGAAAAAAATTAAGTGAAATTTGATTAAATGTAATGGAAAGAAAGTTAAGCATGAAACTGAAAGACTTCTTGAGAAAAGCAGAGAAAATAACTGTCACAGTGGGATGTAAGAGGGCAAGACTATTATAATACACTTTCGTTTCCATATTGCACTTAAATTCAGTGGTATTATGATACACTGACTGTAAAGCTGAGAAAATAACAATATCAAACTCAGTCAGACTTCATGGGTTCCAAACTTTTCAAAGCAGCTTGCAACTGTGAGATGATCCAGTTATCCATGCAACTGTGAAGCATCCTGGACATATCCAGAAGCGTAGGTAAATGTCACCAAACACTTGTGGGGATTGCTCTTAACTTGGAATTACAGCCTGTGTGGAGTGGTAGCATTGCGCAGAAGAACCGCTAGCAGGATAAGTAAGAAAGCAGGCAACTAGATCAAAATAAATCATTCCTCTGTGCATGTGTATGTGTGCTTGTGTAAACGTACATGTGTGCCTGAAGGAAGGAGCAGCGAACTGCCTGGATAAGGAGGAATAGGCTAATGCCAACCAGCTTTGGACATCACATTTGGATAGCTCTTAGGCCAGGTTTAGTGGAGCTCAGAAACCAACACATTTGTAGTCACAGTTCAGTGTCCCAAGTGATTTTATGTTAATTCTCTCTTGTTTATTGATTGCTATCCATTCTCTCCCATATTTCTGCCTCTGGTAAGTTTATATCCAGCATTTTATATTACTTGATGCATTACTAATAATTTTCAAGATTGGTGTCTTCACAAGACAAGCAGTCCAGTTCTCACCCTGCTCTTTGCAAATGCTCTGCTTGTGCTCCGTTACTGCACATATAGGCGTCTAAGCATAATTTTATTCACTCTTCAATTATTTTTTATTTTCAGAATGAGGTACCCAGTAGACCTGCCCCCATCTTATGTGATATACTGCATTATACTATAATACTTTGTATGGTATTGTATGACATGGTGGTTTACAGCATAAGGGGCCTGGTCTTGATTACCCTTTCTATATTGAGTTTCTGGGTTGTTTTGTCTTCCCTGATCAACTGAGCAATGTGACAAAGGAATTATGGCTTTTACTTGTTTGTTCACCATTTATGTTGAGAGTACAACATGTTTTGCAATGAGATTTGCCTGGATTGCTTCAGTCACGCCGGGCAGAGCCCTTGGTGATGAGGGATGGCTTCTTCCTTCGCTCCACAGCAGATGAAGCTTGCGAAGTCTAAGCTGGGTTGATCAGGGACAGACGCTGCAGCAGGGAGTCTGCGATAGCAGTGGAGGCTCCTGAGAAGAGCAAGGCAAGCAGAGATGCAGCTAGATCCCACAGGTGAAGGGAGGAATGAAGTTCTCCCTGGCAGAGCCCCTGTGCAAAGTTAATTGCTATTAGGAAGCCATTAAAGTTGTCTGGTGAGCAGAACTGAAGGCCAGGACTTACCCTGTCGAAAAGGGGGTTGGGGATGTGGGAAGGAAAAGATTTGTTTAGAAGCCTTTTTGTTTTAATCTGAGTCAGATGCAGTTGGTTTGGCTTTCCTCTGCTGCAACAGCAACTTGCCTGTCTTTTAATGCAACAGAGCTGTAGAGAGACAGACAGTTCTCGTGTCCATCAGGAGAAGGTGCGAATAGATCTGCCTCAAAGCTCTGCCTCTTGCAGTGTCATGTCACATTAATTTGAGTAGAAGTCCTTTTTTCTTTCTTTTTTTTTCCCCTTTCCAAACCTTATTCAAAGCCCTTCTACTATGCTCTGTTTGAACTCAGCAGATGAAATCCAGCCAGGCTCTCACCACAAAAACAGCACTTTGTTCCAGAAAACAGCATCAGTCCTGGCACTGGTTTTCTGCCTTTCTTGGTGGTTTGTGCATACATCTAAATTCTTAAGCCATCCTCAACTCCCTGCTGAGGACCCTCAGATAGAGAGAAATTCACAGCAAGAATGAAGTTATGTTATTTATTCTGATGTAGACACTGTCTAGGATTCTCTAGATGTCCAGTATTTCTAATGCAATGTGCCATACAGATCTAGGGATACTATCAAGCAGTTTAAATTTCTTTGGTTATTCATTGACTGGTAAACTTCTTTTTGCTTAGCTCACAGGTAGCTCTCAGCCCATATGATCCAGCTATTTTTTCTTCCTTTTTCTTAGAGTTTGAGGCTGCAAACCCATTTATTTTCATATAGTTCAATTTTTCCTTTGTCCTTTCCTGCTCCTGCCTGACATGAGTTTCAATCTGCTTAGTAAAATCCATACTACTCCTTCCTGATTTTCAGTCGCAAAGACTACAGATTCTCAGTAGCCAGTTCTCCCAGTTACTTTAGTAATCATTATCTATAGTGGGAGCTACATATTATTATTGTGCTGCTCCTACCTTGTTTTCACATAAAAACATTTATGCTATTTCAGGAATTCTGTTTTTTTCTTTTTACTACTCTTTCCTTGATTTAATTTTTGATTCATCTAAGCCTATCCAGACTTTCTGCACTGCATTTATAGCCCCTTCCTTCAGTGGGCTGCTGGCTGGTCCTCTGAGTTCTGGTAAAATCTGTTTCAGACTACAACTATTCTTCTTTGTACACCTTCCAATGTGAGGTTTTTAGAGCCATCAATCAAAATACATATTAAATAAAAAACGTCACACTCCTTAGAGCTAAATATGGTGTGGTTGTTTCTTCTATTTCCACCTTCTACTCTCACTTCAGCCAATTCCATGCACTTGTTTTTGATCTCTGTTTGTGTGATTCTCCTTCTGTTCGGGTGGTGCGTCATAGCGATGCACTAATGAGCTTGCAGCTCAAACAATGTCACATATGTTGCTAATATAAATGCTAAATACATACGTTTGCATGTGAAGTATGTTAGAAAAATGGGCTGGTTTGTGTGAGCAGAATCAGGAATGTGCAGATGGGCCATCCCCAGGCTCTCTCTTTGCTAGGGGACCCCTGCTCCGTTGTACCACAGCCCGTTATCCCAGCTCACAATGCTGATACACTCAAAGCTGTTTCATGCATATGTGCCATTTTTTTTCTCTGAGTGCATATCCTTGGCTTCTTAGTTTCAGAGGTCACAGTTGCTCAGATAACATGATCTTAATTTATAGAATGAAATTTGGCAAACGCTTACACAACATTAGAATCTCATTACTTTTTAGATATTTTCTGTATACTGTTTTATAGACTGCCAACTCACCAGCCTTGGAATGTAGTTAATGCATGTCCACAGGACACAGTACACTTCAGATTCCCCAGACTTTTCTTATTAATACCAGCATGCATTTTCAAGACAAACCAATTCATTCTTCATTACAGCTGTAAAGCAGAAGGGTTTTGAGTTTCTGATCTGACCCAATTTACACGTTAGAACAGCGGACTTATTTCTGATTTCCCACCTGTCTTCTCATTCTCTTGCAGTTATTTCACCTGGTCTTTCTTGCTCACATGTTAGTCTCCAGTTATAGGTTGGTAATATGAACAGGGTAAAAGTGCCCTCTTCCACCCTTCTAACTTAAATATTGTGGCTATCTATCACTGGCTGGGTGCTTATTTTCCCTCAAGCTCTTAGATTATTTAGGACTTCCTTTTCCATTACTTTCCATTTTTTCCACATAATTCTCGCCTCATGTGTCTGCTAGGATGCTAAATCTGCCTTCTCTTACTTGCTGCATATCATCTTGTGTGAGACGCTACCTCAGCTTCCTCTGTCAAAATCCATTTTTCTTCTCATCTTGACAAATGCACTCTCTGAAGCTCTGCGCCCTCATTCCCTTCAAAGTCCTGCTTCTTCAGTCAGAGCTGGAGACAGGAGAGAGGCACCTCCTGCCTCTGGCATTGCCGTCTGTCTCCTGTCACTTGCAGGACCCAGAAAAACCACCGCTGTGGCACAGAACTTCACACTCTTCCCTGAGCCGCCTTGCCCTGCTCCAACCTCCTGATGTCATCTCATAAAAGTCTGTTTTTCACACTCACTGCCCACCTGCACTATAGGTCTTCCCTCTCCTGTTTTCGTGATGAACTGAAAATCTTCACCATTTTCTACCCGAAGGTACAAAGGTGCTTATTTACCAGGCCAATACTGCTGAAAGAACCAGGAGAGTGTGCCAGATCTAATTTAATCTAGTTTTGTGCATAGTCACTGCAATAAGGAGATGGCAGATACAGGAGTTCTAACCATCAGAGGATATGAAAATTTTATTTCCATATTTTCCCAAAATGAAATATCTTTCCAATTCCATTTTATTTTTTTTTTAGCTGTAGAATGGCCTGGATGAAAATCATTTTTATAATCTACTTTCAATTACTTAAATTGCACAAGGATAAAAACTCAAGATTTTTTTTTAAAAAAAAGCAGAAAAGTATCATAGAGCCTCAGAAATGAACTCCTAAATTGCTATGTTGCATTCATTGCCTAGCTCAGTAGGCTCTCAATGCTTTATTACCATTTTAAATTCAATAAAGGCTGCATCCCTCAAAGGGCAGAAAATTTTCATTTTTTTAATGTTTATAAAGTTAATACAAAATCATTTTATAAGGAATACATTTTCGGTTCTCATTTTTTTTTCTATTTGTAGAGTAGTTTTCTGGGAAAATAAATGATAGCAAAACTGAAAATTTATGCCCTTTGATCATTTAATTTCTTGTTATTATTGTCTGGTTGTTTTCTTTCTCTAATAAGACAAAGACCTGTAGAAATACTGCAATTGTAAGTACATTTAATTTAAGCATTCCTAACACCAATTCTGTATGCACTAATTTTAAATGATTACTGCAAAGATGGTGTTTAGTTTGCTGTGTTGTTAAAATTGTCCCTCTGTGGAATATTTCTTGGTTTCTGAAATGAAAGTTTATTTCACTGAGGAATAAAGAAAGAGCTCATTCTGAGCTTTATTCAAATTGTTGTTGTTTTTTTCTTTATTTCCTTACCAATTTCATTTCTGTTTTATACTGTAAAATCAATAAAATTACATTTTAACACTATTTTTAGAGAAAATCTGTGGCAAAATAGTGGCTATATTCTCATTTCAAAGGTACAAATGCAGTTCAGTGAGCCTAATGTATACAAGATGTATTTATAGGTATTTGGCACATATATAAACTTGATGCCAAGTATAACTTGTGCCAGGGATAGCTCTGTGCTGATCCCACTGATTACAGAGTAGAGCTGTTTAGACTTTGCTAATTGCACTGCAAAATTTCCTACCCAAGTTACAGGAATCAAATTCATTTGATGCAGTCTGAAATCACTATTTCCTGAGAGATATCTCTTGGTCTGTGGAGAATGGGTTGGTCTGGTTGGCAGGGGAAGATGCACGGAATCACAGAATGGTTGAGGTGGGAAGGGACCTCTAGAGATCATCTAGTCCAACCCCCCTGCTCCAGCAGGGACACCTAGAGCACATGGCACAGGGTGGCATCCAGGCGGGTTTGGAAGGTCTCCAGAGAAGGAGACTGCACAAACTCTCTGGGCAGCCTGTTCCAGGGCTCTTTCACCCTCACAGGAAAGAAGTTCTCCCTCATATGGGGATGGAACTTCCTATGTTTCAACTTGTACCCATTACCCCTTGTCCTGCCACTGGCCACCACTGAGAAGATTTTGGCCCCATCCTTCACCCCTAATGTACTTGTACATGTTGATCAGAACCCCTCTCAATCTTCTCTTCTCGAGACTAAACAGGCCCAGCTCACTTACTTAGTCTTTCCCCATATGATAGATGCTCCAGTCCCTTAATCATCTTTGTGGCTCTTCGCTCGACCCTCTTTAGAAGCTCCACGTCCCTCTTATGCTGGGGAGCCCAGAACTGCACCCAATACTCCAGGTTTCGGCCTCACCAGAGCTGAGCAGAGGGGCAGGATCCCCTCCCTCAACCTGCTGGCAACGCTCCTCCTGATGCAGGCCAGGATCCCATTGGCCTTCCTGGCCACAAGGCACATTGCTGCCTCATGGTTAACTTGTTGTCAACCAGGACTCCCAAATCCCACTCTGCGGAGCTACTTTCCAGCAGGTCAGCCCCTAGTCTGTACCAATGCCTGGGGTTATTCCTGCTCAGGTGCAGGACCCTGCACTTGTCCTTGTTGAACCTCATGAAGTTACTCTCTGCCCAACTCACTGCACATTCATGCAATTCATGCACATTCGCAGATTGAGGGGGCTCCACATTTTGGGCAAGTTCAGGCTGACCATACAGATAGGGCCATCTGCCACTGATAGAACATCCAGCTTACCTCCAGGGTCTGTTCTGGCTGGGGAGAAAGGGCACAACAGATAGAGAACTTTTCCATCAAAAGTATAGATTCCCCCAAAACAAAATTCGGCAGATAAATGGCCTGTGAGTACATCAAAAAAAAAATGTGTGGGCTAATAGAAGAAAATATCCTTTAGTAAAAGAGATAGCAAGGAGAGATGTACAAAAATATGCTTGCTCTGCTTTTATAAGGGGTAGAAATAATTTCCCAACAACACTGCAGTGGGGCTGGCCAGCTCTCTCTGCTCGGGGAACTCTCCACTGTTTGGTCAGGACCTTTTGATCTTTTACATTCACATTGCAGCGTCTGAGGTGATTATGTTGGACTCATCCACTGTGTGTCCAATGGATCTGGGGCCTCATCACAACTGCTTGGTGTTAGTGTAGTAATAACAAATATCACTGAGCTTTGAAAAGACACATATTATGCATTAGCAGTAACGCAGTATGTGTGCTCACAGGGAGACTATAGCATTTTTTGAAGTTAGTCCTCCATGGGAAATGCAAAATAATAGAGAAGAAACTTCACTCAATCAATCAGCACAAACACAAGTCTGCAAAAACTCACAGTTCTTGCTAATTGTGAGTAGCTTTGAAAGCCTACAAGACCATTAGATGTTTTGCCAATATATTGAGAAGCTTGCCATTACAATTACAAATATAGCTCTTTTGCACCTGCAAGCTTGCTTTCTTTGTTTGCAAAAAGAGAAAAAGAGGTTATGTAAGGTGTAGGAGAAGGAGAAGCTAGGAATGTTGGGTTTTTTGTTTGTTTGTTTGTTTTCAAAAAAAAGAGTTTTGAAAACTGTAGAAAGCTAAAAGCTTTGCCCTTCTCTTTACAGGAGAGGACTAAAGAGTATATGAGGAGAAAATACACAGTGAAGGGCAGTTTTACATGTTTGCTGTGTTAGCTGGACAAAATAGAACCTCATCTTTAGAGAAAGATTTATTTTTTAAGCTGGAAAGCCTGCGCTCTTCCTGCCTTGCTGCATATGTCTTGGCCCTAGCCCAACACTTCAGCTTCCTCTTGTAATACAATTATCAGAGAGGAAATCAAGTTATCAGTAATTGGTGGTAAAGAAAGTCAGATCCAGGTACCTGAGAAAGCTTTTGCCCTGTTTCTATTTTACTCCTTATTACAGACTGCTCTTTACTGTATACTGCTTCATTCCCAGCAGCTAAGAAGTGACCCATTTGGAAGATCTGCATCACGAAACCAGTAAAGAAGCAGAAAAATTTCAGGATGGTTAGATGTCAGATAAAACAAATACCACAAGTTGCTTTCAAATTAAATCCTTCCATTGCGAAAGGTCAGCTCAATCCCTGTTTTGGGCTGGCACGCACAGATTTGCCTCTAGAAGGAAGAAGTGTATGACTGACAGATAACACTATGTTTTGATTTATGTTATCCTGGTAAAAAGAAAAGTTCAGTCCAAATCCTAAAATGGCAAGGTGGTATAACAATGTGGCAGAGTTTTGCAGGACTATCTGGAAAGGTTTGCCTAAGGCAAATTAGGATTATCTAAGGCACACACAGCCAATATTTATGGGCAAGTGTCTCAAAAGAGATCTGATGAATGAAGGATGTGTGCACACGTGCTTGTGTGTCCTCACTGGGAGAGGCTGTTATCCCATTTCTTGACCATACCAGCTGGCAACACCTTAGGCTGATGGATGTCTCTGCAAATGCCGTACTTGTCTCTGCACTGATGTGGGAAATAGCCTGTTTGTGTAGGATTAGGAACTGTAGCATCCTTTCCGTAACGGATAACGAGAGTACAAGCTCCTAGAAATAGCAGGATTTACAAGGTGACTTGCGAGGGGAGAGGGCAGTCAGCCACCCTGTGATATTCCTGCCTTCAGAATGCTGAATGTTACTATGAAAGACAATCTCATTTACCTATGGGCAGGACTTGCGTATTTCTGCAAGTTGTGTGTCCAGAATCCTGATGCAAAAAAAAGCAGTGCAAAAAGCAGTTTTTCAGCTCTCGGATGTTCTCTTTGCCCTCTCATGGCATAGCTGTTTGTCCTTGCTCCCCATATTTCCTCACGCCCCACTTTTGCTCATCGCAGAGGTTGAACCTCGGTGTGTCTGCAAATTAAATATAAAGTCTTCATTCGTTAATGAGATGAGCTGTTTTTCCCTCTATGAGCACGTGGTGTTTCTGCGCAAGAACCTTGAACAGCTTCAACATTCTTAAGCTGCGCAGCCGTATTGATTTCTCCAGTTTCTGCTGTGAGGGATTCTTGACTAAAAAGCAGCAGCTCATCTGGCATGCTTTGTGGTCTTTTTTTACTGCTTACTCCTGCTGCTGAGTAGTTAAAAAAAAAACATTTTTTTTTAATTTGTTTGAAGTAATGTGCAGGTAGCAGCAAGGTTCTCCAGTAACTTTGTAAAAATTATTGCAAATAGTCCCAGTGGCAGGCCTGATTCCGGATGGTAGGTCTGTGTGCTTCTACAGCAGGCGAAGGAGAGAGATGGACATCAGGCCAACCTTGCTTTGAGCAGAGAGCTCTGCACACTGCAGGTGACAACAGTCCTGTCCCATGATGAGTACAGCAGGAATGGAGCAGAAGTGGAGATGCCTGGAAATGCCAAACCAACTGCTGAAAAAATTGAACCACTCGCCCAATGAGCAGGAGGGGTCTTGTGCTGGTGGTCTTAAGGCTCTTGATCTCTACCTGAGGCTGCCTGCCTTGCTTATGTGATTTATTGAAGCTGATCAAAATTCTTAATGCCACCTCACAGGAAATCTGGACACGTTTCCATCCCAGGACAGGAAAATCTCAGCCTTCTCTGAAGTTTTCACAAAGAAGAAATTCAAATGAACAAAACAAAACCACAGAAGTTCTGTCCTAGGAGGTGAAGTGGAAATTGTTTTTATTCTTCTGAAAGATGAATCAACTATTTCTGTCTTATTATTGTAAAGCAAAAATCCTAGAGTCTTTCAGATTCCCACAGAAACACACAAACAGGGCCACGTTGGTTGGACAAAACATTCGGAGGTCTCTAGTCGAACATCTCTCTAAAAAGCAGGGTTATCACCAATGCCAGATGAGGTCATTCATGGCTTTGTCTGAAATATTGAAAATATTAAAAACTTTCAGGGATGGATTTTTTAAAACCTCTCCGGACAATGTGCCTTGGTGATGCACTATCACTATCATCCTGGTAAAGAAATTCCTAAAGTCCCTTCTGGACCTCCCAAGCCACAGTTTGTGGTCACTCTCCCTTGTCGTATTTTCTGAAACTACCAAGAAAAATTTGACTTCACCGTCTTTGTAACTGCCTCTGAGTAGTTGTGGGCTACTCTGCTTCTTATCCTCCTCTTTGCTGGACTACAGAAATCCAACCTTTCTTTTCAAGACATGTCTTCCAGTCCTTCTGATATTCTCCTGATAACCTTCCACTGGATCCTCTCCCTTTTCTCCACACATCACACACATGAAACCAAGTTGAAAAGCCTGAGACCCTTCCCAGTAGCGCAAACCTGGGATTTTTGAGTGTCTCCTGGGTATGAAGCTAAAGCTCTCAGGGCGCTTGGGCTCCCCACCACAGGGAGGACATTGCCCTTTGAGATTACAGGGGATTCCACACCTCTAGCCTCCAGAGGTCTTTCTGGGATTCAGGAATCTGTGGCAGGTAGCCAGATGTCCTGGTAGGTAAGTAGGTAAATGCACATAGAAAGCAACATAGGTGCATTGAAACAAAATAATTTTTTCACAGGGTCTTCCTATTTTGACAGCTTGACATTTTTTCTGTCTCCGTAAAACTTCTCAGATCATTTGGGTTACTTCAGGTGAAGAACGCTGGCTGCAGAAAGAACTGCTTTGAAGCACTTAACCCATGAATGCACTCTGAATTTCTCAATAGCATGGCTCTACAAAGAAGCGATGGAGAAAAGGAGAGAACAGGCTGACCTGAATTTAAAGAGCCTGACAGAAAGGCTCCCATATAGAGAGCTCACAGTGGAATGTCTGAAGCAAGAAGACTGCGGATCTTGAGAAGGGAGCATGGGCATTCACTATCTGCAGAAATCTCACAGGTATTGCCAGATTTTTTTTGTGTTGGTGAGACCTTGAACTGCAAAAAGGTATGAAAAATGTTTTCAATAGTATTTAATAATGGCAAATAATGTCAAGAAAAATTCTCACAACCCTCTGAATCCTAGGAAAACTGTTGTGGGGAAGCAGCAGAACTGCTCTATTTCAAGATCTGTCTCCCTGGATTTATGCTTTCAGTGGCCTTGGCAGAGGTACAGAAGAAACCCTTTACTATAGCAATGGATTGTTTTTCATTTCTTTCAAGATTAAGCACATAAATACTTTCCTTCATCAGATACACAGATTTTGAATTTCCACTTTTTTTCTCCCCTTCAATAATAAGATTTTCAAGTATAGAGAACAAACACATACTCCAGCTGTCCAGTTTTTGCATTAGCCCTCCTACAACAGCCCATGAAGGTAGATTAAAAAGCTGCTGTTTTGAATCCTCTTTTCCTAGTTCAGTATACAAATGGCAATGTGAGGTGACTATCTACACTGGCAATTTCAGCTCTCTAGTGACTGAAACTGATTCTTCTTAGCTAGAAATGCAATGATGCAGTACGTTTTTCTTCATCTGAGAGTCTAGAGGGATGGTGGTCAGAAGCAGATGATGGGAATTGGAAGATCCCCAATTTAAACAGGGGATTTCTGTACTGGATCAAATAGATTTCCTATCCCACCCCTCCACTCTCCGATCAGGACTGCTGCATTTGGTAATGGCAATGATTCATGAGGGAAATGATAAAAACTACCAGCAGCTGATGCTCTGTGCCAACAACACGATATTGTAGGTGGAAAGAACGCGTTTTTCTTCTGACCTTGAAAAAGAACAGCTGAAACAATGAAGTTGTCATTATGCAGCCAACAGATGCTGTTGTTGATTTCTAAAATCCATGCCTTCTCATGGGAAAAAGAAGATAAGACTGCACATGAAGGTTCTAGTACTCTTAAGAAACATAGGAGAGTGGTATTATTTATAGTCAACCAGATTTTGTTAATTAGGTGTATGTGCCTATATCTTGTCAAAGCTTGTGTTAGAAAACTCAAATCTTTGTTTCAAAGTGGCTCAAACACCATTGTAGTCTGATGCCTCCACACATTTGTGGTTAGAGTTGTTCCTGGTTTTTGGCAAGCTGCCTGTGGGATATGGCAAGTCGCACAGTGGAATTACTCTAAAAATCCTTGCAGAATTATCCTATAGTTAGGAAAAAAGAAAGAGCTTTGCACACTTTTTCAAAAGAAGTGTCATGTAACTTGCTCTTATCACAATGTTAATGAAAGCAAGCAGATTACAACACCTATCTGAACTTTGCGCAGACTATTATTCATACACGATGAATGGGAAAATATCTGTATTTTAGATAAGTGAGTTCATTCGGTCCCTTATCCCCAGCGCTTTGCTTTTAGTAGGTGGTAACTTTTGGATTAGAAGTTAAGTGGCTTCACCAAGTGTTCTGATCTATTCTTATTGTTCTGAAAATGTCTTAATTTTTCCTAGTAAATCCCCAAAGTATAACTACTGCATGAACAAGTTCACCAGATGTTAAATAAAATTTTGACATTATCCATTTTAGCCACATCAATTTTTATTCCTCACCCAGATGAACGGCCATTAATGCAGAGCAGCATCAGCCCACACTCTAAGAAGCATCAATTACAAAACACTCATCTTAAGCCATTTATTCTCCCACTTCCAAAAGATCTCCTCATTCATTTTTTTGCTAGGCAGTGCCAGGGCGATTTCCACTAGCCCCTCTTGAAGGGCTAATCAGCACAATTTACCTGTGCACACATCGCTGGGCAGGACTTATCAGTAGGTTATTGACATCGAAGAGATGCCACAGGTAGCGGTACAGCACAACATATTTGCAAGCCAGATGTGATCTAATACACAAGAGAGACAAAGCTTTCCAGGCTATGTTAGCTCTCCTGGTTGATTTGCTCACCAGCGTTGCTTAGGAAGGGATTGCTTTTCCCTGTAAACCACATAGTCCAGGCACAGCTCACCACATTACTTAAGGGTGTACCGAGGGGCAAAGTTAATCCCAGAGAGTGTTTGCAGAGAGCAGCCCAGCAGTCTTTGTGTTCCCATGTAATCCAAATGCCGACAAGGAATGCACGGCCGGCAGGGCTTCACCCGTGCACTTGCCTTTGCATCAAGCATCACGTTTTCTTTCCTAGGAAGCCTGGGCAGTATTGGATGAGGCCGGGCAGAGCCTGCACAGCTGGGGGAGACAGCACTGCTTGTCCTGGCACATTGATCTCTCAGACTGCAGATGTCAGAACACATAGAAAGAGAGAAAAGTGTCAGTTATAGAGACTGCTGGCTTTAATGGGAGGAAGGGGTCTTTTGGCTTCCACCAACTTTCCCTGGGAAACTAGTTCACAGGCACCTATATATTTATAGTTTCCTCTCTTTCATAGCCCTTGAAATAAGTAAATACCAGATAGATAAATAAATAGATAGATATTTTGCCTGGCAGGCTTTCACTTTACAAGTTGTATATTGGACTAAGGCAGCCGCTATTAAGTTTCAGCTCGGGATCCAACAACACAACTATTTTTGAATCCTAACCTATGATGTCCCCAGATCAAAGTCTTTCCTCTGGCCACCACTGTGATTCAGGGGGAGAGTGCTCAAAAGCTGTGTCCCAGCCCAGCTGTGAGGCGAGTGCCAGGCCATTCGGCTGAGCACAGCAGCTAGGACTCAGTAAGAATTCCTGTAGCCAGTGAACATAATCCTCTCCTGGAACTCGGTACAACTGGAGTAAAACACACTGTTCTCTGCACTCTCTGCTGCTGCAGAATAAAGGACCCAGAGGCCAAACCCATTAAAAACTCAGCGAACAACAAAGACCAAAGGAAATCTCTTTGCATTAATACTAAATATGATCAAGGATTCTCGAATTTTATACATGCTGAAGAAACTTCACAGATGTTGTTTGCCCCTGCTGCAGAAAGCACAATTTAAAAATATAATCTAGAGTTTTAAAAAACTCACTTAGCATTTTATTCATGTCATGTTAGTACTAGGTGTTGACTGACTGAGGCTCTCTTTTAATGAGCTTTCTATGGCTTTTACCCTTTTTAGCTGTTTTCTACAGCAGATCAGAGAATTTCTATGAACATATTTGACTAGCTGCATAATGCTCTTTCTTAAAAACAGAAACTTTTCACAGCGGGCTGCTGGTTCTGTGTAAAGGCTTTCAAGATAGTTCACAGCTCTGCCATGGCACTTCTGCCACGAGTGATTTACCCCAGGTAACCCAGCCTTGTGTTACAGCAGTGACCTGTGTTTGATGCCTCTACTCAAGGCTGTTCTCTCTGAGTTTAAGCAGGAGCCGCATGTATCTCCAATGGGCTTGATGAGGCTCCATAGCCAATGGATATTGGATATCTCAGACTCAGATGTTACTTTCTGTGACTGTCTCAAACAGGGTGCCAAAATCGTTTTTGGAAAGAGGGACCCATCTGACCTGAGTTTTTCTGGGACTCCTGAGGGAGCTGTGGTGCTGCCACCACTACCATGCTGCTGCAGCTGCTACATTTCAGCTGCTGTGTTGGTGGTGGTTTTCCCAGCTTGTTTCCTTTTCCTCCAGCCCTTTTCCTGCCCAGGAAATCTTAACAGTTTGATTGGGGCCAGGTTAGAAGTGAGAAGTGGGTGAGGGACCTGGAGGAGCACGGAGCTGGTCGGCATCCCGAGCAGGGAGTGTGAGGGTTGGTCAACCCCCCATCTCCCCGTCACAGTGGGTGTCAGACACTTTCCTGGAGGAGGTAGGAAATTTTCTGTAGGAGAAAGAAATGAAAATATTTAGAACTTTGACTTCAGCTGGATGTACTTTCTTTCTCTTTCCTTCCTGCTTTTTTTTTCTAATGGAGTCTGTTGCTTAAATATTTCTTTGCCTTTGTCTTCTGTTCTGTTCTTACTTGGAGAGAGAAATTTTGCTCAAGA
Organism: Tinamus guttatus; assembly: GCF_059628265.1. Taxonomy (NCBI): domain Eukaryota; kingdom Metazoa; phylum Chordata; class Aves; order Tinamiformes; family Tinamidae; genus Tinamus; species Tinamus guttatus. Next base: position 2,854,534 of record NW_028288590.1, on the reverse strand, counting down.
GATTTATGGCAATGGAAAACAGAAGACAAAAGTCTCATTGATGATTTAGACAACAAAGGAAAAAAACTGAACAAGAAGGTAATTAAAGTAAAATCCTGAAAGCTCTTCATTCTACAAGGTAAAACAGTGTCTCTAAATCCCAATTTAATTTTTCTTGTCATGTTGACTATCCAGCTCCAATGAATAGACAAAATGTTCTACTGTATCTCCCTTTGTGTACATATTTTTTATTCTTTTTCCTGCACTTATATTACAACAGGTTGAGAATTTGCAAGCAGCTTCATGCACCAAGGAAGCTTATTTGCTGTGCAGTCTGATGTCTATTGGGCTTTAAACCTATTTGAAATAATGAATCATGATCTATTGTAATTAAATATAAAACAGTAATTAACTGAGTGTTATTAACAAAGCTAACCAAGAACAGTTTGTAAGGTTCACGTTTCCTTTTGCAGAAATTTCCTTGCATATGAAAGGACTGTCTTCCAACCTTTAGCTGAAAATCCAAGCCAATCACAAAAGGCATTTTTCAGTTTTGGATGTGAGAATTGCATTGCTTTATGCAATACAATATTATTTGAAGTGTACAATTATTGTATGAATAGCTTATACAAGAATTCTGCCAGTAAAAAACCATACTCCCTTCATTGCAGATATTTTTCTATTCATCAATGCCAGCGATAAGATACAGTGAATGGTATTCAATTAACTTGAGTATATGGAACATCTCTTGATAGTCTCTGGAGTGCTTTTTCAGACTTAGGTTATCTAAAGCATCCTGTCTCATAGCAAAATTTCCAGCTAGGAGAAAATAGTCAATTCTATTAAATGTTGTCCAGTTTTCTTTCCTAGCAGTTAATTGCTCATCTCCCGCGTCGGTCTCTGAAGGGCAGTTGATGAAACTTGCCTTGGGCAAGAGCTGCTTGTCTCTGGGAGTCCTTAAAGTCTTTTTCAGATTGCGGAAGCACAACAGCCTCCACGATGGTTATTCTAGTAGATGACTGCCAAGGCTAAGACAGGTCTTTGGCCACGTGCCCTTACACAGTGGCTAGTGCCTTCTGTGAATACCCGCCGCTGCATGGAACATGTTTATTAATACACCGTTGAGTTACAGGATTTGCTAGCCAGGATTCAGCATCCAAGAGCACAAACCCAGGTACTATTTCTCATTCCTATTGCACTCACACTAAGTGCAGCCAATTTCCCAGTGCCTCCCAGCAAATACAATTATCTCGGAAAACTGAGTAACTGCTGGGCTCTGGAAGGCAAAAAAAACCCTGAAAGAAAAGTGTTTTCCTCTAGCTCGGAGGGAACAGAAAATGAGCAATCGCTCCACCAGCCAGGGAGCACTCGCAGCAGCCTCCGAATACCACAATCTCACCAGCAGTGCAGAGACCTTGTGCACCTTGTGCCAGGCCAGACAGGCCAGGTGGGTGTTTGCATTAGGACCCCATGCAAATGCGTGACTCTAGGAGCAGGATTTCGCTGTGTCGTACCCAGAATTTTGCTATTTGCCCCAAGAAGGGCAGTCCCAGGCTTTGCTCTCTGCCAGTTCTGCTGAGCGGCTCTGGAGGAGGGTGGGAGTCCAGCCGTTCCTCTGGCCTCCAGAGCCTCCGGGAGAGGCCGAGAGATTCAGCTTCATGTCTTTAGCTTCTTTCTCCTCCTACGTTTCTGTTTGTGCTGGTTTTGTGTGGCTTTCCTTAATCAAACCACAGTGTTCAATCTGGCTGATCCTCATCATGTTTGCACGCGCACATAACCCAAACCACCTTGCCCAATGCTCTGATGTTTCCCTTTGCTTGCCCAACCCGTGCAAGGTCTGCAGGGTGCAGCCCGGTCCCTCAGGGAGGTACCAAAACCGCAGCAAATTGGGTTCTGTTGTTTCCCAAAGTTTAGTTGTCATTAGGATGTAAATGTCACAATATTATGAGACTGGTGCATCAGGACAGAGCACATCTTCTGCTTTGACAGTGTTTCTTTCTATGGAATGTGACATTTGGGTAACATTTGAGGGAAGACTTTCTTTTTTTTTCTTTTTTTTTTTTTTTTTTTTTTTTTTTTTTGTGGGAATGCTCTTTCTCAGCTTTTCTGGCCCACTAGTTCTGCCTGCTAAAAATCATCTAAAATAAACTAGTTCACAGAGTCGTTTTATTTTTTTTAAACTGGGTCCAGGAACCACCTTGTTATTTTATCTAATCTGCTTCTCAAGGCAAGAGAAAAAAAAGGGTTTATTTCGAGTTGAGAAATGTCAAGAAGCATGTCTTATAAGGTGTTTATATATATTCTCAAGTTCCTAAGAGTTTGCCTGATGGAGAGCATGGGAAGAGAGGATCCACATGAAAGAAAAACAAAACCCCAGGAATATAAAAATCTGATAAAACAATTATTCATTTGAATAACAAAAAAGATATATTTTAAATTCATTCCTGTGAATCCTGTAAGCTACAAAAATGACAGTCCAGTAAAATTAGTCTGTTTGTCCAAGGACCCAAACATCTGATGATCCTGAAAAAGTATAATTTCTTGGGCTTTGCTTCTGAAATCAGTCCCAAATTGTACCAGAAGTCACTTTTGCCATTTAAAGGTCCTCTTTGAACAAATTGCTTGGCATATACAAATATTGATATGAAGCTGATATAGAAAATGCAGTGTCACAGAGACCAGCAACCAGCAATCGGAACTATCACCGAGCAGCTTTTTACCAAAGCTGCAATGCCCAGCGTGCGTTCTCCAGGCTTTCTCCAACATTCTCCCTGTATTATCCAAGCCCACCAGGGCAAGGTAGTTCAGCTGAGGTATTTCAGGGGCCTGCATAAGATTATTTTCTCTACTTACAATATCACCGTAATTTCGCGAGAATTCTTTTCCAGAAATGGCTTTAATACATTCTCTTTTTTTTCTGACTTGCTTTTCAGTTTAGAGATTTTTTTATATAAACCATAGAGCAGAAATGGGAAAGTTTCTTTGAAAACCTCCCCTCTTCCTTCCTTCCTTCCTTCCTTCCTTCCTTCCTTCCTTCCTTCCTTCCTTCCTTCCTTCCTTCCTTCCTTCCTTCCTTCCTTCCTTCCTTCCTTCCTTCCTTCCTTCCTTCCTTCCTTCCTTCCTTCCTTCCTTCCTTCCTTCCTTCCTTCCTTCCTTCCTTCCTTCCTTCCTTCCTTCCTTCCTTCCTTCCTCCCTCCCTCCCTCCCTCCCTCCCTCCCTCCCTCCCTCCCTCCCTCCCTCCTCCCTCCTTCCTTCCTTCCTTCCTTCCTTCCTTCCTTCCTTCCTTCCTTCCTTCCTTCCTTCCTTCCTTCCTTCCTTCCTTCCTTCCTTCCTTCCTTCCTTCCTTCCTTCCTTCCTTCCTTCCTTCCTTCCTTCCTTCCTTCCTTCCTTCCTTCCTTCCTTCCTTCCTTCCTTCCTTCCTTCCTTCCTTCCTTCCTTCCTTCCTTCCTTCCTTCCTCCCTTCCTTCCTCCCTTCCTTCCTCCCTTCCTTCCTCCCTCCCTCCCTTCCTTCCTCCCTCCCTCCCTTCCTTCCTCCCTCCCTCCCTTCCTTCCTCCCTCCCTTCCTTCCTCCCTCCCTTCCTCCCTTCCTCCCTTCCTTTTTTTTGTGGTTTTCACTCATCTACTTGCCTTGTGTTTCCAAAAACACCACAAATGAAAAACATCTCTGAAGTCCAAAGCAAGTATGTTTGCAAACTACCACTACCCTGAGTCTGATGCAGGTCTCACTTGCAGGAAATAGGCATGGCCAGTCTAAAATTCTCATAGGAAAAAGCTCAACAAAACATAAAAATCCAAGGGAATAAATGAAAAGAGCCAAAAATAAAAAGAAGATTTTATGAAAATATTACAGAGAAGAGGAAGAAGGACAAAAGTTCAATAGATTGATTCTCTCTCTCCCTGTTTGAGACAAGGAGAGGAAACTGCTTTTGCAAGGTGCAGATATCTCCTCTAGTGCGAGATGGGGTATGTGTTATCAGCTCATGCTTGTTCTTTTCTACCCCATGAGTCAATTAAACTAACAGGATTGAGATTTCCAAGGACGTGCTGCATTAACCATTGGCTGTAGGAATCATGCAGGGATGATATGAGGAAGGCCTGGGACAAAGTACTATTTAAACCAACAAGCAAGAAAGCCATGCGCACATCAAACCAGTATAATAAATGATTAATTGAACTAGGCAGTTTGGATTGAGGCAAGTATTTATTCAACTCAAGAGGCCTGTAAAGGAAAATGTTAGTACTTTTCAAAAAAAAAATATCTGAGTATTTGAAAAAAAAAATGTTGATTATTTTAAGTGAATTTGCTTCTACATGCATCATACATAAATGCAAAGGCAAAGATGGGGAAGAAAAATGCAGGAAATAACCTTAGGTGTCAGGAATTTCTGGATCATGGTCTTTTCACTATAAACATTAGAAAAAAAATGTATTTTAAATTATATCTCTTTGCATATCAAAATTTACAAGTCTGCTGAGTCCTGGCATGGGGTTTTCAATGGAGTTATCTCTGCATGGTCCTGATTCAGGACTATACTCCCAGAAAGCAATAATATTTTTAATATTGCTGCCTGGAGGGCCTTGTGATACACTGGAGTTATGAAAATGAAGTATCGAAAGCTGATAGAAACTGGCAGACCACAGGTGAACAATCATCTGATGCCAAAGAAGGGTAAGCTTGAAAGCTGAAGAGGTGCTTGCAGGTGAGCCACTTGTGTCCTTGATGCCATGTGCAGTACCCACGTGTGATGCTGCTGTAGCCCTGTTAGCCTAGGGATGTAAGTGAGACCATGCTTATAGAGACTGGCAATGATATCTTCTACTTGGTCAGCATCAGTATCTTAGCATCTTGTCATATATCATGGATCTTAATGTGTGTTCTTTCTCCAGTTGTGTCACCTGATTTAATAAAATTTACCTTACTCCAATATTCATTGTCCTGCATCCACATAAGGTTTAGGCAATTTCTTTTCCTCCTAATTTGTCATCCAGAGATGTAAGCGTAGAGTTTCTCAGCATTTAAGCTTAGTAAATAATCTAAGAAAGAGTTTGGGGCATATTATTCCAAACAGGCACTTTCTAGACAAGCATGAAGACGTGACTGCAGCCACCCAAATGAGCAGTGTGAGGATATATGAGAGAGGGGAGTGGTGGTAGGGACACAAGTCACAGAGCTTGGTGTAGAAACCAACAATATTGACAGCAAAAAGCACTGCCTTGGCTCAAAGATCTTTGTGAATTTAAAACTGGCAGAGAAACTGACTTCGGAAGAGCCAGAACTTCCCCTGGGATGAGTCCAGACTATATTTTTGCACACTTTGTGTGCAAATTTTAAGAAATACTTGCAATTAGATAAGGTTTTTGTGCATACATTATAATACAGCCAAAATTATACCTTGCAACAACTGTGATAATGTTTGCTAAGCAAACAAATATTCAAGTGCTATTTGTACTTGTCTTGTTTTTTAATACTTTATTTAAAAATTATTTTTCAGATCCTATTCATATTTCCAAAGTTTTCTTTACTATGCAGATAAACACTATCTAATTACCCCATCATATCATTGTTGCTGTCTAGTAGGCAACTTGAGTTGCCAAGTTTCCAACGTCTGTTATTACAAACCCGCTCTGTACTAATATCACTACAGAGTAGGTATGGAGAGGTAGCAATATTGCCAATCATTGCAATGCTGAAAACCTGACAGATAAAAAGAGGTTAATTAACTGTGATTTATATTGATCTATACAATCATAAAACAACCAGAGTTTGGAACAACTTAATTTGTTTTTAATGGTTCTGCCTGAAAGACTGGCAATTATAGTCATAGACCAATTACTGAATGAAAGAGTAGTTAAAGACAAAGCGCTCACAGAATATTTCACTGGGAAGGACACTAAGTCAAAACAAGGGTGAGTTTGTATTTGCGTGACAATGAAACCTCAGTAGGAACCAGGACGTGAATTTTCAAGCTTCTTCCAACTTTAAACTCACATTCACACTCTTTAAGTGAAATAAACTTCATATTATAAAGAAAATAAGATTTGCTTTCACAAATGCATCCTGAGAAGACACAAAAGTCGGCACATTTGAAGTCCACATGTAAGTGCCAGAAAGCTCTGGAGAACAGGTTTGTGGGAAGATTTCCTTGGCAAAGCCAACAACGTTTGACAGATATAGTAACTAAACAGGCCAGGACAAAAAGTCTAATTTACTTTGTTCAAGCAATTTCTCTGTGAATTTCATTCAAACAGAGATGAGCAGGAAGAACAGGACCTGCAGAGGTCAGAACAGATAAGAGATGGAGGGAGCCCTTATCAGCATTAAGTGTGTACATTTATGCTTCCATTATGCTGAAAATAACTTTTTTCTTACCATCTTCCTATTGGAACCTCAGAGGAAGTTTGAATGTGATGGCAAAAACATGCCCTAGATACTTTAGTACTGACTGACAATTTCTGCTCTCAGTGATACTTTGTGAAGCTTTCCATAGCAAGTGGTTACTAAAGCAGGCCTAACCTCTCCTGAAATGTTGTGCACCAGGAACCATGACATAAGAGTTACCTTCCTGAAGAAATTCACAGAAAACTGTATATATGAGAAAGTAACTATAATGAGAAAATAACACTTGCTATGACTGAATGGGGACTGAAAAAACACTGTAGCTTTCTTTAAGAGATCTCTGAGGATGACATTGAAGGTCCCCAGAACTGTACCACTAGGGTCTCCTGCAATAATTTAACATGGACTTATAAAATAATTCATTTAAGAGAAACTTGTAGAAGCTTAATAGTAATAAATGGTCAATTTTATGTGCGGCAATCACTTAAGAACTTCAAGAGCTCTCTTTTTTTTTTTTTTCCTTTTTTTTGACTAAAAGAGCTAGCAAAATTGGAAGCTGTGGCAAAGTGATTTTAGTTCTTCCAGAGATGGTAAAGAGCATGAAAAATGCCGCAGACTCTAAGGAAACAAGAGTGTGGGCAGAGTGGTTGGAATGATGTCCAGTGAGGTTGGCTGTCGGCAATTCCAAGATAATGTCCATTTCATAGAATCATAGAATCATAGAATGCTTAGGGTTGGAAGGGACCTCTAGAGATCATCTAGTCCAACCCCCCTGCACACTCAGGGTCACCTAAAGCACGTGGCACAGGACTGCACCTATATCTGTGTTAATCTATCCTTTAATAGTAAAATAAGATCAAGAGAGCAGAAGAGCAAGAAATTAGGAGAGGAAAATGTGGACTGAAATTGAAACAGTTCTAAAAATATAGCCAGCTGGAGCTTTGAGAGATAGGACCTAAATCAAATATATGAATATTGGCCAGCATTTCTGCTGGCTGACTAGTGGCCTTGAATTCCTCACTTTTCAGATGCCAATTTAAGGATTCCCAAAGAGTCTGACAGTGCTCTCAGCATAAGAAAAAGGATCTCTAGAAATGTGATTTCATAGAATCATAGAATCATAGAATGCTTAGGGTTGGAAGGGACCTCTAGAGATCATCTAGTCCAACCCCCCTGCACACACAGGGTCACCTAGAGCACGTGGCACAGGACTGCGTCCAAGCGGGTTTGGAAGATCTCCAGAGAAGGAGACTCCACAACCTCTCTGGGCAGCCTGTTCCAGTGCTCTGTCACCCTCACTGTTCAGAAATTTTTCCTTAAGTTCCTGTGGAACTTTTGGTGCTTCAGTTTCCGGTCATTTCCTCTAGTTCTGTCAGTGGCCACCACTGAAAAGAGGCCAGCACCATCCCCCTCACTGCCTCCCTTGAGCTACTTATAGACACTGATCAGATCCCCTCTCAGCCTTCTCTTCTCCAGGCTGAACAGGCCCAGCTCCCTCAGCCTCTCCTCATAGGGCAGATGTTCCAGGCCCCTGATCATCCTTGTAGCCCTGCGCTGGACTCTCTCCAGCAGCTCCACATCCCTCTTGTACTGTGGAGCCCAGAACTGGACACAAAACTCCAGATGCGGCCTCATCATGGCTGAGTAGAGGGGCAGGATCACCTCCCTCGACCTGCTGCAGACGCTCTTCTTAATGCACCCCAGGATCCCATTGGCCTTCTTGGCCACGAGGGCACACTGCTCCCTCATGGTCAACTTGTCCACCATGACACCCAGGTCCCTCTCTGCAGAGCTGCTCTCCAGAAGGTCAGTCCCCAGCCTGTACTGGTGTCTGGGGTTATTCCTCCCCAGGTAAGTGGGAGGAATTTCAAGGCTTTTGAGGAAGGCCTTGAATAACATGCACTTGTATTTGGTATTTTTCTGAATCAGTTATTCAGGAAAAAAAAAAAATAAAGTTCCTAGTCAGGACTAGAAGGAGTGGAAACGCTTGTTCAGCACGTGGCCTTGCACAGAGCAGGGAGAAGGTTTGGCTGAGCTCAGGTACTCTCGCCTGGCTGCAGCTGACCCAGTATAACTGCACAAATCCTCCCTTTCTAGCCCCATTCTGTCACCAGCATCTAGGTTAGCCCAGACACTTTCAATAAGGTGTTGCTGTCTTTTTGGTTGGATGGTTTGTTTTGACCTGGATCACAGTGACTGAAGTGGGTTAGGGGGAGGTCACTTGTGGTTGAATGCAGCCCTGCCCCCAAAACAGCAGGAAGAGGCACGATGATGAAATCTGTTTAGATTGCCCAAGAAAAGGCTAAGGAAAGAGAAAATTATAGTCTCTGCACGTACACAGGGAGAGATACTTCGGTAATGGGCTTCTCAGCCTTGTATGGCAGTAACACTGGGCTGCTATTTGAAGCTGGACAAATTCAGACCGAAGAGGAGATTACAGTTTTTCTAAGCATGAGTTATAAACCACTCAAAAGATTTAGTAAATGCCGTTGTGGGTTCTCCATCACTCTCTTCGTTTAAATCAAAATAGGATTTTTTTGACTGAAACACAGTCTACAATTCAAAGAGGAATTAATTCGTATCTGGTTACAATTGGCATTGCGGAGAAAGTCAGACAAAACAATTGCTGTGTGTCTGGCTTAAAAATCAATGAATTTATTAAAAAAAAAAGATAAAAAAAAAGTCACTCAGGAGGAATGAATTTCTGGAGATCACATTTCACTGTGGCATGTTGCTTTCCATGAGTGCAAGACCATATTTGCATCAATAGTGCTGAATTTGTTAAAAACACCACATAAGGTGGCAAATTACTTTTCAAAGAAAATAACTGCTGTAACTCTTGGACAAAATCATGGCCTCAGTGGCAGAAATGGCAGGAGTTCCCTTTCTATAATGGGTCAGGACTTTCCATGTGTTTCCCTCCTTGAGAACTGCAAGCGTTTCTCATTCTGCAGCATTTTACAGAGGATAGCTGGGATTTTCATTGTGCAAATTGTGGTATTTCTTTTGTTAATGAAATAAACAATATGCACTGGCTATGTGGTTCACTTTGCTCTGATGATGTGTTGAAGCCAGGGATCAAACAAATGGAGATTGTCACATAACTTTTCAGCTACATCAGCAGGGTAGAGTCAACAACAAAGAATTTTTTTAATATATTGGTTTGACGATGCAGTCAATCAAAGACCACCCCTCTGTGGTTCCTTGGGGTGCCCACACATAGCTTCACAAGCCAGCTGCTCTGTACTCCAAAAACTAGTTTTTAGAAAGGAAAATCAGGAGTTTCCTTTTATGTAGAGTGGTTTGCATGCATCAAAAATGAACATTTTACAAATATTTTCTGTTGTGTGAGCATTCCTAGCAAGCCAAAGGTGATGGCCGATAGTCACACTTCCTAATTATTGACCAGAGCCGTCATTCTTATTTTTTTCTATGGAGAGCAAATGTCTAGATTTTGGGGATTCCTCTTGGAATGATTGTAGAAAGGGGAAGCTGTGAATGCCTGCCTGAGTTTACAGGTTAACCTGAAACAACAGCTGGCAGCTGTGCCAGCAAAAACAGAAAAGTTCTCAGAAGGTACCAGAAAAGGTCTCAGACAAGTTCTCGTCCAATAAAGACTGACATCTCAAAAATCAGTTTTTAAAGAAGTTGGAACGAGCCCATCCGTGACCATCATCACTGTCCATCGCAGGCTGCAGACAGCTCATGAAGAAGCACCCCCGTATTCGCAAAGCGCCCGCTCATACGGGTGACATGAGTGACTTGTCGTGGGCAGGAGCTGTCGAGGTGGAATTGAGTCTGCACCAACGTGGGCCTCAAGGGACGGCTGCGCGCGGCTGCCATCGCGCTGGGCCTCTGAAGGAGGCTCCTCTTTGGGGAGCAGGACACAGAGAGCTCGTAAAGCAGCACATGACAAAATACCTATTTCAAAATACCTTTATTTCAAAGACAGAGCTTCGCTCTTCCCAAGCAGCAAAGACTTTGTGGTGGCTGCGGTAACGGGGCTGGACCCTCGTGCAGGCAGGACCTTCAGCTCCATGTTCCTTGGGAACAGCAAATCCCTGGAAGCACAGACCGATCCTTCCTCGTGACTCACTTAGTCAAACTCTCTGCCAAAAATAACACAGAAATGTTTAAGGGAATTATTCCATTTGGAGGCCCTCTAACTCGAAAGCAGCCTTTCTCTCCCTACCCTGCACAAAGTTTTCTCAGCATCAACACTATTTTGCACTTTTGAAAAATAAACAGGGCTCAACATGATTCATTTCTTATGGGAGAATAATGTATTCTGTTGGGAATGCATTACATGTTGCATTACTAATCAGCATCTTCTGATAACTTTTACTCTGCATTGCAAATGCAGGCAGCCTGTGTAACATCTGCAGTGCTCAGATAGCCTGGAAGTGCTCCAAAAGTGCTTCTCAAAAGTCTATTACTAAAATTTCTCATTTATTTACTATTTCTCAATCTTGGTCTCTAGTGACCATTTAGTCAATGGACTAACTACATGTGTATCAATAGTTTAGTGGAGTTACTTATGCCATAGTGTTAGCATATAATTAACAAATTTTCAAGTGACATGGAAACAGTCGTCTAGAACATAAATGCTTCAACCTGAGGGAATTCAAAGACTAAAACTTTCAAGAAACAGAGACAAATGGCCTCAGCTTAAGTTAGTATCATCAACAAGAATCCCCAAATGTTGATGATATCCTTATGAAACAGTTTGATAGGCATTGCCAGAAATAAAGTGGGGACCCAGGATGTTGTCAGAAAAATTTCAAGGATGAGACAATCCGAGAAAGCGCAGCAGTTTTAATATAATATCTATTTTCATGTGCAGCATGGGACTGATGAGGTCCAGGGGAAAGGATGTTCCACCCCTGAGCACCCAACATGAAAACACAAGGCTCTGCAAAAGCCCTAGCGAGGCAGAGGGGCAACACAGAGCAAGGAGCCTCCTTCTGTGGAAAGGCACCTTCCAAATCGCTACGGAAATTCTGCTTATTTGTGGCAACAGCTACACTGGAAGTGCCATGCAGGGCAGGGCTGAAGAAAGCGGCAATTTGTTCTTAGCAGGAGCCCAGCGGGAGCCAGGGATTACTATGGCTTTCAGAGGGGCTGGGAACTCCTTTCCAAAACGTTTGACGGATGCAGCTCCTGCCGCTGCTGTCGCGCATTGGTGCCTGGGGATCCCTGCTCTGAAACTGGCTCACGCAAACGCAGGGACTGGCGCTGCCCCCCAGGCTGCTCCGCAGGACGACCTCGTGGCCGGGCTGCCGCGGCTGAGGTTATTTTCAGATCACTTTTCTGCTTCCGCTTGTGTCCACGTGCTGCTACAGCAGCAACTTCTCCCCCTGCTCTTCCCCCAGCACCACACGGGACACGGGCAGGATCATCAAGGTCACTCTAACAATTCCTGGTCTGTCTCCTGCTTCCTTGCTTTAATGGTTTTGTGGAGCTGTTGAGAGAGACACATATGCAAACGTAAGCATTGCTTAGGGAAAGTTTCAGTATGCCTTCTTTTAATAAAAAAATAATAACAATAAAAAGTATTTTCTGAAAAAGTTCAACTTTTCCACAGCCCAGTTAACATCTTCATACTACCTAAATGCTCTGGTAGCATGTGGCATGGTCAAAAAAACAGTAGATGGTTTTAAAATCTGCCAGAACTATTTCTTTGACGTAAAATTATCAAAGAAGTTAAAACAACAAAGCCCTTCCGCTCACCTTCCCTCCCTCCTTTCCAAGCAAATGGATTAGCTTTTCCCGCATGTAACAGCGCGGCTAGAAAAGGTTCTTAAAAAATGCCAAATTAAAATGTATTACATTCCTGCCTACAGGCATCCTTTGCAATTAGCCCGTTCCCGTGTGCCAGGCTTCCCAAACGTGCTGTATCCCAGAAAGGGCTGGCACTGCTCTAGGACTTAATTATTCTTTCACTTACCCAGGCCATCTCCCTCAATCAGCCAGAGTGCTGACTTTTGCCTGATAGCAACTGCATCCAAGTGCTCTGTCATAGTTTAAACCACGTGAAACGCCATTTTTTATTCACGGAAACACGGTCGGGAAGCCCCTTTCCACATGCTTTCAGCACACTCCTCAGTTTCGTGGCATCCTACATCTGTTTACTCTGCAGACCAGGGAAAACTCTTCACGTCCCTAACATCAGCTCTTTACAGTCCTTGAGGGGCGACTAGCCCATTAGAGAAAGCTCTAGCTCCGTGCCACAACTGCCTTTCACATTAAATCACACTAGAGAGAAGGCTGAAGCACACATGCTGGTCTGCTGCACTTGCTGCCAGCAACGTGTCCTCAATTGCAGTGGCATCAGGGCAAGCCCGGACCGGTCTTGGCCCCGAGCACTGCAGAAACGACCCCTGGAGTGAATGAACCCCAGGAGATCTTTGATGCCACAGCTGACTGGTGCTGACCACAGCTCGTGGAGGAGTCAACTAGGCTATTTAGTGTCAAAATAATGTCAGTGGAAATGTTTGTGGGTCCGCCCCAGGTAAGAGCCTGCAGCTTTGTCTGAAGACGGCAGCAGCCAGATATTGCTACTAAAACACCTCCTTGGTATCTGGAAGTGAGCAAGAAGAGCAGCCCCGAGGCTTAATGCAAATATTCATGCTGGCTCGTTAGTTTGGGATTTCTCCAGACGCCAGGCATCAGCACCCAGCAAAACCCCAGAGAAGAGGTTGTGTCCTGCTGCGCACAGGAGAGGCCCCCGTGCCGGCAGCCGGGTCCCGGCCTGGCCCCGCGTTAACCCAGTGTCCTGCCAAGCTGCACTTCATCCAAGCTCTCCTCTGCCTCGCCTCGCAGATCTGCAGCCTGCAGAGAATTTATTTTTCGTTAGAACAGTTGAGTGCAGAACACTATAAAGTTCTTCTGGCAGTAAATACAGCAGAAGCAATTGAAAAATAAAGTGACTTGGGGATATAGACCCATTATCCATCCCTTCTGCCTCTCGAACGTGGGAAGGGAGAGAGAGGCTCGTACTAGCTTTACATCCAGTTTTATTGGCAGGTTTTGGACTTTTTTCATCTTTCCATTAAGCATTTACCTATCTTTTTTTGTTTCTCCTTTTGTTTTCCTCACAGGTCGTACAGCCACGGCCAGTGGCAATTTTATTTGTAAGGAGAATCTGCCGTTATGAGTTAATAATTTCTTTGTCAGACTGAAACATGAAGCTTTGATCACTGCCTTGTTTTCCTGATAATCCACTTGACAAGTGACTTCTCTGAATTAGAGGGTGCCACAAACCGTACCGAATTAAGTGACACTTTTCTGTCGGTCTCTCTGTGTTTTTTATTATTATTATTCTCTTTATTTATATTAAACTTGCTTGCCTTGCTCTGCAGGTCTCTGAAAATGTGCAAGGCTCTTGGTTTGCTCCAGACTTTGTGTTTGTGTGGGGAAAAGTGCACCTCCCCCAGGCACTGCAGCTTCTAGGAGACAGTCTAGATGGGCTAGATAGCCTTAAAATATTGGCCCTAAAACAAAACAAAAAAAAAGTGCTTACAGCTGTAAAAGGAATAGTTTAGGATTATGTTGCAGAGACAATGTTGCTGACCCCAGTCAAAGATGAGTTGATAGGTCTTTGCCCTCTGTCTTTCAAATGGGATGGATTTAGAGGAAATTATTCCTTAAACTTGAGCAAGCAGAGTCACCTTAGGCCTTTGAGGGCAATAGAAGAGGGTACCCGGCAGACAGCGGCTCTTGGGTGCGTTAGGAGGCGCTCACGGAGAGGGCCCGGGGCTGCGTCCCCGGAGCTGCCCGTGCCCTGGGGGACAGGACCGGCCCCCACGGAAGGGGAGCCAGAGCATCTGCCTCCTGACACTGCCCTGGGGCCTGCTGCCTGAGGAGACAGAGACAGAACAGGTGAGAAAACGGCACAACACTGACAGGTGAGAAAACCCAACCAACCCACCCATCCACCCCAAAATATTCCGTTCTGACACTGGCTGGAATCCTGCTCTCCTTTCCCCACTGTCCCCCTTATATTCAGCAGTAAAATTCCCATTGACTTCAATGGACTAGACATTTGATACTTCTTTTTTTCCATGGTTTTCAAAATTTAGCACCTAGTTGTAACGTTTCTTCACGCTACAATGGAGAAAACCTGTAAGGTGATATTAGCTTGACAGGCTCTGTCTCACTGTGCAGCATTTGGGAAAAAGAAATCCTGAAATTTTATGAGGAAATAGCAACATCAAAAAAAAATCATTTTATAGTTTGTCTTCTTGCCCGCTTTCTGCCTCCTGAATTCAATACTAGAGCAAATATTTATACAAAGCTCCTATTTCACTCAGTTCACAGAGTTGGGTTTGAAAGGCATCATTTGTTAAACACGCTAGAAACAAAGTCATGGGAAATTCGGAGCATTAGGACAGCTCTTTGTTCAGAGTCCTTTAACACAAAAGAAAATTCAGCAGATGGACTCAAATCCATAAGCTCACAGAAAGGGCTTTCACAGGGATGAGTTTGCTTTGTGCCAGATACTTGTAAGCCGATATGCTCCAAGATATGCAAAAAATGGATAAGATCAAGATCGAATACTGTAATTTTCGTGCAGCCAGACGCACTAGCTAAACCTGTGCTTCCAAGTCTCACTTGCAGGTCGAAATTAATGAAGATGACAATGTTAATTTTCTGGTCCAAATAAAAAAGTCAATTTTAACTAAAGAACAAACCTAGACTCCTTCAAAATTATTTAGCAAAATAAAGTTGATATTCAGCTAAGTATCCTTTTATCCTACTACTTAAGCCACTCCAAATCACTGTCAATATATTTCTAAACTCTCTGTGCTGACATTAGCAAAGCTTTTACAGTTCAGAATGCCAAGGCTGACTTCATGGAAGATTAATGTATTTGAGAAGCAGGTCATTTATTAAAACAACTTTTAAAAACTTAATTTCTTAAAAAGCAAAATCGTTTCCCTCATCTCTTTAGAAGGCATTTGCATGCATAGCTGATAACCAGTTTTCAACTCTTGCTTTTAACAGTTCTTCAGCTTACTTTAAAGGCACGTATTTATTGAAAGAGCAGAAATTTATCGAAACACTGGTGTGCTTAAACTTGCACCTTCTGCTTGCATACATTGATTTAACCTGGATTTCTGATCAATACCGAAATCCCCTTTCTCTGTGGGATTAAGGTGGTGGACACTGAATCCAGGACCTTGCAGGGGACTCTGCGCTGGGCATCCTAGTTTGCAAACCCGCTCTTTTCTTACTGCTGCTGGAAGTTGTCTGCGATGGTTGAGTGAGGAATGATTCATCTCTCTCCTGGATTTTTCTATCTATTTAGGACACAGTAGCTCAAAATCAGCTGCAGAGCTACTGTCTTGGAAACAGGCTGACATGAGTTTGGGGTTGCACAAGGCTGGCAGGGCAGTCGTGGGAAGGTTGCTGTGGGATTGGTGCAACTGAGGGACGAGGTTGCTCGAGAAAAGAGGGTGAATGGAGAGGACATTAGCCACACACCTCAGGTAGCAGAATATGAAAAAGACCAGCAAGATAAGGAAGGAATGAGCAGAACGGAAGAACAGGAGCTGGGAAAATACCCCAAAAAGCAAGATAATCAAGAAGGTGGAGAAGACATACAGTGCCAGAAGCAGGAAGCAATAACAACACAGATGATAGATATTAGCACCTTCTGACTCGCCATAAGACTACTAAGAAAGGTATTTTAAGTTTAGCAGAATGACACTTAGGAGAATACAGTTTTCATTACAGAAATGATTATTTGTCATGAAAAGGAAGGAGAAAAACCCCTCTAATTATGACCTAGTTCTGATGGGCAGGAACAAACAAATTCTTAAATGACAAACACATACATATAAATACTTGAAGGCTTACCAGGGCAAGACAGATGGCAGGGTATGGGTGCCACTCCACTTTAGCAAGCTCTGCCCCTCGAAACGGATAAAGTGACTGATCCCTCCTTGGACTGCCAGGCAGAAAAATGCAAGATGTTCATGGGTTAACACTGCTGATTGCAGTTTGCTTATTTGGAGCTTGGCAGAGTTAACAGATGCCCTCATCAGGAGATAAGTCCTTACTCCAACCTGACAATTCCAGCAGCTTTTCCCATTAAGCTAGGAGTGATACATCTCGCAGGACAGATTACTGGAGTCTTTCTGCTGACAGCAAGGAACGCCAGATAAACTCAGAACACCAGTGAGCAGCTAAGCCCTGCTAACAAGGATTCTAACACAGAGTTATATCACAGTTCAGGACGAGACACCTTCGCCAATTTACTCTGCATGGCGCAGAGACCGCACGATACATCTGCATTTATGCTCCCTGCCAAAACAGGCAAGGGACCCTTACTGTTCTTAGGAACAAAGCTCCAGATGCTCCTATATCCTAAGCTTAGTTTGTTTGGCTACTGGTGCAGGACCATTAATCACATAAAATATGAGTTTTATAGCCTTGGAAAACTGACACTTCATAAATATATTGGCTTGACTACTCTGCCTAATAAAAGTTTCTCATGAGCAAGTGTTCTGAATATAGCCCACTGGACATTATCTTCCTATAATCAATAGGAACTAGGAACACTCTTTGTCAGGCTTAGATACCTGATCCTTTCCTCTTCTCTTGCAGACAAAAATTATTCAGCTCTACTGCAGAGCTCCATTAAGCACTTTGTTTCTCACTGAATGCCTTGAATTGAATGCGTATGGCCTCCACAGATGGATAAACTGCTGTAAAAAGAGATAAGTCAGCAATAGTGATTGGCTCTGTTGTCTGAACATGTCTTTTGATTGCTGAACTTCTGCCAAAAGCATGATCATTCAGTATTTACCCTTCAAGGTCACTCCGACGGTGCACACGCTTGCAGCACCCTCCCTTGCAGAAACAGAAGACATAAATTAGTGCTTCACAACTCAAATTCATTGGAAGCAAATCTATAGCACAGATCCTGTAGGTCTAATCTTTCATGGCATTATTAACTGTGAAGTAATTAAAAGACAAGTTCTACTTTGCTGTCTATCTTCTGCACACAGAAAGGCTCTTCCTTGTGCAAAACCATGCATGGGTTTCAAAGAGTACTTTGCTACAGTATTTTTCTCCCTTTCCCTCCTCACAAACCAAACTGGCAGAACCCCCATAAAGCTCTGTCTTCTTTTGCACGGGCACACGCAGAGGAGGATTTACACCAGCTCCTGCAAATCCAAGGTGTTCTTCCTTGCTTCCGAGGCCAGGACTCAGTGTTGACCTTCAAGAACACCATGGACTTGCGTCTCCCACAGGAGCTGCGAGGACCTTGGTTAGCTATACCTGCTTGCTGTGCATTTTGCACTTGAGCAACTTAAGTTGCCCACTGAAGTTAACAGGAACTTGACTGGGTTTCAGATGAGGCATCTGAATCTGACACAGCTGCCTGCAAATTCAACACTGAAGTCCGGAATGTCCAAAGACACAGAGGAGATAATGGGCACATCAGAAATGCCTGTTTGCAAGGCAAAAGGGTTATTCCCATTTGAAAACAAAAGCGGATCAACCACCAATGATGTTTCTTCTATACTAACATACTGGTAACAGAAAGACATATTATCTGCTTAAATACTAATAAAGGGGCAAACGAAAGTGACTGTTATCTGCTTGCCCAAAGCTTCGTGGACTTTTTTTGCAACAAATGACCTTTCCTGTAATTTCTCTTCGATTACTACAGCCTCACAAGGGATGCAAGTACAGCTGACTCTGAACACCTGGGTCCTGTGTAATCCTACCTCCACACACACTGCAACACGCAGGGAGAGTGCAGCAAGATCCTCGCTGTGCTCTGGCAAAGGGTGCAAAGAGCTTGGACGAGGAAACTCTCTTACCAACAGCTCTCAAGCCTAACCCCCTTGTGGCATTAAAAGAAAATGAGTTTGATTTCTCAGAGCCTCTGGCTTCAGAACGAGCCCTGGGAAGCACATTCGGATCACTAGGACATGCTCTGTTTTATCTGCTGCTCATAAAGGCTTCTTTATTAATGTTTTTGGCTCACAACAGTTAGAAGTAGCACAGGTATCATTCTTAAAAAGCTTAAGAGAGAAAAATGGAAGTGCATTTTTATTTTGGTTGTAATCTCTTTATTTCATTGCTGTACAGCTGCGTTACACTTGGCTTTAATCCCTTAAAGCACTACTTTCACTGGCAAACTACTCACTGAGCAGAGCAGAACTCACTATTGGAAAAATATACTTGAAAAACCAGCATGATGTCAATGCCAACCCATATCCATGGAGCTTAAAATGTCACAAATGTGCCTGTAGCTTTAATACATACATCTTCACTTTTTTGATCAAGTTAAATGCTGTAGTTTTAGGTCATGAGGCCACCTGTAGAAGGCAGAGTATTCTCCTGAAACTGATTTTTTTTCATACAAAATTATTTGGAAAACAATTACATAAAAGTTAATGCAGGGTAATTCCACAGTCAGTAATGAGTGCATGGCTCTGCAGGGCTGCCAGCCTTTCCTGCATCAGTCAGCTATTGGTAAAAAGATGGCCTACAGGCTTGTTAAAGAAAAGATAAACCTGACTTTGTACAACATCTTTAATATTCAAAAATATAAATAAGCACTACTGAAGAATAATTCAGCAGACTGCAGTGATTCATTATGAACAGATGCTATAAACGGGAACAGTAACATTGCTAGGTAAGGGAGAAGCAAGCTATTTTGGGAGTCCTGAAAATCTCTTCTTGTTCTTCTGACAGATCCTGCTGCTACAGTTCCCTTTAAAAAATCATGTTCTGAAAAAAGCACTTTTAGGAAGAAACTTTTTACTGGAACTATTATTTAACCAAGGCTTTCTACAGCACTAAAACACCCTGCAATTGAGTTCCCGATGTAGTTTAAGAGTGAGAGGAGTAAAAAAATGAGCAAAGAAAAAAACACCATACCTGCACCAGGAGCTATTTATTAGCATAACACTCTTCCTTTTAAAGATTTGGTAACAACTGAAGTATATACAAAGTCTTACAGCATTTACACAATAAAAAAGTTTCCTATTAGCTGATGAAGTATAAGGTAGTGCTGCAGTTTACTTCAAAGCATGTGTACAATAAGAATGAAGCAGACCACTGTACTTCCAACTTCTCCGTTACCACACCACAACTGCCAGCTGACGTGACAGTTAATTAAACCACTGGGAAGACACAGATTGTCAAAAGATTTATAACAGGTTGACCTGCAGCACTAACCACGGTAAGGAGAGGAAAGAGAGAGAAAAAAAAAAAAAAAAGAAAAAGCTACATATTGTCATGTTTCTACACTTTTCTAGAGCTGCAACAAACTTTCACAGCCGTAGATATAACATATGCAAGACAACATAATCACAATTTCTCAGATATAGGTCAGCTACTGAGTGTATTTACTTCTGAATAGGAGGCATTATATTGATATGGCTGTGTATTTCCATTTTTTGTTCATGAATAGGTCTACAAATAGGTCTACAAAAAATTAAAAGACAGCATGGAGTTGGTAGTCATGATGTGTTTGACTAATAAAGGCATTCAATATCAGCTATAGGATCTAATCATTCCTGTCAAAAGTTTAAGACCAGGAATCTTTGAGTAAAAACGAGACCCACAAAATCCCACACCCAAGACATTTTCCTCTATTGACTCTGACCTTCTTCAAGCCTTTCCAACAGGGTAATATAAAACCATTAAAATGCTTACCCCCAAACAAAATACAAGACTCATTTAGTTTATAAGATGTTAAGCAGATTCACTAGGCTATTTCTGCTGTAAAACTGAGGGAGCGTAATTACCTAGAAAATGAAAACTCTTACCGAACAGTCCCTTACTACAAGTAGGGATACATATTTTAACAAAAATGCAGCATTCTTTGCCTTTTAAAAACAGTTTTACATGTGCCAGTAACCCACTTTCTGCAAGAGATCGGGCTGCTCTGCCTATTGTTCTATGTCCAAATATCTTATTTTGGCCAATATTACTTTTATTTGCCCAAAGGGATTCTGAATCAATTTAGAAACTAGTAACATCTGTTGACAATATCTGAATTAAGACAAAAAGTGACATATAAAAATCCACAAGGAACTACATAAATATCAAAGAAGTCATATAACCTTTCCATGTAAACACTTTTGATTATGCTGAAGCCCTAATTAGATTCTTGTCTTAAACTTTTGGCAGATAATGTGTACGCTCAGCCAGGCTTTGTAGTTAGTTATTGTTCAAGTGGAAGCCAGGTCAGTTCACATGTTGACAGGCATGCAACTTGAAAACATTGCACAACAAGCAACACAAAAGAGATTTGAGAAGTGTACAAGACTTCAAGTAGACTTCACAACCCTTCACAACTGAATATTCACAGACAAAGATACGGTCCTTGCTTTTCCTCCTGTGGATTTCCTCTCACACGTGGGACACTTTCTGTGACTCTCTAGCTTGCTTGATGCTATACAACCACTTGATGATTCTGGCATTCCTTTCAATCGCAGAAATGCCATATGGCACACGGTCATTGGCACTGTCATCGTTTCTAAGGTCACTGTTGCTGTCCTGAGACTGTTCACAGTCTGAACTAATCATGCTTGCGCTGCGAAAGTTGAGGGATATAATATCAGAGTTAGCCCTTGCAAAGTTTTCCATCCCGAGGTTTTCAAGCTCTTCAGGATCCAGTCCACAGTAGTTAAAGAATCGTTCAACATCTGCATCGACACGAAAGTATCTGTCGCTTAAGTCAGATTTCGATCGCTGTAGGGAGGGTCTTCTACTAACTCCACATCCGGGCTCGACTGCCTCGATCTCTGGGGATTTCAGGGTGGCAATGGCAGCGATTTTGGGTTTGGGAGGCAGAGGCGGGGCTGAACTACTGCAGGGTATTGCTTTTAAGGGCTTTGCACTAGTTACTTTCCTAATGTCTGAGGAGCTGTGAGAGACGTGCAAGAAAGTCTCTGTGGACTGGTCCAGAAGCCTTCTGCTCACGTTGGAGCTGCTCTCCTGAGGGCTGCTGCGGCCCTGCGTGGGGTAAACCTTTAAGGATTCGGCGAACGAGTGGCGGTTCAGCTCCGTCGAGTCGGCCCTGTGAGGCGGCCAGTTTCGCGAGCTGTGTTTATGACCCGACCCCGAGCTGGAGCCTTCGGAGCTGTTGATGATGTTTTTCAAAATCTCCAGTTTCAGATTTTCTCTCTGGACGCCGCTCTCAGTCTTTGCGTTGTTGCCGAACACCTTCAGCGTGGGGCTGCCCAGAGCTCGCTTGGTGGCGGGACACACCGGCGGCTTCGCCAGCACCGCGGGCTTCACGGGCTCCTGCTTGGCGTTGATGACCTCTTGGCTCTTGACATATTTTGCCTTGTCAGCCTCTAGTCTCTCCACCGCACTCAGCCGCTTCGGGTTCGGCTCTGCCTGCCTGCGGAAGTAGTCGGGTCCTTTGTTGAGGATGCGGAGAGGAACAGCGGACGTGAAGGTGACGGCGGGACTGACGGGCTTCACCATGCTACCTGTCGGTAGTGTTTCTGTAGGCATGTTTGGTGGTCTTTCCCCCGCAGCCGTTTTGGATTCTTCTCTGGGATCTTCTAAACGCACGGTGTAGAAACATGTACATCAAGCGCGACGCGGAGCAGATGAATCCTGGAATCGGAGTGCTAGCAGCAGCGCCTCATCGCACAGCTCATTAAATAGCACTGCGTTTCTCTTTTGAAGGCAGCCTTTGTGCAGAAAGGCCACCAGACACAAGTCCGTGTTAGTCTGCTCCGCCGCTTCCTTTCTCCCTGCTGAAGGACGTGGGAGTCTCACCGCTTCCTTTGTGCTCTGCGGCAGGCAGGGATCTGAAACGCAAAACAACCAACCACATGTTAGTGAGGGCGCCCGACATGGCAGCTGAGGCGAGCGGCGCGGCGCGGCGCGCGCTGCCCCGGCGGGCGCGGCTGCCACAGGGCACGGCTGCCACAGGGCGCCCGCCGCGCGCGCCCCGCGTGCCTGTGAAAGCAGAGCCTCGCGTGGTATTTACGATCCCATTCCGGATTTAGCAAAATTACACTCAAAGAGAGGTAAAAAAGTCATCGGGATGCAATCGTACCTTTCTGGAGGCGGACAGGGAAAAGGAAGCAAAATGTATAGGTCCAGAGGATTAGAGCCATCTATTTCTTCAAGATCAGTGCAAAAGCATTTTCAAACTGGTTTCTACAGCTTTGACTGGTAGATTTTTTGTACGTGCTTTACCTCTAAACCCATAACATTTTATTCCTTATGCCCCGCTATTCTAAGAATGCAAGAGCATTTTCCTTTATTAAATGTTCCAGAAAATGAACGGGTCTAAAAAGCAGAGCACAATCTGAGACATCAAGCACTTCAAGTGCAATGCATGCACTTCATGATTACTCTAAAATAAATCCACCACTAAAAGGACTTGCTAAAGCCACACATTCTAGCTTGAAGTCTGAAACATCAGTCACAGGAGCGCTGGTGCTCCAGCAGTAAAGCAAGGATCAAATCGACCACCAGAATTTGGAAATCACTTAACAGGAAGAAAAAAAGTTTTCTTTTTTGATGCAAGACTTTGGGAGCCCATGAAACATGCTGATGAAGCGTGGAATAAAAAAGCTTGTGTTTACACTTGCATATAATTGTTCAAGTTTTCTACCAAGCACTAAGTCTGAATGAAGTTTAATTTTATCTATCTAAGTTATCTTAGATTTTTCTCACTTCAGATTGTCACAACAGTCCAAAATCTAGTGCTGTGAACGATACAAGTGCTTTAACAATTTTCTTCCACATGAGGCACTGAAGGGCACTTACCAGAGAATCTACTTTTCAAACTGTGATTTAGCTAATGGATCTCATTTACTTTATTACTGCCCCATTAATCTATGTTGCCCTTTTTAATATCCCATTTTCTGCTATCACTGAATTCTTCAGGGAGAGAAAGAAAAGCTGCTGCTACTTCTTCCCTCGTGCTAAGGAACAGGGAGCAGCATCCCTCCTGGTGATGAGCTGCTTTAGGATATCTTTCAGTGCTGTGTGTGCTCCTCCATCAATATCTACCTCACTAATGTAGGGTATGCCAATCAGCATATTGCTTGGACCAATTACCTTTAAAAAAATCCAAATAAAAGTACACCTAACCCACAAAGGCAAACAGCTTCAAGTACTTATTCCCAGAAACAAATGATTTATACATTGAATATTCCCTCCAATTCATTCAAGGTCAAAGCAAGCAAATAAAATCTATAAATGCTATAATGAGATTATAGGAAAAAGCTGAGCTTTCTCCTGAAGGCTTACTGAGACAAGTATGCTTCAAATATAAACTAACATATTTGGGTGGGTGATAAACCAGACTCGCATTCAGTGCAATTGAAAGGGTAGTGAAATGTTAATTAAGCTTCCCTTTCAATGTTGCTTTATAAATCCTAGTGCTAACTCCTCAGTAGTTTGACTTCCTGAATTTTAACTAAGTCTTTCTGAAAGAGAAAAAGCTCTTTTTCCTCATTAGAATCAACATATTTATTGGTAGTACTCTTTCAAGGTTAGGGTATCAAACATCCAAACGTACTGAAGGCAGTTCTGACGTGCATCTGCACATGCACATTTCTATTCTCCACACGCACATTTCTCTTCTGCACACCCAAATCAAACTTTTCCATATTGCCGGGTCAGAGCTTAACTGCCAAAGTGCTTACAAAAATACCTGCCCATTGTGTATGTTTTGTATTAATGTGCATAAATCAAATATACAAATGTACGATGTTACTGCCACTTGACCAAGGAACAACTCTCCGTTTCCTTCTTTGCTGTTGTCACCAGATGTTCCCAAGTTCCTGCCGCAGGAGACTGCTGGCAACCCCACTCTCCTCTCGCAGGAGCGCAGGACCGCAGGCAGCAACTGTGGGAACCGAAGCATCAGCCTCAGCAACTGCTTTGGGAAGTCTCTACCCACCACTTAAGGGCAGCCTCGCTCAGGACAGCTCTCGTCGATTCAAGTCAAGCTCCATGCAGCTATGGAGATGGATGAATGATAGATCTGTCTGCTGTTCAAACTGCCCTACATTCTGATTTCGCAAGGAAGTTTATTCAACACTCCCTCTCAGAGAACTAAAAAGTATTAAAGCAGATGCCATTAGGTAAGAAAGTGGGATGAAAAAGAGGAGGAGGTGTGTAATGTGTCAATGAAACAGCTCCTGTGCCAGTGCTGATGATGACTGTAGCTTAATTCTGCTGTTGCTAACGTGGAAAGTCACCGTAACTCCTGTCAGCTCCTCTGCTGCTGCCCACGGGCACCTGAAATGCAGCCCAGCAACTACAAGAACCTTCTCCTCCCTGATTTCACGGCTAATGCAAAAAGAAGCAGCAGCAGCGCAGTGCAGTCCCAGGACCGCAGACTGTGCCAGCTGTGAAAACCTTCATGGCCCCTTCTACCAGCGGTAGAAATGGCTTTTTGTGGGGGCCTTAAATTACAAAGCAACTCAAGGTTTTCTTACCTGTAGTTTCCATGGGGGACAGCTCAAGTACCATTTTTTCACTATAAAGATGCAATGACAAATACATAAATTCAATGGTTTTCTCCAGCCACTCCAGGAAACGTATAAAACATACTTAGGGACAAAAAAACGTTCCTTATAGTCTGATAATTTCCTTTACATCTAAATGCCTATTCCATACGTTTAATTCTGCCATAGACTCGGCTGCATTTTACAAGATTCTCTGGGGATTTCTATTATAGCTCTTCCTTACAATAATCACTAGACTTAAGATATATATTATTTAAAATAAAATCAAATTAGAAATGAACACACATGCAACTATAGTTCATTTTAACACTATACATCTATTAATAAAACCTTTCTTAAAGTTAATATCAACTGAGCTCTGTAACATCCAGGGATTGTTACAGAGCTGATGAGCAGAATACAAAAATATAAAAAGGCAGAGAGCTTTTCTTTTTCTCTCCTTTTTCTTTCTTTTTTTTTTTCTTTTAAAGCTGTATTTTCATCCAGACACATTGATTCAGGATTCATTTGTCATAGAGGCAGAGATCCAAAGCACTTATTCATCGTAGGCATCACACTCTAGTCACTGCTAGGTCGGCAGTATGTTTGTCAGATATTCACATTTAATAACAGTCTCACTATCTGCATGACTTAGGGGAATGAAATACAGCCTCCAGCAGCAGTGGTTACATAACTAACAAATTACAAATAAATTCTGTATAAAACTTTCTTTTCTTAAAGGCAACACAGTAGAAAGACACAAACTATGCCAAAACTTTGGCATTACAGCTCTGTATAGTCTAAATACGCAGGTTTTTGAAATTAAAAAAAGAGTTTATAAACTGGTCACACTAGCAAGTATTTATTTCTGGAACTATTATTAATACAATATTATTATAATACTCAAGTTTATTTTTTTCTCTCATGTCTAAAACTGCATTCTAAACACAAACTGAATAATGTTGACAGTACTGAATGCATTTCCCTCCCCATTTGTCTTGGACATCCTGCACCTTGGCTGAGTTTCAGCTAGCATTTCCTAAAAGTATCACAAGGGCACTATGTGTTTCAATAATATTAATGCTACAGCATAGCAGCAACAAACAACAGTGAAACTCTTGCTCAAATAAGGGGAATTTTTGCTGTTGACTTCAATGGGACAGGTTCAGCCAGCAAGTCTAAGCTGAAGCTGATGCTCTGAATTCACTCCTCTGGGACAGAGGATGAAACGTGGACAGGAGGTGGGATGAAGCACAGCGGTAAATGTAATGAGGGCTAACAGCCTTTACTCTGCTCTCCTTAGTATTTAAAGGCCTGTGTCAACTTTATTTTCCAGATGGTAAAATATAACCACCACAACTTCAAGACGCACCATAAACATCACATAAATTCAGGCTCAAACCATCAACAAGTGATCTCAAAAGGACTCAAAAGAAAAAAAAAACACAATGAAATCGGCATAAGAACACGGTACACGGATGAAAAATATCTGGATTTATGAACGACTGGCTACACTTAGGAGCTGTAGGCACCATCATGATGACGCCTTGTTAATTGTGGCAATAAAGCCTCTAAACGAGGACTTCATGCGCAATGAGTTCTACAGCTCTATGCACTAAGATAGATAAATGTGTATGATTAAATACCTTACAGAATAAATCAGTGAGCAATAAATGAACAGTAAACATTTATTCATGTGGAAGTTTAGGTCTTCAGAAGATCACTGAAAATGCGCTACTGTGACCCAAAAGCAGAAGAGGCAGAACTGGGTGTAACTGGGAAGTTTTAGTCGAGCAGGAAGGTTGCGGCTCTGGTAAAGGCTGCCACTTGGCACTCCTGATGTATTATAACAAAAAACTTCAATGCAACTAGTTTTACCTTTGTAGAGGGTTGTGAAGATGAATTGTGCCCTGGCCCAATATCAGACATCTGCCACCTCTGCTCTGTTCCCACACTGCTCTTAAAGACACCCATAAATCCAGCATGCCAAGTGTCATTGCAAAGTGTGTTAAACTGGTACGTCTGCAAAAGAGAAGCTTCTTGCAAGATAAAACCTTCCTAATCAAAACACTTGCTACCATTTAACTTTTTTTTTTTTCTATTTCACTGTGCAATTAAATCTGAAATTGAAAACAGGATGACGACCTATGTACAAATACTAAAATACATGGAAGTAGCTTCTGGAAAACCGTGAACACAGAAATGACTAGAAAGCAGCAAAGATCGTAGCAGAGAGACTTCCATCTCTGCAGCGATGTGTGTGCACCCAGAGCTGCACAGAGACATCTCTCAAAAGGAAAGTCTGCAGAAAGAATTCTGCTCCCTTTTAGTTATGAAATCCTCCCCTGTTGGCGTTTCTACCCAATAACCACAATCCCCTCTCAGTTACACTTGTTTCTGGGTAAATATCATCCTATAGGTACATCTATGGTAAATATCATCCTACAGATGGCACAGGAAAGCTGTGATTTCTTTAAAGAGTTAAGAGATCTGCACAAGTACTCAAGAAAGATATAAATTAAATTTTCTTTTCTTCCAACTAGACAGTACAGAAAATTTACAGGCCTTCGTATTATTTGGAGAGCTGTGCCATGCTGTGCTTGTAAAGGCAGTAATGAAAACCAAGTCTGTTTTCTCCAGATCCCTGTGTTTCTTACAACATACTGGGGAATAACTTCACTCCGTCATTTAAAACAAAGTCAGGAAAGGCCCTAAACTAAGGCCACGATGAAACTTTTTGTTAAATTTGTAGCTCTTGCTTTCAGTGACTACTTCTATCTCAGTGTCTATTTTATCAGAATGATAATCTGAGCACTCTACAAAGCTTTGGGAAACATCTTTATCACTTGCATGTCTGCCAGGCTCATGTTTCCATCGTTCCCACGTCAGTGCTCGTTCGACTCCTTTACCCTGTGTTTCTCCATACCCATCACACTTTGGTTTCTATCCCCCTCTCTACGGCAGCGTTGCAGTGGAGCACACAGGAAAAGCAGCCCTCCACGGTGCATGCTCCAAGCACCAGGCAAAAGAGGCATCTAGAGATGCCTGCACTCTTGTCCAAAGGGTTTCACCCTTTAAAAACGTTTGCAAATTTTCTTTAAAATAAGGGAAGCATGAAAAGGCCCTCACAGGGTACTATGTTAGGAACCTGATGCTGCTCAATGTGTTTTGAAGTAATTTCTAGCAAGTAGGACAGTTTCAGTTGAGAAGATTTAGGAAGTGCCACCTAAGAGCACTCAGTGTCCTGCTGACTCGGGCTCTCCCTCCGAAGTGGGAAACAAGTCTCTATTCTGCAGATCAGGGGTCTGATCCAGCCTCTCGTCTCTCAGCCTCTCGAAGTGCAGTAATTTCTGAGCTGGTGGTGGGAAACGGGGAGCTGCTGCCATTGCAGCCAGTTCCATTCCCGTGGGAAAGACAAAATCTGCCGGCCTGCCCCTGGTTAAAGCAGATTTACTGAGCAAGTTTTGAGAGAACTGTTTACGATGAGGGATATACTAACGGAACATAATCTCATAGCTATAAACAGATTTTATTTAAGAAATAATAATAAAGCCACAAGGAAAATATCCGCAGCTAGACATTCCCTTGTAGTTACTAATTCTGCAGAACTCCAGAAATGTTCAAGTGCATGAAGACCCAGAGTTAATAAATATAGCCTAAGAAAGGAAAACAAACCCAATTTATGCCATGAAGGGCACAAAACATAGAGAGCTATTATAGATGGAAAAGGTACATCAGACTTGATGTTTCCTTTTCTTTCACGATCAGATTTAATTAGTAGGAGAAACTTTTAAAAATATCCATTTTCAAAATTGTCAAAGCTTAATAGCCTTTTCAAAGTTTCTTATCCTTTGTGAGAATATATTTGAAAGATAGTGCATAAGAACATTATCTATTTGTTATAAAACAAAGCAATTTTTACAAGTAGCAAGCCAGAAAATTACATAGACTTCTCTTAGTTACTATTATACTGTTATCTTATTGTGATTTTGCTATACGGAAAATGTTTTATTCATAAATTACACAGACTGACGTAGCTTAATACAAATATTAAGATATGGCCAATAAACATAATCTATTGATATTAAGAAACTATAGGAAGACGTTTAATAGATAGTTTAGTAGGCACAATTAAAAACCACACATGCTAAAACTGACAGCAATCTAGAAATAATAATGTCTGCCACAGACTTTTGCATAACACTGCTGATCGCTGTGGGGTGCTGCTTGCCATAGTAACCTCTCTGTACTAGCCATCCTTTTCTGCAACATGAGTAGTTACACCAGTGCTAGCTACTCAAAAATAGCATCTATGCTGTAATTTTTCCAGGCTAACCATTTCTAACCATCCAGACTATGAAAACATGAAATCCTCCACATTTCTGTCTTCCTTAAATAAACACATTGCAAAAGTTTTGACTACCTAAAAGCAGATGAAGTCTAATTTCTTTCTTCTTTTTGTTTTTTTAAAGCACAAATGATTTACAGCAGTATCCCAGGTACTGCAACCTTCAGAGCAACTCAGGGAAACATATCTTTTATTTTTGAACAGCACAGATATGTTTTTCATAGGTAAGAGGACATCTTCCCATATCATATGATAGTTCATTCCATTTTCTCCAGCACCAAGTCTGAGGAATAAGAAGTTAAGAATAAAAACAAAAGCAGTGCATATCACTATGTCTTAAGACATGTCTGCATATTTTTTAAACTTCTTTAAGTAGATACTTAAAAATTCCAGTTCTGGCCCTTGAACACAATGTCAACGTAGCTTAAGCTTTTAGTGTTATTATAAGATGTTGCAATCAATATGATAGGGCCGTATAATCTAAGACAAATAACATTTTATACGTGTGTGGCATAATTACACATTTGTGCATGCAGCCCCTCAGACTGTACTAGGAGGCTGAACTATTTTGAAGTTATGAGAATATTTCTAGTATGTTTTCTACTTAATCGCTCTACCAGAAACATGTGCCCACAGGGCACACGTTAAAAGTACAGATCTTCAAACACTGATAAAGATATGCAGTCAGCTGTTTGTTAGAGAGTACAAAAACTGCTTCCTAAGATCTGGTCTGACATTTAATGTAAGGACCGTTCACTAAAGCTGTGCATTTAAAAAGGCAGGATGTCTGGACTTCTTTTATTACATGATTTTCAAAATATCTGAGGACCTTGATGATGCTGTGATTATGCTGAAAATTCTTCCTACCCACAGTTTTTGGGAAGCCCCTAAGAATGTCACTATCTTACAGCAAATCAAAGCTGTTCCGAGTCACAGCAACAGCACCAGTGTGTTTAAACAAGTGAAGAGGGAGGCAGGGAAGGGAGGGTTGAGGCATTCCAGTGTTAAGAAGGGAAAACAAAACAAAATTGTGAAAAATAGGAATTGGGAGTGTGGGGCTGGTACAAGAAGAGTGAAGAATGGTGAGAAATGGAGAGGCCCAGGAGACACCCAGTCACACGTTAAAAAGCAGAGAGAAAAAGGTATTGGCAATAAAGAAGGGGACACAAAAGAGCAGGAAGCAGAAAAAGCACGAGAAGAAAAAAAAATGAAGAGACTATTGAAATACTCCTACAAATACTCCGCCAGTGAGGGCCTCTGCCTTCAGCCTGGAGGTCCCCTCTGGTGGCCAGCTCCCCTCCAGCTCGTCCTCCCCAGGGCACACACGTCCTGCACTATTAGCTCCAACTAACCATTGATCTCCAGCCATTTCTAGATGCACTCTCTGAAAAGGAGTAATTAAGACATGCTGGCTACCCCACGGCAGCCAAGGGTGAATGCTGTCCCCATCTCAAATCGGAGACTCGATTTTTTCTGTTGGTCAAACAAGCAACACCTTGTCCCCCAAATTACACATCTCTTGGGGCATCTGTGCGAACACTAAACGTCGAATCATTTTTCTGAGAAGACAGAAATAAATCCTGTACAGCATGGAAATGTGAGGGTGAAAACACGAAACGTGACTGTGAGATCAGGTGAGTTTCTGACCACAAAAGTTGAGAGCAGATTAATTACCATCAGATTTTTGAATGTTAACTGATGTCTGTGATCGGCACAGCTTTTACGGCTTTGGTGTCTTTCATTTTATACTACAACATATTCAGAATTGAGGTTTGAATTTCCTTAGCTTACAACACTTGGTTCTAAGAAAATTCCAACAATCTGGGAAAGGATTTTTACCCTTAAATTAGCCATGTGTACTCTCAAACTTAATTTTTTTTTCTCTTGAAATAAAACAGCAGTGATAATTGCTAATTTAAGACCCCACACGATGCAAATTTACCTTCTGGAGCCAAATACGGTGATTGGAAACAGACGAACAAGAAATGCCTTCTCCTGAATGGAACCAGAGCCCCCAAACAGCGCTGCATGTGGATGCTCTGATACACAGCGCAGCAGATAGTGATTCCTGACTGTTTTCTTTGACACAAACATGGAAAGTCTTGGAATTTAAAACTGAGTGCAGAAAGCGAATTATGCAAACTCCATTCAACTACTCCCGAACACTCGAGCCTTCTAGTACCATTTTAACATTTATTAACCTACAACCATTGGCACAAAATGTCACACTCATAACTCCTCTCTTCTCCTTTTGCCCACTTGGGTTTCAGCTGTTTTTCTTTACACTCACTGAGGATGAAGCTACTTGACATACCACATTCTTTCAATTATTACCAATATTGGATTTTTCCTCTTTCGTTTAGAAGATTTTAAACTTCAATGCCAGCCACCTGCCCAGACCTTGAAATCAACTTCAGAGCATGCTGTGAATGGACTCAGAGATGTTGAAACTTTCTTCTGTTTTCGAGACCAACAATAACAAAAAGATAAATAAGAAAAATCCCTGGAGGCCTAAGGATAAAAGTCCTCACTTGGACTGAAACTTTTCATTATAAGAAGTTCTCACAGCTTACTGAATTGAAAGATTGCAACTAGACAAAGTACAGACTGGAAATAAAGAAAAACTAACCCTTGAACTAGGGGACTATTTCAAGAGAGGATTCTGCCATGCTGACACAAACATGTCTGTGTGACTGGAGACAGCAAAAGAAAACCTCCATCTTTCTTAATCACAACGAATACATATTCACAGCCCATCAGCCTGTGATTGAATAAATTAGTAAAGAGCAAGAAAGGGAGATTTATTGTCACATCATACCACCCAAGCCAGCAGCAGCAGAAATGGAAAAGCCCTTCTGGAATTACCCTGGTTGTTACCACCCCCCGGACAAAGAAACATATGTTAATGCAAAATGGTACCTGTGAAAACGCCGTGTTAAACTTTCATCCAGGCTCAGAACGACAGATTACAGTGCTTCAAGGGATCTGTTTGAAAGAAATAATGGGAAAAAAAAGTAAAAAGGCGGAAATATGGCAAGCAGATACATTTCAGCACTGTTGAACAACAGCTCTGCAGTGTTGGGGGACACGGACGCAGCGCCAAGGAGAGTCCGCGCCGCTCCGGAGCAGGACGGAGACGCGGGACGGCCGATATTTCTAACGAAGGAGCAGGACGAGGAAAGCAGCGGGGCTGCCCCTGGAAACGCTGCGTGCGAGCGGGGCCGAGGACTGAGCCAAAAGCCCTTTGGGAGCCTCGGAGCAGCCCGCGGGGCCTGCGACCGGGCCGGGCCGCACGGAGGCCCAAAGCCTCAGCACAAACAGGGCTCCGCGCTGAAGCGAAACGTCTAAGGCATCCACGAAGGGAGAAAAGACGTGCGTTTTAGTCTGTTATTACAGATCATGTAGATAAACACTATCGACTACTTTTGATTTAACCACACCTAGGGAAGAGCAGGGGAAAAAAAAAACCCTAAGAAATTATTTCCATGAAATAGGTTTTTGGAGGCTAGGAATCAGTGTCAGCTCCCTCATTCATCAACGTCATAATATTAACATTTAGACGCTAATGCTACTACAGCTCATTTGCTATTCCATCTTGATATAAAAAAAAATCATTGGCAATGGCTGGTTTTTAAATGACCTTCCAAATGTGGGGTTAAGGTCAAAGAATAAAAAGCCTGTGTGCTAGGGAAAACAAAATGAAACACAAAACACTTCCCTGCAGGGCAGCGCAGAGGGCTGCCAGGCCATTTTCCACACTAACAACTCTCTCAAAGTTTTTCTGCCTTCTTATGTGGTTATAAGAAATTAGCTATTTACTTTTTAGCATCTATTTGAATGGATTACTCACAGAAGAACTGTAATATTGAAGCAGTGATATAAAATTAAAGGTATATTTTTTGTATGAATTAATAAACATTTTTGTAGTGTGTCACCTATTAAGTTTTGTCAACATCTTCACCATATGAAGAGTAGACTGAAAAATCACTCTTGAATATTTACATGTAATGTGATTCTCTTTCTCTAAATTTAGTAGTCATATACACAACAGTTAAGGAAAGATAAAACAGTATATCCATTCAAGACATCCATCATACAAAAACCCTTAGTTATACATTAAAGTAAATGCTGATACTTTCTTTAGGTTGCATTTTGCCACTGAGTGTATAATGTTCTACAAACATATTTCAGGTTTCATTTCCATCATGCACTTTTTGTCTCCTTTTGATTTTCAACCATTCAGCAGAAACTTTACAGCTTTGGAAGCATGAGCTACATTTCATTCTTATCCTTCTGGCACGTAAACATGACTTTCCTACAACACTAGTCCCCTCTAAAGATATACCTGCAAATTTGCCCAGCACATACTGGACAGGGAAGAACAGGCACTGGTAGCCAGTAGCCCGGCCAGGACCCTCAAGCACCTCCTCACCCCCTTCCAAGCCCTTCTTCCTCACCATTCTTCCCGCCTCGTCTCTCCTTCAGCATCAGATCTGGAACTGTATTCCTCCCTTCAGCAATTCCACTCCCACGTTTATGTGAAGGAGCACAACACTGCAAACTGTATTTAATTGTAAATTATGCTAAAATATGAGTGGATGGGCTGGGGCTTGTTTAAAACAAAGATTTCTTTGCTTCTCCCTACTCAGACCGTTGTGCTTCCCTGCCAGCGTAGTCGGTATCTCTCCTATCTCATCATCCACTCTCATGTCTGAGCAGTATGTTCTTATTCGTTCTTTTTTCCTCTCCTCCTGTTCAATTCCTCTCAGCTCCATTCGCCTCCTTTCCAACACATTACCTCATCCTCTCTGTTTGCAGCTACACAGACAAATATCTCCAACCACCCCATAAAAAGAGTAGTTGATCAGGCCTTTAACAGTCAGAGGGTTGTATCTCTTAGCCAAAGACTGAAATATAAATAAATAAAAGGTGAGACAGCATCCCGCTGAGAGGCCAGGCCTGTTCCACTGACTTGAACGATCCGAGATTTCTGCTACGGTCTATCCTTTCTTGAACTTGAGGTTGACAGAGGAAGCACAGCAGACATGTCTCCAGCACGTCCAGCACCTGCTGACAACGGTGGATGTATTTTTACATCTGCACAGCTGTTGTAAGGGAGGGACAAAAAATCCATTCCTCTGACCCTGCCATGGGGCTTGTGGACACGCAGTAGGCGGGCAGAAAAGTCAAGCTGGCAGATTCACCAAAGCAGCATCTTTAAGCAGAGCTCCTAACCACAGGCACAGTGCCACAGGTCACTCACCACAAAGCCTCCTTCCCATCACATCATGATATTTACACTATTTTAATTGATATCAATATATAAATTCATAGGCAAACACACATACACATCTACCTATCTATCTATATCTGTCTATATGGCTTACTTAATTCTAGTAATTCAATCAGACTTGAAAACTATTCACAGGATAGTAGCTACACCCCAAAATAAAGCTGGAAGAATAGAAACCTTTCTACCATTTCCTCAAAATGTAACACTTATGTTATATCATTATTTCAGCTAGCAACGGGGATCAACACATTTCCGATGTGACTGTCAGTGTGACTAGATAGTGGAAGAAGCCCTCATTTAGTCAAAAGCAGTGTATACCATTTCAAAAATGTATACATTTTGCCAGTTGCATTGTCTATGACTATGATTTAAGTGCTACAGGGAGGCCATGGTAATAAAAAGTGCAAGTATTAATACCAGAGTTAGTTATTCAGTGGGTTGTCACAATTTTCTGATTCCACAATAAATATACTCTGCCAATTCTCAAGGGTGTTTTGAGAGGACAAACATTAAACTGAACTTATTAGGAAGAAACACAACACATGGGCCTCATTAAACTCAGATCTGGACCTAGGATAGCAAGGAAAAAGATAGCTATATATACAAAATCCAAATAATTGATGTTTTGGGGAGCTTTTAAGCACATGACTGGTTTCAGGCGTTCAGGGTATGAAAGAAAAGACCAACAACTCCATTTCGCAGCTGTAAAAGGAACGTGGAGTGACAGACAGTTAATGGATAAGGCAATGGATAAGGAGTGCATATAGGGTCAGATCATCTCAAGAAATACACGTAAAAAGCACACGATTGATCTAAGTTTTTTTTTAATATACAAAACATATTTCTAATAACTTATACACGCACATTAGCTTCATTATAAATATTCAAGCTGCCCGCACGCGGCGGTGTTGCACTGAGGGCGGTCGTGCGGCTCCCAGTGTCACTCCTCAGAGCAAACCTCAGGCTCACACAAGTTCAAGGATCAGGACAGCAGCGCAGCGTCCTCCAGCCGGGGACGTGTGTTGGACAGGGCACCAGCGCGATGCAGCTCATGGTGCCACCGACTGTGCCCAGCAGGAAGGAGCGGCCTGGAAATTGCAGCCCAAAGCACTGCCCTTCGGCAGACTTCTTAACCAGGCCAGCACCTCGAATGTAGGAGCGAGGGAGCAGCTATGCTACCGGGAGCATTTTAAACCTACGAAAGAAAGCGTTGCTGCATGAAAAGCAAGGGAGAGAGCGCAGAATACGGCCCAAATCTCTGCAGGAAACGTGAATCAGAAGCGATCAGAAAACTTGTCGGCACTAACAAAGGTATAAACAACTCCTTTCCCCATTACACTTTTTTCTGTGTATAAAAGTATTGTCATACAAATACTACAAGCTCTGATGACTCACACAGATGTAAACCTAACGGCTCCAGAGAAGCTCATCCCTGCCGCACGCGCCATGCCGGATCAATGTCCCGAGGTTCTGGCTGCCCTGCCTATCCATCTGTATCGCCCAGGGCCATACAGAGCTACGCAGAAGGCCCTTAAATAATATATGCTTGTCTTCTCCACGACACGGAAGGAAGGTGGGTGATAAAGAAACAAGCTGCATTTATGTGATTCCACACATTCTGGGAAATTTGTAGTAAAACAGGCAGCCAGCCTTGGCTTCAAAGAGCTCATGTGTTTGTATCATTACCAGACGACTGGTCTTCAAGAAGGTAGTAGAACTTACTACCGCGGACAATTAATACAGTTAGATTTTAGCTTCCTTTTAATTCTTCGTGGACTTGGAGATCTTGGTTTCATTTTCCTTGCGCATGATGATTCAGATAAAAATGCAACTAGATACACACTGAAAATATGGATTGCATAGTGTGTGCCCTGTCCTTCTACAGGAATGACTTTTGCTGGTCACTGCAGTATTGTCTTATACAAACAGAAAGCGGTTATCAGGACTTCTCTCAAAAATCAGTAAACTGCAGGATGATATAGTGCAAAAGATAGGGCAGTTGGCCTCTCTGCAAAACAGCGATGATCACGAGATCCTTCTTGTGAGCCATTAGCAATGGGCGCATGGGATATATTTTAACTTTGGCCTCAACATGAATCATTAAAGCAGCTGTCCTTATCTTTCCAATTCTCTTCTAAAAAATATCTTTTTTGAGATAGGTCAGATCTAAACAGCAGAAGGAAAGCTGATGTCAGACTTATAAAAGACACAAAAATCCACAAAGCTGAGCCATATGCACAAAGCAATTCACCTCCTGAGCTGCAGTTGGAAGTTTTAGCATCCAATATAAAGGCAGAAATTACATTAAGCCTAGACAGCCAGAGATGAAATTCTTCAACACTTTTCAGTTCAGTCATTCATAAGAGTCTGAACTACAAAATCAGTGCTCTCAGCAAACAATATTCTACACCTTTGTTCTCTAAAAAACATCACAAACTCATTCAAATTTCTCTGTAGGAAAAAAAAAATGCAATGCACCTGTAAAAACACTGATCATGGCCAGGCAGCTGGCATACTGCAATTGCTCATTACACTAATTTTAACAGTCTGTCTCATCTGTTAGAATCAAGGGAGCTAAATAAATTCTAAACATTTTTATTATTACATGCAAAAGAACATGTAAACTACTGAGGAAGAAGGGATATTTCCTTTCAAGAATGATGCACTTGAAGAAATCCATATGCAGGCTAGGTGCTAGCAGATTCAAAAATCTCCTTCCATCTGTAAAGTCAGGAAATTTTAGTAATATGCTACTTTTAGAAGACTAATTGAGTAATATGTATCTTTGTAAAATGGGGTTGTAACTTTAGGGCCAAGTATCACTAAAACCCAGAGATTTTCATCTCTTTCTGGGAAGCATCCCTGTTTCTTTCAGCAGGTCAGCCAGATCTCTTCGGGTACCTTATCTTTTGAGGTCAAAGATGTACCCTTTGAATTATCAGGGCATTTTATCTTGCCAATGGTTCCTTTAGCTGGCTGCTTGTCAGCTAAGCATCCTTACACAGGAAAAGTGCTAGGCTGAAAGGCAAATCACTGAAGGACCCAGATCAGGGAGTGCCGATACCACCGATACTGCGTTATCTGAAATTATCCAAACCATAAAGGTACAAATGGCCATTTCCAAAATGGCCAGTGAATGGAGGGGGATCTCAAAGCCGCAGTCCTTTCTTCAGTGAGCAACATGGGAGAACATTTAATAACAGCAGGTTGTTAGAAGGTGCTCTGCACAAGCTAAATGACCTGTAACGGCTTACTTGCAACGTAAGCTTTCCCTAATTGCAAACAAAAATTGGAAATTCGTGTTAAACACTTCCCAATCATCTATGCCAAGATATTCATCTCACTGTTACATTGTAAAAACTATTCTAACAGGGGAAAATAAAGAGATCCAAGACAGTTACCGAGGCACAAAAGCTAAATAGAAAAGCATCAGAGACCTTTGCATGCATAAAACTTGGCTTGTGTTGGCAACCACGGGGAAAACATCATGCACATAATTCCTAGCTGGTCCACAAACTCTGCCCGTCTGATAGTTTATTCCATCACTTTGCAATGGGGTGCATAGCATATTGAGCTCCAAAGGATCATCAACGGTGAGCAACATGTCTTTACCAACATCAATACTGTGTTGGTATCACTGTATGTTAGAGGGGGGAGGCAGATTTTATTTCTTATTGACTGAAGAAACTAGACCATTTGTTCACAGTATCAATCTATTGTCTTTAACCCCTGGCCAATGGCTCCTTCATTAGTGTGTTTTTCCAGAGGACTTCTCGGGGAAAAAAAAAAAAAAAAACCTATGAAAAGCGGAGGAATCATCCAAAGCCTTAAATTCTCTATATAAGAAACTTCATATATTTGACAATTTTAAAAGGTCTGCACTTCAGAAAATGTTGAGACTTACTGTTCCACATTATGCATTCTGCAAACAATAACTCTGTTAGAATATGTATGCACTATAACTGAATGTGGATTTTCAGTTGGAAGATAATGGAAGATATCGTAAAAAAAAAAAAAAACCCTCAAATTTATCTGGTGCCTTAGCTCTTAAGTGGCTAACCTGGTTCTTACAATATGCATAATCGTATTTCTCAAGATCTCTATTGGGTATCTTCTTTCAGGCCAGCACTCAAAACGTGATTCACTAAGATTCAGAAATTCTATCTTGAAATGACTCCTCATTTCCTCCCTCAGTGAGATAATTTTGGACATTTCCCCATCTACACCAGTGTTCTGTGCTGCTGAGAAAGAGAAGGGTCTTTGCAGAGGTTAAAAGCAGATTCTGGGCACTGAGCCAGTCTCCAGCTGTGCTTTGCCCTCCTAAACTGCATTTAGATTCCCTGCAAGAGTATGCAGTATCTGTGTAAAGGCTCTTGAAAACCAGGGGCAATCCAAGCTGAAAATAAAAACATGGAAGAAGCAGTAGATACAGTGTTTAAGCACCATTTTTCCACTTCAATCATTAACAGAATATAATTTACATTTGAATCTTGGCTCTTTAGCAGCATCCACCTGTCTTTGTTGGATGTTTGCATTTGATTGACATAGAAATTTTAATTCTATACTATACGATATGTTTTAAGCTCTTAAGGAAGAAAAGTCAGGATCAAGACTTACTGAATAATGACAGATTTAAGAATGGAGGTGAGGAAAGAAAGAAAGGAAAAAAAAAAAGAACTAGGAGATAATGACTGCTTTTTTGCTTTCTCTAGTTATATATAGTATATGGTGTCAAAGACTAGTATGCACAGCTGTCTGAAATAGGTTTCTAGGTCTTCTCATATCGCCCCTGTGAAAATCTCACTTTTTCTGGAGCTGTGGCAGGAAAAAAGCTAGCGAAGACTGAGGGCTGAAGAACATCTGATGGTGAAAATGGAGCCCAGCACTGGAATATTTCATGGATGCAACACAGCCAGGAGGGAACAGCGTCTCTTAGACATGTTGCTGGGGACCACACCAGGTGCCCAGCCCCGATGCCGACACTCTGGAGCATGTTTTGGGGTTGGAGCACATGACATATGAAGATACTCACAGAACTGGGCTTGTTCAGCCCTAAAAGAAAGGGCAGAAGGGGAAGCTAATTGCTGCCACCAAACAGGAAGGTACCCAGGCTCTTCTCAAGATGCACCAGGAGGGACAGCATGGGAGGCAACGGCCACTACTTGGGACATGGGAAATTACGTCTCTATATAAAGGGAGAGTCTTTTTACTCTAAGAAAGGTTAAACCCCAGAAGAGGAGCTTGGAGGTGCCCAGACCTTCCCTGCACAGGGCGCCCAGCAGCCTCATCCACCCGGACTCCTCTGGGCCTCAGGACGGAGCCGGGCGCCCGCGGCGGCCCTTGCAGCCGCACGACTCTCCAGTTCTCATCCCGCTGCCTCCGTTCCAGGGACTAGCAGCACTTCTGCCGTAACAGCCAATCTTCCGAAATGGGGGAGGCACAAATAGAGTGTACACATTAAAAATCATCCATTTCATGCTATCACTCTCTTTTTTTCTCTCCATTCTAAGAAATTGCTTCTCAGTACACGCTGTACTCCATGCCCACCAAACCTCTGCCTTTCGTTTCTCTCAATGATTTAGTTGTCCACGGCCTGCAAAACAGGATGGAAACCAAGAGAACACGAAGCAAAGGGGGCTGGCTACCTGGAATAAATGCACGAGCTCTCCTTTGCTTGGAGTGGGCGTCCATAACTTACTCACCAAGGCGCTGAGTTAAAGGCAGCGCTGTGTGGGATCCCCACGGAGGCAGCGGTTAGGAACCAGCTGGGGAAATGGCTGGGAAGGACGAGAAGATGCTGCCGACTGGTGCTGAACTTTGGGCAGAGGCTAAATCGGAGGTGAACGCACTGCACCGTGTTGCACAAGCCTGCTGCAGCACCCAAAATCCGGCAACAGACCCAAATACGGCCTGCAGGGCTGGGGGAAAGCTGAGTGAAGGCACAACCACTCCTGTTATTTAGTGGCCACCCAGGCAAGGGACATTTTCTGATGCCACAGAGACTTACGAGGCAGCGAAATGACGGGGGACCCTGTGCACGGCTCCGTGGTGTGCATCACACGTCCTGAACATCCAGTTTGATGGTATGGAAAAACAACAGAAAAAGAGGAAAGCACATAGGTATTCCTTAATGAGGCTACAAAAGGTTTGCTCTGCTCTCCCCTGGGGCCTCTGCCCGCAGTGACTTTGGGAACACACAATTATCTGCAGGGACACAACCCTGGGGCAGTATTCCCAGGAACCTTGAGCGACAGGGATTACCAGTCACCAGCTCTCACCTTTTCCGTTTAGTGGAAATAAAACATTATTAGAAACTGCCCTATAATAAACTAAAGCAGCTAAGCTGCACAGAAAGTGGCTAACGGAAGAAACTGCATGCTGCCAAGCAAAGCCAGGAGGGTGTAAGGACTCTGGCACATGCAGCTCTGCTCCTGTCATTCCACTTTCCTTGAGGCACCTCTTTCTCTCCAGCATCCCAATCTAACACACACTGTACTTTAAAAACTATCCATCCTATTGAAATGAGCAAGATTTCATAATAAAGCTACTGAAATCAAAGTGCCACCCTTCGTCATGCGGCCACTGGCAAACTCTTATGGCAAGGGTCACTAAAGACCTACCTCTGTTAAGAGCATTCAGTGCAAGCTGCCAGGGTCTGCATTCAGCTAACTCCTCTTCTAGCTACCAGCACAATTTTTTATTTATATATAATAAAAAATACAAAAATGAAGCAAACTTTGCATTTATGACATCCATGTGCTTATTGATGAGTGTCTAAATAGCTTTATGCAGTGGATGCTGCCCGCAGTGTGTGCAAGGGAGGGTACTACAAGTGTGTTTTAAGGTCATCCAGGCTTCCCAGCAGTGTCTCTGTACTGCCAATGACCTCTCTTCTTCCTCCGTTTATTTCCTCGACACGTTTTCTATGCTATAATTATCCAATAGGATTATTAGAACAGCACATTAGGCTGTTCCTGGATCAAACAATAAGAAATACTTGATGCCCAAGTAACTGCTTTACCTTAATTCATATGAATGAATAATTACAATTGGGTCACATAAATGCAACTTTGTTTTCAGGTGCCAAGCACAACTACAAAGTCTTTTGATATTTATGCATACGCAATAATTTACCTAAGAGCGACACTGCAGACATGATCTGCATCAGTTTTCTACCGACAAGCGGCAGGATGCTCCGTGCTGCAGGGCAGCCCCCGGCCCCGGCGAAGCTCTCGGTCACTTCAGGGCTGTCTGTGGACAGCGAGACGCCGCGAGCGCGGGCGCTGGGGGACGGCAGCAGGGAACGCGCACGGAGTCACCCCGCGTTCCTTTAACAGCACGACCCTGTGAACATGTGTTCTGCCATCGAGTCCACGCGCGGGTGCACACGGACAGGAGCACCCAAGGACACGCTCCGAGGAAGCGCTCTCCTTTTCCCCCACGCAAGGGCCAGTCCCGGTGCCGTGCGGCTGCAGCCTGCGCAAACAGAAGGCAAAGGGCTCCGTGGCTGGTGCTCCTGGCCTAGCGGGCAGACACAAAAAGCCACCGCTGAAGGGCTGGGCCATCAAAAATGCAGGCGTTTTGATGACCTCCGCAACAAAAGCAGAAACTCTAACCAGAAGGTTGTGCTCAGCATCAAGCTGCCGGCACGGAAGTTTAGTGATCCCTTCCTCCTGCTTCAAAGTGGAGTAGGATCTCCTGGTGAGAAAAATCTAAACCAAATAAATCTGCAACATAAATTGGACAAAGTACAATGTAAAAGTTTCAGAAGGTATGCAAAGGTTATAACAAACACACATCTTTCTTTTCCTATGAAGGCTGTGAATATTAGGATCTTTCCCACGGAAAAGCTGTACAAGTTGCCTGAAGGCACATTTATATTATACTTCCTAAGAGAAAAACACTTCTACATTTAATGATACCAACACACAAGCAAATATACTTATTATAAAAGTATTTTCCTATTGTGGACGCTCATGATATAGGACAATTGAACAAACTGCCCTGCCTGCTGGAGGATGATTTCAGGACAGCATGGATAAATGCATGAAAACGCAGGCTGACAGAGTACTCATTGCCCTGAAACTTATCTCCAATGAGGAATCTTGTCTTTGTGTGCCCCACGCACAAAATTTAGCACGAAGCTTCCTCCAAAAGGAGTGCTGGTGAAGCCAGCCTGAGCTCCTGCACCTGCCTGGCCTCCTAGAGGAACATCTCTCCCTCTCCATGGGCTGATTACACACAAAAACCTAGGGAAATAAATCCCCTGACTGGCTGCAAGTTTTAAGAAGTTAGTTCAAGTTGGACAATGTGCGTACTTCCAAATCCCCTCAGTCACCTGTTTCCTAACACTGCTAAAATCCATGCTCATGCAGCACAGGCCCTCTCCAGCGTAGATTTCACTATCATAAAAGTAATACTGCTAATACTCTTGTTTTTAACACGGAGATCTGAAGAGGATTGATGTTCATGGGCAAATCCCTTTTGCCCTGGAACAAAACTGAATGGGATATTCTTGTGCGGATATGAGCAAAGCTTCTTAAACATCGAGAATGCACCCAGTACCTA
Organism: Tinamus guttatus; assembly: GCF_059628265.1. Lineage (NCBI taxonomy): Eukaryota > Metazoa > Chordata > Aves > Tinamiformes > Tinamidae > Tinamus > Tinamus guttatus. The sequence goes on along the minus strand of NW_028288590.1, from coordinate 2,811,551 downwards.
CAAATGTGAAGAGCCTCTTCTCTTGCCCCCCAAATCCTTACGCAGGCTGCTGCGGTTGCTGACACAGGACAACGTGACACAGTGGCTAGTGCTTAAAGCCGCATTTTAGGCAACTTAGGAGCTGATACGAGGAGCTGGCCGTGAGCCCCCTCTTCGGGGATCGAAGTGGCAGAAAACGCTGCTGGAGTTGCTTTTGGCCTCCCTGAACGGGCAGCTTTTCTCCTTGCAGTCGCTGTGCGCACCTGCGCGGTCCCGGCCGGCTCGTCCCCACGGCACCATCCGCGGCTCCAACACAAAGTCCCACCGCACCGTGTGCGGCTCTCCAGGACGCGCGGCAACGCTGGAGCTGCCCGGGAAGCCACGGCGTGTGCGCGAGGGCTGCCCACCCCGAGAGGGCCCTTCAGCAGCCCCCTCGGCCTGACCAAGGAGGCCCAGCTGCCTCCAGCCCACAGGAGCACCGGAATAGGCCGCGGCGGGGGAAACTCGCAGGTCTCTGCTTGGGGTTGCCCCTGTCCTTGTGTGTTTTTCCTTCTTAACCCGATTTTGAGCCCAAGGGAGTCAGTGCGCAGCAGGGACTGCAAGTCGCAGGCCGTCGGGTTGTGGCCACCAAAGCCCAGGGCATCACGGCCACCTCAAATGAGTCAACGGAGCCAGAAACTGCTGCTCTGATGAGGGGTAAATCTAGCAGAAGTTACAGAGGGAATTACTGTTTAGAAAACCTGTTTAGAGTTTTCTTTCTTCCTAGCCTCTCTCTGATTTCTGTATTTGCTACAGGATTTCTCTTCCTTTATGAAGAAATCCACGTCAGTAAGTATGTGCATCGCCTAAACATACATGCATTTTCATAGTAGCTCTACAGTAGCATAATAAAATGAAACAAGAAGAACAGTAAATCTAGGTGTGCTGCATTTTCCTAGTAAATTTCATACATGCAGTGATTCCATCTTCTTCATGTGACACCATGCACCTGCACTGAAGGGTAAATATGTCCTAGATGGATAGTGAAAATTTCTGTAAAAGTCCTCAATCATTTTTTTTACAGTATGCTACTATTTCTTGTAAAATATCTGCTTTTTTTTTTTTAAAAAAAAGGGGGATTTATTTATCTTCTTTAATTTACCATCAGTGGAAAACCAACAGCTGAGATGCCATTACTACCACTAATTTCCATGCAGTCTAAGAAAAGTGATTTAAAAATCAGAAAGGGGTCATTAGAAATAGAGGTTTTGTGATATTCTGTATATATATTATGTGCAGATAGTATTTACTCATATATTTTAACCTGAATGACAGAAAAATCGCTACTTTCCTTCTCAGCATACCTTCTGACACAGGCAAAAGGAGGAGGGGACCTTTGTCTTGATGGAAAGATTGTTTACAACGTGAAATATTTAGAGAGCAAAACGCAACTCACCTCAGGGCAGGAGGAGATAAGAGTAAACGAAATATGTCTGCATGTGCCAAAAATACTGGCAAAGATAAAGAGCAAAACCAGGTCATTAAAGAATGCAGTTATTTAGTTGCCAGATTAAGCTAACAAAGAGTAAAAATAAAAGAGGATCAGCACTGCCACAGATTACTAGGATTTGGAGAGAACGCAGTAAAACACTTCTAGACCAACTGTTGTGATTTTTGAAACTACCGTTTCACTGTGAAACGTTGTGGAACTTTTCACGTTCTGCGCAGAGACACGAGCCTCCCTTCCCCCGGCTCTCCGGCCTTCCAGGGCCTCTCCTGGAGCGGCTTCCGCGGAAGGGCGACGCGCTGCAACGTGAGAGGCGCGGGGAGAGAAAACCGCACGCACAACAGGGGTGTCAGGTTGTTTCTTGACATCCCTGATATTGCTAAAAAAAAAAAAAAAAGTTATTTTTCCTTACAAAAACCTGAATTCTGTCTTTTCCTGTTGGCAGGCGTCATGATTGCTACGTGTGGGGGCTGTTGCCACGTGTCCCTAGGGCTTGCCCTCCTGCACCTCCTGCTTGCCCAGGCTGACGCACACAGCAGAGGCGAGCAGGGGCCACGGCAGTTTGTGCAGACCCAGCAAACTCAGCGTGTGCAGCACCGACATACACAGTCAGAAAGGAGCTCTTTCCAAAAATAAATCATTACAAATCCTTAGAAGTATTTTCCCTTCAGGCAGCTTCCAGTTTCTCCTCCCACCCAAAATCCCATTTTGCAACCCATTCTTATTGCCCGTATACACAAATACGGGGATTTCAAGCGCACAAAACAAACTGCACAGCCACACTCCTGTGTATTTTTGAGAGGCGAATGATTGTGTTTTGTTCAAGAAAGTCAAGTATAACTTATCTTTTTCTGCATTTCTTCTTCTTGCTTACTTTGTTCCCTCCGATTTGTTACGGATTTCTAATCCGCAAATTTTAGCAGATTAAAACGACAGATCTGCTCTTCAATGGAAGCATCTCTCGCATTTGCAATTGCAGAATAAAAATAGTCTGGAGCTCAAGGAAACTGGATAAATCATGGAATATGGAACATTTCTAATTTAGGTCACTAGTTTAAGCATGATCCCAGAAATGGTAACTGCTTTTTTTGTTGTTGTTTTTTGTTTTGCCTTTAAACACTTTGCTATCTTTCTATTGACCTGCACATGAAAAAAAAAGATGAAAATGCCAATGCAATTTGAACAGCGAGTATAGAGGATACTCACAGGAAAATTTCAACAGAGGGCCTAAATGATCATGAATTAACTTGCCCTAGGCCATCAGCTGCTGCCGGAGGTGGAAGGTGAGCTTGCCAACCCCTGAGGAAATATCCAAAACTGCCATGTCTGCACCCCTGGGCAGAGCCCCGGGCGCTGAGCGGGGCCTGGGAATTTCCTCCTCGCGAGGGAACGCGGCGCTCGCCGCAGCGCAGGGATAGGCCTGACCCTTCGGAGAGCCTCGGCGCGGCCCTCACACGCTGCTCGTGGGAGGAGGAAACGCTGCTCTGACACGGCCCTGACACGCTGCTCGTGGGAGGAGGCTGGACGCTGCTGAGCACAAATACACTACTGAACGCAGCTCACATCCACGAGCGGGCCCCACCGTATCTAAACGAATAGGATTATTTGAGGAAGTCGCTGCCTGCTGCAAGAGCACAAGGAACTCGGGCAGGCCCTGTACTACACATCGGATGGTTGCTTAGCTCAACATAAATTACCAGGAACATGATACTTGGTGGCACTCCACTGAAACACGCAGTGGCCTTGCTATTGTTTTCAGCAGCAAATGCAGTCCTGACAACAACTCCTACAAGATGCCTTGGTTTAACTCTTAAGAGATGCTCCCCAGGGGGTTTGCTTGGCTAGCGGGCTCCCCAAGCACCGCCGGATAAATAGGGGGGTCTATATATATATGGGTAGCGATACACGGTGGTTTAGGTTGTCTGTAATTCCAATCCTCTCAGTTAAAAGGCTTGGAGTTCCTCTATGGGAATCCCAGGGCACGGGTGAAGCTGGCAATCCCAGAGCCGCCATGATCCGAGAGGAGACTTGTGCCCACGGGCTGCAAACCTGGGACCAAAGCACAGCAGAGGGCCCTGGAGAAGCTGCTCCTGCCGAACACTCGCACTGTTACGGGATGTTGAACACGATTCTCTTACAAGAAAAACAACCTGGATGGGTCGCAGTATGACAGAATACTTGGTTTTAAGGAGTTCGACATAAATCCAGAGATGGGTAGACATTTTACCTGGAGGATATCTTACAACAACAACAATAATAAAAAGGTGCATCAGAAGACTGGGAAAAAGTTAAATTTAAATAAATCAAAACGCTCCCCAAACTTTATGGAAATGGAAAAAATAGGAGAAGGCAGAGAACGAAATTATATGTGGAAAAAGCATCCTCTCCATATCATGATGAGAGAAACTAGAAAATTAGAAAAAATTAGAAATGAGATTTCTACAACTGACTGCATATTCCAGAGAAATACAGAGCTTATTCCAAACACCAGCTGGTATCAACATCATCTTCCAGTCAAATCTCTCAGCATCTGGCCTTTGGAGCAACCACCAACTCCCTGCAGCACGTTTTGCTGTGGATCTTCATCCACCTCATAATTATATGGGTGTTTTTATTTATTTATTTATTTCCTCCATCTATCCCTTTCTCCTCCTGCTTATATCATATTACACACTCTACCTAGCATCACTCCTGAGTTTTTTCCAGCATTAGCCTTTTTTGAAGCCATTCTGTTTGATGCAGTAGTTTTATTTGGGATTACCTTTGATTAAGTTTAATTAAACCGCAGTTTTGCATCTTGTTTCATGTTCCTGACATCTTTAGATTCTTTTAATTTTTAAGTATTTGTCCAGACTTGTGCTTGCAGCTCTTCCTAATTTGAATCTGGTTAGCAGAACAACTGAATCCTCTTCATATAATTAGTTTAGTTTAAAAGGACAAAAATCGAGACTTAAGGAAGAGTGAGCCAGGACACAGCTTTGGAAGAAAGATGTAGCGATTTAAATCCTGTTTAATCTGACCCTGCTTGTCAGATTACCTTTACTGAAGTAATTTTGATTCAAACTCAATTTTGGAAATAAAAATCAAAATGGAATCATATAAACTTGGAATGGCTTCTTCATTAATAAAGCAGTGAGAAACAGCACACTGCAGAAGAGACCACGGGAAAGCTTTAATTGGTAACAGATCCCTGAAGCACTTGTTGCTTTATGCAAGAAATACAGACATTTCAAAGATGTGAATCTACTGCAAATACTAACACTGGTGTTTAAAATATAAAAGCAGTGGAACAAAATGATCCTTTAGAGAGCACTGCAGTAAGGTTATCTTTAGCTCCTGAGGACTTATTTTTTATTTGCTTATTTCAGAATAACAGGGCATGTAATGTGTCAGGAAAGAAAGCAAAGAAATGATTCGTACTGCAGACCTGACTTTGAAAATAAAAGTTTCTGCTGATTTTTCCACAATAAACAATCGCACAAGACAAGGGTGATGTAGGCACCATATGGTATACTAATTTCAGTCCTGACAACAGCTCTGTTTTCTATTCCCCTGCTAGACTGGGATAAAACATGTAACTTGTGTCACTGACATCGATGGAAAACCCAAGGGACTGAAGTCACCTGTGTGGTCTCAGCAGGCCCAACCAGCATCACTGCACGGGTGATACCGGTCTGGAAGCCCGAGAAAAACAGCCCGGATTGAGCAGCTGCCAGCGGGGAACGCTGCAGAGCAGGTGAGATATCACAATAACTTACCCGTACGCGTGAGGGGATGCTGGGGTAAAGAAGACACAGCAACACCCTGCTGTAAAGAGGATGACCCTGGTGTAAAGAGGATGGACGTGGTTTTTGCAGAACAATAGACTGCAATAAAATCACCTCAATAAAGTGCTTAAAACGGCAGCCTGAGCCACTATGCTAGAAATGCAGCCGCTCCGGGCAGCACTAGCACATAGAACAAGGCCCAGAACTGAGAATGCCTTAGGGGCCCTGGTGGGAGCACCGCACATCTGCGGGGAGGTAGAGGCCCAGCACCCAAGCGCTGCGGTGCCGAGGTCTCTCCGTGGAGGAGAGGGGGAGCTGGGGTCTATTTGTGTGAAACGCTCCAGGCTGCACGGGACAAACCAGCCCGGGTGCACAGGCCGCCTGGGGCTGCGCCGCCTGGGCAAGCAACATGCAAAAGGGGCTGTTTCTGTGCTTTAACACAGTGTGCGTGTGCACTGTGTGCACCTTTGCAGTACATGGGGGTTAATTGCTCTTGCTAGTATGAAATGAAGAGTTTTGCACCTGAGCAACAGCTTTTGCTACAACTTGACCCTTGCAAGCACTCGCACGGTAGCATGATGGGCTGGTTTGGCTCTGTACCAACAATTAAAAGTGCAAAACAACCAACCTGAGCGTACGGTGTGGGGTGGGGGCAGGAGGGATTTCTGAGAAAAGGCGGGGTGACTCTTTGTTCATAGCGAACTGCACTGCTTCATATCCGCCACATAACCTTTAATGGGAGAAAAGGGCAGAAGCAGAGGGTTGGGCACAGTAATTTCCCCCCCAGGGGGGCAGCAGGAGGATAGGAAAGAGCTGCCCCTACCTGGCGCTCGCTTCTGCTTCTGGCTGCAGCAGCCTCTGGCTTTTGTTATGCCCCTTAGTCTGCTCCATTAACTGGCAGCAAGGCAAATATTACACACAAAAAAAGGAAAGTTGGAAATACCAGTGAGATGAGGGTACCTGTTTCCAATACTCCCCTAATGCTATTTTAGGCTAGGAAAACTGTGGGATATTAATCAGCTAATCAGAGAAGGCGGCAGGCTCTTATGCCTCTAAAAAATGTAATTAATAGTAAAGTGTCAGGGGAGGGCAGAGGGCTGGAAATCAGGGAAAATTCAGAGAGTGCTGAAGTAGGACAGCTTCTCTAGCTAAAGGACTGTTGTCAGAATACATTTTAATGAGATAAAAATCATGGAAACATACTATACACTATACTTTACCTCCAGATAATGCTAAAGTGCCAGCACTGCTCTTCCTGAGTTATCGGGAGCTAATTGCTAAGCAAAGCAGTTCAGACCTTACGTATTTATTTACTCTTCTTGCGGGCGGGCGGGCTTGTTGGAAGCAGAGCTGGAATAACTCAGTGGCGAGCGCTCCTAACACTGCTCCGTGACATCCAGCTGGGACTGCCAAGCAGCACAGCAAACCTGGAAAATACCACGGCTCTGGGGGCAGTTGATAAGGGCTTTTCTCTCTGCCAAAGGAGGAGGCTGCCAGCACACACAGTCCGCGTGGCGCGCGCGGCCGCTCCTCTCGCCGCTTCCTGCCGGCTCCATCGCCAGCACGCGGGGCCGGCTCCATCCCCAGGACACGGCCAAACGCGTCCGCCCCAACCTGACCCCGGGTGCAGTCTGGAGCGCGGCCAGCTCTGCACTGCCTGACTTTGCTGCTTGTACAGCAGTGGCCTTAAATTAGCCTGTTTTGGCTCAAAAGCATGTCACATGCTTCTTTATTCTTTTAAAAATCTTTAATTGTTTTACCTAAATATCAGCCTCCCACACGGCCCCTTCCTCGTGCTGGTTATTTGTACTACCGAATAACTGCACAGCAGCAACTGGCAGGGGAGAGCCGGGAATCCTGCCCCTAACCAGGCCGGGGAGCATCCCATATGGGATCGCACGCTGCAAGTTCAGGCGAGACGATGCCACAACCTTCCAGCACCAGCTGCAATCCGTGTTTCGGGGTCAAGAGCTCATCAGGGCTACGAAGGTGCTCGAAACATCTCGGAGCTTTGGGCTGTTCGCAGTCATGGGAGGATGCAGCAGCCTCAGCTGCACTCTGCGCGCACTCCTAAGGTTAATCCTCACGACAAGAAGAGCTGAAAACGTTCTCCCCCTTCCATCCTTATTATTATTTTAATTAAAAATAAAACCTTCAACGTAACACATGAGTATTTATCAAGGGGCTAATTCCATGGGTGCAAGGAGCGCTTCATGACCTGGGAAAAACCACCCCATTTTTGACCAAAGTGGTATGGACAAACTTGTGATCTAATCCTAGCTGTTCATATCCAGATCTGTCAACTTAGTACCACTTACAGAAAATGATACGAAAACAAATAAAACCTACTACCAGCACAAAAAAAAAGGACTCAAGAAATTATCTTAAAACAAGAAGGATGTTAAGTCACTCTAAAGTGGGTTTGGGTAAATATACTTCTGCAAAGGAGGTTATTGTTCAGCCAAGTTCATTTCCCTGTATTTCTTGAGATTCCAATTTTCTTGTCACTTCTTTCCTGGCAAATATCTTCTTTAGTTAGACCACAGAATCAACTCAACTTGCATCTAATAAATACTGCTTATTCCCCATGCTAAGCCTGGCTTAACTTAATCTAAACACATTAAAGAAATGACAAATCCAGTTGTGTGCATCCAAGTTGATATGCAACAGGAAAGCATGCGACTGCTGGAATTTTGTTTTCTATACAGATTGCAGTATGACACTGTCTACCGTGAATGAAACAAATAATGTCAATAAACATGTGAGATTGAGCAGAAAAGGACATAACCTCCCAGGGTACCGTGCATCCCTTGCTTGTTCTACGCAACCGTAATTCTCACAAACCTCAACAAGAAATAAGGACTCACGGCAGACTTAGAGGGCATTAAAGAACAGGAGCAAGTAGTTTAGCCCATGACGCACTGCTCTATGGGAAATTACCCACAGCAAAGAGTATTATAGGTGATTTTTAGGGTAAAATAGTGAAAGTGATAGGCATTACAAGGAAGAGTGAGACAGAACCACTTCAGAAACGGAGCTTTGCAGTCCAAGTGAATTTTCATATCTCATCCTTTCTACAGTGAGTAAATTTTAATTCTTAACTAATAAAGCACCAAGAAAAGATACTTATCATGAGACACGAGTTATATAGCATTACAGGGCAGCACTGAAGTTGCTAGCATCTTTTTTTTTTCGAATATGCAGAAAACAAAGCGTAGTAAAACTCTCAATATTAATGCAGCCAATATTAATGGAAAGGACTCTCATCACACGCAAAACTTGTTAATATACCAGGCACTGACATTGAGTGTGACAGATAAGAGTGGAAAACTAAAATGCATTACATTTCATTGCATAAACTAAAACTGCACTCAGAAGATACAGTCTTTGCATTTAGAGCATGAAACAGGTATCAGTAATAACAGCTCCCAATCAGGACTACGCACTTACATCTACAACAGCTTTGATGTAATACTGGAAAATCGGAAAAAAACACAGGTGTCTACATGGTGCATCCACAAGGACCACCATAAACACCTAGGAGCTAGTTCAGCACAGAGCCTTCCCATGTTTCGGTGCACTAGTGCAATGCCAGTGTACTTAGAACCAGCCTGGAGGGTTTCTAAATCAGTGAGCCTATGTTGCCATGGTAACATAATGTACAGCCCAAAAGGACCGTTTTATAAATCCACTGTGATCAACTCCGTGATCAAGGGAGTTGCACACATCGTTGGTGCCTTTTTTTTTTTTTTTTTTAAGTTTTGGATTTTTGGGGGGGATGGAGGATCTTTCAAATAAGAATAAAAATAAAAACATGATCTCCAACAGAAAAAAAAGCAGCCTGTAAGGCCTTGTTAATGGTTTGGTAGTTTCAGTTTCTAGAAATACTACGTTTTAAGACCCTCATTTCTAGTTGTACTTTTTGCAGATTAGTCACAAGCAGAAGACAGTCCTTCCCTATTGCAAAAGTGCCAGTTAAACACCCAGTCTAAGAAACGGTGACTCCTCACACTTGGACTTCCTTGCACAGCGCGATCCTACCCACCAGGCTGTCTCAGATACCCTGGTACTCGTTAAATGGCACTAGATGCCCTAAAAGTCAACCTGCCATCCTTGATCAGACGGGCTGCAAGCTGAGAGCCCACAAGTTAAAAAACATCCTGGTATAAAGTTCAATGCTCAAAAGACATCATCTTCACAGCCATCACATCCACGCAGACCAAGCGACCTGTCCTATATTCATAGGCTTTAGCTAAAAATACGAGCTTTTTATGTCTTTAAAAGAAAAATCCTCTCCCTGACAGCAGTAACTGCTCGGTACAGCCAGCTCTCACAAGCCAGCTGTGCCGTGTATCTTCACACAAGAGCTACCACAGGATCCTGCGAGGCCAGGGAGCTCCGTCCATCCCAGCAAGTTTTCACAGCAGACTTGGTTCAACCTGTATCAAGTACCTATAGGTAAAATCTTAAAGACTTATAGTTGGCTATTTTATTTCAAAAGATAGTGTTTCCTGCCATATAAATAGTATTTGTCATAAGCCTGCTGTAACAGCCTCCTTGGGGCATTCCTGTGGTCTCACCGTTCATAAAAGTCCTTTGAAAAATACTGAGATGATAAACGTGAACTTTTTCTGACTCCTGCTGCTGAAGTAAAAGGAAAAAAATCACTGCTTTATGGTTGTGTCAATAAGAGATAGATGCTTTCGTTAAAACTGTTTATGTTATTAAAAAAAAAATCTGTGACCAGAAATAAATTAATATCGACTTAATTTAACACTGACTTATCTTAATGGTTGCACTGTTTTTCTTATTGCTAGCCAATAGCTCAATTGTAAGTGTGTGTCAATGAGTTCAATGGCTTGTGAAATTACAGATTTTTATTATGGAAATTAATAATAATTTCAATCCTTTCTACTAGTGGAAGAATATATATCAGACGTGCAACTTCTCAAATTCTGACTTGGCTAATTAGTTTTTATTCTCTTAGATGATACTATAATTTAGAGTCAGGAAGAAGTGCCAAAGCATTTTAGATAAATTTGCTGAAACAACTGGCTATAACTTATATTCCTTTTAGAAGGCCAGGCCAACAGGAAGAAACTGTGCAAAGACACAGGGCAAATCCCTCCAAAAGGCACTTACAGTAACCAAGGTTGACTTGCTGCCTCCCTTCACCACCCAAAGTGAGACAGATATCTGGGAATGTTGATCCCTCCTTTCCCCCCTGCTTTCAAAAAAATCACCAAAAAAAAAGAGCAATAAGAAAGCATCCACACTGTGAATTATTCTAGATAAGATATAGCTGCACTGATGCATATTTTGACTGATATATTTTCCCAGCTGGATAATCCCTTGAACAGGAGGGTGACATCTCCTTTATATTTTCATTATGAGCTATGAGTGACCTTTTTCTGTATTGTCACTGCCAAGACAGTGACTTCTACCAGGGCATTTGGGCTGCCAGGGGAGAAGAGCACATCATATTCTTTCAAAAATTACATATGCATGAAGGGGACAAATTAAAACTGCACATGAAGCTCAAAGCTAGCACCAGTGATCTTCAAATTGCTCGACATTGTAACTTTAAATGGGTCTTTTATAGCACAGTTGTTGAGACTTTTATAACACTGAGCAAGAAAGCTTTAAGACTGACCAACAAGCTCATCTGCTCAACATGAAGTAGAAAAGCCCCACATCTGTGAATGATGCAAACGCCATAGGAAAATCAGGAGGGAAGGCCTGAACCAACATGCATCCTCCCATTACAAAACAGGGGCTATGAAAAAATGTTTTAAATTCTCTGAATTATTAATGTTGATCTGATCTCAGTAAAATTTCCATGATTTCCATGATTTATTTATCATTTATCATTTGCATAATAAAACCTGATTATTTTACGTATATTGTAACAGAGCCCCAGGGCGCTGAATTTTTAGTTAAGCATCACTTTGAGGTCTCGCAAAATGTCCTTTTCCTGGCTGTTTTGCAGGACACATCCTTGCTTTAGGACTACCCCGCTTATAGCATGGGGCAAAACAGTTCCCCGGGACTCCTATCAGCTGCGTCTTAACTGGAGGGAAAACCTGGTCAGGAGGGGAACCAACAGTTTCAAATGGAAACTAGAGGCTCTGGATCATAAAATTCTGCGCAGATGCATTTCTGCCAAACAATAATACACAAGTTGTAAAATTAAGGTGTTTGGAAATATCCAACACTAAAACTAAATCACTGCCAACAAGGACATCATATTTTAATGATGAAAAGGCATGAACACCAGCCGGTTTCAGGCTGCAATAATTTGAACACAGTCCTGATATGTAAATCATAATATGTGGGAAATAGTAATTTGAGACTCCATGACAGTAGAATTTATATCTTAATAGCTGGCGTGCCAACCGCTAACGTGATTTACACATCTCGCTGGCTTTACACTGTATCAGTAGCTGGACTGGCACAAAAAAAGGAAATTATTTGTACCCAAGCCCACGGGCCTGCAATGGCGAAACTGGTGAAGTGACGACTTTTTGGCAGCTGAGGTCCCTTTGCTGTGTGTTTGACCACTTGTCTTACAAAGAAGGGGAGGTTTTCCTGTAGAACTTCGCTACCTGTCAGAAGAACATTGAACATACAGCGCCTTCTCCTGCCAAAGGCGATACTTACGCACGTGAAGAACCGGATCTGCCGTGCCCGTGTAACAGGGTTGGGGACTGGCGACCGCAGCGCGCTGCCTGCGTGCGGCGGCTCTTCCCCCGCCTCGGCGGCGACACGTGGCGCGTGGCTGAAGCGCCGTCCCCAGCGCCGCGGCCTGCGCACCACGGCCTGTCCCTCCGCGCACCAGGGCCGGGCCCCGGCGCTTGGAAGCCGTTTGCGGTCGCTTAGCGACCGTGACACGAGCCCACGGGATCTCCATCCACAAATCGGTACATGAACCTCGGAAAACGGGAACGGTGGCACGGGAAGCACCACTGCGCCGTTAAACACCTCAGCGCTGGGATCCCCCCGCCCCGGCATCGGCGCCCACCTCCTTGCCCTCCCGCCGTGCTTGCCGCTTGCTCCCCCAGCTCCGCAGAGGAGCCGAGTGACGAGCCCGGCCTTTGGTGGTGAGACTATTTTAACTGAAGAGAGGCCTGATGCACCTTCCCCACGGCTACCGCCAAAGCAGCACCGCTTTGAAAAGCAACTGAGACCTCAACTGAGACCTCCCCAAGCTGAACATGTTCATGCGCCATCTTCACACCCAACAATTTCAGCTTTTCAATACCTCCTCTGCACACATAAACACTAAATGTCTTCACACGGAACAAGGATTCTCCCACTGCTCCACCACAAGCTGATTATGCCTCTCATTTAAACTTATTCCGAAAGATTATATATAGAAGGTGTATCTGAAAAGTCTTATCTGTTCTGCAGATGCTTCAGTCCATAGAAGAGTATATACGAAAAAGAGGAAAGAAAAAGAAAATTGCAACAAGTTTTCAATTCTCTGCAATAAGTAAGACTTCATGCTGGAAACTGGGAGGTTTCTAACCACTATGGCAATTAGATTCAGAAACAGCTTTCCAAGGAGAGCAAACTCCAAGGAGAACTTCCAAGCAGAGCACATTCTTATTAGTCACGCATTCCAAGTGTTTTATGAAGTAAACACTGAAATAAGCTGCTTTATATATACACACACATATATATATAAATTTTGTGTTTCGAATAATATGGCAAACGAAACAGGACTCACAGGCACCCACTTAAACAACCATCACCACCACCACAAAAATCGACTTTCCAGACTGGTGTTAAATAAGGGTTATTTAACGAAACCCGGCAATCACAGTCTACGTTTGACCAACATCATTCCTGTTTCATACGTGAAGAAAAGTACGCAGTCATTTGAACAACATGGTAATTGTTATTCCGATTTCTGGCTCCTGAAGCAAGTCAGCTTTCCTTCTGTTAAGGCACAAGGCTTGCAACGGCAATGCTTCAAGGCTATCTAAACTCCAATAGTCACTGCTGTCACTTAATTGATAAGTTACTAATATCCATTTTGTAAAATCAAGTTCAGAGATACAAGGCAAATTAAAAGGCCATGACACAGCAGAGCATTCTGAACGGATTTACCAGTATTAACTTGTCCCAGGTGGAAAGAATGCAAAACAAAGCCCCCCAAAAAGCTAACTATTTGCAAGCAAAATGACAAGGTGACTTATGGCATTATGAGGACAGGAAATCAAAGTTCTGATAATAAACTAGGGATGACAGGTACTGCTATGATATCTTATCAAGAGTTCTAGTACTGGATATAACAAAAAAAGAAGTAACCAACGAAAAGATGCAAAGAGGGATGATATGATCAAAGCCATGGGCCTGGGAAAAATCTTTCAAGCAACATTCAGAATTGATGCAAGTGGGACAAGATTGCTTTCATCCAAGCTAGAAAAACGCAGCGTTTCACTAGTGAGGCGAGATCCACAGATGGAAAATTTCACAAGATGAACAGACTGGGGGGGGGATGTATCTTAACAGGCTATGCTAGAAGAATCTTCAAGATACAAACATATAACCTGGTTACAAGGACTTACAGATAAATAAAATAGATATAGGAAGTACTCGTCATTTTTTATTCTATCAATTCTGTCTTTGATAACTCCTGTCAAGCCTTTTTTTCCTAATGTATTCATTTTTCATTACCATTTTAAAAGTTTAACTGGCTTAAGGCAGAAAGAGAAATATATTTCCCAATTCAGGTAGGTTGTAGAATTTTTACCACAGGAAAAAATTGCAAAGCTCCAGCATCTCCAATGTAAGAGCTACCTACTTTGCCTGAAAGGATTATAAAGGCTACTTAAGAAATAAGGCTCTCCATAGGCTAACGTAATAGCAGTTGCACCGGCTATATGGGAAGGTGACCTTTATTGATAAGAAGTATTAGGACACCTCAGCAGTTTAAAACACCCTGAAAACGAACAGAAGATTACAGCTGTTTAGAGGCCAACATGGAAGAGATTTCTTACAGTTAGCCTTGTTTATATATACATAAAATATATACAGTCAAGAATCAGACTTGTACAGAAACAGGCTGCTATCTAACCCTATAGGAGGCAACTTGACCATTTTCAATTGCTATCCAGATTATTTAGGGACTTGTTTTCAAGTGAGAGTAAGTACAAACCACTTCCAGTGACAGCTCATGTGAAATATGGATTTAAAGAAATCTCTTTGGACTCTGCACTTGTGCTAGAATCACAGTAGTTAAAACAGGGACTGAAACAGATTTACACATAGCATCATTTTGCTTTTTGAGAGAGGGAAAAAAATATCTTTTCTTTTGAGGTATATCAGTTCTGCACTGCTAACTGTGCCATCTGATTTTTCCCGTAAGTGCAATAAAAGGGAAATAAATCAGTGCTAGAAATAACCACAGTAGCCTGTTTCTCAGCATTAGCAACCCATTTTTTAAAGATTATAAATATAACCTCATTCAGAATACAAACCACAGACAGGGAGCCCATAAGGATCACTGCAACTAGATTTCTCTCCTCAGAATATACATGGAACTTCCCAACTTTTGCATAATAGAGCAAGGCTGCTGATGCAGTGACTCAAGATAAACAGCAGCACTTTGGTCTGCATTTCTGTCCAAAAGAAACTGAGCACTAGGGCTGTTCTAGGGCTTTTGCTGCTTTTGTTGTGTACTAGGAAATTCATATCTCTAGATAAGTGTCTTTCCCAAAGAAGCATCCAGTGCATACCTGCCTTTGTGCTACTTGTGATTATTATTTTAACAATACTCCGCTTGGTCCTGATGGGTTTCAGGCAGAAAACATCCTAAAAGCCAGCAAGTGCTTCCATATATACCATGAAAACATCCCTAGTAGCTCAACCTGAAACCTTTCTGCTACTTTTGTCTCTCCTTTGGAAAAAGAGGAGTTTGGAAACGCAGAACCACACGAGAAAGCGGCTGTCACTCTGGTGACAGCTCAGTGCTGTCACAGCACGTCCCTGATTTGCACAGCTTGATTTGAGAGGAGGTTCCATTTCTTCTGAAGAATTTTCTATCACGTGTTCTCAACATTTTTGTAAATATAATGAACAGGAAATGCAAGTTTTACACTTTAAAGTGTGGAACACTACTTTCCTCCTCATACAGACAGTCAAATGGACCTCCAAATTGACATTCACGGCACTTCTGAGCACTATGGACTTTGGGAACAGAAGCAGCTGGAGCACAGAGGAAAGGATAGTTTTAAAACATACATGTAGGGTAAGATGCACAGAACAGGGCTGTTTTCAAAAAACAGAGTGGACCAGAGAAAGTGAACTAAGTAAACGGCCTACCTGCTAACCAAAAACAAAAATCAAGAGGCTCTACCGTGACATAAGGATTTAAGGATTTACCTATTTTTTTTTAACTCAATAGAAAAAAGTTCAAGACTTCTTAGTGCCTCTGACTGAGGCTGACGTGTTAAGCATGGAACTAGATAAGTCCTTACAAATAGATAGTGGTTTATTTCATAAGTCCTTACAAATAGATAGTGGTTTATTTCATCTACAAAACAATTTTTTTGTAGATTTTTTTGACGTGCCTTCAATGCAAGAAGCACCTTGTCTAAGTAACACTTCTAAGATGTAATGACAGAACCTGCAAACAGGTAGGAAAGGATAAACCGCACACTTTGTTTGCTTACGTGACAAATACACATTTGCTGCCCTGAAACCCTGTGTTCAAATAGTAAATATCAAATGGTCACAAGAACACAAATGATGTTTCCGGAACATCAACTGTAAACCTAAGGTCTGCACACTTTGTCACTTATCTTGGTCACGATGTAGAACAAGACAGCCTCTTCTGTATAATAATGATAATAGGAACAAGGGAAAAAGTAGCTGGATTGGGGACTGACAAGGAAACTGAAACCATGCTGGTGTTACAAGGATTCTATTTTTTTAGGATGAAGAGCTCTGCAAGTATCACCTTTTCCCACAAAATATCCATTTCATGCTACAAAGAATGCTCTTAGACAGCTTCCTCCAGCACTGACCCTGAGGGTCACCTGGTGCTTCACTTTCATATGTCTTAATGACTTTTGACTTAATGGAGCTTCAGTAGTCAGGCTCATTCAGCTTTCCCATTTCCAGCAAGGAACTTTTCAACAAGTCTACACAACTGCTATGCACTGTAGAAACAGGACTGAATACCATTAGAGAGAGCTAATTAACCTTCAAAATGTAGTTGTATAAATACCAAGTTTCTGTAGAGCGCGCTCAGCTTGAGAGCGCTTTTCCATGCTTACTGCTTGCTTTGGAGCTAGGGATTTGAGGTAGGGAGCCTGGCTGAGGGTGCTCCTCGCCTGTCCCTCTTCCTGCACACCCTGTGCCTGCTTAGACTTAGCACGGTCCATTACGACATAATTCTGTGCTAAGTGCCAAACAGAAAACATCTAAGAAGAAATGAAGCTTCTGTCAAGCTTTCTTGCAGGGCATTTATGCCTGTGTAGACTTTGTACATTATCTGCATTAATTCCAATAATAAATTAATGACAAGACAATATATTTTTGCTCGGTAGAGGTAGCTGTCCTTCTCACTCAACTCTTTGCGAGGTAACCTGCACATTGGGGCTGCTCTCAGAGGTCCTAAGAGACTTTTAAAGGGAAAATACGGCAGTGGCAGCATTAAGCAAAGAAAACAGGAGTGGCTTGTGTGAAGTGGAACTTGTATATTCAAGCAAAACAAAAGCAATCTCCTCCCTGAACAACTCTTTTCTATCTCAAGTTGCCCCAAAACTAGTTTGTCCTAGTGTAGGTTACATCTATCCAGCAGGCAGAGATATGTATACATACTGATACAGATTGACAGGGATAAGTAAGTGAAAGACCTGCTTGGTCATGATTGTCAAATTTTGAAAAAAGAAGGAAAAAAAATCCTCTATACAGGACCCTAATGCTTTTAGTTTTAGGTTCCACAGAAGCAGCTATAATTGAAGAAAATGTATATATTTCTTGGAAGTGAGGGAAGGACCAACCCAAGTTTAGGAAGCTTGTAGTAGTAGTAATAATAATAACAATAATAATAATAATTCATATGACTAAAAATTTGTAATGCCTTCTAAAAATTGATTTAAGATTTTGCTGCAGTTATGTTTCTGAGGTAAATTTAGGCCTCAGAGTTATTCCTTTGTAGCATAAGGAAATACTCCCAGAAAACTTCTGACTCTTTAGAGTGCTAAATATCGCACATGAGAACAAAGACGCAATCCAGTTTTCTTACATATCCCATAGGAAAGGCTAGTCCCGCTACAGATACGGATCCCAAACTTTTGCATGGAATGGGGCACAACCTGCTTGCCTGTTGCTCTGGGAGGATTTAATGACAGTTCTCTGCAAAACCTCCTCCCAGCACCGAGTCAGAGCTGTCAGCCTCAAGCAGGATCCTTAGGCAACCAGTGCAGCAAATTTGCCAAGCAGCAGGCAGAAGAAGCAAAATTAACAAGACTCTAAGCCAGGATGCACCCACGCAGCTCGGAGCCCCGTAGGCAGCAGCAAAGCTGTCAAGATTCAGGTCAGGATCCTGCCGCTGCAGCCAGAGAACCCCATGGAGAGCAGGAGTAGTAGAAGCATCTACGCAGGTCAAAATTTTACAGAGGCCCTGCTGATCTGGGGTACTCACACGGGGACATTATTAAAAGCAGCCCCGTCTTCAGAATGCAGCCAGAAAAACTCATTAATCACTGTGGAAAGCCTTGATCTCGAGATGACGGGAAGGTGGCAGGAAGATGAACAGAGATGCTTGCTTTCCATACAGAGGTAACGGGGTGAGAGAAGGAAAGCAGATATGTCAGAATCTGAAAGGTCAGGGGTAAGATTTATATTTGCCAGAATGAGCCTCCCAAGCAGCAATCAAGGTCATCATGCTCCAAAATAAGTATCTTTGGTAAGAGACCTAGTTCCTCACCTGCACACCATCCTTGGCCCCTCTGACCAGGGAGGTAGCTTGTGATATTTCTCCCTTCACTCCCCGCCAGGGGAGAGGTGGCTGTGAGATGTGGAAGGCACATGGCTGAATGGCAGATATAAGCTGAAAGGCAGGGAGAGACTGACCGGAGAACGTGAATAAGAAGAGACAATAGATTTGAATGGGAAAATGGGGCAGACAGATAAATTTAGAAAGGAGGTGGCAGTAAGGCAGGAAGAAAAGCACTGTGGCAAAAAAAAAAAAAAAAAGGCACCAAAATACTGAAGGACAATGGTGCTGCCTGTGTCAAGGTCCTGCTCCTAACATGCAGGCTCTCCCAGCCTTCACCCAGTCCCTGTGGACTTCTTTCGACATCAGCAGCTTAGGGCCAAAATGACAGACTTTGCACTCCACAACACATCAATGCAAAATACGGCTGGGGTGCAAACAGGGACTGCACTAGGATTATATATATAGAACAGTATACAACAGGAGACAGCGGTACTGCAAGAGGAGAGCCTATCGCTTACCCAGTCCCTCAAGCACCTTTGATTAGACTCGCGCAACGTCACGGCAGAAACAAAACTGCACTCTCATTTCCAGATGACTGCAGTGCCCAAAATACCCACTGCCCATCACAACACCGAAACATCACGCGGGAATCGTCCTTGCCCCAGGAAGTCCCTACTGCGAGTGCCTGTACGGGCAAGGGCGCTCGTACCCTCTGCCCATCGTCCGTGCTGATGCTTCAGCTCTGTGAGCCCACGGGTGCCCCATCTCTGTGGGCTGTGCCTTCCCCTGTCCCAGCTTGGATGATGCAGGGAAGAAATGTTTGTTGCCATGCCAAGGGAGGTTGTGGAGTCTCCTTCTCTGATCTTCAAACCTCGCTTAGACACAGTCCTGTGCCACGTGCTCTAGGTGACCCTGCATGTGCAGGGGGGTTGGACGAGATGACCCCTAGAGGTTCCTTCCAACCCTAAGCATTCTGTGATTCTGTGATTTTATGTTACGTGTTTCCCTCGCAGGCCAACATGCCTGACCATATTAATAACCCTCCTTTTAAATCAGTGCCAACAAACACAGCTCCAAGGCCTTAATACTGATTATAGCTGTGGACCCTAAACACATAGAGGAGCTGCTGAATATTCCCAGGCTCTGAAAACATTGATACCTGTGCAAATCTGGGTGTCTGAACTTCTCTGCAGTTAAATGGCAGTAATTACCCATACAAATCGCAGGCCACGTTGTAGGACTTCATTACAGAATGAGTTTCAACAGACTTGCTAATCAAGAAGTAGAGTGGTCTTGTGTTTGGGCTAGTCTCCTAAATTCCGAAATGATCAAGTTACTTTAAAGCAACAAGAATTTAATACGCTTCTTTGCTGAATGTGCATACATTCATACTTGGAAGGCACGAAGGGATGCAGTAAAACCACCCTACAAAACCCAGTTATACAACCAATGAAATGGATGGTCATGATCACTGCCAGTATAAATAACACTCTTTCAATTAATAAACAAATATAATTCAGACACAGCTGCACAGTGGGGCATAAAAGAGAATAATATCTGCTCTGCCATGAAATGACACTACGTGTTTATACTCGTGCTCATTAAATTATTCATTTATAAAGAGAAGATCTGGGTTGAAAACTTCATCTGCTTTGGAGAAAGACTAGAGAAAGTGTTTGTGCCTACAGGTGGGTGAAGCAGGTGTATGAAAAACCATGAGGAAACCTGTTGCCTGATTATTCTGAGAAAACAGCAGTGAGGACTACTATTTGCCAGGTATATTCTACATTAAATACACCAAGCCTCACTTAATACCTCATATAATATATATTTTTAAAGAGTTGTTAACTACAGCAGAGTAAATGTAAAAAGAATGTTTTAATTTTTCATGTAGAAGTAAACAACAGGGAAAATCCTGCACTGCAAGAACCAGAGGAAGCGGCACTGCTGCTTTCATTCTCCTGCTCAATACGGCACAATCTTCCTCTATATATTGCAAACGTTTGACATGCAGATGCCTAGAGCAATGCATATTTCATCCTCTGCTTAAGTTTCCGACTTCATATAGTTAGCCTACTAAATAAATTGTGGCAGCTGAGCAAGACCTGTGGCGAGGGAAGCGCAGACGGTCCCCAGCGCGAGGCCCTGCTCACGTCTCCAGGCTGCTGAGACTGCAGCCCGTGTCCTTCTCACGAGAGCATCTGGGCCAGCTAGGGCCACAGCAGAGATGGGAGCCGGGGCCTCAGCAGCTCCTGCGCTTCCCACGCCGACGCTACGCGGGACAGACCCACGGTTCACACAGGGAACGTGAAGGAACCCCGCTCCGTACTCGGTGCTGCTCCATGGGCCTGTGCTTACTCAGACTCGCACATACTCAGACGGTGGCAAGACAGCTATAAACATCTCTACTATTTATATAGACTGATGTTACATCAGGAAAGCAATAATCGCAATTGATTCCAAAACAAGAAAAGGACAAGTGTGCTTTAGGACACTTCTCATTTTAATGTAAACCCAGAAACACATGCGTATATATCACTTACTGCTACTTGACCTTAAAAACCATATGGAATGTAAGCGCAAATCCTGCAAAATAAACACTTCAAATCCCTATGACTGTTTTTCTGGAGCATCTCTTTCATCGGTAACAGACTACAAAAAAAATGCATTAACCTTAGGTATAATCTTTCCCCTTTAGATTTGGTATGGTTTTATGTAATGCAAAATTCATTTACACATGTAACAGTAAAAAGACATAATACTTCAATAAACCAGAGCTAGCGCAACACTGTTTATTAGTGGTACTCAGATTACTGCATATATCCATCTCCAGCTAGCAGCCAAAGCCAAGGATTCTGAAAACACTACTCTTGAAAGGATATTTATAATGCCATTGGATTATGATATTACTAGTATGACACTGAAAATGCTAAAAACCATTCATTGCTACACAAACACATTTTCATGCTAGATGGCAGAAGTGATTCTTGAGCAAATATATATGAAGCACTGTAACAGTGGAGGCACTGATATTTATAACTACTGCCGTGTCCTTATCATACATATGTCTGCACACACTACATTCTTGGTTGGAAAGTTTTCCTTTAAAATAAAGAGGATTTTTGAGGTTTAGCTATATAACATATCAGAAATAAGAATAGTGCACAGAGGCAAAAACACAGCAGATGTGTAATGCACGTATCTCCTTGCAAAGGGCAACTCAAAGCCTTTAAGTTAAGAAATTCACTGGCAAAAGCTGAATTTAACATCTTGTTGACAATCTGAAGATTTCCTGCAGCAATGGTCTGGTTAAAATATGCAGATAGCAGCAAATAGAACTCTTTTAGAGAGCAACCTATATCAACTGTTGCTTCAATTTGTTTTGTTTACCCGAAAGAAAAATGAGGTTATGCTGAAAAGAAAAGCAATAACAAAGTTTATTCCTTGCCGTTAAGGCACTGAACCTTTAAAATCACACTGTCACCAGGGCTAATTTCATGACTCATTTTTTTCTGGTGATGTTTACATAGATCATTACAGCTCTTTTTGGAGGTAAAGAGGTCCATACCTAAGTAACTAGTGGTGCAGTGTTTCAGTTCTACTGGTTGATGGAATTATCTGTTTCCAGCACTAGCAATATGATACTTCACAGCATTTTACAGCTGTGCTTTATTTTACATAGAATTAATGACAGCTTAATGCATGAAACAGTAAATGAACAACAAGATATATCATTCTCTTTTCTCTTGAAGAAAAATAAACTGGATATCGTGAACATATAATTCAGCTAGGGATTTTATTCCTGTTTCTTTAACTAACATCATTTTTACTCCTTCACAGGTTTCTGCTGCAAAGGTCACAAAGATCTAGACGAATTATTTCATGAAAGCTTCTCTTAAAAAAGCCACAGGGCACCAATTAGCTTAAAGCCTGTTTAAAATCTTTCTTTCTTTTTGGCATTTTGGAGTAAGAAGGCATATGCAACACCCCAAGAACAACAAGCCCTCAGATCCCGAATCCTCCTCTGTCCGGGCTTAACTGTTGCTATGCAAAAAAGTAATTTTCCAAGTCTCTATTAAAGGAAATATTTTTGGAAATAAAACACAGGTGAATACAGACAGCAAGGTAGCCTATTCAGTAGCAAAAATTCAAGGAAACTGGTATGTACCAAGAAACACCCGGTGGGGAGCTAAATATATATTCATATATTTTCTCTTTTGAAAACCTTATCACAAATAAAGCATGCATAACTATAGTACCCACAGGCATTTAAAGTTACTGGCTAAGTAAACCCCTACTTCCAAGGGCTGCTGCTCCAAAGGGAGTAAAGGTTCACAAAGAGCTCACAAGCAAAGAATTTGATTTCGCTCCGTTTTATACAGTAGGAATCACCTCTTCAAGACTAGGTAGCGAGGGAAGGGCGACGACTCGCACCAAAACCGCTGTCATTCCCAACCCCTTTCTGAGGCTGGCGGAGACGACCTCCCCGTACCTCAGACGCATGGTGGCAGCCAGCCAGCTCCACGAGTGGTGACTCAGTGTACAAGTTTACGTGGGCCCTGGAGGCTGCCACAGACAAGGGCATTAACTTTGAAGGCAGCCCCGATACCCAGACGTCGTCGTAGGAAGCACGACTACATTAAGAGGCTAGTTTGCACTTTGTGCTCGCTTCCTTCTATTTTGAACAGCTTTCGCTGCAAACGGTGCTCGTTAGATATGTGTTTTTCCTAGAGAAGTTGGGATCAATTGATGCGTAGGTCAAGTATAAGAACTTGAGTTCTTATACTTTGTTCATCAGAATGAGTTCTGATAAACACTGTAACAGTCTCAGACTCACGGATGAGGAGGCTGACATGAATCCTGTTTCATTCTACTGCTGAAGGCAATTCTAACAATAAACAAGGTTTTGGGCCAAAATTTGGCCTTTGAAAACAATACAGATATATCTATTTATATTTGCGTGTGCAAGCAAAGGATATACAGCAGTCTCCCAGCCAGGGTGGCTTTAGTTTTATTCTAAAAGCTACTTAGTATAAAACCCAGTGGATGAAACAAAGAATCCACCCAAACATGAAGGCTACAGCATCTCTGTTGGAAGAACAATAGCATATTGCTCCTCATTCCTCTTTTGCAAAAGAACCATCAAGATGGTTATTGCTCTGATCAAATTAAAGAACACTTCACAGAATTACTCTTTAAACTAATCTCTATTTAGAAATCCATCCTCATGCACCAACAGTCATAAATGCTCTAATTCAATTGTTCCGCAGAAAACATCTTGAGAAAAGAAATATTTCCATTAGCATTACAAAAGGCAATCAGTATAATTACTCACATGCACAGGGCTCAAGCTTTCAAAAGAAAGCAGTAGTCTGCTATAAATATTCTCTATTTTCCTACTAAATCCATTCTGCAACGCTATGTTTTATAACCTGGTGGCTCTCCCACCGGAGCCCGCACGATGCTAGCGAAAGCAGGATCCCATTAAGCGCGATCAGCAGCGTTCCTTTCATGCACGGCTGTGTTTTACTGGAGAGATAAAGCCCCGAAAGTCATTACCGCCAAGTGAAACTCCTCCGCCGACCCCGCGAGCGCCGGGCGCCTCACAACAAAGACGAGCGCGCTGCGGCGGCGGGCTCTGCTGCCCGCGCACCTCCGTCGGCTGGCGCGAGGCGCGCGCAGCACCTCCGTTATCTGCGCCGTGATGCAGCACCGAGGCTCCTGGGGAGAGGCGGCGGGCGAGTGGGCAGGCAGGCAGCAACGGCGCCCGCCAATAAGAGCGGCGCCGGCGCCGGCACATGCTCCCTGCGGCTGCCGCTCCGCCGCGCGCGGCCGGCTGCTCGCCTCAGCGGCGCGCGGCCCTGCCCACGCCGAGCGCCCAACGCCGAGCGCCCAACGCCACGAAACGCTGCGGCCCGGAGCCACAGCTCTGCACTCTGTGTGCGTGGGGAGAAGGGGGTCCTTAATCGGGTGCGGAAGGGTGGAATTCCAGCGGAACTGCAGCAGTTGGTAAAACGGCTCCGTCTCTGGGAGAAAAGATGCATTTAGGAGCCCGCTTTCAAATCCTGACCACTTGTAGTGGGCTGGATCTATTAGCCTGAGACACTAAGGCAGCAGCGCGTTCTCGTTTCGAGTAGGCGCATTAGCTGCACAATACGGGTTGCGCACCCCCGGCTGATTCACTTGCCACACTTGGCAGTTCAGACCTCAGGTCAAGGAGGTACCTAAATGCATAGCGACCTCACCTCCGGCCTTGAAACGTACAGGTGGGCACACACTCGGATGACCGCAGGGGTTCCTTGTGCACGGGTACTTCATATTTAACTCGGCTTTCCTGAGGGTATGGTGGAAGGCTAAGGAAATTTGTGCCATTACACAAAACAACAAAATTCACCTGGAAAATGCTTTTCACGAACAGATACTTCTGAGAAGCATGGGAAGTGAATCTTAAACACATACTGAGATTCCCTAGTTTTGTGGACTTATGTGATCTATAAGACTGTCACACATCATACCATATGCTGACAGTTTCAAAATTAATTCAGGCTACAGAGCAGCAAGAGCTTAATAATGAGAAAAAGATACTGACACCTGAAGTTTAATATTCCTTGAAGGTATATTTCAATTAATCTCTTTGATTAACGCAAATAAATAAATCATCTGAAGTTTACAGTGCTGTATGGTTTATGTAGTCCCCTAAAGCCCTACCAGGGTCAGAAGGGTTTCAGGAGCTAAGTGAGGAGGTGTCAAGTCAAACATAGGACCGATTTTTCGAGAATGCAAAGCAGCTGCTTTATGAAATCCAAAAGTTGTAACACAGAATTAGGTATATATAATGCATTCTACTGTGTAGCAAGAAAAAAGTATGCAAAGCAACATACGAGCAAGCCTCTGAATCCCATGGCAATACATCTGAGTTCCCATGCGCCTATGTCAGTGTTTTCCCTAATTCTTTGGTTTCTTATCACTAGCACCATACAATACCATGGACAGTCCAAGCATGTGGTACCAAAGGCTTATAAATATTTTTGTGCATTATACTTCAGTAGCAAAAATAGCTTGCTACTACGTAAAATGCCACTAAAGCAACACGGCTTTCATATGGTAACAGCGCAAAAAACTGTATTTATTGATAATATGCAAATGGCTGTCACAGCTTTTTTAATCTGCCGTGAAAATTGCTCACAGTTACTCCATGCTAGTAGTAGGTCTCCAATGGCCTTGATTCCCAGTCTTCTCATCCGGCTCTTGGAAAGGCTCAGACAGTGTTAAGAAATGAAAACAAGGGGGAAAAAAAAAAAAAAAAAAAAAAAGGAAAAAGCACTGTTTTAATCCAAGCCAGGAAGAAACCTTCAGCAATCAACAAGTCGTGAAGAACAGGTCCCAAAGTGACCAAGAACCTCACTCTGCCCATACGTGGGTCTCCTCCTGCGACGTCCCCGGCAGGGCCTGGCCGCTCCGGCAGGATCCCTGCAGGTTGTTTTAATGCAGCGCTGGCAGCCGTGCCTGCTGGGTGCTGCCACTTCCGAGGCTGGGCAGTGGTTCGGGTCCTCAGCGAGGACACATCTCCACCGACACCTGCAAAGTTGGCACTTCAAGGGACAGATGCCTGCTCTTCGAGCGATTCTAATGATGGGTTTGGTAGGAAACAGCCTCTTAGAGGGACTCTGTCATTTGCAGCCTGCTGTGACAAGTTATACAGGACTACATCTCCAAATAGCTTTTGTAACATACATATATAGCTAATGGTTACAAAACAAGAGTATTTAAAATAATAACAAAAAAATCCTTATGTGCTTTACAAATAAATAGATTTCACTCCAGCTAACACAACTTTTGATTTCAAATACAAAATATTACTTGGAAACAGCTACAACAGTTCCTTAATCTGATTTTGCATAATACAGTAAACATATGGAATGAAAATGGGTTGAGTAAAAGGGCTGGTGCATTTCTAACAGCAGCAGTGCGTACATTTCCAAGCGGTAGCCTTGAGAGCGGAACCAATTACCCTAATGAATATTTTACTTGGCATGATGCATTCATTAAGCTTTTGGAAGAAAGTGAGCTAAACCATTGCATAGGTATGCACTGTTAACAAAAAAAGAAAAATCTAAAGGAGTGATGTGATGCACTTTTCATATTGACACAGCTCAAAAAAGTAGGGAGCAATTTTATATTTTTTTCAACATTCCTTTCCAGAGAGATTTATCTTATTTATCTGATTTTTCTTTCTTGAAAATTTATCTTTGACTTCATAACAGTTAATTGTGCTCTTCCCCTTTCTATCAAGTACTTGCTGGACTTTGAAAAGTCTGCACCTTGGTAGAAAAATCAAAGGACCCACCATCATTCATGGAGGGAAGAGATAGAAAACACAAGCCTAAAGCGTCATTTGAACTTTTCTTAGGAGGTTAGAAATGCCGGGCTGCAAGGATGACGCCAAGTTAAACACTCGTGTATATTTTATGGGACATGGAAATTCCTTGGGCTCACCACCATCTCGGTGACAACCTTCCTCTGGGTCCTTAATAACAGGGAGAGAAGTCCCAGTACTTAAGTCATACCAAGAGTTTCTGGAAGACGACACTAAGACTGATTGCTACAGAATATTTTTATAGCATGTATACATATGATGTACTCCTGAAAAAAAAAAAAAAAAGTCCACATGTTCTAAAAGGAATTTCTGTCTTCTTGCATCTGCTGATATGTTGGCAATATCTTCATCAAGGCCCAACTGACCAAAATTTACACCATCAACCTGTCACGACTACCTCCAAGAACAGGACGAGGTGCAGTTAAGCTGTCAGTAAGGTCCGTTTCATCCCACTCCTGATGGACACTTCCAGCAAATGCAGTGAAGAAAGATCTGAAGTGGAGCCTGGAGGAGGTTAACTGCTTTGAGCACTTACACTTTGCCAGCACAACCAGATGTGCGAGAACACAATTGTTAGGATTATTCCTTAGCATTTACAAGAACACAAAAACGCCGAATTCAAATGACAGGTCATTCTGAAGACTTTAAGTCATCACCGTGAAATACGCTTCCCCTCTCACACACTACTCCAATACACCTACATCCTGATACAAACCTTCCTCTGCTCTGTAAAGTTCTTTTTTTCTCCCCTCCTCTGTGAACCTCCTCCATGCCCTCTTATCTTTCCACGCCACTTATTTTCCTCCCCTCTGCCCTTCCACAGGGCTGCTTCACTAACTCTTCCTTCTTCAACCCAGCAGTCGAGATGCACAATGACCTATGGAAAGGGAAGGCACAGTCTGCATAGCTCAGGCGTTAGTAGATGAGAACCCACCTCCCAGCCATAACTTGTGGTTGCCTAGCCAGCTGGCCAGAAGTCTCAGACACATGAAGGGATCATACTGCTCATCAATAACACTGTGAGCCTAAGAAATAGCCCTAAACAGGACCCTAGACCTCATGCAGTGAATACATCAACGATCACTACCCCACTGAACAAAAGACTGCATATGAAATGAAAATTGCTTTTTCTAAACAGCCAAGGGAGACAGAGACATTGGGAGACTGTAACAAACAGGTCCAAAAATGACAATAAATACCATAATCGATCTAAGATGCTGAAGTCATAATATGAAGAATAACAGTAGCAAATCTCATCAGTTTACAGGATACGTGAAATTAAATCTATTTTGGAACGGGCCAAAAAAGGGACTCTGCAAGTGAAGATTAATTTTTGTACTTGATATAGAAGCAAACAGGCACCAGGAGTGGCACTTGAGCTAGAAAGCTAACAGCCAAGTACAGACACATTCCCAGATCTTCCTTAGCGGAAGGGCAGGAAAACCTCAGCATACAGTATGCATACTTCCAGTGCCTCCACGTTATTAATCTTCACTGTTATTACTGGCATGTTCTCCTTCCCTCTCTAATTTTGTGTCTTTTTGACCATAACTGCATTGCTGTTACCTGTGACACACTGTCAGATGCTGAGCATATATACTGGAGATATACATAAATTGGCCTGGGAAAACTTTAAATGCAAGTTTTCGATTACAGGACAAGTGTGATTTTTTAAAAAATGCTATGCTGCAAACAGCAGCATAATAGGGAAAGAATGAAGTATAACATACCTCCCTTTGAAGGAAAAAAACTGTCAGAGTTGCTCACTTCTGTAATTATGAATGTTCTTTCAATTTCTGAGCAGAGAGTACAGCATTGTGGCTTTCTTTGATCTCATGTGATGACAATGAAGACCTATTAAGCTATTTAAAGCTTACTGTTTTTCATCCTTCAAAGTCTGTTTTCCCCTCTCTTACATCTTCTTGTGTGAGAACGTACCCAGGTTGAACCACAAGACACAACTCGAAGGAAGCCGAGCGGTGACTGCCAGGACGGGAGGTGGCTCTGCAGACAGCGCCGCGCGCAGACGCACACGCGAGAGCCGCGCCGCCGCCAGCACGCGCAGCGCGGACGCCGAGATTTCAACCTTTGAGACATCGCGTCTCCAGTCCTCACTGGCAAAGCGCTGGGTCATTCACGGTTTCAAAGCAACTCTCGGATCTCGCTAATTTGCACAGGAGTTGAAGACACGCTACGCAATGGATCCCAGAAGGGTATTAGTTCTGTATGCAAGGGCTTTGGTTAACATTTCAAGGCTAGCAAGGCTAAAGACAGCCTGCTAACCTTAAAACTTTTCAACTAGATGTAAAATAACTTTTGATTTTAATCCTGGAAGGAGTCTCAATTTACTGTCTGAAAATTGCTTCCTTTTAAGATCAGTAACTGTGACTCACTACAACCAGAAAACAATCTCACAAGAAACTAGAAGCATTTTGCTGCAACAGATGAAGAGCCTCTCTAGAAGGAGAGGCTTAATTATCTTACGGAGCAAGTCAATAGCCCTTTTATGAAAAAAATATCTTTGGGACCCTTATTCAGCAAAATGCTTCAGAACAGCAGCATCCTTGCATCTGGAGCAGCACGGAGATCGAGTGGTTGAAGTCTGTGGCACAGGTAAGATTCCAGGCCCTGCTTCCACGGCTCTTTCTGGATTTTAACAAATTCTTCTGAAATGCAAAAATACAATTCGCTTAACCAGGGCTATGAAAAAATAGTTTAAATTATAACAGATGAGTGCTCAACCCTCAGGCCTAATGAATCACATTCCTGTTGTCTTCTCCTTTCTCGACATTTCAATAGACACTCTTTCCGCATCAACTAAACCAAGAAATAACCCTACCAACATTAGCACGGGAGCTAGAGCGCTCTGAAAAGGAAAGGTAACATGCTCCAGGGGAACTTCCATATATCCTGGTGGGGGAAAATGATCTGCTTGCTTCTTTGCCTTCCCAAACCCTTCTCAGGCCCAATACAGACCGGGTCTTCCTTTCTGGTAAGACTAGAAGCCCCAGAGATACCAGACATAGAAGGGTAAGTCAGTAATAGCATAATAGCGATATCACCAATCCCCTTGTCCCTAAAACAATCGGGTACAAAAACATAGGAAACAAAAGTCAAAAGCCAAGCAGGCAGGATTAAGAAAAAGGTGAGAACCACAGCTTCTGCAGGCATTCATGAACGTTATCTCCAGCACACACTCTAATAAGGCAGTCTTTAGATAAATGAACAGATTTTTCCTTGCTCCCTAATCTTCTGTCTCATTCAGGGTCTACAAAAGAGCAGGCTTCAAAGATAGCCAGCAAATAAAGCAGATACGGATATTTTCAAAGCAAATTCCAGCACCTTGTAGTCAAAACATAACCAGCATAACCACAGTAAAAGCTCTGGTAGTAAAGGGAAACACTGGAAAGTTTCTAAGTTTCCCAAGAGTTTAGTGCTGATTGCACTGTACATATTCTTCATGTCTGATAACAGAAGCCCCATTTTATGGCACTTAAATGCCATAATTTCTTTGCCAAGTGGAACTATCACATACAATCCCACCAGATCCCACCCACTAGCTTAAACATCTGTAATTGGAAGGACTGAAGGAAAGCAGTGTAAGTAACCAGGCACCTGATTTTCACACTGATCAGTTCAGCACATAAGTCAGTGTGTGCATGTCTAACCTTCAAAAACTAGCCATTTATTCCTTTAAAGTATTCGGGTTATTCCGAGTACTTACAACTGCCCCATTTGAAAAATTTTCTATATGTTTCATTATAAACAAATTGAAACAATTTTGAAATACTGACGTTGAGAAGAATTTAGAAGGTTCATTTTCTCTTCACATGCTTGGAATATAATCACCTCCTGTGGTAAGTTAGTAAAGTACTTCTGGAAACAGTAACTTGTACTACTGCTTTACATTTTATATCAAAACAATGAGATAAAAAAAAGAAAAAAGCAAATCTGGTGTCTGTGTGTGTTGTTCTTGTTTGTTTGCTTGGTTAACGACTCTTCATGCTAGGATAAAGCAGTAACTACATTCAGAAAACTCTTCACTCACTCAACACGTGGGATTTAACTTGCATATCTGAGATTGCATGAAGGAGAAGCCTGAAAATTGTTTTACCTTTTACAGTAGTCACAGAATTTTAGGCTTTTGCATACACACTTCTCCAGCTCCAAAACTAACAAAAGAGAGGAGCTGGAGAGTCAGAGATTCCTTCAAGTCCTTCCGGCCAGGTTGTATGCTAGAATATCTCCCCTCTCATGCCACTTCTCTAGCTTTCCTGCAGCAGAAGACTGAATTAATGTTTGACAGAACTTGCAGATAGCTTGCTCAAGTAAATAAAAATGCAAAGAGAAAGAAGCATGAAGCCCAGTCAACTATGGATATGCTAGATGGGCTAGAGAGAAAAAGTACATGAAATCTGTAGAAGCTGGTAGTGGTGACAGCATTTGATAAGTTTGCTCTGTCAAAACAGCAAAAAAAGCAAACAAACAAAACAACACACACAAAAGAACAAGACCACACCAAAAAATGAAATAAGTATGTGCTCAAAAGAAGGGAGCAAAAAATGCCACACCTAAGATGTATTAGGAGGCAGCAAACCCCAGAAAACAGTAAGCCTCCTAGATGGTAGCACCTCCTTGCTCACCACAGCAGCTTTCAAGACTGCTAGGCTGCAGTTTTCCAAGCTTGTGAGGAGAAAAAGCAAAAGAAAACACAAAACAAAAATGCCATTGTTGTATGTTATTTACATCTTGCTACTTTAAGTACTCGGGCAAACTTACCCGCACGCATGCAGCCGGCTGCCTGCCTAGCAGCAATACATGCAGCAGCAGCTAACACTTGCCAACTGTAGCAGTGTGGACAGATTTTTTTTTTTTTTTTAAACACAGATAACTAGCTTTAATTTGCACAGTTCCCAAGGCAGCCAGATGGAAAAACAGTATTGATTCCTTTTCTGAACCTTTGCAAGTCAGCAGCTCGATCCAACAGCAAGTGAAGGCAGCAGACACACTGACCCATGGTTAAGGACTACAGTTTCCAGCACACAGTAGTTTCTTAGTGGAGCAGAAAAGTAGCTAAGGCTATTTTTTTTAATATGTAATTTAAGCCACCTTGTAACCTGTGACATGTCAAGGTTAAGTATTTTCTGTTTGATGTTATGGGAAAGAGAAGCCAAGGGCCTAGAGAGACTAGTGGTGAGAACACATCCCAGGGTGTTTTTTATTTTTCTAAACAAATTAAACTCACTGTTATTTTCTCAGCTGAGAAAGTGAAGAAAGAAACAGGGATAAGAAGATAGTACACAACTAAATACAGGTATAGTTACCTGACATTTTAGATAAAACAGTGAGTCATCTCAGTATTCATGCTAGGATTAAAGCATTCAAACATTAGAGACTGCTGGTGTGCAATCTGTAACAGAAGGGAAGACTATCAAACACATATCCAGACCACATCTTACAGACCCTTGCCCTGACCCAAGATAACTCAGGTTTTACTTTGTATGAGGAATCCATTTTGTTCTTCATACAAAACTTTTAACTTGAGGAGCTATTATCTGTTTGAAGAGGCTCAAAACATTGACCCAACAAAATGCGATCATCATTCAAGACTCTACACAAACATCATCATTATCTTAATACTGAAATTTAAAACTTGCCTGTGACTAAAATATGTAAATGAGTGTACTGATTTGCAAAGATCATTAACAATCATTCAGGAAAAGTGTGATTTAATACTTCTAATTTTATCTTATAATCTAACTTACAAAATAAATAAAACATATTTAGATGAGTCAACATTTTCATCAAATGCTGCCTGTCGTTGTGAAAACCCAGGTGAATGCACATTGCAAAAGACTTTGTGAAGAACTACATTATCAAGATGTAGCTCAACACAGCCAGCGCCAACCTCAGATGGCAAATCCAGGCTTACCCGTTTCTCTGAACCTCTTTGTTGTTCTTCCATGTTCTGCTAATGAATCTGACAGACAAAGGTCTGTGGAGGGCATAAGTCTACTGGACAAATCCACAGGTAACTACATTCTATTAGCACTGATGCAAGCACAAGGCTCAAGTTTGGATGTCAGAATGATCTAGTGTTAATGACGTGTAACTCTGGATGGAGATAACGTATATCACACTGAAGTGATGGAATAATTTTTGGCTGAGGTCATGTTTCTACACTAGCTCTGCTCACAGCGTGCTTATCAAACAGCTTGTTATGACACGGGAGAAAATACTTTCATGTCACTGAAAGCCAACAGCACCTAACTTGATATGAAGGAATGTTACAAAATGTGGCTTTAAAAGGTGGCAGTAATGAGACATGTTTGTTTTTGTTTTTGCTTTTTAAAGAAAATTAAACACTAGCATCTAATGCATAAACATCCCCCCTTTCTTTTGCTTATAGATCGGCAAAAGGTTTTGAAGATGTCAGCACATACAAAAAAAAAAGATGCATATTTAGGTTTCAGATTGTATATTTATGCTAAATAAAGAAATCTATTAACTCCTGGGGGTAACAAGCTCTTCTCAGACCATGGTGTAAGGCTTTAGGGACACTAATAAGAAAATAAAATTAAAATCAACTACTAAAGAGTTCACTGAAAAATGTTTTATTACTTTAAAGAGGGTTGAGTATTGAAACTTGGAGGAAAAAACTGTTCCCATTCAATACATTGTTTAAGAAACTCCAGAAAGTCTCAAAGGAAACAAACAGATGAAGCAAGATATTTGAACAGGCCTGAGTGGAAACACTTCATTTTATCGCATAGCGGGTAATTCTGGATACTGTTACAATGACAAGCACCATGTCCTCAGCTACCCCTGCAGAAGGGGAAGGGTTTTGACAAACAGCCCTTTTTGGCGGCCGGAGTCTGGTAAACCCTGGCGGGACAGCCCCGCTACTGGTAACCACTACGGCACGAGTTCAGGAGCACAGAGGTCCTGCCTCTCTTTGATTTCTCTCTCGTGACTTGTTTTTAAGATTCTTCTTCACAAATAAAAGAAAAAAAAAAACTGGTTAACAATCTAGGTGAAAACTTTATCGTCTGGATAAAGCTGGAAAATGAGTCCACTAGAGAAATAAGCAGAATTCCTCACTCAAAAAAAAAAAAAAAAAAAAAAAAAAAAAAAGCGGGGGAGAATTTGCATATCCTCTATATCTTCTAGGAGAGCAAGCTTTGTAATCACAGCTGAAGGAAAACATGAACAAGCCCTTTGTGCTCATCAACACACTTTTTCCTCTCGAACCATCTTTTTGCTCTCAAACCATTTTTCCATAAGATCTGAATGCAGAAACGCAGGTCTGTACAAGAAGATGCAGAAGGCACAGGATCCCCTTACGCACGGACCAGCTTCCAACAGTGAGGGCCAAAGGCCTTCTACAATGCAGGCAAAAGGATGCTAAAAATACAGTTTATTTTTTTTTCTACAGTTAAGGACCTTCATCTGACAATATCCCAGAGGAAGCGGGAGGCACCAAATGCAGAGACACTACCAAAGAAGTGGTCACGCTGTGGTGAATCAGTGTTTGCAAAGCTACTGCTTGTGTAATTTGCCCAAAAGTCTGAGACTTGAGTTGGGCAGAATTCCTGCATTTGACTTCAAAACAGAGGCACTTTCTTATATTTTTAGGGATGTGACTATATATAGGTAGTTATGTTTGTCTAACATACCTAAGGAATGGGAGTTGCTGAACTGAAGACCTCATTCTAGACCTCAGGCACACAGTTACAGAACATTTTTGAAGTTAGAAAATACAAAAAAAAAAAAAAAAGAAATTAGGATAAAACGCAATATTTACAACTTATCAAAATTATACTGGCCTAGATTAGTGCAGCATCTTTCTTTGCAACCTATTTTCCAAGGTAATGGCACTGCAATAAGTCTAGTATCTAGACTCTAGCAAAACTTTTGTGCAAGGCTACAGGAAAAGTTATCACTTCAGATGGAAGAGGGGCAGCAGAAGTGGCAAAAGCACTATAAATAAGGCTGAATCACTACAAGCAAAGGACAAGAAAATGTTTTTTTTAAAAAATCCACACTCCTACATCAAGGAAATTAAGGTGGCACCAATGTTACTTTACATTTTTATAAAATATGCTGCAAATTGGAAGTGTGCGCTGATTAGACTTCTATTGATAAGACTTTAGGGAGAACTAACTCCAGGCACCAGTAGGGACTAGGGGCTGACCTGCTGGAAAGTAGCTCCACAGAGAGGGATTTGGGAGTCCTGGTTGACAACAGGTTAACCATGAGGCAGCAATGTGCCCTCGTGGCTAAGAAGGCCAATGGGATCCTGGCCTGAACAAGAGGAGCGTTGCCAGCAGGTTGAGGGAGGGGATCCTGCCCCTCTGCTCAGCTCTGGTGAGGCCGAAGCCTGGAGTATTGGGTGCAGTTCTGGGCTCCCCAGTCCCCATGAGGGACGTGGAGCTTCTAGAGAGGGTCCAGCAGAAAGTGACAAAGATGAAGTACTGCAGTATCTCCCATTAGAGGCTGAGAGCTGGGCCTGCTTAGCCTAGAGAAGAGATTGTGAGGGGATCTTACTGGTGTGTACAAATATCTTACGGGAGAGGGTCAGGATGGGCCTAGACCATTTTCAGTGGCGGCCAGAGGTGGGACAAGAGGCATCGGGCACGAACACAAACACAGGAAGCTCTGCCTGAGTACAAGGAAAACCTTCTTGACTGTGAGGATGACAGAGCACCGGAACAAGCTGCCCAGTTAGGTATGGAGTCCCCTTCTCTGGAGGTATCTGGAGGCAATCTTGGCCAACATGCAGACCCTGCCTGAGCAGGGGGTGCACCAGATCTCCAGAGCTCCCTCCCAACCTCAACTATTCCACCAAACGGCAAGGCATCATCAACACAGAGCGGGACTGAAGCCCCCCACTGAAACAAACCTCAAGTAACCTCAAGAATTAGAGTGACGGAAATGTAGCAACAAAGACTGCAAGGTTAGGCACTTTCACAACAGTAATCAAAAACTCTACTAAAAAATGGCAGAGTCATCAGTTGGAAATGAGGGATGAATAAAGAGCTGGGTGCGTGAGTCAGGCACAAACGACTAGGAGGCTCTGCTCTGATGCCATCTGTGATACAGGCC
Organism: Tinamus guttatus; assembly: GCF_059628265.1. Taxonomy (NCBI): domain Eukaryota; kingdom Metazoa; phylum Chordata; class Aves; order Tinamiformes; family Tinamidae; genus Tinamus; species Tinamus guttatus. The sequence goes on along the minus strand of NW_028288590.1, from coordinate 2,775,882 downwards.
TCAGGCTAAGGGAAGAGAAGAGCACAATACAAATGACCAACTCGTCGTAAGCTGGAGATACAAAATCTTTTTCCTCCAGAGAAAAACAGAACATTTAGAACAGAAAAAATAGAAGTTTACCAGAAATTTAAAAGCACCTTTTCTAGTAGGCCTCAACTTCCAGAGCTTCATCATCGGACAATGAAGATTCCAACTTGCTCCTTTCAGATGTGCACATGCAATGTTGTAAATAAAACCATGTTGTAAATAAAAGTACTATATTCACCGTCATTTCTGCTTTGAATCGGAGGGACAGGACTCTAAAAATGAAGTGGTTGTTTCTTTCACCCCATGTTTTGAGGAAAGAATGGGTTTTTGTTTGTTTGTTTTTCCCCAACTCATAAGAAAACACCCATCGAGCCTGGGTCACATACCTAATGATGTAGGTTGCATTACGTGCAGCATAACCAGTAAGATAACGAATATCTCCACTGACACTCTTTTGTATAGGAGCACATTCTTATTTTCACACCATGCAACAACTGCAGCACATAGTGTAAGAAAAACTAGTGCCAGTAGAGGGAGGCAACTGCTCTTCAGGCAACAGATCGTGACATTCCTCGCTGCACAGTAGGAAGCCAGCGAGTTTGTTTTTGTGGAAGTGAACTCACCCCTCAGCCATTGTGCAAGTGTGGCTTTAAATCAAGCTGTAATTAGATTTTGCTGTATTTAACAAAACCCCTCTTGTTGCTCCTCTTTTCCAGCTCTAGACAGGAAATAAAAGCACTCAGAAAAAAAAAGAGAAAGAAAGTTTATGTCTTTTCCTTGAGCATGTTCTGGCACACATGCAAGAGTAAGTACAAAACACAAAGCTATAAACTTAGAGGGGACACAACCCTCACACTGCATAGGAACACAAAGGTCTCTCAGCTGGCCCATGTTAAACACAACCTTGCATTTATCAATATTCTGTTTCATTGCAGTAATACAGTTAAGAATACTAAGAGTCTAACACTCAGAGTCTAGCTGTTCCTCATAGATTTAACTTACTTGGCAGGAAACAAGTGCAAATCATCTGCTCAGGACTTAGGCAAACTAAGACTGACACGTATTCATTTTAGGTCAGATCTTTTCTTTCCTTCTTAGCTATTTTGCACATAACATTTCCATTTTTAAACTAAATTCTTTTATCCCTGCCATTCTTTGGTCACACAGGTACTCCTAAAATTTAACTGCTAGAGTTTTCTTCAAATTCACTTTTTGCTGCAGCATGTGCCGTACCGAGTGGCTTTGTTTTTCTGGCTGATTTTTTTTTTTTTAAATGAACAAGCTAAACTACACTGTGACATAAGTAACTGCATAGCAAATGGCATCCATCCCCTCCGAGTAAAGTTTCAATAGCTCCAAAGCTTAAAGTATTTTACAAAGGTGGAGACAATAGCGGATTCAGAGGTAACCCCCTGGAAGAAAGGCAAAGAGAGGGGCCCAAGGCCACTAACATGAGCTAGGAACTGATCACAGAACAAAAAGTTTCCCTCCTTAATCCAGCCCCTAAGTGCCAGGGAATACTGCTTCCCAGTGACTCAAAACCTATTCACAATTATCTAGTCTTCTAAAAGTTTCAGGATACTTAAAGGAAGGGAGATTAACTGCTAATTACTAACATACAATCATTGCTCAGGGTATAATTATTCATTTATTTACTTAAGTTATCAATTCTCCTTTTAGGAAAGTTTGATAACTTGCCTTTGAAATTTCTTGTTAAAACAAAAAAAACATAAATAAATAAAATCACAGATGCCCAAATACATATTTCCATACAAGTTTTCTGTTAAGTTGCTAGTCTTAAGAGAGTTGAGCTTTTTTTTCTTCAATAAAGAGAACTTAAAGGATAACCAATCTCTGAAAACAAAAAGTCACCTTTTGCATTGATCTTCTTTCTCTAAAAGGTTCAGGGGGCATGGAGGAGTTTAAAGGTTATTTGTAGAGTATCAATTGATTTTTTGGTGTTTTTAAAGCACCTGAGAAAAGCATTAAAATGCTTAAGACTATGAAAATATGACAAGAGCCTGAAATAAATAAGATTGTGTAGTCGAGAAGAGCAGACAAGGGAAAAGGCTACATTTAGTTATTAAAAATGCAGATTTAAATGCCCATAAATATATATAAACAACTTTTAGGCTATCAATTTAATTATTTTTGCCACAGGAAGTCAATAAGACTAGTATTTTAACAAGATTTTTTTTAATAAAGAGGATATTTACACAAGTATATTAATCAAAGCAAACAATACTGGAACTGATATTAAACTGACTGGTTTGCAGTTTAATCTCTAAATGGAAAGACAAAACAACTATTGAGTGGGTAATCCCACACCTGTGGGGGACTAATATTTACTTTTGAAATATCTGATAGTAGCTCTTCTATGGCAAAAGATAATGAAGTCTTGTTCAGCACCACTCCAAAACAATACAAAAATTCCTATTAAATGTGCAGAATTCAAACTGTGAATGAGCTGAGCAAAGGATCACATTTAACACTCTCTCAGCTTACTCATAGTTAAAAACACCATTTTGAAATGGTATGAATGAATGGAATGAATGGTAATAAAAAGTATCCCATGTGCAAGAAACATAAGCATTTGCCATAACTAGACTACAGTCACACTTATTTTCTATCGAGCCTTTCAATCTTTCACCCTTATAGGCTGAGAGGTTTCTCGTTTCCTAGAGTCTGAAAATTGGCACAACAGGGCAGTGATCCACAGCTGCATGCAACACCAAGATCTATGTCTAACCAAGCCAAGAACTCAAAAATAAATAAATGAATAAAGGTGAGGGGATCCAACAGGGCCACAGCCTTATTGGCTACAGAACTACAGCTCGGAAAGGGAAGTCTCGACACCAGCTCCAAGGTGGAGGCACACAGTGGGATTCGCCTGATCTTATGTAAGTTTCCTAGCAGCAACTCTGCATCCTCCAGACAGCGTTCTGTTTCCCCAAGGATTCAAATTTCAAACCGTCCTTAAAATAAAGTAGCAATTAGCTATGTTTGGCAAAGCTGGAACTATGAGGACAACATGAATGGCCAAAACAGTTTGACTTGACAGGAAAGGCTAAATTTTGAGTTAGATTAAAAATAAGAGATGACATACTCAAAATATCTTAAAGACTACCATTTTGGGGTCATTCCCTGTATTTTTAACCATAACTTGTGAACTGAAAAGCAGGCATAAGTAGTATGCCATGACAGCATTTCATTTGAGATTATGCTCTGCAAAAAATCAATGCCTTCTCACCCTTTGCACTATTTTGCTAGTCTGAGAATGCCATTTGTGCTTACTGGCCCATTGACAACCCAAGTTGAGGTGTAGGGAAAGCATAGGGGGAAATAAAGCAGAAAGGAAACTAAGTGCTAGACCTTTCATGCTAGCAAGAATTTTACAAGAGTCAAACTAAAGACTTAATCGAGTAAACACCGATAAAATGTGCCAGCCTGTTTGCTGAAGCTACTGTGTCTCAGTTGCAGATAGAGACACAGCAGGAATGGTTGAAAATAGGAAGAATCTCACAAAAATGGAAAGAAAATAACATCTCTTTTCTTCTAAAGATCTATGTGTTGTCTTTTATAACACCCTTCCTTTAAGAAGTGTTAATGGGTAATACCTCAAGTAACTTGATAGTTATTCGCAAAACAGCAGATGCAGAGAAAAGAAATTTATCACTCTATAAGCATCAATGATCCAGATAGGTCACTCTGTCAAGCTCAAATATCTACAGACTTCTGTAAAATACATTTTTTTGAAACCGTATTGAACTTCAGGCCTATAAATCTGATACTTTCACTATTTTCCTCGAGTTAATTAAGCTTTGTTAGAATTTGTTAATTTGGATTAATGTAATTCTACATGAAGCCTCACCCCGACAGCCTTCTAACCCAAAATAATGCAACGATCAGCAACACTGCTATATTAATGGTATTCAGTTTCCCTTGTTCATCCTCTCCAAGAACCTCAAAGCAAACAGAAACAATTCAAGACTATTACTATAGCCCCTGCTCCCCTTTACCACCCCACTTTGAGCCAGCCCTGGGAGAAGGCCCTCAATCCTGCCTCTCATTTTTGGCATCTCTAGCAAAGGTCTGCACAAGCCACCCAATTCCCTCCCTACATAGGACATCTCCTCACAGCTTTCGTTCACTCGAAGAGCATTAAGCAGGTGAGAGAGTGAACAGTCTGATCCACACACCTTCGCTATTTGAGAAATGGAATAAAATAAATAAATAAAACACTCTTGGAAAGATTACATGCATTCTGCAGCTTGCTAGAAACAAGTATCTGCTCAGGCGATTCCTCATGGTAAAAGTGAGCACAACTAGCAGGCAGACCAACAACTGGGGACCTTCACAGGAAGCAGTCATCACTGGGCAGAAGGGTTGCTTAAGCAGGGCAGAAATCTCCTTTTGGGGGAAAATATGAAGGAAAGAAACACTAACTGTCCTTTATAGCTCCAAGTTTAAATAAGATCAAACAGCGGGGGCAGAAGGGAGTAAGAAAGGAAATAAAGCCATAAAAGTGGGTGTACTGTGAAAACCTGCATTCAGTTTTGCTTCTTCGGCGGGGGGAAGGGAGAGAACAGTTCCAGGGTTTTTTTCAGAGCTAGTCAAAATTACCCTGTTGCATCTTTACCTTCCTGAGCAGAAGAGAGAGGGAAGAGAGGTCACATTCACGGTCTAGGCTCCTCGTGCACAGAGGGCAGGACAAGGCTCACTCCTAATGCACCAGCAATAGGGAAGGCTGTGAGCTGGCTTTTAGAATGAGGGAGAAAATCCACTGCTGAAAGGCACACAGTGGCTGGTATCACTGCTACAAAATTTGAGGTACTTGAACTCAGGAAATGAAAAGAATATTGAACAATCCGAGGGAAAAAAAGAAATCATCATATGCAGACTGAACTTCCCATTCTGAAACTCTGATCAAGAATCAGTGGAAAGAAAGTAGAGAAAAGCTACGAATAAAATCCAGCACCAAAAGATCTCAGACATACAGCGATGCCCAAATAAATCAAAATCATTGTTCACATTTGAACATAGCTGGATCTCAGCTGAGGAGGCAGCTTCCACGGCAGCACCTTAAAGCTGTATCGATTTCTACACAAGCAAAGGCACCATAAATCTGCTTGAACAGCATTGCGTCATTCTTTTGGTTGGCTTTAAAAAAGTAAATTAAATGTTTTCCATTAGTACAGTAAAGAAGCTATACAATTTTGTTTTTATTTCAAATGCAGTCTCAAGTTACGGAACACTTGAGCTAACTCTGTGGCAAGAACTACATGTTTCATATTTGTAAAGCCAGTAATTCGTGCTTATGTGAAACCAGATGTGTACACTGCACAGTTCCCAGGCTTTTTTAAAATATTGCTGTTGACCAAAAAAAAAGAGACTTCTCAATTAAATCCTGGAGTATACTGAAGCAAAAAACAAGACTCGTTTTGGAGGGGGGCTGGAAGACAGGCAAAGAGGAGGGCAAAGGCAGCGTGAGCAAAAAGCTACCAGAAAAACAAACAAAGCAAAAAAAAAAAAAATTAGCATCATGTGAGCAGAGCTGGAGTACAAAAAAGTGCACAGTTCTGAGAAGTAATAAGCATAATATTACTCCAGGTAACAAGAACTCCTTGATCAATTATTCATCTAATTTACAACAACAATCACAGCCGCAATGAAAAAAAATTCTAGGACAAATAGTAATAATAAAAAAATCTTCACATCTATGAAGTGCCCTTGATTTTCACGAGAACATTTGGCTGTCTCATATCATGTGTTTCTGGTTTAGCAACACAGCCCTCCAAGAAAGGGAAAAAGAGACAGAAAGACAGAACGGACTGATTTGGAAGAAGAAACAGCCTTCAAGACTATTTCCATCCCATACACTATGCATCAAAAAACTTGCAGTCTCTAGCCTTTGTACTTGAGATACACCCCATCTTTAGCTATAGCCATGCACCCTTAGAGGATTATGCAGATGCCTTCTACAAGGCCTTCGCTAACATGCAAAGTTTCACTTTTTAAGAGTATTGAGAAGGCTGTATTTCTTTTTAGTGCATGGACATTTCAGCATGCATTGATTCACATAGCCCTGAAGTAAATGCAAAAAGGGAAACATTAGGAGAAAAAAAATACTTGGTTTTGGCAGGGGGTTCAGCTTGAAATTGCTGAATAATAATAGTTTTTTTCTGCTCTACTACAGTTTCAGTACAACATCCTTTAGTTATTCAAGAATGATTTTGCTCCTGGACTGAAGAAACTCAATCAAAATTTAATGCAAAGGGGTTGGAGAGAGGTAAGGGGAATGGTGTAAGAAGGGGATAGGTTGACCTAAGCCATTCTTGCTGATGATGCACACAGGTTGGTAGACTCATTTTTAAAAGGCTCATGTTTAATCTTGGAGAAACGAGTGGAAAACTATCTCAAGTACTTCTCACTTTTTTCAGCCAACTCTGTACACAAGTTCAATTAATCTTCTCAGGGTGAAAGAGAGATTCTGCATATATCAATAGCACATTCAAAACCCCGGCTTGCAATAAAGCTGTAGTATGGCCACATCTCCCAAAACGTCTGCCTGAACTGCAACATCTTGGGATCCCATTTCTTCCTCATGCTTCAGTACTTATCCTTTAAAAGCAGAAATGGGCTCCGGATGACCAGACTAAGGAATAACTAAAGCATTATGAGCAGATATGCATCTTATACAAACTTCATTCTTCTCCTGTCACTGAAAGCATCTTATGGCACTTCCCATAATTTTGTGGCCACTAGAAGGGAGTTCTGAATTCAGTACTTATAAGGAGGTACATTTGCAAAAAAAGAGCGCACTGTAGAGTTCAGAAACAGTCTGTTCCCATGTCAACAAGGCACTATGGATTTATCTTTCCACCAGCTTTATCAGGACTACTACTTGTTCTAGCCTAGAACATAACTGTTTTCTTTCCTCCAGCTTTTGCTAGGACATTTATACTGGGTGGCAAGCAACAACCCTCTCAAGAGAGGAAAAAAGCCCAGGGATGCCTTTTTGTGCTTATTTAGTAAGAAATTAAAAAAAAAAGAAATTAAGTCATCACAGAATCATAGAATGCTTAAGGTTGGAAGGGACCTCTAGGGGTCATCTAGTCCAACCCCCCTGCACACGCAGGTCACCTAGAGCATGTCGCACAGGACTGCATCCAAGCGGGTTTTGAAGATCTCCAGAGAAGGAGACTCCACAACCTCTCTGGGCAGCCTGTTCCAGTGCTCTGTCACCCTCACTGTTACGAAATTTTTCCTTAAGTTCCTGTGGAACTTTTGGTGCTTCAGTTTCCGGCCATTTCCTCTAGTCCTGTCAGTGGCCACCACTGAAAAGAGGCCAGCACCATCCTCCTCACTGCCACCCTTGAGGTATTTATATACACTGATTAGATCCCCTCTCAGCCTTCTCTTCTCCAGGCTGAACAGGCCCAGCTCCCTCAGCCTCTCCTCATAGGGCAGATGTTCCAGGCCCCTGATCATCCTTGTGGCCCTGCGCTGGACTCTCTCCAGCAGCTCCACATCCCTCTTGTACTGTGGAGCCCAGAACTGGACACAATACTCCAGATGTGGCCTCACCAGGGCTGAGTAGAGGGGCAGGATCACCTCCCTCGACCTGCTGGAGATGCTAATATATATATAAAAAATATATATCCTCATCTTACAACCACTTCAACACACTTGAAAAAACCAAACTCTTACCTGGATTTCTCAGTCCCAGCTGGGACTGCCTGGTGTATTGGGAGGCCTTCACCTTCGGCAGAAGTTTTCGACAGGAGAGTCGCTCCTAGAGGCAGCTCTCGCCCAGAAGCTCTCGGAGCCTCTTTGCAGCAGGGCCTGGAGGGCGACAGAGCAGGGAGGGAGGCATTCAGCTCCACTCTTACGTGCCATCAAAACCACAGCTGAGGAGCTCTGTTGGTTGGATCTGCCAGCTCAAACGATGGGAGAGCAACTTTCCGAAGCCAGAAGCACACGGCCTCCTTTGGAGGCCAAAGGGCTGCAAGGGGAAACTTAGCGACACCAGCCAAGCGCTCGATCTGCTCCAAATTCCTCCCTCGTTTGCACTACGAGTCCTCATGGAAAAAACGTCAAGCCTTGAAATTCAACAGGCTGAAATTTAACCTGAAGGTGGGCATTTCTCTCCTGCTCTGAGAGTACAAGGCTGCCGAGGGAAGAGCAGAGGGGTCAAGGCACCATGTCCCGTGGGGCACCCGTGTGCTGCACCACTGCAGGCCAGGGCTTTACCTGCCTTCCCCCAGCTCGCTAAATATACTTAAATAAACTTTCTCTTGCCGAGAAAGACTTCAATTGCGCCCACCCCACACCTCTAAATCAGAGGAGACGGATAACACAGAAGCTGCCTTCCCAAAATGAATGACATTAATAGCTTCTTTTTATGTGCAAAACATCCATAAAAGATTTATTAGGTTAAAAGATGTGACCTAAATATATATTTAGGTTTAGACTCTTTTTCTCAACATGCCACCTGGGGTAAGACCTGCTCTAATTACTATACACTAAAAAGAAAAGCATTCAAATACCCAGTTTTTCTAGGGTTTGGCTTTATTCAACAGGACAGGCTCAAGCACCTTTACTAGCACAAGCAGATGGCACAGCAGCTTCTTTTAAATATTTGGAAGTGATTTTAATTTACTAAACACTGTGATTCACTCAAAAACCAGGACTGCAAACAGGATGACGACTACGCAATAAAACACGGAATTTCTATGCTAAAAATTGCTAAAATATTTGCAGAAACTGTTTAAACATGAATTCAAAGTAACAGTTACCTCCCAGAGTCAACGCGCAGAGCAGCAACATTTGTCAGTGGTTATTTCACCTTCCCTGTCCCTGCAGCCCAACACGCCAATCTGGGGGGAATCTGCCCAAGTTTGGGTCTCGACACTAGCACACATAAGACGGCTGGTTCACTGGCTGTGAAGACTGCGTTGCACGGGTACACGGATTTTAGCACAGATCTGCTTGGAGATTCGCTAGGTTTGGAATAGCAGCACAACAGAAACAAGGAACAAAGGAATTCAGAGACAGATGGGAGCTGCCTCGTGTGTGATCACAAATGAGAAGCAATAACAAGAGAAACATGAAGGCATAAGCACACGCAAACAGACGTCGCTTTATAGCTACTCAGTTATCATGGGACTACCATAGCACTACTCTACTTGATATCAAAGCAAAAATTAAAAGTTATAATACTAAGTAATAAGTGATAGAAAAAAAACAGAAAAGTTCTCCAGCCTTTATTTGCTTAGTACAAAGTTCAACCATAAATTTCCAAATAGAAATACACTCTTATCTGCTATTATTATTCTGACATTTCAGATCACTACTTCAAGCAGCAATTCCAAACTGAAACTCTTCTAAGCCTGAAAACTAAAGCAACTTTGCAGAGAGAGGACGGCAGGAAGTCAGTTTAAGATCTCAGTAGATTCATATTTGACAAGTGAAAAAAAAAAAAAAAAGTTCTTTGAGTGTAGCTAGCATGGTCCAGTCAATGTTTCCTGGCCTACAGCTTGTTCAAGTACTTTTATCTCCAAACTGAGTGACAAATACTGCAAATATCAATGTCTTACTGCAGCACAGAAGACACCTCCAAAATCCCTAGAGGCACTAAGCCCTGCATGCAGTAACTGATTAAAGAGATTAAAAAAAAAAAAAGTGACTTAATAGTGCAGAAAATAAGAGGTTTGTCTTCTCATGCAGGAAAATGTTCAGCTTCCCAGGCCAACTCCTCCCCGCTTCTGCCCTGCTTGAAACCAGAGCCCTGCGTTTTCTGTATCTTCTGCAAGTGAAGGTTGCCCTTTTAGCGTCTGCAAAGACTGGTGGTTATAGTTCCCATACTTGTATCCAGAGCTGTGGTAACTCAATCACTGAATTAAATATAGGCCTGTTTTAAAAAGTATATGTGTGTGTGAATAAACAATGTAAAGCACAGGCAGTTGTTAGTCAGTTACTCTGAGAATTGTGCTTCAGAATTACCTTTAGGAAATTTCTTTTGTACTTATGGACCACATCTTGAGTTTTAGCCTTTTAGCCTTAAAAATGTGGAGCCTTTCCAGACATACACTGTCACCTGCTTCACTGCCCAATATCAACAGGTCTTGGATGCTCTTTTTGAGAAGAGTTTTCAGTGTTTTTCAGAATGAATATCCTCATTTGCCATGCTCCTCCCTCAACTCAAAGTCTACAGAAGAAACCAAAGTTTTAGCACTTACAAAAAGACAGCTCTCGAGGAAGACAAGCCGAATCTAATTTGGAAGGATCAGTGAATGAATGAATGGACTCCTTATTCTAAAAATCCCAAAGGCTCCTGACTAAGCCTTCAAACCACACTCGAGCCTACCCTGAGGTTTCCATAATCTAAACGTAAGTCCTTAAAAATGTAGTATTTCTTGACAACGAAATAAGCTGATACTGAAACTCAGCAGCAGATGATTAAACATTTGATAACTTGATGCTTTGATAAGGTGCTACCTTAGTCACTGTCACTTGGAAGAAAGAGAAGCCAAGAAGCTATACCCAGACAGCTGGAAACAGCTAACTACTCAGATAAATAGGATATGCTTCTTATGTCAAAAGAGGTATGAATGCCTTCTGCAGCTAAACGGATCCTTAGAGAGAATATCATCCTGCATAGCACAGTACTGCAGACCTGAGCAGATAGTTAGAAACAAGGAACTGTTTGCCAATGGATATTATGTCAAAAAGATGTGGTCTGACTACTCCATACCCTAAATTTTCACAGGCAGGAATGCTGACTCACTACTCTTATACCTCTATGCCTCTTTCAGGCAAAAAAAAACCCCTCAAATATAAATTAGAATGTGTAATCAATTTAGGAAACATAATTTTCAGAAAACATTAATTACTGGAGGGAGTTAGGAAGGTACCACCACATCTGCTAATTCTGGCGGGTTCTACTCCTGCACGTGGACGACTTTCTTAAAAATAACAACCAAACAGAAAGGCCTGCTCATCTCTCTGTTTTAAATCAATGAAAAGACAGAAGTTAAACAAAAAAAACACCCACCCCCAAGTCAGTCTTCCCACAATTAATTATTGCATGTTCACGCTTCACACAGTATTATTAAACGTATAACTTCACACTAGATATGTTATCAAACCTAGGCATACACATCTTTAATACAGCAAGTTTTACTGCTGAATTAGGAACCTTGACAACTTAATACACATGGAATAAAAAGCACATTCACTAAGGCCAAGGATGATAAATCTCATCTACAAGACACTCTTGAGAATCTATTAAGTTTACTCTCCACAGTTTGATCAAAATACCTCTATTTTTTTCTGATCATAAGTTATATCAAGTGGACCACAACTTCTTCAGAGGTCCAACAATTTCATTACTATCATTTTTGTTGCTGGGAGCATCTCACTGTAAAGACCAGCAGTACTATACAGATTATATACACTGTCAGGGTGAAGCCAAACATATATTTACAAGAATGGAAGGTGTATTAATCTCCTAAATGTTAATTATAGTGACAGAAAACTTTGATTAGAAGCACATTACCAAGTCCAGCACCTTGATTCTCCTTGATTTCTTTTGTCAGTGTGCATGCCTGCACGTATGAAAACTTCATATAAAAATGACACAAAGTAGATTTTAGGTTTCGGTAGCTGTTACCAACATCAGTTGTATAAGCGATCGTTTTATGATTGCCATACATTACACTACTCATCAGCAAATAAGACAGAGCCCTTAAAGCAGCCCTGGTTATTTACAAAAGCAGAGCATAGAAACTTCAAAGTCCTTCCTCTGTGGATTTCTTCTAAGTTCATAATGTTACAGAACAAAAAATACACCTGTATCTCAAGAACTTTCTAACAAAGGTCTAGCATTCTCCTGGAAAGAATCATGAACAGCCATTAACTGTCACAGAGAAAAGGGCAAAAACAGAGAGAAAACAGGTTTGCTGTTACCCAGTTCTGCAGGTTCTTTTTTCCCCCTACAGCTAAGAACAAAGGAAAACAGATCTCATGAGAGAAGCAATTAGAGTTCTTAGAGTATCAGCAGGCAGCCAGTAAAGCAGGGTTCCAAACATGAATAAGTTAGGAGAGTCTCGGGTGGTGAGGCAGGGCTACGGTGGAGCACACTACCCCCATGAAATGGGGAACTTAAAGCAGCCGTGCAGCATATCCAGACAGTGATTTCCATCATGCAATTCTGGTCATGTTCAAGGAACGACGACTGGATCCCAAGCAAGTTAAAGACAACAACAACAACACGGTGAAATTCAAGTCTGGTAAAACAAACGACAGTTATCAGAACTTCAACTTACCGCTTCAAATGTTGCTCAAGAAACTGCATCCAACTACAATGTATCAACACTTGGGCATGAAAATCTTGAAATGCAAGATACAAGTATATGCATCACAAGTATATGCATCAAATGCAAGATACAAGTATATGTACACCCTGAAAACTGCAACTGTGAGCTTCTGCACAGAGTTTACATGCTAATGCACAGGCTCCTACTGTCTTCAGCCTCAATAAACACACCCCTCCAGACCAAGGGACTTGAAAGGCAGCGGCTGAAGCTTGAGAAGGCTCCTGGATCCTGTGACAAGGGCAAGCTAAGACTTCAAAGGAAGGATGATGAAGGAAAAACAGGCGTACGATGCAAAGTATATGCAATGATTCTAGTGGCAAAAGGAGACATGGTGAAGAGTGGGCTGGTAGGCCAAGTTATTCTACATAAGCTTCACTAGGAAATGCAATCAGAAAAATCAGATGTCTTGCTTGTACTTTTCCTTGTGAAATAGAAGGACACCACACCGTGTAACTGCTGTACTACTGTGAACCATGCAATACGAAACAAGAGTTGAAATTAAGAGGCCCTTCATAAGAGTTTCTGGTGACCTCTCTAATAGCTAGAAAAAGGCAGTTAAGCTCCTGAAAAGGGGCAGTTACATCAAGAATGCTGCACCGACCCATCACTGAAGCAATGAGGAACTACTCACTCAGGCATTCCAGTGTATATGCCAGGGAGATCCATGACTGGAGCGCTGAAAATGGCCTGAGACTTGGACACAGCGCTGGTGGGCTGGTTTACAAGAGCAGCATGCCCTCTGGTTGAGCCTCTTTACTGACCATCCTGGGAACATACCACCTGCACCATCTTAAAGAGCGGTGCCCCAAATACAAAGCTTGCTGAGTGATCCTAGTAACATCTGAAGTAAAGCAAAGAGTCCTCTTAAAGTTTATGAAGTCAGAAGAAAAGGAAAAGGGTTTTCTGTTTTCATTGATTTTGTAGGAAGCGTCACAGGGCCCAGCATACAAAGCTTTGAGCAACACTTTGTTTGTGGTTTAGCGTATTCATTTTTCATAACCCCTAAGAAAACATAAGTGCTTTGCGGCTCATGAGATGCATGCTAGGTAATTGGTTTGACTGTAGGACAGATATTAGAGGCAACCATACCCTATCACTACCCTTGCCCGCTATTTGGGTGAGGAGTGAGGCTTTAAGGATGAATTATTCACGAAAATATACATGAGTAACCTTATGCAGCTGAAAAGGGAATCATGTACATTACACCACCCTGATTGCATTCACACACAAAAAAACTCTTCAAAAGTTAACGGCATCTAACGCCCAGAACCAAGCACCTAATGTGTGGGCCTGGAAGCAAAGCTAAGCGCAAGAAAGATTTTTGACTCGACAGAGGTGACACCTCCCTGACTTTCGAGGAGGACATTGCTGTTATTTTTAAGAACAATCTCTGGAATGCATGGAAGACTTCAAAAGCTTTTGTAGTATTATCAGAGAGATAGGCAAATGTCACCTAGGGCCTTGATCGATTTGGACCTGTGACTGTTCTTATTGCGAAACCATCACATTTTGAGGAGCAGGATTTTTCACAATTTATAAAATGAAACTGCTGTAGGCATCTCATCTTTCACATCTTGCCATGTCCACAGAGGACAGACAGCTCAAGAGGCAGGAGAGCCAAAGCTTTCTACCAAGGGAAAGAAATGCCCTGAGATGCAAATGCAGATGGGTTAGTTCTGCCTTGCCTATGACAGAGGTAACGACCCACATTCAAAGCAATTAGAGCAACACCCAATACCATTACATGATCAGATCAAGAACCAAGATAGCTCTCAGGTTTCCAGAACAGAGGTAAATGATGAGGTAATACTTGCCCAAGCAATTCAGCCAGGGATTGATGCCAGGAAACTAAAAGCCTGGTTCTCCAAATAAACCAAAAGACCATGAGGGAGGGAACATGGCAATTTTGTCAGGACTACAGGAAGGCCAAAAAGCATAAAACTGTTGGACACTGTGTGCATGAATGGGTGTGGGATCTTCTCCATAATGGCAAAAAAATAAATTCAGTAGACTAGTAAGGCATCTGTATTAAAATCAAAACCCACACCGAACTCTTGATGGCAAGATTAAAGGAACCGCCGCAGGTTATCTAGTCTAAACACTGCATCTTGATGGATGCTTTTCAAATATGCCTTAAGAGGGAGACAAATTTACTTTTGCCCCATGTTTCCTGGGGCAGCGATGACTGCTTAGAGCGCAAGCCCAACAATCACTAAACAAGGACCTGTGTGCACTTTTTGGAGGAGTTTCAGCCTTTTTTGCTCAATGTCCAACACAGGATGAACAGGATTTACGATATAAACCAGAGAACTAGAATAAGTACAAATAATGAATAACAGCAGACATGTGCAAACAGAGCAACAAAAAAAGTTACACACATGAGAAGAATTAGGAAACAGCAAGAGGAAGGAATCAGCAGAAGGAAGGAGATATATCTATTTATTTATTAAGCATGACAGGTGGACATTACAGCTTGTTGAGACAGATTTCCCTTTGGTCTGGCAGATCCTCTAGCCCTCATGTCTACATACAAATTGACTATTAAAGAGCTTTCATCAGCAAGAAATTAAAACCCCAAAGAAAAAGCAGAAGTTTAATTTGATCCACACATTTGAGGCTAGCCATTGCTTACACTGCATTACCCTGAAACTGCGCAATTCTCCTTCAGTATAATCACAAAGATTGACTTTTCCATAGTTCTTCACCTGTAATACAGCTTCTCCTTAGGTATTTTACAACTAGGGAAGGACACGAATAGGTTAACTCAATTTTGGACTCAATGTCAGTCAACAAGAAAATAAAACAAGAAATAAAGTTGGCACCGGAAGATCTGAAACACAGTATTTTCTGGTACAGGTAATATAACTCTAGATCCAGATTTCAGCATACCACAGTCCAAGTTGCTAGAAATAAGAACATACAAAAAGGTTTTATTTTGGCTCAGAAATAGATTTTGGTCAAATTTGTAAAGAAGATATAAATCACAGAAATACACAGAAATAAATTAAAATTCATTTTTCAAAGCACAAGAAAACAAGTATCAACATATTTGTCAGGGCTTATAAAATACACTATCACTAAGAAAAAAAAAAAAAGAAAAAAGAAAGCAAGCAAGCCCATAACAAAGTCAGTATATTTAAGGGATACTAATCTAAGTCAGACACAGGCTATACTAAAGTCTCCTGTTCCTCCTTCAGTGACAGGGAGTAGCCACATCTATCTGGATCTATCTGGTAGTCACATACACACACACAGATGTTTCTGTGGACCTGTGCCTATCCACAAATGAGCGCTCCGAGGACAGCCCTGTGCTCAAACACGGGTGCTCCTCAGCACAGCACCCAAACCTATTCTCCTTCTGCAGCCAAGCGAGGGGATCCACTAAAACTCACCACAATTTGGGCTCCCACACCCAGGTTTTCTTTGACATCAAACCTAGACTAGGGGAACTCCTGGGTACAGTACAGTCAGGACGTATCCCAAGGACCTATGGTGGGAGGCCCTCCAGGACCCCATCCTACAGACCTAAGCAGGGACTCGAGGACACACAGGTCAACACATCTCAGTAGAGGCGCTATAAAGTTCCTCTAGAAGCTTGTGTAAAGAATAATTTTTAATACACCTAATATTGGACTACAAAAGACTTCAAGAAATGCAATATATCCCTTCATTCTCTGTTTCAATGCTTCACCATCCTCACAGACAGGAACAATAAAGTGATATCACAACTTACAGGGAAAAAATGTTGAATACACTTTAATATTATACTATAATATTATACTACTATCTTACTAATAATACAATCTTAACAAGGCAGTGGAATGAATCCTAGCACCCACCTCCAGGAATTTCACTGATACTGGACTTGAATTATCAAGTCTTTGCCTAAACTTCAAGAAACTGAGGCCATCTGTAGGCTACAGCTCAGTTGTTAGGACAACCTAATAGACATTGGCAAGAATTAAATCCATCTCAACTTGGCAAGGTCTAACTTTAGAGGCATTTAATAAGGTGATATTCTCATCCTGCATGTATTTTTTAAGAGATTTGTTATTTTAAGAAGGAAACAACTTCATAAACTAATACAGCGATAGCTTAGAAATGGGCCATTCAAGGCACTTTTATTTATACTGGTAAAAGTGTTCATGAGACACCAAGATATTTACGTTTCTTGGTTTAAAAATAGTTATCAAAATCTGATTATTCGTTGAAATTGGTTTAGCTAATAAAAATCACTTCCAAAGCCAAACTGCAGTAATTCCACATCCAACAGGAAACAAATCCAAGCAACTGCACTACTAAAAGTAACAGGAAGTTGGCAAACACATGGAAGGGACAGGCAGCCAAACCAACTATTAATGCTAAAAGCAGTATAAATCAACAAATTGATTCAAAAGATGCCAAACTTCCTTTCTGAAGCCATTGATAGCTTCTTTTTTGAAGGTTTATCAACTTTACATCAAGTCATTATGTGACAAGTTCTGCAACTACTGTCACCTTCCTGAAGCCACTCAGAGCTTCTTTTATAAAGATTTATCAACCTTATATTAAGTCATTACAATATGCAAAGAGTTCTGCAGCTATAGCCACTTTCATCCATCAACTTGACCTTCCTTTGGGCCACTTTGTGAGATGCTAAATCAGTGTGAAGCTTAGCAGATACTATATGATCACACATTTTGACAGCTCATAACCCTAAACTTTTGAAACTTTTTATAGCTTATTTATAATATCACATGGGACTATGCTCTACAGTCATACCCTACACTGCAGAAGGGCCACAGATTGCTGACAGGACTTTTCTGCGAGTTGCCATCTCTCTAGTTTTCCGCTGATAACTCTTATGCACATTCAACAATGCTGCAAGAGAAAGGAAGGAAAGAGCACAGAGTATTGAAGGCTTCAAAACAGGAATAAGATAAAGTGGGTAGACTGATTAGTAGACATACTATATAACAGCAGTTCATAAAGCTGTACACAGATATTTCACAGCAGACAGGATGAGCACAACACTGCTGTGTAACCTCAGCTGTATGTGCCTGGTCCAGGGACTCACTCTACATATCAATTCTGCATTCAATTACCTACCAATATAATAAGTGTTTTTTAGTAATATGGATGGACCACACACCTGTATTGTACTGGCAGTTGTTCTAGTTAACTTGGAGAATCAATTCTGCAATTACAAAAATGCTGGTTATTTGGTATACAAAAAGATATCCTATTACAATAACCTTCCACACATCACATTTCTTCATTGGAGGTATTTATAGACTCCAACGATAGGAGGTATTTTCAGATAAAGAGTATATATTCGGAGACTGACAATTTTACCAAAATAGGCATTTTCACATAATTCCATTACACTAACAAATTGCCAATACGGCACTCTCTCTAAAACTAGATAATATTTGCTCTACCAGGAATGCTAGTGTTCCTGCAGCAAATTATTTACAAACTTAACCACAAAAATAGGCACCCAGAAAAGCACCTAGCTAACTCAAAAGCATAAGTACTGAATTCGAAAGTTCCAAGCTGGAAGTTCAAATAAAAGCTACCCTAACAAAGTGACCACATAAAACACACAACAAATGTCAAACTTGCTAAGTACAAAGGGACAAAAGCTCTTAAAAAAAGTAAACAAAGGATCTGGGCTCTAAGGAGGTTCCACCTTGATCTTTATTGGTGTGCTATCACTTCTACTGATGCATTTTAATGCCGTAGAAGTGACATATTTAATGTATTTATGGGTGAAGAAAGAAAAGAGGGCAAGTTTCCACAGACGCATGTTTTCTCAGACCCTATGAGTTGTTTCACGTGATTTAATTCAAGACCCAATGTTTCAGCTGACTCGCCATGAAATTGAACAATTATTACATTACAGTTTAAAGACAAAATAGTATACTAAAAGTCACCATTTAGCAGTAACTATAAAAATTACAACATAATCCATGGAATATGAACAGAATTTGACAGGAGAGAAAAACATCAAGTGATACAAGTTTTGATAATCTCAGTTTGTTCATTCAAATAACTAAACAGATTAACTTTATAAAAGCCAGGTAACTTAAAGTGATTTTCAGCCTCTAAAGAACTGTTTGAAGCAAGCTTTCTTGGTACTGACACTATGTTAGCACTTGCACTGCACAATAATTTATTCGGGATGTTATAATTTAGTCCTGTGTGGGTGTCGACTGACTCACTTCAAAGTTTGCTTCACATCTACAAGAGCAATTCAAAAAGAAGATGCAATTATATTAGTCATATGGGCTATTATATCTAAGGCTTTTGCATCTCTCACTCAGGGAAGATAGGACCTGCAACTGAGGGCCTTCCCAAAAAGTGATATATATTCAATCCTGTCTTTTTGCTAGCAAAAAAAAGCCCAACCAAACAAAAAAGGCAAGTATCATTGGGACCTCCAGTAATAGCAAATTGACAGGCTCTCTGCCCTCCTCTCCACATATGAGATTTTGGGCAAAAGAAGGGGAAAAAAGGAAAATGCATGTGCAGAAACAAGCTTTTGAATATTTTTAAATAGCTCAGGGTGACCTTTTATCCCCTGAATTTGCACTCCTTGAAGCAATGTTAAATACTGCACTGAAACACAGACCAGTTCCCTAAAGCCTGAAAGGACTGTTACAGATACAGCTTCAACAGGCCAACATCAATAGCAACTAACTACCTAACTCAGTTCTTTTGTCAAATACAGCAGCTGTAGTTTATAAACAGCATATTTTAGAGAAGCCTCTTTTCTCAATTTACAAAACTTGCAAATCAATGGAAAATTCGTTACAACCCCTCTGTAAGTTGTTCCATGATTAATTACTGCAATTTAACTACATTGTCTTTTCATTCCAGGGTCACACACAAACTTAAAGGAAAAGCAAAGATTTCAAAACCACATTTTTCCTGACTTTCTTGGAGCTCTAATACAGTAGATTTCTGTAGCTGAAAGAGCCAAGAAAAATATTTCCCTATTCCTTCAGTTTACATATTTGACAGCAGTTTGTATGCAGTCACTAAAAATACTGCAAGAGTGACATGAGCCATTTCTGAAGGGATTAGATTTCTGTTTTCTGGTGGCCTTGGTGTACTCTATTTCCCAACTACCGCACATCCACAGGAAAAACAACAAGTACTACACACTGCTAAAAATTACATTTTCTGATTTTGTCTTTCCTAGATAGCAAGCTTCTATGTTGCCACCATTAAAAAAAAAAATGAAAAAAAAAAAAAACCCACACACACACTGGGGTGCAAGGGTTAAGAAAGTGGTGGGAAGAAGCATTCACTATTTATTGCTGATAATACCTTCTATCCGGAGAGAGTACAGATACAAAAGTACACCCCATGCAGAAGTGAACTCTCAGTCCAAGGACAGGAACTCAGACACGTGAGTAGAGGTCAGCAGGAAAGAAAAGCAAAAGAAAAAAAGAAAAAAAAGAGAGAGCGAGCGAGCGAGAGCGGCTGTTTTTCTTTCTTTCACCTAATCTGTGGCTCAGCGAGGCACAGCAGAGCAGCAGCGAGGGGCTGTGAGGGGAATTCACAGGCCTGTACTTTCACACGCGCTGGGGAAGGTCACGCCGGGACCGGGCGGGCCGCAGGCTGCACGGGGTGGGCTTGCGAGGGAAGCTGCGAGGAAGTAAATAGGTCAGGAACTGGCAAATGCGACGCGCAGAAACGCTCAACGAGTCTGAGGCAGAGATTTAGGGCTTTAATATCTCCTAATGAATTAAAATTAGAGCCTAGTTTGGCAGTGTGTTTCTTGCTCGCATGAATGTTTTCACACAAAAATCATTCAGGCCTGTGGCCAGAGCCTGCTTAGCAACTTAATGAAATCTGGTTTTGGGTGGAATTTGATTACCTGCCTATCAGTCTCAGTCCTTATGGCCACAGACAACAAAAAGACAGCTTTTAATTTGCTTCCAGACTAAAGGTGTGTTTTTTTGCTATGGGGTTTTTCTCCCTCACCATGACCTACAGGCCTGACTCACACTGCCCAGAGATATAGATCCATATGTGCAGAACCAAGCCCCTGCCCCAGAAAGTCCACTTTCTTGCAGCTTAGCGCCACACACTTGAGGAAACTGCTTGCCTTACACCATGTTAAGGAAACGGATGGAGCACACAGTACTTCTCAGTTACAGTTGTGGGGGCCTTGGTGGGGAAAAAGCATCCCATGAGCTTGGCTTTGCTCTTCTGGGACTGGGCTCGGCAGGCTAAGGAAGCCCACCAACAGCTCAGGTCCCCCTAAACGGTGTTCGGGAAGCTGCCCCCATCATGGCACCCCAGTAGTCAAGCTCCATATCTTTAACCAAGCAAGGTTGGCAGGAGCCAGGGGAGACCCCAAGGAGCTTCTCTGGAGCATGGCAGTTTCCCCAGCAGCTTCATGAGTGCCATGAAAGACGAAAACTAGCACCACAAAATCCAACCGTACGGGAAAAACAGACACAGCAAGACAACCTCTCCTCCCCCCAACCCATAAAAACCCCTCCCAAGTCTTGCTGAAGTTGTAAGAGCTTCAGCTCTTGGCCATCACTGCAGGTTTTCGCGGTCCTGCAGAACACAAGGGCCTCGAGCGCCCAGCCAGGCAAACCAACACACAGAAACCTGCTCCAGGCCTCAACCGAGCAAAAATGCACCTATCTCCATGAACACTGACTTCAAAAACTCAGCTACGTCACAGGACGATGACATTTTGAGAACAGCGATAGAAACAGCTGAGCTGCTGTGAACGCACTAGGGCTGTGGGTTCCTCCCCCACCGATGGCTCTCAAGTCAGGAAGCTTTCTAGGCAGGGAGGATCATTTTTGTTGAATAAAGCCTTAAGTTATTAATAAGAATGAAATCTCTTGACCTAGATTTTTTTCTTCCAGCAGCCTTTCCTCTGCAAATACTATCACATTATACACGTCTTACTCCAAAGCACTTCAAAACAGATACTTCACAATAAAAACAAAAAAGGCTTTTCTTGCCCCTCCCTCACCCAGCTTTGTGTGAGAACATGAATATAGATGATATTTGATTAAAATAGAAACTTGAACTCTGGGTTGAATGTATTTACTTTTCAAAAGCATTTTACAATTTGATTTTCTTCTTGCCTGCTGTGATAATTGATGAAAACTACACAGGGATTAAAATGAGCACAGGTGTGTGTCTACATGGTTCAAAGGGATTTGATCCCAAATGAAAATAACAAAAACCAGAAAAGCTGGAGTATTTTTAGTAATGGATTTAACATAGCCTAACCAAATAAGCCTAGATTATAACTCAGATTTTACAATAAAGACTTCATGTCACTGAAATTTAAAACCTCATATTTAATAACGTATCAGAAACCTTTCTGAGCAATACCTGATTTAAGCTGGTATTAACAACCCTCAATATCGTGTCAGAGCGGATCCAAAAAAAATATAGCCCCTAAAAGCAATAAAGCACACTAAAATACAAACAGGCAAGTATAACAGACACTTGGCAGGAAACCAACATTATTTTTAAATTTGAGAGAGGTAAAAGGAAAGCACATGAGCTGAGAATATTTTATGGCCAATATACAAATCTGAACAAAACCCATGTTTATTTTCTTTGCCAAATTTATATTGCTAGGGCTAGATCACAACTTCCTCGCACCCACAAGGTCAGGAACTGTTTGAAAAGAAATCCACAATACAGTTAATCTTTATGCCAGCTAATCATACCTAATGCAAAGAAATGGTGAGTTTTTCCTGTTTTTCTGTCCCATCCTCTTTCAACAAAGCTAACTGGCATGTTGCTAATCCCAACTTTGTTGCACTACTTTGCTAATCAGATTTAAGACAACAAATTCACAGGATAAAAACTGTTCTGTGCTCAAGGCCTATCGATGAGTTTTTATTAGAACTGGAAAAAAAAACAGTATTCACTCATACAGAAGACAAATTAGTTTGTCTCAGTGCATGTCAATGAAAGACTCTCCACATAGGTATTTCCACAGAACATACATTTTCTTGAATTCTTGATTTTTCTTTAAGCAGATGACTGTATGATTTTTTTCCACCTTTGAATAATAACAGCAGGAGATAATAAATGGATGAAAGAGGGAAGAGCCCCAATCTCTTCCTTCCCCCACAATGCAGGAAGTCAGCTCACTGCTCTATCCGTGTGGGACACAAGAATTATAGGCTCAATTTCTACTAAAGCCTAAACCTTCTCTTTAAATACAAAGAATGGGAATGCTGATCATCACTTTACAGAAATACATTAATGAAACTGTCAATATGTGAAGTTCTCTAAAGTCTGTAACTAAACTTCCTTCATACACTTTCACATATATGTTATGACATATCCCCATTTTTGCAGCATCTATTACAGTGGGCACTACTACAAGCTCCAATTGACAAAATCCCTTAGTCAAAGATATTCTGACCCTTAGTTCACCAAATACAAAGAATTCTGCTTCACTAAACCCAGATTTTCACACAACTCCTCTGAGACTTCATTAGGGCATTAATTCGAGTCTCAGGAGACTGGGAAACAGACTGAGAAATTACATTTGGACCTCTACAGTACATCCATATTGCTAAATATATAAGCATATATATGAATATATTATAGATATATAATGAACATATTACGATGTTCATTATTATTTTAAAATAGGTATGCTAGGAACAAACTGCAAAAAATAACACACTATACAACATGGATGCCTCAAATATATTTTTCTTTGGAAAAAAAAAAGACACTTTGCCTTGGCTAAACAATTCAAAAGTATGTTTTTTAGTTCCTTATAGAACCAATAAATTACTTTTCCTTTTGCTTAAAACAGATATATACTAGCTCTAGGTGATTATGTCTTAATTAGATAGGTTAGAAGGCTTATCTGAGTATCTAAATCCAAAACTTCTGAAGATAAACAAAAGGAACTGTGTAAGAAGGAAATTCTTTCTTCACCAAGTTTTTAATCAACTGAGCAGACTGGTGAACAAATTCAGTTTGATATTTTTGTCCTAGCCAAAGCTGATTTTAGATGCTAATAAACTGTGCATAACCACATTTAAAAGTGTATGGATCAGATAGCGCATGCAAAGAGAAACCACCAAAAATAAGGTAATTAAAGGATTTTTCAAGATATAAGGTTCTAAAGGACAGTTCCATGTACAAGAAAATAAAAGAATATTTTACACTATGGAATATTGGTCTGTGCATAAGGAACTTCGTTTATTTACTGAAAAATAGTAAAACACACTAATAAGACATTGATGAGAAAAAAAAGTTTAACACCATGAAACATTGAGATTGATATTATTTTAAAATAAACTGAAGTTTCTATAGTTTAATATATTAATTTACTCATTATTAATATATTACTAATATATTAATAAAATTAGTTTAATTAATATTTAGCCAATATCTTCTACTCCATGGATTTGTATAGCACATGCCTAATTACGCATGTGTGAGGAGCCTGAAAGAATAAGGCATAAAACTTAATAGATCTTACCACTACAGCAGACATCAAAGTATCATTTAGATTTAACACAACCTCATTCAACTTAGTGCATAGTAGAATTTGTGTGTTTATCATTGCTCTCAAAAAAATATGGCCTTTAACACACAGTTAGGTAAACAGGAATAAGAATTGGAAATGAATCTGCAGCAGGAAACCTAGGATTAGGACTGAAACTCAATTCTAATCCTCCCGTCCACAGAGGAAGCGCTCACCAGTCAGCATGTGGTCTGTGTGGCACACCTGCGATACGTGGGCAGGATTTCAAGTACTTACAAAAAGATCAAGCCTTGTCTGAGAAAAGTTCTTTTTGGCTCAGAAGTGGAGGATCTGTCTTCCCAGAAAAGAAACAATAACCACCTACTTGAGCTTGTCAGCAATTCTGCAATACCTGCATTTGACACACACACACACACACACACACATATATATATATATATATATATATATATTCAACACATGGTTCTTGAGAATGAACTTGATGAACTTGTCCATGAGGATAAAGAACAGCCTCTAGAAAAATAAATAAGTGAAAACCTATTGTTGTGCAGATGATATTAAACAATTGATCAGTAAGCACTGCACTACATATACTGCACGACGTAATATCCTGGGCTAATTCATGAAGTCTAAGCACTCAGCTAAGATCTTCACCAACAGTGGAAGGTTGGAGAAATCCATCAGAAACATGTGAATTCCCGTAACAATAAAGTAACCTTAAAAGACAGTTATCCTTCACACATTACAGCAAAATGACTAGGTAAAGGAGGGAAAAGGGTTTCTCTCTAAATACCATCTCCCTTTGCCTCAGGCAATCTTTTCTTACACTTTTATGCTGGCACAGTAGATACTGGCACACCAGGAAAATTCTGGACAGACTCTGGACCTTGGTGGCATGGACCGACATGGATTTCTTCCATCTCGAAATGGAAGCTCTTTCTCTATCACCCAGGCAAGTTTTCATGAGCATCAGAAAATCAGAAGTCCAAGCTCAGCTGCTTTGAGAAGTCTCCATAGCTTGCAACAAAGGCTGAAATTACTGGCTTCAGTCCTATGCCATTTTCCTCATAAAAGTTTAAATACCAAAGCAGCAAGAATTGTTTTGCTTATTTTTGGTGTTGCTTCCCTTGAAAAGGAATAGAATTTAAATTTGGCAAGCTTTATCCTTAATATGGGATTTGATTCCTAGTCCTCCTGCAGCCAACACCGAGAGTAAAACCACAGTTTAGTGCTGAGAAGTGCTGAAGTTTGAAGGCTGTTTTCTCACCCTTCCCCCTTGAAGGCACAACTCAAACTAATGGGCCTGTTAATACTTCACCTTTTATCCACTCTGTATTTTCTCGCCTCAAGTGCCAGCTGCTGCCCACAACAGATATGATCAGAGAGAGGGGGAGTACTTTCTTATTCTGTTTCCATATACCATGTGCCTATTTGCTAGTTTCAAATTAAAATACATTAGGGCCTGTATACGTACTTTTTTTATTCATATTACTAAAGTATATATGGTATTTTATGGCATTCATTATTATTTACAAGCATCAAACATCTGCAATAATTCAGCTAGGAACAGTCACGAAAAAGTTACAAGCTCCTGAAACTGGTACTCACACTAAAGACCCTTGGAGAAATAAAGCAGCATGTCACCTTCCAATTTGCAACTTTTACATAATTAACATATACAAGTGAGAGAAAGCAAGAAGAAAAACCACAAAACCTCTTCCTGCAATGACCAAAAGCCTTTGAAATATCTCTCTATATCTGCAACCATTTTCCTGCTTATGTCACCTCCTTATTAATGAGCTCAGTAAAAAGAGACTCTCAGGGAGCTGCTTTATATATGCCAATTTTTAAATATCAGAACATGCTGTTACTAACAGATACTAATAGCTTATGGTTACTTAAAGTTTTGTGATAATTACATAATTTACCCCTTTTAACTAGTTTATGGTATTAAAGGCTAAACAGCTTTATCCTGTGTAAAGCAGAGCCAAAAGAGCAACAGAGCATCTTCACTGCAATTCTCAGTTTTTCCTTTGAAAAAGCAAACAAACACATTACATTCTGTAAGGAGAATAAAGTCCCTAAGGGATGACCAAATTCATTCCTTCTTAAATTGCAGGCTCTGAGAAGATTTAAATATATATATATATATATATATATATATATATATATATTCCTGGCTAAAATATGAACATTTGGGAATCACTACTTTTTAGCAAGAACTCACCCACTTAAAAGCAGAAGCATTTTATTTTTAAAAGCAGTGAGAAAATTCAGAAAAAAAAAGTGTATTTTGTACTTCCCATTTTTTGGCAATTTTCCAGATAAGACAAAGTCTCAAAATAACCTCTTCCCCATATAACTATTTTCTCATAGATGTTGCCAAGTTATCTTATACCACCAGTGAGAATTTCTACAAGTAACTACTTCCAGACAAAGCAACTCAAAGTACAGACACTGAGTGAAAATTAAAAGCATTTGAGGTATTTTAGAAGATATCTGAGAGGAGGCCTGTGGAGGGGGCATACACTGTACGGAGTGTCCCTAAGAGCTGTGCTTTGTCACCATCCTGTTCTGGACACATAAAAAGCTAAAGGAGGAAAAAAAAAGTAAATAAACAGAAACCGCAGTGCTTTGGGCTCACATGGCACGTCTTCCATATGCACCACAGTCGATAAACGTGGATTCACACCTGCCACTAGAGATGGCATTCCTCCTGCAGCTACCAATGCTCGGAGGAGCACACTCCTCCTCTGGATGTAAATCATGTCCTGGAACCATTTTCCGAGACTGTGTCCAAACCAGGTGCAGAGAGGAAAAGCTCATCCAGCAAATTAGATCAGGTCCCTGCAGAAACGCTTTGGTCTTTTAAACAAAGACTATTATTTGTGTGCATATACACATGTGGACACCACTGAGTGAACGTCAAAAACACCAAGGGATGGGGAGGAGGATTCAGTCTTTTGCCTCCAAGACGACTCAAAATAACTTGAAAATGTCAATGTAATGTTTTCTTTGGTGTTAAATTATGAACAGTCACTGGTGCAGGTCATAAACCCAAAGAGTTCCCCTTTCAATTTCCTTCCCTATCCCATGCTAGCACACTTCCCTGGGAACGATTTCACTTGATGATGTCCTTGTGCTTCATGCAAAGGGATTTCTACTCCCTAACTGTGCTCTAAAACCTCGACTGGAACCTGCAAGAGCTCTGCATAGCCTGGCTCCCAGTAGGTCCCCCGTAGCTCTCCAGCTGAGGGTCCTCTGTAGGATTAGAAGTAGGGAGCTGCTTCCTGAAGATACAACTAAATCTTGGCTTTTCTCCTCTCATTGACCTGACAGACGTGAGTTTGTGCAGCGTTATGCCCTAGGTATTTTGCTCTTTTATATGTGACTGTAGACAATTACTATCATTTCACTGCTGTTTTATCTCAACCACAGTAAAGAGAGGCGCTCTGGGAGCTTAAGTGGGACAGCATGAATCTCCACATGGGACAAACCGCTCACCTAGTTTCTCCACCAGGTTTCTGGTGGTGCCACAAGGGCTCCGTAAGAGCCCAACACACGTTCTCCTGCAGAAGGGCTCCACAGCAGGTCCCTCTAGTCCAACCCTACGCCAGATGTACCCCAGGCCTGGGGAAGAGGAAGAGAAGGCTCAATTCTGCGAGGTCCTGGGGGAAAACAAAAATTCCTCAAAATCCCAAAAATCAAGATTGTAAAGAGAACTAGAGTCAGACTGCCTCAGAGCACTAGTTCAGCCTCTCCTTCATTTTCAGCCAGCTGGAAAGTGGGCCTTAATCAGCTGTATTTATAGGCACAACTGCAAAATAGGCATTTTTGATCGTGACCGTTCTAACAGCAGCACTAATTTTACTGAGATCTGTAAAATTATTGCATTGGGCACCACGTTTCCCATCCCCTTCTTTAAATTTTAAATATATAACCTGAAATGCACTTCTGTTATGTATGTCAAGTCCTACACTGTTCATCTACATATATTAGCATAAAGGGAAAATTACTACAGACAGGAGATCTGATCAATATGTATAAGTACCTGAGGGGAGAACGTAGAGAGAGGATGAGGCCAGACTCTTCTTGGTGGTGGCCAGTGGCAGGACAAGGGGTAATGAGTACAAGTTCAAACACCGGAAGTTCCATTTCCATGTGAGGAAGAACTTCTTTACTGTGAGGGTGACAGAGCCCTGGAACAGGCTGCCCAGAGAGGCTGTGGAGTCTCCTTCTCTGGAGATCTTCAAAACCCACCTGGATGCCGCCCTGTGCCACG
This sequence comes from Tinamus guttatus, assembly GCF_059628265.1. Classification (NCBI taxonomy): domain Eukaryota; kingdom Metazoa; phylum Chordata; class Aves; order Tinamiformes; family Tinamidae; genus Tinamus; species Tinamus guttatus. The sequence goes on along the minus strand of NW_028288590.1, from coordinate 2,747,702 downwards.
TGCTCTGGGTGTCCCTGCTGGAGCAGGGGGGTTGGACTAGATGATCTCTAGAGGTCCCTTCCAACCTCAACCATTCTGTGATTCTCTGTAATTCTGTGACATCAAAAAATGAAGCATAAGGGGTTAGTTTAAATATAAGTCCTACAGATCATAAGCAGAGACAAGAATTTTAAGGTCTTACCTTACTGAAAACATTATTAAGCTAGAAAAAGGCAGTCAGAAAAACTCACAGTAAGAAACTGTGTTAATTTTTTTCTTGAGAAGATTTTCCCTTGTGACAAATTACATTTTATGAGCAGTCCACAGAATAAACCAGATGTCTTAATTTTACATCTCTTTGCATTTGATATGTAGTTAGGCAGAAGACCAACTATTGAATTCTCCCAAATTCGGGTAAGTTTTAAAACATGTTTTTCATTGTCTGAATAAGTAGTACACAGGTTTCCATGAAGAAGGCCAATGGGATCCTGGGCTGCATTAAGAAGAGCGTCTCCAGCAGGTCGAGGGAGGTGATCCTGCCCCTCTACTCAGCCCTGGTGAGGCCGCATCTGGAGTATTGTGTCCAGTTCTGGGCTCCACAGTACAAGAGGGATGTGGAGCTGCTGGAGAGAGTCCAGCGCAGGGCTACAAGGATGATCAGGGGCCTGGAACATCTGCCCTATGAGGAGAGGCTGAGGGAGCTGGGCCTGTTCAGCCTGGAGAAGAGAAGGCTGAGAGGGGATCTAATCAGTGTATATAAATACCTCAAGGGAGGGAGTGCAGAGGACGGTCATGGTCTCTTTTCAGTGGTGGCCACTGATAGGACTAGAGGAAATGGCCGGAAACTGAAACATCAAAAATTCCATAGGAACTTAAGGAAAAATTTCTTAACAGTGAGGGTGACAGAGCACTGGAACAGGCTGCCCAGAGAGGTTGTGGAGTCTCCTTCTCTGGAGATCTTCAAAACCCGCTTGGATGCAGTCCTGTGCCACGTGCTCTAGGTGTCCCTGCGTATGCAGGGGGGTTGGACTAGATGATCTCTAGAGGTCCCTTCCAACCCTAAGCATTCTATGATTCTATGATTCTATGATTCTTTCTCTTATTAAGCTGGAAAACAGTGTTTAAAAACAAGATCTTCCATGTAACCAAGAACCAGTCCAACACGTGCATTCTGCAAGTTCTCAACAGGGAAAGGACATTCTGCTGCACACCAAGCTGCCAAGGGCCATGAAGCTTGGAACAAAGACATGAAAATACGCACAAAAGAAAAGGAAAATAGACAGCAACCCAATGGGAAACGCCTTTTTTTTTTTTTTTTTTTTTTGAGAAGCCTTCAAAAGTGCAGAGCACAGCAGCCAGAAGTAACCCGGGTGTACTCCTAGCACCGTGAGGGCTCCCCGCACATCCTTATCAGCCTGTGACTCTTCCTTACCCTCGGAGAACACTCACTCGTAAGCTCTGTAGGGCAGCAACCACAAAGCTTCTCGTAGGCACATTTAAGCTTTTATTAATTGGAATGCCGAAGAGGTGGCTGATCATGGATAACAACTGGAAGAGCTGTGTGACTTGATAAGCAGAACTAAAATGCAGTCTGCCACTATCTAATAGAACAAGTATTAAAATAACATGTACTAAAAAGGCAATTAAAAACTTAGGCTATTTACAGTAATGCACAAGACTTTCATAGCTTCTTTCAGTCCAGTGTACTATAGTACAAATGACACTTCAGTGAAGGACCACGCTGGGAACAGACTGAAAATATTAGCAATCCAATTCTGGAAACAGGGTTAATTTTCAAATATTAGTCAGCTTTCACAATTTACACCAAGTTGGATTAAGTATTCCATAAAAACAAGTCACGGTAAATGAGAACAGGTTTTGTTTCTCATTAGAAATTCAGCTTTACATTAGTGCATGTTCTCTGCATGGGAACCAAATAGCAGAAAGACTGGAACCTCACAGCAGCTCACTTTGCATTAGACAGTATCTGCAGCACAACATCTGCCCCATAAAAGAACCCTTCTCATCACACCGGAACTTTATTCTACACTTAAAATGTTTCCTAAATAGCTCACAAATGAAAATAATAGTGTATTTATACACTCGAGTACTGCGAACGATAATGGGCAACACCAGATAATTGACGCAAAACACACAGAGCTCTCGTGAATAACAACTGTCTCCCTATCTTCCTGCCCGAGCTGCGCAGCAGCTCCTAACGCTCAACGGGCAGCAACACAGGGCATGTCTGCACCCCGCAGCATGGCACCCCTAAACCACAGCAACACTAACAGCTGCACACACCACGGCACCATTTCTGATACCAGCCTTAGACCTCCGTCTCCTCTCCACATATAATATCCATATTTAATAACACTGCAATACACGGCCGTAACATAAGCCTCCTGTCATTAGTAGCATTATTTGGTTAGTATTGACCATAATGATAGGCCAGGATACAAATGTGCCTCTGTACTTTCCAGCTTAGCAGCACAGCTCACCTGATGCAGTAAAATATACACAAGGTTCAGCAGGAAGATAGAATTTCAGATATTTAAAAAACTTTAAAAACATTCTGAGCAATGCTCATCCAGAAATTTTGAAAGCAGGTTAGTTGATTGCAAGAGCACAAACAGCATCCTTGAATACCTTTATAGCAGTCCTCAGATAACGGGAAGGCTAGTGGTGAAATGCTATCTTTGATTAAGCCAAACATAACCAGGGGGTCAGGGCCTCTTCCTATACAACTTCCCTTTGGCATTTTAGGCCAAGAAATGAAAACATCAGTGCTGCCTAGCCAGCAAGGCATAAGTTAGTTCAGGTTATTTCTCCCTCTCCATATGCTGTAATTCTCTGGCCTAGTCTTCATGAAGAGTCTGAAGAGCCCTGAAAATGGGTGCAGAACACAAGGTGAGCATTCATATAAGCACCTCCACATATGTGTCTCCAAGCAGCTTGCCCAGGTGAAGCTGCTATGTCCAAAGGCCCTAGAGCCTCAGAAACTGCTCCTGGGTACCAGAAAGGCTAGCAAATGTTCCTGCAAAAAAAACAGGACATAAAAATAAGGCTGGGAAGCAATGTGTGCATTCACCAGCATGCTGTGGACAAGCCAATCTTGATGGCACAGCTGCTCCATGAGTGTACAATATCAAAATTATAGCAATTACACAGCTTGTGAATACACAGAATCCTATTGAATGCTGTAAATGTTCACGCCGTGTGCGCTTTGGGGACAGAACAAAGAAAAGAGCCACGGAGAACAAGAACAGGAAGGGTTTTAAGCAAAATCCAAGCAGCGCCCGAGACCTGAAGAGACCCTGTGAGGCACAGCTTGACTCTTGAGAGGTCACTGATGGATGCCCGTATTTTGAACGCTCCATGTAATGCACATAAAAGTGTCCTCGAGGACTGTCCTGCACCCTGGTTGCAGTTCAGCATCTGATTTCCTACTTCATAGGAAACAACCCAGACACCTCCTGCTCTTAGGGTGTGTTTTAGGGGAGTTTTGTTCTTTTTTATTTTTATTTTTTTTCTTCTTAGAGAGGAAGGTTGGGGAAGGGGAAGAGAAAGAAAGAGGCTGCTGATTTTTTCATTCGTTTCATCCACTTAATTAGATACTTTTCCTCCAATCCATCTAACAATACACATAAGAACTCAAAGCCACTGCTACATTTTCAAACACCATTTTGCACTTTTACCGTACTTTGGAGAAAGTATACTGCAACAATCTCAGGAAAATCTGCCTCGCATTCCTTTTCTGAAGTATATTTTCCAGATAAAACCTATGCAGGCAAATTAGCAGGGTGATATTTCACACAGTTCTTGTTTTTTATGGCTCTTTCCCTCACTTATTAATGTTTCCTGTCAGTTGCCAGCTTCCTAGGTTGGGGCAGGGCAACTCGCACATCTGCCCACTGCAGCAGCTGCCTTTTGAAAATTGTGATGGCTGGAGGCACAGCAGGAGCCACAGCATCAGAGCAGCTCAAAAACTGAGCGCCAAGAGATTTTTTAGGAAGAAATGAAGAAAAAAACAAATAAAAAAAAAAAAGGAAAAAGGCCAAATAGAAGATTATTTTCTCCATATTGTAGAGTTTTGAAGAAATCCCTTTTAAAGTTGCACTCCCAACAGTGACAATCCAAAGAAGTGCCAAGGAAGGTAACACATTTTTTTTGCCCCAAGTGCTACTAATTTGACATCCACCAAGTGAAAACCATATGTCTATTTTTGTGTATTTCTGCAACTGCACTTTTTCATTCATTAAGATGAGGAATGGCTTCTTTTATGCAATCTGGTACTATTCAGATAGTAAAACATTGTGATGTCTGTTAGCAGGCTTGCTGTTTTTGGCTTTAAGAGTTTTGTCTCTTCCTGTGAGAGGAAAGCTTTTCCCAAAGGATTTAAGTGATTTTATAAAACAAATGTAAAAACAAAGACACTTTTGTTTAAGGACTGAGGATTTTGTTTTGCTTTAAGGGGGGACGGAGAGGGAAGGAAGAGAAAAAGAGCACTGATCATCTTCCAATTAGAGAATAAAAAGCAGATACCTCTTCTTAAAAAAGAAACTTTGATAGCACAAGCTTGCCATAATAAATAGGCCATCAGAAAGAAAGACTACCTTTTTCCAAACAGGATTTTTGTTCATTACAATTGGAAGCAAGAAAGTAAACATCTCAAATCACCTCAGCGAAAAAAGGAAAATAAAAAGTCTTTGAATTTGAGTGCTTAAATTGTGCATGTCTATATGCTCATTCTCATTAGTTTCTCCTTTAACTCACACTGCCAAATGAAATAGATTTTTTCACTCTTTTTTTTTTTTAATTGAAACGTGTGGTTTTAAATATACAGAGCATTTGGGGGGGATTCTCCTCAACTGTAATCTCTGACACTTAGCCTAATACGCACCACCTCATTTACAGAAATAAGGGAGTGTAATGCAGGGCAAGGGGGCAGAGCTGGTGTTGCAGCCTTGCAAGCAACCCAGGTGAGCAGACCTTCACTCTCACAGGCGGCCCCACAGGTTTGTACTAATGCACTGTAGAAACCTCATGGATTAAGATTCCTAACACAGATTCCAGTTTCTTCCTAGCTGATATAAGTTAATAATTCTTCTTTGTTAGTAAATACCCATGTACTGCATCAAGTTTTATCAAAGAGAGAAGTCTGACAACCACAAATGATCTTCAGCCGGAAAACTATTTCTGTCCAACAACTGGAGAACAAATAATCCCTAAATATTTGTTCTCATTACCTACCATTTACACTGATGAGGTAGTCACTCACTCATTATCGTTCAACGAACCAAACCGACACCTTGGGAGAACTCAACAGCAATATACTGCAGTGTTTCACATCTCGAGGCAAAAATAACATAGATAATTTCACTTACATTGTACTTAATTGCAAAATTCTTATATTTTTAACTACTCATATCTGCATGACTAGTTGATATATCCTAACATTAAATTTAAGCTTCTCTAACTGTAGTTTTGCAGCAGTACATGCACATGTGAATAGTGACAAGATGTTCTTAATTGAGATTTAAAAAAATTGACCTAATATAAGTGGGAGTGGATTGGAGGAGTAACAGTCTGTCATATAGGTCACGTACATGAAGGTAATGGTGCTGAAATGCACATTCTCATCTAAAAGTTTTCTCTGCCCCACCACTACTTACAGTGACTCTCTAACAACTACGTTCCAGCTGCGCATGTATGCGAGAAAGTGTTTCACTCCTAGTAATCTACTGAACTCCCCCAGAGTAAGACAACATACAAAGACGATTGCAAATCCAAAGACTTGGCTCCACTTACGTATCTGTGTAGTTATAAGATGGACTTGCTTAATACTATGATGAGGTACTAAACAAAAAGGAAGAGAGGAAAAAAAAATGTTCTACAATGGTCCTTTCACAACAGACGGAGAGCCTTAAAGCTGCTATTTTAAACTAAAAAATTACCACGTGGAAATCTGAATGCTAAACAGGCCACTGAACACTGGAAGGCCACAGAAAAACCTTCCTTTCCACAGCCTTCCTCTCCCCTTTCTTCTTTTCACAATTCTTTTCCTTCCCTTTACTTTGTGCTTGAACTACAAAAGAAAACAAAACAAAAACAACAAAAAAACAATTTACAGATGCTTATGCCTAAAAGGTTCCCCTGCAGTTTAGCAATAGATATTGCTTTGTTCCTTCCCCACTGTAGCCTTCTCTTCATTCAAATCATGTTTTTAATAGTGCAACCCCAACCAGTTAATAGATATCCCACAGTTACATCACAGCAATGAATAAAACATGAGCTTTCCAATTTAATTTGAATGCAAGTTAATGGCCATACTGAGTTCAAGTGTAATCTAAGCATTTCTCCTTCGGCGCCCTATTCACCAGTTTGTTCATTCACGGCCTTTCTGTAATTTTTGTTTTCTCCGTCACATTTTCCCCCTTGAATCCTTCTGGACGTTCTGGATTTCCCCTCCTTCTCCTCACTCCAACCCCATTTCTCTGCTGCCCAGTCTGCGCTTGCCATGAGCAAACACAGTTCCTTGACCTATTAACTACGAGAATAAGGACACTCCTTTCGAGTTGCTTGGGCTGCAGACAATACTGGATGCTGTTATCTTCCCTAACCAATAAAGACTTAAAACATTTCCTCCCGTTTCTTAACGCAGGCTTTTCCAAGGCCTCAAATTGTAACAGGAAATTATTAGAATGATTTTGTTTTTAAAGAATACAACCATGCACTGGGAGATGTGCTCTGCTCTCATTTGCTCGGCTGGCTGATTTTAGGCCAAATCTCTCCTCTATAAATCTGAAATAATAACTTATCTGCCTTATCCATTAGTATTTGGAACTTTAAAACTGCCAAATGAAAGAAGTTATACAAATGCAAAGCATACTCCTAGTCTCATCTTTTTTAATGATGCACCCAGCACTCATATGAAAGAGTGATAGGAGCAAATGAAAATCACAATAAGTGAATAGTCTAATAACACATGATAAGAGCTACCAAGACAACAAATTCAATTTTCCCAGGGATTGTTAAATTATTCTTTTGATGGCTCAACACAATCTCTTCACATTTATTTCCTGTGGGGGATGCAGACACTTGTTTTTCCTAAAGCAGTATGCATTTAAACCTAACATTAAAATTCCAAACTATCAAATTTGGGGTAAACTATGCTAGAAAGAAGCTTGAAACTGCATTATTTCCAAGCAAGTTATGCATCTTCCTTGCATCTTCTAAATTAAAAACAGACATAAAGCAATGTCAAGACACAGATCTTGCTTTGATGTACAAACATACTCAAAGCATCTTATTTTTTTAATGATTCCTCTAAAGAGACTGGCACACTTAAAAGCTCAACCTGAAGCTTCCAGAAGTTGAAGGGTGCACACAAAACCCAGCCACAGGAGAGCTGGGTTCACGAATGGGCAGAGCTTTGCAGAGACAGATGCACAGGCAGAGATCAAATTAAGTCCACAAGGTGAAAGCCTTTAAGCCATATAACCTTTCCTTATGCTTTCAGTGAGGCCTTCAGCTCTTTGCTGTGTGGCCAAAGACACCTTCAGAGTCGCATGGAGAAGGTCAGTAATTAGCATCTGAACCTGCATTATCTGACTAGACCTCAACTTCTTCTTGATGGATAGGTCACAGCAGCCTTTCTACAGCTCGGAGCCAGAGCTAAACCCTGGGATGAGGGCTACACCTGAGGAATGAAGTGGTGGGGAGTCCTCTTCAGTAGGGCTGCATGGCACCTACTGTGCAAGGCTCTCCGTTAAATCCCTTCCCAGCTGTTCTTCATATCCCCAGGAACAAGTTCTTCTCATCAAGAAATACATCCAGTTCTCAAAGCACTTTTGAGACCACGAAGCACAAAATCAGTGAGAGGACAGCTATGGGTGCACACACTCAGTGAGAGTTATTTATTTATGCGTTCAGGTCAGCCATCCTGACCTCTAGCCTGCACTTCATTTATGCATTCTCTGTCCCACATATATTAATTTGTAGTTACCTTTAATATTTTATGATTTATACTTTAGTCCACTCCATTATACACTTAAAGCAGCAGCCACTGATGTCAAAGACAGGAGTGTTACTTGCTCTGAGTTCCATTCGCATCACTCAACTGGAGAGCCCATATGCCAACGAAAAAGTGTTTTCCTTCCCAAATCTCCTTCACAGAAGTTGATTAGCAGCCAGTATACAAGCAATGAAGTCATGGTAGCTCGAGCTAGAAATCGCACGTTTCTTAACTTTCAGAGTCACACATTAACACAAACTGCGAGTTAAGGAAAGTACAGCTAGGATGCACTCAAAATAAGATCATTAGGAAACTCAATTTGCTTTCCAAGGTAAATGTATTCTGACTTTCAAAGTCATTCAATTATCCTCCTTTTTATCTCGTTTTTAAATCCAGAATTAGAGATGAGCCCTAAGCTTGTGACCCTTCCTCTTCTCCAGGAATTCGCCCCAGGGAACCTACAAGCAGCTATCTTCCTCTGGGCCCTTGCTAAGCTACAAAAGCCATGACGTTTTAGTCTTGTCTAAACCCAGACCCATTCATGCTTTCAGACTTTCATCTTTTCAACTTGCATGTCTCTATTCTTCCATATGATTCAGTCTTTCGCATACACAAGTGACCAGAAATGCATACAGTATTTCACATGAAGTCACTCTTAATATGCAAGGCATATAGTGGAACTTGCCTCCACTAACAGTATCTCATCTTACTTCTGTTTCACACCCACCATGAAATAGTCATCCCCCACTTGACTGTGGCATTCAGGCCTTTTCCTCCTGCCCTGTTTTAAGGGATGACCTGATAGCAGACGTGGGCTTAACAAACACTCAGCAGATGACTTCGCTTTCAGAGCTATTTCACTTCCTCTCACTCCTATTGCTCCAGGCATCGAGGGCATCCAAATCTTCCTGTGCAATAACTCAATCTTTTCCAGGGCTGACAGTTTCCCAACTTTGCGTGGTGTTAGCACAGTCTTATCAAGATAATATTGGTCTTGGGTCAGTATTACAGAGGAGGGGAAAAAAAAAAAAAAAACCACAACAGATCTCCCACTACAGCTATCCAAAGCAATAACTCTCTTAGCAACGCAGTCAAACAACAATTTCCACTTTAAGCTGTTCTCCAAAGCTACTTTACCATTTTTCAGCCAACCCCTCTATTTGCAATGGAGCCATTTGCAGTGCAGCACCACAGTACACGTGCATTTAACTGAAGTAGCTTACCCTGCTCCTTTTGTCTAGAAAATTTGGTATTTTTTCCAGTAACAACATGACTTTAGACTTCTGTGACCTAATTTTGGCAAATCCACACAATATTTTATCCTGTTTTCCACTTATCTTTGTATATTTAATTACTTCATCCATTCCCAGTTTGTTCTAAATCCATGAATACTATTAAGATCAGCCTAAAAATGTATGAATGGATTTCATCCTCTTCCCCTTTTTAAATAGAGGGAAGTATATTTCTTTGGCTATAGTGCAATCACATCACTATATCCAACTTGGCAGATAATAAACAACCCTTTTTACCTGACTAGTCCTCTGTGCCAACTCTTTCAGAGCGCTAGGACAGAGACTCTTTGCTTCCTCAGTTTGACTGCATTAAGTCTGGAAGCAGATGCAAGATGTTTACTTTGGTAATTCCCATTTGTTTCTTTTACCCATGTTTAAATTCTGATCCCCCCTGAAAACTAGTTATAACTGGTTAATTTTGGAGGAGTCAGTGCTAAACATCCTCAACACATCACAGCCAATTTATATTTTCGTTTATTCTTTTTCTCCTTTTCATCTTAAATGTCTTTCTGTGTTGACAATCCATGCTATCCCTACAGTTTCTGCTCTTTGATGATTGATGCCCTCCTTCAGCCACTCCTTGCAGGTTTGCAGCTAATTCACAGTATATTTTTCTTGTATGGTCTTCATGGTCTGCATCTTCTCACTTTGCAAGTTTTTTCCTCCTCCTTAAAGAACAACTTCCAAGCAGATGCCGTATCTTTCATTTAAAGCATCCCAAACTCTGGGAAGGAAAAAAAAAAAAAAAAAAACACCACAATACTCTAACCCCTAAAGATCTTCAGTCCAGGGGACTTCACATACTGGTTTCTCTAAGTCCACAGAACTTGCCCTTCTGAAGTAAAACTTGAAGTAAAAGCTCCCTGTAGCAGACATTTTTGTTTATCCTGCAGTTTAATTTAAAATGAATCAGCTTGTGGCTAATCAACACCCGGGCTTAGGAAGAGAATCCTAATCTAGCAATGGAAAGCTCCGGTGTTGGCCACGGGGAGACCAGGGGCATTCCTTGATCAGAGCGCGAAGAAACGCCGTCTAATTCCGCACACACTGTATGTACAAGCCTCAGCTACTAAGACACTACGATTAATGGCTAAAAATCTGCTCCGTGATATTTCAGTGTTTCCCACTGCTTGGAAGCAAACCTGTGAAAGCACATTCAAAATAAAACAAACAAACAAGTCCTTTCTTTCCCTTTGTTTGCTAACAGAGTGTCTCAAACGCACTTCCAAAAAGTAGAGTTCTTCTTTAATCAATCAGCTAGTTTCTCCAGCAGTGATCTGAGATCCAACACTTCCAGGAAGCTGTGGAGTACACTAGTAGCCAAGTACTAAAGTAGGCCACAAAGCATCATTTTGGCAAGGTGACTGTGAGTGATCTCTATGTGAACCAGGAAAAACACCTCTTACTTCTTAGTTTTAGGTTATGATACAGTTTTCTTTATACAGATATACTGTGAATTGCAGGAAGGCAATTTAGGCCTTTACAATAGATAAATTGCAGCAGGCAACTCAATCACTGCATCAATCAGTGCAGTGAGTTGCATATGAAAGGACACTACTGGGGTATCTCTACCCAAAGGGAATCCTGCTGCAAGGAGCAGAGCGTCTGCCAGAGAGGTCAGGACCCACAAAGAGGAAACTCAACTCGATACACAAAATATCAACAACAGTGATAGATCGCCACCTAAGACAGAGCCCTTTCCAGGGAACACAGCTCTGTCCCATGTCCCCAAACCACACAGTGAAGTACACGGGTGACCTGTGCCCACCTCCCTTGGCCATGGCCAGCACATCGGGCACATAGGGCAGCACTGGCGCCTTCTGCTTTCATGACCAGCCTCACTAGCTCAAGCCAAGCTTTTACAGAAATGGGGCTTTCTTCAGCCATTCTCCAAGCAGAAGATGACAGCGCCAAGAAGTCTGCAAGCTTCAGAAAAAAAGCTATTCACTGTATTAGACACAGATAAGTAACACAGCACTTCTTTACTCTGAAAGCCTTTACAGTTGTTTCATTTTGTTAGTTGTAGGCCAGTTTAGCACAAGCGTGTGGTATGGATTACAGTGACCCTTTTACAGCTCCAAGTTTTTTTTAATTAGGATACAACATTAGACAATTCAGGGTGTACACCCACCAGGCACCACGCACACAGAGAGCAAGGACTGGGCTTCATGGACAGAACCAAGAACAAGTTGTTTGAGAAAACACTGTTCTTGTGACTTATTACACATTCATGCTTATATGCTATAACTGCCAATTCTGCCCTAAAACTATATATATATACACACACACACACACACACACGCACACTATATTAAATCAATATACGTATTTTATAGAAGAGGAAAGTTGAGCTGAAGTGACCTTTGCAAAAATCACCCAGAAAATCAGACTGATGCACAGAATGAGTATTCAGAGGTAAATGACAAGAAGTTCTACGTTACAGTTACACATTTTGAAATCCTCCTGCCTACAAAACCCAAAACCTTTGTCATTCTAAGCACAAAGGCAATGCTATATTTGGGTACGTAAGACAGAATGAAACAACTGGAGAAAATAAAAGCAGCAGTAGGGACTAACATGCAGATTACCCATGAATTCAGGCGCAAGTTCACGCTGTGATGGCACGGGAGTACCCAGTTTGCCAGTGCCAGCTCTTTGAAGTGTTTAATATCCTCCCCTGCCCTGCGAGCTCCTGTGCATACAGGGATCTAGGGTGCACACAGGGTACACAGAGTAGTGTGCAAGTAGGCAATTTCATTGTTTTCTCTTCATCTGAGAGATCCCTATCTAAAAAAAAAAAAAAAAAAGGGAAGAAGGAGGGAAGAAAAAGAGGAGGAAATTAGGAAGCTGCCCCCGGATGCCTCCCCGAGCGCAGTTCCCCGGGCCGGGCCGGGTCGGGCCGCCCCCCGGGGCCGCCGAGCCCCGCGCCGCGCCGGGGGGCACGGCAGGAAGCCCGCGCTCGCGAGCAGCGAAATGGCTGGTAGCGCCGGCGCCGCTGCCCGGCCGCCGCCGCTGCCCCCTCGCGCGGCGCGGGCGCCGTTCGGAGCGGCCTCGCGCGGCGCCCCCGCGGCCCCGCCGCCCGCCCGCTCCCGCCGCGCAGGTGGGATCCGCGCCGGCTCCGCGCGCCCGCCGCGCCGCCGGGGGGAGGCGGCGGCGGGATGCGGCGCCGCGCCGGGAAGGCAGGGAGGGAAGGAGAGGGGGATGTCGGTGCGGGACGGCGCCGCGTCCGGCCCCGCTCCCCGCCCCGGCCCTGCCGCGCCGCCCTTACCGTGCCCGGCAGCCCGGCGCGGGAGCCGCTCGCGAGGCGAGAAGCGCGGAGCCGGGGCCGAGCGAGCCGCCGCCGCCGGAGGAGGAGGAGGAGGAGGAGGGCGAGGAGGAGGCGGAGGCTCCGCGCGGAGGGAGGAGACCGGGGCGGGGGCTGCCGTGCGGCGCCCGCCGCGCGGCCGGCGCTTCCTCCCACCGCGGGCCTCGCGGCGACCCGGCCCGGCCCGGGGCCGCCTTCGTGCCCCGGGAGCCCCGTGGGAGGCGCCGTGAAGTCCCCGCTGCCCTGCCGGCCGCTGAGGCGGCCCCACGCGCGTGCCGGTGCCCCGTGCCCGAGGAGATGCTGCGAGTCCTCCGATAAATTACGTTTTTGCACTAGAGTGGAGTCTGGTTCCCGAGCACTCTGCGGCGGCCAGAGCTACCACGGGCAGAGCTCAGAGCCACCTTTGTCCCGTGCTCTGCGGCGCTTCGTGTGGCTACTTCATATTTTCTTTCACACCTTGTCACTCATTTGCCTGGCGACTTAGATATCCCCTTGCTTGTGTTTACCTTGAAATGCTCTTTTTTCAAGCCTGTGTTTGCCAGATGTCTTTTTATAAACACCCTCTGCTCACCCTCTCTGCTCTCAGCTCTTCCATCCAGGTGCACAAGTCAACACTTGCCATCCCTTCCCACCACCCAAAGCAGTAGAAAGGGGAGGAATTTCATATGTTCACTGCTCACCCAGGAAAGGTATAAACTCTTGTTCTCCAAAGGTAGTTAGGCTTCAGGTGTTCCTATAGAAGGGGAACAAGCAAAGTGGTTCAACCTACAGTACCAGCTAGCTACGAGCGACGGCTTAGAAAGCTGGAGAACACACGAAGCTAGACCTTCCCCAGGTTGTTAAAAGCAGACATTGCCAGCAGGATCCATGGTCATACAGAGAGTTCAGCACAAGGCAAAGTCACTTTGGTGTCTCATGGACCCCAAGGCAATGGGCAACATGTCACTTCACATGGCTATTAGCCAGAAATTACGTGTAAGGCCTGTGAGGTGCCTACTGAAAGGCATATGTGCACAAGGAGCACGGGGAAGAGGGGAGCACACAGGACATGGGCTCTGCAATGCGACTGACCTTGGGAAAAAATACATTTATTATATTCTTTTATTTACAAAGAAAATAAAGAAATGGGATTGATAGGTGCCTCTGTGTTGAAAAAAAAAAAGAAAGAAAAAGAAAGAAAGAAAGAAAGAAAGAAAGAAAGAAAGAAAGAAAGAAAGAAAGAAAGAAAGAAAGAAAGAAAGAAAGAAAGAAAGAAAGAAAGAAAGAAAGAAAGAAAGAAAGAAAGAAAGAGAAAGAAAGAAAGAAAGAAAGAAAGAAAGAAAGAAAGAAAGAAAGAAAGAAAGAAAGAAAGAGAAAGAAAGAAAGAAAGAAAGAAAGAAAGAAAGAAAGAAAGAAAGAAAGAAAGAAAGAAAGAAAGAAAGAAAGAAAGAAAGAAAGAAAGAAAGAAAGAAAGAAAGAAAGAGAAGAAAATCGTCCAAAACCAGAAAATAGCATAGAGCAGCTTGCCCAAGCCATCAGGCAGCTTCAAACCAAGCCAACATCCTAGAAGCCCAAGCTGTGTTGCCAAGACCTGCTTGCTGCCTGGTGGCAAAAGCCATCAGGCCCATACACGATGCTGAAGGGAGTCCCACACACAGCAGGACATACATTCATCACATATTCAGTGCACAGGTGTCCCTCCCCAAGTGACAACCTTCAGAGGAGGCGCTGGCATTTTGTGGCTTGTTCTTACACTGGAGGAATGGCCATATGCAGCTCACCTCCATCTGCACAACAAATTAGATGGCCAGTCCAGCCAAAAAGAGTCCCTGATCAAAACAGAGTCTTAACAAGGCTTGAATTCCAGTTCACCATGCAAATATTTTTCAAAGCTAGATATGTGTTCAGCCCTTCTGTTGTGTCCTTGCTGAAAAACAAAAGATATCAAGCTGTTTCTTACACTGCTTGCTGGTAACTTTTTCACTCCCATGCATCACATGATGGATAGCTTTATTAAATATGCTGCACTGTGCAGCTGCTGCCTCTGGGAAGAAGCATGGAATAATACAACTAATATCTCACCTTTTAATTTTAATATAGCTATTAAAATGTGATCTTCAGTTTCGCTATAACAATCAGTGACAACTGATTGCCACTGGAAACTGCCGCTGTTTCGGACAGATGACCAGCTCACTAAAAGAACAACCTCCCAGGTGCCCAGCAAAATAAACAGCTGATCGTGAGCACCTATGGACTTCATCATGGTCCTTCATACTTCTTCATACTTCTTCATACTTCTGGCCACAGGACTACATTTGGGGGAATGTTAGCTCATTATTCTTGTACAGAGGCTTTCGCCTTTTGAAATGCTGTGTTCCAGGTGGCTCTTGATTTACCAATAATATCTGAGGTGAGAATCTGATTCCATAAACACGCACATATCTGATTAGTCTCATCTATTCTAGCAAGACCTCTCAATGGGAGTAAAATAAAGCCTGCGTGTAGGAAGTTGGGCTCTCTGGAGCTAAGCTAGGAACCTTTGGAGATGAACAGACAATGATCCAGTCCCGGCCTTATTCAATTAATTATATAAGGGATTAATCTTGTAAAATCCCATAAAATATTCTTCATCTTTCAAAAATCAATGAGCTACAAAATTTTTAAAACCCACATACTGATCATAGCTGCCATTTTTTTTCAGAGTTCCCCTGCGCAAAACATACCCCCTAAATACACATTTGTGCAAGAGAGACCAAGAATATAGTATTTGTAGTTCTAATCAATAGATTTACTCAAAACCAGTTGACAGTATTTAAAATAATATTATATTAGCATGAGTTCTCAAGGTCATGTTCTGATGCAGCACAATGCACTGATGAAGACAAGCTCTGTCCACCTGAAGTGATGCATCACTCTGAATCTTCCATCATCCCTGAGTCTCCATCTCACACCTACTTCTAAACCTAAAGGCTACTTGCTTGCATTAAGAGAGAATTTCATCTGTATTTTGACATTCAATAGGCCTTTTGCAAAGAAGCAAGTCCTGGATCTGTCCTGCATGTGTAAACTTATGTATAATGGTCAAAATGCCTTTCAAAATTCAGACTTATGCCTGAATTACGTAGGGGTTATACTGAATTAGCCATGATAACTGAAATACTGACTGTTACAGCTCTCCATCCTGCCCATCTACAGGGATTGGGATGAATAGTGAGATGTGTTTACTCCTGAGTCCTTTCAGTCTACAGCCCAGGAGGTGTGAACTGGAATAAGCAGCAGACGATGTTAATGTGCCAAACCATAACCTGCAGCAGCTGCACCAACAACGAGCATTTTAGTGTACTCTTCAGCTAAATCCACAAACAAAAAGGAAATGTGATTTTCTGATGGGCAGTCTGTTCTGCCTACTCATGCCACCTTGGCTCCACCTGCCAAGAAAGGGTTGAGATGGCTGGAGAAAAAGGTCTGTAGACATGACAGCTTCATTTGACATGTTGCCTCAACCTATGCAAGCAGAGGAATGGGAGCACATTTGCTCCTATTTCCATCACACACACACACTTTGGGTACTTAACACCCATTAAAGCTGAGCCAGACCGGTATCACTTCTTTAATTAGGCTTGTTCTTTTAAGTGCCTCGGGAAAATTATTATAGGAAATACTATATGGTTGCCCAAGAACAAATGAGATATGGTTTTAAACACCCTTTATTACTAACATTGCATAAGCAGCCTGACAATCAAATCTAACAGTTTGTTATCATAGTTGCAATCCCTTTGGTTTAGCAGCAGTAAGATGAATAGCATGTCATATCTGTTCTCAGCAAATAGCTGCTTGCCTTTGTAAACAAAACTGTCAACTCTGATTCTCCATACACATTTGAAGATTATATCCATTGGTTATGTGTCCTACAGCATGTTTAATGTGCTACCGGCAGAATGTTACCTTCATAGCACTTTCATATGTCACCAAAGTCATAATATTGTCAAATAACAAGTACCTTGGAAACTATGGCTTGACTTCACTAATATCTCATACAGACCTCTGTTGAAAAACACGTTTATTATCTAGTTTACAAACATTCAAACCTGGCATGTAAATGCACCACAAGAGTGATTGCGTTGATTACTCCGTTAAACAAGAGTCACGTAACCTTATAGTAAGTGATTACATACTTATTTTAGTCCTAACGCTGTTATAGAAAGTATGAAATTTCAGCGAAATCTCTGAACATCTTAATTGCTTTCTAGTTGTGTACCTGTTGTTGCAAAACACCTTTAGAATAACAAGTATTTTAGCACACTCCTCAGTTAAATCCGTGGGTGAGGAGTCTGTGTGATTTCCTGGTAGTCAGCCTGCTCTCAAGTGCAGAACCCTATATTCTCATCCCACTGCTAGCATTTTACTTACTGGCTGGCCTGGAGGAATTCACTCCAATTCTTTGCCTCAATTTAACTGTATATAATATGATAATAATATTACTTACTTTACAGAGGAGGAGAGTAAACTAGTTAGTGTGCCCTGTGCTATAAGAATATAGAGAGAAATATGAGCTTAATACTGTAATTTCAGACCCCCCTGTGGCATTTTCATGTTCTTAAAGTTTATTTAATCTGCATAATAAATGCAGAAGACAACATTAATAGTCACTGACATTTTTAAAAGTAAAAATTCACTTTTTATGATTTTGTATGGCAAAAGTTGTGTTTATATCTCTTTAACAATAACAATATGAAACATCTTAAAATCCTGACATTTAAAATACTGTAATTTTGTTGATTTTGCTTACAAGAGTAGTTCTATTTTTTCATATAAAAACATCTACATGCTAATTTTGACATTTTATGTTAATGATTTATAATAATGTCATTTCAACAGAGAGTTTTAATTAGTTGCCAGTAACACAATATAGCCCTTTGTAATTACAAATTTTGTATGTGAGGAGAGCCGCCTTGTTCTCATTATAAGGACTAAACCACATGGAGCATCACATTTCTCATTACTATACCAGAGGAATGTAGGAACACAGCACATAAAAACATTATAAACCGATATAAAAACAATAGCAGATACAAACTGTGATGACACCAAAATGTGAGACAAAACTTTTCCATGAAAAGGCCACCAACCTACTTTTGTCATCACATTGTACTAAAATTTTCTTGCAGTTACACAACTCTTGAACCCCAGGGCAGGTGTTTCTTTTCCTCAGCCAGCCAGGCAAGGCTGGAGGATGGTATAATGTGAAGGCTGGATGAGGAAGGGGCAAAGGAGCAGTTCCTCTAACACAGCAACCACTAGAGGAGACTCACTGAGGGAGCCATTTAGTGTATGGTGCCTGTCACATTTATTGTCTGTCTAGTTCCTCTGGTTACCAAGAGCTAGAAAATGCAAAAACAACAGATTTAGATCAACACTGTCAAGTCTGAATAAATTCTGTTCAAGTCAGTTGGATCATAGTGTGGATATGAAAGTGTGAATAGATCAGGAAGCTGGTCCTCCACCAGTGTCTCACCATTGCTACAGCTGATTTACTTGTTTTTCATGTGTTTGTACAGAATCAGTAAAGAACAAAAAGAACAAAACAAAACGCCTAATGTTCTCAAGAATTAGAAATGATTTGGATTGGTAAACCCTTAATCCAGACAACACTGTCTACTTTTCTGGGAAAAAAAAAAATCTTGCTATAGTCCTTTCTAAAGGTGTGCTTACTTTTTTTTAACTAGGAAAAAAAGGTCAGTTTTCAGGGAGGGTTAAGGAAAAGAAAGGTGTATCAAAGATAAGTGCAAAGTGAGTTAGAGAAATGAATAATCTACTAGTTAACCAACTATGATATATCACAATAAAGATAAATTAATCAAAATGTTTATTTCATGATATCTATTGTATTTGTACAATTTTATGAGGACCGACCAGCTATACTGAAGTGCTTGCAATCTAAGCAGCACACTAACGTAACACGTGAAAATTGTGATCAAAGGCTGAGGTGTGAGATCAGACTCAGGAAGCCTTGTGCTATTGTTTTGCTTTCCTATTTTTTTCCTTTTTTATCAAGCATACTGTTAGAAGGAACAAGTGTTGCTTCCTCATGCACTTCATCTGCACAAATCCCTGCCTTGAATCAGCTCTTTCCCTATTATTTTTCCAGTCTTCAGGAAGAATGGCCCACAAAGTTGTTGATTTTAGGTTGCATGAAAGGTTTGACTTCCCTATGGCCTACAGCAACACTCTCACACCCTTGGAAAGATCCAGCTGGTGCTGCCAGGATCCTACCAGGATGCGGCCCGAGTCCGATCAATATCCCAATACAATAAGGCTACCAGAGAGAGGTGATTCAGGGGGGTTTTGAGGAAGGTGGGACTAGCACACCTTTTCTTCCTCACATGGGTTAGCCTGGCAGACATGGCACATACGTCCTGCCTCCCAGGTACTCACCGCGGTGTCGCCGCTCCAGCACTCCTGCTGCGCTGCAGGCACCACCTCCACCAAAGACCAGGTCTCGGGAGTGCAGCAAAACCCACGTCAGCGGTAGAGACGCGTGAAAAAATACCAACGTGCGCTATGGCGCAAGAGTTGCTCAGAAGGAGATTTGCCGCCCCAAAGCTGTGGTGATAGCTACATGGCTCCTGCTTATATAGGG
This sequence comes from Tinamus guttatus, assembly GCF_059628265.1. Taxonomy (NCBI): domain Eukaryota; kingdom Metazoa; phylum Chordata; class Aves; order Tinamiformes; family Tinamidae; genus Tinamus; species Tinamus guttatus. The sequence continues at coordinate 2,728,491 of NW_028288590.1, read as the reverse complement.
CTTGTGGGTAGCGACTGTGTCCCTTTATGGCTAATCTGAGCCATCTGAGCTCCTTTGACAGCTTGAACATGAAAAGATTTTGTTATTTTTTTAAATGTGGTTGGAGAGGTTTTATATTTTGGGCCAGCGTGTCAGCTCTTGGTGGATGCGTACATTGGAAGTGACAAGCAATGAATAACTGACATCAGGCATAAGTAACATTTGTATTCCGACCCTGGTATGTTATTCTTAAAAAATCCAGTCTATAAATACAGTCTATGTTTGCTAGCTTGGAAGAAGAGGAAGGTAGCAAAGGACAGAAAACAGAAGAGAGAAATGAACAACCAAAAAAGTAAAACAAAAAAAGCAAAAGAGGAAGGGACATTCAAGTGTAACATAAGCATTAAGATTGTTTTAAACTGATATTAAATTGCAAGAAAGCTGGAGAGAAATTGAGTATGAAAATAATTAGTAAATAACTAGATCAGGAAAAAATAAGATGAAAAGGGTATTCACAAAGCAATTCTAAACTACTGCATGCAAACAGTAATGACTTCAGCATCTTACAACCTGAGGACCTGCTTTTGCAAAACAAGTATGGGTTGGAGTCCCATTGCCTGGGAGACACTCTTCCCTCTTTTGCAAGTTAAAAAGAGCATCTGTGCAGATACTTTTAAGCATCCCTTATGAATGGGAGGAGCAGTGAGTATGTACGGCTTGGAAGCAGTTTGGATAGTGATGAAGTCATGCTGGAAGACAAACGTTGTGTTTAACCGCCACAGGAACAACCCAGGTGTTGCAGCAATAGGGCAATTATGCAAGGAAAGAAACTGGAATGATTCTGTGGGGCTCCATAAGTGACTCCAGTAAAACTCATGACTTTATTTCCACTTGGACTTTCTGCTTTTCTCAGTTGATTATCTGTTGATGCAGAAACAGTGATGAAAGAAGAAAGCTTAAGGTGGTGTGAGCTTACTCTGTACTTTTTTCACTATTTCATTATTTTTCATATATTTTTTCATTATTTTCTTTGAAAGCAGGAGCAGAGATAATCCGTAGGAAGAAAATCTATAAATTCAGTAAAGTATTATTAGAAAGGAAATCCTTACATTACTTAACCAGAAAGAAGAGATGTGAGGGAATTCTAAGACAGGCCAGTGGCTGAAAGAGAAGATCTGTCCAGCGCATCAGTCTGACTGCCACCCAGACAGCATTTCAAGATAAAAGACTTGTCAGATAAAACTGCACATCAATCAGCATGCTTTTTCAAAAGGTACTTACTGAGCATCAAAGTAAAAAGGTAAAAGTATGTGAGTCAGCACATGTAGTATCATAAATCATGGAAGAGCCGCATTGTCCATCCATGGCAATAACTGCTTCTATTATAGAAGTGGAGCCTCAATTGCCTATTTGAATGCTCTATGACTTCCTCTGTTGGAATCTCACCAGAAAAAGGCCGCATGTTAGGTTTTTGGAAATGGCCGTAATGTGAAAGTGCCTGACTAAGGACGAAGCCAAGGCTCGGCACCTTGAGGTGGTGCCGCACACGGCTCCAGCTCCCGCGAGCTGCGGAGGGTTAACGGCAAAAGCCCCATGCAAACATTTACAATGCAGTGAACAGAAATACTACCGTTGAAGAAATATTTTCTCTATCTCCGTTCCTAACATTGAATAAATATTTATTATTTCCCCAGTTCACAAGACCCCTGAAAAAATAATATGATAAAGTATCTAAGTTTCACATATATCTTGGATAGAAGGCACTATATACAGTTAGCTACTTGGCATTACTATAATATAATAGATTATCCAAAGGAATAATACATTGGCTATTTGATTGTAGAAATGACAATATCTTATAGAATTATCTGAAGAGTTCAAAATAACTATATCTTATAGAATTATCTGAAGAGTTCAAAATAACTATAAACAGAGCGGTTTGTGAGAAAAGGTATGCTATACAAATGTATGGTGTAGCATAATGGTAAAGTTACAGAAACTGAATGTATAACTTACAAGAAAGTCTTGGCCATAATTTTATATATATATATATATATATATACACACATATATGTATATATATATATGTATATATTTATTCTGTCTTTCCCAGAGTTCCTGGAATTACTCCTAAATTAATTTCCAGCTTTCCAAGTAGGAGATGTTTTATTAGTTTCCTTAAACTGAGATATTCTCTGCTTTGCTCACGCACCCATTTTCCATTAACACCAAGGTGATTTTATTCGATTGTTTGAATGAAACAATGGGAACTATTGGTGCGTGTGAAGAAAGATTGAGTTCTGACATTTTACACCCAGTTGCAAAACCCCTAATACACTTCACAGCTGCAGCAAAATCACTATGCAGCATTTAAGGCCGTTTTGCCACTGGCTTCACAAGGAACTGAACTACAGTCACGGTTCCTGTTTTTACTGTGTTTATTGCAGATCCTAAGCACAGCCTCCATTCGGAAGGACCTCCCTTTTCAGAGATGCTCCACAATATTCGTTTTTAGTATATGCTCACAGCAACGGACCTTGAATAGTGCTCAAGCATTTCCTTGATTTTCAACCAAGATTTTTGCCAAATCCAGGGAAAATACTGTTAGGGTTTAGGGAGTTGTTTGTTTGCTCTTAATGCTGCAGGTTATAATTTAAGCGTATGTTGAAGAGGTACATTCAACTTCAGATAAATTCTGTGCTGCACCAAGGCAAGATTTTTCAGTGATATGTAAAATAAAGAGGGTTGCATATAGCTGACTCTGAGGAGAAGCAAATATTCTTGCCTTTTATAGTTTCTGTATTCTATTTACTACATCCCTTGGTATATTTTGCTGTATCTCAGTATCTTTGCATAGTTTTACAAAACTGTTATCAATATGTTTTATTCATTAAAGAAAGTGACAAAGTTATGTTGCTAATCCTTCTGACTCAGTAATAAATCATTACTTGTTTGTTATACTGTTACTCTATTATAAGGATTTTCAATAATGAAAGAGCAAATTTGCATCCTTAGGTAATCCAAATACCCATATAAAAGATGTGTGGTTAACCAAAGGGACCTCAAATCTTTTCTGCATGTCTAACACTTTGGTAGCTTCCTTGGATGTTACCAGTCCCATGTGCACATTGCAGGTGCAAAGTTGTTCCCCGTGAGCTCCGAGCGTGTTAGCCAAGAGGACCGCGCTGTTTTGCATAGACAAAATGAAGGATGCCGGGAACAGCATGTTCCCTCTTTCGCCTTTTCATAAAACGTGAGTTTGGTTTGTACCAACAACTACTTTGTTTCGCTGAAACTAATGTAAATATACCAACCCAGAGATGCTGGTACAACTGTCAAGTGTGTTGCTGTTAGTCTCCTGTGGAGCTTAGAGAAGCGCCAAGCATGTAATATTAGAATGGATAATAAGGACGCCCCAAACATTTGTTAGTAATTCCCTTTCCTGAGCAAAAACGAATTAACATCCCATGATACTGTGTTTTGTGCCTTCGTGTGGTTGGCTTGATATCCTGCTAAAACAAAATAAAGGAGGAGAGATAGGAGGTCTGAGTTACAAAGTGCTGTTCCAGACTTCATTATGAATCGGATGCAGTTCTGAGCTATAATATTTCTTCTTCTTAGTCAGAAAACAGAAAAAAGTTGCAAGATACAAATATTTAAAAAACATGGAAAAAAGAAACTTTTTATGCCTATAATGTAATGACAAGGTTAAATAGATTACTATTAAAGAAAAGATAGAGATTTCCTTTTCTGATATTTTAAGATATTGGCATATCTCTTATTTTGTCTGAGTTTATATCTCTTTTGATTCATGGTGATGGCAGATATATATTTTATATCTTTCAGTGTGATGGAAGAGCCCAGAGCAAACGTGCTGTTACCAGCACTGTGTCTCCAGCCAGCCAGAGCACTGGCCTGAGGGGAATTTACAAAACTATTAAAGAATAACGGAGCTTTTGTCCTATTTGCCCTTTGTTTGGAATCCTCGGCACCTTTGTTCTGGGGACACTGCCTTTTAGTTGCTTCAGTCCAAGAATGAAAGGATTTCCAAGGGTCAAACTTCTCTGTGTTTGCAGTGCTAAGCCGGAGTCTAGTCCGGTGGCATTGCTGGCCGCCACTCGGCTCTGCCACGCGGGCATCCCCGGGGGTCACTGGCCTGCAGTGGTGGCACAGATTAAGACGAATAAAAATACGGGGATCAGTCGCTGACTTTGACACCGTATCTAACATCTCTGCATCTGCTCCATTGCACCCCTTAGCCTGTTCCATTTTTGAGTACAACAAATGGAAAAAACACTAACATCAATTTAAAGAAACTATGCCTTTTTTTCACAATTTTTTCTTTTTCTGGTATTGTATTGTAAATACCGACCATATTGCACTTGAAACATTTTTTCCTACTAATATAGAGAGTTCAAAATGCATTTAGTCCAAAATTAGAACCGTTTATCTCCAAATTATTGTTCTGCATTATGCCAGTAAATGCTACAGTTCATAAGAAATAATGTATTAGAAACAATTATCTTCCTAGGCTTCATGGGACTTTATGCAAAAGCATCTAGACTCTCTGTGTATTCTCTCACCCTTCTTGCCAGATGGTAATCTTGACATTTTGAAGGATTTCTTTCTTTAAAACCTTCAAAGCATTTTGCACCATTGGCTTTATAAGAAGGTTTGCTTTAAATAATCCATATTTCTAATATTGAGTCTTTGGCATTACATACACCACTAACAAGGAGAGTGATACGTCCACTCAAATGAGATTTCATTACAAAGCTGATAAATTCAAAACTATTTGCTTATGTAATCAATAAAAAGTAAATACCATTTAATTTTTACACAAATCAGAACTATTGGGGTTTGTTTGCTTGCTTGGTTGCTTACTTGCTTGCTTTTTCCTGCCCAATAAACCTGTCTCTATGGGATAGAGAGTATATTTTACTGCACAGGCTGTTAATGCAGGGTAGCTTTGCGGTATCATCCCGCAACATAACGTGAGTTTTTATTTTCTCGAAGGCAGGAATAGAATAACAACCTCTAGGAACACAATCAAATGTAAACCCACTCTGCTTTCAGGGAAGTCACGTTCAGTAATCTGCATGGAGATTTCTGGGGCTAAAAAGGCTTTGCAGCTCAGGCTTTGCAGCTTTGTGATAGAATATTACAGTTCCTACCTCTTTGGTCCCATCCTCTGGAAACACTGTAGATACTTTGATTTCTTCTTATTTATTTTCTGTCTCTCAGAGGGATTCCCTGTTACCTTTTCCTACAGTATAGGACAGAATAGGAATGGAGGGACTCCTTGGAGTTTGGTTAGTACTATTCTCCACCATCTTCAGAGAACAGTATGGGCATAACGTAGAGGACCCGCCGCTTTCCTTCAGGAGCCGAGCAGATCTGCTTCCCCAGTGCTCCCAGCGGTGGTTGGCTTGTGCCCTCGGAAACTGCAACCCCTGAGGTGCGGCCAAGCAAAGCGACGCTCTGGAGCCCGACAGTGGGTTTATGGCTGTGGCATCCCAAAATGAGGCAAAATAATGAAAGAACCGCCTCCCCCTCCCCTTCCCCACCCCAAAAAAGCGTTATTAGTCTCTGTTCCTCTGAAAATACGTTATGATGCAAAAGAGTACCCAAATGATCCCATCTGCTCCTGAAAAATTGCAAGAGAGATGGAGGATTCTGCAAATACTGCTATTGTTTTGACTACTGCAAAGAAAGAGCGCTCTGCTGAAATCAGACATTGTTTCTGTACTTTTTATTCATGAAATTGTAAGCAATGATCTATATCACCACTGTTAGTATACTCATCTTTTATTGTCTTTCAAAGATTGAAGAAATAGTTTTTCAGCAACAGCTGCTTGAGCCTAAGTCTCACTGACTTTATTAGTCAATGAGTCTTGTAAGTGGTTAAGCTACTTTTGAAAATGAGACTGTGTGACAGATTTACTACTTGGAGATAAAGAATTGGGTATTAGCAGGTACTGGTCTTAGTAAAATAGTGTTTGAAAATTTTACTATGAAACAAGAAATAAATATTCTTTGAGATTAATGCACTTTTCAGAATATAAAAGTTTTCCTGGGAAATTTTATGGAATCTGGGTTCCATGATGCTGAGAACAACAGAAGCCACAATTGTTAAGGAAGTAAACAAATTCCTAGTGTATGTGTTTATTTCCAACATTATATACAGTATACTTTGTTCACAGGTAAGCATACATGATTCATGTGCACGTAACAAGTTTTATCTACACTGAATTGAAAGAGAAAAAATGTAAATGCTAGTAATGCAGAAAAATATTCATTATCTTTTTTTTTCTCATTTATGAAGAGAATATGCAGTATATTGATTATCACTAACAAATTACTGTTGAATAATGTGAAAAATGAGTAAATCAAGATGAAACCATTCTTGCCGGCTTCCCTGGAAGTTCATGTTTGAATAGACTAGCTCTGGGAACTAATGAATGTACTTTCTTATCTGAAACATTAATCTGAGACTTGTTTTAGAAGTATTTGGGAGGAAATAACTCCATAGTAATAAAGCTGTTGCTAGGAGGCCTGGAGAAATCTAAACTAATTTGGCTTGGAGACGTGGATAATCAGCATCTTAGCGTTTTCTTTCTAATGTGCCCCTCACGCTTCTCACGGAGAGGAGCAAATCAGAGAGTTGAGAATAAATATGCATTCTGGTTGTTTACAGAGCATAATGAGGGCCCGAAGCAAAGAAATGCAATGTTTGCTCCATACCTGCGGCCCAACAGCAACACATCCTATTAAATACACCACGAGTAGCCTTCAGGATGTGTAGCAAAAGCCGTATTTTATTCAAGCACACACCCTCCTCCTGCAGAGGACTTTATTCCTGGGAGGCAGGTTTCAAACGTCTCGTCCTGGGGAATATTTCCAGCCTCTTCAGCTACTGTAACAGTGGCCTCACATTCTCTTTTTTTCCTCCCCAGTACTCAGCCTTGGTATTAGCTTTGATCTTTTTCACTTCATTCTCCTCCTCACCTTGAGACTCTCAATAAATCTTATTGCTTATTCTGGAACATACAAAATAACAACCTTTTTTGTGGTGTTGTGATAAAAAGAAATCTAATATTGATCCTCTCATAACAGGTAATAACTGCTTCCTATTACTCTCCCTAACTGGCCTGTCTTATTTCTTTAACCTATGCAATGAATATCACTTAAAATAAACTTTAACTGAAACTCAGGCTCAGTCACCAGAATATCCACATATCTTCCTCATAAAATTCAAGCTTCCTTACCCTCATTTTTAAGACTCTTCGTAGATTTTATCAGACAATATCTCATCTGTCTCTACTCCACTCATGTCTGTCTAGGCATTGCTAAAATTTTGCTTTGTGAATTTGCGAACCTTCTCTTTCTTTTGCGTTTCTGCTTTAACCTTGACCCTCTAAAAACATGAACACATATATTAGACTCAACTCCTAAGAAAAGGAATAAATCACAAAAAGGCTCAATTTTATATCTTTGATATCTTTCTGCTATTTACAGTGCATCAGGAAAGGGAGAAAATTATTCACTGAATTTCAGTAGAAGGAGTAAATACGTAGCTGTTTGTCTCCTGTTGTAAGAAGGTGCTGCAAAGGACTTTTGTAAACGATCCACAGTGGAGGTCTACCAGGGACACTTCTATTTCTCTGTGCAACAACAATATCATTAGGGTCTTTATCCAGCTAAGTACTTAAACACATGCTTTTGCACACACGTGTGAGTGGCCTCACCAAAGGGACCCAAATCATATACCTCGTACGTGCAGCGTTAGCACATGGATAATTACTCTACAGAATTCGTGCTTTAAGCTAGCTCTGTGGTTTATTGCACTCACTTTGCATTCAGGATAACAACAACAAAAAATAATAATTTAAGGAAATATATCCTTTGCAAGATGATGTAGGACTTTTCAATTTCTTAAATATTTTTAGTGAAGACATTGACTTGCTTTTTCAGACTAAGATATTAATTTTCTGACTTTTATGGAAGCTCTCAGATGAAACAGAGTATGCAAAAAATGATTACCAATGATATATCTTTATGCTAACATCTCAATATGAAAATGATTGCAATTTCTTCTCTACCTCCTACAAAGAATGTAATGACATATTTTAAAATGTGTTTCTATTAATGAATAAGGCTTCCTCAGGAATAGAGATAAATATATAAGTAAGCGTAAAAACATTTGCCAAAAACAAAGTATTTATCAAAGAAAAAAGACTCCATGTTCTTTCCTAGATACTTCTCCAAATTATTATAGCATTAATAATGGTGCAAGTACTGCCGTCTAATTGCATTTTGTCTAGTGCCAAACCGAAAATAAGCCAGCAAAGGAGAGAAAAAAGACGTAATATTTATATAGTGCTAAAATATGAATATATCCTTATGGCAGCGTAGGAGGATTACTTCCAAAATTGAGTAGAATTTATATACGCCTTATAAATTTTAAGCTTACAACAGAGAGAAAAATGTCTTTATAGAGAAAAAAACCAAAGTCTTTCCATTCTTATAAACACTTACAAGTGAGGATTTCCAATTTTAATGAAAAAAGCTTCACATTTTTGCTGTGATGGGGAATACTTACCACTTTTTCAGAGAAGGGGAGCTTCATGCCTTGATCATGCAGTAACTGGTCAAGAAACCCAGAGAGGAGCCATAAACATAACTTAAATGGCTTAACTCAGGAGTCTGTATTTTAAACAGATTTTTCTTCCCAGAAATTCTCCTTTCTGGTCACCTGCCTCCATCAAATGCCTGCTTTACATATCTTGCCTACCTCTTTCATATATCACTTTCCAGAAACTCCTGCATTAAATTCTCTGAAGTTCTAACTGCTTCAAAATGTATATCCTGCCCAGGCAATGGTTTTCAAGGTCACTTTCAGTTCTCAGAAACTTCTCTACCCGTCAGTATTAAAAATAGCTTCCCATGAGATGCTTGTGTGAGCACCTTGCAGACTATTGCTAGCAGTTCCTGAGTTATCAATGTATTTCACAGAACAACTCCTGCAATGAATGCAGGTCTTTTTCATCCAGTTAACCTGTAACTGTATTTGAATATGATATCACAAGTCACCTGGGAGTGAATGTGGGGATTTTCTCATGTGGCGTTTTGTGGAGGAAGAGCACAAGAGCACAAGATGTACAAGTTATTTGTGCAGGGTCTGAGTGCACTGGCCAGGGTCCAGCCCAGCGTGAGGCCGCTGAGTCTTTCCCTTGGATGTGGTGGATCAGGCTCAGCCTCTTCACCTATCAGATCATCCAGCATTGGTGTTTAGCAACAGGCTTTGGATTTAGCGTCTCATTTTTAAATGTCCTAATCTGTGCCTGCTGCCAGCTCAGGAACAGCTTTGGGCACTAGTAACTAAGTATTTAGTAGTATGTAGTACTTACATCTCTCATACATGCAAAGAGAACTGCCAGTCTGAGCCTTTTGGCCCATGCAAGAGCAGGAGGAAATCCTGAAGGGCTTCATGGAAGCTGGTGGCTTCTGTGAGCAGACTCCCTGGATGGAGTCTGGAAAAGATCCTTTCTCACATCAGTTATGAAATGATTTTTGCTCTTCCTGAGGCAATGGAAGGCTGACTATGTACTGCTTGAAACTTCTGAATTTTAATTACATTTCCATGGTGCCACCTTACTGACGCTATGGGGAGGCTGAAGTTTCTAAAGATAAGCACTGGAAGAGTCCAAAGATCTCCTCTATTTCCATTACATAGGAGAAAAGAAAAAGAAAAAAAAAATGTCTCTTTCAAATGTTTCAAATGTGAGAGTTAAAAGCAGTGGACCTAATTTTCCAGAATAGCAGCCCTAGCACCAGTCTGCTGTGTGCAAGTGACACTCGCATAGTTCACATAGCTGAGGCCTAAGTCATTCCTTTCTCCATACAGATCCAGGTCTCCAACAGCCAGGACAGTGTTTCCTTTTACTGGATTTTTTTTTTTGTGCTTGTCCTATGGATTTCCTGTTAAACCACAGTCTTCCAAAACCCCCTTCCAAAACTCCTGGTTGCAAGTGGCATCAATACTTGTCCTTACTGTTGTCAGTCCTGCTGTCATTCCTGTTATATTTCTAGGAGTTTGGAGAGGCTCAGTTCCTGTAGGCAAGGACAGCAGCCTTTGCCTGGTTCCCATGGCTACCAGCTCCTCCATCCCTCCTCCATACAGGGTTTCCAGCTGCTCTCCTCCTCTCCGCCTCCAAAAATCCTTCTCTTATCTTTGGACACTGTAATTTGAATTTCAGCTTCTTCTTCTTATTCATATCGGCAGGGAAAAACCCAAAAGAGGGCTCTTATAGAGAAATACAGGAAGGTGAAGACCTGCTTGGACTGCGCTGTGCAAGGCCACTACTCACGAGCACATCATACCATCACCTTTGCAAATCTGCCAGATTCTATCTTAAAACAACTCTTGATTTTTCTTTCATTCCTATATACTTTTTTTTTCCTTCTAGTTAGAGGTTTGAGCAAGCATTTCTCTTTTTCTCTGGTTAAGCTGGATAGCATTTTTGGTAGTCCTAAATGAAATAAGTAAAAAGAACCGAAAGTGTTTTGTATCTTGCTTACAGAATGAAGGACAAGATAGTCCCAAATTATAACATTTTGTCTTAATTCAGGGCAACTTTAACAAAAGCAAGTAATATGAAATATAGCAATAATAAAGTGGAAATTTAATTTCTACTTCCTCTTCCTTCCTTCCCCTGACTAGGCAAGTGTTTCAAGCTCTATTTTGGCAAGTGTTTATATACTTTGTGCAGAATATATCTTTGTTAGTTTTAATACTTGCTTTTCACACACCACATCATCTTCTCTGGTGGAGTTCTCATGGAGTGCTCTCGTAGCAGAAGAAAACACCAAAAACAGGCTTTCTGGGCCCAAAATGAGGGTCCCAACCCAATAGCTGTGTATTCCTTTAGCTCTTATTTCAAAATCTAGCCATGCATCTATGTCCACCAGATATGTTTAGCTTTGATTAACTGATTAAATGTACAAGTAACTGTAAAATGATCAATCTTGCCTTCCTTTAATTGAACAAAGTGTTTGTTGAGCTCTAACCTTCTGGTGAATAACCAAAGCATCTCGTAAAATTTCAAAGTTCTTATTAGTATGTCATATAGACGTAATGTCTCATGGTCCAAATACATGATTTGGGTATAATTTAACAAAGAGAAAGTCAGGAGTTATTCCAAAGGGGATTGGGAGCCTCATGCTGTTGTGCCAATGCCTGTTTCTCCTGAACTGCACAGGGTTGAAGAAAACAAGAGGAAATGTTCTGGTGGTGTAATACCCCTTGCAGCTGATTGAAAGGAGCAACTGCTTTCTTTCTTTTTCTTTTTTTTTTTTTTTGCTTTCCTTTCCTTTTCTTTTTTTCTTAACTAGTGCTGCTTTTGAAAGTAAAAATAGTAGCACTGTATGTAACGCCCTGGGTTTTCTCAGAACTGATGCAAAATTTCAGTTAAACTGAAGAAAAGCAGTCAGATTTAGAGCACTAAAAATTGATTAGCAGATAGAGAAGCTATTTAAAATTAATGATGATGGCAGAGCTTTTTAAATATATGAGTCTTTGGGGACAAATCCCAGGTCATTTTTCAGTCTTGTGTAGGATTCCTATGCGGCGTTCCAGCCTGCTCTTTGTTGGGAGCCTGGAGTGGAGCGTCCCTCCCTGGCTCTGCGGTGGTTTTGTTGCACCAAGTGTCTGCCATCACGGTGGGTTAGCTCACCGATGCCTGTGAAGGATTGCTGCCCTAATGACAGTAATAGCAGGGCTGTCTTGTGCCTGCATTTCCCTATGTATGTCTCCTTTGCTTTCTGGTAGGGCTGTATGGTGGAATTTGAGGAATGTGTACATTTGCCTGAGATTTACGGATAACAAAGAGCCAAGCTGGAATAGCTTCTTCATCACATGCTTCCTGCTATGTGCAGATCAGCTTTTTGGCATGTGTGCTATGAGTCTGATGTTTCTGGAAAGCTTCAAAACTCCTGCATATATACTGCACAAATGATCTCACTAAGCACAGTAAGTATGGCACAATTGGGGTTTCTGTGGGCCATCTGTGCAGCAAACACAACGAATCTGACACTTTCTGTCATCATCAAACATAATATGTTTGCACTACTCAGCACAGGCTTAAATAATGGCCGGTCAAAGTGACTAAAACAAATATAATCAACCCACAATCATCCTCACTCCTTCCGCATTGGGCTCCTCTTCAAGAATCTCTTCTTTCCAAAGCTGAGAATTAAGGTGGGTTTCCTTTGACCAAAGCATAAATTTATCTGACCAGAAATATGCGCTTCTGGGCAATTCATCCCCTCCTGAGCAACATATTAAAATTGGGTCAGATGGATAAACTGCCCTCCTAAGAGTACCCCTGTACTTCTCCCTTGCTTACAAGGAGAGCCAAAGATGACAACCACAAGAGTGGATGTCTACATGATATTTATAATTGGGTGAGAAGCTTTGAAGAAGAAAGTTCCTTCCAAAAGCTTTCGACTGAGTGTAGGTCCCTCTAAAATGCTTCATGCCTTTCCCAACCTTCAGCCTCCACTCCCAAACACAGCCTTGCAGGTCCCACCAACCTCTGCTGCAAGCGTAACAAAATACTGCACAGGGCGCTTGCATTCCTGGGCAAAATGAAAGGAAAACAAATGTTTTGAGAGATGATGCAGCTGGTGTGAGCTCTTGAAACAGGGAAGCTAAAGGCTGTGCCTTCAACTGTAATTTTGATGACTCAAAAATTGCCTACCTTCATTTTTAAGCTTATAGGTGGGACACAGGCAACAATGGTGCTACTTGTCCCCCAGATTGAAAATAATTTGTCTTCTTTGTGCTAACTTGGCCTAATAACAAAATCAGAGATTTGGAATTTAGCTTGAATATTAAAAGTCTTCCAGTGACTCTTACATTGGCGCTTAAGCAGGATGAATTGGAAGTGAAATATTTCTCTCATAAGCCAAGCGTGCATTAATATCCAACTAAAAACTTAATTGCTCTCCTGAAATGCACATTTACACATTTCAAATCATTAACATCTCCTTTGATACCAACTGCAGTAAACATTTAAAATATGACAGTTTTTCCCAGAGTTTTCATTGCTGTCACACGTAACTCAAAGGGAAACTGCCGATAATTTTGTGCAGATTAATGACCTCTCTTTTATTCCAATTCATTCCAGAAGGTAACCGCAGTAAATGATCTTGAAAAAAAAAGCTCTGATTCTAGCTCATGCACATGTATGTTTATCAAGTGGAAAAGAGAGAATCTAAAATTAAATTACGTAGCAGGCATTTCAAAATCTTCTGAGTGCCGCAAGCTACATTTTCATAGTGATGAAGAGCAGACTTGCCCCCTGTTATATTTGTGAAACTACACTGAAGCTTTTTATGTTGTAAGTGTGAAAATGAAATTTCAATTTGGATTACTGTGTGTGGTCTAATCTCTACTCAACACAACAGGAAATTTTCAGGCTGAAGAATTAGGAAGAAATCAAATCAGGAGAACTAGTTACCATTTTTTTTCAAGCATATTTTGCTATCAGATGAATGTTAAACCTAGTCTATTCAATTTAGTAACAACTTACCTTCCCTTTAATTGTCCCCTCAGGAATCATTGTTCTATCAGATGGCCTCTTAATAAAAATAATATACCAATAAAGTAATGAATATGCATTAGGAAATGTTTATTTATAAAGGGCTCTCTCCTCAGTAAGCCATTCTGACAAGCTCCCCACTCCATGGAGCTCATGAATTAGTAATTAATGAGGCCTTATTTTTAGAGTTCCTGCTGCACTGATAATTTTCCCCATTTCCTCCTGAGCTTAACTGCGATGAAAGTGTGCCCTGTGCTTAACTAGGCAGGCAAAGGCAAGCCCGGCAAGCTGCCACGCTCCAAAGGGAGGAATCGCTCCTCTTAACGCGGCTGGGGTCATCGGCAAGCAGTGTCAAGGCCATTCCCGTGGCTCGCTTGTGAGGGGAGAGCGGGGACCAGGCGCTCTCCGTGCTCTTCACTGCCTCCAGATGCTCTAGGAGGGATTTTGCCTCGCTCAGCAGCTTGTCTCTTCCTCTGGGATGAACAATCCTTGCTCATTTGTTAAATCCTATTCAGCCTGTGAAAAATGGGTCACTTGGGCTGGTGGTGCCACTTCCCCGGTGGGAAGCACACGGCGGGAGCAGGGCTCATACAGGGTCATCTGCTTCTCTCACAGTTTTCTAGTCTCCACCTCTGTGCAATGTTGAGATACTCATAAGTATTCAGAGGCCATCCATCAGGCCTGGAGCTTTAGTCTTCTGCGAGCATCGAGCTCTATCACTGAGCTTAATATGTTGATTTTAGGGAACAACTCCTTCTAAAAAAGGATTTAACCTGGCATGTGTTAGACTCATCAGTACTATCCTACATCTCCATGATGTTTTGTACATCTAATCTGTCATGTGTTAATCAAGACCACATCCTACCTTCATGTTTTGCCATAGAGGGGACACAAAAACACTGAGCCTCCCTGGTGCTTAGCTTATCAATGACAGAGTTTTTTGGGTTCTTCTGGGATAGTATTCTCCTCTCTCTTTATCTACTCCATGATGCGTGCACTTTTATGCCTTGACTAAGCTCCTCATGCACAGTGGATTCAGGAAGATAGGAATTGTTCAAAATATTTAAAAATATTGGTACTTTCATAACTGACCTCAAACTGGGGGCCATCATCTCTGTACAGCCATTTGCAGCACAGGCAGTCACACATTTTTCTCCTTTCCTCTGTCCACCGTGTCTCCATTCTGCTGATTTATTGTTTTATTTATTCCATTAAAATCTAATTTATTTCAAAAGTGAAAATTTCTGTATGAGCATTTGTTTTGCTCAGACATTCCCTAACTCCAAAAACATATGAGACGCAGCTGATTAAGGTGGTGATGGGGAAGGAATTTAATTCTCTGTCCTTTTTAAAAAGGAGATTTTTCTTATTTTCAATTGGAAATTGAAGTGTTGTAAAAATATTTCTTAAAGAAGATACTTTGACTTCTACCTTTTTGCTCTGGCGGTAACCTCTAGAATTTAAAATTGTATTTTATGCATTCAAAGAAATATATGGGGTGTAAACTCGTATTGCAATGACTAAACAGCCAAGCTGTGATTGCCTGACAGATCTCGTCACATATCTCCTTCATTCGGTGACACAGTTACAGGAAGAAGAGATGCTGATGGTTTACCCCTGTTCCACAGGAGATAGAGGGAACTGCTGACACATGTTGACCTTGCAGACCTGCTGCTCTGGAACATGGCCCTTTCCTTTGGGGAAAATAGCTTTGATTAGTTCATTTTCAGGATGTGCCTTAGCGCCCATTCGTTTTGTCTGGTTCTTGACCAAATATAACACTGGTCAAAGAATTTGGAAAAAAAAATGTATTCAGCTTTCTGTTAAATAATTGACAGAGCATTAGTGTTTAGCACTTTTTATAAAATATGTTGGAAGAAGAAAAATAAGCACTCTGCTTTCTATGCAAATATATTATGTTGCTCATATTAAAAATAATATATTTTGCATTTTCAATCGCATTTGAAATTGAGGTTCCCCTTATTCCATTCTGTGATAGGAATAATTTGTGTTTATTTTTGTGCTAGTAATGAATGAAAATCATGTGTAAATTCTATTGCCAGACCAGACAGATTAACAACTGTAAAACCCTACAGCCCTCCAGTTGGTGAATGATTTATTGACGTGACATTCAAATGTGTTTTGCTTCAGCATTAATGACAAGAGTTCCAGAACTTCTGTCACTGAGGTGATAAATGGATCTTTATACATAACAGCCTTGAAAAACTGGGAACTTTGCCATATTTTTTCCCTTCATTTTATTGAAAAGCATATCCCTTAGCATTTACGGGAAGTAGTAACTTCTTTTTTTCATTCTGTAATTATAATACATGACCATTTTGTTTATGAATGGTTAATTACTATTTGACCTAGTGCTATGGGAGGGAGTAGGACAGTGTGCTGGAAAAGCACACTGCAAACAGCTGGTACAGGACTGATTTTTGACCTTGAAAAAGATGACTGGAATAAACCAGCCTCATCAAATGCAATCGTAGGAAAACTGCCATGAACATGAAACTCATTGGCAGCGCATTTCCTATTCTCTCTGGTTTAAGTATATCTATATCAGGTTATAAAAAAGAAAGAAAGAAAGAAATTCCCAAGGATACATTGTTTCTGTACTGAGATAAATACATTAACACACTGAGATAAATATGTTAACACTGAAGTCTATAGTCATTGCAAAAGTATTTATGCAAATGAAAAATAATCACGAAGATGTGAAAGCTGAAGTTCTGATATTCGCAGAAGAATATTCAAGATGTGACCAACAGTGAGTTTCACTCTTATTCAAAGAGCAATCAAATGTACTTTTTATATTAAAAACTTGTGTAGCTCTTACCTGTACCTCTTCTCCCAGCATCCCTGTGTGTCTGTAAACTGGGCAGGATGGAAGCAGCAAGTGCCCTTAAGTGTAAAGTTTAAAAGTAACAGAAAGTTAAGGGAACTGTGATGTGCCCCAAAAATGTTTAATGAGGACTTGTTCATCAGTTGAGTGAAATCTATTGGAGATTTTTTTTTGTCGGTTTTAGTCCTTTTCCCCTCCTTCATAACAGTAGCACAGCAAAAGCTTTATTAGCAACTTTTCCACAGAGATCTGCCTTCTGTGTGGATAA
Organism: Tinamus guttatus; assembly: GCF_059628265.1. Taxonomy (NCBI): domain Eukaryota; kingdom Metazoa; phylum Chordata; class Aves; order Tinamiformes; family Tinamidae; genus Tinamus; species Tinamus guttatus. The sequence continues at coordinate 2,711,792 of NW_028288590.1, read as the reverse complement.
TGCTGATTAAAATCATATCTGCTATATTTCTGAATGTGCATTTGTTCTAGAAAACGAGGGCTGCTGCTCAGGCAATTAGTTTTCAGTGTAAAACTATCTGCTACGTATCCCATGAGCTTTATTCCATGTGAAAGATTAAATGTCATTTTCCCAAGTTTCTCTAGACTTCCCAAGTCTCGTAGGAAAGACTCCTACTGTTTCATAGTGCAGAATGAATTTTAAGTGTAAGGTCAGCATTAGGTATGAGGGAAATATGAGCTGTTTTATACCAGAACAGAACCACAGGACTTACAAAACACTGATAAAGTTTCAGTACTGTGAGAAAAATGTCAATGTATTTTTTATTTTTATGAAACACCTGATAAAGACCAAAATACACTCAGAATAGAGATTAAAGTAAAGTTTCTATTACACTGCTCCCTGGCATTTTATCAAATTGGCGGGATGTGGGCAACATGGAGTATTACTGATCTCCATCTCATACTCAGGCCCTCCAAGAGGTTGCCTGCAAGGTTCTACAAGAGTGAACAGATTTGTTTTGCTAATTTGTCAATATTCCTGGGGTAGACCAGAGACGTAATGAGGCTGTAAAGTAACATATTTTGAAAATATGCAATACCTTACCTTTCTAGCAGGCTGTATTTCCCATCACTGTCTCCTCTTGTCTTGTTCTGAGGTGACCATGATATATTTGTGACTGCACATGGTCCCCATGAAAGTTTCACAGTCTTTTCTAGCCTCCTACTACTTGTTTTCAGGGTAAAGAGCAGGTGGAGAAGCAGTCTTAGGCAGTAGCTAGGTTTAGGATATGAAATAACAGCATACATTAGTGACTTGGAAAGAGGAGTGATGAAGAGCAGTGGGAAAAACATGAGTTAAAATGACTTAGGGGAACTGAAGAGCTGAGGAGGAATTCAGACCTATATTATTTAGATGAATAATGGCAAGTGAATTTTGGTGCTAATCAATATAAAATTATGATCGCTGAAGAGAAATCCTAAGTTAATTTTAGCAGACCAACAAAGAGGCCATGTTCCTATCATGGCTCCATTAAGGCCACTGCTAAATGCAGTCAAAGCAAGAAATGATGACGTGGAGATTAGAATGGGAGGATGAACAGGACAGATGTTAGAGTGTTTTAACCAAGTATGAAGCCCCATCTATAATATAACAAACACTTCTGGGTACTGCAAAGAGCAAGAAATTCAGAAGAGTGGTGAAATGAACAGCAGGCAGCGTGGAAATCACTGCTGCAGGCAGATGCTGAAACCAAGAGTTTAATAATACTCGCAAGGAGTCATAAAGAATGGGAACAGTTTTCCTAAACAGCTAGAAAATCTCATGCACAAGACAGTCTCCACTGGGCATAATGATGAGGAATATTCACCTCACTTGTACTGAGGTAGTAGTTTAGGATACTGGACTGTGCTTTTAGTATAATGACTCTTATACAGTTATGTTAATAGAAAATTAAATAGGAAAGAATGGGAAGAACAACTAACATCCTTGCTTATACATTTCCTCCCAAAACTCCTGCTTCATATTTTTTTTGTTAAGACCTCCTTTGAATTTCAATGGAAAGTTATTACGAACATGCTTTCTTTGTGTCTGTTCAGCCATAAATCAAAAAAGAAACTTTCCATCAAAAGATCAGCATGAGACCAACCTCTGAACACTAACCTTGAAAAAGTAGTTCTGTGCTGCTGCAAAATTAGACTCCTCTGTGGCTCTGTCTGAATAAGTTGTTAACACTCACCCTTTTCCCGGCACTAACAACAACAACAAAAATTGCTATTTACTGTTCCTATTTAGTATTTACAAAACATGTGGTTAGTCAGCACCCTGCCTTGAGAAGATTTTTCAGATTGCATCTGTACCATGAAAACAAAAGTTAGAAATACATCATAGTTAATAAGCCATAAAGATCTATTTGAAATAGTACTTTCGAGATGTGATTTGAACATAATGATAGAGAGCACCTGATGTGCAAAAAGTCCTAGATTCGAGAAAAAACATGATAAAAATAATGATAGAGGAAGGGAAGTGCTGACATATTTTCTTTCTATGAACACTTCAGAGGCTAAGTTACTAATTATACTTCCATTGTTACTAAAAGCCAAATATTATCTGTTTCCAATGAACTTTCCTTCCCAGGGTCCAATGAAACTTTTGACACCACAGACAGATTCAGTGTGGGATTTGGAAAGTGTTCACTATCATCAAGTATTGTCTAAAATCTAATGAGTTTGAACCCGCTATTCCAGGCTCTGGAATAAGCCAGGAAAAGCCCTGTGCTTGACCAAGTGTCCTGTGATGGGGAATTTATGCTGATCAGAAGTATCAGCTTCTTAATTTTGAAAGACTGGAGTGACCCTAGCTTAGTTATTGAAAGCAATACTTGGCTTTTTAATTTGAATATCCAATTTTAACATCTAACATCTAATATGTAGGAGCAGGCTGTGAACTGTGAGCCCAGAGCTAATATTGATCACTTCTTTCTCAGAACTAGGACAAGTAGAGGGAGGGTTAAAGAACCAACTATCCATCTCTCTCAGCATCTCCTATGCACAAGAGGAGGTATCTCCACAGGCAGTGTGCTGTCTGTCCTGACTTGCACTCTAAGTGCTGCTTTTGCACTGCGGATTGAGCTGCTGTGTCCAACCCTGGGCAGCAGTTTCTTCTCTGGGAGGCAGGGACTTCCTGGCACCGTAGCACTGCCTCAGAGGCACGTCTGCATTTCGTCCCTGAACTGAGGTGGAGAGAACCCATGCAGAGCCTGCCATTTATCTGGGCTCTCAAGAACCATCTAAATAAACAATAATGTAAGCGGAAGAAAAAGTCAACATAGTATCATTGCATTTTTCTACCAAACTGGGATATGAAGACTTTGTAGTCCATGAACAGTCTGAGAAACCAGAAGAAAATATTAGATCATTTGGTACAACTTTCAGGATAATGCATTTCAGAAAAAAAAAAAAAAAAACTCAGTGATTTTTGCATAAACATCAGAACTTCTGTTCTTGGCACATGGGAAGAGAGCCAGTCTTAATGTGTTCACTGCGTCCAGTGGCAATCCGTTGACTAATTATCCACCCTTGCTGCTAGGAATGTGCTATTTCTGGTTTGATTTTGTTTAGGTTCTGCTCCTGTTTCATCAGCCTTTTTCCTTTCCTTTTTTTTTAAAAAAAAAAAAAAATTAAAGGGCCAGCCACAGTCAGTAATCTTCCTGTGTTAGCCTGTGACTCAACCCTTGCTTAGCCAAATTAAGATTGAGCACTTTGAATTTAAATATCTAAGTGAGACTTTCCAGAGTACAAATCATTCTTGCTACTATTTCTGAACATTTTTCTATTTGTTGGTTTCTTCGCATCTCCAGTACAGATTCTGTGCTCCAGTGATGGTCTTTACTATCCCTCTCTGCTTTAGCTACCTATTAATATTGCCTATCCATCAGCAGATTTCACTTGTCAGGATGAACAGCTTTTCTTTAGTCTATGATGATCTCCCATGCACTGTGATGGCCAAACGCAGTGAGCAAGATGGCCCACCTGGTCTAGCAGCTCCTGGTACTGAGTTTGGTGGAGCAGTTGGTGAAGAACTGGTGGGAAGTGGTGGGAAGGAATGGCTGGAAAATAGTTCTGGGATGTAGAGGGACAGGAGCTGCTCCCACTGGAGGATGGCTGGAGATGGTTTCCTGTTGGCATAGGGTAGGGTGATTTACTGCCTGGGATGTCTGCAAGCTGCGTACAAATGTGCCATGGGTTCTACTGCCTCTTGAAGCCTGGAGAAGAAAGCAGAACACCAGGGCACATCTTTTCTCTCTCTCATTTTCTTTGTAGTTCCTTCCAGTTCAAATCCATGTGACACACATTTTTCATTCTTCTGTCTGGGGCAATTACCTTGTTCTTAGAGGTGCAAGCTGTACGTCCTGAGCAACTGCTGCAGAAAGCCAGCCTTCCACAGGACAAATCAACATCTTTTAACTCTGTTGTGAAATTTCTGTCTGATGTGTATTGACAAGGTATGTGAACTCCTCGTGTTTTTAAGAGAAAAAGGAAAATGCTACAATGTTTTAAGTAAATACATATCAGTTACTACTGTAAAATGCTCTGTATTGGAATTGTGGCTCCTTTAAAGAGCATAAGTTCTTTCTCTTTCTGCACATTACCTTTGTTTTATTATTCTTAATGAGATTATTCAAAAATGTTTAACAGATGTTTTCTTCACACATATTTCAACCTACTGCTTAGCTAAAAGAGATTTAAAGGAATGAGACATGAGTTGTCACATAACCTCAGGTGTGGGGATAATGGGATATCTAAGTCACCTCATATTATTTCTATGTCAGGATTGGATGAATCCAATCAGATTGGATTAGATGTAAGCAGAGGGAAATATATCCAAGAGATTCAAGATAGCCTCTGAGGTCATTAGAACTGAGGAGTACCTAAGTAGTAATTTCACTCTATGTTATCTGCATCTTTAGGCTTGAAAGTATTGCTGAATTTGGCTGTATGTGCCTAAGCCAATTTTGAAAAAGTAGATTAGGCTCCTAATTTTGAAATCTGAATGACATCAGAGTGAATTAGGCTCTCAAATCTGGCTCGGGTCTGTTCAGTATTTATGTCATGACTGCAAGCCAGCCCAAGGCAGCCATAGCCATGCCTCTGCAAGAAACTGTAACTGCTCATTTTGCACTGAAGATGTTTCCTAAACATTCAATATATCCAGTAATGAAATATAGTAAAGTATTTATATGCTGCTATGATTAACATGGACAGTCTTAATTAATAAGTCACAACTTCTTATTAGGTCCCTACTCACTAAGTGGCGTGCAACTCAGTTTAAAGGAAATTGTCAGGCAAAGCTCTAGCGAGCGCTTTAGAAAGGCCGTAATGGCTGCACTGCAATTAATGAAGTGTTAGAGATAATCCATTGCCATCTGTCTTTATTTTGCTAAGCCACTCAACTAGAGACCATATTTGAGCCGAGGAAAGAAAAAAGTCCAGAGCTCGAAGAATACTGCAAATCAGTATTCGGGACCATTTGTCCCAGCTCTGAACAGCTGTTCGGTGTGCTCGTGCTCCTACCTCCTCGCTATTCATGATCATTCTCACAAACAAGGTTTTACCAAAGAGCCGTTATTCTTCATGCAAATACCTCATTGCAAAGAAAACCTATTCAGAAAGCCTTTGTCTCGCAACCAGGGACCCGAGTTGGAGTATCTGACCTCAGCGGTCGATACCTGCTGCTAACAGTGCCCTGTGAGCAGTGCTGCAATGGGGCACACACCACAAAAGGTTTGGGGACAGCAGCTGCCTGGACTCGCTGTATCTGCCCCTTGGCTGTGAGAGAGGGTGAACGAAGACACGAGGAAGAGCGGCAGGCCCACGGCTCCCTAACCCTTCTGGGCAGCTGCTGGATTTCCCCAGTGCAGAGCGGGGCTGCAGCCCAGGACCCTGCAATGGGAAATGCTCTTCTTTGGTTTCTTCTTGCCAGTGAAGGGCAAAGATGACAGTGGTATTTTCAAATACACATATGTATATGTGCATTTATATGCAAATATATGATGGCGGTGCTGCAGGGGGTATCCAGATGGTGTTCTCCTGTGTCTGGGCATCTCAGTAGACCTAAGGGATATTTTTCTCTGGTTCTCCTTTTTCCCTGTCACAGAGAGGAATCACCTCTCCTTATCCACCTTATGTACATCAGATCAAGTATCTTACGTATATTGGCATGACTACTAGCCCTTTTTTTTAAAGATCCCTTAGACTTTGTCTGGGAGACTGATCCACCAGAGCCTATTAATCTGAATAGAAAATATATGTTAATATTTATAAGTTGTCAGCTCTTCCAAGACAATGATTTTTATGACAACAGAGCCAAGAACTATGGTGAAAACATCAAATGGTCAGTGAACATCTAAAAAGCAGTGTGAAAAGCACTGACCTTTATGAGTATTTATTCCATGCAGTAAAATTGCCTAAATGTAACACTGACAGTTTTATTATCCAGTGGATTGTAATAAACCAAAATTCAGTATTCTTGTTTCACTACACCTTTTATTTTGGAGCATCTTGAAAGATGATGTCCAGAAACATAAAGTACAGTAATTCAAGACACACCATGCAGTTTGCCAAATAGGTTTTGACAATGGTGCTTCATCAATATTTTACTGAGAATGAAAAATGAACGTCTCCATTTTATTTATTCTCTCAGGAGCTTAGCAGCCTCTTGCTATGCTCCAACAGCAAACCCACTGCTTCTGAAAGGCTAAAGTCTTTCATGCAACCTTTCAAGAAGGCTTCAATGCCACATATCCATTATTTTTCATTTATTGTTTAACAGGAGCTTTTTCATAAACTCATATCTGACATATTTTTGAGTAGTAATCATAGCAAGGCACCACCTTGGCTGCATAGGTATTCATCCCCATACAGATTTGCATTTTGATTTTACTTGTATGCGTAATGAATTTTGACAGCTCGTTCCGTCAGTAAAAAGGAAAGGTGTTTTTAAAGAACATAGCTACTTGTGCACTCCCCAGCTAAGCACATTACAAAACCCTAACATTTTCATCGCAGAAAGGAAACTTCTGTTTGTCTGCATTTCCTAACTTTACTATAATATTTTGAAAGGCGAAGTAATTCAAACTGCTGAACAAACTCCAAGGAATGAAGTCATATTTTCACTCGCTGATGCCCAAATGTTCTCACCTTTCTTATTCACAAGCTTTTCTCCATGGCTGATCTGCTGCAGGAGGAACACGTGTATGTGGCAAGGGACAGATACATTGCTTGTAAAAGGGTGTTTTGAATTGCAATGTAAACACTCTGAATCACTCCCTGGAGGCTCCTCTCTCTTCCTGCTGACAAGCTGGGGGAGAGAAGACATCTCATTTCAGTCCTTGGAATTGCAGGTGCCCAGAGGAAGGGGGTAGATACATCCTTGGCACTATGAAAAAAGCCATTCATCAAAACCAGACAAAACCTGCCTGCAGAAGAGGCAAGATCATGGCAGTGAGGTCTTCTCCTCCCCATCTTCATGAGTCACTCACAGTAGGTGTTAATGGAGATAAATAATTGCTCTTCCTCAGGTGTCACTCAGTCCTTGACTGTCGAATGAGCCATGTCACTACTGTGGGTGCTGGCTGGGGCTGCTGCTGCTATTTGGGTTCTGTGATGACAGGAAGCAGTTATACGGAAGCCATTCCATCCCTTCCCAAGACTAGAAAGTATCCCTTGGCTGGCCTCCATCACATTTCTGGGAGTGATGTGATGCTTTCATTAACAACAAAAAGATGCAGCAAGAGATGCTGCCATATTCTGAATCTCTGTACAAAATTATGTCTTGGTCCTGGTCAAAGACATTTCAGGTGCATTGATCAGGAATGTATCATGAGATCTACTTGCATCTTCTTTCAGTGCAAATATTTCTCTTTAAACATTTCCCAGAATCAGCATGTTGGAAAGAATCTCATTTGCAAAGTGTAAGCAGGGCTATGAAAGCCGTAAGCATGCACAAAAAGCATCTTAGAGCATGGAGATTTCTCATAAGCGACTGAGAATCAGAGAGGGAAACTGGCAGGCAGGGAGATAGTCAAGGTGGAAGCAAGACTCTGGCATAAATCTTTTAGAGGAAAGGAAATAGCTGGTTAACAAAAATGAAAGAGAATGTAAGATGTTGAGCAAGTTGAATAAAAATTGAGTTTGTAGTGAATGTCAGTATCAGGAGTATTGACTCCTGGAGGACAGCACAAGAAAATCAGGGCATCTGTTGGCCCAGCTTTCATGTCTCAGTGGTGTTGTGGTGTGTGTTGCTGGTTTGAAGAGGTGAGTGGTTCATTGCGCCAGAACGCAGCTTGTCTCCTTAAATGATCTTTAGGATTGTGTTTACTTGTTTACTTCAGTGCTCAAAGGTGGATATGTCTCTCTGTACCCAGCAAAAATTGGCTACTGTGCATTTTGATTTTACAAGATGCAGAGTACTGCACATCCCTGTATCTGAGGGCACAGCTAAGCCCTTAGAACAGCTGAATTGTGTCTTTGTACAACAGGGGATTTGATAATTGGACAGATGAAGCATGAAGGAATGAAGCTAGAGAGCTGGTGGCAGAAATTCCAGTCTGAATCCAACAAATCACATTGTAAGAACTTAAAAAAAATCTCACCAAGGCTGTAATGGAGATAAAGAATATTTTATTCACTGCTATAGTATCATCCAAGTGTCATTCTTATAGCAGCATGCTTTACTGCTCCTCCAAGGGCACAAGACAGCAGCTGAAGGACCCTTTGTACTGCCTGCATTTATTCCTACTTTACTTTATTTATCCCTGATGTATTTTTCCTGCTGACCAAAAACCTAAGGCCACTCTGCATGACTTGTACCAGAAATATGTCAAAAACATATCCTGTTATGTTTGGGGTGCAGTGAAAGATCATAATTAGTTGGCTTATAGTTTTAATGAGCAATGATTTCCTGTGTCTCTGACAGATATGGAGAAAAAAAAACATCTGTAACATTCATGTCAATGTTGTATCTACATGTCTTAGTCAGTCAAACATGGGAAAAGACAGGGGAAGTATTTTGAAATAGTGCCAGCAAATGGATATTAGGTTATTACTTTAATAGATTACATCAGCAAATGTACAGAAGTATCACTTACTCGACAAGTTTCTCTTGGTTAGTCTCTGATAGTGGATTTCAGTTCACATAAACAGAATTTCTAGAGCTTCCTGAGGAAAGAAATATTAGGAACAGACATTCCATTTATCATCCTTAGGCCAGTGGGGACACTGAATATTTTAACTAAGTTTTGACAAATTGAGTGCAAGTCAGTGATCTAGGAATGAAGTTCTGGAAACCATTGGCGATACATTTGCAAAAACAAGTAGGAAATTCAATATGTTAGGAGCCAGATGGAAGGAGCATGCCAGCATCACACAGAGAGAAACTTACACTGGAGAGAGGGAATAAAATGCAGTTGTAATTACAGAAAGAAATCTTGGCTGCACAGAAGGATATTTTGCCATGGATTTTGGAGAGAGCAGGATTTCATCGAGAGCACTCAGGAGTGAACAATGCTAACAGTGTGCTAGGATGGATCTCTAAGACAGATGCAGGTATAAGCTGAAGGACAGATGCCCCAAAGTGAGCAGTGATACTTCTGGAATAAGAATAGTTTCTCTGAACAAAGGATTTCATACATATTTTGGTAAGGGCATTTTTATGCTCCATAGTATAGTTTGTCAAAAGATCTTTCAAAAAAAATATTATTTTTCTTCATTTTCAGTGGCTTCAAGCTGGTTTACATGAAAGAAAGGAAGAATTCAACACTTGAATAAGTACCTGCTTGCTGTAGAAGAGTTTGGCATCTGTCTTATGCATGAGTGTAGTTGAGTGTAGTTGCACTAAGTGCTGATCCCTAGCAAAGAAGTTTCACATGAACATAAAAATTGACAGCCTTGCTAACTTTGTACGGTGCTGCGATGTATCACTGACTCTGAAGAAGAGCAGCCTTACTGCTCTTTCCTTCCAAACATGTCAGCAAATCCTGAGCACACACTTCTGTTAGTTAAGTGTCCCAATGACACACTGCTAAAAAAGCCACTACTGGCCTTAATACAATACAAAGGGCTTTTTTTTTCACAGTATTTTTAAAAAGAGTAGGAAACGTTCTCATTTTACTTGTTGTGTAGATCTATTTTGCTGAATGCAAAGCTGTAAAAGGAACTACGCAGACATAGGATGTATTCTGCCAGTGGCAAAACTAACATTACAAAACTCTCTGGCACATGAACAGGACCGTGTTTTTAATAACACACAAAGTACTAAGGGCACATTCCACTCATTCTGGATGACCTTGGCACTCCAGCACTTCAGAGAGGTGAAATGACAACAATTTTGTGATTCAAGTGCTCCAGGGACTGTGCTTGCCCAGGGTGGCACTTCATGAAGAGGAGGGACCTTAGCATAACTTCACGTAGTGCTACCTGGTCTGCTGGTAGCGCTGTGGGCACTAACGTGGCCAGACAGTTCTCAGTTACGCAAGTTAGTGCCTGTAGTTTATGTGACAGTCAAGAAAGCAGCCAGAACAGCTGGTGACAGTCACAGGTCTCAGCTGCTAAGTGTATTAACTAAGTGAGGTGACAGCAGGAGACCTCTGAGGGCCTGGACCTTTGCCTCCACCTGAGATCCCTGTAAGTCTAGTGAAGCTGGTGTCAGCTCCTATGTGGACTCAGAATTTGAAAGCTTCCTTCTTCTAAGTGCACCATTAGAAATGGAGGAAATTTGGCAACCCTTGAGACACTTTTTGAAAGCATGTGAATTTTTTAACATTCACATTTCCATTCCAATCCTGGAAAATCAAGACGAAAAAAAAAAAAAAAAAAAAAAAGTATCTTTTACTTGGTATTAGAAGGTTTTGAATCCAGAAATGCAAGAGGCGCTGAAAATAAATCGTTGATGAAAGAGCAGGTCTGACTCTGCCAGGTCTGCAGGTCTGACCTCAGCCAAGGCTCAGTGCAGCTGCAGCTCAACAAGGCAGTGGGGCCAGCAAGTCTCTGCTTATCCCTATCAGCCTGGCTGCTCAAAATGTCAGTGCTGTTCGCTGCCATGGGATTATACACTGAGGAGAAAGGGGAAATCAACTTGTTCTCTGGAATGCAAAAGAGGAATATCTTTGCTGCCCAGCCTCACATTTTTGAACCTTGGCTCTGCTGACATCAGCAGCCGATTGCTGAATCATCTTCTCCTTTGCTGTTGCCTTGGCTCTCAAAAAGGAAAAACAAAACCAAAAACAGCCCAGTAAAACAAGTAAGATGCATCTGAGCTTTAAAAGAACTACCTCTTATATGCCAGGAACTGAAGGGCCGCTAAAAGACACAGTAAAATTAAAGTATTGATCTCCCAATCAAGAACAGTGACAAATTTAACTATGGCTTGGGATAGGTTTGCTGTCCTACACCTGAGTGAAATGTATTCGCACAGGAAAGCCCAGAAAGGAGGAGTCTGTATGTTCTGACTTCTACCCAAATTTTCAGATTATATGTGGTTCTGCTAAAGTCAGTGCTAAAATTACCACTGAGCATGACGGAGGCACATGTTAATTCTGAATAAGGCCATGCCACACAGATCTTTGCAGGAGTCTGAATATATTTTGGATAAAATTTAAGTGCATTGTCCAAAGCTGATGAAATCTCTGGCTTGGAAGTCCTTGCTCCTCTCCACTGACGGTGTTCCAGATCAGGAACGGGCAAACAGGTTAAAATAGGGTTCCTCTCCCCCCTCCCTCTGTGTGCAATGAACGTAAACATCTTCTGCCACTCTGAGAGCTTCTGTTGTTTTGATGCACTTATTGCAGCCAAAGATAGAAATGGAAGTTCCAGAATTACACAGAAAGAATAGCAGGCACACACAGACACACACAAATACTTGTGGGCTCTCTGCTACGGCACCAGACCGCAGCAGCAGGACGGGGCCAGTCAGCAGTTCAGATTTTGAGCCCAATTCTGACCTCGTTTACATAAGGTTTCTAGTGGGATTATTTGATTAACTTGAAGAGATAATGCTTCTATTTATCAAAGGAGGATACCACACTTAGGCTTGAAAGATCTATGCAACTTAAATAGGCAAATTAAAACTTTCTGTTTTAACAAATATATATTTTTTTTAGCTTATTGTTGGCATTTTTTTTAAGTAGCAAGATGCAATGTTACTGACACTGTTCATTAAAGTTTACAAAAGGATATAGGCTCAGTCCATTTCATGGTTTTGAGGCATTTCATTTAGTGATAGTGAAATAGGCATGAAATTTAATAATGAATATAATTTTTAGGTTTGCTATTCATTTATCGCAATTAAAGAGATGCATTTTCATATTATCACTTCAGCGAATAAGGACTTCCTTCTAACATAAAGATCAATTAAGAAAACTTTTTTTGGAGGGGGGGAGAGTACTCTTTTAAATAAAATATTCATATTTCAGAATGATAGGATCAGTCTTCTTCTCCCAGGCTGTCCTACTGCTGGGATGTCAGGACTGCTCCTAAGTAACCTTAGCCCTGCACTCCTGGTCTCTGCAGGCTGTAAGGTTCTTCCAAAGGTTGTTATGAGCAAATATGGTGGAACAAGCCATGGGCAGCAGCAGTGAGACAGGGCCCCCAGAAAGTTGTGCCTGATGATATAAATCCCACCATGCAGAGGCTATCACAGGGCAGGCAGATAAGAGGAGATTTGACTGCTTGCTCTCGCTGCTGAAATCTCTGCTCCATCTCTCATCCACCCCTGCTCCTGATCCCCTCCCATCCCTGTGCTCTGCTCTCTCTGCTGGGTTGGCTTTGGCACCAAGATAATACTCACTAGGGCCCCAAAAATCTATTCAGATTTTTCCTAAGTTAGTTTTCTGCTGGTTTGGTGAGTTGAATCCGCTCACTGGGAGGTCATTGCAAGGGTAGGGAGGAGGAGGAGGAGGGAGAAGGGCTGTCCCAGGGCAGAAGCACCATACTCGGGCCAGCTTGGATTATTCCTTTTGACTTGGCTCATATAAAATTAAGATAAAATTAAGGAAAGCTCTTTGATGCTTTCAAGATCTACTTATCCACCACCTTAATATGTAGCTAAGGAACAACTTACACATGCATTTTCCAATCACTTTGTACATATTTTAGTGCTAGCACTCGAATTTTCACACCTTGGTTTCACCAGCCTTCAACATGAGACAGAGAAAAGAGAATTCCCAGCGCCTGCCAGGTGTGAGGCATTCCATATGGGCATCTTCTTTATTGGGATCCATTCAGTAGGAGCTGTTAACTTCCTTGGGAGTCAATCTGCAGAACCTCTGGGGCAGCCTAGAACAAAGAAGGATTGATCAAAAAATAGACACAGCAGTTGCTTACTTGCTGTTGTGGTCTGAATAAGAGGAGAATGGTAATGGGTCATTTAAACAAGCCTGCTTTATTGTTTTTGTACTAACAAGATTTCTATGACACTTCAGAAGGGGAACATTGAAAGGTCCAGTAAAGTTTCTTGCCCCTTAGTGTAAAATTTCACTAACTTCCTCCAGGCAAAAGCAATCTGCTGACTAGCAGAATCTGTGCTCTTTTGCTGTGAATGAAATTGTGCTCCCTCCCACATTTAACAAAGGAAGTTGTAGGAGGAATTGCTTTCAGGATATGTATGAGTGTGCTTCTGTGTAACACTATATATGCATGCAGGTGCATATCCAAAAATATGTTTATATAGATGTATGTGCATATATTTATAACTCTGTTTTTTACACTCATATATATTTATATATATTTGTGCGTATGTGTGTATATATATGTTTATATATTTATATACACACATAAGCATATAAACCAGATAATGACTAGAACAGGCCAAAGTTGCAAGGGAATGAAAGCTAAAAGGGAAGGGTGTACATTCATGATACTATGATCTTTACTTAGGTCATATGTGTTGACAACAGGGAAAGCATTGCTTTGTCAGTCTACGTCTGCAAGAGACAAATGCATTCTGTTTAGTACCATCTGCCCCTTTACTGAGATTAAGGCACGCAGGATAGGTCACGCCAGGATTTTTTATCAGGGCTATCATACATAACACAAGTGAAGCTGTTCCACATTTGGTAGGTGGAACAGCTGGAGATAGTGCTAAAGTTCAACAGGAGCAGTGGTAGACCCAGAAACACAACCTATGAGCAAAGATTGAAAGATTTCACTTTGTTCTAGGAAAGAAAATATTCAGGGAAGACAAAGCGATAGCTTTCAAGTAAAAGCAAAAAGAGGAAGGGAATAAACTGTCTACAACCACTGTGAACCAGGGAAGAAGGAATAAAAGCAGATTATATCAAGCAAGATTTTGGTTGGAGAATAAGAAATGTCTCTGCTAGGAGCAAGTACCTAAGTTTGGGCCTACTAAGGGAAGTGATGGGATTGCCAGCAGTAAGCTTTTTAAGAATAAAGAGAAACTGTCAGGAATATCCAAGATTTGTCCTATAGTGCAGATGAGTGGAAGAATTAAGGCTTGTGAGGGGTTTATTTTGTGATTTTATGATAGTGTTCAAGCTTGTTTGTCTGTTCCACTGCTTGTTGACTGGAAAACTGAATTGCAACGTATCAGGTACTTTAGGGTCCACTAGGGAAACACAAAGATCTCTGAGGCTGATAAATCTGATACACAAGTCTAATGCACCCAGGCAAGAAAAAAAACAGTTCAGAAGCAGATCTTTTCAGTTTATTCTTTATGATGGTTAGAGGCACCAAAGTTACGGTGTACATGCAAAGGGGGCAAATGGTCCTTTATTTCCTGAAACACACAGAAATGAGTGAAAATAAATGTTCTGCATTAGGCTTGAGCTTGTCAAATCCAGGAAATTGAGAGTTAATCTTTTCAGTCTTTCCCACAACTGGGAAGCCACTGTGCTTGGTACTTGATGCATAGCTTGAATTTTTGCATATTTTAAGTAATTTAGAAGATTTAGGTAGACTTTTTATGAATAACAGCAACATTCTGTCTTATTAGGAATAAATACCAGTGACTTTAACATACATAAGAGGTGAAGTTTGTATCAAAAAGGGGCATGCAAAAATAGATGTGCAAATGGATGCAGAATCATCTCAAGCATACTAAAATATGCTATGTTTTATCTCCAACTCAGCCCTCTCTCCACTGACCCTCATTTCCAAAAGACTAGTCTATGCTGCAAAACCAGAAAACCAAGTACTGCAAAATATTCCTTGGACCATCTTGGATGTGTTAGCTCAAAGACTGTTGATGACTTCAGTGAATTTGAATCTTATGAATGACTGATTACAGCACATATGGGGAATGTTACCAACAACATGATTTATTTTTCTGCTTTAGGAGTGGGCAGAATCTTTGCATCTTTGCATCTATGCATCTTTGAAAATAAATGCATTATTTTATCATAACTTTTTAGCCATTCAACATTTCTATCATATTTTTGACAGCCTGGATAATGCAAGAGTAAGGAAGAGGTTTAGACACACGAAATAATAAGTCCCATCAACCCTTCTCCATGGAATGCCCACAGGTTTCTCATGAGATTAGACTTCTAACCTTGGAGCCTTCCATTTAGAGTTCTTGCAGGAGAGAAAAAAAAAGGGAAAAGAAGAACCTGAGTGTCATAAAAATAGAACAACAGAGAACACAAGTTTCCTAGAAGTGTAGATGTTAAATGTGCTCCACATGAATGCAGCAGCACCGACAGACAGTGATACTGACTGGGTATGTGACCCAGGTCTTAGAAAGTAATAGGCACTGTTGAAGGGTAGCAAGAGCGGGGCTGCTCCACAGCAGGAACGAGCTGGGAGCTGAGGGTAACCCCACACAGGCAGTGCCCTCACCAACCAGAGCACAGTCCTGCAGCATCTGACCAAAGTCAGCAGAGGCAGGTGCTGGTAATAGGGTCCATCAATAGCAAGGGATGAAGCAGGTCTGGAGTCCCTCCAGGGAGCCCAGTCAACAGCAGAAGGAGACGAGGCTAGAAACAAGACTGGAAACAAGACTGCAAGACAGATCTATAGGTCTAAAGTCCTGTTAAGTGATAGGGACAGAGACAGAGACAAGCCTGAGCTTAGATAGGCTCTTGGCCCCATCAGTAGAGAGAGTGGATAGGTGATGTCATTAAGCCTATTGATGCAGTCAGGCCCTGATATACATGTAAATACAATTAAGGATATAGGCTACCAGGTGATTGCATGGTTGTGTGAAATGGCGGCCAATATTTGGAGAGCTTTATTTAGCACTATTCTCCACCTCAATCTTGAGAAATTTTAACAAAATGAAGATTTGCTTTTTGGGGAAAATAATTTCCTTGTGGGGTTCATTAGTCCTTTCAAAATATTCTCTTTCTAAAGGAAGGCTCCTTCAACAATCATATTACATGATTAGATTAATTAGTAGAGACTCATCCTCCTTTAGAACTCAAGTCTTGTCCAATTACCAAAACAGATTTTTATCTAGAGAAACTTATTACTGTGTAATACAAAGAGGGAGGTCATGTGGTGTTGTAAAGACTAATGCAGGAGTTAGAAGTAGTAAGTGCTGCTTGTAATTTCATAGCCCAGTTCTGACCAAAAGCAATGGCAGATAAAGAGAAATATATAAAGCAAACAGATTAAAGTTAGTGGATTTTGCAGCTGGACTGAACATTCAGACAGTGTTTTCTTAGCTTTTTCCACTTGTTGAATCAAGTTGGCCTCCCGTGAACATTTTTGAAAAAAAAGGCAAGACAAAATGAAGATTATTAATCAACATGCTGTATTCCTTAACTTGACAGAACAAAATTAGACTTAGATTGATTGCCTAACACTCAGATTCAAGCTTACACACTGTGTTGCTTTGTTTTCTAATCACAGAGATCAAATGGTGGAACATGTTCTTGCACAGACAGTGAGTTATGCACCAAGTTCCCCTTCAGGAGTCCTCTCTTGGGGATTATGGTACCAACTCACCCCATCTAGACACCAGCCTTATCCCTTTCAAAATTCAAATATTGGTTAAAAGTAACAAGATGGTTCATGACCTCATCCTTCTACAAGAATCACAAAAGATCCCTAAACAATGAATAAACTGGTAGAAATACAGTGACCTGAATATTGAGAAAATGGAAAGTTAGCTAGGTTTATGGCAAATCCTATGCTATAAATTCAGTTGTTTCATTTTTCATATTTTTTCATACAGGAAGTTGACTGTTGTGTATGCTGTGACTGCTGCAATTGGAGAAAAACAAAAGAGGAAGTTTTACATCAGTAGAACCTCAGTATAGGTGCTGTGGCAACTGCCAAGATTCTCAGCAGTTGGCTATGAACCTAACTGGAAGCTGTGGCTCAGAAGCTGGACATTTGAAATAATTTATGTGTTATAGCACAGGTAGGTTTCAATCTGACATTTCAAGTAAACTGTCTTCAGCATTATAAAATTAGTTAGGGTATCTTATGTTGTCTTCATTCCATGGAGGAAGCTTAGAAGGGCTGTAGCTTGTGACCCTACATCTCCTCAGGTACCTCATATTTTAGCTAAAAAACTCTATTGTCACATCACAGTCTAGCTGTGGACATCACAGCCTTGAGAACCAATGAAGAGATGGCTGTAGAGGAGTTGCAGGGGATTGCAACTTACCATCAGAGATTTCTTTCTTCTGGAAAGAAATCTAGGGTGCATTAAGAAGAGCGTCTCCAGCAGGTCGAGGGAGGTGATCCTGCCCCTCTACTTAGCCCTAGTGAGGCCACATCTGAGTATTGTGTCCAGTTCTGGGCTCCACAGTATAAGAGGGATGTGGAGCTGCTAGAGAGAGTCCGGCGCAGGGCCACAAGGATGATCAGGGGCCTGGAACATCTGCCCTACGAGGAGAGGCTGAGGGAGCTGGGCCTGTTCAGCCTGGAGAAGAGAAGGCTGAGAGGGGATCTAATCAGTGTCTATACCTCAAGGGAGGGAGTGCAGAGGATGTTGCTGGTCTCTTTTCAGTGGTGGCCACTGACAGAACTAGAGGAAATGGCCTCAAACTGAAGCACCAAAAGTTCCACAGGAACTTAAGGAAAAAATTTTTAACAGTGAGAGCGACAGAGCACTGGAACAGGCTGCCCAGAGAGGTTGTGGAGTCTCCTTCTCTGGAGGTCTTCAAAACCCGCTTGGATGCAGTCCTATGTCACATGCTCTAGGTGACCCTGCATGTGCAGGGGGGTTGGACTAGATGATCTCTAGAGGTCCCTTCCAACCCTAAGCATTCTGTGATTCTATGATTCTATGAATTCTGCAAAGGGCCAAGTGGGAGAAGTGTCCTGGCTGGCCACTCTCCCTTCAAGTCTAATCTTTCTTCTACACAAGCCAGGGATTGCAGAGTCCAAGTGTGGTGTGGGAGTGATGTTGCAGGAGTAGCAAAGCCCCTCTGTTCAAAGGAAAGATCTATAGGGATGAAACTGTCTTTCCGTGTGGCCATTTTCCATATGGGACAAATTTCTAGCTAGATTGAGCTAAAAGTATATGGTACATATTTCATCTGAATTGTCCTTTGATTAAATCACAGGGAAAAATAACCCTCCAAAGAACAAGCATAAATTGTCAGCAGCTATTTTCTGATTTTCTGTGACAGTAAGACCCTGCTCTGTGACAGATACTTCCCTCTCTATAGTAGACTGTGAACATAGAAGGAGAAGGCATTTGAAGCGGGTTCAGAAGCATGTCTTACTAAAAAAAAAAAAGATGCCTGAGAGATTGTTTTTGTTTATTTGCATAGAAGGAGAAGGGAGCAACACTTCTATCTAAGGAGGCAAGAAGTCTGTTTCACACCAGCGGCCAAAGTTGTCATTTCCCCTGAGTAGCTGAGATCGCCTAGAAATGCTGCAGGACAACAGCCTGTTCACACATCTTGGGCTGGAGCTCCTCGTTGGTGGCAGAGCACTCAGTGGGAATCCGAGCTGCTCCCACGGTCTGTTTTCATGCTCTCTTTCATCACTGCTGAGTCCTTGACTTCTCACCAGGCTCCGTGGGCACCTCAGCATGCGCTTGCCTGGCACTAAGCAACAGGGTGTGTAAACAGGGGCAGGCTTGGTGGTTGTAAGCTGCCTCCTGGACTTTGTGACCACCCATGTGGCTGCACCAGCATGAACCCCTCATTTGGATTCAGTCATGCTGGCAAAACTCTTGTTGCCCGGACGGCTTAAATCACCTGGGGCAAACTAACTATTCTGCCAGGGTAATCTCGCTTGAAATTTGGGATGTTCTGACAATGTTCCCTAACGCCATAGATGGCAAATTTCACATACAGACTTGGGCCTGAGGGTTTCTTTTCCAGCAGAAATGTAAAGCATGATGTAAAGCAGATATAAATGTATAGGAAGATGAGGTTTGCTCTACAACTCACAGTTTCCCAGTACAAAAGAATGCCATAGCCTACCTGGCTGTAGAGATGCATGATGGACTGGTATAGCTTGCTCCTCTACAAGTCAATAGACTAATACAGATATGTCACTTTAGGATAACTATATAGGCACCAAGACCATGATATTGTGAAATATGTATAGTGAATTAAATTTCAGGTATAGAAGAACAGATAAAAGTAGCAATTATACCTGTCTTCTGTATCAGCTTCTGTAGACCCCACTCCATGCCCAAGGTGCTTTCTAGTTGCTTGGTTCCAAGCTCCAAACCCATTGATCTCACTCACCAGCTGAAAGTGATGTGTTCAGCATTTTGGGTAATGCTCACTGTGGGTCATGTTTGTCTGTTCTGATTTGATAGCAGCCAAGGAAGCACCATTCTGGGCTGGATGATATGGTGGAGATTTCAAAACCCACAATATCTTCTCCTCTTTCCTCCCTGATCTCATGCTTAATGTACTCCTTAAAACTAGGAGTGCCAGTCTTCTATTGCACATGGTCTTACCTCAGGATATACTGGGTCTGAGGTCACCTTCTCCCTACCCATTTCCTCCTGCAGCTGTTTTGCAATGGCTGTGATTACCTCATCTAGTGCTACCATCACCACTGTATATATTCTGGAGAATAATTTGGGGTCCTAAAGGTGTACACGTAATTATTTTACAAGAAGAAATCTTCACTGCAAAATTTGACCCTGGGCAGGTAGGGTCAAGGGTCTAGGGCAGCTAGAATATTTCATAGTGCAGATGTGTTGTCATAAAACTATTCCTTAACGTTTGTAAGTTGGATGAGTTGAACATTTGAAAATATTAATATGCATACTTGCAGTGAATCCCTCTGTACTACAATTTGAAGGCAAGTTACGAATAATTAAGAATATAAGTTGATAGGCCACTTTTAATTTAATTTTACCAGTGCCCATTAAAGAAGCTAGTAATTTTCATGAAAGTCTTAAATAGAATAGAAGACAAACAAATCAAAACAACTTTGACATTTAATAAAAATCGATTATAAGTATTGATTTTTACCTTGTTTTTATTGCTGCTTTCATAGTCCTTTAGAAGTCTTATGCTATCTTGCTGACTTTTAAATCAACAGATAATTGGAAGGCCATGAAGTTCTCAGTGGCAATGACTGCCAGGTA
Organism: Tinamus guttatus; assembly: GCF_059628265.1. Taxonomy (NCBI): domain Eukaryota; kingdom Metazoa; phylum Chordata; class Aves; order Tinamiformes; family Tinamidae; genus Tinamus; species Tinamus guttatus. The sequence goes on along the minus strand of NW_028288590.1, from coordinate 2,691,746 downwards.
TCCATTTAAATGGATGACTGCTGGACAGCAAGGCCTCACATTGCATTCCTTTCTTAAAATATTTGTGCTATTTTTTTAATATATATATTCCTGATAATTAAGTATGTCAATATTGAGGCAAAGTGCTACAGGGCAAATTTTTGATATCACATGGTACTCCGCAAAAGGAAAAAGAATCAAAACAAGCAAAGATCTCTCCGTTCTGTGATGGGCTGCATCAGCTCAGCTGCCACTTTCATGCCAAGATCTCCATGCTGAATTGGTGTCTGAATGATGATGCCATAAGGCCTGAGACATTCTTATTCCCATTTAGTAGGTCTTGCTCTTCAAAAAGACACTGAAATCTAAAACATAACTGGGGATACAGAAAATTGCCCTTACATGCCTGAATGACCTTTCAGATTGTAAGAAAGGGATTTTAAAAGTTCCACTACCTTATAATGGTGACCAATGCATTTCAGAAAAACAAGAGAAGTCAAATGGCAGCCATGTGGGCTTCAGCAAGGGTCCTACAGGCTGTGTTTAAAGTTTCCTGGGCATACTCCAAAAGCCCTTGAGCAACCCCCAACCCTAACAGCCTGACAGCCTGGTACAGTGCTTTTTAACTGGATATCTTGTGATAGTTTCTATTTGCCTGGCCTTTAAGGAAGCATATAAAACAACAAAAAGAAAACAAGAACCAAGAAAGCCAAGAAAGCCCAGGGAATGAAGGCCATTTAGGGACAGAATCTGAACTTGTTCAAAAGAGAGAAACTAAAACAAAAAGAGGTAGAGCTTTGTCAGCAGACAATGCACTAATAAGGATTAAGTAGCTGACTGTACATCTGGCTGCCAGTTTACCCGGAAAAAAAGAAAGAGAGAGAGAGAAAGAAATACAGTATCTGTTCCCCCAGGACTTTGTCTTTTCAAAGCTGTTTTCCTCTAAAAGACTGTTTTTCTGCTTTTGGCTTTCTATTCCCCTACAGCCACTAACTCAACTAGTGAGAACAAGATAAACAGTGCATAAAGGCTGGGTGGATTACTGAGCCTGTTCAAGTATCCAGCAGATGACTGAATGGAATATGATTCCAGTGTCAAAATTATATACAATCCTGTTCTTAAAGACTGTATCATAATATAAAGCATAAGGAAGCAGATTAAAGCGGTAGCTTATTACTGAAATTTTCTATTTTGAGGGAGCTCAACTTCATAACTTTGATGTCAAAAGACTATTTGATTTAAATAATTATATGTAAATAAACATCATATGAGAAGGAGAATGAGTGAGTAAATGCATTTGCATACAAAAGTATACACATCATCAAAGTATGCTCATCATCATTAAAATATGCTGTGAGCAAAATTCTCCTCATAGATACAATGGTTGAAATCCAGATTAATGTTTCTAGCTTTGACAGAATTACTCTGGATTCATCAAAAAGAATGGAGGAGGGAGAATTTTTCTAACAAGTTTAGTTTCTCATGCAAATTGCCTTTACATTGGTGATGTTTGATCAGGATCTTGTGCAAATCAGTAAATTGTGAGACGTTTCTCCCAACTGCCTTTAGCTTGTTTGCTTGCAATCCACTAGCACAATATGAAACATTGAGACATATAAGGTTTTACTAGCTTTGACCATTTTGCCTGATGACTGATTCCTTGGCTTTCCTTATGAAAAAAAAAAAAATTGTCATAGCCTTGAGGGGCTGCTACCGCCCACTTGGGCATCACACTGCACTTGCAGGAAGGACTTCTTCCTCTGTATTGAAGGTATCTGTTTGCTCCCCATTTCCTTGGAACAGCCTCCGAGCAGTGTGAGCACTGTTCAGGCCTTTCCCCACTGCTCCAGGGAGAGCTGCTCTGGCATATGGCAATAATTTGGATCCTGCCGATGTTCCCAGCCTCTTCTTTCGATGGTGTTATACCCCAATCCGGCTTCAGACACCGACCATCCATTGGGGCGTGCACATTAGTTTCTCACCATGGGAAAGCTTGCACAGTTTGTGCCTGAAAATGCAGTACAATTTACGAGGGGCACGAGATTACTAAGTGAACTCTCCATGTGGTTGTTTAATTAATTGAATGTGAACAAAAAGATGATGTTTGGAAAACACTAATTAGGAGGAGGGTTGTGGGTGTGTGGGTGAATAATATAATTAACTCCAGATGAAACTTTCCCAGGAAAAACTTCAGTATTTGCGAATTTGTGAATAATCCTCAGTTTCCCCATACAAATTTATCTAGGAACAGACTAGTGTAAGGAAGATCTAGTTTTACAGCCATTAAGTTTTGCTAATCTTGTAATCTGCTGATATGACTTTCTAATGATGGGTAGGCATATATCCTGGGTGTTAAAGATCTAGTTCACTTCCATTTTGGGGTTTAAAGGAAGTGAACTCATATCTTTACATGATTTATCCATTAAAGAGTCTCTAGTTTTGCTTAAAAAGCTTTAAATAATTAGAACCCACTCACCAGCCCTCCACACATACACAGATCTTTTCCATAAAGAAGTCCTGAGCCAAGTAGAAACCTTCAGGTTGCTTTACTGCAAGAAACCACGATGGACGTTCTCCCAAGAACATATAGTGTTCCCTATTTATGCATTCAGGCTTTGCTGAAAACTGAGGGCTGGCTGCTTGAACCTGAAAAAAAAAGCTGACTGCTTCTGCCTCTGCAATTTATTGGTTTGCTGTAAGAAATGTCCCTTCTAAGGAAAAGATGAGCAAAAACAACAACAAAAAAATCACTTCTGTTGTGACTGGATTTATGTTACCAATTAACTGAATAAAATGTTCTAAAATCACCAGGATATGATAGTAAGTTTCCTTTCTAATAACTCTTTGTCTTTCTTCTGCTGGCAATGGAGACCTACCTTTTTTCTTTTCTTTCTCACCCTTATTCTTACTTGGTATTGTTTCCTCTAACTTTTATTTCTGGTTTATCACTTCAACCTTCCTACTTGAGGGGCTACACACCCCTATTTTCCATGTTTAGAAAGCATCCTCATGCTTGTTGGGAATAACAATGTCAACAACAAACAGATTGTAGCAGCTCAGCAGTCAGTGTCAAGAGAGCAGAACAAAGACTTTATGACTGCAAGGATGCTGCCCATGTGAACTTTTGGCCAACTTCAGGGTGTAAAGCATGGGAACAGCAATGAAAGAAAGGCCAGCTATTTTCTAAGGGCCACCCAGAGTTGAGTTTGCACCTGAGTTCTTTTAATGGTAAGAAGTTTTGGGATAACATAATTTGTATCTCTTTTTCCCCCCAAGTTCATAGCTCTCATAGATTTCTTTTCCAATGATATTTTGGAAACTTTTCTCATTTTCTACTGTAATAGCTTGTGGGAACCGTAATAAACAGATCTGTTGGCTTTAGTTGCTTGTATTTACTTAATGACACAGCTCCAGATAATCCATACCTATAGGATATGGCTTTAGCTGTCTCTGTGGAGAAGTTACTGACAATATTTTCTTTTCTTCCTATGGAAAAGTGAGGACTACTTCTATAAGCTAGGAAGAATAAATTATGCCCCAAATTATAGAAAATGTAATAGAAATAGAAATATATGTAATAGAAAAATCTCTTGAGAATAATGTCTTCTACTATGTACCAGGCAGAATAAGATCTTCTTCTGGGTTGTCTTTAAGCATTACCTCAAGGTTGGTCTTCTAAATGTTAAAGATCATGCCATATCTGCAGAAATATAGGCATGTTCATATGAAATGCCTGAAAGGGAAGCAGAAAGAAAGGACTCCACAACTCCCTATGGCTCTCTGCCCACATGACAGTATTTGTGGATGGTCTGTGGATGGAAAAAAAAAAAAAATGTTGGAATTGTGTGGTCTTTTGCACATCCATAACCTCTGTAGGCATTCTAAGGCAGTGTGTGCTCCCTGCTTTCTCCCAAAACCTCTAAATGGCTCACCAGGCTCCAACTGTCCTAAGCGGATCTCTGTCTGGGTGCCAAAACCTCCATGGGAGCAGGGGAAGGAACTTTGTGCCACCTTGTTCTCCTTGTTAGGAGGCAGGAGAAGGACGGCACATAGCTCCTTATCCAAGAGAGGGGCTGGAAGGGAGGATCACAGTCGGCAAATCAAAGCAGTTTATCGAAAAACATCCTATTTGACCATCCTCCAGCATGAAACCTGGGTGCAACCTGAAATGGATTGTGCTGTGTGGAACAAACAGAATTGAAAACGATTATTTCCACAGGGAAAATTACATCAAACATTTCTTCTTTTTAAAATAAGTAGACAGGAAAGTACTTTAAAAGATGTATTGAACTCTAGAAGAATAAGGAGCCTTTATACAATTACATTATTTCTTCAGTGCCTGCTGTTATTTTGCAACTTACTTGCTCCCATTTGACACAGAAAACCTAAGAGATACATAATTCAGTGGGCGTTCCCTGTTCTGTTCTAGATGGAAACACAACTAAAATAGATCTTAAAAGATTTCTATATGTTGACAGAGATATGCGTAACTCAGATTTGATTTGTCTTGAGTATAAATTCAGGCTCTCCTGAAGACAGGAGATCTAGATCTGTTTAGATAATAATCATTGAAAAATAACAGTTAATGTCCATGCTCCTAACTTTCTTGACAAAATTTAATGGAAACTAATAATAAATACCATGTGAATGCCCAGCAGATCAGTGAGTATAAATATGAAGCATGTGCAGATATCATGATAAAATAACTCAGAAAACATATGATAAAATACTGACAGAAATTTTAAATTATTTGATATTAATATTTCATTAGGTGTACAGATGGAAGTGAATTATAGCCTGAAGCTCGTTGGAAGTGAATGGTGAATGAAAAGGCTCAGTGAATAACTGGGATACTGTGAAAATATAAGGATCATTTTCCATTAAAGTCACTACCTCTTTTCCACCTTGTTCTTTGGTGGAAATTGGATTGTCCAGGAAAGAAGACCATGGCGTATGATATCCACCCCCCGCCCCTTCTTTTTTTTGAAGAAAGTGGGCAGCACATGGCAATTAAGGATAAAATTACTTGTAGAAGGAAGATGACGACAGACATCCAATTTTCTAACCTATCTTGTTACTAATTTCTATTAACGATGTTTCCACAGTGAAAGATTTGGAGTGGAAATAGTGAATTTGGACACTTAAAATTGTGTCATGTATCCTGAAAATAGAGTCTCAGTGGTTGGTCAGTTCTGGTCCCAGCTCTGGTTGTGCACATGATGTCACATGTCTCTTTCACCACTCCTGCTCTCAAAGGTCTCATTTGGACAGGCAATGCCTTCACGGAGTTAGTGTTGCAAACTCTCATTGTAAAAGTCCATAACAGGAGATGGAAATTGCAGAGATAAGGGTTAATGGTGGGATTTTCCTCTACAAAAGATTGATCCCTTTAGAAAGTCTGTAAAAGAGCTACACGGGCCACACACACTGTAAACTAACTGAGGGAAGTCATAGCCTGGCCCTTTTCTGCATTTCCTCTGGGGAAAACAGCATCCAGTCTATAAACAGTCTGGAGTTTTCTTCCTCTTATTTTTGGAGCCTTGATTTATTAGACAGAAAAGCACTTTAAAGATTTTCTCAGTCTCCATGGGCTATATTTCTGTGTCAGTAATAAGATAAATATTCCATACTCAGTAGAGGGTAGGTCAGGATAAAGGTGGGGGATGCAAAAACGTAGGATGCAAATACCTCACTGATCCTCTAACCCACGCTGTGGGTGCTAGGATCCCCACGTCGGCCAGCACCTACAAAGCACGCCACGAAAGTCAGGAAAATCACATTTGCTCAATACTGCGTAATCACAGAAAGAAAGAGATGCTAAATATAAGAACTCCAACTTCTTTAAAATACATTTTTCCCTATGCAGCTGTCTGCTGGATTTTGTCCTTATTTGAATTGGAAGCAGCAGGAGACGTGATTCTCTGCACTGTGGGGTTGCAGTTGCAGGATGCTGTGGAATGAAACCCCATGGCCAAGAACAGACTGTACTAGGTGAAGGACTAAGGATGTTGGCTGTTCTCAGAACTTAAAAAACTGTGACTGAGTCCTAGTCAGGTGATGTATTGCATGGCTTAAGCAGCATTTTGAAAGTATGCTTTAAAAAGAAACTTACAGGCTAACAGTCTGAGAAGACTAAATATTAATATAACAGAAAAAAAATAATCTCACATTAGAGAAATGGCAAAAAAGGAACAATGTCACACTGTTGATATTTTGCCCTTAAGTTACTATTTTGAGGTGTTCCCTTCTGCCTTTCCAAGAACACTGGCCAGCACATTAGAAAATGCACAATTCATGATTTTTATTTTGCATAAGCCTATTTTCCTCTTCATCACAAAAGAGGTATAATGCCACACAAGAGAGAAGGGCATCCTGTCGCCATCACCTGGAAACCAACAGGCAAGGGACACAAGGAAAACTGAAGCAGGGATACCTGGCAGTATTCAGCCTAAAGGTTCAATTTAGCCCTTTGTGTTTTGAATAGAAGCTGTTTTGCATTACATGAATTAAAAAGACATAAATAACCCAAAACAGATGCTAAATATATATATAGATATATATATAAAGCTCTAATTTAATCATGGACAGATAACAGATTGTATTGTCAGATTGATTAAATAAAATGTTGCTCACTTGCATTTTCTCTGCCTGGTTTCCGCCTGAATTACCAGCACATTTATCACAAAAACACTAATAGCAGAAGTTGGTCTCTCATTTGACATATTATCTTGGAATTCGGGAGACTTCAAATCATTCCTGACTGTGTCCTAGATTTCCATAATCAGTGTGTGCCAGAGTTCTCTGAAAGATACATAGAAATTATAGCACCAATAGTACTGTCTTTGTCTGTCTTGTCTTAAAAGCACAGTGTTTGGGACTGTACAGTGTCTCACACACTCCATTCTTTCCAATAAAAATAAAAGTCGGTAATTTTATCATGCCCGTAATGTTAACGAGGAAAACGTCTAAGGTACTTTTATAGCTGAAGATAAATTATTACCATAATAAAAAAATGGGGCTCAAATTTTCCCCCAAATTGCATCTTTGATTTACTAAGGCTATATTTCAGCAGATTGCAATATAGGGACCTTTCAGTTCAGAATGACTACTCACTGGAAATCCTTTAAGCCCCCTGTGTGACATTTGCCCTGCAGGCAGAGACTGTGGACATCAGAGACTGTGCAGACCCTCTAATGGCATTTGTGAGAATAATGGAATAGCCATCAGACAGTAATTTTCCTCGCTCCGGGGTCCAAAGTTGAGAAAAGGTTAGTCCAACAAGCCTAAGGGAAACTGCACAGCACATAAGGGTTCCCACCGCCCCGTGGTCGTTATAGCTCCTGGAGCTGATTATCTCTGCTGTTGTTGATAAGCATCTCAGTTTCCGAGGAAATGTTATAAAGTGAGACTCAACTCTTGTTGCTGAAGGAGTTATTTATTTTTGCAGAGATAGTGTGCAGCTTTATCTGCTTTTCTGTTGCAAGTGCTAAATTAAACATGATAAAGGCAGAATCTTGAACCCTCGGGCATCTTTGACAAAATGCAAATTTCCCTGCTGCTTAGCTACAGCACCACCAAGGTCTTTGTTGGGAGTTCTTTACTCTGTAGAGAATACAAAATATTTGATCCTCTTTTCATTGATGTCAATAGGGCTTTAACTTCATAGACAGCAGAGACCAGTCTGTAATAACCTTGTTTGATCAAGTTTTTCCTAGCAAATTGGAAGGCAGCGTGCTGGGAATTCTCTGCCCCTGCAATAAGCCTAGACATTCTGGGATGTGCTAAGGCACCCTGTTCGTGCCTGGTGCAGTGGTTGTCATAGACCAAGCATGGTCAAGGAGATGCAAAACAAGCCAGCTTTACCTCTCAGTACAGCAGACCCTTGCAGCCCAAGTGTCTTTTAGTCACTGCTACTTGCTGCTTTGCTCCATCCAGCTGGTTAGTACAAGGTTTGTTTCCTATTCTCAGTAGAGAACAGATGGCAGCAGGAGTGAGCCGGGCAACGGGGTCATAGCTATTAGACAGAGAAGTACTAAAGCAGTTCGCCTCTTTGCTATGAAATCTGTATCTAGGTGTTCAGGTCACGTTCTTCCTTGTGATATAGTTGCCCTGCTAGATTTGGAGCCTGTAGGTTTTATGTTTTTGTTTTGTATTTTTTTCAAAAACCGTTCAAAAGCTCTAGTCATGTTTAAATTGTTTGTCTTAACAGCGCTCTGTGAATCCTGGGCATCTTTTTTATAACTTGTGCATTGAATTGTTTTGGAGTGTTTTGTTTCACTTTGGGTTTAGAAATTACCTTTGGGCACTATTCCATGCAAAATCTTCAGAAATAATGAAACCCAATGTTCTGAGTTTTGAAAGCAATTTGGCTATCACTATTTGCTTAGCTGACTTCAAACAAAACACAAAAAGTATAGCTCCAGTGAGACAAGCTCTATGTTTGTTTGCAATGACCGTGCCTTGTACATTAGCTTGGGGCACCTATACTTCTTGAAGGTTTTGACCTGGTAGATTTAAATTCATTTATTTAGCAGGGCGGGTGAAAATAAAAATTGCTGGGTTTTGATTGAGGAGCTTTTCTTCCTCCAGTTTCTTGCTTGTTTTAGAACACTAACATCTTGTTTAGGTTATTTAAAAGCTCATCAGTATCATAAGGCAATAAATGTCTTTGGCAAACCCAGATCCTCAGTGTTTCTGAGTTGCTGAGTTGTGACAGATGTTTATGCAAAGCAAATACTGAGAACATAAAGAAGAGATATTACAAACAAGAAGTTATTTGTACCACAGAGCGTGTCATTTTTATTTTAATATATCACACCAGAGAAGATACAGACACCAAAGCAGAATGTACTCAGTCATCTAAAAAGATCAACACTTCCGTTGTTAGTCTCTGCTTAGCTCCCATGATTTTCCATGGGAAACTTTTCCTTCAGCACATTAGTCCTCCTTGACCCCATAGGTTTCCAACAATAACATTGATTAAAGGGACTTTTAATTTCTTAATGCCTTAATAAAAATGCACTTTGTGTGAACATTCCTCTGGATTATTCTTGTTGCAAAAAGAAACAAGCCAGCAAGCAACAGGTAACAATTTGCTTCACATCTGTAAGTCTCTTTTTTTTTTAAAAAAAAAAAAAAAGCGTATAAATGCACTTGGCAAATATACTTGGAAAGACTTACTAAGAATTTCTTCTCCAAATTTAGCAGTTACTTTTTAGGTGTGTATAGTAGGTGAGTAGTATTTCTATATCACAGAAACAGATTAAAATATGACTATGAGAAAAGCAAGAAACTCTGTGCCAACCTCACATGTGAGCATTTACCACCCATGCTCTTAAGGCGGGGAATGTATGTGTCTTTAGAACTGTCTGGATGGGATCGAGCACAATGAGGTTTTAATTCGGTTATTATCTTGGATATTGTTGTAGAATTAGAAGTGGGCTCATGTTCCTGTACTGATGAAAAGAAAAACACCCTTTTCTTTAACTCCTGCCAACTCTGGCAGAGTTAGTTTGAGTAAGACAAATTTTAGCCAGTTGGTAGCCCCCTGCCAAGAGAATAGATACTCCCAATCAGCTGTAGTTGTGTGACTGTAATAAAAACAATAAGATTTCACAGGTATCACTGATAAAATCACTGTGTGGATTCCTCAGTATTTGTGATGTTAATGTCCTTTTTCACTGGTATTTTCCACTTCAATAGTGAGAAGTCCTCTGTTTAGCCACAGAAAACAGGATTCTTGTTACCCTCACCACACACAAAAAAAAAAAAAAAAAAAAAATACTGTGAATTTGTCCTTGACACGGTGAGAAGAGAGCATAAATACAGAAAATGAGCGCAAGCCCTTCCTGTGGTTGGAAGGAACGTGCATCTTGCTCATCTTTGCTCATCTCTGTAAACTCAACGGTGCTCTACTGCTCTTGGGCCTGTCTTGCGATCGCCCTTCCCTGCTCATCACCGTGAGAAGCGCTCAGTGCCACCAAGGCTGCTCTGGTACGTGACACAACCACAACCAGCGCCATACAACCCCTCTTTGCTCCTAGTTGCCTTTGGAATCTCTGCTGAGACTGCCAGCCAGACTGCCAATATGTCTTTTTTATTGTGTGGACCATCAGTGCTCTGAAACTTGGACTGCAACCACCTAACTCATTTTAAATGGGCCACAGGGCCAGCCGGCACTGCTAGGAGCCCTCTGACACCGCAGGGATGAGGTGCTATGCAGACAGCATGGACATGGAGAGCAGATTTGGGATGTGCTGGCTCCCCAGGTTTTCCTCGGCAAGGTGAATGAGCCACCACCAACTGCTTTTTGTTTACTGCTGTTGTAACAAATCTTCTGTGAGGATTTTCAGATAAGGCATAGTAACTAGTGCCTTTTAGAGCAGGTTTTCCCCCTCTTTTCTTGTCAGAAAAGCTGGTCCTTAGAAATTTCATTTTGGGAAGAAGGGAATATACCCTGCTCTTTAAAATTTTAGCTATTTTTGCTCTTTTTTTTTTTTTTCCCCAGAAAGGAAAAGGAAGGAAATTAGCCTCTTATTGTGACCTCCAGTGGCAAAAAAAACTCAATTTCACAGCAGGGCTTTCAATAGTGAGTATTTCCAATCAATCATAACTTCTGGAGTCATAAATTCAAGAGCCCATAGCTTTGTTTTAAAATCAAATGTTTCCAGTCTGCCATTCTAAAGAAGAAACCAAAGCGGGACACCATTTGAAAGATTAAAGATTAAAGTTAAAAATTTGGAAAGCAGGTAAAAAAGACTAGTAAAATCTCTGACTTAGATTTTTATGTTTGGGGTTGGTGATATTTTCAGCTTTTCATTTGTCTTTTGAGAATAATAAAGTCTTCAAAAAACTGAACACCTGAAACTAGAAAGATTTTCAAGAGAGTTTGTGGGAGTTGGTCTCCCTGGGTCCTTTAGTTTTTATTGCTATCAGTGCCTCAGAATCAGCAGTTTGGTGTACATGTCTAATTATTTCTTAGTCTCAAACACGATTGTCTTTGCCCTTACCACTTTTTAGTGTAATCCTTAGAGTTCATAGGATCAAAATGGAGACACTGGAAGCTCCACTAATCTCCCATTACTAGGGATATAGGAGAATATGGTACAGAAGCATAGCACGTACTCTACAAAATCAGAGACTCAATTGCTTTTCTATCAAGACCTAAAAACATGTGGCTAGACGTAGATTGTGTGTTGTTTTAGTGTGGTTATTGGGTCATAAAATCTGTTTCCTGACCTGTTCATCCTATTCAGTCTACTAATTCCTAAAGGCTTGAAGTTACTCCTTCCTTTTTTACCTCCTTATATGATTTTTAAGGTGACATTCACCATGGCCACCCTCTATTAAAAGGAATGAGAAGAGCAGGGTGAAGGATGCAAATGGTGCCAACAGAGCAGCCAAGGGAAGTGACCTTGCAATGAGATTCTCTCCTCTTTATTCCATTTGCACCTTCTATTACCACTAATTGTGGAGAAAAATGAAGAGTTAGCAGAAAACAGTCTGCTTCTAGATCAATAAGTGAACGTTCTGTGTTTTCCCTGGCAGATATTCTTTCTTCCACCCAGATCTCAAGTCAAAGTGAGATTAGTTTCTAACAGCAGCCACTAATCATGAGCAACAGATAGCAGAGTCATCCTGACTGCACATGGACAAGATTTTTAAATCACAAAGCAGATGGAACTGCTGAACTCTTTGCACAGAGTACAGATTTAAGGTCATGTATTAAATGGAGTAGGATCTAGAAATGCAAAGAATTTTCTGGAATTCTGCCTTAGTAAGGTAACATGTTTTTGTATTACAGTGTTACAGCAAGTTCTCCACTGTCCACTACAGCAAAAGGTTATGGTATCAGTGTCAAAGACATAGAATTAACCGCTGTAAATTATGAAATTAAAAGAGACCCTCTACCCTCCATGTCCTTAGTTTCAGTCCAAAGCTTCGTTAATGCAAGCAGTAATTATTAATGGCATTGGCTGCCTGCTACCTCCAAAAACTTCATTGCAGCAAAACACCGAGGGATGGGGGCGGGGAATAGAGAGAGAGAGGAAGAGAGAAGAGATAGATGAGAGAAGAGATAGATGAAACCAGCATGGAAACATTCAGCTTCTCAGCTCTGCTGTGGGTGTGTATGGGGCAAAAACAGTTTGGGATTTTTTTTTTTTTTTTTGAGATTGAATCAATAACTCAGATATGTTTTCTTTGCTATCTCCTCTTACTAAGTCAAGACTTAGGAGGGTTAGTGTGGCAATTCTGAAGAAGTATTTAATGAAGCTGAGAAACTGTCTCTTAATATTGCAGAGAGATTTATATCTTCACTGGTGAAGTTGCTCAAGACTGAATGAGCACAGTTTAGGCTCCACAGGCAAGATATAAATCTCTCTGGGGGATATGAATATTTGGCATCCAACTTGTCCAAGATATCTATTTCTGCCTCTTTCTGGGGAGCATTAGAGTTAAGTCATTTATTACTCCGACCCATTCTTTCAAACAGCCTCTCTTTCTGCTATATGGGAAGGTGGGCACTAAGGAATAACCTCTTGGCGTGAAGTTAGCTGCCTAACTCAAAGACAGTCTGATAGTTCCCTTCTCCTCCTCTTACACAACCTCATTAATCATTCTTCTATGCATGTGTAATGGCTGTCTTATTTTATAGTCACTTTTTCAATTAGACAATAATGACACAGGTGGTTTGTCAAACCTCACTCTGCTGTCCAAAGAGAGACTTCCTTTAATTTCTTTGGAAAGATGACAATTTTCACCTACAGGAGAAGCTGGGCTACCACTACACTGTGAAACGACATCTATGGAAGGTGGTGCAATAATTTAACTACTAAGTTATTGCTAAGTATATTTTTTTCTCAAAAAAAAAAGATACAGAAGCTTGTTTTTGTTTTAAATCAGCTCTTAAAGGGTAGTTATTTTGGAGTATTTACAGAAAAATGATTTTCTAAATTAGTTTTATTTGTTTGTTTGTTTGTTTGTTTGTTTAGTATTCTTGTGCACCTGATCCCATTTCCAGGGCTTCTTGCCTTTACTGAATATCAGAAATGTGGTTTTTGAAAATGAAGTTTGAAGAATTTGGTAGAACGCTATAAGCCTGTAATAAGTCATCAACCTGGAAATTAAATAGTAAATTAGGGAAGAAGAGATGCTTCTGCAGACTGAAAGAACAACAAGATTTAAAAATAAGCAGAAAAAAAATTCTAAAAAGTGGTCAGAGAGCTGATTAGAGCTAGAATGCTCTAAGACTTATGTCAGCATTAAAATTCACTATGGGGTAGACTCAATTTAAAATTAATCCCAGGCAGGATAAGATGTCTCATAATTGTCTTGTAAGATGAAGTTTGGACAGATTCCACACATTGTTGAAACCCCAGAACTTTGAGTAATAAAAGATGCACAATGTTTAATTGCAGCTGGCAGTTAAACAAAACATTGCAAGGCTGTCATGTTTAAATTGATTTGATTTTAAATGATTACATGGTAAAAAGATTTCCTGCTGTTTATCTGCAGATATTCTGCAAAATAAAGAAAAATAATGACTCCCATGACTATGGAGCAGAGATTCCTGTTTTTTGCTTCTATTTACAGCACAGACCATAGGAGGGAAATTATGCAAGGATAGCAGCTCATCAGTTTTCAAGCCAGGGGTTTCAATCACAAGTTCAGTGTGACTGCAGACATTTTCCTCTGTCAAAAAATAACAAAGTCAGTCAAAAGAAGGAAAATGGGGCCTGCAAACAAATTGGTGATTCAGGAAAAACAGACAGAAGTAGGAGTCAGTGGTCAGGAAGCCTGTCCGAGACACTGCCGTGTTTGATGCGTGCATGCAAAACAGGAGTGCCTGGCCACTGCCACACATTGGGTTTAATTTGTTGATCAACTGGAGGTTTAGGGAGCACAAAAACATCCCTCTCTAGCTGTCTGCATCCATCCAGTTCCTGCCACTGGTAGAGCGCTGCAGCATAGATGTGCCTGTGAACTTGGCAAAGTCTGCAGCTGTAATTTCTATTAGGTTGAAATAGACTTTTAGAGACATTAGAGCATTTCTAGATATCAGGATGCCAGGAGTACTCCTACAGAGATTCTTGAAATATCTTAATGAAATTCGTCTATCTCCTCAATAATGTTTGCAATCCTTCCGGTTATTTCCTTATTTATGAAAAATAAATGGCTCACTGCAGATATAATTAGCTACCAGGAAGTCTGAGAAATATTTCTGCTCAGAAGTGCTGTTAGCTTCAGTGTTTCTTATGGTTGCCATCCTGTATATAGCTGAAATGGTTATACACAGGTAGGAAATCCTTACTCTTAACTCAATTAGGAGGCAATTAATTGTCATTGGGTGAATAAAACTCAGTCTGCAGATAGCCAGCTGAGAAAGGGGGAATCTCTTCCCTGTTATTAGCTCCTTTATACTAAATGATAGCACTCTGATGCCTCTTCACTGATGATAATTAATGTTCTAAGTTCTCCTCAAGCACCTTGCAGCCAAAATAGCCCCACTGAAATGTAATTTTCAGCAAGACAACTGGGAAACTTGAGCGCATGTTTGTCAGTGACGGGATTTGTTTCCAGGTAAATATCAGCACTTCTAGAATTTGACAGCTGCCGTCTGATTGATTTGCATTTCAATGTCATTGCACAGCATAGAACCTCCCTGCCAAAACCAAACATCTCATCAGCATCACCCTCTTTTGGGTTACAGAAATAAAAAAAATAAAAAATAAACAATAATAGAAAAGAGCTTATTTTCCATGCCAGTGGACAAAACACTACATTGCCACATTTCTGGAATAGCTGTTTACCCTCAAAGATCTGGAGGTACTGAAAGGACCTTCCCTCTTCTGGCCCCAAGAAAATGGCTATGCACGCTGCAGTGCAAAGAACAAAAACTGCTTCTTGCTTTACTCCACACAGATATATTTTTCTCTCTACCCTTTCATCATGCTTTGCTTGTGGGGGTTAGCTGCTGGGCCTTACCCAGATGAGGAGAAAGCATACGGTATCAGTTCAAAGGATGCCTGTTTCCCAGTGGGGAATTACAGACCATAACTGGAAATATATTCAACTTAGTTTATAATCAGCAGCAAGGGAAAAGACAGTTAATGAGTTATTTAAATGTTTGCCATTGAGTGGGCGCACCACAGCTAGATGGAAAAAAAAGTCATGAAGAAGGAGGTCGTACTTTTCTCCTTATCTTTTGAGACTGGGATAGAGATGAGTAAGTATACATATTGTCTTGCCTTTGCTGCCCTTGTACCTGTCACAGGACATCATTCAGAAGACTTATTTTATCATGTCACATTCTCACATTTCAGTTGGTCTTTAAAAAAATTGCAGAGGAAGAAGGTAAACATCAGATCTTTCCTCTGTCTGTGACAAAATTAGAATTGTTCTGCAACAGTTTACAAATACTGTGCTCTGGCCCAGTTCTCGCAGCACTCCCTGTGTGGATGTGTTGGTTTAGTTTACCTGGAAATGTGAAGAGAGTTAAAAAAAAACAAGCAGAAAGGGAAGAATAGGCTGAGATAAGCCACTTCTCAGCAAACACTTAACAGTTTTTAAGGGACAATGCCAGGACAGGAAAATGTCTGGAGATACAAAGACTAAAAAAAAAAAAAAAGATCTGGCAGGCTTAAAAAGGAAGACTTTTTCAAAACAAATATTCTTTGGTTTTAAGAAAGCTTTTTAGTTATAGAACACCCCTTGCCTCTGACTTGCAAAGGAAGAACTGCCAGGGCAAACATGGATCCATGTGCTGTGTAAACACAACCGATAAACAGGACACCGAAGCAGGAGGAGAGGAACTGTGGAATTTCAGCTTGGCTCCAACTGGAAACCAAGGACAGAGACAATGAGTCTAACAAGAAATCAGAGAATGCAGATTGGGGCAAAATGACAGTGCCTGTAAAAATCTGAATTTAATGGTAAACCATTTATTCACTACCCTTCAAAGGAAGGCTCAGCCTTCTGCTCCAGTTTGTAACAGCATGACCCTCTGCTTTATGAATTTAAGCTTGAAAGACCAGTACTATTATAGAAACAGTAACTTTATTTTAGTCTCCTAAAAAAAAAATCTACTCTCCATTTAGCTTTTCCATTCTCTTGCCACTTGCAATTTATTCACTTATTTTGATTTCAGTGCACTGCAAGAAATTGAAAATGCCAGCCATACAAATAATAATAAATCAAAAGCCTTTCTTGCACAAAAGCAGCACATCCAGAAAGAGGAATCACCACAAACTCCTCCATCTAGCACCTGAGTCACCCCTGTGATTACTCAGCTCTGTTCAGTGCTCTCCCCTCTTCTCCTTTGTCTGCACAAATGCATGAGATTTACAGTGGGTAGTAGATGGAATTACAGTGAGCAGTTTTAAGAGCTTGAAATCATTGGAGATCCCTATTCTCCTTTCCATCTTGTCCTCGCACTTGCTCTCTACATCTGTGACTTCCATTCATTTCCATGGAAACACTTTGCCAGTTCCTAGGCACAGGCTTCTCTGCTACAGAAAGAGAAGGAAGTGATCTCCAAGAAAGAAAAATTTCATTGGAAACACAAACAATACACATGGTTTCTGGTAGTAATATATATATTATCATATTTTTTTCAGTCTCTTACAGAGAATTTCCCTTTGAATCTCAACTGGCATGCCTGAAATGAGACACATGGATGCATTCAAGTCTTTGTAATTAGTGATGTATAATTCACAGCAAT
Organism: Tinamus guttatus; assembly: GCF_059628265.1. Taxonomy (NCBI): domain Eukaryota; kingdom Metazoa; phylum Chordata; class Aves; order Tinamiformes; family Tinamidae; genus Tinamus; species Tinamus guttatus. The sequence continues at coordinate 2,675,047 of NW_028288590.1, read as the reverse complement.
CCATATCTACTTTAAGAGAATATTTCAAGACCATTTCTACCTTACATCCTCCCACCTCTCCATTTCGATTTCTTTCCTTTGCCTCTCTAAAATTTTCCCAAGGAATACAAGTCAAAAGTAAGCTTCTTTCCATCTTCCATTTATCTCCTCCCATCCATCTTAACTCTCAAAATCCTTTCCAGAATTCTTAATTCTTCACCTCTTTACCGACATTCTTTACTTTCAATCTTGCGTATTATCTCTTCTACCTTAATTTACCAATGAATACTGTGAAAAATTAGGTAGAAGCCTGTCATCAAAACCTGAACTTTGAATTTTGTGTCTGGAGTCTGGCCCAAATCCTTAAAACGCAGGGATTATCACCAGCACTTTTCCTGCATTTTTGCTCTCTCCGTTGTTTGAATTGCAGCAAATTAGGCCTGCATTCAGGCTGTTCTGATTTTCACACAAACTGCTGCAAGCCCTTTTTGCTCTTTGGAAACACAGAAGCTGACTGCAGCATTGCATCACTCCAAGTGTTCACCCACTTCTTTTTCTTCTAAAACTGGACGTTGAATGGGACACAAACATGAAGTCATTTGTCCCTATATTTGCTCACAAAGGACCTGCTTCATTGCGAATTCTGTGCAACTGTTTCAAAAATTTCCCTCTTCTGGGGGTACTCCAGACCAAATGTCTTGGTGAAGGCAACACCCACACTATTCCTTTCTGCTCTGTAGATATAAGAAGTCCTTCTGCTCATTTCTTCAGCTCATCCTGCTGATAAGCACAAGAGAAGTTCAGCAGATCAGGACCTAAGGGTTTTAAATAAGGCTCCAGGTGACCTACCATCACCAATGGGCAAGACTGGTGCTTTCTCTGAGGACAGACAGCACTGAAGCAGAGCTTAAGAAGGCACTGAGTTAATGAGGCTTTGATCCAAGGAACCTGCCCAGCAGGGAGGTGCTGGAGGAATACACGGAATCAAACAAGTGGCTTATATATAAAGTTAAGGGAAGAGGGATGTTTATACATCAGGACAAGCTGTGTGGCAGTTGCTGTACACAGGAGCAGGACACAAACCTACACCTGAGTCACTCACCAGGATGTAAGGCCAGGATGAGATTCCATGACGCAGAGAGCACGGAAGTGCAAGGCAAGCACGACACCTTGCAGTTGCACTACCTACCTTCCAGACTGCAGACGGAAAACTGCTCATTGACACGGCACAGAACTCGAATAGATCGAGGTAAAAAGAAGAAAAGATTGAAAAGAGCAAAAGTCATAGGCAAGGAATGATACATGCTTCTGCCTTCGTTTCTCCCAGCAATATGTATTTTAATGCACACAGAATATAACCTATGGTGCAAACAGCATGCCCCTGGAAGACAGTTCACATTAAAATATTACCATCCATATTTTTAAAAACAAAAAGATGAAAAAATGTATATCAAAGATAATGATTATGTTTACAGAAATGTTATAGTCAAATAGACACAGAGGCCTTTTGGTTGATGTAATGTTTCATCAGTTTCCTCTTACAATGATTTCTGTTTGAAAGACTAGCTTTTGGTCACATAAATTGGTTCCAGGAAAGGGGAACAATTCCATCGAGTGACTTCACAAATGGATTAAATAGTTTTTTGGGGCCTTGGTTCACAGTACAGACCTGGCCTGAGGCTGCATGGCCATCACATATCCTGATTGCCCATGGCTTCCCTTTCTAAATCCAGCTGCCTACCTGGCAATCTGGTAGCACGTGGCTCTGCTTCGCTCACAGACATGAGGTGCTTTGGAAAGGGTTACTTGCAGGAGGGAATTGTGAGCAGCCTGCTTTCTACTTATAAGCAGGACCAGGCAGGGTTGTACTTCAGCACACCGCAGCACATCCTTGCCCCAGAACTTGCCTCAAGTCATGCATTAAATGGAACCAGTGCTTCCACGTCACACTGTGCTGCTCTGTGTGCATGCAGCAGCTTGGATGGGCTTTGCATTTTCTAAAACAGCACCTGCAAAGTCTTGGAGCTGTTATATGAATGTGGTACAACTTACACTACACCTAACAGCACATAACGTGTGGGTTATGCCAGTGCTCAGAGAACCAGTGAATGCAGCCTGTCACAAATAACTAGCTACACTAAGTCGTTTCTAGGAAAAAATCAGAGCTGTTAATGTTAAGGCACCACTATTACCTTACTGAATTTGTATGGGACAAGCATTAACAGCGATGCTGCGTTATCCCTTTACAGAGATACAAAAATATGAATTCGAAAATAAATGTCTTCACTAATTCCTCTGCTTGTATCATTCTTTAGTAGCTTCAGAAAGAAGTACAGGCCTAAGTGCAGATGTAAGGACAAATTAGTACTTAATCTCCTGCAGGAAAGGTTTAGTAATTGTTCTGTTTTCAAAACCAGGAGAAATAAAGAAAAGAGATCAAGGCCAATGGGTAAAAACTATATTAACTCAGCTTAACTACTCATATTTAGTAAGCAGTGAACTGTTATAGGTCTCCAGGTCTCCACTGCAACATATGATCTCTAGAGGTCCCTTCCAACTTCAATCATTCTGTGATTCTGTGATATGTTCCCTTGTTAGGCAGGACATCTTGACTATATGCCTTTAAGTATGGAAGGTATCTGTAGCACGCCACAGATAAACTACTATAAGCAAGATGGCCTTATCTGAGGTTTCATCCCCAGATCTGAGCGATCTTCTGCGACATGCCTACGCCAGATTTTTTATTTGCTTCCCTAAAGTTAAATCACTCAAATGAAAGTGTCTAAATAAATGACCTATTTTAGAAAAGCGTTAAATGTTTGCAGTTTTCTCTGAGTTCAACTCAGAACCACTTGAGCAATCCAACAGCCCCCTTCTACTGCTATTTGATCACAATGTTCCAGCTGAGGAACATTAGGACAGCAAGGATCTATTATGTAGGTGCCTGAAACTACACAAAATATGTGAACATGGCATTTTTGCAGGAATGTCAATAGATCATGTCACCAGACACAACAGTGTACTGCTTGCAGAATAAAGCCTTGCTGAAACTGTGATCTCTGGATATATAGGAAAATCTTCAAGCTACAGCAGTTTCTTTCTCCAGATCACATTGTCAGTTCTGACTGTGGGAAATAAATGTAGCTGGCAAACTTGGGACCAAGACTTCTCCCCTTGTAGGAAGCATTACGATTAATAGAGTAGTTTTTCATCCACATAAACACCTAGTGTATCAATAACAAAGGATCTTATGTGTCAGGAATTAAGCAGTTCTGCCTGCATTCTCTGTAACTCTGTTGCTGTGGAGCTAATCCTAGCACAGGAGAAAAGATCTTGCCTTTTTGCTTTATCCCCTGGACAACCACACTACATAAACAAACTGCTACCTCATTCCCACTGATGGAAATTGGTCCTTACCAGTGATGCCAGAAGGGCTCAACTGAGCCTTTGCCAAAAGAACAAATGGTGTCAGCACATTTCTCAAGAATCTGGATGACAACATCACAACAATGCATTACCGCTGATATGAAAACACAAAAACTTCATTATAATTGTCTGACAGAAATGTGCACAGAGGCAGATTTGGTTTCTGGGTCATGATGGGCACAATACGTTACGTTCAGAGCACAGACTGTGTCTTTCTCCTTATTGACCAGTGCCAACAGTCCAATGGTTTTCATTTCCTTTGACTTAAGTATTTGTCTTCGTCCTTTCTGATTCTTTCCCTTCTGCTCTCTTTTCATCTTCTTTAGCTACCTCAGGCTTCACTAGCTCTTTTGCCCTTTCCATCCTTATCTTTCTTTCCTTCCACTTGGATTAATCCTTTTTTTTTTTTTCATACCAGCAACATCTTCTTGCTTCCTTTCATATTTAGTGTGACACTTGCCTCTGTCCACTTCCCTCTTTTTTTGCCATCTTTGGTTTATTCCTCAAAAACTGTGTCCTTCTTTTCATGAACAATCCAAATACTTTCAAGAGAAAAAAAATACAGCACAATCTTTCTTTTCTCCTCGGTTCATCTTCCTTTACTTCTCACAATTCTTTCTTCCTCTTTCTGTTCTTTTCAGCTCATACTGCCATAGCAATCCAGATCTGTGCTATCTCCCAATCTTCCTACTGTTATTTATTTTTTTTCTCATGAAATTTTCAATTTTCTAGTGCTTCTTCCTTAAAAGAAAACCTTCTTTACCATATTAAAAACATTATTTGTTTCCCCTCTTGCTCCTTCAGCTACTGTTGTATCTTCTCTCTCTTTCATCTTTAAGTTTGCTGAATAAACTCAATCATTCTTTCCAGTCCCACCCTAAACTCTCGAAATCGGCTTCTTCTCCTTTCATTCAGCTGCAGCCACACTTACAGAGGTCTTTAATGACATCTTCCAATCCAAATTTTGGAGAAGGAGACTGTGTTTTTAATGTGTCATACCTTCATACGTCAGTCATCTTTGTTAGAAGCAACTCTAGTCTTCTCCTCAACCACCTGTGACTGATGGCCCTGCTTCTCTAGCTTCTCTTCAGCATGCCCTATGGAAGCATGACCTTGTCTTTCCTTAGCAATCAGTGGGTCTGTTCCTGCTTCTATTCTCTCTCATCTCTGTATCTTACCTCTGGTTAATCTCATCAACAGAGCACAGATTCAATTATCCACTCAATACAGATGACCTACAAATCTTTTTCCGCCCAAGATCTTTCCTTTAAAATCTTAGCTGCGTAGGCACCTAATTCCCATTAACTGAAGTTGTGTTAACCCTATTTATGTGTTCTGCTCTGCATCAAATGTTAACTTTTTATTTGTTCCCTGAAGGCTCATCATAGGGTATTTCTCCCCCGTTTAACTCCCACTTCCATCTGGTTCCTGGTATCACTCTCCATCACTCTTTTATTATTGCAATTTAATTTTACTGGGAGTTAAAAATCTAAGTATATTTAGAGAGAGATTTAAATCTCGCACACACTCATGAGTTTACTTCCGATCATCTGAGCTGCCAGCTCGCTGGCTTTTCATTATAAATACAATCTATTTGTTACAAGATATGAGCTAAATGTACACCCTCCATCATTCAATTGTCTCTTATCCAACCATGCAACAAAAATATTTAGCATTATATCTCTAGTCTCTCATTTAACTCAATGCCATTTTCATAAGCAAATGCCTATCTTATCATCCACCTGGAGCTGGTTCCATCAGACTGTCATTTTCCTAATTCAGACCTCTTCCTGTGTCAAATTTTGCTTTATAGCCTTCTCTGTCTCTCTCTTTGGTAGACGTCTCCTTAAAACTTTTCTCAACGATAATCTTACCTGCTTGTTTTTCCTTCTAATCAGCCGTGTGTGTTGGCCCTTGCATCACCTGCTTGTTTCATTTTGAATCAAGCATTTCTATGCTGTCTGTCAGGCAGCCTTTTGTGCTCAGCAAGGATAACCTATGCAATATGCAACATTCAATGTGCAAAGGAAATTCTTCCTTCTTCTCTAAAAAACATTTTTAAAGTTTTCTGTGTTAAGTAAGTTTGGAAAAAGAATTGTAAAACAGTGTTGATATGGTAGGGCTGCTGGCATGGGCAGTACTGCTTTCTTGTTTCCGTGTTGAACTATTTTTTATATCCTGACCTATACTCAGACAGAGCATTCTTAGGGTCAGGGACCATCTGCTTCTCTTAGTATGGTGACTATTAGGTGTTACAAAAAATATAAGCAGCCACCCCAACCATGTGGGGGAAAGGTGATTTTAGCATGTTTTCCTGAAACAAACTGTCAATTTTGCTAATATTTTTCTTTTTCATGAAGGAAGAGAGGAACAGGGTTTATTGCAAGTTTATTTGTAGTCTTTAGTAAAGGAAAACTGCCTAAGTGATTTCACTGTTGTTCTCAGCAGGTTCCTCAAGGCAACAGTCCTTGATGTGCACGCGCTGTTGACTAGAGGCTGGAGTGCATTCCCCTCTCTGCTTGGTGACCTGCTCAGAGGTGAGGAAGGCAGGTCTCTGCTTATTTACTGTACAAGCAGAAGCAATAATTGAATCCACAAATTCAGTGACTTTCATTTGTAGAATAATAAATAGAAAGCTGGAGAAAGAAATGTTGTTTGCAGAAGTGGAAAAGCTAGATATTAGCAACAATGATGTGAGTGTTTTTCCACAAGGGCAGCCGAGTGTAAGAGTCACCCAGAAATCTTTAGTCTCCGTGCCTGTTGTCACAGTCCATTGGTGGTCTTCTGACATTCATTTGTTGGGCTTTAGTCCAATAACTAGAATGATATATGGCATTTTTTTCAAGACTATGTATTGCTATGATCCAGCAGCATGCACAGCAGATTTCACGAAGTGTAAGCTGCAGAACAGCATAGACAGACCTGGATCTATATTACATTTTAGGATAACAAGAGCCATGATTCCTGTGATTCATTTCAGAGTATGCAAGATATTATTCTCATCTAAATTCATAGGAAAAAAAAAGAAAGAAAAAAGAAAGAAAATACGTATTCACTTGAATTTCATACATTTTTTTTCTACAGAAGGACAAGTATAGTGTCTACTCTTCTCTCTCTCCTATAAAAGAAGCCACCAAACATGTCCCAAAGCAGTAGTGTGACAAGCAAACAGCTGCAGCACATATTCTCTGAGCTGGTGGTGATACAACATTTGGAAGGGAAGAGCTGTGGTGCCACCAGAGCTGAGGTGCCGCCTTTCATGCATGCTTTTGAGAGTCTCCTCTAATTATGAGAAATGCTTGGATTCTCAAATTAAAATAAATAAATAAATAGAGAGAGAGAGGGAGAGAGAGAGAGAAAGGTTATTAATACACCATACATCAGATTAGATGTATAGAGTGAGACTACTTTTGCTGTTTCACATTCGGGCAGTTATTGGCAGCTGCACCAGAGTGGAGTTCCAGCTCGGTGCACACACACACAGCCAGATTAATTGGCCTGCAGATATAAGGGCTACAATGATAATTTCATATCTCATTGTATTAGTTATTCAAATCCTGTTTTTCTGTCCATATTTGACATCACTTACCTTCATAATATACTTATAAATAATTCGGTTTTGTAAATTTGGTAACAACTTGGTTACTTTTAAGGAGGTTAAAGATTTCTTCTTCAACTTGGTGTTTCTCTTTGACAATTTCAGCATGAAATGCCTGAATTCTTGCTAAGAAAGTCAACAAAGTTAAGTAGCAGCTGGTCATGAGAACCTTATATATTTCCTATTCGATACACACATGTCTCTTAATTCTAAATTCTAAATAAATAATATAATTCTAAATAAATTATATTAATCGCAATTTAATTATGTGACTGCCTCATTAAATTAGAATTAGGGGCTAGAGTTGGTGATGAAAGCAGTCGGAGTTTCACCATCTGCAAATCTGACTTTGTATGTCCTACTGGGTATTTTAAAATATTTAATTTTTAAAAGCAATAATCACCTATGGATATTAAAACACCTTTGACAGTTGGCACTTTCCCACTATTTGCAGCTATCCAGAGGGGGCCCTTCACTTCTGTTTGTAATTTAGTCATCATCTAGTGTTAAATTATGGAAAAATATTTTCTTTGCAGAGTCAAAGCTAACAGAGTTTCCGACATGGAAAGGTGCTGAAAACTAACCTCTTCCATTAAAAACGTGGGACTGCAAAAATTCAGCAGTTCACAGAAGCCATCTTTTAACAACAGCCAAATGCTGAAGGCTAAACTGGCAGAAGTGTGGGCATGTTCACTGTGCACTGAAGGTCTGATTTCGAATCATTAACTGAAATTTTCCTCAAGCAAAATCTGTAGGCCTAGATCATGCCAATAAATGCATCTACTCACAGGTACTTCCATTGGTCCTGAGACATTTGCTCTTGGGAAAAAAGGAATTTTTGCTGTCCTGAGCTATCTAAGATATCCTGGTGAGAATGGAAGATATTATATAAGATCTTTGGGAGCGGGGTGGGGATCTCTGGGTTCTCTGTGTCTTTCTGGAGTGAGAGCCAGAATTGATTCTGTAAATCTTTGGGAATCTTGGTAGCAAAAAAGTTTGGACAATGGAACCAGTCACATTTTCCAGCATGTGTACAAACACACCTTAGCCTCCTTGTAAGTTGCCTAGAAACCACCTTGAAAACTACAGGAATTGCCCTGCATGTGCTAAGCAGTCAAATTTGTGCAGTGTTGCACAAATTTATCTAAAATTTATTCCAACTTCAGCCTGGAAATTGAGTTAAAACTCTGAAAAACTAAGCTATATGTGAAATGTTCTCTAGAATTTCAATAATTCTTGGTATTGAATGAGTCTCACAGGTCTGAAAATTGTTCTTTCTCTCTTCAGTGCACGTCATTATTTCTATTACTACTCTCTGCTGAATTACACGATTCTTTCTGAAGGGTTAACTGAACCTTGCATTCGCTTTAAATCATCCTTATCTATAATAAGGGATACTGTTACATTTCTTTATGGTGGAAAAATGGAGATATTGGTATTTCTGATAGACTGAACTTATGAAGGGAGAAACCAAATATAAACAGAGAGGGAAGCGGTACATGTATCATTACTCCTTTTCCCAGAATGACCCTCAGAATCCCCCTGAGGACAGGAACAGCAAGCCTCGTGACTTGGGAGAGGGAGAATATTAGTCTAAAGTAGCAGAAAACCTGAAACTAGGTAGTTGGGAATAACTTAATAAAAAACAGAGTGCATGGGAACAAAGTTATATGGCTGGGGAACTATCAACAGCAGCCTTAGGAGCACCTGATAAACGGAGGCTATAGGCAGGGCTATGGCATCGCCGAACAAACGCTTGGCAGACGTTCCCACTCGCGAGCCAGGAGGCCACACGCGAAGAGCCCTCCAGCTGCACATCGCTGCTTTTATTTGTACGGCTTTGGCAATGCAGTTTTAGCAGATTGCCTCCCTCATTCCTGAGTTTGTTTACTACTATTTTGGTGGGTTTTTTTTTTTTTGGTTGTTTGCTTGTTTGATTGTTTTTAAAGAACCTTGTTTACTATTTCCAAGTTCTAGATAATCTATTTTCAAAAAATGTCAAATCTCTCTTACTTTCACTTCAATTTTTTTTACTGACACTCATTTCTGCTCTTAAGTTTTGAATTAAGATAATATCTTAAGGCATATCTACCTTATAGTACTGTTTTAAGCTATTTTGGGGGATTTAATTTTAGATGGTCAGGTCATTCTGTAGCATAGATTTCTGAGTATTGGTTAACTGACTACTTTACTTACTGTGTTGCAGCACCCTGTCAATGTTCAGGGACAGTTTGATAGACAGTATTGGGAGGCAGTTTGGGGAATATGGGAGGAGAGATGGGTTATATATGGCCAGGATATTTTTTGGATCCTTCTGGTCTAAATGGTTATTATAAAATTGCTGAAGTTGAAATTTTCAGTTCTTTTCAATTCTTTATGTGTTTTTTAAGAATTTGGTGGGCATAAATTGAAACAAAGTGATTCCAAATGGGTATAAGAAAAGCTTATTTTTTTCCCCAACAGTACAGCCAGGAAAAGGTTCCCAGAGAAGTTATGCCATCTCCATCCTTGGAGGGACCCAGCAGGTTAAAGTCCTGATTTACCTGGTGTGAACTCACAGCTGATGCACCTTGGGCCAAAGCATGGAAAGTACAGGCAGAAAACTGTTAGCTGGAGCCAAGGAGCATCCAGCCACAAATGAGGGAATTTTCTCTGTGGGGGAGGCATCCATTCTCCCTTTCCATGGCCGTACTTGCTCACCATTTGAATTACAAAGGGCCTTCTCTGTATGGAAAGGAGAAAAGGTCCACAACCAGTAATTTAAAGATCTTGATACAAGAGATACCTGCTTTTTCTGTAAGTATCCAGACATAGCAAAAGCAGTTGAATGAGGAAGAAAATTCTGCAGAGAACATTTTTCCATTGATGGCATTTTTAAAGAGTGTTATAAAATAAAATTATTTTCTAACAGTTATGATCCACGTCATGAGGGTGAACACAATTGGCAGTAGAGAGACAAATTCTATTCTTGTATGCAAATGGATGCCCATGAATCTTTTCTACAACTTCTGTCATCTGATGTGATAGAAACTCTTATTTGACCTTTCAGTGAGTTTGTCCAAAGGACAGACTTTCTTGATATTCTGTAAGATATCCAAAGCTTCCCTTCCCCCAGGAGACTAATGCAAAAGATGACATTATTTTTCTCTTACAGATTATTATCTATATAATCTTTCTTTCTTTCCTTCTATCAGTCATCCTCATTATTATTACTTACTTCACTGTCATGCTTTTTACTTGTTTGGTTTAAAGACATCGCATTGCGGACCCTATGGGCACTGAAAATGCATGAGCCATGAAGCAGACTTTCGTATTCTTTATGAAAACATATTATGGCACCTAGTTAGGAAAGCTTCTATAGCGCACCTATCAACACAGTTTGAATATCCAGTAACATAAATGGTTAAGAGTTGAATTTTCAGTGAATGAAAACCACATGAGCTAAAACTTCTTTGGTGTGCAGTGGGCAGTATGATCATCATCTTTTCCTCTGATCCTGTGAATTGAATATGCATTTAACATGAGTGTTTTAGGTTACTTCTTCTAGAGGAATTTCCTTAAGTCTCAATACTGAGGATATTTGCTTTCCTGTTCCTTTAACTTATCCATCCTCAGCTGAAGTATAAGTTGTATGTGCTGTCTTTTGCAGTCACAGAGAGAAGGGTAATTTCTTTTCCCCAGACCAGTTTTTGCACCAGTTTGCTGAACAGTGCTGTGTTCTCTACGTAATGCCTAACATTACCTCTTAGTAGGAGAGGTTTCTTCAAGTTATTTCTTCTTTCACACCACCAAAAGCCCCAATTTTACAAACTGATAAAGATATGATATGCGGTATAACTACTCATGGACCTAGAGGTCAACATCTAGTATGCATTAGAAAGAATCAGCACATATCAAGAAATGAATACCTAGAGAAATAAGCCTGGGAATGTAAAAATTGTTTGAAGTGTCTAAAGTTATGTGGTGCTCTTCTCTCTGCTAGTTGAAATAGAGGCCTAAAAAGTATTAGTAGCTAAAATGAAATCCTACTATTCCAGGGATTCCTAATCACAGAGAAGTTCTACTTTAAGCTGAATATATTCAGGTCTTTGACAAAGATTCATCACAGCACCACAGCATCACAGAATGGTTGAGGTTGGATGGGACCCCTAGAGATCATCTAGTCCAACCCCCCTGCTCCAGCAGGGTCACCTAGAGCACATGGCACAGGGTGGTGTCCAGGCGGGTTTGGAAGATCTCCAGAGAAGGAGACTCCACAACCTCTCTGGGCAGCCTGTTCCAGTGCTCTGTCACCCTCACAGGAAAGAAGTTCTTCCTCATATAGAGATTAAATTTCCTACGTTTGATTCATTGTTCAGCTTCTAGAAATCTATCGGTGTACAACATATTAGAAGTAGGTTATTCAAAAGACTTCACTTCCCTGAGATTGCTGTGTACTTACTGTATATAACCTAGCTGAGGAAGTTGCCATAATAGAAGAAATCGTTGCTGAACTGGCATTGGGCATAGAGATCTGGCTTCATAAGACAATTGAGAGATATTACTTTGGGGGAGAAAATGTCTTGTAAACAAAGTGTCAGAATTAATGATGCAAATAGAAAATCTTCTGGTTGTTGATAGTTCTAGCTTAGAGAAATAGTTTTGCCAAACCGGGGTTGAGCAAATGCAAAGTCTTTACATAACATTTGACTTTTAATTAATTGAGACATAGAATTATGTGGTCATGAAAATACCCATATATTTTTATGCCCATCTGTATTCAACACTAAGCTCATTTTAAAGTAAGAAGATTGTGATTATTTACTACACTTCAGGCAGAAAACAAACAATTTTTCTCTAGGATATTTTGTACTCAAGCAACAATAAATAAGTAGAAAAAAAGTAATTAAACAATCCTGTTTATTTAGGCTTAACATTTCTTTTTAATCTTTGCATCATTTTCATAACATTTTGTAATAGGACAATCCACTACAATTGGGCTAATGCATTTTTTTTTCTCTCAAGCAGTTTTTTTTTTTTTTTAATAGCATTTAATCTTATGAAATTACTATCTGGTTTTAACTTTGATCTGAGAAATCTCTGCTTTCTTAAAGTTACAATTTTGTATGAGTGTGATTGATATGAACCTTTGACATGATCCTTCTTGGTACTGAGCATTTACTTAGATGGGGATGCCTACCAAAGTCCAGGAACTTTCGTATGTGCATTAGCTCAAAATCTGTTGCATAAAATAAGCATCATCTGGTAGCAAACATCCCCTGTTGTAATATCCATGATGAGACTCTGGCTTCAATGAATTTTACACAGAGTGTAGATAAAAAAAGCTTCCAGAGATCCCCATGAAGTCAAGATTTTACACTAGTATGATCATTGGTCAATGACAATTTGGTCATTGGTCATGATCATTGGTATGATCATTGGTCAATGACAGCATTTTTTCTAATTCTGCTTCTTTATCCGGGATGGCTACTGCTCGCAATAGATATTTATTCATGGTCTTTTGCTAAAGGCATTGCTGAGGCTTAGCAGACTTCTCTCTCTCTTTCTGTTTGAGGCCTTTTGGATGGCCCCAAATATACACAAGCAAACATTTCCTAATGCTACCTTGAAATGCTGTCCTGGACAGCAAGTCGGACATCAGAAATATCTTTTGATTTTCTAATTAGGAAAGCCAGCAAGTTGAGTTAAAAGGCATTTTCTAATTAGGAATTTTTTAGAAATGTATTTTAGTATGTCTTTTGTATATATGAAATCCTGGATCCTGGATCCTGGAACAGTGAATCCTTAAAAGATTTATATAGTTCGGAAGCTAAATTTGTCGTTATTAATGTCTGTCCTACAGGACAAAACAATCCTATTGCAGATATGGTTATTTGAAACTTTTTGAACAAAAATCTAGAATCAGACCAAACTCAGATTTCAGCTCATGTTTTTATATTTACCTAAGACTTCAGCCAGGTTCCCCACAGTTTACAGAATTCGTAGTTAACTTGGACAAAGTTTTGAGCAAATCTGGGGTTAATTATGACTTCATATTGAAACCATGATAAACACTGTGGTTTTGTAGAATTTAGATTCAAAACCAGGCAGGACTTGTGGGTTTTGGCTGAGCATCACTGAGTTTCAGTTTTGTGTTAACCCAAAACTGAAAACAAAATTGCCTCTCGTAACATTTTAAAAAATAAAGGGCACTGAAATCCCATACAACGGAGTTTAATACACTTCTGTTTGCAGTCTGGCAAGCTATATTGGGATTTTTTTTGTGAACAGCTGGTGACAGTGTGCCTTGTGCCAACAATAGGAACTATTAGCCTGCTCCAAAGTTCTTTTCCCTGTGTTTTGATACAAGGAATCACTTCACATTTTAGGATTGTCCTGTTAATCTCTGTTGTACACTGAAACAATATGTATATAATCAATTTTTATATGCACCTTCTAAAAGGTGGATTAGATCCCTTGTTTTTTGAGACAAAACTTTGCCTGCTCTATGGCAGCTGTTAATATCATGTTCTAACTTTGAGAAAAGAGAGAAGAGAAGAGAAGAAAAAAGAAAAGAAAAGAAAAGAAAAGAAAAGAAAAGAAAAGAAAAGAAAAGAAAAGAAAAGAAAAGAAAAGAAAAGAAAAGAAAAGAAAAGAAAAGAAAAGAAAAGAAAAGGAAAAGAAAAGAAAAGAGCAGGAATGTAAGCATTCATGGAGCAGTTTGCAATGGAGCAGTTACCAATATCTTGTTTCACGACAACTGTCTCTGGAAGAATTTGCTTCAATAAACCTCCCAACTGGAGTTGTAATCAAATCCATCTTTTAGAAACAGACTGACTGACAAACTAACAAATAGCAAACATTGGTGTCAGTGAGATTGGCGGTAGCCAAAGGAATTATTTTGTGCAAATAGAAACCTGAGACATTACTTGTGTAGAGCAATTGTCTAATGGAATTTAGAAATACAGCAGTCACAGAGAAACTGTCTCTTGAGCAGAGGTTCAACTAGAAAAAATCCCATTTATGATAATACGCCTGAATTACGTAAAGTAAGTTTGTATCTCTATATCTATTTAGTACCTCAAGGATCATTTGATAGGCATTCACATTTCTACAATAGGCTTCTCTTGCTTAAGAGCCTTCATAATGCTGAATGTATTGAAGTTTTACTTAGTGGTTTCATAGCTACAGTACCAATATCTACTTAAAAAAGCGATTCTACTATACCCAATGTTCTCAGATTGCTCTTGCATAATGCTAGGGGTCAAAGGGCTTGGTTTTGCTCTTCTCTTTCGTATATTTAGAAAACATCAGTATAGTAAATTTGAAAAGCATCAGTAAAGTTTTCTTACAGGAAAAAATAGCTGTCAGACAGTAGGAAGATATTATTTTTATCTCTGGTTATGACTTCACAGCAGATTTTCACTCAATACACCTCTAAGCCACCTCAATATATTCAAATGTAGTATAGGGCAAAATTATTAGTCTTAAAATAATTATAGTCATGTTAGGTTGGTGCTCTGATAGGGCTAACATACCTTGGATTTTCTGCAGGGTCATCCCTTTCTGCCACCCCGCTCCCATTCCAACCAGCTACACCTACGCAGGACTGCATTGCAGTGCCCTCTCATTCAAGATAGACTGCAAACACTGAAGACCTCTAGAGACTTTTCATAAGAGGTATCACGTCATTTGTATTCTGGTAACAAAGTGAATTCTAAAAATTGCAGCAGAAAGCAGGACCCATTTATGTGATCTTTACTAATTTAAGATGTGCATTTGTTAATATTGCCTTTGGCTGGTTCCCAAGTGAACAACTGAGGCACTAATAATTGAAGGAATATGAAAAGCACTGACACAGGTTTGAAAAAAGTCATCATGGATGACTTCTAACTATGTCTTTGTAACTTAATCTTGAATTAGAAAAATACATACATAAAATACACAAAATGGCAGCTGAAGTGCCAAAACGCATCTTCTCAATAGAAGAAGATGCATTTTAAAAGTTTTCCAAGTACGCTTCTTCTAGGAACTACTGGCAGAGTTATCTTCAACCATTTGATCTTACTGTAAAGTCTCTTTCCCTTCCTTGACACTAGGTAACTGAGCTTTGTTTGGTATCAGGAATTTGGCTGCAATTGCACAGTGCAAGGTGTGGGTTTACCTTATTAACCTTACCAATTAACAGCGTTCAAGAAGAAGAAAAGATAATCAATCTGTCAAGAAAATAGACAAGCTGGCAAAAATATTTACAAAGACTTCCTCCTGCTGAATAAGAGCTAAAAGGTGAAGATAACTGACTACAGAAGGCCTTTGAGGGCTTGTGTGTACAGGAGTGGGCAATTATTTTATTTATAAAAGGTTATGCAACATATAAGGAACTGGAATAATCAGCAGATTTTTCACATAGTAAGACATACTAACATGTTATTTGCCAAGTCTTTTATTTGCATATGGATTAGGGATCAAGTTCTGAGGACATGGCTCACCATTTCACAAGGAATATAAGTGAAAAAGAAGGTTTTAGCTCACATATAGTCAACCACTGCCTCAAATACCTGGCATGTCCCAGCCCAAAGAGAATCCTTTTGTCCTCCTCCCATCCACATCTGTCTTGCTCAGACAAATATTATACCCCTTATAAGGCTTCCTGGTAGGATAGATCTACTGTGAGGGAGTAGGGAAGAAAAAGGTAAGCAGAGATAATTGCACGAGAAGAAAGAAAATAGGCAGAGGAACTTGTTTCGTGATGTCTCATCCCTCAGCTGAGCAAAATACATTTTGAGTTCCCTCACAGGTTTTGTTTCACCGTTCAGAAAAGCTTAAGGTATTCTTACAAGACATTTATCAACCACAACGATGACCAAGCTCTAGAATAGATTAAAGAAGACTAAAATCCTTAAAGAACAAAAGTAAAAAAAAGATGGAAACTCCTTTAACAGAAAAACTAGAAAAAATGTTCAGATTAGATTTACATTTTATGAAGACAGAACTCACTCTATGGCTGAGACATGGGGATCCTGGTTTGGGGAAGATTTTTCATATATTATATTAAGTTAGGTTATGAGCAATTTTCCTCTTTATTTGGTACTTGCACGTGATGTTTCCTATATTACCATAACAGCAACCTTGACCAAGCACAAAGACCCAATTACCTGAAAGCTTCTAGGCAGCATTAGCAAGGATGGAAGTCAAGAGACTGCTCAGTGCTGAAAGGCTCCTGCTGTGATGATTTGTGCTCTTTGTGGCTGACAAAGCAGAGAAGCCAAGAGGCAAGGTGGAATGAGGTGAATGTGAAGACATTTCAAGTACAGAAGAAAGACACTACTATGGGTTGAAGTCTGGTTGCTGTTGCAGATTCCCTTCTTCTTTCACATCTTGTTTTCTTTACGTGGTTGTAGCAGGGCAAGACACAAGCTAGAGGAGCAATCACAGGTTTATGCTATGGTACACTGATAACTGTTGATGAATTAAGTTATGTAAAAGCAAACAAGCTGTGCAAGGAGAAGGTTGATTTCCCTCTCTGTAATTGTTCTAATGCGTCATATTTTTATTTCTCATACAACTACAGAGAATGTTACTGGCTAACTCCCTGCCTGTTCCTCCAGCTATAAGCATTTGTCTGATAGAAACCAATGGATGATATAAAGGGAAGATTACTGCAGCAAAGATGGATTTTAAAGATGTATTATTTGCACGTTGTATGAGAAACGTTTGTCCATTTTATTTTGAGCTTGGTTCCTACTAACTCATAAGATGACCACCATTCCTCTCCTGCAGGAGACTGTGGACCAGTTATCCTTCTTCACCATTTCACCTGTTTTTTAATAGGTCACTATATGTGGTTTATGTCACCTTTTCTCCAGGCTGAAGAGATAGACAGCACTACATGCGGAAACTGTTCTAAATCTTTGAAAATCCATTTCCTAGCTCTATGAATCCTTTCTAATTCAATGTCCAAAATGGGGATGCACCATGAAAATACACAGTAATATATTTTCTAATCATTCCCTGTTCCTTCCAATGACTGATATTCTGTTTATTTTTGTTTACTTCAGTTGCTAGTGTTCTTTTATAGAATTATCTATTATTATTTCAAAATCTTGTTTATGCACTAAAGCAGTCAGGTCAGAGGCTATTGTGTAGGTGTTGCTGGGATTTTTCCTTCCATGTGTATGCTAGAGAAAGATTTGTTTATTCAGGCAGCACATGCTACCATTTCTTAGATGAGGTAGTTGTTTCTTTTTGGAGCAAGTTTTGACAAAGGAAATAACTAGAAAGAAAGAAAGAACAATCTGTCCAATGTGAATGAGTGGAACTAGAGGCATTTTGCACTGTAGTCACTCACTTCTTTTTGTGCCTGTCTCGGAAAATTAGCCTTCCGGATCAAAGTCTGATGCATAACTGCTGTTCTGGGGCTCCAGCCAACATCTCTCTCTTGCCCAGCCCGGAGGGCATTGTCTGTAGCTTGCCTGCAATATAAAATACCATAGTCAAAAGCAATATGTTATTTTATTTGCTAAAATCAGTGGAAATATAAAAGAGAATTTTGTAAGACACCATTAGAAATATCTCAGAAGACAAAGTGTCTCCTACGGCCAAGAGCATTATCATGCATTTAGCACAGCACTCTCCACTCTGCAAGAAAACTTAAATTAGGGCAGCAGCCACTTCTGGTTGAAGGTCGTACATCAACATTTCAGCAGTAGATAGCAGCACAACTGCTTGCGATATCTGTTAAATGGTAGGAATATGATCCATTTGTTTGTGCACATCTAGCCCGTTATAACACAAGACACTGACTCTAATAGAGATGACCACTGGCTATTTTGTAAAACATTTTAGGAAAAAGGGCTTCCATGAAGCAGCCACTCCCTGGCATTCAGCTATTTAGGGGATGCTGGGTTGTATCCACTCTTCTTTTAATAGTAATCAACAGATCTGTTTTCCAGGAATTCACTATCTTATGTAGTAGAAATGTTTTCCATGATTTAAATTAAGCATTTTATGGCATAGTATATGTTTTTGTTTCAATTCAGACTTGATCATTTCAGGTGATGTCCTCTATTTTTCCTATGGAACCATTACACAGAATCACACTGTCCATGCCATCTAGAAATGTAGTGGTCAGAGCTGCAAAGTATCACAGGCGGTATCCTTTGATCTCAGGACAGGGAACTGAGGGAAAAAAAAAAAAAGAAAAAGAAAAGAAAGAAAACTGTCTTTGTCCCAGAAGGACTAAATATGCTGCTGAATTACCAAACAAAACAAATCAATATATTTAGTGACTAAGAGAAGTTGTACAAAATGTCATTTTTGTAAAATGGATATTTCAAATACACTGTTAAAAATAAAGCCCTGAGGACAGAAATCAACAGCTAGGCTATGTTGTACTTCGCATATATTGAAATAGCTTGACTATCTTAGTAGATTTCCTTTTCTCCTCAGTTTTATTTTCCTTTTTCCTTTTTCCTTTTTCTTTTTTCTTTTCTCTTTTCTCTTTTATTTTGTTCATCTTTTTTCATTTTCCCACAATTTAAGAAGTATAGGAAGGAATGGAGAAATTCTCAGATCCATAAATGAGATATCTGCCAGAAAAAAAAAGTAGAGAACAGAGAAATGGGTCAAGCAAAAATCTGCATGTCTGCCATCCATCACAAACACATGTGCTCCAGGTGACTCTAATATATAGTTATGTGCATATCTAGAGAAATATCCTTGCCTCATAAACCCTCAAACAGAAAGACTGCCTAAAATATAGAATAATTTGATATTGATATAAGCATATTTTATTATCAAGACCTTACTGTAAATCATCTTGTGGTGAGCACTGAGAAATGAATGAGGTTCAAGGTGAGAACCTGAGACATTAATTTGATATTGTGTCTAAAATATTGCACTCTCATCACCATTAAATGAGCTATTAAGGTTTGAAGAGTTCAGCCAAATAACCTTGGTTAACCATCACAAATTACCATCCATGCTCTCATCTTAGGGCCAAAAAATAAAGATGAGTGTTTTGGTAGAAATCTTTAAGATGCAGGCCTTTTGCAGATACTGTGCAAGAAATGCCAAGGTATAAGACCATGATTAATAAGCAAATATTTGGTAAAAGAATGAAGGAATGCTGCAGAACTGATAAAGAGTGAGCCATGACTCATGATAGGAGCTGGTGAGAGGACAGAAGGTGAGAAGGCAGGAGGGATAGGGGGAAGAAGGCAGAGAGGAAGGAAAGAAGATAAAGGAAGGAAGGAATTTTTCAATCTTCTGTGAGAAAAAATCTGACCAAACAGAAGAAAACAAAACAAAACAGATTGTGCTGGGGCTGCTCTGGGTCAGGAATTATAAACAGATACTAACATATGGGGCCACTCTTGTATAGCCAGCACAATACAATTACACCATCTTTTATTTTCTCTCTACCAGAAGAAAATGGTTAAAAGCCTATGGAACATATTTTTTTTTTCCATTTATGAGTATTGGGATGAAGAAAAAAGTATTGGAAGAAAGGTAACATCCCAGAGACTTGATTCATAGTCTTCAGGAGTAGGAAATGAAGAGCTTAAAAAGCTTTGTTTTCCATATTCAGCAGGGACAAAGATAGTGGCCGTAGAGGACAAACTGGTCATGTTGCACATTCCATTAAATAGCCACTAGACTGTTAGCCCAACTCGCTGTCATATATTAACAAAAGAATAGCAATAAAGCATATAGTAAAAACTTCATGTAAAATGTCTAATACTAGTAAGCAATACTTTACATGGGATGTTGTCCATTTCAGAAGAACACAACCTTAAAAAATACCAAACAGCAGCTAAACAAGTAATACAACATGGCGATCAAGCTAAGCACATAATAATTAATTATCTGTCGGAGAGAGGTGGCAAAATGAGGCCAACACTGTAGGCCACCTAGTCCCACCTCTGACCAAAGCACTGCCAACTTTGAAGACAGATCAAGTTGCTCAGGGCTATGTCCAGTCAAATATTGAATATTTCCCAGGACAGATATTCCACAGCCTCTGTGGCCTCCTGTCCCAGTGTTAGACCATCCTTGCTGTGGAGCACCAACAGCCAGGAGTAAGAGAAGCCATTCGATCTAGTTTCAAAAACTTGTGACTCGGGGGAAATTGAGAGGAACTATGGTCTGGGGGACACTGGCAGAAGGGCTTGCTCAATATGAAGGCAAAGTATTTTGCTATTTATCAGTTTCATATATGGTATATTTCCATTTCACAGATATGGTATATCTCTCATATATCCACTCTTTCAGAAATGATTTTGGATATGGATTAATAAAAGTGCCTTGCTCTTGAACTAACTGAAACAAATTACTTAGTCCCATTGATTTTGCGTCTTGACCTTTTTTTCCTACACCAATAAAGTCTGCTTGCCCACACGAACCAGAGCATAACACCAGTGAGATGTCTTGTTACTCTCCTCCGCTGCTGTTGCACCTGAAAAATGAATTGCTATATAAAGAAAAAATCTAACTAAATGATGGGATCAGATTCAATAACAGATTCCATGGCAAGCTGGACTATGTGAAAGTACTTGGTTGGCTTCATTTTATAACTGACTTAAAATAGTCCCTTTTTGGCATGACTGAAATCATGAGGAAGCCAGGTCATGCACGGGAAATAAAATCGTGTGGTTATAAAAGAAGACCTCCCGAGTGAGAATACACTTCTAGACTGCGGACTGGCCTATTCTCAGCAGCAGATCTGAGCAAATCTGGTGGAGTACTGTCTTGATTTGTAGAGAGGGGAAGACAAGAAGAAAAGACACAAAACCTGCTATATCGGTATATTTTGTGAGACAGAGAAGTCTCCATTGTACATGAGCAACAGAGGGAACCAGCGTGTTAGTCCATGTCTGAAGCTGCCCAATTCTCCAGCAGAAGTGACAGCTGCCTAGACCTCCAGCCTTGCCACTATCTAGTTCCATCCCTGGTGACTCTCAAAAATGACAGCAATCAAAACAGCACGTATTGTACAAGAGCTGTTTCATGGCAAGGGACACTGCTTATGGGACAGGGTGCAGGGTCACAAAACACATGACCCAGCGCTACTTACACATCACATCACACAATTTTTGACTTCTCTTTCCTTGCCCCTCCCTGGTACCATACAACCCCTCTATTTGTCTAATGTTAAGAAAAACAAGACTCTGAGTTCCTATTACAGTCCATACTATACAAGGGATGATAATATGCAGATATTTTTGTTTCAGTGAAAATACAACTTATTCTTTGTTTCTAAATCACAGATTTATCTCCCTTTGTTTTATTTTTCATGCGTGAACTGCCATGCTGGTGGTTACTGCATCGCCAATAAAGCCTGGTTCTGCCTGATAACATCGGGCTATGTAAAACAATGCAGTATTGTCTCCAGCCTTTGCTATTATCGCAAGTTAACAGCTATTGTAAACAAAAGGGCTCTTCGTAAAGAAGATGAACTAAAGATATATTTTGAATTAAGCACAAGGCAAACACTTAGAAAATGAGAATAAATCTTCTCCAGCTGGCAAACATTGCAGGAATAGTTCATTCTCTCAAAAAGATTGCATTGGGTTTGCACTGCCAACAGTATACACAGAGTCATTGTTTCAGTCTCAGCAAGAGAGTTATTTATACACTCTGAATGAGCACTCCTTTCTTTAGAGCTTCTCTATAACTTCACAAAACTCATCCATCAAAAGATCACACCAAAAATGTTTTTTTTTTTCTCTCACTTTTGAGATTCACTTTCGTGGGCTAGGGGGCACGTCTTTAATATGTCTCAAGGACAGAAAGGGGTCATTAGGTCACACAGTTAGATCTCTTGTATACCATAATCCGTAAAATTTCTTCCAGCTACTCCTGTGTGGAGCTCAGTGGCTGATATTTGGCTTAAGTGTATTGCTGGAAGGCTTACAGTCTTGAATCTACCACTTCTCTCTGTAGCTGGTTCCAGCAGAAATCAGCCTCACTATTAAACATTTGTGTTGTACTTCTATTTGATTTTCTTTGGCTTTGATTTCCATGCTTAGGTTCTCATTGTGCCTTTCTCTGATCCCTTAGAAAGTCCTTCAATAGCTGTTATTTCTTTGCCATCCAAGAACTCTGAATCATTCGAATACTCTATGTGTTTGTTTCATTGGTAGTTCCAACTAAAGGCAGAAGAGAAGGCAGAGAGATTTTGCCTGGAATTCAGCTAAACAGTATTTTTTTTTTCACAAACAAACATTATTTCAGCTTGAATGAAATATTCAATCTGAAATTTTTGCGGGCAGTTGTTTCAATTTGAAAGCTGAAACTTTTCAGCTTTGACAAAATGCTTGTGTTCAGAAAAGCACATTGGTGCCTGCTATTATGATAACCTCCCCAAACTGTATCTGCCACAATGCATGAGCCGTTACTCTTAAACCCACTGTTTTGATGTAAAACAGAACATGGTCTTTGTTAGCCCGGCACTTCACCAGGACTAGAAGCCTTTTCAGTGGATTAAATAGGCCTTCATGTGGACGTTATCCTGTATTTCTCAAATGTGGATTTTTACATGTCACCTAACATGTCTATAATCCAAAAGGCACTTCAGAGGGTCTTACAAGTAAAATATACGTATTTATTTGAATGTGTAATAGGGTCTGGCTTTGAGTTGTCTCAATACCCAGGCTCAAAAAGGTGAAATTGGACTGCCATTTAACTTTAAACAAGAACTCCCTGTGATTTGCAATCCAGAAGATCAATAAATAAAAATTTATGTTCCAGCAGATCTCAGTTCCCAATGCTTCTGATGTGATTTTCACACATGTTGCACAAACTGCTATGAGTGTTCATCTTAGGCTTCCCAGTCTCACTTTCATTTAGGAGGATAAATCTGAAGTGTATTATGGGAATAATAAAGTGCAAAAGAGCTACGAAAATATTATCATGGCATCCATGTCATTTTAATAGAAATATAAAGAGCAATTGCCATCATTTCTATATTCATTATGCACATTATAATATTTTCAGCTCTGCCGATTTGATCATGTGCCTTGTTATTGGTGTTATATCCAGCATGCTTTTATTTATGAGAATGATAGTGATATACTCCTAGCGAAGCTTTTATTTTAGCCAGTATCATCATATTGTACTAGAAATCAGCACCATCTTATCCCTGCTGTAATGCCAGTAATTTTAGTACTGAACTTAACTGGCAATGAACAAAAGTAGCACGAGGACTAATCAGTAAAAAACCTCCTAAGTAAGTTCTACATGTATTTGCTTTAGGATCAGTGAAAAAAGTAGGAAAGCTGCCATGAGTTTTCTGGCTGGCAAGTCTTTGGGGGCTCATGAAGTTCTCCAGACTTCTTGTATTTCAAAAAAAAAGGTTGTTTTGAAAACTGGAGAGAGAGTTCCAGGCTTTCTGAAAAATTCTGATAACTTTTAAAAGGAATATTTTCATACATATTTTCATAGGGAAAAAAATTACATAACAATTTTAACATAGCTTTCCTGGGCCGAGTTAAAACCTTCAGTATATCAGCCTCGGCTTTGCTCCGCTGTACAAGTGGTTGAGTACCCATATGACTCATCAGAGCTAGCACCCCTCTAGACTTATGGGGCTGTGTCTATTAGGGAAATTTGCTTCCCCACCTGATGGTGGCATTAAGCATTGCCTAATGCTTCACCAGATCAGGGCACATTCTCAAAGATGAAGAAAAAGATTAATGGAAACACTACACTGCATGCCTTAATTGTGATCTTTTGCATAGCAACTGGTATCTGTATGGACATCAAAGAGCAGGACAACAGAAAATATTGTAGTAAGAAGTGCAGTATATAAGGCGATGAAAACAAGCAGACAGACTCAAAATGAAGGAAAAGGATTGTTGCAGGTCTCTCACTAATGTTGTGTGATGCAACTACAGAGTTTGTAAGCTTAATCTGATTAATAATACAGATACCAGTGCAATGGCTTTAATACAGGCATAGAATTCCCAAAACCCAGATGTACATTTTGGTTGGTGATATGTAACATCTGATGTTTATTTTTTTAACAGAGTGAAACACCTAAAGTCATATCCCCTTTTACCAGCCCTTGAATTATTAAATGTTTCACTAATAGTCTCAGGAGTTGGATGCAGGAATCTCCAAGCCTGAAAATTCCAAGGCTTCAAGGCCACAAAGGAGAATTTAAGAAAATGAAACAGCTGAACTTCAGAAATAAGAAGGGAAATAAGAGCACATCTAATTCCACCCCCCTCACCCTCCAAAAGAGTTTTTTTGAAGAAGCTATAGTAGTCAGTGGTTTCTGAATTCTTAGCTGCACTAACACTATACAGCATTAGGAAACACCTCTCTTTCTTAGTGGGGATGTACAAGGTGAACATGTGAGCTGACATCTCTTCCACTGCTCTCTTTGACTGCAACGGGAGTCTCACATGGCAAATTAAACATTGAACAGCCCATTGAAACAGGGCTACTATGAAAAAAAAAGAGGAAACCCACCTCAAGAACAGTTCTGTGTTCAAAGAGGAAATTTGCTCACCCAGATCACTCTCGTTTTCAGAGCAAAGGTTTCTCTTTTTATATAAATTTTGGCATTAATTGCTTTTGCGTCATAGATAGACAGGAAGCTATTGAGGGCAAATCTATGTCTCACTATGCATCCAGCAGAAAAAAAAAAAAAAAAAAAAAAAAAACACAGGGAAACATAAGAACAGTTTAGTTATGGCTAGTCATGGGTTTTTTCACTTCTTCTATATGGGTTTTCTGATCTGCTCTCCTAATAGCAGCCTGTCACTAATCAAACATTGCTCCACTCTGCACAGCACCGTAGTACTTGAAGGCCTTTGAATTAGTGCCTGAGTGGGAACATGACCCATGAGCAAGTCATTCAGGTCCATCCCCTCCTCCTTGCAAGATGTTAGCCCTTCTAGGCAAATCATTTCAGTATTCTGAAAGTAATGTATCTAACTAAAAGTCAATTTCCCCACTACTAGACCCATATCTTTTACTATCTTACATGGTCCATTATGGCATGTTAGTATAACCACCAAGATAGTAAAGTCATCACCAAAGGCTACATCATACACAGAGCAGCCGAAGCCAAGTAATAGGACATTGCAAAGAAGTCTCCAGTGACCACATATGCCTTGCCACATATGCCTTACTTACAATGCTACTGAGGCAATTCTCTCAGGAACACACTGCAAACCTATGTACCTATGAAATATTATAAGAAGCAAAACAATTTTTTTCTTTTTTTTCTTTTTTTTCAGTAAAGAATTGTTTCACTGCACGTAAAAGCATTCATTGAAACAAGTTAGATGATAGCAGCAATTGATATGCAGCAGAAGAGAAATTCTTTGAAAAAGGCAGAGAAAATCAATAGGAATACCTCTGGTGTATTGATTAGCAGATGAGCACTCATATTACCAGAGATATAAAGTAATTTAAGCAAAGAAGAAATAATAGAAATGGACTGATATCATTAGTTAAGCCAAATAGCATGCCATAAGATGCAAAATGAATTTCAAGTTCTTGAAAGCAAATAGCTCTCTGGGCTATAGTTTTGAAGCAGAAGTGAAAAGGAATAATAATAATAAAAACTTTAAGTAAGCCCATTTAAAATTACTTCGCAGTTTCTTTTTTCCTTCCTCACTATCAGTGTTTATTATTTATGTATGCACATGAATATCAGCAGCTCCCAGAGCAATGGGATGCATGCAGGGACAGGAAGGAGTATCTTGAGGCCATGGGCACAGGGCAGCAGCAGCAGCAGGCACTGGGACAGCGTTGAGTGACGTGCCTTAGGAGACTTGACATGGCAGGGTGCAGAATCACCCACTGGAACCAAAACATCAGATGGTGGCCTCAAGATCTCATGTTACCGCCATTGGAAGATCCCAGATACAGTGGGACTAAACCGTGAAGCACCAGAAGAGGTCCAAAGGACTTCATGCAAAATTAATCAGCGTTTAAAAGTGAGTCCTCAAGCATCCTTTCACAAGCTACGGCTGAGCACTGAGAAGGTCAACTTAAAATTAGCAGCTCTACAAATGAACAAGAGCTGCACTGCCCCAACCAGATTGACCTTCTTGGTGTTGGTCTGAGAAAGCAGCACCAGCTCCTGAGGCAAGAATCCAGATTTTGCAGCACTTTATCTTGTAAGGTTGAGGGAAGTGTGCCAAGGCAGAAGGAGAAGCAGTAAGAGAGCCATGTGAAAGTGGGGATATTTCAGCCTCCTCTGAAATAGGTACAGCCTCAGCTGTGATCCCCTGAGCCACATCAAGACAACAAGCCAGCAGAGATCAAGCCAGAGGGGTCTGAGAAGTGCTTTGCGAATACTTTTTTCCCAGGCCCTGACCTGGATGGAGTTTGCACTGCAGACTCTGGATGCTGCATTCCCTCATGCAAGAAACTTCGCTCCCACTGATAATAGAATCCATGAACTTCCATTTTAAAGGAGATAAAACTCTGCAATCCCCTCTCCAGGGGCTTCCTTGAAGAAGTATGACAAGCTGATAAACAGAGTGCTGATGAAATGTAGTCCACATCTGTAGTCATTTTATAGCTGACCAAAAGTGCAGCCTGGAGTTTGTATTTGCTAGAGCTAAGATAATAGCAAGCCTGAGAACTCCCAGTGGTTGTTTGCTTTGATTTGCAGAATGTTTGTTACACCACATTATAATCAAAAATTGGGTATATCCGCTGGTAAAAATCTCATGAGTTACAAAAACAAGGTTTCTGCCAATGTTGGTTTATATTAAAAAACGGAAAAAATTAACAGATTTCTATAAGGAAGTGAGATTTTTTTGGCTGAAAGTCCTGTGGGGATTGAGTTAGGAAAAGATTTTTTAAGTAATGCTTATCACAATATTATCTATATTTTAGATCACCAGAGAGTATAATTTTATAGATATTTCTTAACAGGGCAGCTGTTTTTAGATCATCATGTTTCAACTTTCCCAATGAAATATGATTAATATCTGTCACAAAGAATCCTGATTCTGAAATAATGTTTAGAGGACAATATCCCACATCTGCAGAGCTTGTACCACAGTATACTGCTATGATCTGCTCACAGATGAATAATTTCATTTAGATGTAGCTACATACTACTAACCAGAAACAACGATGCCTTTTTTAATGTATGGATGTGATTGTAAGTTGCTTGTGCACATTATCCTCTAGTGGTTAAATAATTTAATGCCAGATTGAAATAAGCTAGTGACAGAAGCTTACAGGTGAAAGGGAAAAAACAGGAGGGGAATCAAATGAAAGACATGGGGTGGAAAATTGAAAGATGAAGATAATGTAGAAATCTGATGAGCATTTGAGATGTTATATGTAGAGTCACAGGAAAACATAAGGAACATATAAGTCATTCAAAACTAAGTATTAATTGGCATCTGGGATTTGATGGAACAAGTGCCAGTATTAACAAAGGAAGGACTGCTTTCAGGGCAGACATAGGCCATCTTAAACAGCTTATGAAGAATGTATGTGCTATGTCTAGAAGTCAGGAAAAAACAAGAAACAGATTTTTTAAATGAAATAAAGAATAAAGAGTTGGTTCCCATAGTATAAGTTAATCTGAAAGAAGATGTAATTAGGAACATGAAATAATTGCAGCAGCTAGAGGAGGCAATGCTCCAGAACTGGGCAACGGGACACTTAATTACTTCTCCATCTGTTCAAAAAGCAACACTGACCCATCTGGCAATGTATTCAACTCCAAATTGTTTTAAAGAGAGGAAGAAGTCACTAACAGTGCAGTTGTTTTAAATTCAGATTTGACTAGCGGAGAAGAGTTGGCTGGAAATCTGTTGGTGAAATGTAGGTAGAAGTGGCCAAAACAGTGTTTAACTATTATGAGAAGCCCAACAAAGTACTCTCAGCATCTGAGTTTAGATGGCCACTCTTGTGGTTATGTGATTGAAAGAAATAAAACTAATAGAAACAAAGAAAAGGAGATGAGAGTGCACTGCTACACTAAATGATGCGAATGCACCGTACCTGAGGGAAAGAAGAGGCATGATAAATTACAAAAAAACGGTGAAAATAAAGGTATACCATGAAGAATGACCATGAAGAAAATAATACCTAGCCAAAAGAGTTAGAAAATCTCAGTTTTTTTCCAAGATACAATCCACAAGAAGCAAAAACGCACTAAGAAAATGTTTGTCTTCAGCAAGCATAAAAGGAGGACAAAGGTCTCTCTTTCTTAAAAAAAGTAAAAGACAGATGATACAATGAAAGATAAAGTATTTGGTATTTGTTACTTTCAAGCTGCAGAAAAGAGATTAGCTTGCAGCAGACCCTGACCCAATGTAAATAGGGAAATCGGGCAACACAGACCAGTGCAAGGGAAAGAGCAGATTGAAGAATATTTGGGGGATGCAGTTGTATTCAAGTCAGTAGTGGCTTATGAAATCCATGCAAGGTATTTAAGGAAGCAAGCAACACTATTTACTGACACCAGGAATGATCTATGAGATACCACATGGACCATGGAGAACAGTGGAGGTGTCAGATGAAGGATAACCATAAGACCAGTCTTCCAAAAAAGGAAAGAAATAAAATACTAACTACAAGTCAGTCGGCCTACTTTTAGGCCTACATCAAGACCTGATGTTACAAAGAAACAACCAGTGCATGAGCACTTAAAGATTAAAAAGACAACGAAAACAGTCAACGTGGATTTGACAGGAACGAACTGCTGATACATCAATTGCCTTTGTCAGGGTAACTGTCCTGTTGAATAAAAGAATAGATAGGGTATACCACAACCTTTTTTTTTTAAGAGTTTCAACCCTGCCTCACATATCATTGTACTAAGCTCCATTCTCTACATGAAATTTCCATAAAGTACAGCTCTCAAGATGATTTTATCAATAGTTCAATTCAAACTGGCATGCATGTCACATTGAGAGTTGCAAGGGGTCTCCTTTGCTAACGCTTGCCCTGCATTTTCCTTTAAGAACACAATCCTCCAACAGAGAATACACATCTAAACTTCCTGAACAGAAGCAAGCTCAGGAGCAGTGCAAGGATCAGAGTTCAAATTACCCTCAGTGAATCTCTGTTGAACTGGGCTAAACTGTCAGATGAAATTTGAGGAAGATAGATGCACCATACTATACAGTACATGAGGAGAAATCAAATGGACATATTAAAAGTGGGAAATAACTGGCTAGGAACAATCTCACAGAAAGAAAATATCTGCGGATGCTAAGGGATCTCAGACTACATTGCAGGACGCAGAGGCATTCTTAACATTCTACTATCCCATAAACACATTTTTATCTTCTAGTATATATGTAAGAAGGAGATTAAAAGTGTGGACCAAGGCAAGAATCCTATGAAAGAATAAGTCCTTATGCCACATGGACAAGGAGAAGTAGAGCAGAGCTTTATTCAAGGTCTTCTTAAGGCTCTCTAGAAGCACATCACAGCTGCAAGCAGCAGCTTCTCCAGGCCCTATTCATTCAGCTCTGTAAGTGCAGATAGTCTCTTCCATGGCAGATCAAGAAGATAAACATCTGCACTGGAAACATTTTGTGAATGGGATAAAGAGCTTATCATAGAATCATAGAATCATAGAATGCTTAAGGTTGAAAGGGACCTCTAGAGGTCATCTAGTCCAACCCCCCTACACACAGGGGGGGTCACCTAGAGCACATGGCACAGGACTGCGTCCAAGCGGGTTTGGCAGATTACCTCTCTTGGCAGCCTGTTCCAGGGCTCTGTCACCCTCACTGTTAAGAAATTTTTCCTTAAGTTCCTTTAATGCTTTAGTTTCTGGCCATTTCTTGCAGTTCTATCAGTGGCCACCACTGAAAAGAGGCCAGCACTATGCTCCTCACTGCCTCTCTTGAGGTACTTATATACACTTATGCTAACAGTTGCAACTGAGAAGCAGTTTAGATACTGCAAAAACACAGATACTGCCCTACAGCTGAGAATGATAATGTACTGAATCCATATGGACAGACTCAATGTATAACAGTAGGTGCACAGATGAAACACTGGAAATGTGCTGTGTTAGTATCAGACTTAGGCTTAGTTTAGTACAAAGACCTCGGTTGACTGAGTGCACAATGGCGGAGCACTTGCAAGAAAAGGGAAAAGAGACTTTTGCAGGACTTGGAGAATTATTGCTCTTCTCTGTTCTTTGCCAAGAAAATCTTAGAAAAGACCTGTGGGGTCCTCTCCAGGTTTAGGTACTTTTGCTCAAGAAGACTGTGGACAAATCTGAGAGTGTACAGAGGAGACGAATAATCATAGAATCATAGAATTGTTAAGTTTGGAAAGGACCTCTAGAGATCATCTAGTCCAATGCCCCTGCACACACAGGGTCACCTAGAGCACGTGGCACAGGGTGGCATAGAATCATAGAATCATAGAATGCTTAGGGTTGGAAGGGACCTCTAGAGATCATCTAGTCCAACCCCCCTGCATACGCAGGGACACCTAGAGCACGTGGCACAGGACTGCATCCAAGTGGGTTTTGAAGATCTCCAGAGAAGGAGACTCCACAACCTCTCTGGGCTGCCTGTTCCAGTGCTCTGTCACCCTCACTGTTAAGAAATTTTTCCTTAAGTTCCTATGGAATTTTTGATGTTTCAGTTTCCGGCCATTTCCTCTAGTCCTATCAGTGGTCACCACTGAAAAGAGACCATCCCCGTCCTCTGCACTCCCTCCCTTGAGGTATTTATATACACTGATTAGATCCCCTCTCAGCCTTCTCTTCTCCAGGCTGAACAGGCCCAGCTCCCTCAGCCTCTCCTCATAGGGCAGATGTTCCAGGCCCCTGATCATCCTTGTAGCCCTGCGCTGGACTCTCTCCAGCAGCTCCACATCCCTCTTGTACTGTGGAGCCCAGAACTGGACACAATACTCCAGATGAGGCCTCACCAGGGCTGAGTAGAGGGGCAGGATCACCTCCCTCGACCTGCTAGAGATGCTCTTCTTAATGCAGCCCAGGATTCCATTGGCCTTCTTGGCCACGAGGGCACACTGCTGCCTCATGGTCAACTTATCATCCACCATGACACCCAGGTCTTTCTCTGAAGAGCTGCTCTCCACAAGGTCGGTCCCCAGCCTGTACTGGTGTCTGGGGTTATTCCTCCCCAGGTGCAGGACCTTGCACTTGGCCTTGTTGAATTGCATGAGGTTTTTCACCGCCCAGTTGACCAGTCTGTCCAGGTCCCTCTGGATGGCAGCACAGCCCTCTGGGGTATCGGCTACTCCTCCCAGTTTTGTGTCATCAGCAAACTTGCTGAGGGAGCACTCTGTGCCTTCATCCAGGTCATTGATGAATAAATTGAACAGGACTGGACCAAGGACTGACCCCTGGGGGACCCCACTAGCCACAGGCCTCCAACTAGACTCTGCACCGCTGATCACCACTCTCTGGGCCCTGCCATCCAGCCAGTTCCTAATCCATCTCACTGTCCACTCATCTATCCCACACTTCCGGAGCTTGCCCAGGAGGATGCTGTGAGGGACGGTGTCAAAAGCCTTGGTGAAGTCGAGATAGACGACATCCACCGCTCTCCCCTCGTCTATCCAGCCAGTCATTTCATCATAGAAGGCTATCAGGTTAGTCAGGCAAGATTTCCCCTTGGTGAATCCATGCTGACTACTCTTGAGCACCTTCTTGTCCTCCATGTGCCTGGAGACAACAGCCAGTATGAGCCGTTTCATCACTCTTCCAGGGATGGAGATGAGGCTCACTGGCCTGTAGTTGCCTGGGTCCTCCTTCTTGCCTTTTTTGAAGACTGGCGTGACATTGGCCTTCTTCCAGTCTTCCGGCACCTCCCCCATTCTCCAGGATCTTTCAAAGATGATGGAGAGCGGCTTAGCTATGGCATCTGCCAGCTCCCGCAGCACTCTGGGGTGCATCCCATCAGGGCCCATGGATTTGTGGGTATCGAGGTTCCTTAGGTGCTCTCTGACCCAATCTTCCTCTACCCAGGGCAAGTCTTCCTCTCCACCAGCTTCTTCTCTTGTCTCTAGGGCCTGGGGCTCTAAAGGGCTGCCCTTGGTAAACACCGAAGCAAAGAAGGCATTGAGCAACTCTGCTTTTTCTGTGTTATTTGTAACCAAGGTGCCCATCCCGTCCTCCAGCGGACCCACGTTTTCCCTGATCTTCCTTTTGCTGTTAATGTATTTGAAGAAATTTTTTTTTGTTATTTTTAACGTCCCTTGCCAGCTTGCCTTCCAGACGTGCCTTAGCTTTCCTTGTCGCATCTCTGCACTCCCTGACTACGTTCCTGTATTTCTCCCAGGGGGCCTGTCCTTTTTTCCACATTCTGTATACCACTGCCTTCTGCTTGAGCATTGCCACAAGCTCCCGGCTCATCCACGCAGGTCGCCTGCCCCCTCTGCCTCCCTTCCTACACACAGGGATGCACTGTTGCTGGGCATGGAGGAAGTGCCGCTTGAAAACTAACCAGCTCTCTTGGGCCCCCCTTCCTTCTAGAGCACTAGCCCATGGGATTCTACCGAGGAGGTCTCTGAAGAGGCTAAAGTTGGCCCTCCTGAAGTCCATCGTCGCAAGGCTACTTACAGCCCTGCCTCCTCCTCGCTGAATCGTGAACTCCACCAACTCATGGTCACTGCAGCCGAGGCTACCCCCCACCTTCACATCTCCTACTAGGCCCTCCCTATTTGATAGCACGAGGTCCAGTAGCCCACCTCTCCTCGTCGGCTCCTCCACAACCTGCGTCAAAAAGTTATCGTCGACGGCATCCAAACAGGTTTTGAAGATCTCCACAGAAGGAGATCCACAACCTCTCTTGGCAATGTGTTCCAGGGCTCTGTCACTCTCACTGTTAAGAATTTTTTCCTTAAGTTCCTGTGGAACTTTTGATGCTTTAGTTTCTGGCCGTTTCCTCTAGTTCTGTCGTTGGCCACCAGTGAAAAGAGGCCAGCACCATCCTCCTCACTGCCTCCCTTGAGGTACTTATATACACTGATTAGATCCCCTCTCAGCCTTCTCTTCTCCAGGCTGAACAGGCCCAGCTCCCTCAGCCTCTCCTCATAGGGCAGATGTTCCAGGCCCCTGATCATCCTTGTAGCCCTGCGCTGGACTCTCTCCAGCAGCTCCACATCCCTCTTGTACTGTGGTGCCCAGAACTGGACACAATACTCCAGATGTGGCCTCGCCAGGATTGAGTAGAAGGGCAGGATCACCTCCCTCGACTTGCTGGAGATGGTCTTCTTAATGCACTCTAGAATGAAGAGAAGATTAGAATGAAGAGAAGATTAGAGAGGCTGTAGTTTTGAAGAAGGAGTATAGGATGGGTGTTCACGTGAGCAGTTATGTCTTCTTGTAATGTTTAAAATGTTTTTAAAAAGACAACACTTCAGTTGTGTCCCCTGGAAACAGATTGTAAAGGAAAGGGCTGAATTTTGTCAATGATGACTGAAGATGGTATTTTAAGGTCAGCTAAGTAGGACAGCTGTCTCAGGACAATCCTCTGAAAAGCAAATGATGCAGAGAGTCTTGCCCTTGTTCTCCCTTCTCCCACCTCCAATGCTTTTGCCATTGCTCAGATCAGTGCCAACATCCATCACTGACTGAAGGGGTCTAAAAGTTTGACTGCCCATTTAGCCTGTATTTCAGTTAGCTTGGGATGCCAAGGCACGAGGAGGAGAAGGGAGGCTGCAGTACACAAAGCCTTCAAATTTACCGACGGAAATGGAAGAAGAGAGCATGGTTTGGTGACATGGCAGTTATCAGAGCCCTGCGTTTTCTCCTTCTCAAATGATCACAGAATCTCTATCCTCTATCCTGTTCCCTTCCCTTCATATTTTTCCCAATTCTTGCATTCTTTCCTAATTCACCTTCTTTACCATATTTGTGTCTTTCTTGCTTTGTTTCCCACTCCCTTCTTTTTTCTTTCTTTATCATCGTTTCCCTCTCTCTTTCTCTCTCTTTTTTTTTTTTTTTACTGTGTTGACAGAGACTCCTGTCTGTCAAGCCCTACTTTGTCTGCCTAGTTGTGGTACCTTTGTTTTCCTGCAGCTCTGCTTTACAGCTGAGCTCTGCACACAGCTGCATTGCAGAGCTCTCCTGCCAAGAAAAACATTGTCTTCTCTGCAACTGTTCATCAGTAAGAAAGACCAGAAAAAGTCAAGAAAAAACGTGTTATAGAAAGGGAGAACTAGGGGAAAATGTTCCTTAATATGGAATATGCCTGACTAGAACAGGAAACTTGGCAGACCTGACCAAGAAAAAGCAGGATCAGACTGCCCAACATCTGCTCAGAATTACCTAAGGGTCAGCAGGCAAGAGCTACTAGCATCCAGCACAGACCCTATATCGGTTTTCAGAAAAAAAAAAAAAAAAAGAAAAGAAACAAAGAAAGAAACAAACAAAAACAGCCTAAACTTTCTGAAGACCACCAAACTTTCTGAAGGGAATCCCTCTGCCATGTCTTTCCATGAAGGCAAGCAACAAATCACATGCCTGTAGATTTGACTAATGTATTGATCTGGCTGTTTTAGGAATTTCAGCCTAAAGGACGAATTTAAAGGAAGAAAGAAAAAATAATTTGAAGGGTGGAATGGCAGCTACCTGTGCTTAGGCAAAAAGGAAAATGAGGGGTAGGTATTATTAACAGTGAAATAAATCTGATACAAACAAAACAGTTCAGGTCAGATAAAAATGATAATTATGTGGTCTTTTAGACTGAGACACTGTATAGTTTTGATCGTTACCAACCACTTTCTGTCACAATAGATAATTTCTACCTCTGAGACATGCCTAGAATACTTTGTGGCAAACATTTCTGCTGTCTGGGCTTCAGTTTCAGAACTCTTAAAGAAAGAGCTCTGTTTTCAAAAATAACATGTCATTTCACAAAGTGCTTGGATGCAAAAATGTCAGCTGATTAGGTAGCTGCATTGAGGAACTGGTGTCCACAAACTAACTTAAATATTTGACATATCCAGAGAGGAAAAAAATTATGAGGAACCTTATATCATTTTGTTCACAAACGGCTGTTCTGTGCCAGACAACAAGGCAGAATATGCCTCTCTTGCAGTCCCCAAAGTCATGATGGAAAGGAGAAGAGGTAGGGAATAGCTTTACATTATGCCTTAAAATGCATAAATCAAGTTGATCTCTGCATGCTGACTGTGAAGAGTTCCTTTGTTCTCCCACATTTAGAGATGAATAAATGGCTGCTAGAAAACAGAAGTAAGACAAGGTCGTTAAGAGCATGTCTTGGGTTTCGGAATTAAAAACAACAACAACGAAGAGTTAAAATATTTCGGGCATTTTCCATTAGATCAATATTTCTACTAGAGGGGGAAAAAAAAAAGGAGAAAGAAGAGGTGAAACATGCTTTATCACTGCATTTTGCCCTCAGTGCTGACAGAGGTAAACAGCATGCTCTCCTAAGAGCAATTTCCTAAGCTATTTTTCATAAATCTGGTGGGCAAGTTGAATCGATAGGTCTTACAGAACGCTTGATGGGAATTAAACACCCTTTCCATCATATGCCTTTTGTACAACATCTGGCTTAGTTTATTAGGCTGATTATGTCAGTTTGCATATCTGTCCTGAAAACTAATCTAAAATAATGATGCAATAATGGTTTTAAGGACAGGCTTTTTTGCCATATAAATCTTTTAGGTCTTAAATTATACAGTGGCCCAGTGGCCCTTTAGAGATCTTCCATTCCCTGACTGATAAGATTTGA
The DNA here is from genome assembly GCF_059628265.1 of Tinamus guttatus. Taxonomy (NCBI): domain Eukaryota; kingdom Metazoa; phylum Chordata; class Aves; order Tinamiformes; family Tinamidae; genus Tinamus; species Tinamus guttatus. The sequence goes on along the minus strand of NW_028288590.1, from coordinate 2,639,377 downwards.
GTCCCTGAGGCCCAAAATGAACTGTGCTGTAGCATGCATTACGGCTGCATCATGGGGCAATTTTATCAAGAGCAGGAGACACAGCAGAATTACACAACTCAGTAGTGCTATCAATAGGAAGTGATGACTCACTCGGCTAGTGCTCTCAAAGTGGCAGTATCCTATACAGTGAAAGCATGTTTTGAGGGTGATAAGTTACCCCAATAATGGGAACAGGTGGATAGAGGGAGAAGAAAATAAGTCTTTACACATAGCATCCAATATTTCTGGCATCTTCAGAAAAAAGAACTCTTTCATATTGCTAGTTTTACCATTAAACTGCATAGAGCTTTACAAGGCTTATTGAAGTGATTTTGAACAGAGATGTTCATCCTTACAAAAGAAAACAGACTAGTGTTAATCTACCTAGAGCTCAATGACATTAGTCTGATCATATCAACATAGACTGATCCAAGACTAGTGACATATTCAGAGAGTTTTGTGATGGAAGAACAACCTGTCTCAAAAGAACAGCAGATAGTATTTGGAACAATAGGTGAAAGGTGCTTGTGGAACTAAAATAAATATAAAAGAAAAGAGTTCTCTGTACCAAAAATGAATCTTAAAGAGGAATGACATTACTTGGTCTGATGAAAATCAATATATTCTGCCATTCAAAGAGTTTGAAAGCTATTTATACGGAGTTCTAGGTACTGGCATTTGATAAGCTTAACAATTCATATGGCACCCTGCCAAATGTGCATGAGGCAACGGAAATTCAAGTTGTTCTCAGCTTTCTGGAGAATAGATTGGATGTTAAGTAGAGCAAAGCAAAGTAGAATTCTGCTATATGTCTAGACTCGGAGAGTAAATGACTTTTTTGAAGGAGCATTGATTAGAAAAATGACTGCTTGCCCTTGATTCGCTGCCAACTTCAGACTGGCTCTGTGTTGTTGATGAATAATACCGATGCAAGTGGAATAAGATAGTAAGTATAGTATTAGATCTACACTGTCACTGAGAACTTTTTGAAAGGAAAAGAAAAAAGTAGATTATCTACTTGCCTAAACAAAAGACAAAAAATAAAGATACAAGCAGTGTAAGACAATTTTATACAATAAATAGCTTAGTGGGCTCTAAAGCTAATGACTTCTGGTGTTGTAAGGATCTTTGTTAACAGACTGACATCATTTTTTTAAAAAAAATATAGATTATGATTAAAGACTTTTGGGCTTTTGGGCTATTTACTTTACTTACTAGAGTTTTGTCCTTTCCAGCTCCTCTGGTGTATAGAGACGTGTGTGCTCCATGAGAGAAAATGTTCCCCAGTATGACACCCTGTTCTTCATTGCAGGGTATGTCTCTTCTTTCTATGTGATACACAACTAGTTTGATGCTGTCTTGGAGAACTGCAAACCTTTGCATATGTGGTTGATATTGGACAATGAATTCAAATGTCCCCAGATTACTGGAAGACCAAGCACATACTCACAGAACAAGAGCGAGAACATCTTGCCTGTGTAAGAAGCTAGCAATATAAGGATTTCTTGCAATGCTGGGTTTGTACCTGGCCTTTAGTGAAACCTGTTCCTCAGTCTGTGGCTTTAATCCTAGTGAAACAGCTAACTGATTCAAGAGAATTGTAATTCTTATGCTTCAGCCATCATATACTGCAACCACCAAAAGAGACCTATGTACAGGATTTCTGCTAGGTACAGAGCTTTCACCAGGCTGCTTGTAAGACATTATGAAAAGGTCAGTAAAAAGCCGCGGTGATTAGGCCAGAACGAAAGCTCAGAACTGTCTTCTTGGTCTATTTATAAAAGACTATAAAACAATAAGCAATGAGAGCTGAAGTAGTGGAAATCCAGGGAAACAGCAAATATGTATGTTTAAAAAAGATGTTTTAAGAAAGTGAGGTAAGAGATGATGATAAGATGAGGTAGATGTTGGGCCCCAACTTCCATTCAAGATGCACAAAAGGTAGACTGGCACTGTAAGAGAGGTCATGCCTTCCTTTTCCAGGTTATTTCTAAATACGTGTTCCTATTGCCAGTCCTGTGCAGCATGAGTGAATCAGGAAGCTAGTCGAATGAAAATCTAACTGTTTTCCTGGTTTTGGGTTAATTTTCAGCCACCGTTGTTTACTGAAGTAGTTCACTGAATGTCCGGGTGAGTAACAGAGGTAGCAAAAACAGAGGATTGAAAAATGCATGGTCAAGGTAAGGTGAAGCAACCTGCACTTCTGTTGACTCAGGTTTGTCCTAAGATCACAGCACTAACTGAAAGATCTTGAAGGACTAGAAGTCGTTTCTTTCAGAGAGCAGCTATTCAGGACAATGTCATTGGTGAAACTAACGGGTATCTGCTCTTGCTCTTCCAAAGAGCACATATTTATCTCTGACATTGGACAAATTGGGCCAAAAAGGGTGTTCCAATCAAAATTTTATATGTTTTCTCTGTTCTGATTCTGCAAAATATGATTGCTTTGCTCTGTATGCCCACTCTGTACAAGAGTCTCTACTAGGAATATATTACGTTAAGCAGAAAATACAATAAGAAGAAAATTTGAAAGAGAAAAAGGGAAAAAAATGGAGCCTGCATGTGTGCTACATACTGCTCCTATAATAGTCTATATTCAGAGGAACTTATAGCTATGGACATTAATTGAAAAATGCTTAGCTGCGACATTAATCACTGATATCAGGAGTTAAAGTGTTTAACCAATCGGTTTAACATGAGTGCCTATGCAGGGCAAGAATGCTCACTCATGTAGCACCAAAATAACATTTTACTCCTGAATTTAGTACATATGCAAAAACTAGTGGACAAGCTTATTGGGAACTCATAACATCCATAAGAGATGGATATTGAAGCACTAGAGACTGCTGGGAGAAGCATCCTTACAGGAATGATTGAAAGATTGGGAAGGATGTTCAGGATGATATCAGACCTGTTTTAGGCCTGTTTTCAGGAAACAGAGATCATGTCCTACCAAGACCTACTTCTCCACACCAGATCACCTCAGACACTGACGGCTGCCAGGCTAGATGTCCATGACGACTACCTACCATGATGGTAGGTTATGCTTCTTTCCAGAAAAAAAAAAAAATAGGACGTAAGCCTGCAGAGCTACATTTTTGAACTCCTGGCTTACACCTTGTGAACACTAAAACCCCAGAGAAATGTTCTAAAGGAGACAGAAAGATCAATTTCACATTATCGATTTATTTCCTGCATATATACCCCCATAGGGAGAAATAATTACCAAAGCAGCCTTAAGACTATTCTAAATCCAAACAGCGTGAGAAATCAGCAAGCGCTTTTCTACTTCAGGGAGACTACAGATCATGTGGACGAATTTTCATTACAGAAAAATTTGCTGTCATGACTGGAATGATTTCCAGTCACTAAGGTATTCTGAGTTGGTGTTTTGGGTTTTAGTCTGTTGCTTTCATTTTTGCTCTCTTCTCCTTCCTAAACACAGTGTAATAAGCATCTTAAACAAATGTGTTTTGCACTCAGGAAAGAACGTCCTCAGAGACACGTGCTCCTTATTTAAAACATATTACATTTTGAGAGTTGATCTGCCTGACTGATCATGGACCTGAAATACTACTTCATGGACAAGGTTTGGAACTAAACACCACTGTTTAATACTTTTTCCTAGTGAGAAGAGAGAAAGGAAAATCTGAAAATTCTTCAGCTAACCTTGGGAGTGCAGTTTGTTTTAGCTTGTGCTTTCAAAACCAGCTGTATAACATGGGAGTGATTTTGATTTTGCAATGGATTTTGTTTGGCTTTGCTTTGCTTCATTTTTCAAACTAGCTGCTTCTTTCATTTCCACTGTCTCCCACCTTTCATCTGCATCAACACCTCTTTCTCTTCCTGTTAATCATATTAATGCCTAACCTCTAGCTTGCGACCTCTATAGTTAAATGAAATGTGTGTAACAGTGCAAAGCTCCCTGAAAATAATGGATTTTTTTTTCTTTTTGCATGAAGGAACTCATAAATGAGTTACCTCTGAAAAATAAATAAATTGATAAATAATGATAGTAGCAGGCAACCTGGTGTATGTGTACAGTTTACTACACATTTATGCAACCTTGGTGATTGTTTTCACTGCCCCAAAATTTGTGAGACTTCAGCTGAAGGGTTTATACATTAAAATACTGATTAAGACTTCCTCTAAACTGCATTTTCAGCAGGCATCTAAGAAAGCTCATTTTTTCAGCCTTTGTTGACAGGATAATTGCCAGAGTTTTCTCAGTTTTAAGAGTTATGGATAGACATTCTAAGAGAAATGCTCTTAGCTGTTTGCCCTCCCCATGTTCAAAAAAATAACAGGAAGATATTTAGGCAAGTATCTTTCAGACCCAGGTCCCCAATCATGTAAACTGGGACCTTGTCACAGTGGATCCTTTATGCCTTTTAGCATGGGGAATCCCAGACTGGAAAAGAAAATGACACCCTTGGGTCAGAATGGGGTCTTCATATGCATCCTGGACACTTAGGCTCAAATGTTAGCAGTGGAGGGGCAAAGGAATTGAAGGTGTAAAGCAAGAAAAACATGTATAGTTATTGTGCATGTGCTGGATATCCTGTTGATATATTATTTCAACAGGAAAGATATGAAAAAAGCCCACAAGCAATCCATAGTCCTGTGAGGAATTCTCTTGAACTAAGCTGGGCAAAAGTGAAGCTGGTCAAGAAGGTAAGAGAAAGAATAAGGAAACAGTTATTCTTTCATGATAAATGCATTCACTAACTCTGCTTTAGGGAGTAGAGAACAAAGCCTTAGATTGTTTATAGCTTCTGTCTAACCCTGTACCATCAAACATGACAGAGATGGATAATGCAGTCTTCTCTCAATTCGCCCAAGGACGACCTGACCAGTGATCCACATATTTATCACTTGTAGATGAGGGAAAGGCAGCTTTTCATATCAGGACTTACAAATGAAAGCAATTCATGTGGAACATGGCATCCATCCTTCTCAGCGAAACATTGCATTCCCATGCAATTCCCATGTCAACTTTGTAGCAGAGGAAGAGGCTTCATGTATGCGCTGAGCGCTAAATACCTAGTTTGCATTGTAAAATCACATTATTGTAGCTAATCAGCATGGGGGCAGTGCATATGTATTGCTTCCATTTCCAGAACTGGCTCAAGTGTCAGTGACCTGTCAGTGTCGTCATTATATCCTTACAGGGCTGCCTTCTTATTTTCTGGCCAATGCAAGATGGTAGTCAGAAAATATGTTTCAATCAAGATCTAATTTTCTTTAGCAATTATTATTCTACTGATTTCTCTGAATACATGCAAAAATGTCAGAAGGTAAAAGTCTTAAGAGACTGAGCATATGGCAGGCAGAAATTCCCTACAGTTAAAACTTGTGGTTTGCTTGTAAAGACATCTTTTCCATCAGAATAGGAGGCTTTTTAGGATCTATCTATCTATCTATCTACCTACCTACCTACCTATCTTTACATATACATGTATTTACATATATGTGTACGTACCTGCCTGTCTATCAGTCAAACATATTACACTGCAGACGTTTTGTATGTTAAGGAAGAAAATGAGCACTATGTGAAATCCTAAATTAGCTATTTCACAGAGATCTAATCATCTGAGGTATATTCAGAACTGAATAGCAAAAAAAAAAAAAAAAAAAAAAAAAAAAACGAGTAAGTGAACTCTGAATAGCTGTGGGCGAATAGTAGGTTGAGGACTCAGTAAAGATGCCTATGTAACTAAAAAGTGCATCATCTTATGTTACTTTACCCTTCTCAACAACAGTAAGAGTTCTGTTACAATTATAGATAGAGATATATTTGAAAGACTTGAGATTCCACTGATGATGAATATGTCAATCAGATTGCACAATTTATAGAAAAGACAAGACAGAATATTGTATTTCTCCATGCTGACACAGCTCTGGTAAGTCTCACAACTTTCACTGCACTATTGCTGTAACTTAGGACAAATGCAAGTGAAGGGGTCTGTAGGCTTCTGTTGCTGTCCATCAGCGTAAAAAGTTGCAGGTGTGAACTATTTCTTATTCAAAGCAAGAAATTGCTTTGACAAAGGCAAGAAAGCCAAGGGTGGATTTCAGCAAAGAGTGTTTCTATTGGAAGTTCTTACAGAATGGTTGCAATGAAAGTTAGGAGATGATTATATGAAGTGGAGGGGGATTTACAATGACACACTGAGTAATGCAGTGAAGAAAAGGAGCAGCACTAACAGAAAAGCCATTCTGATATGCATATTTTATGGCCAGATTGAGTAGGAGTGTTTCTCCAACCACATTGGCATGAAAGCAAGAAGAATATCTCATGCCAGGGGATTAGCAGATGGAGCTGCTATTTTGTATGAGATGTACTATTTTGTATGAGAATACTATTTTGTATTTTATAAAAGAACCTGCACTGGGGGACTGTCGGGCTACTGGAGAATAAACACAGATAGATCCTGCAGGTCAAAAATTCGTTGTGCAGCTGGTGTCAGCAACATAGTTTTTGTTTTTGTGACCATTAGACCCTCTTTGAGAATTGAGAGAGACTGCTTGAAAGATACAAGATACACTTAAGTGATGCACAAGTATGTCTGCCACCAGGCTGGTCAAGAGATTTAAACTAGGAATGATGGAATGGGCAGAGGATGATCAACAAACAAATGATGAAGCAGTGGAGAGAACTTGCAAGTAGAAAACCCAGAGTGATGAGAGCAGAAGGGACATCAGAGTCAACAAGACTGGAGTGGAGTCATCCCAAGTGTATACACATAAATAAAGAAGTACCTATGGGACAGCATTATGAGAAAAGATGTCATACGCTTTCCATGAAATCAGCATGCTCGGGAGCCTGGCTGACATGCCTATACACTAAAGCACTCTGTGTGAGGACAAACCTGGATGAGTTAGAATTCTGTGCGCTGTTACAGGGCTATGATCTCATAGGGCTCACGGACAAATGGTAGGTCAGGTCACACAGCTGGAGTGTTATAACGAATGGCTACAGGCTCTTTAGGAAGGTCAAGCTGGGAAGGTGAGGAGGAGGAGTCTTTGTGCAAGACAACAGTGCATGCAGCTGTGCCTAGGGATGGATGAGGATTACTGGACAGACCAACACAAGTGACATTGTTGTAGGTGTCTTCTTTAGATTGCCTGATCGTCAAGAAGAAAAAGGTGAGGCCTTCTTCAGAAAATAAGAGGAAGAATCACGTTTGCAGGTCCTGGTCCCCATGGGAGAATTTAACCATCCTGAAATCTGACTGAGGAGCAACACAGCAGAGCACAAGCAGGTGACTGAGGAGCTAATGAGGAAAGGTGCTCTGCAGGACTTCATTCTTACGAACATGAAAGGCCTGGTTGGGGATGTGAAGGCTGGGAGCAACCATGGCTGCAGTGACCATAAGATTGTGGTGTTTCCATGTGAGGAGGGAACAGACAGACAGCAAGACCACTACCCTGGATTTCAGGAGAGCAAACTTTGGCTAGTTCAGAGACCTGCTTGGAAGAATAACATAGGATTCAATCTTAGAGAGAAGGAGTCCAAGACAGCCAGTTGGTATTCAAGGATCACCTCCTCCATGCTCAAGAACAGCAATCAAGCAAAGGCAGCAGGAGGCCTGTGCGGATGCACAAAGAGCTCCTGACTAAACACATACATAGCAAGGAAGTGTATAAGAGGTATAAGCAGGGAGAGGTGAGCCAGGAGGAATATAAAACACTGTCTGTGTGCAGGGACAACATCAGGAAAGTCCAAGCCCACCTACAGTTAATTCTGGTGAGGGGTGTGCAATAAGAAGCTTTCCCACCATTTTATCAGCAGTAAAAGGAAAAAAGGAGGGCTGGAGAAAATTTGGGCCCACTACAGAATTGGGGAGGGGACCAGGAGACAAAGGACTCCTTTGTCACCAGGAGACAAAGTGAATCATTCTCTCATCTATTCTCTAGAACAAATTAAATGAAATTTTAAGTGCAACAGAAATTTGTTTCCTATTACATATAAAATGTTGTTTTCAAGGAAAAGTTATTTTTATATAAGATAAATATGGGATGTTCTACAGAAATCTGTATGAGCTGGGGAACCTCTGAGGTTGTCAGACTTAGTTACATTACAGCATTACAGTCTGTTTTGGAAGTAGCCATCATAGAATAGCTTTTTAGATAATGAAAAATGGCAGACACTTATTCACAGGTGCTTCTTCTACGTGATATGCACAGTCTGAGGGGAGTCCTGAGGGTATATGCTGAGGTGACAACTGTGGAGATTTGTATCTGCAAACAGTGAGGTGGTAGTATGACTATAACCTCTCCAGAATACTCTCATTTACTTCTAGCCTAAGCTTCGGCTTTGTTTTGAAAACCCATTTTCTTTTTACCCACAAACTACATTTATCCAAGTAACAGGTCACCCTGGCAGCAGTGGCAGCCCATAGATGATGGTTGCCCACAGAGATGGCAAACCACTGCCATTCTATTGATTAAGTATGATTAAGACCTGAATTCACATCATTTTATAGTGTCTTCTCACAGCTGTTCATAAATCCTGTGCAGTGCAGGCTGTAGGTATAGCAAACAGAACGAAAAGGTCTTTCTGTGTTTCCATGAAGGGAGGTCTGGCACTTGTGCATAATGCAAAACTGCTTGTTATTCCAAAACTTAGGTATCCAACATCTTAGATGCATTTTACATTTTGCATTTTCAGTGTTTGAAGTGTCCAAGGAGAGGAAAATACAAGAAACTCTTCTGCAACAAGCTGCATAGCAAACAAAAAGCTTTAAATAAAAATAATAATAAAAAGCTTTCTAAGATACTGTTTGACTTTTAAACCCTGAGTATCTTACTGACAATTAGCAAACTTCTAAAGAAAATACAGGACTACCTATAAATCAATTAGCAGCTTCAATTTGTCTGTCATCTTACTGAAGAGCAATTTTAATCTCTAGTTCTTTGATGGATTATCAAATTATTTTTTTTTCAAAGGAGGACTTCATGCATAATGATAATGGCTACTCAAATGGCATGAGGACAATTTATCAATAGCTCATCAGTTTTGTAGAAGACAACTTCAGAAGCCTAAGCAGTTGTTGTAACTGCTTCAGTGCAGCTTGAAAACCCCTCTGTCTTCCTTCTGCACTTCAGGCTAGCAGGAAATAAAAGAGAATAAAAGTCAATAAATGGGTTAAAATATACTAGAGATCGAGGAAAAATTCTGTTTATTTAACTCATTTTTATTATAAATATTTAGAAAAGAAATGTGGAGAGGACCAGATGAGATAAATTTCTCCATCCAGCTTAGAAAAGTTCAAGCACAAATAGCCAATGTCAAGATAGCAGAGTAATGACTGGGGAAAGCTTTCGCAAAAGCATACGGAAAGCTTTGACTGAATGTGATCATATTCCAGTCTTGGCTACATGCTGTATTCTTACAGTACAGGAAACTCCTTGTCATGCGGACTGTCACACAGTAACCTTAAAAATAAAAACATTGCTTTTGAAAGCAGAAAGACTTTACATGTAGTAATACAAAATACTTAATGAAGAATAGACAGAGGTATCTCAAACTCACATATGACTACAATTCTATTTGATAGTAAAAAAAATCGATTTCAGAGAATGGTTCAAAAAATTTAAACTAAAAGCACTGATCTGGAAAATTATTTTATACTATTCTCATAACACATATTTTATCTAAAATAATTGTACTTCATGAGTTCTGCCATTATATTCAGTGGCAGAAATTTGCACACATATTGTATATTAATATGAGAAAAGATGAGGAACTCTAACCAGTTCTGAAAGAGACAGATTTTTAACAGTATTGACTGTCCATGCAAAATGATGCCAATTAACTATATTTTTCAGAATGCAACCATTTATTGATCACAGGAATCTTAAGAAGGAGTTTTAAGAAAGTAAAGACTGTAAAATAAAAGCAAGCAAGAATATTTACCATCACTGAATTGTTAAGACCATGAGATCCTCCCACTTAAAATGATTTAAGTCAATTTATTTTGAATATGATGTGTTAAAAAGTCGGGTCCATATCATTTTTTCCAGACATTGGCAAGGTTTCAAAATCTTCCCTGATTTATTCCTGTAAATAATTTAATTTAAACTAATGGTGATTTACAAACTAAGAAAAAATTTGCCTCACAGATGATTACTTAAAAATTGATATTAAATTAATGCACTTTTGACCAAAAGGATAAATGATCAACCTGACTCTTATGAGCATTGGGTTAAGACATGCAGGATCAACTACTAGCTTTACAAGCAATAATAATAATAATAACAACAACAGTAATAATAATAAATATTTATTTCTTTATTTGGGCCCACAATATTTCCTTAGTACCAGTCCATCCGAACTCGTGCACCTGGACGCATAAGGCTGTGCTGGTTACTTTCTGTGAAACCCATTCATCAAGACTTTACACATTCTTGTATCTTCTTTATATATGTATTACCTTACACACTTTCTGCCTTTTACATGCAATGTCTTTCAAAAATATCTAGCATATTTGGAAAGTGAATATTGTGTGAAATGGTTGTTTTAAGTTTGCTTGTTATTAACACGATACTGCAGAGAAATGTAGCTGAGAATACCAAGAGATTAATGACCAAGAAAAATATCTATGGAAAACCAAGTAGTTGCATGATTATTTTCATTGTATGATACAATATTTTGCATTCTGTTTACATTAAGAGATTAAACTATTTTTTCTTAAATTCTATTTTTTCTTTTCCTAAAGGGCTATATCGTAATCCTGCATAGCTGCATGCTGTCATTCAAGAAAAGCCCTTGACGAGTTGATTTTGGGTTTTCTAGTTTTAGTGCCCAGTGGTTTGTGTAGGCCTTAAAAACCTTTGTTCTGAAAATGCTCAGGAATCATCTACTCAACCCCCTTGGAATTTAACACTGTTGACCATCAAGTATTTCTGCGTCAGATTTGAATTAAAATTCAGAGATCCAGTTTATAGGGGCAAAATGAACTGTTGCTGAGCCTTACTATCAAATGCATTTTTGGCACAAACTTGAACCATATTTTACTCATGTCTCCTAAGTAATCTAGAACTGCTAGTCCTTTTTCTCTCCTAATCTCTTCTTTGCTTTTGCTTTTCAGGACGTAGCTCTGTTTGTTAGAAAACATTAATGTAATTTATTCTTGTGTAGCATAATATTTAAAAGAAATTACCACTTGGCATGGAGCAAATGCATGGCTTCTTAGTAATTCTGTTAGAGTTTATATAATTGATATTTACTATTATGATTTCCAATTTATTAATTTTTTCATATTAAATTTAATCACCAAACCAAAAAATAAAGTGAAATTAAAACAAACAAAAAGACAACTAGATGCACCACCTGTCAGCTCATGTCAAATGGAATAATAAAGGATGTTCTTAGTTTAAATATTTATACAAAGAGTTTTTCTGAGAGAGCACATGTTTTAAAAAAAGGTCCATCTAGGGGGTAATTTTTCTAAACACATTCTCATCCCTGGAACTTAAATTATTTAGAAGTTACTTTTATTGTGACATCTCAAGAAAATAGCTAATGAAGACATACAAACTAAAGTGAACTGAAGAAAGTATTAGTCTGTCTTTGACCAAAATTCACAGAATCACAGAATGGTTGAGGTTGAAAGGGACCTATAGAGATCATCTAGTCCAACCCCCGCTGCTCAAGCATGCTGCCTGCATGTGGCACAGGGTGTTTTAAACATAATATTTAAAAATATAATGAGTGGTCTATCCATAAGTCATAATGTTTTCATATATTTTCTTTCTGTGTTTTTTCCAGTCCAATAACTCATTTGGTGGAAGATCAACACGTGTCATACTCCAGTTGGAATTAATAGCAACATTTCCACTGATTTCAATAAGTTTCAATGCCATTCAAGGCCTTTTGGTGATTTACTGTGGATAAAATTATAAGACTTTTAACAAAAATGTGGAATTTGTACATTACATCGGACTCCTCTTCATCTATGGCAAACATGAAGCAAACATTGTTTGGGGAAATATATTTCCCATTTGGTGGGAAACAAAAATGTTTCACACAGGTTTTCCCATCTAGTCTTAGATACTGCTTATTTCAAGTTTCAAAAAAAAAAAAAAAAAGGATTAATTAGAAGAGATTAATTAGTTGGAAAAAGGCTGGACCATGATAAATAAGGTTATATTTAATACTGCTCTATTAAGTTACAATTATATACAAGTGTATATACACGTGTATATTTTACCAAGTTGACAGTATAGGTTAGACATACTTGTTTGGTACTTCCCTTTTAAGACTACTTTCAATTTTATACAAGTCTGCCTGCCTTACTGTTTTTGCCTTACTGTCTATGCTTTATGCTGAACTTGAGGCATTATTTTTCCCTTACAAAAATAATAAAGAGTCTTGGAGTATAGAACAAATCCCCACTAACAATCCTTCCAAATACTGTAGGATGGAAGAAAAAACGACAGCATGAGCTCTTTAAAGCATTGTGGATAAGGGGCATAGTCATAGCATCATGGTGAGCTGACTCTCTAAAAGAAAAATATGAAGTGTAACTGCAGGAGTGGATGGGTAAATAATACGGGGTAATAAACCTCCATATGTGACTGACTGAAACAAAGACACAGCATCCAAAGAGACTATACAGGTTATAGCAGGCTTTGGGTGCCTGCCTTGGAAGAATGGCCAGGTAGCTCATTCAAATATAGTATTAAGCCATTGTACTGAAAACTCGTGGAAAACTTTGGTTGTTTGAAATAGAACTTGCTTAGGAAAGACAAGAGATCATGAAAAGACAGAGCAATGCTACACGGAGTCCTTCCCATAACATTGTTTTCTTTGGAGTTCTTAAAAACGAAGAAAACATGGGACCTCAAATATTCAAAGATCACTTATGGGCAGCTAACAAATGCAGTGGAATATTCTGCAAAATAGAAACCAAAGCAAGTTACTGCATAAGCATTTCTCCATAGTATGCAAAGAAAAAATCATGTTATGAATGATCTCAGCCCAGGAAACATTCAGGATGATTCACAAGGGATCATTACGGGGCCTCAATTCTCCCCAGAGATCATTTAGCAGTGAAGAAGTATGACTAAAAAATATTTTGGGGCTAAAATATACAGCAATGGAGAAACTGGTGAATAATAATTAGGACAGGGAAGCCACACAGCTAAATGTATCTTAACAGATGGGATATTCCAACATAATGCACAGATATATCCTGGAAAACAAAGACTCCGGAAAGGTGGGGCATAACTCATTAATAGTCTTAAATGACATACATTAGTGAAAAAGGACTGTTTGACCCCTGTAATTCACAAAGTAGAAGTAATTTGTCCCATTATTAAACGGAGGTGAAGCTGGTACAGAAATACAGTATACATTTTAGGTACCTGCATTTATAGTAGGGTTTAGAAAATTTGAGAGAATACAGAAGATAACCACAGCAGTTACTCATTTTCTGCAGAAAAAAATCTTGCGGTTAAAGGCTTAATGTTCAAATCTCATTAGCTTCTTAAGAGATTGAAGAGTGATTTGATTACAGAGTAAAATGCCTTCACAAGGAGAAAACAGGGAGAGTAGATATTCTTTTATTTAGTGGGAAACACACAAGAAAACCCAAGAAATTGAATCAGATAAGTTCTAATAGAAAATAAGATATAAAATATTGGTAACACTCAGACAGATTAGTTCCTGAAGTAAACTATTTAGAAAAAATCTTCCATTTCCTCTGAAGATGTACTACTCAAAACACAGGGGCTATTGGACCTAGTAGACAGTATATGATAAAAATTAATGGCATGCGATAGAGATGATAAGACTGGCTGGTGTAGATGCTGCTTTTAGGAACCCATTTGAATTTGGCAAATCATCAGTTTCTAAACCTCAGATACTGAAGTCTGTCACTGCTCCAGAGCTGAGCACACACAACCATTTAGGGTACCCCAACCTCCCAGCCTGCCTGAGCAAAACCCTCCTCAGCCATGCAGAAGCCTTGGACAACCCTTCCACTTGCTTTCTTTGGAGGAAGATAAACTGCAGTATGAAACATTTCTCTGCATTACTAGTACTTTGCCCCAGCTAGAAAGAGAGGCAGTTCTTTCTGCCTCATGGTAATGCTTTCTGCATTACCAGTTCTTTCTGTCCCAGATAGACAGAGAGGCACAGTGGGTGCCCAAATCAAATGCTTCTATGTAAACGCAAGCAGTATGGGGAATAAACAAGTCGAACTGGAGACACGTGTGTGATTGCAAGGCCATGATCTCATTGTAATTACCGAGACATGGTGGGACAGCTGTCATGACTGGAATGTGGCCATGGATACCTTCAGGCTGTTCAGGAAGGACAGGCCAGGAAGGCGAGGTGGTGGAGTTGCTATTTACATGAGAGAGCAACTGGAATGTATGGAGCTCAGTGTAGGGGAGGACGAAGCACGGGGTGAGAGCCCGTGGGTGAGGATTAAAGGGCTGGACAACAGGGGTGACACCGTTACGGGAGTTTACTACAGGTCTCCTGACCAGGGAGAGGAAGTGAATGAGGCCTTCTACAGGCAGCTGCAAGAAGCCTCATGATCCCAGGCCCTTGTCCTTATGGGGGCCTTCAACCACCCTGATGTCTTCTGCGATAATCACACAGCTAGGAACAGGCAATCCAGGAGGTTCCTGCAGAACATTGCAGATAGATAACTTCTTGATGCAGGTAGTTGATAAGCCAACAAGGGGAGGGGCACTGCTAGACCTGATACTAACCATCAGAGATGGTCTAGTGAGAAATGTGAAGGTTGTGAGCAGTCTCGGCTGCAGTGACCACGAGATAATGGCATTGACAATCCTGCAAGGAGGAAGCTGGACAAGAAGTAAAGACCCTGGACTTTAAGAGAGCTAACTCTGACCACTTCAGGGAGCTCCTTGGAGGAATCCCCTGGGCAAGGGTCCTAGAAGGAAAGGGGTCCAGGGGGTCCAGGAGAGTTGGCTACTATTCAAGCACCAGTTTCTCCAAGCTCAGGATCTGTGCATTCCTGTAAGAAAGAAGTTGAGCAAGGTGGGCAGGAGACCTGCGTGGATGGGCAAGGAGCTGTTGGGTAAACTCAATGAGAAAAAGAGCACGTACGTAATGTGGAAAAAGGGCCAGGCCACATGGGAAGAATATAGGAACATTGTCAGAGAATGCAGGGATGCAACGAGGAAGGCCAAGGCCCATCTGGAATTAGAGTTAGCGAGAGATGTCAGAGGCAACAGGAAGGGCTTCTACAAATACATCTGCAGCAAGGGAAAGACTAGAGAAAATGCTAGTCCACTGCTGAATGCTGCTGAATGAGGAAGGTGCCTTGGTGGCAGAGGATGCAGAGAAGGCAGAGTTACTAAATGCCTTCTTTACCTCAGTCTTTACTGCTAAGACCAGTCCCCATGTACTGAGCATGGAGACAAGAGAGAGAACCAGGAGAGAGAAGGACTTTCCGATGGTCAAGGAGGATTGGGTTAGGGATTATTTAGGCAAACTGGACAAAATCCACGGGCTTGGATGGGATGCACCCAAGAGTGCTGAGAGAACTGGCAGGGGTCACTGCTCAGCCACTCTCCGTCATCTTTGAGAGGTCATGGAGAGTGGGGGAGGTACCGGAGGACTGGAAGAAATCAACATCACTCCAGTCTTCAAAAAAGGCAAGAGGGAGGAGCCGGGAAACTGCAGGCCGATCAGCCTTACCTCTGCCCCTAGAAAGGTGGTGGAGCAGCTCATCCTAGAGACCATCTCTAGGTATGTCAAGGAAAAGAACGTGATCAGGAGTAGTCAGCATGGATTCACCAAGGGAAAGTCATATCTGACGAACCTGATAGCCTTCTATGATGAGGTATCTGGCTGGATGGACAATGGATGTGGATGTTGTCTACCTCAACTTCAGCAAGGCTTTTGAGACAGTCTCTCATAACATCCTCATAGGAAAGTTCAGGAAGTGTGGACTGGATGAGTGGACTGTGACGTGGATTGAGGACTGGCTGGATGGCAGAGCCCAGAGGGTGGTGATAAATGGGGTCGAGTCTGGTTGGAGGCCTGTGGCAAGTGGTGTCCCACAGGGGTCAGTACTGGGCCCGGTGCTCTTCAACTTGTTCATCAATGACTTGGATGAGGGCACAGAGTGTACCCTCAGCAAGTTTGCAGATGACACCAAGCTGGGAGGAGTGGCCAACACTCCAAAGGGCTGTGCTGCCATTCAGAGGGACCTAGACAGGATGGAGAGTTGGGCAGAGAGGAACCTCATGAGGTTCAACAAGGACAAGTGCAGGGTCCTGCACCTGGGGAGGTATAACCCCAGGCACCAGTACACATTAGGGGTTGACCTGCTGGAAAGCAGCTCTGCAGAGAGGGGTTTGGGAGTCCTGGTTGACAGCAGGTTAACCATGAGGCAGCAATGTGCCCTCGTGGCCAAGAAGGCCAATGGGATCCTGGCCTGCATCAGGAGGAGCGTTGCCAGCAGGTCGAGGGAGGGGATCCTGCCCCTCTACTCAGCTCTGGCAAGGACACACCTGAAGTATTGGGTGCAGTTCTGGGCTCTCCAGTACAAGAAGGACATTGAGCTTCTAGAGAGGGTCCAGCAGAGAGCCACAAAGATGATTAAGGGACTGGAGCATTTGTCATATGAGGAAAGACTAAGCGAGCTGGGCCTGTTTAGCCTCGAGAAAAGAAGGCTGAGAGGAGATTTGATCAACATGTTCAAGTATCTGAGAGGTGATTGTAGAGAGATGGGACCAGGCTCTTATCCGTGGTGGCCAGTGGCAGGACAAGGGCTAGCGGATGTAAGTTGAAACATAGGAAGCTCTACCTCCATGTGAGGAAGAACTTCTTTCCTGTGAGGGTGACAGAGCCCTAGAACAGCCCTAGAACAGAGAGGTTGTGGAATCTCCTTCTCTGGAGACCTTACAAACCCACCTGGATGCCACCCTGTGCCACGTGCTCTAGGTGTCCCTGCTGGAGCAGGGGGGTTGGTGTAGATGATCTCTAGAGGTCCCTTCCAACCTTAACCATTCTGTGACTCTGTGTTTGTGCCCAAATGCTTTGGCAGTGAAGGAAAGGAGGAACCAGCAGTTCTGTAGCACAGGGAGTGCAAGAAAGAGGATGGATGGATGGATGGATGGATGGATGGATGGATGGATGGATGGATGGGCAGGCAAACATGGTAAGAAGGGCTGAAGCCAGAGGACTAAGGATTAAAACAGAAAAAAAAAAAAGCAGGAAAGATGTAGCATGTGAAAGGAGAAGTAGAGTCAGAAGATACATGGTTGCAAAGGTGAGATGTTATGCTGAATATGAAAAATGGACTGCTTCCAAGCTCAGTTTCCTTCTGTAAATCAATGTCTACTAAAATTCAGGAATGGGAAGATGGAAGGTAAATACATATCTGTATGAAAAAAAGACATAGGCGTTAAAAATAATCAGAACTATAAAAATTATAATTTATATATATCAAAACATTATTACTATAAAAATTATTACTATATAGTATTATGAACATTATTATCATTACATATATCAAAATATTATTATAACATCAATAATACTAGGCTTGTGAATCACTAAATACTACAGATGAGAAAGTAATTCTACGAAAGGGTAAAAAAAACAACAGAAATGCTTCATAAAATTTACTTTGCAGACAGCCTCACTATGGCTGAAATAGAGAATGCTATTAGGTAAGTTATCATATAGTCACAGAAAATAGTTACCAATGAGATTGAGGTTGTTGCTGCTGTAGCTGTTCTTGTTGCTACATGAGCAATAGCTCTGCCATTAAACATCTGGGCAGAGACAATTTTGTGTGTGTGTCTGTGTCCAGAGAGGAAATTTCATGTGACTCTGTGTGTTTGTGTGTGTGCACGTGTGAGTGTTACATTCTGCCCTGTTCATTCTACATTTAAATTCACTGGAAGTTTATTGGGCAATGGGATCATTCTATAAAAAAGCCTGAAGCACAGAGGAAATGAAAATACGAAACCAGATGCTGTGGAGACCACTCCTCTCTCCTAAAAGATCAATGAGTTTTTAAAAATAATTCTCAGGGGGCAGTTTAAAATTAAATAGTGCCCATATCCACCAAAACTTTGCTCTGTTTATAAAAGCTATTACGAGTGCCCACCCTAACTCACCTGCAGTTTCTGTGTTTAACCACCATCTCTCCCTCAAACTTTTTCCCTCATTTCCACAAATGACAATATTTTCTGATTCTCCATACTGCAATGAACACATCAGACTGCTAGGTCAAAACCTGAGTAGCTTTGAGGGATTTCTGAGGTTGCTTGCAAAGGGAAGAAGCCTATACCTTATGAAAAACCCTTAAGTGCCTGCTTTTAAGTCTTCAACAATTTTCAGAGTAAGGATGCTAACTCTGACAGCCATCACAAAGCACCTTCTAGAAAGAAACATTAGAGGTACTTTGAAATTTGTAAAGAATTGATGATTCATTAGCTGTGATATCTGAGAAGTTGAAATACCTGAAAAATGTGACAACATGAATCATATTTCTCTTTGTCATCACCATGACTCATTGTTTCCCACTTGAAAGAGTGTGCTAACTTTTCTGTCCTTTATAAATCTGGCAAATGGGAATTATCCCTTAGGTAACCAGGAATATTATTTTCCCGAGGAAAGACAATCATATATAAGCAGCAGATAGGGAAAGTTATATAAAGAGAAGAAAGGTTCAAAAAGGTTAAGATCTCTGTAGGTATCAAGCTGTATATTAATTTTTAAATGTATGATAAAACATACACATATATGGCCTCACCCTTAGGGATAATAAGCGTACGAATTCAGAAATGACAAATATGTGTTTTTTTTGTTGACAGCTCTGAAGAAATCACCTGCTCCTAGCAGCCAAAGAACTGGCTGCAGTGCCAACAAAAGTTAGCTTTTATAAGTATATATATGTACATATATATGTATCTCTTTAGACATTACAAGAGGACAAGGCAAAAGCACACTTGAAAACAGATCCAATAGCTCTAGGCTGGGAGCTCTGATGAAATATATTGGGTGTTCAGCCAAAATATACCCTCTAGAGACAGTAACAAACTCAAAATGTAGATATTCTGAGAGTCTCTATTTTCCCAGCTCCAGGCAGTCTGCCTGGCAGTGGAGGACTCACTGCTCAGTGCTGCTGTGCCATGCACCTCTCCTCTGCAGAATGCAGAAATATTTTCCTGTTTTGTACCTGTCACCTCTGTGAAATATTTACCTGGGGGAGAAATCAAGCAGAAATTTCAAGATAAAAACTTCTCTAACAGAGTTT
Organism: Tinamus guttatus; assembly: GCF_059628265.1. Classification (NCBI taxonomy): domain Eukaryota; kingdom Metazoa; phylum Chordata; class Aves; order Tinamiformes; family Tinamidae; genus Tinamus; species Tinamus guttatus. Next base: position 2,620,094 of record NW_028288590.1, on the reverse strand, counting down.
TATAGGTTATTATGTACTTTGATTTATTCACTTTGTGGAAGATGTTTTTCAACTTCTAAAGCCTTTCACAGGTAATGTCTCCAAAGACCACTCTAAAGGTTTCCTCGCTTCTTCTTTATATTTACTTTTCTTAAGCTCCCAGTCAGGGCTGTTTGAACACAATTTTTCATTAAGCTTTGCTATCTATTCCTAGATAGTGTTTTCATTGGTATTTTGCCCTCCTTTCAACCTTTCAATCTTTTCAAACTGAAAGCACCTTTCGCTTCTGCACTCTTTCATTTATAACAAAATATTTATATTCCTCCTCCAGAAAAAGTGTTTGCTGTTATCTGGCCCCATATTACTTCTTGGAGGACACTTCATCCTCAGAGGCCAAATGAAGGAACTCTGTCTAGCATTTTTTTATTTCCCAGACACAGAGGTGTGAAGTTTCCCTCAACAGCTGTAACATATGTTTTCTTTGGGTGTCATCAGTTCCGTTATAGGTATATTTAATTTAGTGATAGCAAATAATAGATCGGTAAACAGCATTAAGAGTGAGTGAATAACCTATCAGAGCTAGTCAAAACACTTTACGGAACTTTTGCCCTAGCAACACTGTCCTACCAGGGCAGGACTGAAATAAGAGCAGGTACCTGGCTATGTCCTGCTTGTTTGACATTCAAAACCAGGTGATTCAAAGCCTGAAGATGATTTCAGGCTTTTTTTCTAGCAAGAGTGAGAATTGCCTCTCATGTCCTCGGTGTTCTGGTAAAGATAGATGTTACTGCAAGTGCTCCTGAGATTGCTGTTGAGTAAGTCAGTAAGTGCTTCCTGACACATCCCATAAAGCAGACGTATGCACCAGACCATATCAGCAGGGAATAAGGTAGCGTGTGAGACGAGAGCAGCTCTGGAGCACTCTCAGTCACTTCTTGATTGCTTCAGGATAAACTGGGCAGACTTTTATTCAGATAATATATCTTGTTTTTTCTCTCTCTCTTTTTACAGCATGGAGTAGGCTCCGTTATTCACAAAGTCCCCTGTGACTGGGTCTTTTTTATTTTGTTCACACACCTCAATACCTTTATTACATGGCATTTGATTTGGTCCTTGTTCTGTGTTACGGATTTCATAATAATACAGCTTTGTATCTATTATTTTTATATATGAAACTATCTGTAAGCTCATTAAACAAATGAAAAGGTATAATAGAAATAGAAAATAAGAAATTAATGATGATTAAGGAGCACTTTGAGTTAAATTTCAATGTTTCAGTGACAAGATAAATTCTATATTTAAATATCAGGAACTGTAACTTTTTGGAAGATTCCTATTCCCTTTTGTTTGTTTATACATCCCTTTCACTGACCCTGTGGAAGATAATTTAACCTGACAGCCCTGTGTCAGATAAATTTGCAACATGACTATTAGTAAAAAATACATATAAACCTAGTTTATTGTTCTAGAAGATACATGATTAATATCAGTCTTGGCTGCAAATAACAGGCTATTTCCTGTGTTCTGCTTCCTGACTGCATGTAGACATTGAAGTGACAAATTTCTGACCCTCTTTTTTAGCAAGACTGGTTCACTAGCAGGACGATACAATAAGTCCCTATAGATATATTTTTTTAAAATTATTTTTATAAATGCCAAAGAAAAATAATTTTTAAATCTGCCAGTCACATGAAGGCAAAACAGATTGATCAGAGAGACTGAAACTCAAGGTCTGATTGCTCATTACCAGCTCAGATCGGCATATGGCAGACTCAGATTTGTTATTGTAAAATCTCAGAAAGTTTGCAAAATAGATTCTCTGACCTTGTTTTCACCTTTCACAATAGAAGTGCTGATATTAATATCTTCTCTCTGCATTTAGATTTTTTTTATCCATTTACTAAAAATACTTGAAAATTACCCCAACCTTTGCTGATGTTCATGACTCCTGAAAATAAAAAGAACTTGAAAATCGACGTTTCTTCATTGTCAAGTAAACACAATCTGACTATTTATGTGGAAGGTTGAGTTAAACAAGCCCCAGGAGGACCTGAAATGTAGTTTAGTTTTTTCCACAAGCCATCTGCCGTCCCTATTTCTTGAAAAAAGAAAACAGACTTCACCTTATGACTGCTTTACAAAGAACCGTAGGCAATTTAGCGCTGAGTCACTGTGGGAAAGGCTGGGTCATGCAGCCTGCACTAACTCCAGCTAAGCACAACGTGAAGGTTAGGAGGGAAGAAAGATTGCTTTTAGGCAAGCTGTTTCATAACCATTCCCCATGTGATTTTCTACATGTTTTTCTCCAGCATCCAATACTAACTACTAATCTGATCCCCAAGTAGAGTGGGACCAAGAAGGCTGAGCAAAGACATTGGTATGCACTAACTGCTAGATCCTGATCTAGCAGTGAAATTTTCCTTCCTTGCTGGATTATACTTGCACTAGACTCAAACCATAGAAATCAAATAGTTTTGTAACAGTGTTTGTGATGCAGGATGATAATTTTTAAACCAAAATTTGCAGGAATTTCAAAATTTGAAGCAATAGAAGTCCCAGCCTCATGGCTAGAAAACAGATTTTGTTCTACCAAAGTCTGTGTCCTGCTCATAGCCTAGGCACACTATTGGGATGCTCCAAGAGCGGGAGCACTGACTCTCACTATAGGGCTGCTTTCTGTGAGCATCAGAGGCCAGGCTAGAGCTCCTGTTTGATGTAGGCGCCTGAAGAGACTGACAGAAGCTCGACTGACCTGCTTCATCTGGCCCTGGTGCTTCTGTCAAACCGAAGAAAATTACATCCGTAAGGAAAGTCCAGAGGTAACTTCTCCAATTTCCTTAGCCAAGGCAGGAGGGCCACAGCTTTGCAGTCCCCAGCAAAGACAGATACTGCAAGTTGCCTTTTTCCAAGACCCTGCTTTTCAGTGCTTGACTAGCTACCCCGTAGGACATTTCCTTCAGGTCTAGCCTCCCTCTTTTTTTATAGTTTTGTTTATTACTACCCATGACAAAAATGTGTTTCCCCACTTCACTATCATTTTTGAAGATTTATGTTCCTATTCCCTGCCACTTTTCAATTTATAGCTAAACAAGGCTTTCACACTTTTATTTGGATGACTGAATATGCTTGCTGCTCTCCCTCCAGTTCACCAACTATTTGAAATCTCCTTCTTTGAAATGTGATGTGCCAAATAGGATCCGTAGCTCCAACCAGACTCCTACATGTCATGAAGACCCCACTGTAGGATTATTATCTTTCCCCACAACAGCTTGATTTTGGTTTTGTGCCTTACAGTATGCACAATTTATATACAAGCCAATAATAAATGTATTAATTAGAGTGAGACACAGTATGAAATCCGTGGAAACCTCTTGACAGATTTGCCCCTTTTGGCAATGAGTCAATGTTAATAATTATTGTCTATTCTGTTTTGCAGCACTCTATACAAGGTGCTTCCAAAATTGTTTTTCTTCAAAAATGGCAATTTAAGCAGCACCAAAAAGTCTTAGGAAAGTCAAATTATGTCACATCTGCAGCTAGTCCCTAAGTCATAAGATCTGACATCCTGCTGCAGAATGAAACATCCTTTGCTCTTAATAAATCCTTATCTGCTGTTGCTTATTTTGCTGGGTTCCACATGAATATAAATTGTTTAATTATTTGTTCCAGAAGTTTTCTGGAAATTGAAGTTATTCTGCCTGCTGTATATTTCCCCAGTTCCTTTGCTTTTCCTCCCCACTTCTTTGCCTCCCCCTTCTTTTTAGATACTTTATGACTGCCCTTTTTCATCCTTCCTACACCTCATCTTTCCTCCATTATATAACTGCTAATAGTTCCAGAATTGCTACAACAGGTTTTTTTTTTAAGTCTTCAAGAATAAAGTCTGTAAGATGTGGCTGCTAGTACTTCAAAAACACCTGATATGTTTCTTTTCCACTCAAGGCAGGGACCTTACCTCCTTTCACCGCCTTTCAGAAAAATATCATCAAGCCTTTTGGGGCCGAATAAGCTTTTTCCATCTTCCTGATATGCCAGCAGAAAGGTTTTCTGCTGGAAATCTGGGTATTTTGTGCTCATTGACCCTTGCCTGTACAACCTCTATTGATTTCACTAGCCACCAGGGTCTGTGTGTGTGTGTGAGAGAGAGAGAGAGAGGGGATAGACTGCTTTTTTTTTGTTGTTGGATGTTTATTTTCAAGTGACTCCACTGCGATGTATTGCTGTTTGATCTATTTTTTTTTAGACAAATCATTACAGAGTGATTTTTTTTTAATTTAAGAGGTCATGGGGAAGGGGGTGGGGAGAAGCTTTAAACAAAACAATATTCAAATCTTTGAGTAAATGCACCACCCCGCAAGGGGAAGAGATTTATTTTATAATCGTTACAAACATTACATTACAAACTTCCATGTTCTAAGCACAGCTAAAAAATAGGAGAACAGACTTTCCATTCTCTCCTATTTTTTCTCCTAGCTTCACAGTTTTCTGTGAATATCAGGAATTAATGATTCTGACTGTAAACGGGCAGTAAATAAGGTCAGGAATGCAATTTACTGTTTTATAATGCAGGTGATCAATGCATTAGTGTTCTGGTGCAAGAAAGATGCAGCAGTGAACTCTTGATTATTTAATCTTAAATAATTTCATTAAATGACATGAATTCTGATTTGAGCATCAGCTTTAAGTTCTTTCTAGCTGTAATGGAGTTATCCTACCTTCCAAATGATTTATAATGAAGTGAGATTAGCCTCAGCCTGAGTTCCCATGACATACACATGAAGAATCCATCTCATTCCAATTTGCTCTCAACCATTCTGTCCAAAAGCGATTTCAGTGAGCAGCTGAGGAGCACCCCTCAGCATCACTACACTATGTAGCAGCTCAGTGACATAGACATGCTCACTTTTAGCAAAAAATAAGGAAAGGAGCAGGGAGTGAGGTAATGAAGCTTCTTTCAGAAAAGGCCCTTCGCTCATGGAGATCTTCCTTCAAGCCTGAGCTTCTACCTTTCAGAGAATGAAGCCACAGCAACCGTGTTGTCCACAGCCTTCTCTGCTCAGGTAACCAAAAATGCATTTGGCACCCAGGAACAGGGAGACTGCACAACAGTCAGTTGGTAAATTAGTTTCTCCTTGTTCAGAACAGGCTTCTTTTCTGCATAAAGGAGGAACTAGGAAGACACCATAGCTCATCCTGGATATCCCAGCCAGTCACCTTCCTCATCGCACCCCACACTGCCATAAGGATCTCCCATCAAGAAACATTTTGTTAGACACAAACAGCTGCTCAGGTCCCATAACAAACTCAGAAGGACTTTCTAGCAGGTCAGGTAAAGGATGGGATCTAAGACCTAAGAATGGGGCTTATGTTTCCTGCCTCACAGCTGTAATTGACAAGTCTCTGACCCTTTGCATGCCTAGGATATTAGGGGTGTATTAGATAGATACTAGAAGTGTGTGCATAGAATATTAGAGGTATATTAGAAAACGCTATAGTAATACTTCACAGATGCTACTGCAAGAATTCAGTCTTTGCCTGAGCACCTCAAAAATGTGCATGAGGCAATTAGAAGCTTTAATATATAATTAATATTAATAATATTCATTATCAAGCTTTAATATAGCTGAAATGGTTCTCAGAAAAAAAGAATAGAGCATGGACTTGATGGAGAAGGAAGCTGATACACGAAATGTTCTGGGGGAGAGAGCATTGTTTGTCTATCCTGCACTATATCCCTTCTCTCAGTTGACTTCAAGGGCTTTTGCAGTGCCTGTTTCTATACTTCTATCCTCTTTTTCCATTCTTTTTTGAAACTTTAATATCCTGGCCTGAGGGCGTAGCCCTGGATGAAACAAGAAACTGTAGGGAGCTAGTTGAAAACAGACTAAATAGGGAAATGGGTTTCTCCAACATACATTTCCTTTTATTTAGCTACAAAACATTCACTTTTACAAGCTTCCCGGAATACACTTGTAACCCTCCCCATCCCTTTCACTTGGACACGCAGGCCCATACTTTCATTTGTTTTAACTAACATTTTTAAGCTTTACTCACTGTCCCTGGCATGAGCTATAAGACAACATTTCCTATCCAGGAGATGGAAGAATTTCCAGTAACAGAGAAGGAAAGAATTGGATGAGTAACACAGTGCCTCTGGAGAAGGACAAGAGTCAGGAATGCTCATAGTCCAGCCCTGAAGGCTAGGAAAGTATACAATCCTTGTTACAGGAGATTTCCTGAGCGAGGCTCTGGGGATAAAGCCTGGGGATTAGCCCCCACCCCGTCATGAGAAACCGAGTGCTGTCAAATGAATTCTGTGCTAGTACGGCCCCCGGCACTGTTTTGTTCTGTAGTCCTACCATGAGAGGACTGCACTGAGCTTCAGGTGGTAGAGCCTCAGGTCAGGGCTGCAGTTCCTAAGCCAAGCTATTACTCTTTAGATTTTGTAAATATTTTGATTATTCCTTGGGAAGGCACAGTGCTGGGAGGCCACCTGAGAAGCGCCTCCTGCCCAAGAATAAAGAACTGTCCTAGGAATTCAGAATATTCCCAAAGCGGGAAAGATGGATCCCAGACTGCCAGGCCAGGTGCTGTGCAAGATCCCCCCTCCCCTACAGTAGAGGAGGACAAGGGTTCTCTCCTTCCCATTTGGAAGACAGAAATGCCTTTTCCATTTGAAAAAAAAAAAAAAAAAAAAAAGATAGCTAAGCCCAAAATCCATGTTTAGGGTTCATAGAGCCAAACTGTGGACCCCAAACAGAGGGAAGCATATTCATTTAATTCAGCATAAAGTACACGATTTTTAAGTGTTTTTCCTAACATTTTCTGCAGTTGCAGATCCCATTTCCAGCTTCTTATTACTTATCCTGTACCACCCAGGAAGTTTTTGCATTTCACTTGGAGACTCACTGCCATGCCCAAGGTAAGGTGCCCAAGGCTCTACTATGGCTGTAGCTCTTTGAACCCAGCTTGAATATGCGAGTCATCATACGGATCACTCAAGATATTTCTCTCTCCCCTCAGAATACTGATGCACCTGTGAAGCTGTGCTTGCATATATGGCTCAGGTAAAGAACACTCTGTCTTCAGAAACACCATCAAGCACACTTGCGAATTAATATCTCACAGGATTTACGTCAATGTTTCCGAGAGCAGAATTAAGTCCAGAGGTCTTTATTTCATTTTACTTGCAGGTGGGAAAGCATAAAAATGAAGCACAATTACATGTGTGTATATGTGAAACCAGAAAGAGAAATGCTTTGTGCTTTAAGAAGTGATCAAAAGTGAGAGTCCTCGTTTTTCATTTGGCAGATTCTTCTCGAGCTTGCATCATTTGCAATCACAACACAGAACTCTTTGCCTTAAGGAGTCTGCCACAAGTTAAGATCAGTCATTCAATTACGTCTTTTTCTTATCCATCTGCAACAGCAGTCAGCCATACTCATGTCCTTAAGGCACACCTGTTAATACCATTTTCATTTGCATTATCCAATGCCATTGGCACAGCAATGCCAAATGCTGCAGCTTTCTTACTTGTGCGCTATGGCTGCCCTAATGCCCAGCAGAGACCCTGCCTGAGAAATCAATGGTCTAAATAAGCCAAGGCAGAGGAACTCTCCAGAGGGAGCCTGCTGTGGGACTAAGTGATGCCAGACGTTCCGGTAGCGAGTCCATGGGAGGCCTGTGGCAGCACCCGGGGCCTCGAGGCCCGGCAGCCTCCGCCACCAACCTGCTCTTCACCCCTCCGCAGTGACGTGGTGGCTGCTAAATGAAAAGCAGATGCCGGGAAGTTCGGCTGAGCGAGACAGCCCGAACAACAAAGAGCTCCCAGCTAATCACCCAGCGCTAGTGCGGCTCAAAATGTAATCAAGTTGTTTTCAATAAATCATTTTCACAAGATAAGAGGCCTGGCTATGCAGCGGGGCTCGCTGAGCTCTTGCACTGTAAACTTTCCTGCCCTTAGCCCTACCCCCTCAGCTCTGAATTATTGCTTTTACACATTTAATCATGAAATGCAACAGCCAGATAACAAGAGCCCTGTAAACTTCCCCCTCCCTTCCTTTTAAATAAAATTATATCCTGGTAGTAAAGACATGATTATTTGAAGGTTGTATTTATGAGAAATTGTACCCTCTGAGGAGGGTGGTAGGGAAAAACGAATTTGAATTTGTACTTAATAAAGAAAACAGCTTGTGGAAATAATTACAAAACTTGCGAGTCCTGTGCAGCATGTGTATTTAACAGCATTTTATTTTAGCCAGTAGAAGCAGGCAGTCGTTCAGACATCTGAATATAGAAAGCATTTCAGTTATAATAGCGATTTACTAATATATCACTGAGATAAAGTGATTGGATCTGCTGAAGAGAGAAGGAGGGGAAGGACACTGATAATGTCTATTGTAATGAGTAACAATAATGGGAATAGCAGTTTATTAACAAACTCCACAGGTCACTGCACAGTAATAGCAGGAAAGCAGTAAAAGTGAAATTCAATCATGTTCTCTTAGAGCTCACAGCATGCGCTCGACTTCCTCATTAGATGGTTGCACAATCGTAGAAATCGGAAAGGTCACCTGCATATGTGCTCTGGGAGCACCTTACCCTGGCTCCAGCTTTCATTCTGCCAAGTTTTCTGGTTTGTTCTGCATTTTATTTTATTTTATTTTATTTTATTTTATTTTATTTTATTTTATTTTATTATTTTATTTTATTTTATTTTGACTTTTAAGATCAAGACTTTTTGGGTCACAGACCATGTTTACATGCAGCTCTGGGATCCTTTGGGCTGCTCAGGCTCAGTGCTTTCCCTGCAGCCCAATTCCCTTGCACTGAAGGTAACTGAAAGAATGACTCACTCCAATATTGAATAAAATCCCTGTCCACTCAGGTCACTGCCTTAGTCTCCAGAAGATTTAAAGAAAATAATGTCATTGGATGACAGGGCATTTTCCAGTGAGTTTATTTAAAGCTGCACATTGTTTTCCTGGAAAGAAACAGGACTTGCCCTTAGTTCAAGTTCTTGCATTTCTTGAAAACGCACGCTTGAAAAATATGATGCTTGCCAGGCTGTGCTGTATCCTGCTCCAAATGTCTTCCCCACAATGTTTAAATTACTTCAGGGATGGACATGCCCCAGAGCTGCCCTGCAGACTTGGAGATGCCAGAAGACAGAAGCAGTGTTGGGCCTTATGTGAGCTCTCTGATACGTGTCTCTTTTCAAGTCTTAAAGTCGTTTTAATGACACAAGTACTGCACAGAGCCCCTTAAGCATGGGTAGCAGAAACAAAAGAGCTAAATAAAGGAAAGCATTTTAACAATTACTTTTCTCAAGATTTAGATGCCTACCTTGTTGCATAACTAGTGTCTTGTGCCTGTTGGGATATTCGATTTGACAGAAACACCTAAGAGGCCTTAGCTAAGCCCATTTTAAAAGACTACATACACGAAGTTCAGCCCATTAAATGGCCTCTGTTTGGTACAGTAATGTCTGTTTTCCTCTCCTGCAGTTTGAGATCTAGCATAGAGCAGCAAACAGACAGCAGATGGGATGGTAATATGACTTTTAGAATAATGAATAACTGTGATTCAGCACCAAGACTTATCTCTGCCATTGGACCGCAGCGAAGGTGCTTGCAACGCCGCTAAGAAATAAGGCAGATTGTTATTCTTCCCCAACACAGGCAAATCGCTGTTGATATAGTGTGCACGAGTGTGTTTATGTTGACTATCAGGAGCAGGCGCTGGGCTGCTGGAGCTGCGGGGAAGGGGAGGAAGGGAAGCCGTGCGAGCCGGTCAGCGCGGCGCCTTGCCAGGGCTGTAAATCCTGGAAGCAGCATTTGCGCGCAGGGACCTGGCGCTGCATCACATCTCCCACGGCTCCTGGGCCTGGGAGAGGACTCTGGCCGGCTCTGAGAGCACATGGAGGGAGGCTACAGCTGCTCCAGAGCTCCAGAATCTCACTTATCCAGCCAAGAAAAGAAGAACATTTTAATAAATGCATCAAAACACAGTCCAACGTGGGTTTTTCTGGTGATGTTGGATTCAGCTGCTCCTCACAAGATGGTTTGTAGATTTTCTCCCGTGAAGATGTAAAAGAAAAAGTACATTTGTTCCAGGAGCCAGAGCTGGGACTTCCCTCCCCCTGGGCTACCTGGCCCAGGGTAATGGAGCCAAGGCGCCCACCTGGTCTCTGACTGACCCTGTTCCTTACCCTCCCAATGGCTTTAGCCACCAGGACTTCAGCTCTCAGGGCACAGGATCAGTCCTCTCCATTGGGGATGAGCCTGCTGTGTGGTCTGTCACTTTGCAGATGGCTGCTCTGCAAGAAGCCAAGCTCAGCTCCGTCAGGCTGCCTTGTGAGTCGGCGAGATCAAGGACGGAAACAGCAGAACATCTCTGGTGACCCTCTGCAGCTTTGCAGAGGTGTCTGCCTTTCCCCATGGCCAATTTAAACAATTATCCTAGGCAAGCTAGACTGCTCATCTAAAAATCATCTGAGTGCATGGTTAGGCTAGGCATTTAAATTAGAGAGTACGCGCGTCCCTGTATTATTAGAAGTAACAGAATGGCTTTTTAAATTTATTTCTACCATTTCCTTTGCAAATTGCTAAGCACTTCTAAATACAAACTAGTTTTGCCTTTTCAACTTTCCTCACATTATAGCCCAGCTAACTCCATTAGCAAATAATGTAAATAGCAAAAGCACTTACGAAAGTCTAAATTCCCTGAAGGTAATAACTGTCTAAAACACATGGGAGTTGTTATTTCATGGCAAGGAAATAGAAAGCTTTTAGTTTATCATTAAGCCAGCTTAGCATTTTGGTAAGCTAAGACATTAGTTTTTAACAGTCTGTGAAGTCAGAGAAGTGTGATTCGACATAAGTGATACATATTTTTGCACTGATGCACTGATATGCAAGGCTTGAACTCTCTATCCTGCACTCTGTGTAAACAGTGCTTAATAAGCTCTGCCTTGGCCCATGCCATGAAACAGTTTGCGCAGAATGAGTGTGGCCCCTGCAAGTCCCTGCAAAAATTTCCCTGCGATCTGCTAGTGGCAGCAGGTGGCATTTTTCCAGGCTGCCATTACTTCAAAATTGCAACATTAGAAGCAATTCAAGTGGGAGGAGCCGGTGTGCTCTCATGAAAGGTCTTAAGCAGGATGGAGATGGGGTAATAGAGTATAAGAATGAAAAATACCCCATAGAGGGAAAGACCAAGAAAAAATATTGATAGACATGTGATCGTATGGGAGTCCAACTTCAGAGTTGCAGAGTGCCTTCTTTGCTTCAGTGTTTACCAAGGGCAGCCCTTTAGAGGCCCTGGCCCTAGGGACAAGAGAAGAAGCCTGCAGAGAGGAGGACTTGCCCTGGGTAAAGGAAGATTGGGTCAGAGAGCACCTAAGGAAACTGGATACCCACAAATCCATGGGACCGGATGGGATGCACCCCAGAGTGCTGTGGGAGCTGGCGGATGTCATAGCTAAGCCGCTCTCCATCATCTTTGAAAGATCCTGGAGAACGGGGGAGGTGCTGGAGGACTGGAAGAAAGCGAATGTCATGCCAGTCTTCAAAAAAGGCAAGAAGGAGGATCCAAGCAACTACAGGCCAGTGAGCCTCATCTCCATCCCTGGAAGAGTGATGAAACGGCTCATACTGGCTGTTGTCTCTGGGAAGAAGGTGCTCAAGAGTAGTCAGCATGGATTCACCAAGGGGATATCATGCTTGACTAACCTGATAGCCTTCTATGATGAAATGACCAGCTGCATAGATGAGGGGAGAGCGGTGGATGTCGTCTATCTCAGCTTCACCAAGGCTTTTGACACCGTCCCTCACAACATTCTCCTGGGCAAGCTCCAGAAGTGTGGGATAGATGAGCGGACAGTGAGGTGGATTAGGAAGTGGCTGGATGGCAGAGCTCAGAGGGTGGTGATCAGCGGTGCAGAGGCCTGTAGGTTGGAGGCCTGTAGCTAGCAGTGTCCCCCAGGGATCAGTCCTTGGTCCAGTCCTGTTCAATTTATTCATCAATGACCTGGATGAAGGCACAGAGTGCTCCCTCAGCAAGTTTGCTGATGATACCAAACTGGGGGGAGTAGCTGATACCCCAGAGGGCTGTGCTGCCATCCAGAGGGACCTGGACAGACTGGACAACTGGGCAGTGAAAAACCTCATGAAATTCAACAAGGCCAAGTGCAAGGTCTCACCTGGGGAGGAATAACCCCAGACACCAGTACAGGCTGGGGACCGACCTTCTGGAGAGCAGCTCTGCAGAGAGTGACCTGGGCATCAAAGTGAACAACAAGTGGACCATGAGGCAGCAGTGTGCACTCGTGGGCAAGAAGGCCAATGGGGCCTGGGGTGCATTAGGAAGAGCGTCTCCAGCAGGTTGAGGAAAGTGATCCTGCCCCTCTACTCAGCCCTGGTGAGGCCACACTTGGAGTACTGTGTCCAGTTCTGGGCTCCACATTGCAAGAGGGATGTGGAGCTGCTGGAGAGAGTCCAGCGCAGGGCCACAAGGATGATCAGGGGCCTGGAACATCTGCCCTATGAGGAGAGGCTGAGGGAGCTGGGCCTGTTCAGCCTGGAGAAGAGAAGGCTGAGAGGGGATCTAATTAGTGTCTATAAGTACCTCAAGGGAGGCAGTGAGGAGGATGGTGCTGGCCTCTTTTCACTGGTGGCCAATGACAGAACTAGAGGAAACGGCCAGAAATGGAAGTATCAAAAGTTCCACAGGAACTTAAGGAAAAAATTCTTAACAGTGAGAGTGACAGAGCCCTGGAACAGGCTGCCCAGAGAGGTTGTGGAGTCTCCTTCTCTGGAGGTCTTCCAAACCCGCTTGGATGCAGTCCTGTGCCACGTGCTCTAGGTGACCCTGCGTGTGCAGGGGGGTTGGACTAGATGACCTCCAGAGGTCCCTTTGATTCTATGATTCAGTGAAAATGCTCAGGAACTTACAATGGCGAGCTGTGTAAGGTTCATTTATGTGCATTTATAGAGCAGACCAAACTTATGTCTTACCCAAAGGCATATGTTTGACTCTTGGACCAGGATCTGTTTGATTCAGTCCAATGCAAAATCAAACCTTTAATCATGAATAGAAACATTTATGCTGATCTGAATTATGATATCAAAGATGAGTTTTAGGTATTTTTACTTATGTCCATGTCATGGTTATTTCTAATGAACAGCTGTGATTAAAGGAGAAGACTCAGTTCTCAACACATAGGAAGAAATCACGATTTCACTCTGTGAGCACCAACTCAGTTGGATAAACACACAAATTCCTGGGATCTGCCTAAGAAATAGCTTTGAGCTGTCCTGAACCAGGCATCCATCTGCCATGCTATTGCTGCTTTCGAGGATCTGGTTCCATTTCTTTGCAGTTGTTTTTCTACAGCTCTTATCCTCATCAAATACACAGGTTCCTATGGCTATTTTTGGTCAATAATCTGCCAAATAGTCTGTCTAAATGGGTGTCGATGGCACTAGTTCTTCTGTGCTATTGATTATGGCCTCTCACATTTTCTACTCGCTGCCAAATAAAGAGAAAAGACTTATAGATATTGCTGAAACTAACTAGCTAACTGGTGAACAAATTTTGGTAAAATTTCCCAAATTAGCTTATTATACCCAGGTGTTTCTTTACAAGGCAAGCATCCTGATATACAGAAAAGTTTTTTAATACTTTTAGGTTAAATTTAGCATATTACATGGTATTTAATACTACATTCCCTTTTAACTAATGGCATGTCCTACACTGTACAATTTTGCCTTTCTAAATTTGCATTCTACATTCAGCTAAGTGATTGCATCTTTAGACTTTGGAAAGCCAATCACAATTATCTCAGCTGTAAATTAAAACACATCTTCTCCATGATAAATGGCACAAGACAATCCTGTTTTAGTGTAAAAAAGTCATTCAGAAATTCTCTGATGTTGAAGATATCTCAGAAAGAGACAGATTGAAACAGGCCTTCCAAACAGATTGATGAATTCATTTAATAGCATTGATTTTTTAGCAAGTTGAATGTCAAAAAAACCCATAACATGTATGTAATGAAATAAAATTAGTACAAAAACATATAAAAAACTAATATAATGCTAAATTCTGAAAATAAATAACATCTTATAACTGAGCTAGGGCCTAGACAAATTTGTGAAGAAAGAATTTCTCCTTCTTTGGCTGTACCTCTATTTGCCTATTTTCTGTTGAGTTTTGGTAGTGCAGGAATCTACAAGCAACCATTTTCCTTTTTCTTTTTTTGTTGTTGAGAAAATAACCTTTCATGTGCATTTTCTCATCTTACTTTTACTTTCTGTAGAGAGAACATGGACATATGCCAAAAGACTGTGAAGCAAACCCAAATATAATCAAAAATTTCTTAAACTTAAGCATTCAAAGCCCTTGTTCTGCAGAGGATATAATCTCTAACATATATGACGCAGGAGTGTACAATCACTGTCTTCTGTGGACATTTTCTTTTGTATCATAAGCCCAGAGTCTGCAAATTATTGCAAAAATTGTCCTCCTTGCAATATAAGGATTATCCTCTTTGGGTTGAGATCTTCTAGATGTAGTTTCACCCTTCTGGTCCCATCTTTTGGTTCTTCATTTACCTGAATGCTCTTTCCTTTTCTACTGCTCCAGCATTGCAGCAGTTAAACCTACTGCTCCTTTCACATTTTATCTTCTTTTGCCTTTGTCACTGGTATCTGGCACTAACTCCTTTATGCTGATAGCACCAAAGTCATTGTTTCCTGTATAATCAGTGCTACATTTCCTAGAAGAAGATGATCCATGCAGTAAATAAAGCTGAGATGATGAACTGGTCTCTCATGCACAAGTAGCTATCTTGTCCCCTATATTAGTTCTTTTAACATATTTGCAGTGCTCAGCAGTACTGTGAAATTGCAATAATAAAAATTTGAGTTGTTTCTCCTTATTTTCTGGCACCAGTTATTAAAGTTGGTGCTTTCATTTAGAATAACTGTCTACTTGTGAAATGACCATCAGAAGCCTCATTCTGTCTGCTGTGCATGTTTGTCTCCCCAGGGAATAAGCAAAGTATATAGCTGGGTATAGGTCGCTCTCCGATGTTTCTATAGTGCTCTTGTGCTTACTATAAGCAGATTTGAACCATCTAGCACTGCTCAAAAATGTACCAAGAATAAATAGCATTGATACCAAATTTCTGTCACTGGAGCTGTTTACATTAATGTTGTCCCAAGTACAAGTAGAGTGCCATTTTTAGGGTTCCCTCTTTAATTTTTCACCAATTACCTCTAACTCATCTGATAATCTAGGGGTACCTGATGCTTTGTTTCTTTGGTTGAAGTTATTTACCCACTCATTTCATCATGTAGCCCAATAAGAGGCTTTGGATGTGCAACCTGATAGTCCTCAACAGCTTTCCTCTCTGAGGGCTGATACAGAAAGTCTACAGCCTAAACCAATTCCAGAGACTGAGAGCAGGGACTGAACTTTTATAGGACCTTTTCATATGTGCATTGTCAATTTGTCAAGCTTTATCTACTGATTTCAGAGCAACCAGAGGCCTGGCAATGAATGGACAGATGATAGGTCTGAGTTGCACTGGACAAAGTTGTGTTGGGATCACAGAGTTAAATGAAACAAGAAGGCAAGTCAACAATACACCAGCTTCCTGTTTCAGAGTATTTAGGTTTTTTTTTTTCTTTCTACTCTGCATGTAGACTGTTCAAGCCTTAGATGTCAATTATGAAATGCAATTAGTGGAATATGCTGCCTGTTAACTTTGTCACAGCCTCAGTTAATGAAGCGCACACTTCATACATGGCGAAAGACTATATTGATTTAATATCTAACCTCTGACAACATTACTGCAATAATCCTTTTCACAAATTAAAGTGACATAAGTAGAGAAACTGGAAAAAAAAATCTCTGTTCAACCCTCT
Source organism: Tinamus guttatus (assembly GCF_059628265.1). Classification (NCBI taxonomy): domain Eukaryota; kingdom Metazoa; phylum Chordata; class Aves; order Tinamiformes; family Tinamidae; genus Tinamus; species Tinamus guttatus. The sequence continues at coordinate 2,604,183 of NW_028288590.1, read as the reverse complement.
TCACACCCAACAGTGTATAGCAAAGGCAGGAACAGTATTCGATAAGTTTACTTATAAAACAGAATTTTTTAGTACAGATTTTTGTTCCTATTGCCTATATGATTCACAAACTTATTTCTATATTCCATCTTTCTACTTTGCAATAGACATTTCATTTTGCATCACACTTGAAAGTGCCCATTTCTCTCCAATGACTGTAAGAGGACCCAAGATGATTAGTTCATATTTAAATATGCACATTGCATGGATTTATATGTGTTCAAATGATTTCCACCCTTTAATGAAATAGAAATGACTGGACTGAGGATAGTGAAAGCAGTTTGTCCTTTGATGTTCAGGGCATCTTCATTACTGTAATCTAGTAAGGCTGTACCAAGACCCTTCCACTAGCCTCTTATTCTTACATATTAGAACTGATATGGTTTTCTTGATTCTCTTCATGTATTGTTTGCACAATAATTCTAACTTTGCTTGTAAAAGATCTTGTTTATTTCTGTACTGGTAGTAAAAAAAGGGAGTACCTTGTACACTCCTTAGGGAAGCAAATATCCTTCACAATTCTTTTGCAATCTATTGTGTTAAATGCAGTTTTTTTCTCTTTGCTTTACTTGCTTCGGGTCAACTCTGGATACAGACGTATGTTTTGAACATCATATTCTGGTGTAAGTATGATTCTTCTCAGATTACACTCTGTGGGAGCAAGGGTGGGATATGAACAGTTCAGAGTGTATTTAAAGAATAGGTTGCATCTCCTTTGCATGTAGTAACAATGGAGGTCCTAGAAATCTCTCCACTTTTAGTTTGAAAAAGAGAAACTGCTTCCTTTGAAAAGGTACACAATTCTTTGGTACACGATTCTTTATTGCAAATATTTTCCTTATAAAATATCACAGTTTCTCCAGGAGTGCATGCAGGTTAATGAACTCCAAGTTTGTTCAAGTGCAAGAGATGCATTACAGTGATTGCTTGCTGATTTTACACCTGTAGGCTAAAATCTACATAGTTTAGTGTTCATGGGAGATAGTTATTGCCTTGTATATGGTTGAGTTGCCAGTCAATAAAAGATGCATATATTTGTGTTAAAAATATTTTATATATGGCACATACAGCCACATATAACTTCTGCTTTCTTCTTTGATCCATTTTTATTAATAAATCTGAGAATAAGCATCTGAATCTCATTAATTTTGAGTTTCTCCGCATTGCTCTGATGTTTAGCGATAATGTTCTGGTGTTCAAAACCCTATCAAAAAGGAATTTAGCCCCACGCTAAAAGCCTGAAAAGCATTTTTATCTGGGAAAACAGATCATCACAGAATCACAGTACCACAGAATCACAGAATGGTTGAGGTCGGAAGAGACCTCTGGAGATCATCTAGTCCAACCCCCCTGCTCCAGCAGGGATACCTAGAGCACGTGGCACAGGGTGGCATCCAGGCGGGTTTGGAAGATCTCCAGAGGAGACTCCACAACCTCTCTGGGCACCCTGTTCCAGGGCTCTGTCACCCTCACAGTAAGGAAGTTCTTCCGCACATGGAGATGGAACTTCCTGTGTTTCAGTTTGTACCCATTACCCCTTGTCCTGTCACTGGCCACCGCTGAGAAGAGTTTTGCCCCATCCTCCCTACATTCTTCTCTTGGGATACTTGTACATACTGATCAGATCTCCTCTCAGGCTTCTCCAGGCTAAACAGAGCCAGCTTGCTTAGCCTTTCCTCATATGATAGATGCTCCAGTCCCTTAATCATCTTTGTTGCTCTCTGCTGGACCATCTCTAGAAGCTCCACGTCCCTCTTGTACTGGGGAGCCCAGAACTGCACCCAATGCTCCAGGTGTGGCCTCACCAGAGCTGAGTAGAGGGGCAGGATCCCCTCCCTCACCCTGCTGGCAACGCTCCTCCTGATGCAGGCCAGGATCCCATTGGCCTTCTTGGCCACAGGGGCACATTGCTGACTCATGGTTAACTTGTCAACCAGGACTACTAAACCCCTCTCCATGGAGTTGCTTTCCAATAGGTCAACCCCTAATCTGTACTGGAATATGGAATCAACCTGTATTTGCCTTATAATTTATTTGTTAGATAATTTACACAATTTTATCTTGCCTTGCAAACTCCTCTGTGAAGTTCCATGTCCATTTCCAGCTTTTCTGCCTCATACATAGGATCAGAAGGCCAAACTTGTGTCGCAGCAGTTTTGCACTAAAGAAGGAAAAGATACAAACTGCAGTGCAGTTCAGCAAAACACAGGTCCCTCGTTGCCGTTATTGGTACTGAGAGAAATCCAGCAAGATAGATGCTGTCTTCCAATATCCTATTTCATCTTGACATTTCGAATTTGGCTAGAACACTGCCTCCTCTCTTTCTCTTCTTCCTGTTCCACCTACCTTTTTTCCAACACTTTTTTTTTTCTTTCCATACTGTTCTTTAATCTTACTAGCAATGGCTTTCACTGGGAGCTGCGACTCTGTACACAGGTCTGCTTCTCCTCTGTGACCCAAAGCAGTTCTAGATGCACTACACCAACATGAGACCGGCCGACACCTAAGGTCACAGTGAAGGCAGTGAGTTGACTGCAAAGCCTCTGTGCCTGCTGGGCTCAGACAGTTTGAATTCTTGGTATCCTGATTTGATAATAGAAAAAAAAATGAATGGCCTTCAGGGTTTCTAAAAATGGCACCTTCCACATAGGTGTCTTTTGTACAAAATGCTATGACTCCATTCTGCAGCATCTATTCAGCCTGGGGAGGAGAGTAGAAAGGGAAGAGAAACCAACACTTCATGGCTCTTTGGACAGAGCCACTAGTTAATATTAATGTGATATAGGATAACTTTTTGGATGGTAACGGTAAGGTAGATCCTGTGTGCTCTACCTAGAGATGCCTGACTGCTCTCTTGTCTCTGGTCCACTCTCAGGCAAACTCCTGCAGACTTCTGACTAATCTCATCTGCCAGATGTTCTGATTACACAGCAAGACTAGCACTTTCAGAAGGGCTGGCTGAAGTTAGAAACTTAAGTAGCACCTCTAAAAGTCAGGGAGCTGCATACTCATAGCTTCCTCTGAATACAGTGAAATCTTGGGACTTGGGAACATGTCTGGTGTGCAGCGTTTCAGGCTTCTTATGTACATCAAAGAAATGATTCAGCTTTCCAGAAGCTGAATTTGTAGCTGAGATGCTCTTAAATATATGATCTTTGAAACCTGTATGTTGGTTGGTTAAGCCACTGACAGAAATACAGGCACATACTGTGACACTTTGATGATAGTTCTCTACTTTGTTAGACAAGGTGCAGAAGAGCTGCCTGTGATTTGTGCATGAGAAACTGCTAAACCTATGATATTCTCTAAGAATAACATGGATGGCGGTCCTTCTTAAAGTCTATACCCTAAAACAATAAATATCATCTATGAATGCATTTGGGGGCAGAAATCAAAACCTAAAATTTATATAACGTTTTTTCAACTTTCAGTTTTTCATTTTCACTGATGTTAGGAAGCATTTCTATCCCTGTACATTCTGCCAAAAGATAAACATTTTGTTCTTTATTACACACTGTAGTTTAGGGGATCATTGCTCAAACACACCAGCTTTTCCATAAATTTAGGATTCCAGAATTTCTTGTTAAAAGGTGTGTTTAATAACTTCATTTACTCTAATACTTAAATTTTACACTGCAGAGCAATATACAACTTTGAAGTACTACATAAAATATTTATACCATGCCTGGATGAGGCAGCTCTGCTTGCAATTAGGGTTTTATTCCTGTTAATTATAAATTAAACATATGAGGTACTTAGGTTTCTCTTTCTTTGAGAAGAATATTTGCAATAAAAATGTCTTTGCTTGGAGTCCTTTTGACAATTCAGCTATACTATCAAGCTTGAAGTTGCAATGCAAAAAACGACATAAAATACACAGTTTATTATTCCATGATAGTTTTCAAGGTTCTTTGGTCTCCTTCAGGCCTGGAACTTGATTATGTCTAGGGCTCAACCTCCACAGAATTCACAATAGGTAATGGCATCATAACTTTATTGGTACTCTTCAGGATTGCTCTCCGTATTTAGGTCATCACTAATACTGACAGTGCTTTTTAATACACTGATATGAGCAGTAAGTATTTCAGTACTCTGGGGGAAGTACTCTGTTTTCCTCTGAAAACTAATCTCTTTGCCTTGCTAAATGAAGTAGTGTTTGTGAAACCCTCACCTAGAATATGAATCTTGCCTTTCATTCAGTCAACAGCACTCGCTCAAAGAACGCTATTCCATGTCTTTCCATAAGCATCTGAAGGCCACTTAGCCCCACTAACACAAATAAGTCATTTTCGATTGCTATCCTACAAGCTAAGAGTTGTACATTCATGTAACTTTCCAGTCTATGATTCATTGAGAATATGGCTAATTTAGCCTAACAGAATGCATTGTGCTTTATAAATTATAGAGAATGACATCTATGATAATGCTAGTGTACTTGTTATAAGTCGATTGTGCAGTTCTGCTCTGTCTTCAGGTCTTATTTCTCCTTGCTCAAAGCATGTAGTGCTTCTACATCTTCACACTTTACAGCTACAGAAAAAATTGTTTAGTCAGATTTGATTTTTTTAATAAACATGTACAAATGAATCATCATTTAACTACCGGTGCTGAATAGTAAATAAATAATTAACATCACAGTGCTGAAAGTCTTTTCAATGCACATATGTAAGTTTGGATGCTGTGATCTTATTAGCTTGCAGTGCTTTATACAGCACTGAAAGTTCACATGAATCCAAGTTATAATCTTGCTTCTTGTGGGGATCAGTGTGTTCAGATATGCTTTTATCATAAGGTTTACCTCTATAAGGTTATAAGTTTCTGTAAATGTAAGCAAGAGAAAGGGCAGCAAATAGGTACCTGATACGCAGAAACACCTATGTGTGTTCAAATACACTCGAAACGTTGAAATTCAATTTTTCATCTAGCAGACGTCACCAAACTATTTAATTTGTCAAGTGGCTGCTAATATATTGAGAATGAATTGGGCAATCCAGAGAGTAATCATTGTTAAAACCAAACCATGATATAACCACAGTCACCCTTCCCATCCCATTACAGCAGTTTTAAGCAGAGATCTTTTTTAATCCTAAACTACCGTGCAAATGGGAATACAAGACTCATTGCAAGTGTTTGCCTCAATAACTCTAATTCAAATCAATGATTAAGGCCGTGCTGTTTTGTTGTTGCCACACTATAAGAATTGGTTTTAGGCAGACTCTGAAGTAGCATGTACTATTATAATTTATCGAACCAAGTTCTTTTCTCTTTTTGAAATAAAGTGAGCCCCTGAGTCAGCAGTGGATCGGTGATTCGTGAGCAAATAGCTCCATGGCAGGTACAGCTGCATGAGGCTATACATATTCCTTTAGAAAAAAAAAAACACTTTCTATACGAAAGAATAAATAATCATGAATTAAATTGGATATCCCACGGGGAGCTAACACCACAAACTCTCTTTTAAAAGCACGACGTGCTATAACTTTTGATCATCAATAAAAACTACAAAACACAGCATTAACACTACATTTCAAGTCCCTAAACTCACGTTTAAAATGGAAGATTTATTTTTATGGACAAATCTCGATGTAACTTCTTGATTTGCCAAGTCAGTATTTTACAGACAACACTTCTATTCAGACAAAAGAAAAGAGAATAATGAAAAGCATGTGTTTAAATAGTTATTGCAGGTGGGCAGTCTCACCTACATGAGAAAGGAATGGATTTAATGTAGCCTTGCTATTGCAACCAGAATGGAAAGTTTTATAGCTGGCATGTGAAAAGCCTGACTCTGCAGCACACCTGCAAGCAAATCTCTCCCTGTTACCAGCATCACTCAGGTCAGGTAGGTGTCCTGAAGTCCCAGGCCCTGAGGCGGGAAGCATTTGCAGGCCGTGATGCATGGGAAAGCAACCAGGACAATCCTGCCTGTTCTGCTGCCGGGATCTACTTCCAAGGGAGCACAGGAGGAAAGCCCAAGGTTTTATTTTTCCCTTCCATCTCCTGACCCCAGTATAATTTAAAAATGGCTCTTTGCAGAGTGAAATAGGCATTGTTTCAGCTGGGAGCAGTTTCAGCTACACCATGAAAGATGAGCGGAATGACAGCAGCATGTTTTATCTCTCTTTTTTTTTCATTTTGTGCCCCTGCCTTTCCCTATCTGCTGCGTTCATAATGCTGAGAAAGGGCAAACCACTTCTTAGACAGCTGGGGAAAAAGTTTTAGCTGCAGAAAACAGGGCATTTTGCATGGTGGTTGTATGTTATTCTGGAGATTAAATGCTTGAAGAGAAACTTGTAGTACAAGTGTCTGTGGGTGGGTAGAAAGATGACAACTGCAGTTGTACTGTACTCATTCAGAGAAAACAGGTATGCACAGCTGCTGCACTAGAAAGCAAGAAAATCCTACATTTGGGGAAAGAAATTGATCTTCTACTTTCTCTTGCAGAGAACAAATTCAGTTCTTATGACAATTAATTCCTGTAGTTCTGAAAAGCAATAGTATTGTAGAAGAGAACAAAAAAAGCTTCTCTCCAGTGATTAGATAATTAACAGTTAAAATGTTAAGCCAAACAATAGAAGAATGGAATTCCAAGTCAGTTTTGGCCGTAATTATTATGGTGACAGGGAGAGAAAAGTATGAGCCATTCGTACTAGCTTCACTTCACTCAAAAATGCCTGTTCCTGATCCTGCCTAAAGAGAATCAAAAGCCACAGCTCCAACAACCCAGAACTCCCTCCAAATCAACATGAGTATGATTTCTTCTTAACTGAAGGTTCAGACATTTAATTTCCTACTTGCTAAAAGGACGGGTTGCGCAATGAAAAAATGCTGTGCAGTAACAGCATAAGTTCCCAAGGAAGACTCATTCTACTGAGAATAAGATGGTCATCAACCTGAACAAGATGAGTCTAAGCTGCGTCCTTGCTCCACTCTCACTTTTAGACTTCCTTCAGTGTCAGCAGGTGGGCGGCTCTGAGCAGTGTCGGTCAAAGTTAGCCCCAAGGTGGGAGGATGGAGCAGTCTCTAACCTGCTGTGGATCTGAAGACACTCTGTTCCACCCAGACTCAAAAAAAGAAAAAAAAAAAAAAAAAGAAGGCACCATCACCAAAATTATCTCAAATAAATTCAGCCCAAAAGTCCTGACATTTTAAATAAGTTTTGGGTTAAGGATAAGGAAAAAAACTCAGTGGAGTCCACCAGTGCTTGCCTATCAATTTACTTGCCAGCATGGTAATCTTGTCAATGATTCCTAAATATATTGTAAGTGTAAAGTGCTGAACCAAACTCCCTTAATGGGGATGCTCTGCTCTGCCCAGTGTTCACCACCAACCAAGTTTTTACCTAATCTGTTTTTTCTAACTGACTTTTAGAAAACTAAAGCACAAGTAACAGTCATTAAAGCAGTGTCTGTTCATCAGTTGAGAAAGGGAGAACACATATGAGCTCATTAATTCACATTTAGAAATCTCATTACAGTCTCCAAAAGAGTATTGTTGTCCTCGCCAATGAATATGACCTCCTGCCACATTGGTCAGGACACTGTGTCTTTTTCTCCAGCGCTTCATGTTTTTGTTTTACATAAAATAAACATTTACAGTGCTATTGCTCTGCAGCGCTAGCTGTACTGTACAGTGAGAACAACCCATCTTTTCAACCCCCCATGCACCTCTTGGGGCCTGTGCTTCAGGTACACTGGAAGGGAGGCTACAAAACAAAACAATGGCTGTGAGGACCAGCTGATACAATAAAAACTGATATAATACTGATATAATTCATATGAATGTAAACACAGGAGACCATTTTTCATACAGTGCCAGAATAAATTATTAAAGGTAGTAAAAACAAACACCTCCAAATAATATTTTTGTTCTGTATGAAAACATCCCTGTTGCTGAGTTGCAGCTATTTTGCTAAATGAAAACTACATTTTTTTTTTCCAGCTAAAGGCCATTTCAGGTTAGTGCAATTTCATCTCCAAACTCAAAATAAGGAGAGAAGAACCTTTTCTTACTTCTGACCAGCACAGTATGCACTGCTTGTTGCTAAATCAAAATGTGCTACTGTGATTTTCCCATTCCCATCATTAGAGCTCAGATGAACGTATCTCTGTACCGTTGCAGTCCCATGGAGAAGGTCAACAGCAGAGCACCACACAAAACTCTTTCTAAAGCACCTTGTTCTCTTACACAGATAATCAGACAACAGTGGTTAAGATTGTCCAAAAGATAAATCAAAATATCTATGCTTATCTGAATAATCTAATCTGAACATAACTTGCCCATTAAAGCAGTGCCCTGCTGCAATTTGCACCACACTGTTATGGTCTTCCATCTCTTTACTAGGTTTTACATCTGCTGCCTCTGTTCCTCTGGATGTGTGAAGGGAAAAGGAGTCTTATTTATAGCTGATCACTAACTTTTATCCAAGTGAAAACTAAATTAATACTTGTTTATCTAACTGAAAATATCCGCCAATACAGCACCTAGTGTCAGCCTATACTAAACTCAGAGTATGAAAGGGCATCAAAAGACTGGCAATTTAAGAAAGTAATAACCCTCTGATCTCTAAAGCATTGCACACAGTGACACAGTAGAATAATATCCAGTCTGGGAAGGGACTTAATTAGAAAGTTAATAGCATATTTCAACTTGCCTTTATAACCTGCTCCTTTTTATGTGCTGTGATGAGTTCTTCTAGGAGTGTGTGGGAAGGCAGAGATTATAAGACTAATTGCAAACTTAAAAGACCACTTTATTAAAAAGACAGCCAGCTGGTCAGTTCACTGGTTAGAATAGGCATTACTGGAATGGAAAACACTTTTCAGTTCCTCCCCTGGAAATTTACCCCACTAAGAATGGATCTAAGCAAGCAGTCTCATTTATGCACACCAGGAGCTTGCCTTTCCTTGCACACATGGCTCCTTAATGGTGTAAGTTATTGACGCCCATGGATAAGTTAATATATAGGTTGAAAACCTCCTCTGAGGTTTTCTCGTGTAAAACGCAGGGTGGCAAAATAATATCTCAATATCAGAATCGTAAAGGTCTTGAACTAGCCTGTTTAAAGTTAATCAAAAGAGATTCCAGAGACCGAGGAAGAACTGACTGGGCTATTTGATTCTCTGTCATCACTGTCTAGAGTCAGGAATTGCTGCTCATCATGTTTTACCAGAATATAAGTGGTATGGTAGGGAAAGTAAACTAATCTCAAAGAGAATGAGTTGGTAAAGGTACCATGCAAAACATTTAAAAAAATCTATTAACTACAAAAGTCGCAAACTTCAAGCCTCTCCTCCACCTAATGAAAAAAAAAAAAAAAATTTTCTCCTTTTTATGTCACCCAGTTTTAATAAACTCTAGGAAATTTGTGCCCACATACCCATGCAGCTTCGAGATTTTCTTTCTGCAAAATAATGAATGACTTAAAAAACAGCCCATACAAGATGACCCAGTAATACGGGTCTAAAAAGTGGCCTGGATAGGTTTTCAGTATTTGATTACTTCTTAATCATATCCAGTGCACAAAATGTCTTCAAAAAATTTCTTCTACTTTCTAGAAGAAATGTGTTCACTGAACAAATCAATCAATCCATTCAGCTCCCAAGCAGTACCCAAGCAAATAAAGAGTCACAGAAAGATGAAATCCTTTGGTATTGACATTTAAAGTAAAAAAAAATAAACACACTTTTTGAATTTTGTGTCCTTCCTCTGAAATTGGAATATAAAGGCTTTCATTTCATGTAGATCCTTACCTTTCCAGTTTAAATCTTCTGGGAAAAAAATAAAAACAAGCCAACACTTTAGGTGGTATACATGATTTTATTTGCATGATTAGAGCGTTAATCTGTGGCTTTGCCAGTTATATTTCAAGAACTAAAATGAAGTTTCAAGTGTCTGGCACTTAGCTATGAAAATCCTCTCAAAATTAAGCAATAAAAATAAAATATATATCTCATCTGTATGAAATACACTGGATGATTTACAGCACTAATTTTTGCAATGAATCACTTAGAGTAGTGTTTTTTAGATATTAATGGATAAAGGGGTAGCATTACTTTCTTGAAGTACTTGGCTTCCCTTAATAACATCCTAAGTAACACCATCCTTGTTGCAAAAGGCACAGGAGACTATTAATATCATCTTCTTACTCTTTGCTGTTGAAGTGAGCTAGCCAGTTCTCTATAAAAGTATTTTACCTTGCTCCCTATTAGTTTTTCTATATATATTTTTTTTCCCACAATTTTGGTCAGATTTTCTCTACTTGCATTTAAAATGCTGAAAATACTTAATAGACTGGAAGAAATCAACCATGAAGATAGTTCATTCCAGGTGCACACACATGTATTTCCAAAGAGATGACAGTGCTCTCAGGCTAAGTGGATGCACACAGTTTACATCACTATCCCATCTTCATGTATATACATATATATATATACATGTATATATAAATTCAAAGTCATCAGTTCTAAGTCAAATCATAAATCCTGACTCTGAGAATTCATGAGTATATTCATGAATGTGTTCTGTAACATTTATTTTGGCTAAAAGTTATGCGCCACAGAGAACTTCAAGGAGACTCATCAAAGCTCAAGCTGTAGGCACAATCCTTGGAGTCTTCACCATAAAGTCACTGCATCTCAAACCGTTCCCCAGCGTTAGCTAAATAGAAACAAGAATAAATAGATCATCTCTAGCCCCGGTGACTGCTATTCTCTGCCATTCTCTCATTTCATCTGAAGGCCCAAATGACCACACTGACAGAGGTAGTACTTCAACAGCAAGTCAGATCACTCTGCTTAAAGAAGCTCAACAGCTGAAGAGGATCTTTAAGCACAGATTGAGTTAGAGAGCAGAAGTGAGGAAAGATATGCAAGGGAAGAGGGTCTTGTGGATGGAGATGGGGGCTAGGATCGCAGTCAGTGACAGATTACCATGAAGCACTGTCTAGGAGAATACTGAAGTGGGCAATGCACATGACACACAGCTTTATATGCTTATACTTTTCCTTTAAAGGTGGAATTTAGAAAAATACTGAGCCTATTTCAGGTTAACAGCATATTTTCTTTAGTTGCCTTTTCCTCTGAGACTATAAATAGGTTATGTAAGTTTTAAACAGAGTCAAACAGGATTTTGAGGTAGGGAATGTATCATAGTATACCAGAGTAGGCAAAATAAAATTGTATTTGGAGGATAAAAGTGTCATAAAATTATGTGTTTTGTTTGTGTATATGTACACACATAGAGTCATTTTATAAACCCTTCAACCAGCCTGGTTGAATTGTTTTGAACACATCACTGAGGGCAATCCAGGAGTTGTGGCTATCATTTGCACATCCTAATTAATATACATTTGCTGATGCTTTCTGTATTTATCAATGTAAGGGAGTGAAGAAAAAAAAAAAAAAACACACAAAACAACCTAAGACTCTGAATGCCTTGGGGAAGGAAGGGAAGGAAGGAAAAGAAGAGAGGAAGGAAAGGAAGAAGGAAGGAAAACTTCTGAAAAGTCTTGCAAGTATTAATTGTACTCATGAGCAGTTCTTAGGGTGACTTTGAACTGGCAGAAGGGCTAAGGGCTATGCAGGGTGATATGTTTCCATTCCAAAACACAGGCATCTGAGTAATATGTGCTACCTCGAAATGTTTGCAGACTATTATGCTGCCAATACTGGCCACATCTCACTGTTCTCATGAAGGAGGCCAGAGTTCCTGGTCAAGAGACATGGTGGTTCTAGGACTAAAAAACAGATATTGTTTAGCTGGGTTGTTTAAATTTTGGAATAAGATCCTGTCTGGAGAATGTACTGCATAAAGGAATGATGCAGATGTTTGAAATCTTTGCCTCTGATTTTACTATTTCTATCCTTTGAGTTTTGTTGTCAAGCTCCATATTATCTTAAGAAATTCCTGCACATAGGTCTGAAGAATTATCACACCGTGTGAGCTATCTATTCTTCTTCTTCAGAAATAAAATGCATATGCCAAGAGGGCTCACAGGATAGATTTGAAAGTGATCATGTCTAGCATCCTGGAGGCATCATAGCAGGTGATCTGAGAACTAGGTACAGGCACTGTAGGACTGTGGCAAAAGAAGTCAATGCCCAACGTGTTGACAAATGGGCCCTCCATTATAATAATTACCTCCTAGTGTGGCAACATGTGGTTTGTGGCAACAAAACCATTTTATCTTGCAGGTTGCCCTTATCTGCAACCACTTTCTTCTGTCCAAATGCTGCACTTAGTTGTTAGTTCCATTATCTGGTTTACAATCCAGTTTCTCAAGCATTCACTTAACACACTGGATGAAGCAGGAATTTATGAAACTGGGATAGAAATGAATCTGAAATGAATCTGAAATGAAACTGAAGAGGGAGAGAGGGTGATCTTTGTCATCAAAGGCAGCAGATATAGCCAAATCTTCTCAGCAACCACAGAAAATGCATGTTAAAACACATCAATTATCAATTAAAGAAATGCAGCACTTCTACTGAATGTTTTCCCCTCAAATCACGCTTTAAAAATAAACATAGCTTTACACAGCTCAAAGTGTTCAAAGTCGTACAGAGACTCGTGGTTTCTGGCAATAGGCAGAATTCTGCAGTCAGACAGAGCAAATACTTCTGAAGGGCTCAAACTCTCTTATGGATTCGGTGGAAACAGTGTGTTGAGTGGAGGTACAGCCCCACCATCGTGTGCTTTCTGATTGCCATGTCTTCCAGGCCTCAGTGCTGAGGCAATGTGGTGGGAATTATTTTCGGGAGATTTTCTGCATGGGGTTTTTCAAGTTGCAAATCCTTGCAGGGAATTTGTTTTAGACTTCAACCTGGCTCGGCTCTTTCCAGACTTCTGTGTGGCATGTTTACTTTGAGAAAGCTGGGATAGAGAAGGCAGATCACAAATGATTTGTGAAATGGGTAAGCAGAAAGCGCTGGATAGTAGCAATTAGGTCAAGCAAGATCTTATAGCATCTGCTATATAGCCTTCTGAGAAAGACTGATTTTTAAATCCTGGTTGTTTTCATATAATTTACAAATACATCCATTAATGGTATTCTATGAGTAAGTGTGCCTTGTGCTATTATTTTATATGATAATACAAAGCACAGAAAATGAAAAATTTTCTTAGACAATACATCCTTTATTCCCAAATTGCCTAAATATTTTAAGTAGACTCTGGAATGTTGAATTTTATTGAGAGCATAAAAAATGAATAGTATTCAAATTGTATCAGCCATTCCAATATTACAGCAATGAAAGCCTAACGATGATCACTAACTTTTGCTTAATGCATCATCTAATACTCATCAAAATGAATTCAGAAGACTACTTTTTGAACAAGGTACTTTCATAGTGGGTTCTTGTTGGACATTTTAACAGGATGTCAATGACACTCAGAAGAAACCCAAAGACTCAGCCTGGTCCTGCAGGATATTTGACCCTGAGCTTAAGTTAATGGATAACAGCTTAGAGGAAGCATTTGCATGTGTTCAGCAATGGCTTCATGAAAATAACCGGGACTAGGACCATTAGCGTAACTGTTCTTGACATGAAAAAAATCTCAGAGTCCACTTAAAGTGGTCAACCTTTTAGAAGCTCTTGCCCATCAAGAGAATGTCAAAGACCAGCATTTAGGCCCTGCTGATAGAACAAGAGAGGTGAAGCACATGCTGCAGTTCAAGTCATCTTTTCTGTCCCTTCATGATCTGCAAAGATGGACTTTTAAACTGTAAAATATTTTTCTCTGTAGAAAGCTCTTGTGACCCAGGACTGAATGTAACTTACTGTGGTCCTCAGGGAAGCACTTTGTGATGATGGAAGAGAAGGAGAAAAAGTTTCCATATTTGGAGGAATAAAGCTCTACCTGCTCACAAAACTAGATCATATGACAAGATAAATTCATTGACTGGGTCCTGAGAGCAAAGGAAGTAGTGAAAATACAAGACGATTAAACAATCTAATGAGAAAATTGCTGTAAATAACATTCAGCGCATTCTGAAGCCTGCAGTTTGGAGAATGCATCTCTCTTTTTCCATGCAGGAGCTGCTATTTACCCTTTCAAGGCTCAATAAGTAGGATGAATGAACTCGGGCTAGTTGATTAGGCATGTATTAGAAATTCAGGTTGAGAGTCAATAAAACAAGCAGGAGCATACAAGCTCCACTCAGGCAGCAAAAAACCCTTCGTATTCTTAAATCCTACCTAAAGTATTATTCCTTAAAGTATTATTCTTTATTATTATTTATTATTATACCTAAAGCGTTATTCTTAGTTTCACCAGGATCTGTCCTGCTTTCATGGACTCATATGGTAACAAGAACTGCACTACTCATCTCAACAACCTCTTTCACTGAACTGCTATATAATATATTAAAAATTATACAAAACCTGTATCATGGTGAAGGTGGAGGAAGAGCAGATCCTTCAGTAAATGGTAAAGTATCCCGAAGAAACTCTTTTTAGTGTTTCAAGGCAGGGAAGTTTACGAGCAGGTACAGTAAAAGCTGCCTGGAGGCACTTTATTTCATGTTTCCATCTGCCAGTTGTATTTCATGAAATGGAGGATTGTCCTTTCACCCAATAAATTCACCTTTTTATTGCAGAAATTTCACATTAAACATTAATAACATTGTTTCAGGGGATCAACTAAAGCACATAACAGACAATTAAACAGCTCCAATTATATCATAATTTTCTGCGTCAACTTGTTTGAACAGATTGCTGAATTTCCATTGAAATCATATTCAGGAGGAGGTTAGCAGGGTTTTAAGCATATGTTCCACAATTTCAGCCCCAGCACTGACCAATAACCCAGTTTCGAGATGTGTGCTCTCGAGTGTCACAAATATCAAAGTTTCAGTCATTTTCCATAAGCTATTGAAATGAAGAATTATTTCCTGTTTTCTTTTTTGAATCTACATTTAAACTGTTACCAGTGCAGGAACAAGTAAAATTCAGCAAATGGGCTGTAATAGATAAGAAGAGAAAGCAGTGTGCTCGAGATGTTGCCTGTGTTTGCATATTTCTGTTTTATTAAGCAATTGAAAGAGCCTCATGCAACCTGCCTCACTCCTATAT
This sequence comes from Tinamus guttatus, assembly GCF_059628265.1. NCBI lineage: Eukaryota > Metazoa > Chordata > Aves > Tinamiformes > Tinamidae > Tinamus > Tinamus guttatus. The sequence continues at coordinate 2,589,070 of NW_028288590.1, read as the reverse complement.
CATAAACACAGACAAACCAGAAAACTGGAAGTAAGGACTTACACAGCAACAATTTTGCCCTACAGCAACTGCCCAGGCAATTCTGCATGTTGTCTTGCCAAATCCTCACTCTCCATCTCCCTTAAAGAATGTTCCAGCTTCCTGGGAAATGGTATGTGCAGGTTTCCTTAAGCTCAGAAAGGAAAATCTAGAGGTACAAGAGCATACAGAGGTTAACTTTATCCTTAGGATACTGTTTTGTATAGCACATGGATTTCTGAAGAGCAGGAAAAACTGATGAATAATGCCCTTTTAATAGTCAATGTAAATTAGACTATAAACAGGTCTAAAGGCACTTATGCAGCTATTTCACGCCGTTCATGGTTTTAAAACATCTGTCCAAAACTTTTAGAAAAGGAGCCTAAAGCTAAACTCCTAAAGCAATATGCCACTGTATAAATCAATGCCTTTTTTGGCTTCAGTAGCATAGCAATATAATTCATGTAGATTGTATACATAAGAACATATATAAAGAATTCAGAACAAAATATTCCACATTGCTTGCTTCTGCTCTAGAAACCAGCATGAGAGCTTGCCAACGTGGAGCAGTCGTTAGTCATATAATACTGGCTCAGATTGCACTTGTATCCAATGTGATGAGCAGATTAGGGGTTTGCACAGAGTGCATGGAGCCGGCAGCTTTGTAACAGTGTGGAGTACTCTGCTACTCTCACCACTAGCAGAACTCCACAACTTCTGGGCTCTCTGCAGTGTTAAAAATCAGTTGGATGATTCTTAATAAAATGAGTTGGATGATTTTTAATAAAAAAAAATACTGGATTTTTTTTCCTTTAAAACAGGCCTAGTGAAAATTAGCTTTGATATGACAGCTGTGAGCATCCTGGGATGCCTATAATTGATTACACATATTTCAAGTAAAATAATATTCAAGATATCCATATTTTTGGTCATATTTTTAAAGAAAGTCAGACCAGTAAAGAATGAAGTAGTTGACTTAGAACCTAAAATTGAAAAAATATTAAGGAGATACAGTGTTTTTCAGCAATAACTTATCATTTGTCACTTTTGACTAACCTTTTTTTCACTTTAGTTATTAAGTTTAGGACAATGCTATAACTGTCCTACCAAAATCCAAAAAGCAAGGTCAAAGTTTTTTTTTTTTTTTTTTAGAAATATGACAACAATCAATACAAATAATAAAAATAAAAATGTTTATTATTGATATTGTATTTAATATAAATATTGTATTGTATTTAATAAAAATAAATACAATCGATAACAAATGAAGTTTATCATAACGCCACATGGAGATTAAGCATTTAAAAAACTCTCTAAATTGGTTAATTGCGCATAAGGTATTATCTCTTTTTAGCAAAAAGTTGTGACATCTATAATATAAAAGCTATACTTGGTTCTAGATCAGCATATTTAATGGATATTTTCCCACAAGATTCAGTATTTCATGAGGAAATTTAGCTACAAAACAAAATTAAAATCAGCTAATAATGCATTTTATTGCTGGCCAATTTAAATTTTCATTAAAATCTATGATTTAGGCAACTGATTTAAATCACTCTGCCTTAAATTGAGAAACAGAATTAATTAACTTCACTTTTAGGAATTTTATTTAGACATGCTATTGTAGGCCTGAAATGGAGACTCCGCGTTTCCTTGATTTTTTTCTTCAGCCAGTGTTTTGAAGACATGTTTGCTTGAAATAGTTTGTAGGTGTCATTTTGTTTTCTTCTTTTTCTAAAAATATGGTTCCTATTCTTCTCACCCCTCATTTACAAAATCTGACTCACCGTCTTTGCACTAACTCATAACACAGCATGACAAAGAGCTGCCAGCAGGAAACAAGGATTAAGGGCTTGGCTTTCTGAAAGTAGTTAAAAGTGAATACATTTTTTTCTCACTCCTCAACTCCCTCTAAGCATTTACTATATGTTTTCCAAGGACACCAAAATATTTCACCATGTATTTTAGACAGTTATAAATTTCTCGTGCTTTCCAAAACCCATGGATATTTCTTCTCCTAAAGCCATTCTGGGCTTTTGATTAACAGTGTATTCAGACAGTCTTCAAAGAACTCTTTCAATTCCTTTTTTAGTTTGTTTGTTTTTCCTCTTCTTTTTTTTTCCTCAAAAAAAAAAAACCCACTTTTTATAGAGTAATGCTTGGCCAGAGTTTCTATATTTAATGAAATCTAGGCTGAGTACAAGACAACGTCCCTGTGCAACTCAGTGATTGGAGTTACAGGAAAGTTTTTTTGGAAAGCTGTGGACTGGATCACAGGGTAAAGTCCATTTGATCACAGTAAACCACAGGGGCTTTGCTGAAGACCAGATAGCATCACTCAATCTCACACAGTAGAGCAGCTAAGTGAAATGATTGTTCAGTCTCAATACACTCAAGCACTTTCCTCATTTGTTTTCAGGCAGGATTTCAGAAGATATAAAGCCGGTAATATTGCAACAAATCTTGAAGTCATTTCTCACGAAAGTGCCATTTACCTGGGAGCTTTCAGTGTAAAAATAGATGTTTATTAATAATCTACAGCAGGGAATTTGGGGTATTTGCAATCGTTGCAAATAGAACTCATTTATTTTTCACAGAGTGAAGGGAATTCAAAAGAAATTCTCTAATGAGTTTACTATGTTTTGCTGGGAATTGACTTTACAGAGTATCTTCCTGGAGAAGAACTGAATATAGCCTTTTAAATTAAACTTCTTTCAATATGCTCATTTCAGAGAGTTTATAGGTCTTTCCTTGCAAAATCTAATAATTTTATGATTCTCCTTTTGAACAACTTTTGTATAGATTCAGACTGTCTTCTGGACTTAATGAGCAAAGTTCAGCTTGTATTATCTGGATATCCATTTCTCCATGTCCCAAACATCTCTACATTTCCGGCAACACGTTTCAAGAATTCTCCAAACTGAAATAGTAGAGTGGTGCCTTGCCAGAGTTTGTGGGACAAATAAGTGTTTTGCCACATTACACCAATGCTATTAAGATCCCAACCTCTTAAGCGTGAAGTTCACATTAAACGGTAACACTGCCACTTTATCACGTAGCAGCATCTGCAAGCTTAACATTCCACAGTGCCATAAAGCATCATATCTATTACCAGAAATAACACACACACAACCAGCCATGCAAAGAAAACATTTTTACACAGAGCTTCTGACATGCCCAATCATGTTTCTGAAAATTTCCCAACCTCAGAACCAAATTTTGCAGCACAACCCTTCCTCTGTTCAGCATTATTAGCCTGTGTCACGCCAGAAGTCACTGCAGATCAACTGTGTTATTTGACTGGTGACATGTGGTGCTTCTGGGCAATCCCTTAAGCTGGGCTATTGCAGGCTAGCAGGTTCTCAGAGATCTTTAATATGTGAAATTACTCCATTTCCTGACCTGTCACGGGCAGTTGAACACCCAGACTGCTGCTGCTGACCCAAATAAAATGTGTTCTGGATCCATAGCTTCCCCAAGGTCCAAGACTGATAACAGAGAGACATCTCATCAGCTCGGCAAACATGGACTTGCAGCTCAACATCATTTTTTTCATTCTCCAGGGTCAACCTTAGGACTAGAGGAAATGGCCGGAAACTGAAACACCAAAAATTCCATAGGAACTTAAGGAAAAATTTCTTGACAGTGAGGGTGACAGAGCACTGGAACAGGCTGCCCAGAGAGGTTGTGGAGTCTCCTTCTCTGGAGATCTTCAAAACCCGCTTGGATGCCACCCTGTGCCACGTGCTCTAGGTGACCCTGCGTATGCAGGGGGGTTGGACTAGATGATCTCTAGAGGTCCCTTCCAACCCTAAGCATTCTATGATTCTATGATTCTATGATTCTATGATTCTAACCTTCAGCCTCCGCTGACTCAAACTCTCAGATCTAACCTTCAGCACTATGGAGAGATAAGAAGCTTGAGAAAAGACTCAGAATAGGAAGGTTTGATTTTTTTTTATCTGTTCTGAACTCTCCATTCTTTTTACCTTTCCTAGTTCTCACAGATGGATATACTCCAATTGCCTTTTTCTTACTCAATGAGATGTATAAATCCAGAGGACATTCAGTCATTCCTGCTTCACTTTCAGGAAGTATAAAATTGGTCCAGTATGTTTGGTCTAGGCCTTTTATTTTTCATTTGCTCTATGGTATAACAAATCAGCTAAGCAAACTTTATAACATTGTGGAATTGGAAGTGAATATTAAGTAATACACACGTGGACAGGAATATATATCTTTGAACAACACATAGTTACGCAATAAGCATTTTTCTTTCAAAACAGAAACCATTAACCATTGTTAATGAGAATTCCAATTCCAATTTTCCACACTAAATTCATATGTTAGGTTTTTTTTTGTTTTTTGTTTGTTTGTTTGTTTTTACTGAATTCATATGTTCGGATGAAATAAAGAGAAATAGTCACTCGTAGTTAATGGGACAATGAAAAACTCTTGTGAAAACAATTAGCTTTAGCAAATAATAAGATGAAAAGGTGTTTTAATTTGCTATGCGCAGTGATAATATCATCAGTCTTTATTTTTGGACAAAGGGAAAGAACGTGTGACTGTTCAGAAGGATAGAGGAAAAAAAGGAACTCCTCCATAGTCAATACGCATTTCAGTTCTAGCCATATCAAATAATAGTTAGTGATTTATTGTCAGTTTGATTTATGACATGAGCAAGGAACTGCCGAATTGCCAGTTCCTAGAACTGCAGTTTCTATTCCCCTTCTCCATAGTTCAAAGGGATGTAGAGCTCGGAAAAACTGTTATGGTGCCCAAAGTGACTTGGAAACCAGGAGATAGCAGAGAGTAATCTGCTAAGAAAGAGAAAATGTAGCTTGGCAAGAAATGCTTGGAAAATGTGAAGTGAGGAAAGACTGAAGCTGAGTGGAAACCAAAGCTGTATTTATGAAATCAAGCATAAATTAGGGTGTAGTGGTGTGTCTTCCAAACCAAACCAATAGCGTGCACAAGGTAGCTGGCTCTGAACAAACTTACTGCTTTGCTAGTCATTTCCTCCCCTGAAACACCTACAGTCCTGGGCTGCAGGGTCACCTGAGGTAAACGCTCATGCGATGTATGTAGAGCTACATTTGGATTTCTCTGAGGATTTATTGCTTTACTGCAAGAAGGAGCTGCAATTAAAATCTATGGCAAAAAGCAGAAGTGAAATGGAAGAATAAGATCACACAGAGAGAGGTAAACATCTGCTCTATGCACTTCACAGAGCACAGTGACACAGTGTCTTGGAAAGGCAGCAGAAGTGTTTGTTTCAATTTAATTTTAGAAAATCAAGAAAAAAAGTCATTGTGGCTGTAAAGATGTAGCATGATTTATAGCGCTGAAGCAGAAGAGAGGAAATTTTGGGCTGTGCTTAAATTTTACAAAATAAACTGATGAGAGAAGCTATTTAAAAGTAAACAAATGTTTATATAGTGTTCTGTATCTCAGCAGATTCAAAGTGATAAACAAGGTATTATCAAAATTTATGTGATGGGAAAATGCTGGGGTCTTAATTATGAGCAATTTTAGTTCCCATTTATGCAGCAGGCAGGAATGGATCTTGGAGAGTCTTGTTCCTGATTGCGCAGGCAATTCGCACTGCCGTGCTGCACAGTCTCCAGTGAGGTCACGAGGACACACGGTAGTTGTAAGAGCAAGTCTAGGTACGAAGGAAGGAAGGTGGCAGCAGTCATTCAGAAGTGACAAACCCTGCAGGGAAACTACGGCACGAGTTCGGTCGGAAAGGAAAACGGGTAAAGTGTTGTATGAGAAACTGATAGTCCCACGTAAACTTGCCTGTGGTTCGTTAAAGCTGAACAAACAGCACTTCCCTGGTGGGTGATTTAAGCTGAGAGCAATCCCAGACTAAGTGCAGCAGCATAATCTGCCTTTCCTTGAACTCTATAAATGAGTTTCCAAATTAATGCCTGTACACATCATTGCAGCTCCACCAGCTCTGTTTCTGTCGCCTTGTTTTTTTCCTCTTAATGTGAAAGGCGTCTTCTATCTTCTGGTTGAATTTTTGTTCACTCGTACCCTTCTTACAACATAATTTGGCAATGATTTAATGTGCGATCCTACTCCAAACAGGTGTCTGTTTTCTGGCTTCCCCTGTAAACTCTAATTCCAGAGAGCAGATGGTAATATTTAGCTGCCTTCTGCACCTGCATGGATGAGAGCAAATCTGAAGAACCTCTTCTGTATGTTGAGTAGCTCAGAGCAATATTTAGATGTCCTTGTGGTTAACACATAAGTAGCCAACTGTATCCAGCTTTCTCTGGCACTGACACTGTGTCATTTGCAGAATTGAATTTAAGTTAGCAAATGGTTTAGGAAACAAAAATGAGGCAAGATGATTCATTATGTCATCGGCTAAATAGATACCTGCACCACGGGAGCAAGCATGAATGGACAATTGCTGTTCTGCTCTTTAAGGAATTATTGCAATAATCACATGAATAAACTAATTAGTTGTATTTCAGATACATATCCAGATGTTAGCAACAAGCTAAGGTTTTGAACTTCTTAATTAAATATATAAATGGAGTGATTCCAAGTTCAACTGGCTGGTAGACTAATCTAACCTATAACATTGACCCTGGGAGAAGGAAGATGTGGTAGAAATTGTCATGAAAGATGAATTTTTCAAAGGTGATGAACAGCTCACTGCAGCTAATGAGCTAAGGAGTGAAGGAGTGAGAAAGAAGATTTCAAAAAGTTAGAGGCGAGGGCTAAATCTGTGTAGCATAAAGGTGTAATAAACTCACTTAAAAATTTTTAAAAAGGAAGAAAAAAAAGGGAATCAGCAAGAAGTAAAACAAGACTGAAGTAACCAGCAGAAAATTCAGTCCAGGAAAATCTGTGAATTCACAAGAAGGTACCTTTGTCCCAGATGTGTTGTGAGGTAAAAAAAAAAAAAAAAAATTGAGGGAGAGCTTATGGCTCCAGTTCTTGCCCAGATCGATAGTGACTCTGGACATCAGGTCTGGCATTCACCTCCATGATAGGAGAGGCAACCTTGCAGGTTTGTGTGAATCTAGCAAAAAACTCTTAACTTCACAGGCAGTTTTTACTCTGTTTGGGCTTTTTCTTTATCCTTTCCTTGCAGTCCACTCCAGGTCACAGGCCAGTTCTTGTGTGTTCAACATAAGGTCTATGGTCCCATTCAGGAGGTTAAAATCTTGTTGCCATTTGTGTTCCCAGCCTTTTCTTGTTTTTTTTTTGGACCATTGTACAACTTGCTAGGGTCCATCAGCACCTCTGAGTACCTCTCCAGATGCTCAGGGTCAATAATTGGAGGCTTCATTTTTATTTTTTCTAGAGGAATAACAAGAACATAGGAATATCAGCTCTCTGCACAACATGAAAGATGGCCTTTTTTGTTTGGCATAGTTTTTTTTGGTTTGTTTTTGTTTTTGCTTTTGCTTTTTTTTTTTTTTTTTAAAAAAAAGAAGAATCTAGCAGAAAACTCAGTGAATAAGCAAAATATAAATGCTGGTTCAGGTTTTAAAACACTACCAAAGACTAGCTGCTGTAGCCCGGTAGAAGTATACAAAACTCCATTAGTGCAAGACTCTTTCTATATCAAAGATTAATTCCGTAAAAGCAAGCATTTTCCCCTGACTGTTACACTTCAAAATTCACTGTGGAAATAATCACTCCTTAGATATTTGAGACTCACATTATTCAGTAAGAGAAGATAAATCTTTTTAAGAGTCCTGTTAGCAGAGAGGAATTATATCTCCTTAGAGGTATTACTGATTTCAGTGTTAAAAACACCACTCTGCAAATCTATTTCTCTAATCAGTTTCTGAATCCGTGATCAAAATTTTTAGTCAGGACTTTTTTTCATAGCTCATCTTTTTCTCGTTCCAGTGAGAGAAGACTCTAATAACCTTTCTTCAAATCCCTTTTAATAATCACCTCACACAGAGAAAAAAAATAAGTGTCTTATAAAGACTAATAGGTTTTAACAGTTTTTCTTCTATTAAATTGGATAACATTTAATGCCTGCTTATCTTGATACACTGCTACACCACAGAAAATTTTAAAAGTCATTTCTCTCACATCCGTTGTTTGAAAACAAGTAATGTCACTCAAACTCCCAAAATTTTCTTATACTCTTCTAAAATATATATGGGACCCCTCTTTTGTTATATGTAAAAAAAATTGTTACCTTTAACCCACCTTGCATTTCATGGCACGTCTGCATTTTAAGGTACCTATTTTATTTAAAACTTTTTTTTCCTTTTTTTTTTCTTTTTTTTTTATGCCAATAAGCATGTCTTGAGAACAGATACTTCGATCTTTGTGGAAACTGTGAATAAGATTGCTGGAAAGCACTACTAATATCATAGACTATGAAAATCCATACAGTCTAGAAAAAGACTTGACAAATGTGTTTGTTAAGCTACAGATTCTTGAGAAAGGACTAAGAGGTAAGAATACCTATGCCTTTGAACTATTAACAGAATACCTGAAGTATTGTTTCCTCTTAAGCAATAAACTGCACCTTAGGATTTTTGGTTTAATGGGAAACACATAGCTGTAAGATCCCACATTTGGACATAGATTTAATTAAAGGGCTATTTCATCCAGTTGTTACACTTGGAAATTAGCAGCAGAAACTTTTGGAAAGACTATAGGAGCAAGGGAAATAGCCTCTCTTATGCATTTTCAATACTTTCAATCAACAATAATCTGAAAATTTCCCTTTGTACTTAAGAGCCTATCCCATTAATTTATCTAAATCTTCTAAACTTTGAACAAGTTGATATCCAGGCAATGGTGAATTCCACAGTTTTGATATGGATTGTAGGCAAATACTGAAAAACATTACCTTGAACAATGTAGATAGGATAATATGTGGAGGATAATATCTGAGATAATAATACTTGAAGGCAATAGTAATAATAATAGTAACCTGAGATAATAATAATTCTTAAAGGATAATATTAGATAGCTCCTCTTACTCCTATTTGATGTTGACACGTTTTCTCTCTGTCTAGCCACCAGATATTATGGCAAATGGTAATTTTTGGCTTTGCAGCATTTGTTTCATTATTCAGGCAATAAAAGGGTGTGTGTAATTAATTGCCCCTCCTTTGCAGGTCTCTGCATGTGGAGGAGAGCAAACAGATGGTCAATGAACAATAGAAAAGGTGTTGGGTAAAAGAGGATGTGGTTATAATTTACTTATATAATGGAGCTTGGAATAGTCATCTTACTTTTGGACAAACCGGTATCAAATCCATATAATTCAGCTCACATCAGCAGAATTGTTCTAGACCAACACTGGTAGGACCAGAAGCAAAATCAAGGCCATAATGTTTACTCTTCTGGCTGAAATTATTAATTATTCAGAGACAAGTCTATCATAGCAAAGTGTTTCCTTCAATTAATTCCAATTAACATTTTGTTTATTGCACAGGGTAGGCCTTTTCCTTTTCATACTTCAAAGTGAACCCTGGGGGCTCTAAATATGCCTCCTGGTGATTTCATTAAAAGATAAATATGCATTTTTTAAAAGAAAAAAAAAAGAAAAAGCACAGAAAGAAGGAAAACCCAAAACTAAAAAAGCAGTAACTATGAGGAAAAGGAATCAACTATTAAAGAAATGAGGAAAACAGAAAGGACTAAGAAAAAAATATGAATTAAGACACAGAAGAATTGAAAGGAAACAGTTTCTGAATGCAGAGAGGCATAAAAGAAGAAAAAACGCATAGTGAATACATTTTTTTGAATATTAAGTTTACATAACATGGGTCTGATGATCCAGGCCTGTGGTTGACACTGATGAAATAGCAGGAATGGAACAGTTGTTTCCAAAATACACTTCAGGATTTAGAGAAGTTTTACCATACAGTGAGCAGTTTTGCATTTGGAGATAGTAGACTAACCAAAATAAGGTTTGTTACCAGTAATAGAGCCCCCATTGAAAATCATGCGAATGCCCATGCCAGACCCAAGAGAGAGCAGAAGTGTGAGTAAATACTTAGACCTGATAATAACTATTCTGTTGTTTAGTCTCCCTACCACATCTTCATAGCCATTGCCGGTGTAGAGGGCAAAAGACATAGAAGATACCATGGAGAAAGGTTAGCTGAGAGAAAATTAAGGCATATATTGTGATATCAAGATCTATTCCTCAGATTCTGTTATTAACAGATTTACGCACATATACTACATAGTATAGGTCAAACTATGGTCTTGGCAGAGCCCTATAAGCAGCTCACTGACCTCCACCTGCCTTTGAACTGGCAGGAGCCAACGTGGGTACCAGCCCAGCGAAGGGAGGCCACGGCTGCGCTACCCTCCTGGGCTCATCCGCACTGCAAACATCCCTGCTGCTCACAGTGTATTGGCACAACCCCCCTGCTCCTGCCTCTGTTGTCTGCAGAGCTCAATCTGCTCCAGCAGAAAACATTTTCCAGCTGCTGTAGCTCCCCCTCTGCTCCACAAATGCCAGCACCAGTGTGGGACCAGATCCTGCTGGGTGATGTGCCAGCCTGGCCCTGTATCAGGACTCCGCAGAGCCCAGCTGACTCTATTTCCTCTCTGGCATGTAGGTGTAATTACTTGTAATTTCAGCTAATCTAAGGAAAATTGCATTTTTCCTCATGATACAGGTAAAAATTAAGTATTCTCCCAGCTCACATTATTTAATTGCCTTTGTAGTTTTAAGATATTGGGAAAAAAAAACTTTTATTAACTTACTTAAAATAATTTCTTAATTCTTACTATTTTGTCCTGATCCTTGCCTGTTCACACACAAAAAAATCTATTACATTTCACATCTTCCTCATTATATAACTTCCTCTCATTTTTCTTCCCCATCACCAACTCCTAAAAATCCTCTTAGTTCTTCCAAATTTCACGAAATCACAGAACTGCAGAATGGCTGAGGTTGGAAGGGCCTTCTAGAGATCGTCTAGTCCAACCCCCCTGCTCCAGCAGGGACACCCAGAGCACGTGGCACAGGGTCACATCCAGGCGGGTTTTGAAGACTTCATACCAATGATAGTTAAAACTTCTGTAGATTTTCACAGTGTAAATCTAAAAGAGGCTATGACAGAAACATATTTTGTCTTCCCACATAGTATTTCATATTGCTTGAGCAAAAACAATACCTTGCAGATTAAAAAAATCCAGAAGTAACAGTAATGGATACACTGACAGCATTAAATTGCAATGGTGAACATGGCATTAGAGCTGCAGTTGGATTAGTCTGCTTTGCAGTTGGATTAGTCTGTTTTATGTATTCATTGATTTTTATGGATAGTGGTTTTCCATCCACCCTTACATCTGCTGGTGACATTAATTAGATCTAGTGCATAACGTTATGCTCTGCTGTGCATGTTTTGGTTTTGAGATTAGAAGCCTTAAATATAATTATTCAGGCCCACGAGTGAGGCCGTTTGACTGGAATGGATTGATACAGGACTCCCATTGTCACCTGTATGAGGAAAGCAATATCTTCAAAGGGTTAAGGCTTTCTATGTATTATTTATAAGGATAATGACGAGCAACATGGCACAGTTCACTTTCATTATGGCAAAAACCACAACAAAATTATCCAAGAGAAAGCACCGTGTATCTGCCTAATCACTACCATCAGCAGGAGTGTATTAAAATGTGCTAATGAGTGCATTAAAATACGTGTGCTATTAATAAATAACAACTTCAGCAGGTTCTATCTCAATAGTGGAAAAGTAGGCAAGTCTTCTTTACATCTTCATCATTGTTTTGCCTTGGCCAGCTTGGGTTCGCTCAGGAGGGCAATCTAAGGGGTGGTTACACCATTGGATAGGAGAGAGGTTATGAGAATAGACACCCTAAGGAGACACAGCTGAAGACGAAGGTCTAAACTCGTTATTTTTTCAAGTCCAAAATCCCACTAACACAAAGGGAAGCTTTCAACGAGGCTAACAGGCATCCATGAGATCGGAAGTTCCCTTTGGACAAATATAAATTCAAGGAAAATAAAATAAACCATTCTTCTCTTAATGTAAAGCAAAAGAACAATCAAAAGAACAAAAGACTAGGAAAAGCGAGCTACCTACATGTGAGTAAAATGAAGAAATCCCACAGCTTTGGAAAGTTGAGGTATTTCTGGTCCTATTAATTATCCATTGACGATAATATCTGTAAGTGGGTTTGGACCAGGTCATTAAGGAAGCTGATTTTTTGATCATTTTCCACAGTAAGAAATGTCTTTCATATGAATGTAATAGTATGCATTAACAACGAAAGACTGCCTCGCTACACATTCCCCTCTTTAAAACATGCTAGTCCACTGAGAAATCCATCAACATTAATAAGGAGATACTAAACTATATAGCCTGAAGAACTGTAATAAGTGTGTGCGTGTACACCCACACATACACTCACATAAGAACATACATCCTTCAAACCACCCCTCAGGAAACGGAGATCAACTAGAACATTAAAAATAAATACAGATCTTGCCAAGAGCTCTGGACCTATTCCATTCTCCAGTTCTTGGAAGAGAGGATTAGGAAAAAGCATTATAATTGGGGTGGAGAGAAACTGGTGGATTGAAAAAAAGATTCTGAGCTGATGAAGCAGCTCAATAGTTCTGGTTCTTGGCTTACTAGTTATGATTTGGTTCCTCTCATGAAGCTCAGAAAGGCAACAGTAAGTCTTAAAGTCTGGGGCCATTGCCAAGGATGGTGGAGTACTTTCCTTAAATACAAAATAAAAGAGTGTGGCTGCATCTGCTGCTCGTGACTGGAGTCTTAGTACCACTCCTTACTGTTGTGACTGTAGCAGCTAAGCATATATACTGGTGCTGCACAAGTCAAAGGCAAGGATCCATTCTGAAAAGGGCTGCTTTGGACATATGGGACTACCTCAACTACAAATCTCAGGTTTATCTGAGATAAATATCAGGAAAAATATCCCCTGGAGCAGCCTAAAAATGATTTTTTTTTAACAAAACAAAGACTTTTGGCAAAAAAGATTCCATTTTTCACTGAAAATGTCAATTTTTCATCCAGTAAACCAAGCCTCAGACCCTGAAATATTCCAATAGAAATGCCAGTGTGCCTCAGGAGAATAGCAGTTCCATGGCTTTGAGCTCTCATTTCCCCGTGAGTGCAAATCTCCAGCTGGAATGCACTTCTCATTGGACACATCCTTTGAGACTGTCTTGAAACACATGCTCTTTTTTTTTTTTTCCTTTGACACAAAATGATGTTGCATCAAAGAAAATTTAGCTTTGCTGAAAGTTTGACCTGTAGGAGGTAAGGTAGGGATTTATATACCTGAAGCAGAACTCCCATAAGCCACATCAAGGTATTTTAGCTTTCCACCAGAAGGCTAGATGAGCAACTACACAGCTCTTTGGAACTGCTCAAAGGCTTTTGTTGACTGTTAATGTAAAGATCAGAACCAGTTTGCCTAGAATCTATTCAAAGGAGAAGATAAACATCAAATCCAGAGAGCTGGAAAAAAAATCTAGACTGAGTAAGTGGAAGCCACAAAGCCTGAAGCATCTTTTGATATCTTTCACCTCTACAATAGCTTCCTGTCTTCAAAATTCATAGATACTGCAGCCTCATGGAACTATTTATTTGCAACTATTTACATATCTATTCTGCCAAGGGTAATGATAAGGCCCGGAAGGAAACCGAAAATCATTCCAGCTGCATTTCGTTGTTAGTCTGTTGCAGGCATGAAGATGTAGATTTGTATTTTTCTCTATTGGTTTTGTAGAACTTTATCAGAAAAAAAAAAAAGTGTTTTTAAGACCCGGAAGAAGAGAGTTTCACCTAAATACAATGGTTTCCTTTCTTTTGTCTTCCCCTCCTGCCTCTAAAATCTATGGAAAACAGAGATAAGAAAAAGCAAACTAAGTCTACTTATTATGTCAATTATTTGTCACCTGTGGTGTGAATTTGATAGTAAAAATGAATGCTGCTAAAAATTACAACACATTCAGGGACACTGTTAAGTTTGGTTCTTGTCTATGGTGACAATGCAAAGTATTCTAACTGTTTGACTTCTCTCAAAATGATTTATTCTATATAACCAAATCTGAAAGAAAATGTGTGGTTGTACATGCATAATAGGTATTTGTGCATTCAACTTTCGAACATATATATATGTATCCTAAAATGCAAATGTGTATCAGCCAAGCAGGGCTAACAGTGATTAATCATATTCTATTTTCCATCTATCTTCCAAGTTAATATAGTGCAGACATTGCTATTATCTGAAATGGAGCAGACATCCACACTGCTGCCTGCTGTGGTTATTGATGGGCCATGGTTTGGTACATTTTTCAGCTGTTTATAAGGCCTAGTGCCACCTGAATTTTAATACCAGTCAGACTTCACAAATGTGCATAACGTTACACAGACCAGGAATACCAGGTTGCCAGCTCCGTCATGACCTCTGGGACTGACCAGCAGTTCAAGCAAGTTTCTCAGTGGCTCCCAGCCCTGCAGGCAGCTGGGACTGCAGCTACCTCCACACAGAGGTGCGGTGTGGAAAAACAGGCTGGGAAAGCTTGCGAAGGCTTGCAAGCATGTTTGTGCTTGGCTTCAGCAGATACTTCGTAGGCCTCCAATCACACTCCCCTGGATCTTGAGCAACATACTTTGTTCTGACCACATAAACTGCCACAAGCATCTCCCGCCCTGTGAATTCCCCAGTAAATTCCCTGCAGATTTTGGAACTAACTTCTCTATTTCCTGCCTCTGCAAGCAATGTCAGAGGCCATGTAAACAGCTGGCTGATCCCCAGCCGTTGGCTGAGGACCATTCCCTTGCACAGTACGTGGGCAGCCTGGGTCCCTAAATACCAGAATCCTATTTTTATTCCTCAACTGCATTATAAAACGGTAGATTTCCTAATAGGGCAAACTTGATGTGATTCAGGTTACCTGTCGTAATTCTGCAACTCTTGGCTTCTCCTCTGAACCTTACCCCTGCAGGGAAGTCCCATGGGAAAGTGTTACGACACCCTTCCCATGGTTTGGGATTTTTTCCAAGGCCACTCTAAGACAGAGGTCTAGCCTGATGCAACTGTTCTTCATTCCTCACTGTCCTCTGTGCTGGGGAGTGCCTGGCCTCCCTGAGCTCTCTAGAGAGAAAAAGGCCCCTGGGCTACAAATTGATGCCTTTTTCTGTAGGCAGTTCCTCTGCCTGATTTCTTGGAAGTCCCATGATCCCTTTGCAAAATGCTGATATCTCATCTACACATTCACTCTCCTGCTCAGAAAAGCCGCTCTCCAAATTCCCAGGTTTCCAGACCAAATCCCTTCCTTTGCAACCATACAGTTGTCCAAGCTTCCTCTGTCCAAAAATGGACGGACTGAGGTTTAATGGTCCTATGCAGCATGCATTCCCAAAAATCAAATGGCAAATGGCAGCAATTTAATAATATCAACCTGAACTCATAAGGAACTTTCCAAATCATCACTCTCCTTTTTTTTTCCAAAGATATTAAGAGTTACACCCCGCTATAAATCTTAGTTGTAATATTTCAAAGCATTTTAACTTTCCTACTTTATAGAAACAAATTGATTATGACACATTTCCCAGTAATATAAACTAACTCGAGCCAACAAAATCAAGTATGTCTTCAGCAAAAAAAAAGAGTAATTTTCCTTTACTCTTCATTAACTACCTGAATCCTAACCAACCCTCAAAAAAAACAGTGGTTTGTGTAAAACGGGGTAGTGATTGTGATTTGAACTCTCTTGCTGCACAGCTGGAGAACATCTTCTTCCCTTTTCCTAAGCTCAACCCCCCAAAACAGAAAATATCCTAAGTGTCATCTCTGTTCTCCAACTGTTTCATCAATCCTTCACATTTGTGATAGAGCTAACCAACTTTAGCAGGGTTCAGACAAATCATTAACTAATTCCATTATTTACAATGAAATTATAAACTACACTTTACTGACATGACAGGATGAGGTTGCTACAAGACGACTTAGCATTTATTTAGTCTTCTGGCATCAATAATATCATGATATGATGGGACCAGTATGAATAAATCTATGTGACCCCATTTCCTGGCACAAGAGTAAAAAAGCATCTAGAAGTGGAAAAAAGTGTGACCTGAATCGTATTCCCTTCCAAGAAATGGAGCCGGTCAGCAAATTTTTGTCAAAGTATCTCTGAACAGAAAAGGTCCTTCCAAAAATAATTGGTGAGGGAAAGGTAATCCTATTTTTCCTACAATATTTTGATCTACCACTGTATCTAAGAAAACGTTTAGTTTCTAGTATTTCATTCTGGTTTAGATCAATTCAAAATAAGCCTGAATCTACTTGGGTTACAATATATGACAGGGCCAGTAGCTTACATCCTTTGTACCCTTTTTTTCCTCTCAAAAACACAATGTTCAATGGAGAATACAGTTTAAGTTGCCAGTTCCACAGGGAAAAAAGTGGGCACGAACATCCTGGACTATAATTCCTATACCACAGCTCAGGGACAAATATTTTAAAATGGACCAGTTTTAAAGCAAGTGTTGGAATTATTTAAATGATCTGATCACTGACCTTTTTTTTTTTTTAACATTGGTCACTCTGTTAACATATTTTAAAAATATTTTGAATTTTTCATAGTTCAAAGCTAGTAGCTATGTCAAGACCCGAGCTTTTCTGATCATATCTGAAACTCCTTATTTCAGTTCTAACTCAGCTTTCTCATTCCTGGGTCTAAAATTTCTTTGTCTCCCTGGCAATAGCTAGCATGAGGAGTTTGATTTTATTGGACAGTGTTTTTCCAAACACATTTCAATAATGTCATTTAGTATTCTGATAGGCAAGTAAAGCTCTAGAAACAAAATTATACAGTGAGATAAAGTGACACAACCAGCATCACTTCCAGCAATCTTGTGCTTGATCAGGTGTTTTCTCACAGCCAAATCACATGCTCAAAACATGCTGATTCGAGGTAGCGAGAAGGTATTCTTGTAGGAGCCTGTTTTACCTTTAACCAGAATATCACAGGACTGGTCACTCTTGCAGAGGCGTTGCTCCAGATCAGCAACAGGAGAAATGTTTAATTCCTGTAACGGTGACCTAAGAATTTGCAAGAATTATTCACAGGATTTATGCAACTTGAGATCAAAACCTGAACTTCCAGTTTTAGCCTTCATTTTCCCTTCAACCTTAAAGCCAAATGCCAGTCCTGTTCTAATGTGGAACTTAATTGCAGCTTTATTCCAAACCTTTCAGTTTCTTTTCCACCACTAAAATACCAACCGCAGTTTCTTAAACTTGCAGCAAAACTGCTAGTTAAAATGCATGTTAGCTGTTTGTCACTCAATCCTTCGGGGTAAGAGGATCCTACAGCGTTCACCCTGGGGGTTACAAACACAGTCTTCTTTTGTCTGCCTTCAACGCAGTGCCACTGCAAGGATTCATATGTGCCTACTAGCAGTTTCTTCTTTCCCCCAGTTCACTACATATAAGAAATATATAGTTGGCTTATTGGGAGTGGAATGCCTGTATTTCAGTGGGTAGAGAAATAAGCCTTACTTCAGCCTGAAGCATTTATTTGAGTCACAGTAACATGCCTGCAAGTCAGGCTTTTGGAGCCCTGTGGTTATGACAGTAGTAGTAGATGCACATTTTAGTCCTGACTTTCCATACACCAACTTTTACTGTGCTGCTCTGTGTGTAGATGCTCGCCTAGAGAAACAGAAGGCATCTCCCCACCTGGGTTTTGCTGGTGAACCCGACCAGTCTGACCATGAGAATTGCCCGTTGTCACGGTCTGCCGGATAAAATCCCATACCATCTCCTGATCCCTTGCCTTCGGGCCTGGGAGCAGCAGGAGGCTGAGTCGCAGCAGAGGTGGTGGCCAGGATGCCCTGTGGCCAGCTGTGGCATGCTGCCGGTGCCAGAGCCCTGCTCAGCACCAGCTGTCCAAACAGGCAAAAAGAACACAATGCTTCTGAAATCCAGCCAAGAGGCTCACCTCACTGCCCAAGCCAATGCACGTCCCTCTCTTCTTGCTTTTGCCATTTGTTGCTAGCCATAGAAGAAAATATGTTTGCCTCCAGACCATTTTCCAGCCTTGATGGTCTCTGAGAAGATCAGCAAGCACTCCTAGCAGGGTGGTGACATTAGCACAGGGTGGCTATGAGGCCAGCCTGCTCTGCACTTTCTTCAGCATTGAGCACTGCTCTGGTGAGGGCTGAGGAAGGACAAGTTTACACTTTCCTTCTCAACACATCCATGTAGTAGAGATAAAGGCTTTTCTGTTAGCTCTCACTTCACTTTCTCGACAGTCAGCAGCTGTGGCAATGAGTTGATTTAGAGGTGAAAGAGGTGCCTAAGAGATTTTGAAAACCTCTTTAAGTGAACAGTCTTAGATATGTGGCCCAAGGTCACCAGGCCCCCAAGCCAGCAGACTTTCTCTGGTCGATTCTGAACCTCATCTATCAAACGCTCCTTCCAGCATGGCACACGAAGAGGAAAATGCTCTGTCCTGCAGCAGCAGCCATCTCTTCCTTTCATTTTGTGTTAGAAAACATTTTCTTTCAGCTGGAGAAAATGGTTAGAAATGAGTGTGGTATTAGAAACGAGTAATAAATTGTGTGCATTGTCAAAAAGTGTCAAAAAGTGAAGCTCGCAGTTTCCTTGGAAACTAAACAATTTTGTGGGTTTATGGTATTGTACTGAGCAGAGATTGCAGGAGTTCTGTGTGTACACATATGGATGCAGGCACAGAGGCCAGGCTCACATGGCTGAAGGCTTCAGTATATACCACATGTTGGATAAAGCAGAGCTTGAAGGATTTCTCTAACTGGGCAGTTCAGACAGCGTGATGGGGGGAAATCTTTTCTCATCAACCTACGCTAGGAGCAGCTAAAGGAAGGGAATGTGATTTAAAGTCTCAATCACTTAGGCAACTTTTCCCTTTTGTTTTATTTTATTGCAGAACTCTGTTTGTTCAGAGTCTAGTTTTGGTAATTTTGTGAGCCTACTTCAAGGGGCCAGAACAGCAGAGAAATAAATCCTGGAGAAAAAGAAAAACTGAGAATTGGTGGTTATAGCATGACCATGTATTAGGCTATGTACTGCACGTAAGACAAAAGGTTATGCTCATTAAAGTAATATTAAGGAAACTGGAAAACATAAAACCATCCAAGTCAGCAGCAGAACTCCTAAGGCTCACAGAAATAACATTCTGCCACCTTTCAACTACTTAAGGCCTTTAGACTTGCAGCATTTTGTTTATAAATTTCCTTCACTTCCAGTTATCAGAGAAGACAGATCTAGCCTATGGATTAAACATTTGCTCTGAACTATTTCTACCTTTAATGCCTTAACACTGTAAAAGCTGCCATCAACACTTGTCACCAAATATTCACTACACTCAGAGCTAGAAACACATTCAGCTTTAACAAGGGCCAGCAGCAGTTTGGGAACATTTCTCTTGGCACAAGAGTACTTTTCCCCAGCAGATGTGCAACCCATGATGCCAAATAGTTTTTCCAGGCACCATGTTAAAGTCTGAAAAATAGATACTTTTTTTTCCCATTTGTTTTGGTGCATCATTTCACTGCTCAGTGTTGCAGCCCTGTCTGGAGGAAGACTGTGTGTTGGAGATTTTAGTAAAATTATGATTTAAGACCTGAGGAGCATAGAGTTAGAAGGTGTGACAATGGAATCATATATGCCATAAAGAGAAAAAAAGGCCCAAACAAAATTAATCATCTCATTTATGTCCTCCTTTTCACTAAGATCTGATGTCCTGGTTCATAACACCTGAGTTCTGTCCAAGTTTGTCACTGCTTATCAGTTTGTCACTGAAGAGATGCCTATTTGCTCCAGTCACAGAGGCCAGGTGCAAAGATCTTGGAGGCTAATTAATAAGAATTCCCTCTGACCCAATCCAAGCATAACCAACACTTTTTTAGATCTCGTGGAGGAGAGGGAGGCCTCCAGCTTTCAGCTGCAAAACTGCAGAACAGATGTTTCAGCTGTAGTGGGAACACAGGTGTGAGGACTTAAAACAAAAATAAATAATAAAGTTTAAAGGGAACATTTGCCCAAGTAAATAGGGGGCTGGTAGACAACAGATTGCTGTCATTCTGGAAAACTCCTGCATGTGACAAGTGCTGTATATCAAGGCTTTAAGATCAGTTACTACATTTTCGCAACCAATTTTTACAGCCATTTTGAGAGAGGAAGATATTTTTGCTATTTTATGTACAGGGAAGCTAACTGTGAAAGGCTACGTGATTTAATGAAGTCCAGGGGCAGAGGCAGTGCTCTGGCATTAACATGCAGCTCTGCGTGTTCAGCTGATGCCTCATGCAATTGCAATTCCCCTCTTTGCGGCCAGATGTCACTTGAACGGCCCGTCGAGAGCCAAGACCTGGTGACAGCTCTAATGCTTTAAGAGCTGCCTGAGTGGGGCTGTCCTCTTCCCTGCTACACGCCTTTTAAGAATATTATAAAGCCTGTGATGCTTTATAGCTTAAAAAAAAAAAAAAAAAAAAAAAAAAAAAAAAAAAACAGCCAAACCACAGCTGTGCGGAACTGCAACTTTTTTTTTTTTTTTAATGAAAATATCGATGGCTTTCAGCTGGGTTTCTTTTCTAAGGCTGTCCTCTCAAGAGAGCTAACTAGCAACTTGCTTGAAAATTCAAGTGAAGAGTCTTCCGTAGGTTCCTCTAATTAGAGGGAAGGGGATCGTCGTCGTTCCGGCCCCGGAGGCAGGCGGTAGCCGGCTGTCAGCAGCAGAGGCACATGCTTCCCGTTGCCTTCCTTGAGCATCTGACAACCAACCAAACTGGAAAAGAATGTCAAAAATCAGAAATTCATGCAAAGAGCATTTTAGTCAGAAAAAACAAGCCAGCAAGCATCTAAAAAAAATTTTTTTTCTTTTTCTTTTTCTTTCCCCTACAAAAGAATTCAGGAGACTTTCAGGAGGCTTACTGGGATGAATAACAAGATTTTTGTCTCATTTGAATGCAGTATCGAATTTCATGTTATAAAGCTTCACATTTTTCCTTCTGGTGGTTGACTCCATATCAGTGTTAAATTAGTTAACACACCCTGACAGCAATCCTGGCATTACAGGTGACACAGAAATGTCAATTTTAATTTAGCAATGCATATACAATAAAAATTCAAAGCTCATTTATGGAGGAAATTTTAGAAGTCTTTCCTGAGGAAAAAATAAGGATTTTTTTCTTTGAAGTGATAAGGTCCATGTGTGTAATATTGGCCTGAAAATCAATATTTATTTCATATATTTGTGTGTATATATATATAATGTGCATATAAATATTACACATATGTGTACAGACACACATACAAGTTTACTTCCAGCGTTCAGGGCAACACATTACAGACATTTACATTTTCAAGGCTCATATAATCCAGTTTGTGCTGTTTTTGTCAGGACTCATGATTTTTTTCAGAATCTGTTAGCGCCAGCTGAACAGTACCGCTGATCTGGTTCACAAGGACAAATGCAGGAGGGGAAAACAATAGATTCTGAGTTATCTTCTAAGTTTAAAGGTGACTTTGTGTATTTGTTTATTTTATAAATACTCTGAAAGTTACCATAAAAGAAGAAAACAGAAGGCCACCTGATAATGAAGGCTAATGTCTTAGATATTCCTCTGTTGTTACACCTGTCTGAGAATGATGGTCAAAATCACGTTAAGGATTGAGTGGGTTACCAATATCTATGTAGACTTTTTGTAAAGAGCTACAGCTCTGGAGTCTCTTTAGTAGATTATTGGCCACCACCAAGTTTCACTGCACAGCTTTATAGGAGAACTGCCTCAACACTTGATCTCAGGCATCTAGCCCTGGGTGTTACTGCAGGTGCTAGGTGCTGCTGTAAGATGAATAACAAAGATCCCATTGATTTCATTGACCCCATTCTTTCATTCACAGAACATTTTTTTCCCCATCTGTTTAAATGTATTATTCATATGCATAAAACATTTTGTCAACCAACACAATAACAATAAGGACAACAAAGAATAATGCCTACAGTGTGAGATAATGCGTCTCTGAGACTTGCTTACTACCACATGCTAACCTGAATGCTGCCAGGACCATCTGGTTCAACGGTGCCGTTTCTTTTCTCGTAATTTGATTTACTTTTATCAGCTTCTCTGGAACAGCTGATGAGTTTTCTTCCTCTTTGTGCTGTTCCTTCTTACTCCCTGTCTCATCCTCTTCTAGGTGACAGCCCTCTCATGAGAGGTGAAAGTAGGTCCATTCAGCAAGGGTTGTCATCCCAGCTCTTCACTTCCTCGTGGGTTGCACACAGCACGATGCTGAGCAGATGCTGTTGGCTGCACACCATCAGTGCTGAATGGAAAGCCCCAAGCCATACATATCTTTCTTCTTTTACTGAACAAGCAGATACCATCTCTAGACATTTTGTTAACTTGTTGTGCCTGAATATCATAATCTCTGTGAAGGTTTGTGCCAGTGCTGCAGATGTTTCCTCTCCCTCTCCTTTCAGCAGTAAGGACAAGGGATACTCACTGGAGTATCTTTCTGTTCAGCCAAGAATTTACAAGGGGTCTTTTCCTTTTTTTCCCAAGAGTAACTTATCCCTAGGAAATAAAATACCACATGTGAAATCTGAAAATTAATTTTAAAAGGTCCCTAGAGCCGTGATGCACTGCAAATTTGGGACACTTTCATTGTTCTTCAGGAGCTTCTGTGTGATCCTCAATAAAGAGTGAAAGATTTGGGTTGCAAGTGAGATATATGTGTGCAGACTCAGAATGCTCAGATAGTAAATTCCCAAATATGAGACTGGGTCCATTCTGGAAGGTCTCATTGCACAGATATTGTAGGACTAGGAGAGTTTCACGACATGCCAGTAAGATTGAGTAATGAAATGCCAAAGTATGCCTTGCTCAAGGCATTTCTGCTTTAACATTTGGAGGCTAAAGCTGCCAGGATTTACTGAGGCTTTGTGTAAATGTATTGTCTTCCCTTTTTTAGCTTTTTGTTTGTTTGATTGATTGTTATTTTATTTTGTTTCTGGTGAGTACAAAGAGTTAGGTGGCCCGGGAAGGTGGAAAAAAACACATCACAAACCGTTTGGTGATTTAGGTGGAGGGAGCATCTTATAATAAAGATTACAGCTTAATGAGCCTGCAATCTAGCATGCACTCATACCAGTAAGTCCCTCTATTTAGGGCTTGAATCTCAACCAGTGCCTCAGAATTATGCAAACAAAGAGACTGTATTTGTAAATATGGTTTATAATCCCATTGTACAGAGTGATTACTGCACTGCACAGAGGACCAGATGCATTCACATGGGAGCATCCCAGACTGGACAACTCGCTTCCGCACAGTGGAAAACTGACAGGCTGAATTCTCATCTCACATTGGTTTCCACAGACTTTGCAAGTCCAAATTTGTATCGGTGACAGCAGAATCAAGCTCCAGACCTGATGCTTTCTTTCTAGTATCTTGAAGGGATTTGCATAAGGTGCTTGCACTGTGAGTAGGCCATGAGCTAACACTTCCCTGCTTTGAGCTGAGCAGATTAAAGATCTGCACAGGTCCCGTTTCGGTGCCTCTAGGAAAACGCTGCCAAAACCACCAAACTTACCTTGTTCTGTAACCTACCATAAAACAAGATGAGCACAAAGTGGTCATCGGAAGGGATATCCAGCTTCCATTCTTGGGTTCTCTTTATCTAAACAAGCAAATGGTCTTTGTCAAAAGCCAGAAGAGGATGTCTGCTTCCCAGCTAACACATTACAAAATCATGAGACTTCACTGGATAAATGGACCTGAAGCCTCAGCTCTTTCAAATACACTGCCATAATGCCTGGGAAGAAATTCTCATTAGCTGCTGGCAGAAGTTGATCTAACTACAGCAAAGGGGCAAATGTAATAAAGGCAAAACCTTTTTCCTCTCTGAAATCTTAGCCTAACACCAAACAAAAAGCTACTTGGAGGCAAAGCTACTGGGAAAATTTGCTTTACCTGGATACTAACAAAAACTCTCATTGTCTGCAACAAAACGAACATCAGAAAACTAGAGCAGTAAACATTTCTCTGAAGTTTACCCTACTTGCAATCCAAGAAAATCCGCCATTAAAACTGATGTACTACCCAAGGACTTCTGCCAGCATTGACATATTGGTAACAAAAGCAGCACTAAAGAGATCCAAGTAGATGTATGCCCTGGATTATATAAACTGAAGTGCCAAACATGTAACTGCAAAGGCACTGCATTTATTATGTATGTTTTATTTTATTACTGCTTTATGTTTTATAAAATATATAATTTATTTAAATACTTTGTCACACAAGGAGACAGAGTTGCAGTAGCACAGGACTGTCTGACACCTTTTTAAAAGACATTTTTGAATCCCTGCCTTAAAATGTATACAGTGCAATGCTTTAACAAACTTTAGAAAAACCTCAGAGACATTCCTCCCGAGTCCAGGCTCTCTAAGGTGACCAGCTAAAGATAATGAAAACAAGTTCCTCTCAGCAGAAGCTCAAATAAAAAGAAAGATTCAGCGAAGGAGTGACAGAGAACAAATGTTCTGACTGGCCTCTCTCCCCCAGCTAATTAGGCTACCTGAAATTTGGGGGCTGATCAGCCCTGCAATAAATAACCCTCCAGCTCCTCCTAGTGGATCCTGGTACCCTGCAGAACAGCCCCATGACGATTCTCTCACATTTTGAGTCACTTTTGCTGTTATCCTAGTCACCGGCAGGACTCAGACCCCAGCAATCACGATGTGCTGCAAATAAAAACATCCAGGACACAGTTCTGTTAATCTGCACCAAAAAAGTCTCTTTTCTGAAATTTCCACTGTGCCCACATTTTCCGCTTCCACCTTTAATAAAGGCCGCTGTCAGGGAGTGACTAACATATAAATCCGTATTGGTTATATATTGGCCCTTGTGCCTTTAAGCTATCACAGCTGCAAGATCATCAACACCATGCAAGGGACATTGAATTAGTTACTAGTATACTTAAAGGCACTCAGTACACAAAGGCTTATGCTTTTACAGGTATTTATACCCCTGGCTAATCAATCACTTGAATTTGATATCACTGATCACAGCTTGAACATAGTATTCTGTTGGAACGTAAGTCTATTAGATCAGGACCTTCAATGGCCAGATACCTTACATAAAAGTACATAAATAACATTATAATTTAAAGAAATTTAATGTCACCTTTTCAGGTTTTTTTTTTTTTTTACTAGAGAACTATGATCAGATTTTATGTGGAAAAGGAAAAAGTAATTGACCTTAAATGTCTATAAGAAACTGCACTTATGCCTTACAACATCTAAAGAAAACAGCATTGAAAACACAAGGCAAAATAACCTGAACCAGCCAAAGAGAGACTAAATGCTGGAAAAGACAAAATTCCTCTGTTGGCCTTACAAAGGAATAAACTGGACAAAAATCATAGCTCAATCTAGTGCATAGAAACGTGTTCAAAGAGAGTTGCACTCTTGCCATCTGCATAAAGTGACAAGAACTAGGTAGGGAAAGGAGACAGTGCAGAAGAGGAATGGTGTTAAAGAAGAGGGAGTGAGAACAAAAGTCATCAAATAATAGAACCTTGTGGGAAACAGACTGAATCACTGAGGCAAAGGCCGCCTCAGTGGTTATTGGTTATGGGTTGTAGGCAATTTAAATAAGAGCAGAAATCACCCAAGGCCACTTCTTGGCAGACTTAGACCAAGATGCCTGCAGCATGTTTCACACAGGACATGACTTTATGTCCCCAAAATAAGACAAATAATAGTGACTATGATTTCTTAGTTATTAGGCATAAAGGGAATTTACAGTTCTAAAGATCTTCCTCTCTCGTAGATGGCACCCAGCCCAGTTCTGCTGAAACTAAAGTACCTGGAAAAACTACAACTTATTTTAAAATAGAAAGCTCTTTTCTAAGCAGTATCATGATTTGTTTCATTATTTGTCTGTTTTCAAATTTTAGTATTTTTTCCTGTTGGCATCTTTGCAACAACATTACATATTGCACTATGTATTTAAGACTCAACAGCAAAGTATAATTTGTTTGGTATAATAGTGTGCATTTATTAATCAGTAATATTATTATAAAATGAATATTAATCAGTAATATTATTATAATCAATAATATTATTATATTATTTTGATGCAAGACAATGTTTGCTGAGCAAAGATAAACAAATGTTCACAAATCAGCCTCAACTTTTATCCTTTGTATTGAATTTGAGATAATTTGACAAAGGTAATTTTTCCTCTCTGCATCAAACATGGATAGGTAAATAGTGTTTCTGAATATGATTTTAACGATTACAATATTATCATTATTTTAACTGCTGCAATATAATCTCTGATGTTCCTCATCTAAAAGGTTAATCCAAGGAAATGTAAGCAGAAATAAAATGGAAATATAGTCCTGTGTCAGGTCTAGCTGAAGAAAGAAGTCTTCCTTCATCATGTGATGAGAAGGTCGATATCACATCTGAATTATACACTCCTTGTTTTCACGATAGACACAAGTAATTTTTTGCTGCAATTGTGCCATCTGCCTCCTACAATGTTCCCCATAATGGGAATGATTTTATTAGCTGAGGAAAAAGCAATTTGTTTATAACTCACTTGCACTAAGCCAGGTGTAGGTTGCTGCTTTCCACTTCCAGCCACAGAATGCAGCTCTGCTGAGTGCTGCTGTGTAATTCGTTGGTTAGCTCCTTCGCAGCCTGAAAACAGAAGATTACAGAGACTGAGCCTGTGGTAAGGATTTACTGAGAGCATAATGATGATGAAAAAAACATTATTTAATGGCTGTCTCATTCCTCAGCACACTTTCACCAAAGTATAGAGCTGGACAAAGAAATGTGTTAGCCCAGCTTGGGGATGAGGGCAGGGAGGAGGAAAGAAAGACAGAGGGCAGAGCTGAATAAAAAAAAAAAAAAAAGGAAGAAAACAGATTTTATTCTTTCCTTTTTATTTTTAAATAGAAAGAATAAATAAATAAAAAACTCCAGACATTTTTTTTTGTCAGTCTTTAAAGTCTTTATTTGTGAAGAAAAATCTTTTCTCATCTAGTCGCACACAGTTGTTTAAAGAAACAGCCTTCCATCCTACAACCCATGCTATGAAGCAAAATGCTTTGGGTAAAAGCTAAGGGGGAAAAATCCCTTGAGGAGGGACAACGTCCTGAGCTGACTTCATGTGTGGGTCTTCATGCTCACATGATCTGATTGCAGAAATAGGATTGACTTGGTCCTCCCTGAAGTCTGGAAGAGTTACCTGGCCAGGGACGGCAGACACCACGTCTCCTTACCAGAGCTGAGGAGACAGACAGAAAGTCTAATATTTGGGAACACATGGAAGGAAGGGGCTAAGACTTGCTGGAAGAGACCTCTGCTGTTTCTTCAGGAAGCCTCTGGATGTGCACTTGCTTCGTCTTTATTATTAACTTTATAAATATATTTATAATTTAATAAATTAAATAGTATTACATCTATTAACTTCATTAACTCATCTTTATTAACTGAGGTTAAACTTTTGTTGTTCAATTCCCACTCTTCTTGCTGCCTAAACAGTATATCAAGCCTCTTCTCTATTCACTTTGGTACAAATGGCTCTATTCTGCAGCAGTAAAAGATAGGGATGAGAATGTCGTTTTTAATTTCCTGCCTTCAGTGTTGTCCCATGGGCAGTGCACAACACCTCTGAATCTGCACAACTCCCTTTCTTCGCATATCACTTAAGAAAGTTCAAATCATAAACTTGCACCATAGCTATGCCCACAACTGCCTTTCATTGTGACATGCTGTTAACGAGGACAAATTAGCTCAGTTCCTGCAACTTACTAAGAACATGTGGTCCCATCAGGATATAGTCCAATATTAGGAATCACAATTAGCACTAGGCCTGCGCGCCTTTCGTTCCCTCCTTCTGTACCGCAGCATTCCAGTGAGCTGACATGTTCGGAGATGCCCCATTTCTGAAGCATGTGGGGGAGCAAACAATATTATATTAGGAATTATAAGAATGATTACTAAATATTCCAGGAAGATATTATTTTAGGAATGAGAATATAGTCCAATTAGCCCAACTGGGGAGTGAGGAGGCTATGCAGGTCTTTGAACACTGTGATCAATACATTAAAGACCAGAGAGTATTTATTCAGGTTGTTTTAATTAATTTAATTTAATTTGCATTTTGCTTGTCTCCAAAAATCATTCTTTCACTTGCAGGATTTTTTCCAGCATTGATAACTGATCCTCTGATCCTGCCCCAGCTCAGAGGGATCAGACAAACTCATCTCTCCAGAGCTCATTCAGCTCTCCATTCCTAAGCTACTCTAATGAAGAGGCTGATCTTCGAGCAGCAACCTCACAGAAAAATCGGAGCCCTTAGGCTTGCTTGTTTTCCTCATAGGACTTTCTGATGTTATAGCAGCCAAGCCTTGGTCTACACCACATGCCAGACTGAAAATCCATTACCACACAACCACTAAAGCAGCACGTTAGCAGGAGTAGCAGATGCACCCAGCGGCTTGGAAAAAGTAGATGTTATGCTTAATTATGTGATATAGTTAAAAAGGAAGCAACAGCAAAAATGTATGCAATTAACAAAGGGCAGGAAACTTTAATTAGATTTAAGCTGGAAACTTTAATTGGATTAGGCAGGTATACAACATTAAGTATCTGTTTTGCTCAGAAGAGACAATATGATGAATACAAATCATTGCTAGGTCTGAACTGAGAATCTGGATCTCTTTATATTACTTAAATTCAGGACTTAAATAATAAGCATTAGTGTCCAAGGTCTGATTCAAACATTTCCAGAGTATAGTACAAGTAAATTATTTAAACTGGCAAACATCTAAGGTGAGGGTTATCATTCTTTGACTGTGAAGAAACAGCTATAACTAAAAACGTCTGGCAGTTATGAAATGAAGAATGATGTTATTTTACCACAGCAGGCTTTGGATAATATTAAATATACATACACTACACTTTAAGAAGGGAGTCCCCAATCTGTGTCCTATGTTCTACTTCCAGCCCACAGAATCTTCCTATGTGGTTTGCAAAATGAGACTTTTGTGGCTATCATGAAAGGACTTTTATGACCACCACAAAACAGGAAGATTGCCAAAGCTGCAGTGGACACATCCTCTTCCACATGTGCCACTCGTGTAGAGGATGTGGCACTTGTCCCTCAGGACTTTTGTCTCACCATCACACTGGATGGCAGATGATTTATCCTGGCTGAAACACAGGCAGGTGTTTGACGTGAACCCTAGCTTATAAATGAAACCATCCTTTTAACTTGTCATTGTCCTCAGCTTTTTCTGATTTTCCTGCATGAGTATG
Source organism: Tinamus guttatus (assembly GCF_059628265.1). Lineage (NCBI taxonomy): Eukaryota > Metazoa > Chordata > Aves > Tinamiformes > Tinamidae > Tinamus > Tinamus guttatus. The sequence continues at coordinate 2,559,702 of NW_028288590.1, read as the reverse complement.
ATGTGCCCCGGGATGTTGAACAAAGGGGTTAACAGTGACTGAGTACTGGACCATAACAGTGTTTGCACTTGTCTTAGGGCCTTAATAAGGCTAGATATCATGAAAGAAAACCAGTCTGAGTACATCATTACTTAGACTGCAGTCCAGCCTCTCAAATGCAAAGTGCAAAGCTTTGATTGCATAAGCAAACTTAGCTTTGGCACTGCATCTTACTGTTTACCTTGCAAACCTACTACTCCTGCAATAGAGACTTTAAAGGCCTCTTATAAAACACACAAAAAATTGCAATCTAGGGACAGATATTGCAACAAAAAATAATGAAACCAAGCAAACAAGGGGAGATGTTGGTAAGAATTATATCTTTTAGCACATTACGCTTCTACTGCCTGTTTAAGGGGTTTACTCAGTTATCACTTATGTTGTGATTTTACCTGTGTAACTAATTGCATGATTTTGCTAATAATGGGCAACCAAATTCTCTTCCACAAGACAAATTAATCTCATGCATCTGTAAGATTTATGGATAGTAAGCTTTAGCTTAAAGCAGAACAGAATCTTGAATTGATGCAAAATTTCCAGGACAGTAGAAAATGCAATGTCTACAGTAGAATTTAAACTAGCTACCACTATATTTTTAAAACATACACAAAAGTGAGTATGGTATATTCTTTTAAAATAATTTACTACTAGAGATATTTAATAATAATCAATTGGATGGGAGCAGTGCAATGTACTGATGCTGAATTATTTTTAAACAGCACTTTACATCCAAGCAATGCTAATGGGCTTTATATATTACACACCTTTATATACTTGGCTGCTGTAATTCCATTCCAGTTTCAGTGGTTTCAGAGTTCTACAATTATTTACATCACTGAAGGATTCGGTGAGACTTTTTCTCATGCACATGAACATTTGGCCATAGACAAACTCTGTTCACTAGCACAAAACAGTGCTTCATGTGAATTCAGGTAGGAGAAGAGGACTTCTCTGATTAAAATCTGAAGGCAAATGAGACTGACCATAATTCAGAACACACCAGTGAGGGTATATCTGAAGTGACCTGTGACCAATTAGTAGCACTATTACTGATTCATATATAAGAACATACAAGACATTTATCTACCTCCTGGCTTCTCCCCATTAAAACTGTTAAAAAACAGACATTTTTGTGTACATACCTATGTTGTGTCACTCTGACCCCTACTCATTACCAAACACTTCATGGAGGCAGTGTGATTGCCTGTCACGATACTGATATTCTTCCCATATGTGGCAGAAATCTCATGAGAGTTCAGGTAAAAAAAAAAAATAAAAAAGTCATTAACATTTAAGCATTTAATCATCCTCGGAGTCCAGCACAGGGCTACGAGGATGATCAGGGGCCTGGAACATCTGCCCTGTGAGAAAAGACTGAGGGATCTGGGCCTGTTCAGCCTGGAGAAGAGAAGGCTGAGAGGGGATCTAATCAGTGTCTGTAAGTACCTCAAGGGAGGCAGTGAGGAGGATGGTGCTGGCCTCTTTTCAGTGGTGGCCACTGACAGAACTAGAGGAAATGGCCACAAACTAAAGCATCAAAAGTTCCACAGGAACTTAAGGAAAAATTTCTTAACAGTGAGGGTGACAGAGCACTGGAACAGGCTGCCCAGAGAGGTTGTGGAGTCTCCTTCTCTGGAGATCTTCAAAACCCGCTTGGACGCAGTCCTGCGCCACGTGCTCTAGGTGTCCCTGCGTATGCAGGGGGGTTGGACTAGATGACCTCTAGAGGTCCCTTCCAACCTTAAGCATTCTATGATTCTATGATTTTATCTAGTATGGGAAGCTATATTGAGTCATTTCTTCAGTCAAGTATTAATTATTAACAACTCTTCCAGCTATAGGTGGGCGTCTCTGAGCTCTGCAGCACTTCAGAATGCAACTTTCCCATGTTCACCAGTGTTTGGCTCTGTTGTTTTGGTTTGGCTTATGCCACCTCTCAATTTTATTATACTATGTTGTTGCACATAAAAATAGGAAACTCCGTCTGTTTTTTGAGAAACTGAACTGCCCATGCCGAGAGGGGACTGCCAATTCCAAAGTTCTGTCACTGCACTGCGAAGATCTGAGCAGGCTGCTTATTTTCTCTGAAGCATTTCCACTAAAACATAATAACAATAGAAGAAAAGAAGTTGGTCCGGGATCCTGGCAGGAGCACCATTCAGGTGAGTTCGTTTCCATGTCCATAATCATCTGAATTCACTAGGACCCATAAGGCCATATGGTCCACATTGACCTCAGTAAGTTTTGGGTCAGACTGAAGGGCCCTGCACAGCTTCTCTGAGGATACCAGTCCTCCACAGTGCTCAGTGCATTCCCATCACTGATCTACCTCAGTGTCTTGGAAAGCCCCATGTCAGCTCTGGGCTGTTTGCTGCCGGAAAGGCTTGGGACTCGAAGGTTGAAGGAGGGAAGCAGACTGCTGCAGGAAGACACAAGGTTATTTAAGGGATGGCATTGCAAAATCATAGAGATGTGCACTTCAAATAGCCTTTTCCCTGTTATTAGTCAGACTGTACGCAGGGATAGTGTACCTGCTTCAGTGATTCATTTGCAATGTCTGTTCATTAATTTGTCTAAATATTTTCCGTTTAACACACTCCCAGGGCCTCTGACTCCTCTTGCTTGAGTTCATCTACCAAATACATTCCTGCAGAAGCAGGCAAGACACTGCTGGGAGCTGGGAGGGTGCTGGGGAGAAGCAGCGTGGCCATGGGAGCTGGCACAGAGAGGCCAAGAAGGCAGATGGAGGAGACACACTGGGAATGCCTGGGATGCCAGCAGTGACCTGGGGCATCAATAAGCAAAGACTAATGTTGCAGGGGTAATACTCCCTCAGCAAATCTCTTTAAAAAAGGATCTTTCCAAAGCAGTTCACTATTACAGAGAACTAAAAAAATACCCCTGCAAGCATAACTCCAGCTGGGACTAAGTGAGAGAAAGACTTAATGCAAAAGTGTGATAAATAGTGAACTGGATGCTTGTAGTTTAATATTTTGCTCCAGGGTTTTGGGAAACCTATCTAATGTGTCTGCTATTTGAAACTTGAAAAACTCAAGGGATTTCAGATAAAACGGTAAAATACAATCAATGAATTTATCCATTTGTCAAAGTGCCAAAGTTGCTTTTTAATGAACCCCTCCACACTGTGGCATTTGTCTGGGCTTTCCAGTGGATTAATATTTACCTTCCAGTGGCCTGATGTTTTTCTTCTGGTGTATATCAGGGGAGTGATGAGAGGGAAAACTGAACTTGTAGCAGTAGGTTCATGGGGTTTTGAATGTTGTGATCCCACCACAAGACATTAATCTTCATCCCATGTATTACCTCACTGAGTTCAGAAAGGCTATTCTCATATCTAACAAATGTTTGAGTTGTTTGGACTTGATGTCAGAGCAAGCATTCCCTTTCAACTCTTAATCAGATCATACTTGTGATAGGGGTCACACAAATACCCTCACAGTCAGACTTCTGGTGACCCTCCTGGGTCACAAACATACACCTACATACCCACCTCCTAGACTGTGAGATGCCCTCAGCAATCAAAGCTTTTCTTATTTTTTTGGAGAGAGCAGTTTGTTCAAATGCCATTTGGGCTATCTTACATTTGTTGGTCACTGCTCCAGATTTCATTAATGAAAGACATCAGTTAAGGATTCAGATTTTTCAAATATTCATTAAAAAAAAACCTCTAAAAATAAACTAGCTAATACAACTATGGGAATGTAACTAATAAAAAACACCTATCAGTAGATTCCACAAAAGAATTGCTGCTCTGCTACAAATTGTTTATAGACACAGGATCTATTTCAGCCATTCAGATTATGTTTGAAAATTTGGAGAATAAATTGTTTTGTGATCCTTTAAGACTAATATCTTATGCACAGAGGAATGAGCTATATGCTCATGTCTGCTCTCATGTCAAGCTGTCAGATAAAGTGCTAAAGCAGAAATAAAACAAATACCACATTTCCTTTCTGTCTGGCTTTCAGAAAAGTATACAGAGAGCCTAAAATAAATCCTCATTATGTTACTTCACTTAAATTAAGATTAGTTAGAAAATAGCTGAGCACACGAAAAATTCTCTTCCATCACAGACTAGCTGTCAGGCCTTGATAAAGAGACTAGAGATATTACTTTTATCTGATGGGAAATCTTTCTTACCGGTCCAAGCTACAGAATTTTTATTCATTAGAATTTTCTTTCTTTCTGGTTTGAAAAATGCAGGTGGGTAAAGGAAGCAGACTATCCTGGATAGGACAATATCAACTTAGGAGTTGGGAAGCTAAGATTCAGTTTGCTGCTCCTCAAATATTGGGACACTCAGACTCAGATTTTCACATTTCCACTGAGATGTTTTCCCTGAACAAACTGGGACAGCATCTCTCTCTGCCACAATTCACTATCCAGAAAATAAGGGTCAAATCACCATTTTAAAGATTAGGCATGAAAGAATGATGCTAACTTACACCCCCAGGGAAAACAGAGGTATGCATATATGAACTGTAAAAAGTATTTAAGTTTTGGAATCGTCTCTCCTATGCCAATCAAAAAGGTAACTAGTAGTAAATTTATTTATCACTTGTACTGATTTTTTTCTTAATCCCATGCTCAGTGAAAAACAAGCAGATTGAAATTGGTGCTTAATCCACTTTGGACAAAAGGAGATTTGTGGTTTGAAAGCATCTGTAGGCACTGATCATCTTTTTGTTTGGTGTTTGTATGATCCATGGCAGTGCAACAAACAATAATAATAATGAGCAGGCTTACAACCAATTTGGACAACCATGTGTCTTGTTCAGACTCAGCGAGATCACATTGTGGCAATATGCACATGAGGCATTCAAGGGCTCACATCCCTTAATGTTTTGTATGTAAGGATAGAGCAGGCCAGACACTGACCTTCTAAGCATGTGTCAAAATGAACTAAAATGGAGCAGAGGAAAGTATCATGTACGTCAAAATGAGTTGGCATATCATGATGTAGCTAGAAAGGAACATCTCTGAATCGGGACAGTTTCCTGAACCACACACAGTGGTGTGATTTTATTAGAAATATCAGCATTTCTTGGAGAAAATATTGCTTGATAGTTAAAGCAAAAAATATAAACTGAAGAAGAAACTGTGGGAAAGAAATATATTTTCAAGTCAGAGAAGTAGAGAGATTTCCCCCTGGTCAAGGTTGGATGATTCAGTAATCACAGCATCAAAAATTACCAAATGCTCTAGCACAGTGTGACTTTGGACTACGGTGTAGAGAAATGTTAGGTAGTTTTCTTTGAACAAGCCAAAAAATACATACTGTCAGTTATAGCCTACCTAGATGTTAGCACCTGCTTCTCTTGGCTTCTGCACTAGTGATTTTCCTTGAACAATTTCCTTTACCAACATTTTCCCACTAACATTAAGACTGCAGAAAATTCTTTAAAGAGTTATTTTTTGCATTATCTTCATATTTTTTGTCAAGAGTTTCTCATCAAAACAGAATGAGAGACCCCAAAACTCAAGACACTGAGTTGGCAGTGCACTTGTACTTTGAGCACCACTAATTGTGACATTGCTGTGTTGCTGAATATTGAACATCCAGTCTAGGTGCCACGTGTCTAATCTTCAGATGTACAGCTTAGTGCTCTGATGAGTTTCATGATTAGAATGACCAAATTAATACCCTGCTAATGATTTGGTCTGGTACATGCACACTAAACTAAAATTACACAGCTCATGAGGAAAACTACATCAAGACTAAAGTCTTGAATTTCTCAATTAAGGTAGTCCTCCAAAAGTTTCCAGGAGTTCTATTGAAATTTTCCTAGTCATTTTATTTGTAAAGCATCTTCACTTAATCCTGAAGAACACTGGAAAGAAATCTGGGGCAATGGGTGATCCCAAACTCCTCCACTAATTTCATCATAAAAGAAAATCTACCTATCACAGAATACCATATGGCAAACACAGCCATCTATTGTATTTCTGTAAGGTATGAGGAAAAATACAATGGTATTGTGGATACCATTTGCAAATGATACATTATGTAAATCAGTATCTCCCTGACTTGTTAATTGGAACATTTTAGTTTTATTCCAGGATTAGGGCAAATTTGAAAATCCAAGCCATCTTTGGAATTTCAGTATTAGGATATATGGAAATTATTTTGCTTTTTGAAGTCTGAAAGGGTTGCAGTTGTTCATTAGAAATCAGATGGTTTTCCACAAGAGGATATAGCAGTGTACAGACTGATCAGTGATGTGACTAGGCTACAAGTGTCCTTAAGGACCATACTTCATATGTAATTGATGCTGAAATTTAAATATCAAGATGAAGAGGAAGAAAATATGGAATTTCTTGACATCTATTTCATCATTCATTGCTGAAAATAATTCCTTGTCTTTGGTCAAAATTAATGCAAACATCTGAATATTCAACATTTCTGAGGTAATTAACATATTTTAAGAATTTGGACTCCATTCCTGCAAACACTTCAACTGGTAATTAGCTCTCTTCCACTAGTTTCAGTACTATTGCTCACACTAATTATCAACATGACTGGAAACATATGCCCGAAGAGAGTTTACTGGTGACATGTTCTTGAGGGCCTAGAGTCACCCAAAAAAATGGCAAATTATGTGGAATTTGGGTCCTGTGATTTAGACCTTCATGATATAATGCACATTCAGATGTGAAAATAAAATGTTGATTTAATTAAAAATTAAAAACCAAACCTGATTATAGAATAAGGCTAAATCAGTATCTTTTGCATAATAACTCAGATCAAATTGTGGATCCAAATATCACTGTTTTTTCTACTCTAGAACAAATGTCTCATCCCTGCTTGACTTCAGTAATATGAAGTAGAGTCAAAAAGACACAGAGATGCAGTTCCAGAAAGGGATACACAAACTTGATAAGGAAAGTGAAACAGAAACAGATTAAATTACCAAAAAAAAATCTATAAATAATACTCCTTCACTTTTACTGATTCATTTATGCCAGCCAAATAAAAAAAAAATGTAAATTAAATGTGACATCTAGCTGGGAGCTAAACAGAGCTTTTAATCGGATAAAACGCCCCTCTTAAAAAGAAAGACCTGCAGCTCCACTACCTTGCATTGAATAATTGGCATCAGTAGAGAGACACTACTTCTAAATGAATGAGTTTCTAGTGAGCAACTCTGTCAAATTTCCATGGAAATGTGATCGTGGTAAAATTGCTTAAGGGAGAACAATGGCACAACACTTGATGCATCCCTTAAAAACACAAGGATTCCTTGGTATGATCTCATTTAATAAATATTTTGAAACAACAATATCCCCAAATGTTATTCATACTAAGAAGTTTTGATCCCTTGTACTTTTCATCTGATTAAAGTGAATGAAAATTTGCATGCAAGCACTCAACTACCTGAAACTCAGCTATCTAGAATTAGAATTGTATGTCATTTACATTTCAATTTATGTTAGGCAGTAAATAACATGCCTTGAAAAAGAAATAGAAACTACCTTTGAGTTTTGTTTTGCATGAAACATTTTTTTTTTAATTTTTTATTTCCATTATGGTACCTACTTATTTTCCCATCTTAATCACAACTAGCAATGACAGACTATTTTCCATGTAGGCAAGCTGCAGTTCCATCATTTTGCAATACACAGCAGCTACCACTGGTATCATTAGCTAAGAGTCAGCACAAAGCTGTAGTCATTACATTTAGTTGCCTAATTGGAAAAAGAGCTCTTTGGAAAAGCATGCAATTTTCAGAGTGACTGGAAAGGAATTGTTGATGAAATGTTAGGAATACTGATGGGACATATGGAGGGAATTTGAAAGGAAATGCCTTATATAATTGGTTCAGGTTTAATAACTGGTTCAGGTTTAGAAAATATGTGTTTTCTTAGAACATTGACCTGTGCAGAGATGATTGTTCCTCCCTAGGATACAACAACACAGAAGGTGCTCTTAGTATAGGGAAAAAATCACCTATCCATTAAGAATTCCAAATTGCCAGGCTGTTACCCTATTTCCCTCCTTACTTCTTCTGTTTCTCCCATCTCTCCCAAATAAAATCTTCTCACCTTAAAAACAAAACAAAACAAAACAAAACAAAACAAAAAAACAAAAACTTGATATACCTAAATTTCCTGCCATGAATATTTCCAAAATGTACTGAAAACATCCCAAACATATTTCATGTTTGATCTGAAGGTGATGAGGTTACCCATGCTGCATGGCCTCCTCCCCTTTATATCTACAGAAGACACCTAACTACACTCTAAGAAACTTGAGACTCTGGGCTCAGATTTCCAGGCTCTGGACTCTGTCACAACCCTTTGACAGGCTGGAGGGGAACTTTTCAGATGGGAAGGAAAGCAAAGCAAATTTCCATTGGAAAATTGCCTCATTTCTGCTGACCTCTCCACAAACTGACAAGATTCTACAGGATATTTTGATTTCTTCCATATTAGCTTTTTCTGACAGAAAAAAAAAAAAGGACAAAAACAAGAACAACAGGAAAAAAAACTCTGAAAGTTTCCATGCAACTGTACTTCAGATCTTATGAGTGTTGCAGTTTGATGAGGGGGCAAATCTGGTAAGAGATGAATTCCCTTGCATTTCAGCTGATCCTCAAAGGTTAGAGATACTGGGGCAGCTGGACTCATCTCATAACAGGGATACCAAATACCATAGTAGCTATATGGCTGACTCTGGCAGCACTGGATTCACAAACAGTCTGTCAACTGTAGGTCCGATTGCCTTCAAAACAAGTAGTCAAGTTCACAAATAGCACGATTTATTCAAATGCAACATTTACAAAGTAGGTTTCAGATATCAGTATAAGAAATTCAGCATGGGGTTTTCAGCTAGTGCCTAGTGTACAACTGCGTAACCATCAGTCACCTCAGAAGATGGCAGTGAGCTCTCAACCTCAAGTAGTCTCCTCAGGCAGTGTCCTGATCCGAGGAAAGGAAAGGGCTTCAGCCTGTCGACTGATTCAGAAATTATGATGGAGCCTTCCCTCTCCCCTCTTCCTTCTTCCTCCTTCCCCCTTTCTTCTTCCTCCTTCTCTCTTCCTTACTATATCCCCCTTAATTCACCTTTTATATATTTTCTTTTACATTTAGGTGGAGCTTGAGTGACTCTAGTCATGCTTACTTTCGCTACTGATTCACTGAAAAAGTCTCCCAAGTTAACTGAAAATCTAGACAGCATGCTCAGTGAGGAGTGGTTGCTCCTTGGAAGTGAAGAACTTTTGGGATGGGGTTGTGTATTGGTATTATAATGAGATTAGAATGAGGAGAAGTTTGAGCAAAGTCCATCGGAAGGGACTCATCTGCCACCATTTCTGGCCCAGCACCTGACATCTTGCACTATGCAGCTTATCAGCTGCGTGGTACAACCAGGTCGCAACCTTTGCAGAAAGTACAGCACAGTTTGGCTGCAGTGTCTTCACTCCGCTTCACCCTCCATTCACTCATCAGCTGCACAGCCCTGTCAGATTACCACCTCCGCAGGGAACCCAATGCAGTTCGGTCACGGTGTCTCCATTCTGCCCCACTCTTTGTTATTAGTGTGTGCTAGTAGGGCAGATTGTGTTGCCAAGGGAATCAACGAGAAGTAGATTCTGCTCATACCAACCATCCTGGAAGTGGTAACTGAGTATCACCTCAAGCAATCCTCTGTAATGCCTTAACTTCTGTTAGGCCTTAGTTTTTCTCTTATTTCCCCTTTCTTGAGCAATTCTCTCACAATGAGGCAGTATGTTTCTTGTCAAGTGCTAGGAGTTAAAGGAATAAGATCTGAAGATCCAGTACATGTGTGTCTGATGTTAAGAGTGGTTTCTGTAGATCTCTTGACAGTAAAATTCAAAGCGTACAGTGAATTGCCATGAATATCTTGACATGAGGCAATGTCGCATCACCACGGAAATCCAAACGAGACCCTCTGTCCTTAAAAAGCTCAGTCTTGAACCACATGTACTAGGGACAGCTGCCACATCACAAATCTCTCTAATGGTTGGTTTCTGCAGGAATGCAAGCATAAATTCACCTATAGGTGCCCTTTACCTAGATCTGATTGATGTAGCAAATGTTTGAGCAGGATCTTCTGGGCTCATGAAATAATTTAACAAAGTAGCTTTCCTTCAGCCTTGTGCTTGAAGATACATATATTTTGATTTTTAGTGTAGTTTTTCAGGTTTATTAAGTTTCTACTGTTCAGCTGACCTCTCAGTGTTGTGGATTGTTTTGTTTTGATTTTTAACATTGGCAGCATGATTTTTCCCTAAATTAATAAAAAGAAAGTCTGAAATGTTTAAATACTGGTGTATTCCATCAAGACTGCTTCAAGGAAGTAAGTTGCTATTTGATTTCCTGGTGGGATTAGTTCTTGTCAAATACATTTTTAATGCACTTCTGGTATCTAATGAATTATGTAGGATGCCCCTTTTTTCTTCTGGCAAATGAAGTTTGGAAGAAATCAGGTCAAGTCTGATGGCAAAAAATGACATACTATTCCAGAATAACCCCTAGTCTGAATGAAAGAACTGTTCTGATAGAATTAATTCCCTAGTGAAACAAAGGAAAACACTGCAAATGGGCTAGACCTCCCCATTTGTGTGTGGCCAGTAACAACAACAACAAAAGAGTGTTTCCAGTAATGCAGAGGACAAGTACATCAATTCTGGGCCTCAAATGAATCTAATGAAAGCTAGATTCTGAACAATAAAAATACGGTTATTCTTCCCTCAATACATATCACACCTTGTGGGGGTCCCTTAATGGAGGATGTTGTGAAGGCAAGAAGTTTACATGAGCTCAGGGAGAGGCTGGACACAAATGCTGAGGAGAAATCCATTGCCACATACTAATCACAGACTGATTAGAAAATCTCTTGTCTTCAAACTGTTCAGACCCTGGAATGGTATTAGTAGAAAAGTCATATATGTTTGTCCTGTTCCTCCTCTTACCTGGGCACCTGTATGTAGCCACTATGGGAGGCAAAAAGCAAGCCAGAAGCAAGTTGGTCTAAACTAATCGTTATGAAATGGTGAATCCTTTAGTAAGAGAAAAAATCCCACCAAGTCACCTTTTGTGATGTGATGCAAACCCCCAAACCACTTGTGGAATAGCACTGTTAACTCAAGAGAGTAGGTGTTTTTCAATGTGACGTGACAGAATCATTTCTAGCATTTCCCTCCTCTTAGCTTTGATTCTGTGGTGCTGAGAAATTGGATGATTCACTCTAGGATAATTTCAGATGCTTCAGTTGGAACTAATAAGAATTAATATGTTTATTCAGGAAAGTCACTCTAAGCTTTTTGTAGTAAAAAACTTGTTTCCTTTTAAAAAAATTGCTCATTTATAATTTTCATGACAAGAATCAAATTATTTTATAACTTTCATGATAAGCATCAAATTAACATTCTAAATTACCTTGAACTAATTAATGTCTTTCTCAAAGTCCTGCACATCCACTACGTACATGCTCTGTTTTCCTTGGGATAACTGGCCTTCCCAGATCAAACTGAGGAGATTATGCATGAGATTATGCATCATGTGGGTTTTACATCTTAATTAAACGTCAGATAAGTTGCTTTTTGAGCAAATATTTATTAAATATCAGATACATTGTTTTTTGAGCAAATATTTCTTACTGTTTGAGCTCATTTTTTCCCTTTTTTCCTTTTTTTTTCCTTTTCTTTTCACCAATATTACTACTTTTCAATTTCTTTTCCTCCCCACCCCCCCCTTTTTTTTCCCAAGGAGTTGTTTCCAATCACTAGCTAATGAGAAAGGGCTTAAGCTAATCAAAACCTACCTTGGCAAGACGTCTGAAACTTACCTATTAATATATTATCTCCTAAAGTTACTTTGCTCTTCTTCCAACCCACTCATGCTCATCCATTCAAATCCCAGTCTGTGTGACGTGAACTTGGATTATGTCTCCCAGGCTAGTGACCTCGTCATCAGTGTAGACTGTCTGGAAGCAGGTTGTTCTTTGGAACACTTTCCCTTGGATGCATTCGATTAAATATTAATTATCCCCTGAGAGAGAAATGAGCCAAGGGTGACTTCTGCTGGGTGAAAGCGGGAAAGTCATGCTCCACTCTCTGCTCTAATGAATATGTAATAATATAGGCAAAACAAAGCAGTTTTTACACCAAAGAGAGACCATTCTGAGGCACAGTTTTTTCACCAGTTTCTCTCTCATTGCAGATGTTTTCTCCCAATGAAAGAACAGGAAGATAGTGATGGAACATTAACCATGTCTGTTCCTGGGTTTTTCTGTGCTGCTATGAGCTTGCTTTTCCCTGGCATGGCCCTGTAGATGGCACATGGTGGCAGAGGTTAAGCCAGAAGCTATCAAGACCTAAGCAGCTTATTACCTGTACTGTATTTGCAAACACCTTATTCAATGTTCCAGATCTGCATGACTGTGTCACCCTAGACGAGTAGCCTATCACTGATACAAAGTGAGGGACCCTCAATGTCTACACACTCTACACAAAATTGGGCATGGAACTTCATGTGTGACAAATTAATTTTTTTATCCACAGGCAGTTCAAGCAAAGCCATGGATGTCTTTATCAGATCTGACCCCCAGTCCCACCGAAGAGGGAACAAGAATCACACAACATCTGGACAACAGATGCAATATGTAATTCACCCCTGTCTGCCACATTTGTTCCCTTATAAACTGAGCAAAGCCTGAGCTGAGCTGAAGACATAAATCTTCATTGTAAATGACTACAAAAAGTGAGGGATAATGGGGTCTCAGGCATTCCACCTCCAGATGGACAAGGGAGGCAGACAGCATCAGAGTAAGCAGAAAAAGAAGAGGTGGAAGTAAATCTGCAAATTAACATATGAGAAAAAAAAAGTGTTGCTACAGTAAGCAGAATTTTCTTCAAACTGCATACAATATAATGTATACTATATACTTAATATCCTTTCACTAAGCCTTCAAATGTAGTAACTATTCACACGCTTTGTGCTTTTTGACGCTTCTGTCTTAGGTTTTCGCTTCCCCTGCTAGCATAAATAGTTGCAAGGCTCTTATGATATAGGCTTTCTTTAGGAACATAATATAATTAATACAATGACATGGATGGAAGGGGTAGCTGGAAGTGGGAAGAAATTCAGCAATGCAGCATTTTCAATAACAGCAAATTAGCAAGTTAAAGCAAAGTGAATGGAGAAGTTATGCTCTGAAGAAAGCAAGTATTTTGAATATCATTGAGTTGGAATTCTTTCTGTAGATAGATAACCCTCTATCGGAGGGTCTGCCTCAAAGAGATAACATTGGAAACACGAGATAACTGAAGGATAACAGAAAACACATCACTGAACTCCAGCTGACTCAAATTTTCCACAGAACACTTTATTCACGATGAAAAAATGTATGTAAATACTGATTTGTCACAGTTTTATTTTGAACTCATCAGAATGCCTTGGCCTCCCAAGAGCTGAAACAGACCTTCAAAACAGGTTAAATATTTCAATTTGGCATTTTCTTTTTTTTTCCACACTTTATTTTTTTCATTCTGAAATCAACCAAAGTTGATGTTTATGCACAGACCTTAGGTGTTGTTTCACCTTAATCCACGCTGAGGGGATTTGCGAATCTGAGTCACCTTCCCTTCTCAGAGGTGGGACATGACACTCCTGCTCTCCCGTGGTACCTTGTTTGGCAGCACCTTTCAGCTCACACATCTCTTTTGTCCAGACTGAAGAATGAGAAGCAATGAAAACATGTGTGTGTTCCGCTCCTGAACTGCTGGCCTCTCGCATCTGGTCAGCAGCCCATGCATCTTGGGAAGGCCGGACAAAAAAAAAAGGTGTTTCGATTTCTTTTAATTTCTGGGCATGGATATTTGCAGCTCTCCTCCATAGTAACTTGAAGCACTTAGTTGTCCATCAGTCTGATTTCTGTGTCTAGTAAAGGTTCATTTTGAGCCAGTAAGGTGAAAGATGAAATAGATGGGGGCAGAGAGGAAGCTTGTTACAGATATCCAAATTACTTGGTTATTTGGCAAAACACTCTAATAAATATTTTCTGTGTACTTTCCAATTAAAATGCAGCACAGGCCTCAGTGCTGCCCTCTAACCTGGGATTTCATACAGTTTTTCTTTCCCCTTTTGGGTAGGGAAGGCTTTGAGAGTGGTGGCAGGGCTGCCCCGGAGGTGATGGGACACCTGGGCTGCCCCCCATGTGCTGCTGCCCTCTGGAGCCCCAGGACCCATGGGGCCCCCAGACCCACAGCAACATGTGCCCCACAGCTCGGGTTTCTCATCTGAGCCCAGCTGTGTGCTGCTAAAGTCTGCTGGCAAAAATAGCAAAGCGCTGAAGTTTTAGTATCGCTTTAAGAAGGCAATTGGCTCAGAATTATGGCTGTAGCAGACTAGGAATTACTGCTAAGCTAGTAAACCAGACCAGTAAAAATAGAGGCTTACAATGATATAGTCAGAAAGTACTGGTAAAACCATACGGGCAGGAATAGCCATGATTTTGTTTGCTTTCTTGCAGGAATTCAATTTAAAATTAATTGTTTATAGTGCAGAAGAGAGAAATATTACATGCACTGAATACGCTATTGCTCTGTCATCTTGTAAATGTGCATAGTAGTGTTAGAGAACTGCACATTTACAGAGATTTACAGTGTCCCTACACCATACGGTAGAGCTTGATAGGGAGCCACCCAGGTAGTTACGATGTAGTTATCTTCAAAACCTGAGCAACAAGAGTCCTTTTGTTTGACAGCAGTGATTGTAAAATTTTATCCTCTGCATATGAGCTATTGTATAGGATAGTGACTGATACCCTAGCGAATTTTGACTTTTTGAAAGTTATGCTGACCTCTTGACACTGTAGAGAAAACAACCCCCCCCCCACACACAAAACAGTCACAAATATTTCTAGTTTTTCTGGGGAGCCTCTGGCCAAGATAGGAAGAGGTGCTATTTACCACCTCAGGAGCTTCACAAGCCAAAATTGATTGGTACATGTGTCCTACTATGAGTAACACTAGCAACAGAGGTGTCCCGTGGCTTGAAGGACCAGTGACATTACTGGTTATTGTGGTCCAAGGCAGAATTGTTACTTAACGACAATTAAACCTAACTTAAAAAAATATTTTTAATGCTTCCTGGAAGTTTATTTTTATGCTTTTTCTAAGGACTCTTAGAAGGTGTCCATCATGAACGGCTCCTATGGCAAGCAAGACAGACTTGGTTCATTCTGTTTTGCTCACTGCTGTCACGAGCAGAGCAGGTGACCTGTCTGGAGACACTGGACTTCTGAGCAATTTATCTTTAGAACAAGGTAAAAGACTTAGAAAAAAAAATAATGACTCATTTGTTGTGCCAGAAGAACGTACAGCTGAGCTCGATCAGCACTGAAGCCTTTGCTAAGTACCATTAGGGTCTCTAGCTGAAAGTGTGCAATCATAGATCTTGTGAAAGGTGGTATTGGTATGGTTCTTTAGGAAGAGATGATGCGAAGACTAATAAATAGCAAAGAATGAAGGAAGGATAATTTAATTTGGCCATCACCAGAAAGTGTATCATCAGTTATATTTCACTGATACAATACAGATTAAAATACTATTGTTTATGTCATTAAAAGATTATTCTGAAGATATATTTGGCTTCAAGTGAGGTGACATGCTAGCAAAGCAGTTAGAATTGCTGGTCTTAGAGACCTATATCCTCAGTTAATTGTGTTTTAAGTCTGAGTAATACTGAAAATAATGTATTTCTAAAGAAGCTAATCCTACATCTGCCTCTAAATTCTAATGTTTATGATCCTCGCTACACAGGTGGCACAAAAGACATTATAAAGATGAACAAAGATTATCCCAGTATATAGCAAGATCCAAAAGTCCCATATAGTTTGCCCTGAAATCAGTATCCGATGAGAGGGAGAGGCTGTACAGTATGACGCTCCCTCTCTTCACTGGTCGAAACCAAGCAAAAGCATTTAAATTTTATCATTGATATTTCTGCCTTTATAAATAAGGATATTAGAGCATGAAATTCAGATGGGGGCCAATATACTGCCCTGGGCACTGGCATTAAGTGGATATTACTTAATTATATTATTGTATAATTGTATATTCCACTTACTATATAAGTGGAATTAAGTGCATTTCCTAACCAATGGAAAAGTGTTGAAGAATAGTCTCCTTGTGAACTCCTAGTGAAGCTGTCCATAGACTTTAACGGACTTCAGCTCAGCCACTGATAAACATAATGTTGTACTGAAGGCAGTGTTCAGTCGCATGACCAGCAGCACTGTATGTTCTCATGATCAGCTACAATATATGCTGGGTGTTCTTTATGGGAACTCTTATTCAATAAAACTTGAATTTCTAAAAAAAAAAAAAAAAAAAAAAAGACTTAAGCAGCTTGTAAAGGGGCCAGTAATAAAAGATATTGAGTTTATAAATTTAGTGCAATTATAATCACTGGATTTATATTCCTGTATTTTCTTCTCTCAGTCTGCATTTTTTTGACTTTTTCTTTGTGCTACAGCACTGACTCTTGTCAAGAGCATTACATGTTCTATCTATAGGTTTCTGCTCTCTTTTTGCAGTGTAGAGGGGAGCACACCTTATCATGTAGTTGTATTTTTACAGATGCTAGGAAATAATGCTGTTATGCTCCTCTACAAGTAGAAAAATCCCTTGCATAAATCATTTCACCTCTAGCTGGTACCACTTTAATAACCTTATCAGCTCTCTTCATTAGCAGTCTAATGATGTGGTGCATACTCCCCATCTGCTCAGGGAAGGGGCCGGGACCCTGCACAGCTCCATCTCTCCCCACTTTATTGCTGGGCACCCAGTTCTGCCACCCTCCAGTCAGGAGCTCCAGAGCAAAAAGCCTCATGGATCAATTCCTGGAAGAGACGATCCAGGATGAACACTGTCTTTGGACTTTGACTACGTCATTGTCTAGCAATATCAGTGAAGTTATCTCAAATATAGCCCCGAAAAAGGAGAACTTCCTCAAGATTTTGCTATTAGCTGTGAACTGGAAAACACAGTAATCTCCCTCACACAAGTATCTGGTATATGAGGAAGAACTCTTTACTGCGAAGGCGACAGAGCCCTGGAACAGGCTGTCCAGAGAGGTTGTGGAGTCTCCGTCTCTGGAGATCTTCTAAACCCGCTTGGATGCCACCCTGTGCCATGTGCTCTAGGTGTCCCTGCTGGAGCAGGGGGGTTGGACTAGGTGGTTTCCAACCTTAAGCATTCTATGATTCTGTGATTCTGTGATTCTGTGATATACCTGTGGTATTTTGGCAGGAGTGTACAGAGGGGTGAAGGAGAAGACATGGAAAAGGGGAAGAGAAAAGGAACTTACTAACAGCTGGGAAGCTACCCAACGCTGTTGTGAGAATGATGGACAAGACACCTTTACTTAGAAATTTTGTGATCCTGTTTTCATCACAATTTTCGAGTTGTGAGTAGATAAGAAGCCATGAGGACACATGATGAACATGACTGAAACACTTGTGATTGCTTGCAAAGGGAGGAGGAAGCCTCTACGTGGGACATAACAACCTGCAAGAAGACAGCTTGGACCATAAACTACCAATGTGGTTGGTGTAACACCATGTGATGATGTTACTGCTCTTTTAATAATATTTTGTGGTATTGTATTGTGGACCAGGTTTTTGAAAGTATCCTGTCACTCCTTGTTTAAAATCAATGAGCATTTTCTTTAACTGGAGCAGCTAGGATTTGGACAACTTTACTTCATTGTGCTCTTATGAATGTCACCAAGGAACAAATCTTTATATTTTCATTTAGAAATCTACTACTGAACCAGTCATATTTCAAGCCATATTAAGAAAAATATTACATTTGCATGAAAAATAGAAAATAAGGCTAGTGTTTCAAGTGTTAGAGTATGGTGTTTATCCATTCTGCAATTGTTACAGTACAAATGTATGCAATTGAAACAATTATTTTTGTTTACTACAATAACAGATGCTTACTGTTTTTTTTAACAGGCACAAAGTATTTTCATTTCTAATTTCCATTAGTCTGGAATCATTAATTTAATAGGATTTGCTGTTTATTAAATGCAAATAAAGTAAAATTAATTAGCATGTAGAGAGAAAGAATCTTTCTCTTCTCACAAGCTAAGGTAAAATGAGGAGCAAATCTGAAATGTGAGATAAATTAGGTCTTATTAAAAAAGGCTAGGCTTCAATTTCCTGCTACCCAGAGAACAATTAACAGTGTTTTCTCTTCCTTGTCACATACAATTCAGTATTTAAGTTTTCTCTAACCACTGAGTCTGGCTAGTGCAGTACTTCAATGTACAGGCAAATGTTTACATTCACTCCTGATCAAAAGAGCATTTCCACATGCTCTGAAATCCTGCAGAACAGACAAGGCTTCAAGGTTTCATACATTTGCAAGGTTCAAAGTCCTGCATCAGCTGGGTGTGCCTTCCCTGAATCATGTGGATGCACTTGGGCCACAGCAAAGCCTGCCAGGTACCCAAGTTATGGAAACAATTACGTGGTAGGTAGTGGGGCCAATGCAGATAAAGTCCCTCATATATCAGCTTTCTCGATGACGTGGTAGAGAAACGTTTCACCTCTTTCAAAAGCTGCAGTACCAACATGCCTTTGGCCTGAATAAATATTGAAGTGGAAAATACATTCAGGGAATAATCACTTTTGTCTTTGTGTCAAAGGAGGATAACAGGTAATTCTTTACATTGTGAACTAGCTACATGCTTCTGAGGAGCTAAAGGATGAAAGATGTGAACGTCTGTGTGAGCGGGTGGTTGAATACAGGAGAATAAATAAAGTAGGTAGCCTGTCTACTATACTTATCTTTTTGATTCCCCTTTGATCCTAGCTTTAGCAATCTGAACTGCAAAGACTCTACTCCAGTGCTGAAATTTGGACCACTTTCTATCTCAGTAGATTATTTTGGCTACCTATTTTCAGCTGGCATATTTCATTCAATTAGTAAAATTTCCTAATAGCAAATCCGCTCTCAAAGATGTAGGGAAGAGGGAAGGCTAATGAACTGTTTCATCAGGAGAATTTTTATGAAGCAATTCCCCAGGACGACTGGAAGAGCCTGCAACAGATTGAAGTGGTGGAACCCTGCAGTATAGTGATGTCAAAGAGAATTTGAAGATGGAGTGAAATAAGTTTACAAATGTGATTGTATGGTGGCATCCTGTGATGATGGGGAACTGGGTATTGCAGATGTTGTTGTCATGCACTGTGTTTAGTGAGGTCTTCCAGCAGTGAGTAGTGATGATCTTCACTCTTTTGTCAGTCTAGCAGGGAAATTGTGGCCTGGCTTTCAAATCAGCAGTGATACAATCTTTTCTTATGCTTAGCAAAGTGCTCCCTAAACCATTGTGTTTTGGTTGGAATACCTGTGACTTTCCCCAGATTCTTAATGTCTTTACTTCTTCCATCCTCAGTCAGTCCCACCTTCTCTCTGCAGATCTCCCTGTGCTATTGCAACGGGAATGAGAAGTGCATGTTATCTCTAGTCAAGCCATGGTCGACATGGAAAGAGCATCTGGTGTTACAGGAGCAGGCAGGAAGAGGATGAACCTCAGTGATGCAATGCAGATATGGAGTTGCTGCAGCACAGTTTTTTAAAAACTTTTTTTTCCCCCACTTTGTATCTTTAATCATGAAGAACTGGAAAATAGTTTTCTTTTGCTAGCTGCAAGAGAAATATCTATAGGAACAGCTGCCCTTATAGCAGCAATCGGCAGAACCCCAGCTTCTGGGATGGGGAAAAGATGGGGAAAAATGTAAGAACCAGAGCAGACCTGAAAAGTGCAGGATGGGGTTGTAGACATAATCTACCTCTTTTCCTCTGTTCTTGGGATTCTTTGCACTGCCAGGCAAAATGAAATAGAGCAGTCCTTCTGCCTTCTCAAGCCAACCTTGCTGTCTCTTTGGCACAGAATTTGTTAAGCACAATAAGAAGCCGATGCCACACCATATACTTTGCCCTGAACCAATCCTGGAAAGCAAATTACATTGAAATTTGCCTGGAGAACATGCTACCTGCTATGCTGTCTGATTAAATATTTCAATTACATGAGTGAACCAGAGCATGAATAAATGCTTTAACCCTTTTAAAATAAAGCTACACAATTTTATGATTGGTAGAAAATCCATCAGCTTATAGAACCTGACAGATGCCAAATGCAGTAGATTTATGCAAACCGCATTGTGGGTTTGCAAAACATTCAGCAAAATTTCTGTTTAATTTTACATATATGTATAAGCCCCACAGGATTACCCAAACTACAAAACAGGAACAGAGAAAGGTTGAACAGATATAGTATATGATATATAATTGCAAATCTCAGAATTCAGCTGATGAGTTACCTGATGAGTTTTGTTAAAGAAACTGAAAATAGTCAACAAGTACAGAAATGCTTTTCAGAGGAAAGTAAATTCTCTTTTAGAGATGTCATAAATCACCAATTATTGTTTCATGTAAAATATATTATTTCTAAGCCGTAAGATCTCCCTTGTGATGAGTATCTAACATTCCTTTACTTTAAAATTAGACACAACAAAATTTCAAAAACAACAAGTCAGGCAAATTGAAGCTAAATAAAAAAATATCGGAAAGCACAGCAGTAATGTAATGGGGTTTGGGTTCCTTATATTTCATCCTCATTCAGACTACATTTAGGGTAGATAATAAATAACTGGTTTTATTTATCTTGCCAGCAATGCAATCTTTGTTATAAAGCTGAATTTCAAAAAAAGTGTTTTCCTCAAACTAGCAAATGTTGAATCCAGTATAAACTGGGTCTACATTTCGACTTTTGCTATGTTTCAGGTTACATCAATGAGTTTAGTTGAATTTTCACACAGACAATATTTAGACATAAAGGCCAGAACTTTTATATGAATTTCTTGTCGCAGAAGTTTTAGAAATTTGGGGAAAATGGGAAAATCCATGTTTTTTATTATATCTATGGCACCACACCTTTCTTATTTTTGCAGCCTATTACAACCTGCAGAGTTCAGACAGCCTCATTTTTCATTGGAATGTCACATCTCTCAGTGCTGATGTTATGTGTAAGACCAAATAAGGTTCTAGCCACACAGGGATTATTGTTAGCCTACATTAATTGCACTAACATCAGGGAAATGCATTTGCATTTAGCATTTGAGCCAAAGGAACAAAATCAAAGTTATCAATTGAACTGAGTGGGCTATTGATTAACAGCTTTAGTTTATCATGTTCAAAAAAGAAAAGGAACATGAGAAAAGGCTCTTCTATCTTGACTTCTCTAATGCATATTTTAGGAGGGTAAGGGTAATTGATCACCCCTCATACACACTGCAACAACAGAAAAAAAAGGCTGAGAGAAAAAAGATTAAATTTCTAGAATATTTCTAGAAATATTTCTCTAGAAAATTCCAGATAAATTGCTTTTTTAATAGCCAGATAAGTTTCCCTATATGATTCCTATTGCCACATAGTCTAACATCCTGCCCCTCCTGGTACCAATATTGGACTCTTTCAGGAAAAATTAGATGAGCAAAAACCTTGTAGAGCTCCTTACCTGTGTGGTGCACTGTGCTAGGGAAGATGTAGAATACCTCTCTGATTCGGAGCTTCCCGCCTATCCTAAAACCATAGAGAGTACTGCTTCTTTCCATCTACAGGAGCTTTTCTCACACAAAGGAAAATCCATGATAACAGACAGAGGGTTTGGCAAGGCTTCAGCAAAGTTAAGAAAAGCTGTAATTAAGGTTCCCTGGGCAGCCTTAGCGAAGCCTCCTCCTGCACGCCTTTTAAGACACAGTCTGTAATTAAGACCTCATATGAACTTCTCTTCACGCAACCCCAGTGCACTGTGCAAAGAATCAATGGCTGTCACTGACAGGGAGCTGCTTAGTGCTTTGCTCTTGCCATGTTGCACCCTGTATTTACTGCGCACGGTCGCATCAAATCAGGCTCCTTTGCTTCTCTTCACTCCAGGCTGTTCGCTCAGCTCAGCACCATCTTTCTTATCTCATCCCACCTTCCAGTCCCCACCTTCCAGTCTTCTTATCTCATTTTCAATTTTTTCAGCCTTGTCTGCTCCAGGGCTCCCACGCAACCCCTATTCCAGGTAGATCTGGAAATTCTGGTATACTGGTATACTGTTCTGCATGTAGAGCTTTAGTCAGCACAGTCAAGCTAGTTTTAAAATAATTAACATAAGTAATGTTAGGACAGAGGTAAAGGATGGAAATCATGCTAACAATTTAGGTAAACCCATTGTGGCCACCTGGGCCTGAACGCCATGTCACCGCAGCATGCAATGCTGGTGTGGCACTGTAATGACCATGTGCTACCTCTTCCACTTGCTGACTACTTCCACGCTCCCTCTCCAAAGCTATTTTAATTTCCCATGCCCACACCAGTTCCAAAGCTAATTTTAATTTCAGTGCTCAAAATCAGTTCCCATCTCCTGTGCGTATGGATTGGGTGGATGTCTTGATGGGTGACAGCAGTAGTATTCCTGTTCAGTTTGCCCCTGTTGCCTACACAGCTCTATTTCCCTGTTACAGTGGGGACTTCCATTTTGTACAAAAGCAGAAGTGTTGAGTTAGTCTAGGAAATATTTTGATGTGCACAAAAAAGACAAAAAACAGGTTGTTCTGTCAACTTGCCTCGACATTTTGAGGGAAGCCAAAGTGGAAAGGAGATGCCCACTCTGTAAAGCAGAAGAGCTGTATCTTAGTTGGTTCTGCTCTCCCTGTTGACTAGCTAGCAACCATTTGCTGTAGGTCTTCTACAAAAATACAATTCCAATGGGAAAGATCAGTGCAAACAAACACAATCAAACTTGCAGCAGTAAATGCTTCTATTCGGGATGACGTAAGCTTGTTTTATGTTTGCTTACCTGGGATTTACTGTAATAAAATAATACAGAAATAAAAGTCTTCCCTCAGTTATTTTGTACAGTTATATTTCAAACTCCAGCTTTTATTACTTTGTACACACTACAGTTAGTCATGTGTGTTGCTTTCATAAAAAAAATCCTATGGGAAATTCCTAAATAATCCCTAATTTGGTCCTTTAGAAAGAATTTGTCAACCATCTCACAAGATTAAATGGTGACTAAGTGGCTGCCTAGAATGATAAACAACATGTTGCTTTACAGCATCCAAAATATTCTGGGAAGGAGACTGAGGCTTGTGCCATCTTCATTATCCCAGGAGAAAGTCAAACCACTGCATTGTGTGCACTGATTAGAAATAAGACTCCACACTTCCCTTATTTTCCTATCTTCTTGTAAGTGGGGAGTATGTATTTTTAATTGCTTTCACTATCATCCTCTAAGGAACCCTTAGGCCTTATGCCTTTTCTCTGACATGCATTACTGCACAGCCTAGGCCAAAGCAATTCAAGACAAAGAAACTACCCTAGTGGGCTGGGGGATCTCTAACCCTACCCTCACCAGAAGACTTACTTGAAATGTTTCTATCAATGTGTTTATCAGATCTGAGATCCAATTACATCTTTCCTGTGAACTAGCTGTTTCACACAAAACCTAGTTTTGTTTGTTTATTTTTCCTTCTGGTTAGAAAAAAAAAGTTGGCACTTTTCAGTGAAGTTCCGTGGGACATTTTTCAGAAGCTTTTAGCCACATATACATACATATATTTAAATTTGCTGGAGGTTTTTTTGTTTGTTTTTTGTTTGTTTTTCCGCTTGTTTTTTGTTTGTTTTTCCAGGAGGAAACACAGAAACATAGAGCAGTTGAGCATGAAAGGGACCTCTAAGGATCATCTAGTCCAACCCCTCTGCTTCAGCAGGGTCACCTAGAGCACGTGGCACAGAGTGGCATCCAGGCAGGTTTTGAAGATCTCCAGAGAAGGAGACTCCACAACCTCTCTGAGCAGCCTGTTCCAGGGCTCTGTCACCCTCACAGGAAAGAAGTTCTTCCTCACATGGAGATAGAACTGCCTGTGTTTCAATTTGTACGCATTACCCCTTGTCCTGTCACTGGCCACCACTGAGAAGAGTTTGGTCCCATCTTCCCTACATTCTCCCCTAAGGTACTTATACATACTGATCAGATCTCCTCTCAGGCTTCTCCAGGCTAAACAGGCCCAGCTCACTTAGTCTTTCCTCATAAGATAGATGCTCCAGTCCCTTAATCATCTTTGTCGCTCTCCACTGGACCCTCTCTAGAAGCTCAATGTCCCTCTTGTGCTGGGGAGCCCAGAACTGCACCCAATACTCCAGGTTTCGGCCTCACCAGAACTGAGCAGAGGGGCAGGATCCCCTCCCTCGACCTGCTGGCAACGCTCCTCCTCATGCAGGCCAGGATCCCACTGGACACCAGGGCACATGATTAAAGATTTGCATGTGTCCCAGGTAAAGAGTGCTAACAGTCTGGGGTCTTAAGATTGAAAGTATTTTGACAAGACATTGCTACATCTCAAAAGTGTATTAAACACAAATGACTTTCCATAACTTAACATCCCTGACAGTCCTGCCTGAGTAGGTCTTCTCTGTCTTAGAAACATCAACATCACTTAACATGAATAAGAAAGTTATATGACATTAAAATCACAGTTTTCAAACTCAAATTCTGTTCTGATTGAAGATGGTATAAATCTGAATTTCACTGCTATAATTGCTCTCTGTTCAAGTCAATGTAACAGGGTATAAAGTCTTTTCCAGCAAGCACTGCTAGTCCTTATTTTAACAACATTTTAATTTTATGGAGAATTTAAACTAATTCAATTTAAAGAAAAATATGGAAGTAGAATGTGGAACCCAGTCTCCCTCAATGAGTGCATATATAACATCTTCCCGCGAAGGAGCCTGCAAGCAATTACTCATCCAGAACAGGCTTGTTTGTATAACTGTAGCTAATGTTGATTTAAATAACATTTTGCTAACTGTGAAAGAAATTTAACACTTGATTAATTTTATTGTGATTAATTATTCCAATATTTCTTAAGCTTATTGTGTTAGATTCACTTATATTTTGTTTTCTACTGCTTTAATTTCATTAGTCTCAAATGATTTTTTTATGAGGAAAACTTGGAACAGAAACAGATCTTACGTAATCTAAAGAAACACTAAATTGTGCATAATGCAACTGTTACTCACACCTCCTTTTATTTATTCTGAAAACAGAAAAAGAAGTTAGCAACTCCATTGAGCTTAGCAGCATGAAACTCATAAAAGCATAATTTGAACACTATTAAAATACAAGTCCAAACAGGTGATCCTAACATGATTCACTTTACTCTTTGCTGGGTACTGTAGAATTGCCAATCCAAAAGAAGCCATTAGGACAAACTAGATCAAAAGAGGTTTATGGGTGGCTGGCTTAAAACCTTGCACTTCAATCCTGGAATCTAACTCCAGTATATTCTTAAAAAAAATAAATAAATAGACATTTGAAAACTAGAACTGAGCGTAATGAGTATATGGAGATATGTCTGATTCTGTAGCCTGTATTTGCTGTTTTGAGATGTGTCAGGCCTGTGTTAAGGATCTATTCCACCTATCAAAGACTGTGTGTGGGCTGAGCCTCCACAAGAAAGACTCGTTTACTTTTTTTTGTTATTTTTTTCATGAGTGAATCAGTCTGTCCAAAATAACCAGATGCCAATGTTACCAAAGTAACATTCTAGAGTGATTCTGAATTTGCAAGGTCCCCAGGGCAAAAGATATGCAGAGAGACATCTGTGTTTCAGTGGTAGTTTACCAATAATTAGAATTCTCAGCAATAATGATAGAGGAAAAATAATGCAGCCTAGTGGATAGAGTTTATTATGTCTCTCACAGCTACTAGATGGCCATCCAGTCATCACTAAACGAATCCTCTAGACATATTCAGAACATCCCTGTGATGTCTGAGAAATTAGTGATGTCCTTTAAGGGCTCAGGAAACTAAACATGATCGGTCACGTGTAGAAATGCAAAGAGCTCAATTATGATCACAACACTCTGTGACTGGCTATAACCCCATGACAGTGGTGAGACACAGGGACAGACTCAGCTAGAGCAAAGGCTACAACAGAGAGTGACACTTTCTCACAAAGCCAGAAATATTCAGCTGAATCTGCACTTGCTCAGCAACATACATATTTTCTAAGCTCATGCTGTCTCTATTAGCAGTTTAGAGTACTATAATTTTTCAGTGCTTTGGTTAACAACCACAGAACATTCTGGATTTGTAATCCCTAAAAGGCTTCCCTGACAAGCTATTTTTTAATATCTTTTTCTCCAGTTTACAGTATATAAATTAAAACTAAAATTATGCATTGGCATAACACAGACTAGGAACATTGGCTAGCTCTTTGCAGCATTGGTTTTGCTCAAGCTGTGCAGGCTCACTGACTCCACTCATGGAACCTACCCAGACAAGGTAGTAATGGTGAAGTGACAACTGTTTGGAAGAGTTCAGTGAATCCATGACAAGCAGCCAAAAGGTGGTTTGCACCTCTCATTATTGCTAGAAAGATAAACTTCTCAAATTAAAAAAAAATATTTCCATAGTTAGAGGGATTCTTCCAGTTAGAAGCTAGACCATAGAATGTTCTAAGCTGCAAAGTGCTGATGGGTATGGCTATTAAAAAAGGGAAGATTTCTGCTTCCATGAGCAGAGTTTTTCTAGGCAAGAAGCAATTCTCCAGTAGCCCCTGTGGCAGAATACAGCTCCTTAGCACCAGGAGAACAGGAAAGCAGTCCCTGCAAAAAATTAGTCTACCTTCAAATGGGAATCTTCTCTGTTGCAAGGTGAGAAATCACTAGCATAGAATGAACTGTTTTATTTCTCTAACGAGTAGTGTTCAAAAATGCTGTAATTCTCTGAATATTTGAAGCCCATTCTTGGATGCAATATTACCTTTTATTCAGCACAGCACAGTCTCTCTATTGCACACCACTACCTGTTTAAAGTAAACTTAATGCTACTGATGGTATTAATAGTTTATAAAACAATTAGGTGAGGATTACTTTTAATTTTTTTTGTTGGTCAGATATCATTATTCAACTTAGATTTATTTTCTATTATTCAATTTCTCTAGTAATTCCATTTTTCATCAGTTAGATTACATAATTAACAAACAAGGATTACCAGTGTCGTGGGAGGAAAGTACATTTATTGAACTATGGTAACAGAAAACATTCAGTTTACCTCTTAAGTCATTCTAGCATTTAACTTTACAGACATCTTATTAATATACAGACAGACATTCTTTTATTTTTGTTAATCTTTCTGTTACTTTTGAAAGGTTTTAGTATCCGTCACTGCCTGATTATTAATGTACCTGTCTTTTTCCTATTTTCAATCCACCTCAGCTATCTGAAGCTTCGGTGGATATTTCCACTAACAAATTCCATTAGTATTGACTGTTTACCACATCAAATGCTCAGTGTGCACTGTCAGTTTTAATCAAGTGTTTGCTTGAACAGGATCCATTTTTATCATTGTATTGCAAAGAGCCAGATTAGTAAGGTTTTCCACTTTGCAGATTATTGAATCTTTCTGACGAACTGGGTTGTTTATAGTCTAACAATCCTGAGCATTTCATTATTAGGAGTCCTGGAGAATTCTGAGTGGCACAAAATAAAGGGGTTTCAGTCACACTGGACTCTGATTTGTTTCAGCATCTGTTGCCTGCCCTGTGGAGCAAGTCTGAACACATAACGAACGAAAGCATCGAAGCATCAATTACTGTCCGTACAACATCTATGTGTGTGCGCAGGGGGTATAGGCATCTGTGTAAGTATAAAGCTCTGAAACACCAGCTACAATGTTTTTAGCTTAAACAATATAGCGTGACAAATTTACACGTGGGTATGGTTCATCACATTTGCTTTGAATCCTCTTTCTGGACCAATTAATTTCTGTTGAGCTTCATCATCGATATGCTGAAGTTCTTGTTCACCCTCCATGTACCCCTCTGATAACTGCGCTGATGGATGTTACCTTCCTACTGTGGGAAGAGATCTAGTGCCTGGGGCTAATTCTTTTATATTGGCTCTTTTTTTTTTTTTTTTGGATCACGAAGTTTTGTGCATATCCTAGTTTCTTAGCAACGGCAGACAGTCTTATCCAAGTAAGTTCACTCATTTCTCCCTGGGAAATTAATATAATGACGTCATCCCAGTCTAATCCTCTATTCCATTGCATTTAGAGGTATAGAGGATCAATTTATTTAGTGTCGAGCACTGCAAAGCAAAAGCTCCTGGAGCAATTAGAC
Organism: Tinamus guttatus; assembly: GCF_059628265.1. Classification (NCBI taxonomy): domain Eukaryota; kingdom Metazoa; phylum Chordata; class Aves; order Tinamiformes; family Tinamidae; genus Tinamus; species Tinamus guttatus. The sequence goes on along the minus strand of NW_028288590.1, from coordinate 2,531,426 downwards.
CAGAAAAGGCCTAAGTAATGTTGTTCTGATAGGGAAATCAGCCACTAGACAGGAAATGGAGCGCCAATAATATCCAGCTCTTCAGGAGACTGTTTGGTAAGTTTGTAACTTGGGAGTTTTAATGTTATAAAACTGGGGATCATCAATAAGAAGATTACTTGCAATTTCATTATAAATCTTCATAGTCAGTTTTCATAAATGCATAGTCAAAAAATCAAAACATCATTTAAACCATATATTGCTCAGACTATAGTGGAAGAAAAATAGGTTCTGTGGGAAATCGTATCGATGCAGCAGTAGAACTGCAGACATATTTGGTACAGGATTAGTTCAGCTATGTGGGAGAGAGCATTTGGTGCTTGAACAAAGGTTGTAAACCAGACATAAGGCACCATTCCCTTCCAACACCGGTGACTCTTCATTTTGAGAGTCTTTCCATTAGTGGGAAGTCACAGCTGTAATTTTAAATGAAAGAATGATGTAACCTACTTTAGGTGCTTCTTTCTAGATGTCAATCTAAATGTTTAGAATTCAAAAAAAAAAAAAAAGTGAGGTGAATGCAATCATTAGATGAACCTGATTTTAAGGTCCTGCTTTAAAAACAAGTTTCTTCCTCTCCCCTTGTTCTTGATATGCGAATGTCAACATTATACTGCAAGGTACACCCTCAGAGCCCCTTTCTGAAGCCCCTGCTCATGGGAGCAATCCTGAGGAAGAAAGGAGACAAGGAAGAAAGGGAGCAGCATTGGTCTTATGATAAACAGCGAATCCAGGCTGTCAGGTTCTTGATCAAACAGTAATATGCCATATGTTGTGCTTTTAGTACCTGACAGGCACTGTTGGTCTGTCTCCATCCCCCATTGTTCGAATTTTGAAGACAGATCTAGAGCGCTGGAGCTGTGCATTAGGTTGCAGTTTCAAATACCCGCAATGTTTTGTGTGAATTTCAGCAACACTACCCGTGTGTGATGTTAATGCAAGAATTTTGATAGTTACAACACAGCATCAGTCACGTGAAAATTACTTTCCTCTACACAGGCTTTCCATTTCCTAACAACAATCTTGTACTAGTCTGAAAAATGTGTTTAAAATTAAGGATAAATAAAAGGGTTTTTTAAAGAGAAAGAAAATCTGCACACTTTTGGTTTGCAAGTTTAACATTCTTCAGGGTCAAAATATATGTATCAGTCAACATATTTTATTTACTTGACCAAGAAGATTGCTTTGAAGCATTAAAATTTAGTTCATCTAAACAAAACATTATTTTTCTTATTGCTCTCAAGAATATAATAAGAACAGACATTCATAATAATAATATTAGTAAAACCCCAAAGGACTGGAATATTATCAGAGTGGCTGTTGTTTACACATGTTTCAGCAAGAATTTTTTCAGAACCTCTAATGAGAGCCAGAAATCCAGATCTTCTCACTCCAGCTAACTTCCTTTTTTCCTTCCCAATGTTGCCATTTATCTATCTGGTCTTAAAGCTAGAAAACATTTTAAAAAAACAAACCAACAATAATTCTTTCAGCTATGTCTTCCTTAAATCTCTCACACAATCTCCTAATTTTCCTATTTAAAGTCATAAGACTTAAAGTCATAAGAATTAAAAAAACAAACAAACATATTTTAGAAACTATGTATTCTAATCAGGATCGTACTAGGAAAATAAACATAAATATTTCACATAATCAAGTCCCAAACTAATAACCAATATTTTTAATAACAAGGTAAACTAGTAAGGACTTCATTACGGGATTTAGAGGATAATAAATGAATACTGGTATGACTGAAAGGTAGAGCTAAAAACAACTAATTACCATGTTGTTCAGAAAACAATTAGAATGTGATTAAGCAGGTGATCATTTAATCTCACATCTTCATTTGTAAATATGCCTTGCAACTCTTTGTAATGTATTATGAAACTCACTGTGGAATTTACAAAGGGGCAAAATGGAAACTTTAACTAGATCTTTTTCTTTAATGATTAGCTGCATCTCTGTCCCACTGATCATCTTCGACTGCCATATAAAAAAGCAGATCAGACTTCAGGATCAGGCTTTGTTCAGGGAGCAGAGACAAGTATTTCCAATATTATAGCATTGGAAACAGAGTCCATTTTATGACAGTCACACACCACCACCTAAAAGCTCCAGTAGCGGTCCATGGAGAGGCAGTGAAATCCAAACACAGGCCTAAGCTATGGCTGTGGATACTAAACTACTGAACAGCTATACCTACAGCAGTAGTTCTGTTCATAAATGCCATAAATCCTGCAGGCAATTAGCACTGGAAATCTTGGTTACTGTAAAAAAATAATAATAATCTGGGACCCAGTGGATGCCACGAGTACTCCAAACCATATCAAACCAGAGCAGGGAACTTTTCTAGTTCAAGCAGGGTTTAGAACAAAGCATTGGTACTTACCCTTTGAAAAGAATGTAGCATAAGCTTCTGGCTGCAAATGCTTCTTCTTTTGTGTTTTTCCTGCCATTAAACAGCATGTTAAATATGTATTCTGAGCTGGACTTCCTTCCCGTCTCATGTGTCACAATAATAAAGAGAATAAACTGGAGTCAGCAGAGTCTCCACACCAGCTTCTCTCTTTGTGCAGACACTGAGACTGCTGCTCATCATTTAGGACACAGATTGTCCTAAGGCTACTTCTCAGATGTCAGCTGTATGAAGACCCCAAGAGTGTGCACTCAAATGCACAAGTGATGTTTGTGTTGACCTGATACACCTAATTTGAGGGAAATGCCAAATCATCAGAGAAGAGGAATTAAATACATTATTAAAACTTAGAATAATATTTCTGTGGTTGATTTATACAGAATATGACCAAATTAACAGCACCTGTCGTACACAAATTAAACATCACAGAATCCATATAATCCAGTTATGAACAAGGCAATGTTGCTTACATGTAAATGGAAAGAAAATAATTAGTTCCTTGAGTTGGCAAACTATTACCTCTAGAAATACCACTTCCCACAAGATAATCTCACAAATACTTGTTTCATTAATTTCCTATAGAGCACAGGGATAGAGATTAAATAATATTGATTCTTCCCTTTCTCTGAACTGGCAATCAATTCCTAAGAGCAAGATCTTCTCAAATAAAATTTTGTTCTCAAATGCCCTGATTTTACTTTCCAGTTGGCAGTAGCAGAAGAATAAAGACAGAAAGCATGAGGTTTTCAAAGGAGTCAAAGGAAATATAGCATGTAGTTTCCATGGAATCTCAATGCCACTTGGTTATGTATTGTCCCAGGCACACAAAAATTCAGAGTGACCACAGACAAGTTTACAGAAGCCAAGGAAAGAAATTCTGGATGGGCTAATTTAACATTCTTACACTTAATGATCTTCTCACTGAAACCATTAAAGTTTACTACTTAGTAAAGAACAGTTTATGGAATAAATAAATAAAAACTTTAAGTGGAAGATGTCATACTGTTATCCTTGTTTATGTTCTCATTCAATGTCATTAAATTTGAAACTAGTAGAAACTCTGTATTGTCAATTACTTCAAAAATGATTAAAATTTTAAATAATGTGGACAGGATGGACAGTTGCCCAGAGCCTTTGACAAAGATAATATATAAAACTAAGCATTTTCTAGTTAATATTATAATATTATTCTAGTTAATATTTCTAGGTAATATTACTGTCTAGTGTTCACTATTAGACAATTAATAACACAGATTGATGTAGAGTCATGAAGACCAGAGAAATGAAGTAATTATCAGTAACACCCGCATTCCCTGAATAGACCCCAACCAGGAGACCAAAAGGTCTCCTGATGCAGCCACCAGGTCAGCATGGAGGTAGTGGGAACAAGTGACCGGTGAGGTGAGGTGAGGTGAGGTGAGGTGAGGTGAGGTGAGGTGAGGTGAGGTGAGGTGAGCAGGCAGCCTCGCACTTGTATCAAACTAAAGGACTTGCGTAAGCAGTGTCACCAGTGACATAAAATTGCTTTAAATCTGGATCGGTTCTGGTTCATGGGGCAGCTCCATGAACATCTGTGTGGGTACAACCTGGGGAAGAAGAGAAGTGGGGGTGAGAAATGCGCAGTCATGGGCAGGAAATGAGGACAGAAGCCCCTCTACCTGCTATTGCCACTGAAGTACTGAGCAATTGATAATATTCAGTGCTACTTCTGAAACATCCTGAAATGCTGGAAGCAAGGAACACGCTATCTTGTTCTGTGTGGATTAGGAAATACGTGAGTAAACTTGATGGCAACTTGATACTAAAATGAAGTTCTTTACCACCATAACCCTTTCTGGAAAATCCATTAGAATCTATCAACACTTAAACTTTTCAGGTGAAACATAAAGATAACACATTTCTAAAAGAGTCTCTTTATAAACTGTGAAATGTAATATTTTAGGCCTTGAGCTTCGTGTAGTCATTTATTTCTTTGTAAATTGAATGGGTATTTCATATTAATGCATATTTCCAATTCATATGTAAATGCTGCTCTAAATGGATAGCATTTATACTCACTTAACAGACTTGAAAATTTTGCATTTAAGACCAGAATGACTTTCAGGTCACTTAATTTCTTTTTCCTGGAGCCTTAAATTTTACTTCATACTAAGTCAAGTAACTTACTTGATTAAAAGCACAACTCATGCTTGAACTCTGCCATAAGTTCCCTTAATATTCCTGTGGTTCAGTGTGTTCCCCAAAGTTTCATGATGGCACAGCAGTTTCCTTAAATGCACCAGAATACATCTTTTGAACCCCTGATTTTGCACCACTCTCTCAAACTGTTCTGTACTGCTTCAATGCACTTAGTCTGTGCTGCAGTGTTGGGCATGCCAGGACGCTGTGGTTTAGCTTCTCCACGGTCTCGGAGTTAAGTTACTAGTGAAATCACATTTAGCTCTCCAACTGATTACAGTCCAAACAAAAGGATTTCTTTACAGAGCATCCAAACCCGACAAAGTTACAAGCACTTAAGCTTTTTACTGCACAATCAAATATAAAGTCTCCCTCCTATATCCTATGGTTGTACTCTCCTGCATACCATAATAGCTTAGGCTGCATCTACAGAGCCTCTTCCTTACATCTCATGCAAGTTTTTACAGATAAACTCTTTCTTCTAATCCTCCACAGGTTGCCACAAGGATTCAATCTTTCCTCTAAGCTTCCTGACATATTCAGAAGGTACTTCTACACTTCTTAAAGACTTTTTAAATTTCCTTTGAGATACAAGTGTCAGTTTAGCAGACTAGTTGCTACCCTCTGCACATAAGTGGCCTATTAATAAATTAGAGATTCAACAAGACAGGAAAATTCTACCCTTTCCCCATTATCCTAAACTAGGTTTGACTATATATCCAGTATTACTCTAAAGATAACACAGAGTCTTGAAGCGGCATGACAAAACCTTTGCAGATGGGTAAGGCAAACTGGTCTGATTTATAACACACTGTCCTCCACCAAAAAAAATGTTTCAAAGATTTTGGCAAACTTTCTAAGCAGTAGCTGTCTATTTCAGAACTCCCCAGACCACCCCCAGGTCTTTTTGGGAACATCTTCATTCCTTTCCCGCTCCTGAGACCCTGGCACTGGGATGGTGCTGCTCTCCTGTAAGTGCAGGCCTGGCCTATGTTGTTTCTCCTCAGAGCCTTACACAGCCAGCTTGCTCACTGTCATGCTTCGCATGCCTCTCTGCATCAGTCGCTTGCCTCGGATGCTCTCCCCGGGCCTGGGTTCTTCTGCTTTCCTTCAGGCCCTTTCCTGAACCGCAGGTATCGCGTTTCATATTCTGGCACTGCCACCAAGGCAGAAGCAAAGGCAGCACCTAGCGCAGAGCCAGCCCTGCCATAAGCAGCTTTCCCCCGGACACAGCTCGGTGCAGAGAGGCTCGAAGGGCAGCCAGCAGGCCGGGCAGTGAAGTAACCTCAGCAGGATCCTCGGCAAAGGCCCAGCGAGGAGCTGTGCTGCACCCCTGCTCACTGAGCGCGAGCAGGACCACTCGGGTGTCCTGCTAAGGGAACAGGGGGCAGGGCAGGAGGCAGCCTCCCACTGTGAATGTCAATGACGGCTCCAGGCAGCTTCCAAGCTGGATCATCTCCCAGGGAAGAATGGAGATGTAATTCTCACATACAGTGCAGATTGTGATCCTTTTGCATAACTGAAGTCATTTCTTCTCCACTAAGGAAAGGGAAGAATCCATAGACAAAGAATACACTGCAATGGAGAGCAAACCTTTGAGTACAGCCAGAGCTACCTGTATCTAGGAACTCCTCATCTCCTATATGGTCTTCAGGCAGATCCAGGATGAAAACTGTCATTGGTCCAGAGAAGACTTTTACTCCGTGGGACCTTTTCTAGCATAGCTGTTTTCACTTGTCTTCTAGGAATACAGCCAGACCTTGGGCATTCAACTGAGCAAGCAATCCAACATTAACCACCAGGATGCCCTGCCTCTGCCTTCCTCCAGCAGTGCCCAGGCCTGGTGTCTTCACCACGCCCCAGACCCATCCCAGAAGACGGTTACGGACTTTTAACACCTGTCCCATTCAACCATGCAATATACTTCGGTGCAGGTCTTACTGGCTGCTGTTCTGTTGCCAGCTGTGAAGAACTGATCTCCAGAGACCACAGAGATAAAGCAATAGTCTGTCTATTCCACACAAGATTGAGCAAGCTTAACCCAATCCATTAGTGGTTACAGTTGCACATCTGACCTCTAACATGTCAAGAACTATGAAACTGCACTTCATGTGAGTTTGTTATAACATCCTTGGGATGCTTCATGTTATAGTGGACTTCTCTGCTGTGCCTCTTTGGGTGCCTCCTTACCTTTGGGTAACTTTATGCAGCAGGTTTGTGCAGCAGCCCACAAAGCCAGGGATCACATAAAAATTACCTGTGCCATTAGCTTCCCTCCACACACATTGTGCCAATCAAAAACTAGGCAAGTGCGAGTTACACAGCACTACAAAAGCCTATTTATGAAGCACGGGCTTCCTTCGTGGCCTACCTTCCCCGTTCTCACAGACAACCGCAGCAGCTGAAGGTGCCCATGCTTGCATAGCAGGCGTCCCTCGGGTATTTTGGTCCTTTCTGACAGACATTTGCTCTTTCTTGGCCTTTCAGAAGCACAGCAGATCTTTTTCACAAGTTGTGAAACAACTGTTTGCACAGTTGTTCAAACTCAGCTCTGACCGCGAGGGGCTGCCCATCTTTCCCTCAAATGGCTAACTGCAGACACACTGCAGCTGCACACACAGGAACTGAAGGGCTCCTGGGGCTCATGGAGGTTGCTCATAAACAGCCTCATAAACCAGTTCATTGCAGTTGGGTGGGAGACACAGGGAAACACCCAGCAACACCCTAAAGAATTAGGGTCTTCAGCTGGTAGACCCTGCTAAACTGTGTGCATGGATGGATCTGGGGAACACGTGGACAGTGCCTACTTTTCCAGGTGAGTCAGTGCTGATAGTGACAAAGCAGCCAAAATGATAAACTACAACCCACCATTGACAAAAAACTGCCAAAATGGATGGGGATGTAGCACACAAGGCTACATTAGGTATTCTTGCCACTAACTCAAAAAGTCTGAGTCTCAAACTCAAGACACACTCCTGAAACAGCCACCATGAGCTCTGTGTATGGCCCCTGTTCTTTCCTTCTCTCCCACACTGACTTCACCTGCAGTGGCCAGAGTTGCCAACACCTACGCAGCCTTCTTCGTTGTGCTCACCGGGGCTCATGTATTCACCACCTGGGGCTATGAACACCACTTTGTGATGTCTTTCCCCCACCAAGAAGGGTTCTTTTATTTGTCAACCCCCCACACCCAACATATGACCATTTGGCAGCAGTCAGCATCACTTTTCTCATAAATGCAGAGCTGGCAACAGAAATCTAATCCTGGAGAAGTTTAGAAAGGGAGTCAGACTCCAATATCTGCCTTTCCTCTACGCCATGGTCAACCTCTGCCAGCTAAATTAAACAGAAGGCTTCATGCTTCACTCTCAGCATCTTGGGTAAGAAGTTTTGCCAAGGCCTTCTGAAATGTGAGAGGCTAAAGGGCACATTTCTTGCAGCACATCCACATGTTGTTTCAGTCATCAAGGTCAGCGCTGCCTTCAAAAGAAGTTGACTCCTAACAGGACAACATTCCCATATAAATCTATACGCCTTTGGATTTGTATCCTCAGCTTCCATCCAGGCTGGGACACTTGTTTTTTTTTTTTTGGCAGGGGGGCAGTTAAGGAATACTTTAGAGATCACAGAATCATTACAGTTGGAAAAGACCCTCAGGATCAAGACCAACCATAAACCCATCATCACCAGGCCTGCTAAACCATGTCCCTAGGTGCCTCATCTACCTGTTTCTTGAACACTGCCAGGGACAGTGGCTCCACCACTTCCCTGGGCAGCTTGTTCCAATGCTTCACTACTCTTTCTATGGCGGGTGTAATTTTTATGCAAAAGCACAATGCAAAAATTTTTATGCAAAACACAAATACATCTGTTGATAAAGGTGGTTTGATTCAAACATTTTTTTTCAAGTTTGTCAAAAAGAATTGTTTTTATTTTCAAAAGGAATTCCTTTAGAATTTTACCTCTCCTCCACCCTGTGGAAATGATAAAACTCCCATTGCTAGAAATGAACCAAATCATTTTTTTTCAAGCTTATTTTGAGTTTCTACCTATATTGTAGTCTCTGGAAATCCACATTATAAATTAAACCCAGTAACAAAACTCTACCTAAACTTCCTTAATCCTGCCTGCTAGAAGCACCATGCAAAGATCTCTGTGCTGTTCTGGAGGCCAGGGGAAGTCAACAGCAACCTGGATAACCATGAGGAATCCAGTCTAGGATATTGGGAAAATAGTATGGGAGGTATTGAACTAAAACTCTTTGAAAATAATGCCTGTAATTGCAGAATTGTAATGTAGAATAAGTTTGTTGGAAAAAAAATAAAAAGATGCTAGCATATTGCCAATGTATTTTGTCATTTTATCCAGTATTTGCAGTCTGAAAAATGTCAACATTTGTATTCTGAAACCTAACAGAAATAGTACATAAGGTAACACTGAAATAAAGAGCTCTCTGTACAACATCATCCTCAGTTTACATTACTGTCTATACTTACCATCCTTGAAAGGCAGACATAGAAATTTTAGTAGTAAGTAATAAATCCATCATTTTTCAATGCCTCCCTGAAGTCTCCACAAACTTCAATGGGTTAAATTGCATGGCATTTTACTTCCTTTCAATTAGCAAGGAAACTAGCCCAGAAAGCTGCAATTTAAAATAACAGAAGGTTTTCCTTATCCTGGGATTCTTCCACTAGAAGTTTAAAATTCCTGTTCACTGAACACATAAAAACTGCTACTGACAGCACTGCACGGAACAGCTACTTTCCCCAGCAACTTTTACAGGGGAACTAATTACAAGCATGCCTGTTCTGTTAACCTCACACTCATTGCTCATTACAGGCACAAGAGTATTCTTTTCTAACACCAGCCCTGTGTTGCTGCACAGTTTATTACCATTAATTATTAGTATATGAAATCATGAAGCTCATGCTTAAGAAAATAAGCAGTATATCTTTTCAAGCCCTTCTCTTGCCAGAGAAGCAAACACACAGAAAAAGACCCTGCATCTTAAGTAGAATGAAAAGCTGGAAAATGCGAACACTGTAGTTGTCGGTATTGCCTTGCCTAATAGCATAGAAAATTAAATCCTAATACAGCTAAGAATACAATCCAACTCTTTGAATCCCATTTCAGATCCAATCCTTTCTCTTCCTACAATCCTTTGTTTCATTTGTAGTCCTTGCACATACACATACACTTAAGAGAGGGTGTGATCCTGCAGGACACAGTATGCAAACATGTAATTGAAGATTTAATTAAGATTCTAAGAGGGAGATAATACGGCAATTTTAATTTGCAAGGGCAATGTTAACTTTGACCTTTCCTAGTTTCCACATTCCCAATTGCCTACGTTTCACATTATTTAAAAAGAGGTAAAACACAAGACCTTGGGAAAACAGTTATATTGCATGATCTCAAATAATTACTTTTACTCAGAGTCATTAGCCAAGTTTAGCAGAGCTTGTTTCTCCAACCTGTGTTATCAACAAACTAGAATACTGCTGCAGTAAAGACACAGCTTATTAATTCAAATACTGCTATGCTAATTTAGCCCTTCTGCTTCTGATTTCACTTACTCAAAATTACTAGAGGCAATTGGAAAACAGAAGAAGTCAGTGAATATTGCAGGTTTCCACCACGGATGCGTGCTCTGGGCATAAGCAGGCATCTTCACGTCTCCCCAAATTACCCGAGCTGCAAAAATAAGGAATAATTTAAGACAGGGGGCATCATCTGGTTGTGAAACCGGCTGGATTAGCTTCATCTTGGTGCCTGGAAGAGGCTCCGCACGCAGCAGTGTGAAGCGCTGTCGTGGGCTGGAGCAGGGCCCAGCTGCAGGGCGGCCGCCAGGACCCCCCAGATAAGCAAGAAAACCAAAGGGGAGCAGCTCTGCGCAGCCGTTAGAGCCACTGAGCCTCAACAAACTACGTTTCAAACGGCCGGAACAGGATGAAACCTCTAAGCTTAATAAAAACCTTTGAGATTAGTAAAAAATATATATATATATGTATATGTATATATATATATATATATATATATATATATATATATAAAATCCGGAGGCGGGTTGGTGGGAACAAGGAGAGGCAGGGGGCGTTGCGGGCCGCCACGGCCCCACGGGTACCGGGGCCGCTCTGGGCCGCTCTGGGCCGCCGCCGGCGGGACATGCTCAGTGCGCGGGCTCCGCCTCCGCCTAACCCGGATACACACGGGCCGCCGCCGAGCGCGGAGCTGGGGTTGGGGCCGCGCCAGCAGCAGCACCCGCCGCGGGGGAAGGAGGGCACCGGCTGCCATGGGCCCGCGGTGAGCGCCGCAGGCCGCCCGCCCGCCTGCGTTTCCGTCCCTGGGCGGCCATGGCCCCCATGGGGATCCGCCTGTCGCCCCTCGGCATGGCCGTGTTCTGCCTGCTGGGGCTGGGCGTCCTTTACCACCTCTACTCCGGCTTCCTGGCCGGCCGCTTCGCCTTCTTCATGCTGGGCGAGCCGGAGGCGGCGCGCGGCCCCGCGGGCGCCGTGGACCTGCGGGAGCTGCTGGCCGTGTCGGTGGAGGCGGCGGCGCGCGGCGGCGCGGAGGTGCGGCGCGTCCGCGAGGGCAACGTCCTCAACGAGAAGGCCAAGGGCAAGACGCGCGAGGGCGCCGAGGAGAAGCTCACGAGCGGCGACCTGCTCTCCAACCGCCGCATGTTCCACCTGCTGCGGGCCGCCTTCCCCGGCGTGCAGGTGGGTGCCGGCGCGGGGCCGTGCGCGGGAGGCCTCTGAGGCCCCAGCGTTGCTCCCCGGGGTATATCGCTAACTTCAATCGCTACAAGTTTGTAAGCATCGACACCCTAAAATGGGAGCATCAGGCCCTGCCCCTCGCTTTCCTCCAGTGCTGTAAGGGCGCGAGGTTTTTCCCGAGCTAGTCGTGGAGAGACACGTGTCATTTATGGGTTTCGCAGTTTGGCGCAGGAAACGTTTCCTTCCCGCCCGCCGCCATGTGCCCTGACTCTGTGCCAGGGCTGGTCTGCGAAATGCCCCTTCGCAGGTGTTGCCCTGCGTTCCAGCCCATGAAATTAGGTGCAAGGATGAATGCAGGATCGTTGGCAAGCAGAGCTGCGCAAGGCAAGACCTAGTGCTGGCTCACTCTGTGGATCACTGCTTATGGGGCAAACTGAATGTAGATGTTTTTTAGAGGTATAGGGCACCCAAGGCTCACATCGGCTTCCAAAAACTCTGTCCAACACTTAAAGTTGCACCCAAACCAAGACCAGACCTAGGTGCCTTTTTTTGTCTACTTGTGTCTGTAATAAATGAGAACTTAATAGTAAGTTAAGGACATAGGAGACTGAAGTTATTTGAGACCGATGGAAAAACCCTAATTAACACTGCAACTACATCTTACGGATTTGAAAAGTAATGGTCTCGTGCTTTTCCTGGACAGGAGAAGAAAAAATAGTGTCTTTTTAACTGGGGGGAAAAAAGAAATAAATAGCTACAACTCTGATCAGCGCACTAGCCCACTCACTTTTCAGTGACTGTTTTGGATGTTCCTCAGGCCTATTTTCAAGTGATGTGTATTTAAAAAAAATACATTGGAAGGATATCTAAAGGAAGAAAGAACAAGTTGTTCAACATTTGAAATAATGGTGAAATGTCTAACAGAAAAATCAACAGAAAAACTATGAAGGCTTTTTGAAAATTGTTCCTGCCAAGGGCAAGATACTTCTTTCACAGAATTTTACTGTCCTCCAGTGGCTCTTGCTCTTCACTGTCCTCATGGAGCTTGGCATTTTGACGTGCCTCTGTCGCTGCCCAAACTCTGCAGGCTTTCATTCCTGAGCTTATGTTACAGTGCTGCCTCTTCCATGTTTGTGGTTATGCCTGTGAACCCCGGTAAGGTGCTTAGAGATGAGAATCTGACTTGCGTGTCTTTCTCCTGGAGACTGCTAACCTGATGCATCTTTTCAAAAACTTTGGTGTCCAGGTTTGTCTCCTCTCTCCCTCCACCTTCACTCACATCAGCTGAGCGTGAGCAATGAGAAGCAGCAGGAGGTTCCTGGCTAACAAACCCTTTGGCTGGTCTGGAGTTATTAATGAGAGGCCAGCTCTGGTATATTTAGTGTCCTGAGTACGTGGTACAGATAAGAACTTGCTATGTATTTTTAAAGTTACTCGTTTAGATAACAAGTTGTATATAATAATAAGGCATAGTGTTTATTAATATCTATACTATGATGAAAATGTATTTGTAGGCATTTGCTAGATCAAAGATGCATTTTATGCTTTTACTGCATACATGTACAATTCTCAGGTCCTGTAAATTCATCTTGTACACCTCCAGCTCCTCACTTAGAACTGCTACTATTTCTCAGAATAGATCTGCAGATTCAGTTGTCACGAATCTGAAGAGGAAAATGGATTTCCTGAGACACTTTTCATGTGAAGCTACATAAGACTGCATCTTATGTTGTAAGGGGCATCATGCTTTCACCTGCAGCATTATTTCTAAGTGTAAAGGGTCATTCCAGAATAGAAAACATTGCTGAAGTCAAATAAAAATCCTCTTCTCTTGTTGATGATGCTACCAACCAAGGGATTGTTAAATAAAATATCAAACAAAGAATGCAAAGAATTTCAAGAGCAAACTCAGCCCAAATGCTCATTTATTCACATCATTGTGGTCAGAGGCATAAGAGGGGTATCTTGACTTTTAGACCGAGGCCAAATGCCCCAACTAGCAGCAACCACTCCCCTTCTTCCAAAAGTAATAAAATCTGCCTTTTGATGCAAAGAAAATAATCGTTTATTATTCTTTAAGAGTAGTTATAGGTTTTCAGTCTTTAAAAATAACTGGAGGAAGTTACTTGGCCAACCTAAGCTCAAGTTGCTGTGCAGTTTTGGCTTTACTGTTTTCCTGTACTATGCTGCTTGATGTAGTAAAGGAAGGTGCGCAAGCAGTCTGTCTGCTAAGATCTCATTATTAGCGAAAGGTGGAAGAATTAGATTTCTCACTTAAGGAAGCAGAAAGCAGGGGGGCGGGGGGGAAGAAGGGAGGCTGGGGAAGCCGTCTCTGAATCCAAGATTAGGCACTGCCCAGGAGAACTCATACTCTTTGCTCAGAACTTCTCTCTTGGAAGAGTCCTACTGCCACATCTCGGGGTCTTCTGTGTTGCTAACGTGATTATTTTTCAGGAGTTAGTGTTGTTAGCTGATATTTGAATGCCTCCAAGCTTAAATATATACATATATATATATATATATATATGAGTAATCCTTATCCAATGCACAGTATGGCTCTACAAACAATTGACGGTGTACTTAAGCACAAGGTTGGAATGTGAGCTGGGGTGGACTCTTTAAACCAGTGCTTTGACCTAAGTCCCTGTGTCCTCAGACTATGAAGATGATGCTTTACAATGGCCCCCCGCAATTCTAAATCCACTATTTTGCTTCCCAAAATAACATGGGTTTATTTTCACAAGATGCAGACTTAATCTTACTTGCTTGAATGTATTTGCACTGTACTTTCCCTGCCATGCACTATTTGGCATTTTAGCTTGTTTTTGACCACAACAGTGATGTATATGCTCTGGTTGTGCTAGCTATGTGTCCTTTTTCCCCAATAGAATAGTAGAATATCTTTTATTCCTGTCTGTGTTCATAGTATTGTTGATATCTGTCATCCGTGTTTCAAATGGAAATTTAAGAACTTCTCAGTTACCCTTTTAACAAGATTTTCTTTTAAATCTGCCTTCTGAGTACTAATGACTTAAAGCACTCCTTTTCCAAGCTACCCGAAATATTTTCTAGATTTAAATCTGCTGTTTGTAGAGATCTCGCCACAATGCTGCTTACTGTACTTAAGGAAATTGGAATTGCAAGTAGAATGACAAGTTCTACATCGGATAGTGATTATTTTGGAAAGAGAGATCTGTTAAGGAGTAGGTTTAAAAATCAGAATGTTACTTAAAAACTTCACAAGGATTTTAGTGATGCAGAATAAGTTCCATAACCTTTGTGCAAAGAACATCGTCCTCAATACTTATGTTTTTAGCAAAATTAACATAGGTTTGATCCATATAATTTTAACAGCTGCCAACAGGTTTCTGAGTAAAGCAAGAAGCATGTATGTTAATCTGAAATCTCATTAATAGGTATTGTCTATAGACAACAGCTTTTAACATGGGTTTTAATTGATGTTATATGATTTCTGCTGGCCTTCTGTACCTAAAATAAAATTAAAGCCCTTAACTTTATGGTAATGCATTCTCTGATTATATTTTCAGATGTAATTACAAGTAGTTCAATTGACTTGTGCATGCACTGGGTATCTTTAATCTGCCTGTTGAACACCTGGAGATTTGAATTTCTTATTAACATAGTGAATCACAAACAATGTGAAGTTTCAGTGATTTATTATGTTGATTTACATCTAACCTAGACTTATTTGGCTGTTTTCAAAAAATGAAAAGTAGCGTTGAGAACCCCTTGTGACATGCCAGTCATATATTTCTTTTTATCAAATTTGCATGCTTACATTTGTGCAGAACTGCAAATGAAAATTTTGCTGTCCATTGAAATGACTTGTAAATAACTTGGCTTTCGTACTGTCAATGTTTTTATTTCTTATTATTTTAAACAGATTACTGTTGGCCATTTTATGAATTCTATGATTCATGCAGTTTTATTTATTGAATTTTTGTCTTTATCACTTTGACTATTTGAAAACCTTAGTTTCACTGTAGTTCCGGCTGGCTTAATGACTAAAGCCAAGTAAATGAAAATTTGCTAAACACTGGTTGAGCTTTTGAACTAAGCCAAGTGTCAATGTTCCTGCTCACACACAAGATCATCCTGCCCATTCAGAGGTCACTCCCCACTGCCATCCAAGTAAATGAAGATGGAGCTGGGAGTAGAAGAAACTGTAGAACTTCCACCCAGCTGGACTTGTGTCGCCTTAAAAATGTGTGGCATTATTAGAGAGATAGATGAGATTTTAAGTTTAAATGAAATCCAAAATGACACAGGCAGGGTTTTTAGCATGTATCTCTCTCTCGTAACAAAATCTGCCATACTTAAACCCTTTGTAAAGGGGATTCTAAGGAATTAAGCCTTTTTCAAAGGCTTGAAAAAGATCATCTATAAAAGCTTTTTTTTTTTGTGTGTGTGTGTGTGTGTGTGTGGTATTTAGTGGTAAAGGAAGAAGGAAAAGCTTGCTAAAGAACCCTTTCAAAAGAAAGAAGCTGTGTTTAAAAATGCCTATGTGTTGAATAAACCTGGAAGCTTTGACTAGTAAGATTACTATATTAAGTGTTAAAACACTTCTCTTAAATATTGGAAAACTCTAGTTTCTTTGGCATATATTTTCCATTTACTGTCTCTTTAATGGGTGTGCTATTCCCAAGGCAAAACTATGGCTGTGCTCTTTCAAAATCCTGAATTTGTGTGCTGCCCCGGCCAGCCAGGTAGTGTGTCACCAGGTTTGTGGGGTGTTGCCACCAAGACTCTGTGAAGCCCTGCTGGGGAGCAGCCGCACACGGGCAATGAGGCAGCGTGAGGTTCCCTCAGCTCCTGGTGTCAGCTGTGCTGGAGCTGGTTGGTCGCATCGCTACCTGTGTCCGCACAGGGCTTTTAGTTTAGTTTTGAGTTTAGTGTGTAGTTCACCTCTGAGCTGCCTGCCTGTTCTCGAGCAGCTCTGGGCCTTGCTTCTGGGCCACAGAATGCACAGCTTGTTCTGGCCACCGAACCTCTGCCGCCACTGCCTCTCGTGAACAATTTCCCTCATTCACTGAGACATTCCTACGAGGGACCCGCTCCTCCTGGGCGAGTCCCGAATTTATAAAAGTGATTTTTGTTGATTTTTTTTCAATGGAAGTCCTTATAATGTTTTACATGCTTTTTTTTTTTTTTTAATAAATCTCTACATTTGCTGCATTTTTTTTTTTCTGAGGAGGGCTTTTTCTCCATGTGTATTTGCGGAAGATTGCTGAGAGGTGGTTAAATGCTGTATCAGTGGGCAGAATACAGAAATTGGGGACTGGCTTTTGCAACATAGAGCTGTGGAGAGGATGACTCTAAAGAGCTGTTTACTTCTCTGCTCATTGTCTCAAATTCTTGTGCAAGGAGTTGCTGTCTAAATCGGTTTCGCTAAAAGCTTTTGGAAGAGGCAGTGTTATGTGTGTGGCAGCAAGTAGGCACGCTTACAACTCTGTAATTGCTTGCACTGAAGTAGCAGTTTAATTGCCTGGGAGCGTCTTGCTGGAACAAGCTTCATTGACTAAAGCAGTTCATATTGTGGTCCCTTAGCTCCCATATCTGCTCCTTATTTCTGAGTGAGGACATGGGGATACAATCAGCTGCATACCACATATCTTTAGAAAAGACTGAAATTTAAGATCACAGCCTGCAGAGACTTCCTGCAATAAGCAAGAGCTAAACAGTAAGCAATAAATATGCTACCACATTTAAGACACAGGTACATCTTCCTGGGTTGTTCACTTAAAAAAGAGAAGTTTCCAATGTTAAAGATTGCTGATGCTCTTCTCAGGCTAAACCAGAATCTATTTTGCAAAACCCGTAATATATTTTCCTCATCATTATTAAAAGCAACATGCAGATATTGAAACAGCTCTGATTTTTTTACTTGACCTGTGATTTTTAGGATATGTAGCTAGGGCTATGGAGTAAATGGTAATTTGAATGGAAGAACTAGTGATCCAATTGATTCTTTTTTTTCAGATGACCTCCAAAGGAAGAGACCAGAGAATGGGATCAGTATCATAGGATTTATGTCGCTCTATTTCTGCTGTCTGTACTACTGCACATAGTAATCCTGATAGCACAGAGAGCAATACGGAAGTATTACATAGATATTAGCAGTATTACTTGCTATTATTATGCTTTACTTTTGTGTCTGAAGTCAGACAATTTGTGCTGGTAGATCCTTCTCTGGAAACCTTTCAGATTGTGCTATACAATAGGTTTAACAGGAGACTTTTCTGTTTGAGGGTTGATTCTGACCTTGTAATGTTTTGGAATCCTGTTGAGGAAAAGGATGGCTTATGCTGGTGGGTTATATGATGTTCTGGAATTAAAACATGCCTGGAGCTTGTGTTGAGACTGCCAAGTCTGTGGAACTCGTCTTGTTCACTTTGCAGGACTGTTTTCCCCAGGGGAAAACACAGTCAGCAGGTTTATTGTACAGTGACAGATGTTTAATTTGTAAATGTCAAAGCAGCTTCAAGTGCTCTGTGGTTGACATGCAACACTTCAAATGCTGCTTTTATATCAAACAGCAGCCAAGATAGAGTTGCTGTGGTTCTGCTTGTTTCTTTTTTTTCTGAACTCTCTTGGAGCAGATGACCCTTCATCCTTTGCTAATAATCTGTTACAGTTGGAGTGAGTGATGTCTCTTCATGTCATAGAGAAAAGCATCTAAATACCTTGCTGAGTCAAAGTCTGATATAATCAATCTTAGTGTGATCATTTTAGTGTCACATGCCTACAACATCTATAGTAACAACAAAATTTCTTTTAGTCAGGTGGGATTTGTCTGCTGTATCAGTCAGATATCTGGGTCTGAGCTAATAATCCAGACTCCACGGGCCATGAGTGGAGGCAAGTAGGTGCTCCTAGACTGTAGGCACTGCATCCCACACACACCTTCTGCCTTCTCTGGGCTATAGATGAGAAGTTGGTGGGGCGAGGCATTTCTCAGGGGTCACTGAGGCTAAAGCTTACCAAGAGTGGTAGCATCACCTTCCTTCTCTTGATGGTGGAAGGAGTGTAGAAATACTGGTCTCTTAATGTAACTGAGGTGCCAAAAATACATTGGATGTATCTACCTAAATGCTCGTTGGTGCTACTTATTTCTGAGTGCGTTGCAACCCTCCTGTAAACCACACCTGTGGTGGTAGTAAGCTGGGATTCTAGACCGTTTTATGGGGTTGACCCTTATTTACCCAGTTGTTCCTCCTGTGAGGTTATATGATGTATATGATATGACATGAGAGATCGTTACGCACAATGTTGTGTGATAACAGCATCTCTCATGATCTGAAAGTAACTTTCCAGTCAAAATTAAGTTGTACTGGGTTTAGCAAAATGTTTCTCAGAACAGAATGGAACCAGGTATTCCATTGATCTGCCAAATTCTTCTTCAGTTTTACAGGCTGAAATCCTCTCTAGTCCAGATTGAAATTATTGAAGATAGTCTACAAGTGACAATAACTCTAAATATGACTGCTGTTTATAAATATTCATCACAGGCTGCCTTAGATTCTCAGCCTAACCTACCCTAGAGATAGGTGTGGAACGTCATTAACTTGTTTATAAAATAAAATATATTTGACAGTTGTATAAAGGCTGCATCCAGTTGAGTGAGTTACTTAATAAACAGGTCATAATTCAATTCCAGAAGCAGGAATGGTATCTAGGATTCCCACTTCTCTACGTTATGCTACAGTTTGTAAACTATTTATTAGGGAATTACTTGCACATTTGAATCTGCATCTGTTTTATATATATATATGTATATAGGATAAAACATTGTTTGGAGTATTAAACTGTTACTATATCTTTATACCTTTTGATTATTATCCAGGATGAAACGTTCTCCTTGTGATGCTTGAAGTAACTGTGTTTAACGTTTGATTTTTAAAATTCAATTCATACTGTGAGAACATTCAGTAAGAAAAACTGTAGCCAAACAAATTATGTCCAACTATTCTGTGGTTCAGAGCAAAATTTAGAATTCTAGTTTTTTTTATTGCTTGCCAGGTGAGGTTAATAGCTTATCACTGCGGAAAATGTCCAATTCATGCTGTTCTAGCTTGAGGCAAAAGGAGAAAGCAAAGATAAGAGCAAACTTTTCGTCTTCCAAGTACCTCAGTTACTGCATTTGTTGAGTTAATGCATCCACTTTTGTTGTCTTATCACAGATAAATTCTGAAGAACATGTTGATGCAACTGATCAGGAGACAGTCTCTTGGGATCGTAATATTCCTGAAGATATAAAGGAAAAAATACAGTCTAAAGAGGTTCCAGCAGAAAGTGTTACTGTCTGGATTGATCCGTTAGATGCCACACAAGAATACACAGGTAACTGATTCTTGTTGACAGTTCATGTGTGTAATACTGATGTCTGCCTTTTGTACCTGAAACAAAATTGTATTCAGAATGGCAACTCTTGCTAAAGTACATTGCATATATACTATATACTTGCTATATCAAAGCTAGTGTGCTTTGTCTGAACAGCTTGTAAAACAAAACTTCTGTAGTAGTCAGAGCCTAGTGTTTACTTTCCTATTGCCAACTCTGAAATTACTTAATCATTCTGTGTAACTAAGTAATTGCTAAAACAAATGGTAACTGTCATTTATGGATTTAGCTAGGGTTACATGTTTCATTGTATATTTGTAGTTGCTATTGTGACAGCACTAAGTATCTTGGAATATTATTGGTTCCTCTAAAGGAAAGGATAAATGAATATTGTACTTGAGATACAAAGGGTTTTTTATGTCTATATCTATATATCTCTCTATATAAAATTGAGTCTTCTACTTTTTTAACATTTACATCTCCTTAACATTTGATCTACTGTGAGTATAGGATATATCTATGGAAGAGGAAGAAAAGTAGAAAGTCTTTTAAGTCTTTTGGTAACTGTAGGATTACTTGAAGATGCAAAATTGTAAAAGGTGATTTTGGAGTGCCAGCTAGTTTTCAAAGAACAACATGTCTTTCTTGGGTCCTTTTTTTTTTTTTTTTTTTTTTTGTTCTTCACATCTGATTGTGAATGTCTTTATTTACTCATTTTGCCCACAGAGGATCTTCGACAGTATGTCACAACTATGGTTTGTGTGGCTGTAAATGGTAAACCTGTAATAGGAGTGATACACAAGCCTTTCTCAGCATATACAGGTACTTTTATAATTTCACTTGTTTCTGGTATCTTCAGTGACAATGCTAGTTAAAATTTGATGTTTGATGGAACACATGTAGGCATAAATTAAAAATAAACCTGGTGCAAGATAACACTGTTGTAGACCTCAGAGCAGCAAATTTGTTCTGTGCTATAAAGCCAGAATGTAAAATGTTGTCCATGTGTAGCATAAAAATGATGCATTAAAAAACCTGAAAAAGTGTTTGACAATTAAAATCTTTTCAACAGAGTGCTTATAACAAAACCCCCCCAAAAAAAATTCCCACATACAGATCTTTTGTGTGTTGTTACTCTCTAACGAATAGCACTTTGCTCATCCAGCTCATCCAGTAGAAGTATTTGGGTCTGTGAAATTGTGCCCAAGGGCTGGTGTTTGTTCACTGCAAATAACAAAGGCAGATAAAGGTATTAATGACAACTGTGTATTAGCTTCTGGAAGGACTGTTCCTTGTGGCCTTGCTGACTGCCTGACATGCTGCAAAGTTCATGAGCCTGACCTGATTAATTCTTTGATACTAACAGTGTGTCAGTGAGGATGGCTGTTAGTTTGGCAGTGTATATACAGCACTTCTGAATGATTCAAAATCGTTTTAGTGTTTACATCTTATATGGTTGAAGCTAGAGTTTTTATTCTCATTTTTTCCCCTTAGGCAATACTGACCTCTAGAGTTGTGAAGTTAACTCTGATAAAGGATCTAAGAATGTTTAATTAAATGTATTTTTGTTGGATTTAAGTTTTTTTTTTTTTTGTCTACTGAGCATTCAGTGTTTTGTACTAAATACTTTGCTTTCCTTAAATGATGGCTTAAATCCCAATCATTTTAATATGTGCTGTATTTTGATATTCTTTAAATACCTTAACCTTTTGAAACATTTATTCTAAGTATCATATAATATCTGAAAAAAATTTAGAAGGTTGTAATTTTGAGAATTTATCTCCTTTAATAGTAATAATCTGATGTCACCAGACATGATATCAGATGCGATACAAGGAATCTGTCATTCCACATGAAGAATATTCATTTTCCAAGCTGGAAATACGGATCTATTTTCAGTAGATTGTTCCTAACAGTACCCCACAAAGCAGGAAGGACAGTCAGTGTTGTTATTACACATAGCTTAGTCTGTTGCTATACAGTTTGGCCCTCTAGTGAGACGAAATTGCTGGTTAGGCTGCTAAGTAAGTGTCAAATTAGTGGTTGGGGGATGCCACCTACCAAGTTAAGCTTTGAACCTCATAATAAAACAAGAGGAAGATTGTGTATTCTAAATCCAGTCCTCCACACACTTTGTAAAATGTTTTCATACTTTTCCTTGCTATTACGATCTTTCTGAACAAAATGACTTCAAGTGATATTATAATATTTTTGCAAAGTAGGGTTATTTTGTTTTTAAAACTAGGTTGTTTAAGGAAATACTGAGTATCTTTCAGACTCAAAGCCACCCTGTTAACTTTGGCGGCTTTACAATTGCGTAGCCAGATTATTACTACTTGGGGTTTTCTCCTCTTACTGTGGGGTTTGTTTATTTGTTCTGTTTTTCATTCTTGCATGGGGATAGCCAGGTGTGGAATAATGCAGTGCAGTAATGAGGCAATAATGCAGTAGGTGTGGGCCCTATTTCTTTTCTACTTACGGGCTTCCTCTCTGTCAGCCCCAACTTTCACTGCTATATCTAGCAGCGGGGAGGAAAATTAATTCAGAGACATCACTTTAATTTTAAGGGATAACGTACCTTTTTAGCTTTACCCTTAACAGCAGAGATTGCCTTTCATAAAGCTTACCAGAACTTGTTTCTGTTGTAGCCTGGGCAATGGTGGATGGCGGATCAAATATAAAAGCTCGTTCGTCCTACAATGAGAAAACCCCAAGGATTATTGTATCCCGTTCTCATGCAGGAAAAGTCGAGCAGGTTGCACGGCAGACATTTGGAAATAAAACTGTGATAATCCCCGCTGGTGGAGCAGGTTTGGTTCCTTAAGCATCTTGTCCCTTATATTGCTTCCAGCTGGTTTAAGTGCACAGCAGATATTAGACAAAAGGATGCCACTGCAGAATGCCCCCTTTTTCTTCTTACCTTTATTCTTCACACCCCAAAAAGCAAGCACTTGGCAGGAGGAGCACTTTACACAATCCCCTACATGAAAACCTGTTCACGATTCAAGCTACTCACAGGTTATTGAATATTTAAATCTAATCTTGGACCTCCAGTATTATTTTGGTCCCTTCACTAAGTGCACTAATGTGCATTTGCTGAAGGCACTGGTGTGTTTGTGGAGGGAAAAGGAATATGTGGCCAAATATCGAATCGCATAAGGAATCTGTTGGCTGTTAATTAACTACTAGTATGTTTTTGTTTGTTTTTAAACTTA
The DNA here is from genome assembly GCF_059628265.1 of Tinamus guttatus. Classification (NCBI taxonomy): domain Eukaryota; kingdom Metazoa; phylum Chordata; class Aves; order Tinamiformes; family Tinamidae; genus Tinamus; species Tinamus guttatus. Next base: position 2,508,498 of record NW_028288590.1, on the reverse strand, counting down.
AACAATATCTTTGTACATGCTATTGTCAGAATGCAAATATTCAAGGCACCAATGTGAAGTAGTAATTACTTATAAGCATTGTAAAATCCATGAAAAAATTGAATTTTATGAAAGTGTATCTTTCCATGCCTTTAATGAAGAATAGAGCTTCCTTTTAGAAAGTTTAGTCCATAAGATCATACATAGGTGAATAGCTCTGGCATGGTCTTATGGATTAAACTTTCTAAAAGGAAGCTCTATATTTCCTCTGCTATCACAAGAAAATTTGTGTAGATTCATTGTCAGAGGAGATGAAATTGTAACTGATGATACTAGTTGTTCCCTAACTTTGACTCTGTATAAGAAGAAAAAGAAAAGGAGGAAAATTTTAATAAAACAAAGATGTTGGTTGAAAAATTGAAAAATTTCTATAAAATAAGGAATGCTGACTATGAACAGTGACTTGTGGACTACACAATGGATGATTGAGGGGAGTGAGCCCAAGAGCAAAACAGTATTTTAATTGATAGTCTTGTTCTTTTGGGGTGTCTCTAAATATATGTAGCACATTGGAGAAGGCTGTCTAAAAAAGAACATGTCCAAAATACCCTAAGCTTCAATACTGATTCAGGAGAAAACTTTTGATTTTTGTTTTTTAAGCGTATTGGTGCCTCCGCTGTTGTGGGGAGTTAGCATGATAGAGTTAAGAACATAATTTTCCTAACTCTTCCAGGTACATACTGTTAACACTAACTAGATTTATCTTTTGTGATGAATTGGGAAGCTTCATGTTTTGATAACTCATGTTACTTCTTCCCTATTTTTTTTGTAGGTTACAAAGTGTTGGCTCTCCTTGATGTTCCTGAAAAGAATCAAGAAGAAGCTGATGTGTATATTCATGTCACTTATATTAAGAAGTGGGACATATGTGCTGGAAATGCTGTGCTGAGAGCATTGGGTGGCCATATGACTACCCTGGCTGGTGAAGAAATTAGTTACACTGGCTCAGATGGCAATGAGGGAGGACTTATAGCCAGTATCAACATGAACCATAAAGCACTGATTGAAAAACTTCCAAATCTGGAAAAAACATCACACAAATAAACTCAACTGGTGGAAAAGTCCAAGTAATGCTTTTGTAGTCTCCAGATGCTCTGTCTGAAGAAGCCGGTGTGAAAACCTGCAGGGAAAGATGCACAGCAAAGCAAAGCAATTTGGTGTGGGTTTGGGGACTGTAGAGTACATTGGGTTGCTTGAATGGTGGTATTTAAAAAAAAAAAAAAAAAAAAGTGGAAGTAGAAAGGTGGCTGACTTCCTCCCACCTCAGTTTCCATGTCTTATTTTTTAGACTGTTTTCTTGCAGTTGTTCTACTCAAGATACAGTATATATATTTGGGAACATAAATGAACTAAAAGGAAAATCCACATTGGTTCATAAAATAACCAAAGTAGTTCTCACAGGAATTTCTTTGAACCTTTTACACCTTGTTACTGTAATTTTAGTAGCTCCATAATGAATTGGGTGGAGAAAAAAAGAATATTTTATATAACCATTTGATTACTGTAAACAGTTTAGCAGGAAATATGATCCTGTGTTCTATATCCCTGAACAGAAAGCACAAGAAGACTGACACAAGTTTAGATACAGCAACAGTTTATCTTTGACAGAGTGGCACTCTCTGCTTTTTAAGAGAAAAATAAAAAAGAAATGTTCTGTACTATTTTGGCATTTTCCTGATGATGTAAACCAGTTTAGTTCAGACAAGTTGTGAATAATGTGTTTTAGTAATCAGTGTATTTCCATATGCCTTTTTTAAAAAAGGCAATGTTTCCTTGTATAGTTTTTAACAATCCTTGTCTTTGATTTCTGTGTACAGTGTTGAAGGTGCATGCCAGATTTTTCTCTAACGTAGGACTTGTTCATCATTTGGTGTCTATACCTATAGAAGCAGCCTCTCATTTCAGTATCTGATTTCTTATTATCACTGAGCAAAGTCATACGGAATGAGTTTGATGGGATTAGTGAGTTGGTTGATAGTTTTTATTTACAACACAAGATAGAAACTAGCAATTTTTCTAGAACCCGAGAATGACCTTATTCTCCTATGTTCAGGAGCATTCATTTCTGCCAAAAGCTCTAGAGGGATCCTGAGCAGTCTGTGGTTGCTTGACTTACAGAAACTAGCACAGTGCATGGAGCTGTTGTCCTGTAATTTTAAATTCAGTTAAAGCAATTTTGAAGAGTAGGTGGCATTTGAAGTACAACAGGGTGACCGCATTGTTCAGTAAAGCTTTGTAGAACTGAGTCCTGTATACACAGAACAGAACCCCTGTGATATCAAGTGACAGATTTTCCATTTGTAGTTTACTTAGTATAAGCAAAGACTGTTTAAGCCAAATTCTTGTTCCCCTGATCTTAACTACTGCATCTTATTTTTTCATCTATTGCTTTTATGAAAAAGAGGAGGACACCACATCAACAGTGGTACATGTCCTACCTCTTTTAAAGATGTTAACTTATAGCAAGTGTTCACATTTCTGAAGGACCTCTCAGATGTTACATAACTACAGATATAAATTTTCAGTTACTTTTATTTTGCAAACTTACAGGCAAAGTAGACTGAAACTTAGTTCTGATAGTCTTTTGGTACGGGTAGGTTTTTTTTTCTCCTGGTCCCTTTTTTCCCCCCCCAAATTGTCACTTGCTGCTATTGAATAGCTTTTACATGTGTAGATAATACACCGATAAAGCAACTTAACTTCCATTTTTTAAAATATAATAAACTGCTGTATGCTACAACAAAAATGAAAAACCCTTATTAAAAAGGGACTCATTTATTTTGGAAACTTGTTGAGCTTCCAAATTTCAAAGAACAACAAATATCTAGATATTTGTCAAGGCTGTAGTAATGTTTTACAGGAAGACTGCAGCTTTTTTCCTTCAGGCTGCTTTAAGTCACTTAAAGCCTAATGAAAAGGCAGCTCTTCCAGTTAGTTAAACAATATGGGTTAAAATTTACATGTGAGAAATAGCTATAGTAGCTTGTTATAAAAACCTGAACGTTTGACTAATGGTGAACACCCGGTGTTCAAACAGACAATAAGAAAAAGCTTTTGGAAGGGCTTGTTTTGCGTTCAGGTTGAAAGGGGGTGTAAGCTTTTCTCCTGGAAGTGTGACCGCTTTTATTTTGGGTGTGATTCATTGCACAAACTGTGGGCAGACTTCGTTTAACATGAGAAATGGAGAATAGGTTAAGATTACGTATCTCAGGCTTACTTGCATCTTAGCTGAAGGTGTACGGCAGTTAACAGCAGTATTTGCTGTTGTTAATAATTATTAATTAGTTTCTCCCTACGAAGATAAAGAAGATACAAAATCAAATATCCACAAGTGCTTTGTTGCACTGGGTCGTAGTGCTCAGTACCCTGCGGTTTTGCACCCTTACTGGACCGCGCTCACTCCTAAGCGGGGAGAAGGGGGTGAAACGGAGGTGCCCAGGCAGGTGCCTCCGCACAGCCTGAGCTCTCGCAGCTTCCCCACGGCCCAGAGCCGAGGAGGCGCCCGGAGGCTCCCAGGCAGCCCGAAGAGCAGCGCTGTGGATACGAGCAATGTCAGGCTGCTGGTGAATATCAGCTTCTGGTGGCGTTCTTTTACAATAATTGCAACTTTTGCACAGGCCAGGAAGTATTTAAAAGTGCTTGTTTAGTGCGTATGTGTCCTCTCTCCTGAATATTGGCATGTATAATATTAATACCCAGTGTATGCTATTTCTTTGGCCACGTTTACATCATTTTAAAACACTTTACTGTCCCGGCTTGACTATATATTTGGTTTCACCTGTGTGGATGTGACTGAAGTTAGTGCACAGAGTGGTAGGAAATCGTACCACAACATCTCACCGCAGGGCTATACCATTCTTCTTTACGTTCTAGCCTCTTCCACATAAAACCATCAAACCGTTTTTAGGGATGCTACTTAAACAATAGCACAGCATAGGTGAGTCCTACAAAAGGTTTTCTAAAGAAATTAAAATCTTTCAACTGTATCATTCAAAGCACCAAACAAGCAAAGTAAGAGATTGTGTTGTTTTTTAGCATTGTTTTTTAGTTGTTTGCTGTTTGTTTGGGTATTATGATCAAGATAATTGCAAGTGAAATTATTCTAAAGCTGTATGTATTTTTTTTTAATCATTCAGCTAAAAAGAATGAATGGTAGCATAGATGATACCTAGTACTGTACCAAGAGTCCTAACTTGCATTCCTTAAATGAATGTTTTTCTAAATAAATTGACATGGAAATAAAAGGGTTGAACTGATTTCTACTTCAATATATTTGCCAAACTTTTAGAGATGATTTAAATAAGCACAGTTCGTTTTCACACAGAGAGCACATAAAAAATACTGAAAATAGTTACAGAGAGCGCTTGGATGCTGAATTTCAACACATAAGTGAAGCTGAGAAGTCATCCAGTGATGTCGTTCCATGTATTTGCTTTTACTTTCTTCATTTAGTCCTTGCAGGTACTAGAGTAGCTCGTAGAAGACATATTTTTCTGATTTGCTTCAGATCTGAAGGGCTTTCTTGTTTGTTTGTTTTCCTTTTGTCAGTGGTTGGAGTTCAGGAATGTGGAGGGGATTCATCACTGCCATTCATCTCTGCTTGTTTATAGATTTTCCTCATTAATTGAGAACATCAGGTCTCCCATCATCTTTGGGATCCTGTTATATCTGTTGGAGTTATGCAACAGCCCTGCAGTATCCCTGATTTAACAGTATAAAAGAGTCCACTTCCTCCAGCGCAGTGCAAAGAGAAGTGGCAAAGTACTGAGCTGGCCCTGCTCTGTGTGTTACGCCAGCCCAGGTTTGCTATTTGATGGTCATGTGGCTGTGCTTCCAGTTGCGATTTCTCTGATAGCAAAACCTTTCATAGGGTAGTGACCCCCTAGTTATGTCCTACCTTTTCATGGGTCTGTTTTCTAAAGTAAACTTAAAAAAAAAATGGACAGGAAGAAGCAAGCAGCTGTGCTAGAGAAATTGTAGGAGTGAGCACTTCCATTTTTTGCTTTAGACTTCCATGTTAGTTTCTTTTCTCTTTTTCTTCAAGGTTTAGGTAACCTTACAGGTAAGATTTAACTAGCCATAGGTGAATGCGCCTGCGTTTTTAACCTTTAGCAGGATGGGAGGGAAGAACACCTCTAGCCGAGGAAAGCCTAAGTGGCTTCATTTCACGCTGGGCCTTCCTCAGTGCTTTGTCATAGAGATTTAGGACCTTTTCATAATTATAAATTTGACATTGCCAAATTCTTATTCATAGCCTGTCTTCTGACCTGCTATCGTGAATGACAAAACTGCTCCATATCGGGTTCATTTTGCCAAGACAAGACTGCATTAGCTCTGAGGCCTCATACAGATTGCTTGACTTGCAGCTGCTCTGACGTGGAGCCGGCGCCTGCTGGGATTGCATTCCCACTGCGCAAGCAGCTACTACCATTCACTGCTCACCTCGAGAGACTGTTGGTCCTAAACTTCATGGTGTCCCAATAGCTTTTTCAGCTTTTCTGAAAGAGGTTCAGAAATGTCAGTCTAGTTGCTCTCTGGGTTCTTATTTCTGGAGCCAGCAGTTGCCAACCGCTCTTCCTCATTCTCTTGTATCACTTCCTGATCCCTGCTCATTTCTTAATGTCATGTGAACAAGAAAAATCAGAGCTCAGAGGTGGAAACGATCCAAGAAAGAGAAAATCAAGGCAAGCAAACTGCACAGTCCACTTTAACCTAAAACTATTAGTGTTTTGGGCCAAGGTCTAAGGTGTTGGTCTTGCCAGAAATATGGTAGATGCCAACGAAATAAATGCAACTTAGTGTTTTATGTGACTGTTGGGGTAATAATGCTGAGCATCCAGAAAAGATGCAGTTGCTCTAGTGAGTACAAGTTAAACTATCTTGCAAAAATAGTTCTGTTCTCACAATGTTCTGTTGTGCGCGTTTGTCATTTCCGTCCTGCTTATGCAGGCCTTGCTTATGAAGGAACTTCCATTGGCTCATGTAAAAGGGCTCATTTTATGGAAGATATCAGTAGCAGAATTCCCACTGCTTTCAGTGGGAGCAGAAGCAAGTGCAGCAAGGAGCAAACAATAAATTAAAGTTCTAAAGAGCTCAACTTGTGCCAATAGTGCAACCAATTTGTGTTATGTTACACTTAACTCTTGTGGCTTGTTTCAGCCTGTGTTACTAGAGGACTTGGAAGAATGATCATCTGAGCATTCCTGCCTTCTGAGTCTAACCCCGCTTCCCCAGTCTCCAGCTCTTGCAAATAAACTTGCCTTTGGCCCTGGCTTTTCCTTATTTATAGTTCATGTTTCTTTTCTGCACAAAGGACCGGTAACACTCCAGCATTTTTCCTGTTAGCCCAGCAAATTGTATTAGCATTTTCCAGCAGTGTGCCAAATTGAAATAATTCTGTAAATAAACTCTCTGGAAAATGTTGGACTGTGAGGCTGTTTTTCTATATCTTGTCTTTCAGTTGGGTATTTTTAGGGTTTTTTTTGTGCACTCTTGGTTTTGTTTCTTTTTCTGCTAATGCCTGGCAGACTGCTTCAGCTGCACTGTTCCCATCCTATGTACATGGCTAAGCCTAAGGGTTTATCAGTAATGGCCCTTTCAGCCAAGCTCAGGGTAAGTATAATTTGCCATCTCCAATGCTTTTGCTTTCATATGGGTTTTCTGAAGGTTGTTGGATTCTTGTGATAGAAAATGAGTTCTTAGAAATCTTACATAATACTGGAGTTTTGATCTGAAGAAATTTTCCTTTGAACTTCAAGGCTCACTCCTATATTATTTTCATTCTGTTCGAGTCTGTTATTTCCAGCACTTTAGTCAAAACTTTACTATTAGCAGCCCTTTTTCTAATACCATTCCATTCCTTCTAAATGAAATTGAGGAATAAGTAGAAATGGCTTTTATATCCCAAATCAAGATGAAACAAACAAACAAATTCATAAATAAATAAATAAATTTGAGGAGGTAAGTTGTTCAGGATAAGTTTGCTTAGGGCAAAAACATGCTGATGATATGCATGCATTTAATGATTATCAGCTGAGTTTGGGAGTCCAGGATCATTTGTGGGCTAACTTGTATGGACATAGCTGCACTATAGCACAGGAGCTGTGTGTGAATGTTTTGAAAGTCATTTTGGTTGTCTGAGACCTGATCAAACAATTGGAGTCAAATCTTTGGCAGTACTTTGGAGAGAAAGGGCCTCACAAAGTTCTGAAAGTCATTTGGAGAAAAAAAAAAAAGAAAACAAACAAACTAGAACAAAGCTTCTCATCTTTCAAAGTGTGTGGATAGGGAAGGGGTGGTATTTTCATTTATCGATGACTGATGATTTCCCAAATTCTCCCCATAGCAACCCAGACTGCCCAAAGAGCAGCTTGTCTAAGGGAAGTGCTCTAGGTCCCTAGCCGTCATTTCATATGACTAGTTGCTGAACTGGCTGGTTCTCCATGGGCCAGTCTGGGTACTGCATTACAGTGAAACTGTTGTCTTTTCAAGCACTCTGATTAGGAGAAAAAAAAAAAAAAGCTTTCTGTGTTGCGAGTTATATTACGGTATATGAAGGACAAAACACACAGGCACGACAGGACTCAGACAATAAAGGAAACTGCAAAAACTGACTTAATGGTAGTTGTAAATGGCTTGTGAAAAAATGAATGCATCTTTGGGGAGGCATGAAGGATTGAGCTGTAGTATAACGTCTGCTCCTCTCTCAGCCATTCACAAGACCCTCAAGCTTGTATTTCTTCCACTTGAGACTAAGGCATGAGCTGCTGGCAGGTGTTTCTTCCCAACTCCAGCTGTGGCCGTGTGGCACTGGCATCACATCTGGAAACACACTTGGGCCCGGAGGCAGCCGTCACTGACCACCAGTGCTGTCCTGGTCTCTAGTCTCACCTCAGCCTCTTCTAAATGACAGGATTAGCCTGGGGCTGGCGTCGTGATAGAGAACCAGCGGAGCACTGGGTACAAATCACAGGCCAGAGCAGCACTGCGCTCCCCAAGAGCATAAATCCAGTTTATGGCTCACTTTTCATAGCCATTTGATAGTTTCTTGCCTATATCATGTTCTACATCCTCTTGTTTTCATGCACTGCTTTTGAGTGGTATGTTGTCCATATGCTAAGGATAAATCCAGCCTTAAATCATGAAAAATACCATAAGGTCTGTTCCTGTTGTGCACGCTGAAGAGCTCTTGCACATTTCTATCTTTGTGCAGTGCTAAGACTGTTCTCTGTAGACTTTTGTTAGTCCGTTGGCCTTCTGCCATCCCACACATTAGCCTGTTGTCTGAGGACTCATCAGTCACACACTCAAACTCAAAGCATTAATTCAACTGTAGAGCTACAATAATCAACCTCCCCCCTCTTTTTTTTTTTTTTTTCTCTAGGATAACAGGAGTGTTTTTACCTGCCCTGGATGCTGTGTTGTTTTAAGGCAGAATTTTTCATCCTCGGGGAAACTGTTCAATTCCCATTGCAAAGACCTGAAAGATACATCTGGCAATGCGATTTGGTGTAGAAGGAGTGAATGTGCAGTAAACTGGTTAAAAGGGGGCTGTGGACTGCTTTGCACTCGAGTCAGATGGACTCCAAAACCTGTCACCTCTGCCATGGTCCTGGACTTGGCTGTTCCAGCAGAAGTTGTTCTTTGCACATCCTGAGTAAAACAGCTCTAAATCACAGGAATCTTTCCAGATTAGCTAGCATGATTTAAACGGAAAGTCCATACTGATGCAACAAGGATTCCAACAGTCTATAGGAGTAATTATCTATCTTAATAATTCTACTCAGGCAATGGACTGATGTAAAACTGTACAGCTATAGTTTTCACATTTGTAAAAGTGTATTTTTCTTTTCGAAAGGAGCACAATGGGAGAAACTACCTTATTGCAGAGTTACGAATATATCAACCTCACTCTCTTTTTATCTGAACTCTGCCCAGGTTGGGTAGAGCTCCTATCCTTGTATTAATAGACAGCAAATATCTCTATGTATTCAATACAGAGGATCAAATTCATGTGAACTCTGTACAAAGGGAAATATGAACGTTTTACCCTGCTTCACATGATTTTCTGAAATCTCATTGAATTTGTGGGACCTGTTTGAGTCAACAAGAAATATTTCCACATCTTAGCAAAAAGAATATTCAAGTTATATGTGATGTTTCCCACAGGACTGAATTACATAGACTGTTCTGATAAGGTCTATATCTTTCTTACTGGAATTGCTTCAAAAAATCTAAACTAAGTTGCACTCTTTCCTAATAGATTTAGACTGAGAAAGCAATGTATGCCACAGTAAATTTTAGCGCCAACACTTGCAGCTGGCACATCTCTTCTGGGAAAACTTTCCAAAGCTTTTCCCCACTACTTGTGATTAGAAATCCTAGCCAGAGGATCTCTCATTTTGAAGAACTTGCAGCAGAAAAATGCATAGGCCAGTAGAGGGCTCTACCTTTTCATCAACACGCTGCTCAGCTAAAAAAGTAGCAATAACTGCAAATACAGATGCCTGTGTCATTTTTTACATAAGTAAATCTTCCACTAGTTTTGTTCATCCTTGTCATATGTTTTTAGCTAAAAGGGCACTCCTATAATTTTACAATCTGATAATATAATTTTAGAGTCTAATCCAAATCACAGGATCACAGAAAGCTTAAGGTTGGAAGGGACCTCTAGAGATATCTAGTCCAACCCCTCTACTCAGGCAGGGACACCTAGAGCACGTGGCACAGGGCAGGAAGATTTGGAAGATCTCCAGAGAAGGAGACTCCACAACCTCTCTGGGCAGCCTGTCCCAGGGCTCTGTCACCCTCACAGGAAAAAAAGGTCTTCCTCATATGGAGATAGAACTGCCTGTGTTTAAATTTGTACCCATTACCCTTTGTCCTGTCACTGGTCACCAGCAAGAAGAGTTTGGCCCCATCCTCCCTGCATTCACCCCTAAGGTACCTGTACATGTTGATCAGATCCCCTCTCAATCTTCTCTTCTCCAGACTAAACAGGCCCAGCTCACTTAGTTTTTCCTCATAAGATAGATGCTCCAGTCCCTTAATCATCTTTGTCGCTCTTCGCTGGGCCCTCTCTAGAAGATCCATGTCCCTCTTGTGTTGGAGAGCCCAGACCTGCACCCAATGCTCCAGGTGCAGCCTCACCAGAGCTGAGCAGAAGGGCAGGATCCCCTCTGTCGACCTGCAGCCTCACCAGAGCTGAGTAGAGGGGCAGGATCCCCTCCCTCGACCTGCTGGCAACGCTCCTCCTGATGCCGGCCAGGATCCCATTGGCCTTCTTGGCCACGAGGGCACATTGCTGACTCATGGTTAACCTGTTGTCAACCAGGACTCCCAAATCCCCCTCCACAGAGCTGCTTTCCAGCAGGTCAACCCCTAATCTGTACTGGTGCCTGGGGTTATTCCTCCCCAGGTGCAGGACCCTGCACTTGTCCTTGTTGAACCTCAGGAGGTTCCTCTCTGCCCAGCTCTCCATCCTGTCTAGGTCTCTCTGAATGGCAGCACAGCCCTCTGGAGTGTCGGCCACTCCTCCCAGTTTTGTATCACCTGCTAACTTGCTGAGGGTGCACTCTGTGCCCTCGTCCAAGTCACAGATGAGCAATATTTACAATGAGTTGTTACAGAACTGTTTGACATCTTGTTGCTATTTCTAATGCACTTTTTTCCTGTATTTTTTTATTTGATCCAATTTTTGCAGTAAATGTGCAGTTTTGTGCAGAGCTCATTTAAGCTACTAGCAATAGACATTCTTTTAAATAAGACTTTCCATACTACTTAAAAATATCCTGCAAGTTGACTGGCATCTTTAATCACAGCTTCAAAACCATGGCCTGAATCTCACATGAAGGTATCCATGTGCATAGACACTTCCTAGCAGTTTTACTTCTGTAAAACATAAGAATAAATTCACATGTGACAACGGTACAGCCAACGTTTGTATAAGCTTTAGTGCATGATCACAGCACCTGCCACTTCAAGTTAACTGCACAGGTCTGACACTGGAAAACTCCTCCACTTCTGTCAGCTCAATTTCTTCTACAGCTCAGTCGCACACAAGGAAGATCTCTATTCCCACGCACCATCACTCTGTCCTGATGGCTGTGGTTTTTCTTCTTGAAGGATGATGTTTCTCACAGTCCATGTATGCTATAACCCATGGCAATACTGTAGGATGCTTATGTGGCATCCCAAAAGATAATTATCACACATATTAAAATAAACAGCAGATTGTTTCTTAAGACCAAATATTTGTCTACTATCCTCCCTCTTTGTTTAGATTAACAGAGATTATTTCTCTAAATTGTTGCTTGAGCAATTGCAACGCCACATCTTACAAACACTTAAATTCCAAGACTTGGTCTTCTGGCTTGTAGAAATACCCATGACTTTCTTCGTATCATCTAATATCATCTGAACTTCCTTCCAGCTAGCTAAGAATACACTTCTATTTGCCCTTTTTTTCAGTGCCTGATAAGAGAACAATTGTTACACTTTTTTAAATCTTTTTTTGTTTTGTTTTGGTTTGGTTTATTTTTGTTCTGCAGCTGTGTTTTGGAGCTGTTGGATGACAATGAGCCCAAACTGCAGCTTAGGAGGTTTAAGTTGAGTATTTGCACAAAATTTGTTCTGAGTGTAGTGCAGCACAGGAAAAGCTTTCCCAGAGACGTTATGCAGTCTCCATCCCTGGAGACTTGAAAGCCTTGAGGGGTCTGGCTACACAGATCCCTAAAGGGTTTTTTTTTTTTAAAAAAAAAAAGCCTTATTTCTTAAGATTCAACATTTCTGTAAATCACAAATGAGATTAGTAGAGGATGACTGTGGAGGTAGACACCTGTAACCTGTAACAAAGCCAAAGAAGGCCTGAGTTAAGGCCTCCCAGGAAACCTGAATTCCAAGATTTTGGAGTAATTTTTTTTTCCACATAATTGTTTTTTCTTTCCTGATTTTGTTTTCTTTAACGTAGATTTCTGTTTATGGTTGTTTAAGCAGTCCCTAGTGTTTCAAAAGAACGTGAATAGGAATAGTGTATGTGAGCTTCAGCCTTTTACAGACATACACTCTACTGACAGATAATTTACAGTCTCTGTATGTGACCTACTTCCATAGACTGTAATTAAACTAAGACAAGAAGAGCAAACATATTAGTAAGAAAGGAAAAGAGACAAAACTGGGCCTATTTCCAAATTCGTCTTTTTCTTAATGAAAAAAGGTGGAATTTAATAGACATTTTTGTGCTGTGCAGAGGATACATTTGCAGAGCAGCTCCAGTTGTCCAGATACAGCCCAAAGCTGGAGAATGAGGCTTATCATTGCAATTGGGTAGCTATGAGGCCAGCTTTCACCACAGTGTATTATTTGCTTTGTTTGCTTTTTCTCCATTTATACAAGGCAAATGCATAAAGGCAATCCTCAGGAAAATGCTCTCTGAAACATGCCCAAAGACTCCCAAATCAGATCCCAGTCACTTGGAGGAATGGATACCTTCATAGCTCTCCTTTCCCTTTTGCTTCATCGCATGTCCTTCTCTCTATGCCTTAACCGAGCCTCAGCACCAAGAGCCACTGTGCTTTACTGCCACAGCAGCCTGAATGCATCTGACTGCAGCCTGCAATTGCCTTTCTTTTGACTGGCACCGTAGAATCATAATGGTTGTAAAAGATCTTAAAGATCACCAAGTCAAACCGTAAACCCATCACCATCATGCCTGCTAAACCTTGTCCCTAAGTGCCTTATCTGCACGTTACACCAGGGCTCATCTGACCCCATGCAGAGGTGTTTTAAGCTCATTAAGACAACAAAACAGATCATCCAACAAAAAAAAAAAAAGTAAAATTACCTGGCCCCCAGACCAGGGCCAGGTAATTGCGAGGAAGAATGGTGCAGAGCAAACAGATGGTTACCTTGCTGTGCCACAGAACTGCCTGCATGACTCTGACCCACTGTTGCTTCGTGCTCATAGCTCCTGAAGTGCAATTGTACCATCATATTCTTTTCCCATTTCTAGTGATGTGAAGGAGTGTATTGCTCTTTTGACACCTATGCTATACGCATGCCGGCCTTGGAAAATGTTTCACCTTGATGTTGCTAGGCAAGAGAGTTCAATATATTAATACCTCAGAAGCACCCATGGATCATCTTTACAGCTTCATAACTACACTCATAAAAAGCTTTATGAAAGGTGATTGCGTAAGGCCACTTCTACAATACTCGTGCTGTTATATTCCTGTGAAAACCCAAGCAGCCTCTCTGCTCCTTGAAGATGTTTTTGTTGTTTCAAGGTTTTCATTAGGATCTGGCAGTATGAGCGTCCAAAAGATGAGAAAAAAAGGAGCTTTGCTCTTCTCTCAGACTCAACTTTTAAGACTGCTATGTTCCTGGGCACGTAAGAGGAGCTAGGTCCTCATTTTCAGATGTTAAAATATGAATGCAATGGGTTGTAAATCTATAGATTCAAATTCTTGATTCTATCTGTGGCTCTGGGTAATTTGGGTACTCAGTACACGGGAGGGCCGTTGTCTCTCCTCCTGTATTGCAAATCTGTTCAGAAAATCATGTCATTTATTGAGTTACCATGCAATCCTGTAGATCCTGTATCACATACATGCTCGTTTGAGCCAGAATTATAATGACAACTATATACCAGTACATTTTTTTCTATCAATGCACTTACGCACTTACACATATTTGTAGTCGTATGTTTAATTAAAGTATTTTTAGTTATTAGATTTTCTCCAATCTCCTGACTGTGGGTTGCTGGGGTTTTCCCTATAGTGGGAAGTTAGGTGTTGTCTGCATAATTTAACTTTGACTCTCTGTCCTCTAGAAAGTGTTGACTTGTAACTCATTGGAGTGAAGTATTCAAGTGAATAGCATGGAAACTGCTCTTGATCCCATTAATAATTTCTTTTTTGTTTTTCTGTCTCATTAAAATCAACAGCTATATTTAACAAATGGACATCTGGAAGGTTTTAATAAGCCTCCTTTTTCCTTCCTTCATTCTTTGCTGTACTGCTGCATGACCAGTGAACTATCAAACTTCACCACAGAGGGGAAGTAGAGTATCATGTAAATCCTTGCCAGAACCAGCAACAGCTCTAACGGAGCTAACTCTAACAGAGCAGAAAACACTGTTGGTAGAAGATGAAAAATTAGAGCCTTTTCCTTCAGCAAACTTTTTTTTTCTTTTGAGAAAGACATTAAAAGGTGTATTTTTCCATACGGCAAATCTTATTTTTTCCAGCACTTCTCTTCCCATAGCATCCACTATGAATAGGACAAACTGCCTGAAAACAGTAAGTTTGTAGATTAATTCCCTTTTCTGTTTGTATTGTATCGCTTGACATCAGTGCAGCCTTTTCCCCAGCCTTTTTATGGGATGTCAAGATTATGACTTAAAACTAAGAATGTTATTTGGGGAGGTACTGATGGAAAAGCAGGTGCCTTTTAATTAAAATGACTGATCAGGAATACAGATGTTTAATCCCAGGAAGATAGAAATCTCATTCTGAACATGGAATTTTTTGATACCTAAGGAGCTCACCGAAGTCATTCATGTGAACATGCTTGCGAATGTGATGCTTTATGAGATAATGTTTCCTATGGTCGACCCTTTGGCTGTTTGCAAAGCACATGGAAAACCCTGTGTTCTTTGGCTTTGTTCAGGCTTGCACAACGGAGAAGTGAATATAAATGCATATAAGCTGAGGGGAGTGGATGATAAATATAAAAAAATGCAGAAGCTATTATATGTAGTCTTTGCTTTGAAGAAGTTTAATTAGAAAGCTAGGTCCTACTAACTAGATTAATAATTTATGGAATTACAAAAGTATTGGCACAAAAACCTAGAGACAGCCCTGCTGCCACTGTAGGGAGCACAGTGTGCTCTAAGCTAACAACAAAATCAGTACTGCAACCCAAAGAAAATCTCATGTGGAAAACTGGCCCCGCTCAAGTGAGCAGGAGGCAGGTTTTTGTACAGATGTGAACTGCCCTCTGGTTCAGGCACACTGCTTAGAGGGGTTGCTAACAGGTAGCAAAAGCCTATTGGGGATTTGTTTTCTTAATCTGTTTTCTGGTGAAGGCTAATGCAGAAAGCAGGACTGTCAATATGTGTAAGCCATTAATTACTTTGCTGCTTCTTCCTTACTCGCAACAAATTGTACAGAGCTGCCTGAGACCAAGGAGGAGGAAATTCAGCTAAATAGAAAGGAGGAAAGAGAGGAGAGGAGAGGAGAGGAGAGGAGAGGAGAGGAGAGGAGAGGAGAGGAGAGGAGAGGAGAGGAGAGGAGAGGAGAGGAGAGGAGAGGAGAGGAGAGGAGAGGAGAGGAGAGGAGAGGAGAGGAGAGGAGAGGAGAGGAGAGGAGAGGGGAGGAGAGGAGAGGAGAGGAGAGGAGAGGAGAGGAGAGGAGAGGAGAGGAGGAGAGGAGAGGAGACAATGTCTGCAGTGTTTAGCAAGTACATGGAATATTTTCAGTCCCTGGATACACCTAGGACATGTGTACTTGATTTGAACTGCATTCTCCTCTCATCCACGATACGGCTAGTCAGGATGTGGTCTTAAACAGTGAGCACAAGAAGCAGGGTCTGTTCCTATAACCTCCGCAGTAGCGTAGCAGTCGTTTTTCACTGTGGCACCTCAAGGGGATTCTAAACCCTGACCTGTAAGCCTTGGGCATACTAAGTTCGTCTTTTTGCTAAGAGTAGCATGCTCTTTTTAACTTCTGTGGTGAGCATATTAGGTCCATGTTCATACCTTGGGAGTACTTTACAGAACAACGTATATTCCTAGTGGCAGTATAGCACTGAAGTGCATGCTCCATTTGGGTGTAGAAACTAATAATCTGTGACAATGCAGGACTCACCAAAAATGAGTTTCCTCTACCAAGATAGGGTGCTCAGCACCATCCCCTGCAACAGAGGAAGAAAATGCAGGGCTGAGCCACTTAAGTTTGTAAGTGCATTTATGTACACTTTTGCCCTGACAAACCCAGACTGCATCTACTGGCTCTCCAATTACTTCTAGAATTTTCTCTGAGTCCAATCCATTCTCCACCTAACATTGTAACTGCATTTAAAACGTGATACAGTTTGCTTGCTGCTGACAGCTGCATGTTGGCCATTTCTTCTTCTTGCAGAAAATATTTGTAGAATAAGGATTACCTGCCTGCTACAAGAAAAATGGAAGGAAGGTTATCATCCATAGAAGAACCATAGGACCTTTTGTGCCAGGAGATATGCTCATTCAGCCAGAGAGATTTACCTTCAGATTATCATCTTTTCTGGAAATGCATTAAGCAAAACAATCTCCACCCCATAGTTTCTTTGTTTCTGTCAGGGTGCAAAAGAAACCTTCTCCAGATATAGATTTTTACTGTTTGAAAATGTGTAGTGTTATAAAGGAGGCAGAAGTCCTCCTGAAGTTTTAATATCAGAAAATCTAAATACTTTGCATAATGAGTATTTGTATTTTAAATGTGTCTGCAGTCTAGTGCTGAAGACCTAGTTTCCCCTTCATGCAGAATCCTAATTGTAATATGTGTGGTCCACCTTGTAGCACTCTTGTGGCCACTAGTTCCAACTGCCTTGAGGGTCAGACACCAACAACAGGTAAAATACAATGCTTGCCTTGCTCTCCAGGACTTTTGTAATTCTATGGCATATTTATATATCCTGCTGAGAACCTGGAAGTTGTTTTATGATCACTGTCCAGAGACTGGTTGCCTGTGCTAAGGAGGCCTACCCCCTTGACATCCTATAATGTGTTCTTGCTTCATTCTCTTTTGTTATGACTTCATTCAAATGTATCTTACGAGCTGTCTGCTTTGTGGGATGAGTTTGTGGCATAGGCAGGAATAGTAGTCTCCCCTTTTAGTTTCATTCCCTGATTTTTAAGATGCCTGTGAATGCTCCCACTCTGTGACTTTCCTTTCTCACCACTTTCTTTGGAATCAGAGATATGTTCTGGGGAATAACATTCTGGGTTTAATATATTTTCCTCTTTCTTGCTGCTGGACCAACTTCTAGTCCTTTACTTCAATTAGGAAAGATTGCTCTCCTAATGCAATGGTTCACTCAGCTGGAATGTGGCCAATCTGTCATCACTTAAACTCTCCTTGATTGCTTCCTGTCCAAGCTCTTATGCAGAAGTTGATGTGAGAATTTGAAAAGTGATTACAAAATTCCACAGACCTTTCAAAACAAACTTACTTTTGATTCTTACCCAGAAAACAGTTACAGTGAAGATTATTTTAACAGAGAGTTAAGTCATAGTGTGGTGATGGTTTTTTGGTGGGGAGTGGAGTTTAAAAAGAGATCTTCCATTCGAAGGTTATCTAGCACATGAACTTCACTATTTTTGTCAGCTTATTCGAATATTTCTTAATGCCTCTGTCTAGGTAAGCTTTAAGTAGAACTTTTTTCTCAAAATAGAATGTAAAAAGTAACATTGCTACAAAGGCCAGAGTTTTTAATATCTCTGATTCCAATAAATAGCATCCATCAGTGTGCATTAAGGATTTTGTGAATATGTTAAATATAGAAGATGCTACTTATTTTGACTTTTCTTGCCTTTCTTATAATTCTAATTCAAAACAAGGCAAACTTTGTACTCCCATGTGTCACAACTATTGAGTTACTGTTTCTCTTTCTTCCCAGACAATTCTAGCAAAAGGTGGCATAACATTCAGACCTCAATGTAATGCCATTCCTAACTGGGGGTGAAAACTGTGCTTTACCATAGAGATAGAATAATGCAAAAATTATATATATGATAATAAGTATAATGTGAAATTATGGGATCCCAGCTAGAAAACAAAATCCTTCACATCTAATCTATCCAACACAAATAAAGCTGTTATTTCTCTTCAAATTAAACACACTGTTATTACAAGGCAGAAGAATGGCCTTGGAGTTATATAAAATAATGATGCTTAATATGTATTTGTTTACTGCATAAAAATAGTACTAATTTGTATAGCTGTTTGATTAGTATTATTCATCATGCCTGCCTGTAGGCAGATTTGATGCAGTAATAGATTAATTTGTGTATATGGTTGGTCAAAGATGTCAAAATATTTGGAAACTTGCCAATGTGCTCCAACAGTGATGCAGTGCTGTTTCTACCCACGTTACATCTTGTAGCACTTCAGTCCTCAAGAACTTCCACACTCATTTTTCATTTATGAAACAATTTTAGAAGGTGTCTGAAAGTTTAACAGGTTCCACTCTTTTGGTAGTATGGGTTTTGGCTCAGCATTAAGTAAATCCTGTCTGGTAATGCCATTGTTTCCCAGAAGGGTGAACATGCTGTCTCTCTGTAAGAACAACTCTTTTTCCTTATTCTCATTTACAGAGGAAAATCTCTGGACACAGAGAAGGAAGAATGGGGTAAGTTGGGATGAGTAATTGATAGCACTTCCAAGAACTACTCCTGTTAATACATTCTTAGCTCCCCATGGTCTTTTCCTAAGCAGAGCTATAGGCAAGCACAGGGTTTGACAAAACCTAATTGTTCCTGTCCACTGTGCCAGATGATAATTTTTTTTTTCCTCATAAATAGCATTTCATCTGGTAAAGACCATTTCTCTGCCACTGTAGCCCCCAGTGAAGAACAGTGCTGAGTGAATGGAAAGGCATGTTTTATAAAATACTGCGTATTTTTCTTATTGGCAATATTAGGCATCTTACTAGAAAATTATTTCCATTGTGATTTTCGTTGATGTTATAAAGTTTCAGAGAGGAATGGTGTTGTTTATATTTCAGAACTTATCTCACTTTTTGCTTGGTTGTGAGGACTTTGGCTTCAGCTCTTAGCCAATAAGTGACAAACCTTTTACCCCCCGTGTCGTGGAACTCCCCTTTTTCTTTCTTCCCGTGCAATATGGCTTTTCCTTCCTTCCTTCCATATTTTTTTTCTTCAATACATATTTTCATTCCATAAATATGGCCATTTTTTTGCCTGTCTTTCTCTAACTTGGATATTTTCAATAAAGAAAAACTTGTTCCCAGGGCAACATAGAGCGTTGTTGGAGAAAAGTAGTCTTTAATAGTCTTTCAAGGAAAGTATGTTATGGACTGAAAAATAAGTAACATCAGTCAAGGAACACATGTGACATGTCAGGAACTTTCCCTAGTGAGCCATAAGCTGTGCAGAAGGTCAAATGGATTGATTCAATAATAATTAAAAACAAACAAAAATCAAAAAATAGACCAAGAAAACACACTGCCAGTATAATTCTATTGTACTGAAGGTCTCGTCACCATGGAGCACTAGGGGAAGGGTCTGTGCTGGGTAGTCACCCTTAGACCCCTGGGTAGGACTATCAGGAGGGCCTGAGGAAGGGAACAGGCTTTTCCCTCCGACCTGGAAGGGAAAAGGGCCAATTCGGGAAGACATCTTGGAGAAAAGGAAGGAAACTCCTCCTTCCCCTCAAAAAACTTTAGCTATGGTTAAGCTGAGGCAACGCTTTAATGAAGCTTTCTTCTTGTGTCTTACAGATCGATAGATGTTATTTTAGAGTTGGAGAAAGATCTTTTGACCTGCTCCATCCATGCTCCAACCTTGATACCCCAGAGCAGACTCCAGCTTTCCTAGGGAGACCTCCCCTGCATAAGTTACAAAAGGCAATAGCCTAAATGCTGGAAAACTGGGTATCTACAGATATATTTTGTAATGTGTATCCAATAGCAAAATAACACCCTGCTCTTATTCCTCAGTCTGATGAAGGCTAGCAGAACACCTTATAGCAAATCCATGGTCCCCAAATAGAAAGCATGGAGATTTTATGCTAAAATCAAAACAATGAAAACAAAAAAATACCCCTGGAAAAGAAACCCTGTGGCTTTTACCGAATCAGATGCAATTACAGTACTCAGCAGAAAATGAACCCAGACATACAGTTATACCAATGGCAAGCCAGTTAAAAATTAACTTAAGAGACAATGTGCATGCATCAGAATGTTATTATTATTATTATTAATACTAGTATTTTATTATTATTCTCCTCCCTTAGGCTACAACAGGATCTGCAAAATATTTCAAACAGGCATTTGAAATCCTGCTCTTTAAACATTCACCAGTATTTCATTTGCTTGGAAGCTTCAATGCCAAAAAAAAAAAGTTACCATGGGAACAGTATATGATTCTGCCATGCCTTTAACCTCTGCAGTCCCAGGAGTGAAAGACTGAACCAGAGGCTTGAACTCTAGCGATTATGCATTTGCTAATGGTTTTCAGTCCATTGGATAACATATTCATTAGAGGGGGAGAAAGATGATGAAAGTAAAGGTATATCTTCAAGTGTCATTAAGAGCAACATCCTCTTCCACAAAAAAAAGAAAAAAAAAAAGGTAAGCTTATGACTCAGATTAAAGAGTCATTTGAAAAAAAGAAAGAATCTCCTAGAAATCTTCTAGAAAAACGTGAATCTCCGAGCTTGTGTTCTTTTCTTGAGCCACTGCATTCATCATCTTGATAACTGTCCCTACCCTCAATTAAAGATAAGGTGAGAAGAGGAGAGGAAAAAAAAAAAAAGAGAGAAAGAAAAACTTCTGTAGGAGGAAGAAAGCCATTGCAACATGTTTTACAACACCAAAAAAGTTATTTAACAGAAAAAAAAAAATTCCTGTGCAAATTGTATCATCAGATCGACTGTTTGGAGATCTCTGTTTCACTCTTGAGCAGTGCTTGCAAACTATCATCTTCTGTGTTCTCTGGTTGGTTTTTGAAAGTCTGAGTTATTTACTGTGAATGGATGCCAAATATATATCCTTTCAAGTGTAAGGAGCTAATGATACTGTGTTTGGTTGGTCCTGGAAAACTGAACAGCTCAGAAGTGTGGGAAGATGAAACTTCTCAAAACAGTAAAAACAAATGTGAATTTCAAAGTGAATTGTAGTCTTTATTTTGTTGTTGTTTTCTTTCTCTACTCATGTATTAGGTCAGTATTTTTATAACTCAAAAACAAAACCATCATCCAGTCTTTCTGCTCACTCCTTGTTTTGAGCAGACTTTTCTATAGAATTGATGTTATGCTGTATAAAGTTACTCACGAATAGCTGTGTGTATGCAGGAGGTACATACTGAGAAATGCCTGGAAACTAATTACTAAGACAAAAAGATGAAAGCTGTTGCAGAGCATAGGGCCTAAAAAAAAGGTGGTCTGAGCACAAGAGACAAGAAGAATGAGATACACAAAAACAAGTCAATTTTAGCTGAAGGAACACAGAACAATTTATGACTCAAGTTCAATCAAATCTAGCAGACTTCAGAAATAATTAAATTTGAAGGAATTCCTGCCTCATAGCTGGTCCAAAGATTTACTTGGCTGCCAAGGTTCAGATTTGCCCAGTCATCTATACCATGAACATTTTCCAGGACACTGACCTGCTTCAATTAGTGAAATCACTGGGCTCTTGGGAGGATTGTTGTGCTCAGAGCAATAGGTACCAATTAGACAACAATGATTATTATATACATCAAGCATCAAAGCATCAAAACTTCTCATGTAACTTAATAACTAGTATCAACAAGTCAGGTAGGTGTGTGTGTGTGTGTATGTATGCATATATACATATATATAATATTCGTGAATATTTCTGAATGAGAAGATCCAGAAAAGAACTGAAATGCAGGACTTCTGCTCAGTTTTTCTCTGATAGGAATATGTAAGTATATGGCTTAGGGCCATATATATAGTTGAGGTTAGAACATTCAGACATATTTGACTACCCATGCACAAATTATTGAAAGAAATGCAGCTGGTATATCCAGAATGTACTAGACCCAGATTTCCTGATATCCGTCTGATCCCATTTCTTGTTATCCAAAGGTATCAGAGATCTTGTGCCACTGAAGATTCTGTCCAAGGATCACAGGCAAATGCTTAAAATTCTTATTCTACCCAGGTCAAGTTTCCAGGTGAAAAAAAGTGACTGCATCCAGAGAAGGATCAGCCAGCTGGTGATCCTACTAAGGCAATTTTTAGCTGCTGGCATACTCTTGGTCACTCTTGGCCACTGCTCACCTGACATATTTCTGACATGTCGAGAAGTCCATTTGTGGATTTACAATGCTGAAAATTAATATATATCATTTTGAGACATTTTATTTTCCTGAAGAGTTGAGATTATGTTGCTTACAAGTCTCCAGTAGAGAAAATTGCTAGCAGGAGCAAATAAACTTCAACACAATCCGTAATACCTCCTTTTAGGACCAAAGAAATAAAGCCAAGGCATAACTTTATCCAGGAGCAACAACTGATTGATACCTATTCAATACCAGCACTAACTTCTACAACTCTTGGAAAGTTATCACAGAATGCTGAAGACAAAAAGAGAGAGAAAGAGAAAGAGAAAAAAAAAAAACAAAACAAGAAGGGAAGGGAGGAGAAGGGAAGGGAGGAGAAGGGAAGGGAAGGGAAGGAAAGGGAAGAAAAGGGGAAAGGAGGGGAGGGGAGGGGAGAGAGAAAAAGTTATCATACTTGTTCATGTATTATATAGCTCCAGAAGACTATTTGTTCTGTTATGTTTTGTTTCTTACATGCTCTAAAATTCATTTTGAAAAATAAAGAGATTTCAGCCTTCTGTAATAAGTAACAATCTTAGCATGTTTTAATGGCTTGTCTTATTTATCCCTCTGATAATGTATCCTTGCACAAACAATCCTAAAATATGATTAGTTAGGAACAACAAGCTTATTAGTCTCTATTAATGACATTTTATGTTTCCATTTCTTGTCACTGATTTTATTAGATCTTTGTAGAGAAACATTAGCAGTAGCCCTCTGACTAGAGCAGCCTGGAAAAGAGGTTCTCATGCTGTTCTGCACTTACTTGTACCTTCTTTATCAGGGGAAAGGGTTTAATACAGGGAAAACGGGGGAGGCCAGAGGAAGAGGAAGGGACCCATTTGACACTGGGCGAGTTATGAATACTATGGTTCTGCAAGGAATTTGTGCTGGCATGGAATCCCACAGATATCAGTGAAACTGCATATAAATTGAATTTTAGGGCCATTTTGATGCAGTGATGCAGCCTGATGAGCAGGACTAATGTTGGTCAAGTATGAGGAAATGTGCCTACATTATATGAGGCTTTCCTAAATCACGCTGAGATCATTCTGACCAGTTAAATAGAAATAAGATTTTAACCACTATTGCCCGCCTGTCTCTCCAAACCACTTTGATAATAAATCTGCTCATCCCATGAATTTTCTTTTGTGAATTAAAACCTGGGAAAGTGGCCACTTTAATTCCACAGTGGTGGCCAAGGGCCTGTCATTACCATGGTATATATTGCAGGAGAGATCACTTTTTCTCAAAATAGCAGGAACATTGTAGATGAAAGCTTTATGCCTTTCATTTTGGAAACATCTGTCAAGATACAGAAGAATGTTCACAAAACTGCTGGTTTTAAACTTCAAGTAGATTTATTAAGTGATTTCAATTCAGAGTAGGTTTTGCTGCATTTGGTGTACAGAGACTCCTTGTTTTTATCTTCTACTTTTCTCACTCTTATTTAAACTCAGTGATTAGAATATTCTATATCACGCAGCAAATTTCACTCACTGCTGTATGAATACACGGGTACATTTTCAAAGAAATGAGCAGGAAGTTGACATGAGGAATAGAAGTGAATAAAGTTTTTGAGTTCAACCTTGACATTCAAAGCTGATTGTAGACATTACCCTCCTTCATTATTCTGTTACAGAAATATGAAACACAAGTATAATACAAGCAAAACAGTAAGATGTGAAGTCCACTGTAATTTCAAACTATAGGTCTAGGGATGAGAATAAATGAGAAATACCTTTCATAGTTCTTCATCTGTCTTTTCATTTGAGTCGAGAGGATAGCGTATCTTTAGAAAAGCAGAGTGCAATAAAGATTTCTTTATGTGACTTCTAAACTATTACAGTAGTCAGTAGTTTCAAAAGGGTACTCATATCTATAGTTTGAAATGGGTCTTTCCATCCCATTTGCACTATCTGCAGACACTTATCTGCATACACATTTGTTTCTCATGAAAAATGTATGATCTGTATTGTCAGAATAAATAAGGCAAAATGAGGCAAAGGAGTTCCATTCTCAGCTAATTGCTATCTGTCAGACAGCACACTATTTCAGCTCTCAGTTGTCCTTTGGTCTCCATTAGTGCTAATTTTTCTTTTTTATTTATTTATTTATTTTTTTACCATTTAAAGCTTCAGTGTAGGTTCAGCCATTCTCAGATGAACTGCAGCCTGGGCCTGGTCTGTAAAAGCTGAAGTCAGCAGGACTCTGTGTAACTGAGTGATGCTCTTGTAGTTCTTGAACCCTCATTACATTATCATAGAGGTGTTTTAGGATGCAGTAGCCTTCATCTGAATCTGTTTTCAAGATGGACAATTCATAAATATTTCTCCTAAATTATTAGTACCAAACAAACGGCAGAAGAATTAGTAGTAGTTTGATCTCTGTTCCATAGCCAGATGCTTTGATAGCTGAACCATTTTGAACTAGTTTGGACTAGAAATAAGACTACTGTGGAGTACCTTTACCACATCAGTTTGCTTGGAGGTAAATGAAATAGTGCTGAAAAAATTATTTTATTTAGTTGTATTTTAATTCTATTTTTCTGTAAATGTTGTATCTGGTATTGTATTAGTCTATAAGGCACACAATAATATCTGTATGGACCCACTGAATGCTCTTTAGAAACTATTACAGAATTTACAGAAGCTATTCCTAATATTTTAAATTAATACAAGATATATTTGCAAATTAACGTAAATATGTCATTTTAGATTGCAGTAGAATTGCTTATTACAGAAAATATACCTCTTTTTTTTTTCTTTTTTTTGGTAGTGTATTACATAGAATCTCTTAATTTGTCACTAGTGGCAAAAACATTAATAAAGACATCTCAAGACAGGATGTATTTTCTCTGCACCAGTGACTGGTGATATTAACGGTATTGTCTCTTGGCTTCTCAATGTTGTAAATAAGTCTCAAAGAGAATTAGAGTGTTTCGCAATCACCTAAAAATAACTTCATATTTTACTGGGTTTATAAATAAATTACTTAAGTGATTACTTAATTACTTAATTACTTAATTAAATTGCATTTCTGCATGGTATAGTGACGACAAATAGAACGTGAAAATCTTTCCAGTGTTTGCATTTCCAGACATATGTGTCTGTGACATTATCAAAATTTATCTTGGCCACTATCATGCGCAGAAAATGTGCAGAGCCACTTCAACAGACCTTAAAATTAACAAAAATAATAGTGATTTCCTTGCAAAAAATAAGTAAAAATAAAGAAATTCTAATGTTTTTGGAATACAAAAGCAAATATTTCTTTGGATTTCTTAGCCTTTTCAAACTGAAAGCATTACTTTAAAAAATCAATTTATGCAAGGAAAAGTCCAAATGTAATCTCAAAATGTTTTTGCTTCAAAGAAAGGAGATATTGGAACTTTTCTAATATAACTTTTTGCACTTCTCTCATTGTAAACCAATTTTTGTTAATTAATTGTATAATTTCATTGTTTGTAAAATTGATAAATATTAATGAATCCTTCAATCACTTTGGAAAAAATCATACTTTTTTTTTCTGAATAAGCTTAGTTAAAAAAATAAATCATATATAATAGAAAATCTCTTATCTGAATTTTTCCTTTTTGTTGTCCTTACAGGTGATGGCTTTGAGAAAGGAGCCAATTCTTTGTCTTGCAAAGCTGTACCACAAGTCCCTCTCCCAAACTGATTGTATTTAAAGTATGTGCATGATCAGCATTTTTCTGAACAGAAATCTTCTTACCAGCTTTGCTTTGGAGAAAGCTTTCTTGACCATCCTCCACCAGCTATTTCTTCAGATAAGACGTTATGTGGAAACTTAAAGATCCTCTCTGTAATTGCTTTGTTGTTACTACCGAAATTGGTCAGAATGATTTCCCATAATAAATATTCTGTTGAAGCAAAAACAAATATATAGTATTAAGAGGGAGAACCATGCATGAAAAATCCAATGTAAAATTAATTTTCTTAAAGTCTGGACAACTTCAAAAACATGCGATTCCAACATGGAGAAGAATGGGGCCTGAGGTGATTAATATGCCTTTGCTGTGAAAATTGATTTACTGTAGTGTGAACACTAAAGTAAGATGAAACAAGAGGAATACATTCTCTTGAGCAAAGGTCTGAGGTTATAAAACATTGGTAGAACAAGAATATTTTTTGAGGCTGAAGCTTCTTTTTTTTTAAAAAAAAAAGATTAACAAAATAAAACAAAATAAAATGTTGGGCCATTTTTATTTTATTCTTCTTTCCTCTTGTGTTCATAGCTGTTGCTTAACAGAAGCACTTGAGGACTCTACTGAAATTACTGTTTCAGAGGAATAAATGCCTGTGTAAACAAATTCTGGGAAACCCTGAGTAAAATCAAACCTACTTAGGTATTTAAACCAAGGAACTGCATGTTCTACTAAGAATACTAATAGTTCCATTTGTCTTTTTTGTCTTTCTCTGGCTCAAATGTCATAGCAGTCATTAGAGTTTGTCCCTAACAGTAATAATAAGCCATATGAGATATTTTCTTCCATTTTTTTTTTTCTCCTAGCTAACTTGATTTGTGTTTGGGTATACAGCTGATCAGTGCCCATGTGAGAGCCTCAGCTGCATTGGGTGGTGCTACTTTCATGGCACAAAGCTCATCTGTATTTGTAGAGTACCCGTCCAGGTGCATGGGTAACAGCACACACACGGATCCCGAGCTGCATCCCCATAACAAGCCTGGCTGTTGCTGTGGGAAAGGCCAGAGTTTCACAGTGACAGACATCATCTTGAGATAACTTGACACGCCAGGCCTGGACCAGGGAACATCTTTGGTCACATTTGGGTAGGAACCTTCAGTCCACAGATTGGACTTGCCTGGATTTGTCTTTGGAGCACTTTTTATTCAGAGTGCACAGTCTTGTTCCAAGAACACACACATGTTGCTTTGATGAATGATTGTTTGACTACACGTAGTTTTTTAACCATTAGACTATAATGTACCCTAGACTTCACTGATCTTTTTGCAGATCAAAATTATTGTAGATGTTAAGAAGCAATCTGGTATCCTCAATTTAGGGAAAAAGGGGGAAAAGAGGGAAAAAGAAAAATCTTTTCTTACATCTGCTAATGTTTGTTAGTCACAAGTTAATTGTCTTGTTAACTTGACAGCAAAAGATGGGAGAAGCACATTCCAAACAGTAAATAAAAGAAGTCTATTAGTGCAAGTGCACAGAAAACCCTGGTCATGTCCAGCTCTTCAAAGCTATGGTGGCAGTGGCGACAACACTCCAGGAGGTTATAACCTTGTAAAGATCTGCAGTGAGCTTTACAGCTTAAATTTGACTCCATTAGTTCCAGTATTACTGCGAATACAGGCTAAAGAACATAAAACAATCAAGCTGAGGCTGATTATGTTGTGACATTGATACTTTGCAGACATTCCCAAACAGGACGGGGGAATACTGGGCAGGTACCAAATACCCTCTTCGAATAGTGCCATTTTTTTGGAGCTGTCCCTAACAAGCTCAGCAGGACCACCTGCCCTGTCTGGCCCAGTGTGATGATTATAGCACATAGTAAAGAAATATACTCAGGCTGTGATCAGTGCCAACCCAGTTCCTGTTCCTGTTACCACAGCCAAAGCCGTAGAAGATCTGTAAATGAAAATAGTAAATGAAAACCATCAGTGTGAACACATGTGACACCAGTGTGGTCTGCTCTTCTGACTGACAGGAAAGGCAGTTGTGGGCACAGGTCTCTCCAGGCAAAGCATCAGGTCACCCACCCTCCCTGAGGGTATCTTGGAGAGCACTTTCAAGTCAGAAATTCCCTAGTTTTTCTCCTAGTGATGTCCTTTTTGTGTCACCTCAAGGGTGTGTCAAAGAAAGACCCCTGGAGCTCGTCAAGGACAGTATAGAAAAAAACTCAGAGCTTGATCCAAAATCTAAAGAAATTCTCAGGATCCCCATAGTGGATCCCCCATCTCCCATTTTAGCTGACTGTGCCATTTTTTTTCTTTCTTCCGTAATTTCTTCTCCTAGTGAATATTTTTAAAATAATGTCAGGGCACTGATTATACACTCAGAACAAGAGTATTCAACAATAGAGACAAACACCCAGGCTGACATTACATTATTAACATTTGCCTTTTTGTTCCTTGCTTACAGATGTCAGCAGAAACAAGGGAGTGATGGAAGGATCCTCTCTAGCTGGATCTGTTTGTTTGTGTTCCTGACCTTCAAGTGTGTTTTAGTTTGGCATAAATAGTTCCTAAGAAGTTAATGGGAAAAGTAAAATAAAAACGGCAACTGAGGTCCTGCACTTAAATCCGATCAGTATAAAACTAATGAAAAAGAGAGGCACTTTCACTTCTACATGTATTGACCTGAAAAGTGAGGGAATAAAGCATGCTAAGTTTCACTTTTCCCAACATAGCATTCCGAACTGAACCAGACAGAAAGAACACAATACCAACATTGACTTTTCTCCATAGCAATTTGGTCAGTCTCTTAAATTTCTTATTAAGGGCTAGTGATGGCAAATTGCAATAACTTATCTGCTAAATAGATTATACTTTTCAAAGGGACTATCCTTTGAGATAAAAAGGTTGTTGCTGTTAAAATTCATAGGATTTTTTTACAGAAGAAAGAAAAAAATGAGTTAATTTTGTCTGAGTGTTTCAGCTTCACAGGATGATACTTGGGTAGCACAAGCTGTTCGGTTAGGTTTTAAGGACATACATTCAGTATTCTCCTTACTGCACTCTTCTTGCTTTTTTAGTCTACATCTCCATCTATTCCCAGTTTTCTCAGTTGTCTCTCAAAACTGACATAACAGGCATCAATTCTTTAACTTAAAAAGTGGACTGAATTGTATGTGCTCATGTTCATTGATGAAAGATATCTGCAATATTTGAAAAAATGGGATTTTTTAACTGAGTAAAATGGAATATTTCAATTACCTGCTCTTTTAAAATGACCTTGCAGATGAGCTGGCTCTGATGCTGGAAAAAATGCTTTTAGAAAGAATCTTTTGGAGAAACATTTACTCTTTGCTCAATTTGAGAAGTGTGGTAGACAAGCTTCTTTGAACAGTAATTTATATCTGTTTTTATCTGGGTTCATACAATGTTCACCTCTGGTGTTGAACAAATTTAAATAAAAGCCATTAGTAAATAAAAAGGTCATCAGTGTTTTGCTGGAATTTTCTCCTGCAGTAACAAGTCACAGCCTTTTTCCCACCATGTTGTTGAGCTCCTTGCACTCTGATGCACAAAGCAGTATACTGTTAGAGTTCACCTAACTAGCAAGGTCATCTAATGAATGCTGCAATTTCTATTTCCTAAGTAATTAAAAATCCCTTTAGTGATGTTATTTGGCTATGCAGAATCTTTATAGTTTATGAATTTGTTATACTTACACCAGGCTAGGTCAAACTATGCAAGTTATTGAGAAAAATGCAATCATCACAGCAGTTTTCCTCTTGACATGCAGAAATAGAATACAGCAATTACCTAGGTGAGAGAAACAAACAAACAATCAAAGAAACAATCAAAAAAAAAAGAAAAAAAAATCCCTCTTCCTAAGGAAGTGCTGAAGGATATCAGCTGAAGGAGGTAAAGGCTGGTAGACCGTACATCAAGACATGTATGTCCAACGCCTGTAGTGCAGAGTCCTCCCTCCCTGGTGGCAGACATGAATTAGTGCCTTTAGAAAGACAAGGTCGTTTAGCTTGAGGTGTCAGAGCTCGACTAGGACAGTTCTCCTCATCCACTGATAGGAGCAGGAAACAGTCATGCTGACACTGGCTCACTCTGATTTTGGGGACTTCCACTCAGGGAGGAGAGGGACATTCAGCATTTTAGCTTGTGCAACTGTTCTTAAAAAAACAGACTTTGAAGTGCTTGCAGGGACATGCTGTGTTACATGGGGTGACTTAGAGAGTTTAAATATCTTCCGCATTAAGCAACAGATATATGGAATCTTTTGGGCAGAAATTTCTGCTTGAATACCTCAGGTCTTTTTATATCTAGCTTTAGGTGCTTAAGTACCCTTAGGGATGCATTCCTTAGGACAAAGCTGTGTGTTGTTCTTGTCTTCTGAACAATTGATATTTGTTATTACCTCTTTAAGTGTTACTCCCTGTGGAAACAAGCTTCTTCTTGTTCATCAGCAGATAGATAGGATTTCAGTGTAAGACTGCTGGTAGAAGGAATTAATATACGAATGTAGAATTCCTAACATTTCTTGATAAATATGTAGACTAGTAAAGAGCCAATGTATTTCATTAGAACAAAAAATAGAGATTTAATAGAGATTAACGTTTTAGCATATGATTTGAGCTAATAAATCAGTTGAAATATGTGGAAGGGAATATTTATTTGTGTGTAATAGAAAAATTCAATTTATTCATTGACTCTTACCTTGTCACTAACTATTGTCTTCCCACTGGAGCAAGCAATTCAACTGCATAAATTCTGTTGTTTTAAAAGAAATTAATATTGTAGTGAAGAGAAAGCTGTTCAGGAAGATTTATAGTCACAGCAGAAATTAGCTTAATTCTGACTGCTCCTGGGAGATAATCTGCTGGCCTGAAATGTAGAAAATATTTTACAGGGCTTTATATATTTTTTTTTTCACTAGAATTTTCAGAAATTTTAGGTCAAGGTATTAGACAAAGGAAGGAAAAACGAGTGGAGCTCTGTGAGATTGCTGTTATGTCTGCAGTTGCACATACAAAACCATTGCATACAGGAAAATTTAACCTTCGGAAACCTGGATGAATCTATCTAATGCATTACCTAAGGAAACTCATTGCAATGTAAGAAGTTTTGAAGTATCACAGAAATTTATTCCATTATTTATCCCACTTACTTGCAAGCCAAACTGTTTTTCGCTTCCAGACAACCCCGTGTTCTTGAACAGTTCTAGTTTTATCTCAGCTATCATACATTAAGAAAAAGATACAAGTCAAAGGATCAGAGTTATAAAATTTGCTGCTTTACTGGTCATCCAGTGTGATTAGAAAAATTCTTCACTGGTAATAGGCAACACATTGTGTTGTACAACTCCCTTCCTTTCCATGGGATATTAAGGCTCCCTTGTCTGCAAGCTACTACACATCTTGAAAGACATTTTCACATTAATAGCCTTAAAACAAAAGAGTTCATACCTGGCCTTTCTTCACAGGAGAAGAGAGAATGTCCATATGTGTGGTTTCTTTGTTAAGAAGGACTTCTGCCCGAGGACTGCTAAACCTGCCAATCTGCTAAAATAGCATTCCTCAGCACAAAAAAAAAAAAAAAAAACATTGGTTCCATTGATTTAGTTTTATTAGGCAATTGTTAAATTCCCAATGTGTTTAAAGGCAAAATTTACTGCCTTGAAGTAATTACATTTTAATCACAATAACATTTCATTCCACTTAGGTGTTTTCATGTCACATTACAAATAGTTGCTAACTAATCAACAACCACCAATGATAGAAAATCAACTACAAGTTACTATGTCAATGGATTCATAAGAAAAATTTTGTTTCCTGTGAAGATCTCCACAAAACCTGTTAAGACATGCAGTTCGGCAATTTATACTGCTATAGCATATAAGTAAATTCCAAACCTATGTAATTTTAGTTTATAATGACATACAGAAGCTTATTTTTTATACTTGCATGGCTTCTAGATAAAAAAAAAAGAGGTTTAAAAGCCCTCCAAAATAATATTTTTGCCATTGGTGATATCTTCATGAAAAATAATGACTTCCAAAGGTTAGAATCAGCAATAATGGATTTTAAACAATTTGGCATGAAGATAAAAACCAACGGAGCAGATTACAACCACTTAGGTCTGTGAAATCTGGTGGGGGCAGGTTTCATTTCTGAAGATAATGGGTTAATTTACTTTCATTCTCAGTAAGGGGGAGGAGTAAATGGTGATTTGGAAGGCAGGAAGATTGCAAAAAAGTTGCCATACAGTAGGTGAATTCATTGGAACTACTGGACATGGACTATATGCTCACTTGGTCCAACTCATTGCAAGCACTGTGTAGAGTGATCATACATACACTTTGTTGTCTACCAAGGACTGTTTAGTTATACTGGCCCCCAAAAGTCCAGGAAAAGGGACAGTCCAGGAATTGGGATTTGCTGGATCTTGGGGAATAAAAGAGAGGGCTATATTTAGCCATTTGCACTGAATTAAGAAAAACTTCCAGAGTTACAGAGGCAAATACTGGGACGTGCTATCTTCATTATGGTCTTATCTCCTTTTTATGTTTTGAAGAGCAGTCCTTGATCCAAGGCTAGCTCTGAAGCAGGCATTTAATTAAAATCTTTCAACTTCTCGAAAGCTGGGGGCGTGAGAAGATTGGAAGAGACAAAAAGCAAGAGGAAGAGAGCAAAAAGTATGGGAGGGAAGAGGCAGAACTTTAAGGTCAGAGAGACAGACCAGAACAGAAGGAAGCAAACCAAAATGCAAGGTCAACAGAACGTAAATCTTTCATAAACTCCATGGACATTACTACAGCTGGAAAGCTTTATACTGATGTAACAAAGACATGGCCTTTTCCATGTTTTTCTTTCTTTCTTTTCTTTCTTTTGTTGAACTTGTTGATTCATTTGTTTATTTACTTTTTGTAAGTGTTGGTTTTGCTGCAAAAACTGGGAATGATTCAATGCCCACTGCAAAGATCAGCAGAAAAAATAAAAAGAAAGAAAAAAGAAACAACCATTTCTATGCTGAGTACAAGTCTTGGAAGCATAGTAATTCAATTTGCCTGTGTAACCAGTGTATTTCTCTCCTGCCTTGCAGCTTTTGTGGGTATCAAGTTGTATAGAAAGGCATCAACTGCTCCAGTTCTGCTCTCAGAGCGCTTTGCACAAGTGAAAGAGGACTGAAAAGAAACAGATTCAGAAAAGTTCTCTTGCTTTCTTTTTATTTGGGGCAGTTGCTTGTTTTATGTTCTTGTTTTGTTTTTCCCTAGTGAAAACATGTCATGAGGAACATCTCTGTTCAGAAGACATCAAACCTACCAGCTGTGGTTGGAAGGATGACTGGCCATGCACAGGGTCTATCACCTGCAAAGCACTGGATGTATAATCTATATAAAGATGGTTCCCTAAGCACATTCTGGGCAGACAAATATCAGGGAAAGAAAAGTTTTTCATAGCCGTATGAAAGATAGGATTTCCACAGCATCACATTATTATATGCAGGGCATGAAGGAATTTAGACTGGTATCAGGAGACACAAATTGGTGGAGTAGTGAAGGCTCTGAAACAGGGTTTTGACTAGAGTAGTGGTAAGAAACCTACTTTGTTTCATGATCAAGCTAAGTAAATGGACTAACACCTCCTGAGTGATTCAACTGACTGAAAGAAGTCTTCACTATCAGGTCTTTGCTGCACTGCCAAAACAAATAAATACTATTTTTAATTGATTCCATACTTCAGTGCTCTGTGGATCATCTGAAGGGCTCGGGAAAACTTTTATTTGCCTTATAATAACAAAGCTCCCAAGCTTTATTCATGTGTCCCCTTAAGCAGTGGAGATTGACCACAGTGTGGGCCAGTCAGCGGAACTAGAGAAGCAGAACTTTGACTCCTATTGCTTTTATTATTTAAACTAGGAACCAGATATAGGGATTGGAATGGATTTTCCCTCATAATTATCTGAGAGAAATCCCAAGGATTTCACAGTTCCCTATAGAAAAAGTCATATTCTACCTCCTAGGACTAAAGGACCATTTTACCTAACAAATTTCTGGGGCATTACCAATTTCCTCCTCCTCTGTTCTCTCTCTCCTTAGCACACAACTTTTGCATGTCCTGGTCTTTTGAACTGAAGATTTAAAGATTTCTACAAGACACAGTGAGGCATTTTGGACTCCGTACTGCAGAACACACTTTACTGAAAAATCAATGTCAGCCACTTGGGGTGATGGAAATGGATTCAGGAAAGAGGTCCCTGTTTTTTCTCATTCTTAGCAATTTCTCTCACGGGCCGTTTTCATCAGAGTGCAGCAGCTGCCCCTCACACCCCTTCGATTGTTTCTCCTGCTCATGCTGCAGCACAGACTAAATTGACAATAAAGAAGTCTTGACTCTTGCTGTACTGCTCAGTAATCATAACCTTGGTTTGTCAATGCTTATCTGTGGCATGTATACACTTAGGGAGAACAGGATACCAGGTGCAGGTTGCAGCCATTGCCATCTCAACCAAACTCGTCGGGACTCCTGTGCTGGATCTAGGAATTTGGTAGATCCCTTAGTGATGATTTGGACTGTTACAAGAGTCTTCTTCTACAAAAACAAAAACAAACACTTTAACTCAAGCCTCGTATCAAAGAGCCCTTTCAGTTCTGGCTCCTGGCATTGGCAATCTCATCCACACTGTGACATTTCTCCTTTCCCATTATGAAGCAGATTAGCAGCCAAAAACCTGGACATCCTCTTGGTTCAGTGTGCCTTCTACCAAAGATCTAGTCACCAAACCCTCCTAGCACAGGCAACTCCATAGATACATTTGGGGAACCAGAGCATTTAGGTGTCACATCTCTTTTGTCTGAAGAAGGAGATTCAAATTCATAAAGTCCTGATCAAGTTTCTGTTCAGAACCCAAATGCTTAGGAGAAGGTTACACCTCAGACCATACTGGAGAGGCGTCTGTGTTTAAAAAATGGGTTGGAGAAGAACTTGATATTCCAATTTTAAGGCATTCAATGGTTCACAAGGAATTCAGCCCACACAAGTGCTTTGCATTTTCCTGCTTGCCTCTTGGCTCCTCTCCCTAGCTAGCTTCTAGATGCTGCCACATACTTTCCATCTGTGAAAGCCACTGCCATGGAGAAGAAATTAACAGGATGCAGTGAACTCCCACTGGAATTAATAATAGCTAATACAATACTTAGTATTTTACAACAATGGTGTTCCAAATCCCCTACAATAAATAAAGATAACTCTAATTGTGACCTAGAGGGCAATATATTAAAAAAAATTCATTTAGGCAGTTTAATAGAGAGCAACTCTGCAAGCAGTCTCATTACTTGTGGTCCCTTTCAAGGCAAATAGCAGCAGAGTCTGATCCAAAAAGAGACTCCAGGAATGTAACTGCTTGCAATATAAAACACATTTTTCTGGCTATACTGCTATATCTTTAAAATTTGTCAGAGCCTAACATTCATACTTTCCTTGAAACATAACTTTTTTTCTGCCATTGTGTTCAGATGACTCATTGTTCAAGCTATTCTTATGATTCACAATAAGCTATGTAGAAGTATTCATTCAAGTTAAGGGTACTAATAAATAGCTGTGATTTTGGGGCACAAGTTATCTAACCTCTTTCTAGATGAAGTTTGCTTTCTATGTACTAGATGTTCTCAAGAATTTTACAACTTGAGCATTCGTACAGGGAAAAATCATCCAAGCAAACAACCTGGTGAGAAAAGAGTATACTCAAAAATATGGGGATATATTAGACATTTGCATAAATCTTTTTTTTCTTTCTTTTTTTTTTTTTTTTTTTGCATAGAGGTTTTGCACTGAGTCATCAGAGAGCAATGGCCAAATAAGGATTTTTTTTTGCATATAATTATTTTTATAGCAGCATCCCAATTGTACACCATGGCTTGACTTGAGAAGGTTACTGTATAAAACAAAAGCTCTGGACAAGAAGATTTTTTTTTGAAATAATGTTTTGCATACTGATTGTCTGTCATCTTGAATACTGAATTCTGAGAAAATAATGCCACATGTTAAAATATTTCAAGCATTTACAAGTTTGAACAAGGACTATTACCAAGAGATACATCAATTAATGCATCATTCTGTGATTTCTTTGAGGCTATGAGTTTGATTCCAGGAACACCTTTTCATAGAAGTGGATACTCATTGGCTGCTATACTTCCCTAAACTTAACTCTTCAGGAATTAAAGAGATTTCCAATTAAGTAAAATAGATTATTTAATTTAAGCATTAGGGACTCATTATGCCATAAAAAATAAGTCTGAGGGAAGAGATCATAGTTTGCGTATGTCTTTTTTTTTTCTCTTATGTAAGTGTGTTTCTCTCTGTTCTTCCTCTTCCTCCCCTCAACTCATGCCACTTGAGAAAAAGAAAAAGTAAGCTGAATTTTCATCAAGGCTGCTTCAAATGGTACTAATAGCATAAAGGTATTTATACCAATAAAATGGTATTAAGAATAATCAATTTTCATTCAAATGCCAAGAGAGTGGAAAGTGATGTGGATACAAACAATACCCATGCAGCATTTTAACTTAGCTTCTCGTTTTCCTTATATATGATCAGCAGTAAGATGAACTCTGTAAAAGAGATCAGATCTACAGTAGACCTCTGTAAAAGGTCATTTTTAGCCATCTGGTCTTTCAGACAGCTGCCTGTTTTTTTAGGCTGCTATCCTGGGTCTGAAAGCAGATAATTCCCTTTAAGCTGTTCTTACAGCATTTGCTGCCAGTAAGGCTAGCAAATGCTCCCTTGTAAGGAAGCACTGTGGGTGTTCAGACCCTTCAGGTGCAGAGAGGCAACATGGTCTCTGCATTGCTGAGATTCCACCTGAGCGATGCTGAGTCTTTACGCTGGACCTAGACTCAGAGAGAGATTCTCCATTATTGAGATGTAATACAAGGCAAAGATGCACGAGATTAGCCTGACATCTGTTCACATGTGCTGAATAGGGGAATCCACAGAAGACTGACATAATTAGATTTATTTGTATTATAAAAAGCTTTGTGGCATTTGGGAGCAGTTAAACTTCTGAGTGCAGTAACACTCAAGACAGATTAGCAACATTAAAGAGCTTTTCTTCTTTGCTTTCTGATGCTTCTCCCATATGCTGATAAAATCCGTTTCTATAGGACGTGTTTGTGTCTCAGTACTGTTTTTCTGTGTCTTCAGTGTTTCTGTTCTGCTGATATAAAATATTGCCCAGTCTTCCTATCTCACCTTAGTCAAGGTTAGGCTGTTTATAATACTGCCTTCAGGGTTTATAAAAATGTGCGCTGTACTGTTGAGATTGGTGATATAATTATATGGGAGGCAAAGAAATTTGGATGCCACAGTGAGAAATGAAAACTACAACAGGAGATATCACAGTGATGAAAACCAAACAGATTGATGGGCAACATTTAACGTTACTGCAGCATTCTCATAAAATCAAAGGATTTGCTTTTTTTTTCCAGACAATAAGGCAAAAAAAAATCAGAAGTATAGAGCCCTTGTGGTAATAGCCTATTTCTTGTAGCAGCCATTTGCACACCATCACTTCAAGAAGTGAGCCACTGGCTTCTGGGGACCTGCTGGTCTCAGCTGTCTGAATGCCAAAAGCCTGGATAAATGAGCTACAAACTGTAGCCTGTAAATAGACATAACTGTGACCTGTAAATAGTCATAAATGCACAGTCTGATGTATCTCAAATGACCATTTGCGAAGACCATCTGCAATCTGACTTAAGGAACATGTCAGAGCTTCCACTGTTGGTCTTGCCAACATTTTTGATTGTTACTCTAACAAAAACTGGGGCAGGCAGGTAATATTCAGAAAAAAAAAAAAAAGAGAGAAAGAAAGAAATTAATGATGAATGCAATGAAGGAGAACCATTAGCAAAGATTTTCCTTCTTAGGAAAATTCTTTCCTTTTTTATTGAAAGATATTTGAGTACAGAAACTTGCGGTAGCACAGGTCAGACTATGATGAGCTTGTACTTGAACTGAGAATAGAATGAAATTTGCAAGCATTGGAAGGAAATACAAACAGGAAAGTTTAGAAAAGCAGTTTTACTAGAGAAGTCAGGACATAATTAGAGTCCAACTTAGGAAATCTTCTAAGTTGTCAAGATTCACAGTCTGACATTAAAGGTCTTATATTGATAATGAACTGGAGAGAAGCTTGTAACATAAGGCTTGATGGGAGATTTCTTGTCTCTTGAGTGATTTTGCAAAGAATGATCTAACAACTGGTGAATTATCAGGCACTTGTGCCTCTGATTAACATCATGGCTGCATGGCTGTATGCAGTCTTTCTTGATGAACACCTGAGAAATTCAGGTCTGTAGACGGAGAATGAACTAGATGCTGCTGCTGGAGTCACTGAGACTTTGGGAAAAAAAAAAAGTAATATCTGGAAAATAAAGTCATCATACCTCAACGGAAGCATCATAAAACCTTTCAAAATTGGAATGAGTGAATGTATCCACCAATAAAGAAAACACTGTACCAACAGATAGTTGTACTGACAGAGATTTTCAGCTCACCAGTTCAACGTTTTCCCTCTTTTATCCTCATGGGTTGTCAGATAACATAGACTGCAAAGGCATCTGCTTTTGCCAAAAGTTATTGCATAGTTTCTTTGCCTTTCTCTATCTCTCTAAATGCCAAACAGATTTGACAGATAACAGGAAATTTATGTTTTTTGCTGAAGCTATGTATTGAAAAACAATGTCGCACATGACTGACAAATGCATTTTTTCCCTGTTTCCTCATGGATGAACAGCTCTAAACACACTTTTTTTTTTTTTTTTCCTCCTCAGGAGAAGGAGTCACATGCAGATAACTTCCAGGTGGGAGGAAGAAAGAAAACAGAGTCTTCAAATGGATGTAAGTGTAGATGGGTATTTTAGGTAATCATCTTTACCCAGGAACTCACTGCTGGCCCTAGCCATGGAATAGCTGTGGCAGATTTTGAATCTGCTATTTTTCTGTTTGAATACACCAGAACAAAAACATTCATCATTGTATTTCTTTAGAAAAATATTTCTGTATATTTCTTTAGAGAAATATAAAGGCTTTAGGGGCTTGATATTTCTTTAGAGAAAATTTAAGTAATAAATGTCTCCCTAACAGAGTTCACAATAAATCTCTGGGCACTCCTGGATTTAAAACCCCCCAAAAGTTATTAATTCCTGTTTACTAAGCACTGAAAAAGATGCAAACACTTTCAGACAGAATTCTTCATAAAATGCTAATCATAGATGGGGACTCTAGACTACATCATGTTTGGAGCACACCAGCAGGCAGCATTCTCCACTCCTGGAATAACACATTTCCTCCCATCATTTTGAAATCTTGATTGTCTCTGTCCTGTTATCTTTAGATTATCCAGATCCACTTTTGGTTTTAGTTCTGAAAATGCTTATACTTGCAGCTGGCATCCAGTTTGGCCTTCTGAAGCTGTCAGATATTTCCACTACATTCACATCTTTTTACACTTCAAACTGCCTGAACACAAGGGGAAATCATGCTTGGCTAACCTGAGAGACTTCTAAGATGGAATGACCGGCTGGGTGGATGAGGGGAGAGAAGTGGATGTCATATATCTGGCTTTCAGCAAGGCTTTTGACACTGTCCCTCACAGCATCCTCCTGGGCAAGCTCCAGAAGTGTGGGTTAAATGAGTGGATGCTGAGATGGATTAACAATTGGCTGGATGGCAGAGCTCAGAGGGTGGTGATCAGCGGTGCAGAGTCTAGTTGGAGGCCTGTAGCTAGTGGTGTCCCCCAGGGGTCAGTCCTCAGTCCAGTCCTGTTCAATTTATTCATCAATGACCTGGATGAAGGCACAGAGTGCTCCCTCAGTAAGTTTGCTGATGATACCAAACTGGGAGGAGTAGCCGATACCCCAGAGGGCTGCGCTGCCATTTGGAGGGACCTGGACAGACTGGACAACTGGGCGATGATAAACCTCATGATTTCACACAAGGCCTAGCGCAAGGTCCTGCACCTGGGGAGAAATAACCCCAGACACCAGTTAAGGCTGGGGACTGACCTTCTGGAGAGCAGCTCTGCAGAGAAACACTTGGGTATCATGGTGGACAACAAGTTGACCATGAGGCAGCAGTGTGCCCTCGTGGCCAAGAAGGCCAAGGGGATCCTGGGGTGCATTAAGGAGAGCGTCTCCAGCAGGTCGAGGGAGGTGATCCTGCCCCTCTACTCAGCCCTGGTGAGGCCTCATCTGGAGTATTGTGTCCAGTTCTGGGCCCCACAGTATAAGAGGGATGTGGAGCTGCTGGAGAGAGTCCAGCGCAGGGCCACAAGGATGATCAGGGGCCTGGAGCATCCGCCCTATGAGGAGAGGCTGAGGGAGCTGGGCCTGTTCAGCCTGGAGAAGAGCAGGCTGAGAGGGGACCTGATCAGTGTATATAAATATCTCAAGGAAGGGAGTAAAGAGGATAGTGCGGCCTGTTTTCAGTGGTGGCCACCGACAGAGCTAGAGGAAATGGCCACAAACTGAAACACCAAAAGTTCCACAGGAACTTAAGGAAAAAATTTTTAGCAGTGAGGTTGGCAGAGCCCTGGAACAGGCTGCCCAGAGAGGTTGTGGAGTCTCCTTCTCTGGAGATCTTCAAAACCCACTTGGATGCAGTCCTGTGCCATGTGCTCTAAGTGACCCTGCGTGTGCAGGGGGGTTGGACTAGATGACCTCTAGAGGTCCCTTCCAACTTTAACGATTCTATGATTCTATGACAAGGCAAGGTCTCTGCTTAGGGTTGTGTTTTTCCACTCGACTTCCCCAAATCAGGAATACTGGCAGATTCACTGTTCTCTCTAGTTCTTTACATCTGTCTTTTAAATGTTTGCATGTTCATGCTTCAAATCCGCTAAATGATTTGCACAGCACCAGTCATCTGTACAATTCCCAAGACTAAAGCCCCAAAAAAGGGTAGTGACTTATTACAATAACATTACAATCTCCAGCACTCTTTTTCAACCCACACCTTGGTGTAACCCATAGCTGCAGTAAGGTGAGAGTCAATAGTCATGTAACTGAATGGTCTTAAGAACTAGAGTTGTGGAAATTTGAAATTTTGGGGGTTGGGGCCTTCTTTCTGATCTTTCAGTGAATAAAAAAAGGAATATCCATAGAAGGAACGTCTGTCTGCTTCTGAAGTACAGCCTCTCTGCTTTAAAATGTAAGAATTTATAGGGAAATTAGCTCAGACTTATTCAAGAGAGGTTGACCTGTCCCCTTCACTAGCACTCTCAGTTGTGTTCACCTCAGGAAGATTTTTGAAGGGCATGGGACAAGCCACAGCAAAGGGCCTGGAAACTGCCAAATTCATGACTGCAGAATTTCTGGGCTTTGGAGCAGCTATTTGATGAAAAACATCTGTGCTTCACAAAAGGGCTGCAAATAGCTTCAGCTCTCACCCTCTCACCTAGATCCTGTAATGGCTTTTTAAGGAATATCCATAAGACACAACTGCTTTTAATGTCACTGCTTTTCACCTAACTTGCTTCCTTCTTTTCTGTGATTCCTCTTTGTGCTTCCTGTGTTTGCTTATCCAGTGGGCCAGTACCATGCAGCTCCCTGCTGGATATTCTCCTTTATGTTTCTACTGACAGTTGTTTATTAGCAACCAAAGTCCCTCATTTATCTACACCAGCCCCACTTGCTAGCAGTACCACTTTCTGTTCTTTTCAGCTTTGTGCTCTGATTAACTCTCTCATTAATGTGTGTCCTACTCACATCTTGCCCTTGCAGGGAAGCAAATGAAAATCTAAGCGGGCCAGAATTGTAATGCAAAAAAAAAGGGAAAAAAAGTAAAAAGTTCCATAGTGTTGTGTTGCATCTTCCCTTCCTCATGGTCATATGTTTGACACTTTAACTGAATATTTAAGTGAACCTCACATAAGAAAGGTTTTATTAAACTGCCTGAACCACTTACTGCCTCATACTCTCCTTCATCATGAAAAATATCTTTTAAGCCCTCTCCATTTTAGATATAAAAATAAATGCTTTTAGATCAAAGCTGTACATGAAGATAAACACAGCTCAGTAGCTTAGTGCTGTAAAGTATAAGCAAGCAACATCAACATACCAAGCAAAAAGATAATTTTCAGAGGAACATTTCTTCCATTTCTTTTCTTTTGTCCCCTTCTCTCTTGCATAAATGTTTGAACATTATAATACAGAAAAGTATATTATCATTTTGAGGGAAAGGTTATGAAGTTTTCTCAATTCACATTATTTTTTTAAATGATCATGTAAGTACACTGAAGCATAAATAATTGCAAAGCCATGCGCTATTAGTTAACATCAGCTTGCATAATGAATAAAAGATAATGTGAAAAGCAAAAGGAGCCAAATGACAAAGTTGTAAAACCACTGCTGACGCAAAAGGAGGTACAGTAAAAGCATGTGCGAAACCAGCATATTCGTAACCCTTCTCT
Source organism: Tinamus guttatus (assembly GCF_059628265.1). Taxonomy (NCBI): domain Eukaryota; kingdom Metazoa; phylum Chordata; class Aves; order Tinamiformes; family Tinamidae; genus Tinamus; species Tinamus guttatus. The sequence goes on along the minus strand of NW_028288590.1, from coordinate 2,466,245 downwards.
AAACAATGATGTATCCCTTTTCTATTAATGCATTTTCTACTGCCCACAGTTTAACACTTTTAAGCCTGAGACATTTTGAACTGCAGATGTTAAGAATTTGTTTTCCTGTTCACATGGATTTTACTTCGGAGCACTATAATTTTGAGCTGGTAGAAAGTTATGACTATTTAATCTGAGGAATAAATATGTTCTACGTAAAAAGAAGACAGTTTAAGAATAAGCAGATTCAGAAAATCATATTGGTATATCAATATATTGTTGCAGTATTACAACATTAAACATATACATATATATATGACTTTTCCTGAAAACATCTATGTTTCTAAATAAGTTAAATGAAGTTTATTGCACAATTATAAACTCAATGAACTTGCCTTTCATTTTTGGAACTAAAAACAAATGAATGGTTCATTGAGTTTCCTAAAATAATTCTTCAAATATTTAAGCAAATTTGCTAGAATGTCTTTTCTTTCTCTGGAGGTTTCTTTTAAACAAGATCGTTGTCATTTTGCTCACAAATTTACCAGGAGAGCAAAGGTGACTTTGTTCTTTGTTAGTCAGTTTTGGTGTTGCTGGGCAGCTGACATGATATGTGTTCAGACTTGAATCAGTTACTCCTTGAAGTTCTCATGATACCAGCAAGGGTACCACAAGCCTTGAAGCATCAGACAGGGGGACTCCAGAGCTCACGTTAGCCTTTAGCTAAACAGCTCCTTTCTTGGACCAACTGCATAAAGCCCTCTGGTTCATCGCCTGCGTATCATATGCGAGAATTGACCAAAATATGTCAAGCACATTTCTTCTCTCTGCATAGGAAGCTGGAGAGGGTCTATAGGTAACCTGAACTGCTACAGTGCTCCTGACAACAGTGTCCATGAGGAGCTCAAATCACTAGCATAGGCAGCCAAACATGCCTACCTCGAACATGTGGTCCATACTTGTCTGGACCTTGGCTAAAGTGCCTTGAGGATGAACAACTTCGAAAAAAGAACTATGCTTTCCAAAAGGGTTTTCTCTAAGTTTTAGTACAGTAGAAAAATAAATGTGGAAGTATCATCCCTACTTCACAAGATCACACATGTTCTAAATCTAAGAAATTCATAATGATCATTATCTAAAGAAAGAGAAATATATTTTGACTAAACACAACGAGTGACCAAATAGTGTACAGTCAGGTTCCTGAACAGCATTTCCCAATAAATGCCATATTTCAGGAAGACGAGATTAAATTAAGGAAAAAAGTAATTGTTCTTTGGCATTTTCTGTAATTTCTACTTTGGGTTAAGAGTTAAGTTTTATAAAAGAAATGAATTCTCTGAATTTTCTGATAAGCTCTTTTGCATGAGAGTATAATTAAAAGCTTATTTCTAACTGCAAGACATGTGCTGAATAGTGATTCATGTTTGAAAATAATTCCTGGTTTAACTGCTTCTCTTAGCACTGTGAAATGAAAACTGAAGCAAGAAAAGAAAGCAAAAGAGCATTCTCAATTCATTTTTTGCTAACATCTGATAAAATTTGCATTTAATAAGCTTTTTATATATCCATATCCATTTTTAGGAGATTTCATAGTCACCCAGACATTTCCTTATTGCTTCAGCTGAACTGTGGATTCTGCAGCAACCAAAGTCCACCAGATATCTGGTGACTGCCGCATTCGGGGTGCTGCCAGGAACCCATCGTACGAGGCCCTGCAGAACCTCATAGACTTCTATGCCCGTCAAGACAGTGCCATGGGCTTGATTCCCATCAGTAGTGCAAGGTGCAGGCTCACAGGCAGGGAGCAAGGCATGACAGGTGGCAAATTAAATTAAAACCTGCATCTAGATGACAGTTCCTGCACCAAGCAGTTTGTAACTGGACATTTATCCATCTGTCTGATGCACATGGTCAGCCACAGTGAAGTGCCACTGGAGCCAGCCAAGCTCTGCATAAAAGCAGGGGTCAGTTCATGCTGATTAAATTGCAGTGTTGGAAGTGAAATGAGACAATATTCAACAAAAGTTTTGAGAGCTAAGAGAAAATCTTTTTAAAAAAAGGAGAGAAGTGTACATTGCTTAAAACAAATAAACAAAAAGAGCATGGAGACAGCTGCTTTTGAATTTAGTACTAAACCCATTGAGTCTTTATAGGAGCATGAAATGGGAGGGTCTCCTCTGCCTTGGGAACTGGGGCCCAGGTCTGTCCTCATAATCACAGTGTTAAATCAGTGACAAAATTCAACACTAAAGTTGTGCTTTGCACAAAGTTTCAAAGCTTTCAAGAAAGTGTAGAGTTCCCGGAGATAGGAAAGGGATAGGGAGTTAAACTAATGCTCCCCTAGTTAACCTTTCTCTTCTTCCCGTACTCTGCTGGTTGATTTGGCATGCACTATGTAGCTGTATTTTCCTCTGGTTTAGTCTTCAGTTTCTGGGCTATATCACATAACAGTCCTTGTAACCCACAAATGTAAGGCTTAAAGGTCTCCTCTTCCTATTTTGTCTATTCCTGCATCCTCCAGGTTCCTGCACAACAGCTCGTCTAATTTGCCCTCACAAGCCCATTGCAAAAAGACTTTCCACCGCCTCATCAGTGACCTTGTTCGAGCTCTCTCTCCTGCAGATCTGAAAGGAACCTCCTGGGAATCTGATCAGGATCCATTTCTTATGACGAAGCCAAATAATTAAAAAAAGAGCAACATGAAGAGTCATCATTTCCGAAGGAAATACTTCATTACTTTCTCTTTCTAATATGTGTATTCAGTGTCTTTTGGAGACTGAATAGGATTTGCCATTTGGGGATTCTGCAGCCTACACATTATCACATCTGCTTTGGCCATGTAGATGAAGTGTATTAGGAGTAACTCATGCAAATGGTTGCTTATGCGTCCCTCAATTTGTTGAGGATTATAATGTGTAGCCATTTCTGCTGAAAAAGCCTGTCTCTTTCTGCCAAATAGCCAGCTGTAAAATCCCAGCTCTCAAACAGACTTTACTAAATTTTTAATTTTACAGGATATTACCTTATTCAAGCACCTCAATACATTATTGATACTCTGTCACAGGATCTAAAGAATTAAGCAGCTGAAAGGAGAAAATGGATAACAACATTTCTTTTTAATGTGTTTTAGAAAAAAAGCTCATATGAAAGTGCATTTAATTTAAATGATCATTTTCTTTATTTCTGTCTAGTATAAAAACAAAAATTGCAATGTGATCATTTTGTCAGAAATGAAAAAAGCACACCTAGATTGTATAAATTTTTTATATTGAGGCAATTGTTTATCTTAAACAATTGCATGGGAATGGTCTCATCAATGAGCAACTGTTTCTGTACAAGTGGATAGACACAGAAAAAGAGATGAAATAGCATACCAAAAACAGTCTTTAGAAAAATGAGATGCAGTGGCAGACTATATTTGCTTTATTTCCTTCTTCCTTTTCTCCTTCCTAAGAGCTCCTTATTGCCCCTCTTTAATTTTCACTATGCAGTTAAAGCCTGGCTATCAATTGTCATTTATCAATAAACTCATGCAATGAAACTAAGCTGGACTTTTATCATCTGAAACTTATCATATAATTTTCAATACATTTAATTTAATGTCTGCTTTTAGAATGGATGGATATTTCCTGGAAATCATATTTTAATGCAATTGTATATAATAATCAGTAAAGAATAGATAACATCTATACAGTATTATCATTCAGGTATGATTAGGAATAGCATTCAAGATGTAAAATGTGAGTATACACATCTGCTATTGTTATAACTTACTAGCACAACTGAAATAAATTTATATATATATACATATAATAAATGCTCATACTTTTCTAGAGGTTTCTAGAGGTTTGACTTCCTTATTTGTTATCTCTGAAGCCTTTCCCAAAGGCAAGCACATTTGTTTAAGAGATAAAGAGTTAAATACTCCAATAGCTTCAGAGACAGTCCATAACCATAACAAGGATATACTCACTCTGGATGTGTGCATTTCATAAATTTCTCCAGGGCAGTGCATTCCCAATTCAATGTTTTATCAGTTTAAATGTCAGCACAGCTGTCTTTATCTTGCCCTCCGGGTACTCGTGTTCTTCCTAATGCTTCATGAGGGAAATCAAAAGATGAACTTTGATACAGTCCTTCTAGAATTTAAACGAAAAGAGAAGTCACATCCAGTCCTGACACTGTTAATGAAGCTTTTCATTTATGTGTATGTAATTTGTGGAAGAAATCTTATTTCCCAGACTTCTAAAATAATTGTTTAGGTCTGTTAACACTAAAAAAGCTAAGTGACACATGTAAAATTAAAAAAAAAAAAAATCATTGAGTCCTTTGGACTATTACTGAGGTTCTTAAAATACCTTGTGCTATACTACAAATATTTACCTGAGGCCATCAGAGAGCTTTTAGTACAAATTCTATCCTTAAGTATTGAGGGGATTGGTTTTACAAATGTTGTACCAGGTGTTTTTCATTGTATTAATTCATTTCTTAACTAGTTTTTTGGAATACTCCAATTTGCCACAGCTTCTCTCAGCCTTCTTCTACCAAATAAACACTGAAAACTTCAGCTGATTCGAATATTTGGAAACTTAGCAGAGATTCACTTACTGGAGGAGTGCAAGTTTAATAAAAATCAATCCCTCAGCTCTTTGTTATTAAGAAGCCCTTCTTTCCAGTGCATTGCCTTGCATGCCATAAACAAGAGAGGTCCATAGCACTTTCAGTTCATCCTACTGCTACCTGTGCCATAAGCCGCCCAGCTTCTAGGTGAATCACACTGCGTCACAGAGTCAGTAAGTCAGAGGGAATTTCAAGACTTCATCCCATGCATTAAGGTGTCCAATATGATATTGGTGATTTTGTGCTATAGTGCAGAGTGCAGATAGTGTTGAACTTCAGAAAGACATGGAGCTTAGACAGAGCACCAGAAAAGACATCTGTCTTTTCTGCAGCGCTTTCTCTACTGCTCCTTTAGACCCCAGTCTGGATTGGGAGTGATTTAGGATGAAACAAAGAAGTTCTAGTCAATGTGGAAGGCACTGACACATCAAGGAAATCTCTGGATTGAGGCATCAGCTCTTGGTCCTATTTATACCTGCAGTGCTGCCACAGACACCAGAATGGAAGAGAGTCTGTGTAGTGACATAATTTTGCCTACCTAGGAACCAGTAACTGTCCAATACACAGACTGGAGAGATCAGAGTCATTTTAACTGCGAGGAATGTCCAACATGGACTATCATTATATTGCTGAAGAATAGTGAGATGGCTCCAGTTATCAGTAAGGAATTCCTGAGACGAGCGAGAGCTACTTTTGGAGACAGTATTATTAAAGCTGAACTTATAAGTTATTGCACAGAAAATGAGAGGGAAACTATTATATATCTAGCTCTCGGTTAATCACAAAGGCCTTCAGTAGCAACACTTTATCTGTCTTTTAAAGCCTACCTTGAATTAATGAATATAGTAAAAGAATATAAGACCACACTAAGCCCAGCAGGACCTTACTCATTTTATTCTTCCTTTCAATTAGTCCTGGCTATCACAGAATTTTCACTTCAAAGCCTGGTACCACTTCCTTTTGATAGTTTTATTGATGTGCTACTGCCTTGGGACTGGAGATCAGAGAAGAGTGAATCTCTCTTGTAGATGCTTATGTGTCCTCTTATATGGTTCTTTTCAGGCAGAGAAAAACAAAAACAACAACAACAACAAAAAACCATACACACTTTTTTTCCTAAGTCAGGTCTGCCACAAATGGATTATAATCATGCAACTGTCAGGTAGTTTAGACTAAAGCAAATTTGCACAGGTCAAAATCTGATAGGTAACCATCTGATTCAAAAGAGATCCTGACAAGGGAAGCATTTCTTAGAACTGACTTAACAACCCCCTCTGCTCTTTTTTAGCAGCACTGAATCAGCGCCTCCTTCTCCTGCTTGCAGGAACTGTACAGCTTTGCTTAATGTTTTGATAGCAAACTAGGTGTTTGATCCATCCTCATCATGAAGCAGCACAGAAAGCAAAGCCAATGCATCAGACAACACAGCACATTGGAGCAGGACAGCCAGGAAGGAGTAGGAAACGATAATGCGGCTGCCACAGGGCAGCACTAAGACCAGGATGGAGGAAGAATCTGTGCAGTTTGTAACCATTTTATGGGATAAGCACTGATATCAGTTAAAACTTCTGTTGTGTGGTGTAAGCCCTGAACCTCATTGTCCAGAGCACATGGAGCCTGTCTTACAGCACTGTCGTGGTGTGACAGCATTAGCACACTAGGTTTTCAGTTCCTAGACAACGAATCAAAATTCTCAGAAGGTATAAACCCCTGGATTATGATCAAGTCTTGTCCTTGCATTTATAATTCATATACACAGGCAAATAAAGAAAAAAATCCCCTAAATCTAGAAAGCAATAAAATAACTACAAAGGTAATATCTATCTTTAATATACATCTATACATCTATCAGCTGACTCTTGGCACTGTGCTAGCTTGAGTGACTGCTTAAAATTTATTACACAGATTTAGCTATAATGCTTGCTTATTTATACATACACCCCTAATTCAGATGGGAAAAAAGTGCATTTCTTTCTATAATGTCTTAGCACTTAGCATTTAGGAGAACACTATTACTGCTAGATTAGTGACTACTGTGAGATCCTGCACTTTTAGTACTTTATATTCATTCCAAACTTCTTTCCTTGATGAATAGTCCATTTCAAAAACTAATAGAGAATTTAAACTGTTCACCCTTCAGAATTAATGCATCTCAGCTCATTCATATCTATCCAATGCAATAAAGCACAACTTTTATCATGAAAATTCTTACTGCATTGAACAGATACTAATTCCAGGACAGTTCAATCACAGTCTTTCTGTATAAGTGGAGAGTATAGAGCACCTTCCCCTCTGGGGATTCTCTTCCTCTCTTTAAGCCTCACTTCTGGATCAAGAGGTATTAACTTGGTTTGTAGGGTTGTGAGATATTCAGAATGACAACAGTTTAAGAAAAGTCACAGATAGTAATTCAGCAAACTGCTGTGAAACTACAAAATTAAAGTCAGAAATATTGAGGAATGTCTGAGTAATTTCTGCCAGTGCCCAAACAGACAAATAGAATAAAATTATTTGAGAGAGATCAGGGCAGTTCCTACTGTACATCTTACCATAGGTTACTTAGGATGCTCTGACTGAGACATGTGTTCTGAAAGCAGAAATATGAAACATTAACTATTTCATTTCTGATAACTTGATATTAGGTCTGGAAATTGTATTTTATCCCATGACTTTTGACATGTGGCAAAAGAGGTAAGTGTCATTAGATTTGCTTGACTTTACTCCTGTCTAAGACCTGGCTTCAGCTGACCATTCAGAAAGAGTCTGCTTTATAGACTAATATCTATCTATACTTAATTAATGTGCCACAAATAGAAATACAAAGATCTTATGATGATTTGATTAGGTGATCAGAGCCCCAGAGCTTTTCCGTGGGAAATTGGGAACATAAATGCTTAGGTGCCTCTTGGGCTTGTGACCTTCTTACAATTTTTAAATGTTTTACCCACCTGGGTTTATCACCAAGGCCCGTCACTATCTGCCTCCAGGATTGTTTCTTAATGTATATTTAAAAAAAAAAAAAAAAAAAAAAAACGACAAAAGACATTAACCTCATTGCAAAGGCACATGGAAATGGAGAAAACAATAACAACACAAATACACACACAAAAATGGAATCCCTGGTGCTCCATAAATGCAAAGTCAGTTGCTATCAAAGGAATAGGTGTGCATCTTGGATCTGAAGAAGTTTAAACTGAAAGAACTCAAATTCCAGATTCCTTTATATATGTCCATTCAAGATAGGGTTAGTTCAATATAATTTTTTTTCCCATCTCAGAAGCAGCTACATATCTTAACCAGAGTATCTGTATTAGATTCTAGCTACTGCTGTATAACAAAAATAAATCCATATATAATCGACCTTTACTGTCCTCCATTTCTAGATCTTAAGAATGCTCTTAATTTATGCTTAGGTCAAGTCAAAACACAGGGAAAATGTTCCTTGAAAAGTTCATGTTTCCCTTGGAAACCCAGCTGAAAAGCAGATTCTGCATAAGTTACAAAAGAAACTTTCATCTCTTATCGTTTCCTGACTTCTATTAAAGATTAAGAGCAGTTCGGGGAGCTGCTGCAGCGCATCACTCTCCCCACTGAGAGCATTGTCTGGCCAAGGGAGGACCCTAAAACCCCTGGCAGCCCCTTGCCCCTTGCCCAGGAGTAACCTGTGTAACTACAGTCCACAGGTGGGTGCTGGCAGCCTGGAACAGCCGAATCACCACAGTGAGAATCTGGTGTTGCTGCCGAAGGGTTTGCCCATCTGCACCATTGTAGGCAGGCATGGCAAATCCAAGCGTGGCATTAAGAAAACATTTTCTTCTAACAAAACAGTAAAACTGCATTTATTCTGACATCCTTAATTAGAGCAGCTGCCACTAAAGCAAGTGCTTTGACTAGAAAAATGGAGAGATCTGCTGTGCTTTTTGCTCTGCTCAACCCACATGAGTGTGGCCAAAACATAAGACAAAGATATTAATTGAGTTCATGTTTTATAGAATCAGATCTATTCAGCTGTTGAGCACTCTCAGCCCTAAGTAATAGTTCTATTAATTATTACCCAGAATCATCTACTTAACGGCACAACTGTTTTTCTATTCATCAGACACTTCTCCCAAATTACCGAACTACCTAAATTAATAACAAATCTAAGCACTTAGGACTACAGTAGCTAGCTGGAAATCATTTCAGCCCATAAGTTGTTTGAGTCCCCACACAGACAACTGAAAACATCTCAACAATTTATCACTCAGTTTTCATCTCTTAATAAGGTTACCCAAATATTGAAAAATGCAGCCCAGATGTCTTTATTGGAAAGGGAGGGGGAACTCTGCAGAAGCTGCTGCTGTTCCCAGGACCTCCTGGAACATGGATCTATATGTTTCTTAAGCACATGCTAACCAAAGCAATTTTGGTAATGTAAACAGTCAAGCGATATGCATAAATTTGCATACCATATACATATCTTTACATATGTAACTATCCAAATTTTTACCTGCACAAAAAATCAGGTCGGGAGGTTCTAAGAAACCTTTAAATTAGGGTTAGGAAAGAGAAGACTTGCTAGGAAAACACTGACTGGTGATAAATGTAGACCCTGAAACAAACGCTAGGTTTAGGGTGCTACAACAACTGTTTTCATCCAGTTTTACCCCTCCAGAATAGAGATGGTCTGTCATGAAACTTTAAACAAAACTGGATACTTGTTCCTGCAACTGTTCTTGTGAAATTTAAAGAGCAGCCATTCCCCTTTGCTCTCTGCTGACACAAATGTGACATGGTTTTTCTGCGGAAGTGCTGCCTTTCAGCATTTGAATAAAAAATATGTGTACTCAACTGCAAGATTTAAAATAGGACATAGCTGTCTTGATAAAAAAAGAATATATCTTATTAACACAAAAATTTATATTGTCAACACCAAAAAACAGGAAATTACCCTAAAGTGTTGGATTCACTAATTACTTAACTGCAGTGATTGTCATTGCAATGAATATATTTCTCTTTCATATTCATACAAAATACCATTGAAGTAGCATCAGGAAAGAGTGTGACATTGTGGTGTTGCAGACACATCATTAAAGTACATTTGTATCTTGTGTAAGTACCATTGTACTGAATGGATTTTGCTACTCAACATAAAAATCACCATTTCAGAGAAGATTCATAGTTATAAATAGGATACTAACATGATTCTTTAACATACAAGAGGTGGTAATGTTTAAAGATGCCATTAGAATAATTATATTAAAGCAATGCCTCTTGACCAAAATTGACAATTAATTAAATAGAGACTTCCATGATAAAGCAAGCATGAATCTGAAAGACATTTTAGAAAAGAAATTCACTCAGTCTTTGTTTATGCTGTCTTATAATGACCTTTTTTCTGCGCTTCCCTAGCTCTGTCTCCCCTAAGTGTACCTGCTATGATTTATAACCTCATATTTCTTTCATCTGCTATTTCCAGACACCATATGCTACCAAAATTCATCTTTTTATCAGGAAAAAGTACATTCAGTTTGAAGTATTCAATTGTAAGGTCTAGAGAATCTCTATAAATTATTAAATGTGGCAAAAGGAAAGAGGAAGAAAAGAGGGAGAGAGAAAGAGAGAGAGAAGGAGAGCCCCTCCAATCCCTGCAGCCGCTTCCCCTGGCAACCCTACAGCTCTGTGTGAAAGAGAGCATTAGGGAGAAAAATTAATAAATTTGTTCATTTCCTTCTCCCTTCCATTTCCCTCCATTCTGTGTGCTTAGTATACTGATAATACACTTTTCAGCTCAGCATGAACATATTCTCAAGCAGAAGGCTTATTCTCATATCTTCCCAGTCTTCTGAGTCTGGAAATAGGAAATCTTTTCAGAGTTCAAATTCTTTTTTTTTTTTTTTCTCTTTTCCTATACACTCGTTTTCTTGATTACAGTAAATGAGCCTTTCCTCTTCAGTGTTTTTCCAGAATGAAATTTTCTGATTAGATTTGAGACATTTTATGATATACCATGCTACTTTTCATCCCTTGGGGTTTCTGGCCGGCATGGAGTCTTGTACTTCCAGCAGATGCCTGGGCTTTTTTTTCTTCTTCTTCTCCTTTTTTTATCTCATTCACCTGGAGAGTAAAGTAAGGATGAGTGAACCTACTTAAGATGAACTGTGAACCACTGATAGTTCAAGCTTTTTACAGTTCTTCCTTAAAAAGCCCAAACGAGGACAACTAGGAAGGGTTTCGATATGCTGAATGATGGGAACAGAAGCACCTTTTTCTTATTCAGTATTCCAGAAAACTAAAGGATAGAGGCTTTTCAAAAAAAAAAAAAAAAAAAAAAGCGAGGAGTATTTTTAAGGGGCAAGAGTTGTTGCCTAGATCTGCCTAGATTATTCCCTATACTGCCTGTTTTGAAATAGCGATCTTGAACTTTTATGTTGGTTATAAAACAACTAGGACTTTTCATACAATGTATTTAGTCATGAACATGAAGATGAAACCTCTGGCTCACACACATCTAATTTGAAGTACTGAAAAACATGTCTTCAACCAGGCATGATGGTGACAGAAGGCTGCAGAAAGCCTATTAAAATGGCAAAAAAGGCATCAGAAGTGATATAACCAATGAATGGCAGGTAAGTGAAACAGAAAAAAAAAGCACACACACAAAAAATTAACCTATATTACTGATATTTAATGGAGAAACAGGAGAGTTTTCCATCAAGCTCATACTTTTAAAAACTATATTGTAATGTTGTTCTTTGTTAGGTAAAAGAGGATTTGAATGCCTATCCTTTTTTCACAGTTTTCTACTTCTAGCTTCCCAAGGTGCTTGGATATACTTAACACTGTACAAATATTCTGGTTTTACTAAATGCTTTCTTCTTTCTAAGTGACAGACTCAATCACACCAGACAAATACTGAGTGAAGTTTGAAATAAAGGAATATCCTAAACATACCACGGTCTTCATTCATTGAAGATGTATTTGCATAATTGCCCTAAATTAGTGACATGCAGTTTTAAATGATTTGCTAAAAGTTTAAAAAGAGATTTTATTCTTGATTGTATATAATCTGTTTCATGACAAATCCTTTATTGCATGTCACACAGGAATTCTCTATTTCTTGTCAAAATGATAAGTTGGCAGCAACCTTCTTCCTTGAGATTTTTTTTTTTTTTGACATTAAGATATAGTAGTCTGGATGCTTTAACTGTACAGGTAGAATGGAATAACCTCTGTGAACTTTTTAAGGTTTTGCAAACCTTCTGCTATAACAACTATCTCTTCATATTCATACACTGTGATAAATTTATACCTCAAGAGAAAAAATAATTCACTTCTGTTCTTACAGCATTCTGATGTAAAAGTGTACTTAGAAGAGTTGAGAATGTGGATGCTGGAGTACAAACTAGAAGATTTAAAAACATTTTGTTTGTGACCCTTTCTTGTCTATCTTTGCTGTCTTAATAAGAAATGAATTAAACAATGTTTTGGAGGGACTGCATCTGATCTCTCCATTGACAGGAGCAGTTCAAACCCACTGCCTACATATCAGTGTCAAGTGCCACCTGCATAGTTCTCAGATGTCCCTTGGCCATTCAAACATCCGCATGGGGCTGGATGTGATAACATGGGATCTTTGGAAGACTTGAGGCTTTTGGGGATAGGGGCAGGCCTGGTACCCTAGAGCTTCTCAGATGGCACTAGACAAACACCTAAGTGTAGGAAACTGAGCCATCCAGTCAAAATCCCTTTATGTGCCATGAGCACCAGCACATTTGTCAGAAGTGATCTGCTGCCATTCAGCTGCTGGAGCCTGGGGAAGACTTTTTAAGTGGATGAGCGTACATGATTAGTGAAGATGCATGTGGAAGAAGACAGGAAATCTTCCCAGCTAGAAAGAGTGAAAGTTCAGGTGATGACAAAGGTGCTACACATAACTGCCAGGCACTAGCATGGGTAACTGAGTGAGAAGGACCCTATGACGTGTCACGGCACAAAGCTACCTAACAGCTCATTGACAAATAGGACCTCATCTCTTCATTTATAACTGTGCTCCATCCTTACCATCGGTAAGGATGGTAATTAAGACGGGTTTGGCTTCTGGTTTCTGTCTGTCTTTCTCCTTTCCTTCGTTAGAAAATTACATTTTCGTATTCAATCGAAGAGCTCAGCAAAGCTCCAGCTAAATCCAGATCATTTTGGGGAGGGAGGATATAATTCCCTTTGTTACAATGAAGTAGAAGTAATCTTGTAGGTCACATCATATTTTCCCTGACTTACATCAGTGTACCTGATATCAAATTTTGGCCACAGTAGTATACTTTCTTAAACATCTTGAAAGTTGTAGAACAAATTTTGTTTGAGTCATCTATTTCAAGGTCCTGCTGACAAAACAGTCTTACATCAATGTGCCTGAGGTAAAATAGTGGGGTTTTTTTGTAGAAAAAGGCTTTCAGCACCTAGTAAGAATGCTTTCATAATTAATCCATACTGCAGATGTGATTAATTCTTTGCCAATGCAACTCTATTATACTGTATGCCACAACAGATTATATATAGGTAAAAATAATCTTTCCATTGATTATGTTTACAATGCAGAATGACACATTAAAAATATTTCTAAGTTAAAAAAATTCCTCAAAGATTTTTTTTTGCATGAAAATACTCCCTTTGTTCTTTTCTAGAAGAAAAAAAATGCACTAGGATCTTAGGGTCTACTGAAGGATAAATGAGAGAATATTCTTTAACACCATAGGAACCAACATTGCAAAAATAAGATGCTGTAATGAAAAAAAAGTGTTGTGTAACTGTGATCATGTGATCAGATCCAGATCATGTGATCATGTGATCAGATCCAGAACAACAGGTAATGGCCATAAACTGAAGCACCAAAAGTTCCACATGAACTTAAGGAAAAAAAATTTAACAGTGAGGGTGACAGAGCCCTGGAACAGGCTGCCCAGAGAGGTTGTGGAGTCTCCTTCTCTGGAGATCCTCAAAACCCGCTTGGACGCAGTCCTGTGCCACGTGCTCTAGGTGACCCTGCATGTGCAGGGGGGTTGGACTAGATGGCCTCTAGAGGTCCCTTCCAACCTTAAGCATTCTATGATTCTCTGATTCTATGATTCTATGTTGTGGGAAAAAATTCCTGCTGATCTGGCTGCGTTTTCAACTTTGTTTCTTTTACACAATTCTTTACTGAACATTGCTTAATAACATAGAATAGATCTATTCCTTGTATCTGCCCTGTTAGTGGATGAGCAAGAAGGGAGCAGTCCTGCTCGCTATTAATCTCCAGAAGCAATTTGACAAATTTTGACTTAATTAATCCATTTGCGAATGCTGTCATTTTGTTCCTAAGCAATTGATAAACAAACAAACGGAATTCTTCCTGCTTTACATGATTAGTGAAGACGTATATGGAATACATATGGAATGTGAAGATTGTTCCCCTGCTCAAATTCAGACTGTGATGTGAATAAACCAATATACTCATTTTTAAATTAGGTTAGCTTGAGTAAAATAAATATCAACACCTTTAACAAGAAATTACCTGGATTTTACTCCAATATTCAGAGTATGATAATATTGATGATCTCTGCATGATCCTGTTTCAGCAAGCAGAGCCATAACTGAGTTGTCCAGCTCCAGTTTCAGCTCAGCTCTCAGAAATAATGAAGTAGCCTGGAGATGGAGTTTCATGTTGCAAGGAACAGATGAATCATTAGATTTTTCATAACCAAATGGAGATTGTGATTTATTTCTGCTTTCAGGTCATTTGCTTGATTTAGGATGACTGTCATTTACTATTTAAGATTAACTTAGGATGTGATACAAACTCATAAACTTACAGACTATGAATAAAAATCCCAGATTTTCTTCTTCATTTAGGAATACAATTTTTTTTCTTGTTTTTTTGCTTTTTTTTGTCTTGCTGTATTAAACCTCACTTTGAGTTCTGAGCATTCTTTGCTTTGTTTTACAGAACTACATAAGATCATAACAAGGAATGACAAAAAGGAAGCTAAGAGATGGGTATCATTGACGTTAAATACAGCAAACATTCCTACGTTATCTCACTAAATCTATTCATAGTTTCTTAAATGACTACTGATCAGTGGGGTGTAACAGAATATTTCAATACCTTGATTAGAAGTTGAATTGCAGAAGACATGTCACCAGGAACCACAGAGCTAGTTTACCAGACCCCTATTTTACAAACTTATCTGATATACCAAATTTATCTGTTTGAATAAAGTGGAAAGATTAATCAACAGAATGTAACAAAAAAGAAATTTTCAGGAAAGCAGACTCTGCTATAATAGCTAATACAGGGAATATATTCATTCTAAGGCATCATAGGTCCATTAGATTGTTCAGTTACATTACAATTTATATCTTGCTTGTGAACCATATATCTAATCACTGCTATGTTATTAATACATTAAATTTAAAAGTAACTGTTAGGGTATTATTTTCTGAGGAACGATCAATGCTTAAATGTTGGAATAAAAAAATTCTCTTAACTGACTGCAGAAAAACCTCAGATAGCTAATATAATATCTCAGCACCCATGCTCTTGTACACTTTTATGAAATGAACAAAATGAAGACACAAAATGAGCAAAATCATAAGTCAGTTATTGATCATTTTTATGTCATTGGTTCAAAAGTTCACAATTCTGAACTTTACAGCTCAAAATAATTTGGTTGCAAACTATTTAGTGAAGGCCCAAGGATGCCCAAAGGGCTAAAGCAAAAGTCACTTCCCATGTGAGTAACTTTCATTGAAAAATAAGGTAACAATGACTAATATGTTCCTTTCAATGACTGTGTATTTAATTTCAGATTAATGTCATATTAACCAATTGTTTTATGTGAAGATTGAATTTAAGTGGATTGTCCTGTCCATATACAGCATATATTTGGATTTCATCTTTATGTTAGCTTTTTTCTAGTGTAATGAGGCACTGGAAGCTCAAGAACTGGATATCCATGCTACAGTATAGAGCAAGGTGCAAAGAAGCAGAAAGGAATCATTTTTTTGCTAAATCCTGGCACATTTCCATTGAAGATTACATCAACACTAACTCTGTGCTTGAAATTTTGCAAGGAGATCTGCTAGGCTGATGAGCTGCCCTGTGAGTAATCCAGGCTCTGGTGGCAAAGAAAGAACCAGTGAATCATGTGTTTCATAATAAAGTTATCCACATCTCTGACCTAGAGTCTTTGTGACTCCCTTAGCCAAATAATACCTAATTCAGCAACTTCAGTTGTGATTTCTATTCTGATAGCAGTGTATTTCAGTGAAAAAGATCATACTCAAGTGATTTACAAAGTCTGCCAGATTTTAACCACAAAGCACAGCACTTTTAGAGGGTGGAAGCTGCTGCCAATTCTATCAAAGTAAGGAGAAAGAAAATGGGGAGCAATTGGACTGAAACTGAAATCATGTCTGCATTTGGAGAAAAAAAAAAAAAGACGACTGCCAAGCCTGTGTAGCCAAGACATCTGTATTTTAAAGGCCTTCTCCTGTAAATGTTATCAGTCCTTTAGTGATACATATTTGGGTGAAGTTTTGGATTCTCACTTGTTTTGGGATGGAACTCTGCTTGAGATTGTTGCGTTGCTGCATTGCAGTGCATCCTACCTGAAGGGGTGGCTGGGAAAACCACTTTTTTTTTGCCATGAGAGTAAGGCTAAGAAGCCAAATTATTAAGTGGTGTTCTTTTTCATACTGAAAGTACAAATACTTTGAGAAGTTAAAGCCCAAAGTGTTGAAATGCTGTCCTTTTTCTTTAATATTGCATCATCAAAATTTCTCATACAGAGGCATCCTAACAGAAATTTCTGTGCACCACCACGTCTTCCTCTCTCAGCTACGGATGTGTGGTACACTCTTCTATATGAGCATAGCCGTGGAGTGTTTTTTTCCCTGCCTTTCCTATTGCCCCAAAGCAAATGGATCTAGAAGCAAAAACTATCATGAAGAGCAAGCTCAGGACTGGCATCTTGCAATCCCCACATAATGCTGTTAGCTCGTGAAACTTCAGCTTGCTCTCAAGTTTGATGCCCTTAGACCTTTCAGACTAGTCATGAGATAACTGGCTCTGTCAATGGGATCTTCCCATTCCTCCCCTGAAGGGCAGTATTCAGGAGCATTTTGCCAAGACAGTAACATTCTTTGTTATTTTTCAACCAGATATTGCCAGCCACTTTTCCAGTACAAGTTCAAAGGTTTCTCAGCCCTGTTTAGTGTCAATGTTTATCTATTGTTTCTGCATATCTGCTCATAGTCAAGCATGAGACATCATACAAGCAAGCAGAAAGTATGAGTGGCCTCAAACAATAGTTTATTAACAGTGGTCTCAAAGATCTTTGAGGAGCTCTGCAGTCTGCAAAGTTTAAAACTTAGAAAGTAATCAAAAACGTATGTTATACCAAAACCCTGAAAGCTATTGCTGCCTTTTCAAGAACAAGAGGTAACACTTCCAAATTCTAAGGAAAAAAATGTTATTAGAAATCAACCCAGTGACACTGGTAAAGATTAAAAATTCTTCTCAAGTGGTCATTCAGTCACTGTCACAATTTAATTGGATGTTAATTTTGAAATTAGAAACAGTAGGAGGATATACTCAATAGGTCATTTGATGTGTTTATGCAAGCAATGACATCTCTTTTGGCACTAGACTAGAACCACTAAACTCAGCACAGAATTCTGTGGGCAGATCTTGACATTTTCTGATTTTCAGTCTGAATTCCTGCCACACACACCATCAATGTACCTGAAGTCAGCATTTAAATCACCTAGCTATCTGTCTGAAAATTACTTAAATTTAAAGATGTCTGGCTAACACTTTAAAATAACTTCAATACAGCTGTGTCCCCTGCATGGGACTTTGCAACCTGTAATTCAGAAGCAAGCATAGAATGGGGCCAGGATACTCAATTATGTGTCATCAAGTTAAGATCTTAAATACATAGTGAAAAATAAGAGGGCAAAAGAAAGAGTGAAAGATTATTATTTAGTTCTAAAACAAGACAGCTTTGATTAACAAAGGAGAGGATTTTGGGGTTCCTCCAATATTTCTGCATCATTTGCATCAATGATGCAAAGCATGTGAAAAGGTATTTTACAGATACTCTTATAATTCCAGAGGTGTAAAGCAGAAAAGTAAATGACTTTGCTTTCTGTCTCACAGAAAGTTTAAAAGCTGCTAGTCTATGAATAAAGTAATACAAATAAACTGATCAACAGCTTACTTGATAGAAGAAATCTTAACTAATTCTAGAAATTGTTCTAATTCTAGAATTTGTTTGCATAAAACAAATAAAAATGCTAACATAATTGCATACTTAACTTCAATAATCAAGTTTTCTTATTTCCAGAGAGTAAATTCAGAATTAAAGCAGTTTTCTTTTGCCTGACTGATTTTTAGGAGTGCTATAGAAATTCATTATTACAAATATAAACAACCTTTCAATTTTTAATATTTGCCAGTACAAAAAAGAACCATTAGAGCAACTGGTAAAAAAGAGAAAGGTGATTTCTGCAAATCTCACTCTCTCTGTTAAAGAACAATGAACTCTTAAAAGTTATACAACAGCAGTAGGTGGAGACATGTTCTGCATCTACTGCGTCTACGTGTGCTACATCTACTAAATTTCACAGTAACATTATTGTCCATTATTTTGTTCCCCCATCTCTTTTTTTGTCTATTATTACCCTTAGAAAAAAAAGTACTGGATATATTTAAGTCCCGTTTTTGTTGCTGTGAATAGCTATTCAGCAACCAGTGGCCTCTTCTGCCAAACCACTTCTTTCGTATAGTGGATGCATAAATTGCTTAGCGTACAGCTGCGTGCTTCCTGCTATTAGAGAGATTATAATGAATTATTCAGAAATCGAATCCTGATCACCTCACATGTAATAGAAAGAAGTATAGTCAAACAGGAAAGACAATTTTTGTCAGACTTTTCATTTGCATCAACTGTTAATTTTCACTAAAATATTATGCTAAGAAATACTATTCCTGTCTTGCTATCTACTTTTCAATTTACCTACATTTTACACAAAAGCAGACTTGAAAGCTAGCAGCAAAGATGAGCGTATTCTCCATCTGCTCAGAATTGGAGCAGACCAAATAATGATTTAATGGAGCTGATAGTGAACACATACATCTCTCACTATGATATATCTCAGTTTTTATTCTCTGAAAAGCAGAGTGGGGAAAGACAAAGCTGTTTTTATTCATCTTTGCAACCAAACCCTTGTCCTTCTTCACCAGATTCTTGCTGGTATATCATATTTACAGTCCCACCATCACTATCACCACACACACATTTTGCACATTCTGTTTTTATTTATTTATTATTTTTTAAATCTCTTCAACCTGAAGAGGAGGTTTAGTAATCCCAGTAGGACCATATTACTTACTTGGCTTTTCCTGGCTACTATTCACCACTAGGATGCAGCAACTTCCCAGCATGTTTAACCAGCTCTGTTATGTCCAGCCTTCCCTTGAAACCTCTCTCCTCTCTTCGGTGAAAGAAATGAGACATATCATGAACTCTGGACACCAAATACTGTGTAGGCATACGGGAGACATCAGGAACCAGGTACCTCTAAGTCTTATGAAATAAAGGTTGGCTTTAATAATTTATAGTCTTCAATTATTTCCCCTTGGCCTCTGTTGCAGCTCTTTAAAATCTGGCCCACTGCTACATCATTACTAAAACTAGAAAATGTTCGGTGAGACAGCAGTAATAGACTCATCAGAAAGCTGCAATTTTTCAGAGCCCTGTAAATGGCTTAGGAGTGTGAGTCCGATTGATTTTCAGTAGGACCTTTAGAAATTCACAAATTGCACACTGAAATCTTTAAAACTGTAATTTGTATTCTCCTCTACAATGTCCTCAAGAGCAGTGTCATGCTCAGATTATACTGTGAAAATTGTGGTCCTTCTGTCATCTATGGTCAGCAAAGCCCAGGAAGAGACAACACCTCAAAGCTGAGAAAGTGCCTGTGCCTCACGCACACCCAGGGACTCGCATGTGGTTTGAAAAGAAATGCTTTAGTATGCCTGCAGGTAGGGACGGATGAATGTATATAGTGTGTGTATATTTGTATTTGAATGACTGTGAAGGAGGAATGTGTATTTTCATAAGTGCATGTCAGACAAACTAGGTTTAGTTTTGCACAGGAGAGATTTTTGGATTGCAAAAAGTTTTTGAATGAGACATTTTTCTGCCATGTTTTTTTCATAGACTAGATAGAAACCTTAAAATGAAATTCATTACCTATGCTTGATCTGGCTCTAAAGCAAAACTGAGATGCCTCCATTTTTAATCTTACATTGTTTTTATACCACTGAGTTACAAAAAGTATATTTGTTCTTTTCTTCATCTTCAGTTTTTAACCTTTCCAGCTCAGGAATTGTATCGAACTAGATAACCCAAAACTTGTGTTATCAGCATGTGGAGAAACTGTATGGGCAAAAAAGCAAAGATAATATAATATTTTCAGTGCTTACCCAAATTGGTCCAGTTATATGTAATAAATGGAGGGACTAGACTATTTCATCTCACAAATGCTAACCGCCCTTTATGGTTCAGTGTTCACAAAGAAAAACAACCAAATATTCACTAAAAAAGGGCAATTCACCATCCACTTTTGCTAACCCTAACACCTCTGGCACTCTCTGTTTCACAGATGATAGCTAGAAACAAAGCAGCTCCAGCAGTGGCCATGCCGAAACAAAGCTTGGTGGGGGAAGAATGAAGAAGAGATGTATCTGATGGTTGCCCCAAAATGGATCACTGGAAACATCATTTGTCTTAGCTGCTATAAAGCCCACTGTGATTTTTAAAGTGTCTACATTGACAAGACTTCTCTCCCTTTTTTCTCAGCCAAAGATGAAAAAAATGTTACAGGAATAATAAAGATTCACATATAGCTCATGTGAGCTTCTATGTTGTACAGCTTATCAAATATTATTAGAAAATTGCCATGAATATCATCTGAATATTCTGCAATGTCAACTCACTTTGATTAACCCCACTAGAATGGCCCACAGACTGTATTTACCTTCCCTTTCAGGCTCTGGAATTATCAGAATCATGGTACAAATGGAAACACATACATGAGCTATAAATTTTATGTTGCCAGATGAGGAACAAAGGAGAAAATATAAAGTATAATATTTTTAAGTCTATTCTGTCCATGGGCAGAAATGGCAGACTGGCAGAGGGAGTTCAGGTTCTTTTTTTTTTTTTTGGCAGCCAGGGTGACTTTTTGGATTGAGGTTAAAAAAAAAAAAAAAGAAGTTATTTCAGAGGTTTTTCCATACATTTAAAAAAAAGGCAAAATTATGAGAGTTTATTCAGATGTGCTAAAGGTTAGCTCAATTTCTCACCTCCTCCTGAGGAGTTTTCCATCCTTTACAATATAGATTTAGTTTTCACTGTAACATCAGTCACAGATGCATCCCCTGGAAGGATTTTTATTCCTTTTAGAAAAATGTAGACATGTTTGTTTGTTCCACACAAGAAAAGCATACTAGTGTGCAACTAATTTCACAAGTATAGGCTGCAGATGCTTTTTCAGATAAAACTATTGCCCCACCTTAAGCAATTATAAAAAGGCAGACTATGAGACATAACTAGAGTACAGCGTTTATTTGTATTTGATTATCTTTATGCAATAGTTAATCTTTTTCATATTACAGTATTTGTGTTTCAGTTTTTTGATATTGATGAAGTATGAGCTTCATCATGAAGTATGAGCTTCAAGCATTAATGTTTTTGAAACGATAAAAAGTGGCTTGTTCTTGATCCTGCTATTACACTTCAGTGGGTAAGAGGGTAGTTATTTCACATGAGCCATTATACTGAGCATGTTAAGTCACTGTTCTTGACTCATCTTCCTGACGCCAGCAAAAAGAGCAGTTTCTGGAGTATTCACATTCCAGGGAACAAGCTCAGGAATTAGGAGGGATGTAGGAATAGTAAAACAATTACTACAAGATTAAAGCTTTGAACAGTTCTGAGAGATGGTATCAACATTTAAGGCACGATGATTAAAATATAGATGTATATATAAATCACTTGTTTCTCCAGCAGTTCCACTTTGCTCTGGGGTCTTGAGAAATATTGATATTTTATCTAATTAAAACACATCTAGTTGAAATATTTATGTGAAGAAACAAATCAGTAGAAACAGCATGACACAGCATGACACAATGTTTGCAGGTGCACACAGAATTATAATAGATAAATAAATATTTGATGGATACCTAATTAAATCATATTGGAAGTGATTCCTCTATCTGTCAAAAGGAGAGGTATTTCCAAGCCATAGTCAAAGCTCTAGTTCTTGAAAACACATCAAATAAGAGAACAAGTCCTGTGGAGTTTGAAGAGAAAGAAACATTTCTGATCACAGTCCTTTCTGCAAATACTTAGTGTTTTTTTTTTTTTTTTTTTTTGGTCTTTATGTCTAAATACACTTTCTTTATCCTATATATTTGCACAGTGGAACATCCACAAACTGGTAGTCTGATATAAAAAGAAGATATACAAAAGCAGCATTTGTCAGAACTTGAATATCCAGAGTTTCAGTGGAAAGGCCACGTTCTGCATGGATCTGCAACAAAATGTTCATTGTATTTAACAGAATGACATGTTGGAGCTTTGGAGCTTTGGAGAGAGGCCGGAGAGCTAAGTAGGATGATTTAAAAGGAGTAATAATCACTAAACAGTCTCTTGCTTCTGGTCTTATGTGCTGCAGCCCACTTGGAATACCAGTTGAAGGAAGTAGATTGATGGCCAAGTGAGAAAATTCTGCTCTTATAAAATCTTAGAAATCATGCCACTCTAGACCCCATTTTCTGATATGTCTCTCATCTTCTGCAAGATTCAGCAACAGTCAGGTGCATCAAAATACCCTTGCTTCTCTAGGAGCCTTTAGATAGCCAAAGGTAGTTTCTGTGTTGTATTTGATGTAAGTAAATGAAATTTCATTACTATTTTTTTTCCTTTTTTCTTTCTTTTAAAGAGCTTCTTGACCCTGGATTTTCCTCTCCTGCTTTTTTCACTAAGGCTCAGTGTCATCTGCAGTTTTGAAAACCTGGAAGTAAACTACCTCTTGGGATAATTTGCCTTTGATTCAGGAAGCTTTATTCATTTTTAAACTCTACTTCCTAATATACGTATGTGGAGCTTATTCAATCTGATTATATGAGTGTGATTAGATGTAGCAATATCTTATACAACTGTATTCTAAAGTGCAAGGCTAATTGTATCAATATGAGTACTGCCATGTCTTGCAGACAATTATTAATTCCATGCAGCTTCATTTGTTTTGTGGCTAAATTGTGTTTTATTAGATTGGCTGCCATTACAACAAAGTTACAGGATGAACCTGGAGAGAAAGCTACAACCTGCATGGCTGAAAGTTTGTGCACCTTTTGTAAAAACTGAGCATAGCCGTTGTAGCTGAAATGCTCTTCTAAATGAAAACAACCTTATAAATTACAAGAGCAAGTTTTAGTTGTTTTAATGTGAGAGGGAAGCCACTTACTGGTATGATATTCTTTTATTCCAAAGTTACAAAATGCTCAAGAATCATTCTTTCTTTTTTATTGTCACTAAAGATTTACGTAGCAAGCACAGGTACATTCAGCAAGCACAGATTACTTGTCTTAGTTTTTTTCAGTAGTAACAAAGATTACTAAATTGATCCTGCTCAAAAAACAATCAATCTCCCAGCATAAAAATAAATAAATAAATAAATCCTTATTTCTGCTATTCCTGACATTGCAGGTTGCCTGCAATGCAACCTGCAATGTCTCTCCGCTCTCCGCTTGTGCTAGTTGGTGCTCAGCCGTTGGTGCTAGTATGGAGTCAGGGGATGGATGAAGCGGAGAGCCCCGTTTGGAGTGAGGCTGCAAAGGGCATGCCAAGGGAAGTGTTTTGCTGTGCCAAGACTCGTGCTGCGCACGCTTTGTGGTTGGAGTGAGAAACAGGTTCGTTGGTGTTTTCTGCGAAACGCTTTAGCAGCCCATTGGTGCTAGTATGGAGTCAGGGGATGGATGAAGCGGAGAGCCCCGTTTGGTGTGAGGCTGCAAAGGGCATGCCAAAGGAAGTGTTCTGCTGTGCCAAGACTCGTGCTGCGCACGCTTTGTGGTTGGAGTGAGAAACAGGTTCCTTGCTGTTTTCTGCGAAACGCTTTAGCAGGCCGTTGGTGCTAGTATGGAGTCAGGGGATGGATGAAGCGGAGAGAGTCAGGAGGCACCTGCCTCCAGACATTGCAGGAACCTGCAACTTGCAGGTTCCCCGAATATCTGAAAACCTCTATGGTATAAGATACTGTCTTCAGCATAACCACAGAATCACAGAACGTTTGGGGTTGGAAGGGACCAGTGGAGATCATTTAGTCCAACCCACCTGCACATGAAGGGGTATGCAAGGGGCACTGTCCAGGCAGGTTCTGCATACCTCTAGAGAAGGAGAGTCCACAACCTCTTTGGGCAACCTGTTCCAGGGTTCAGTCACGCTCACAGTAAAGACATTTTTCTTCATGTTCAGGTGGAGCTAGCTGTAATTCTGTTTGTAACCATTGCTTCTCATCCTATCAATGCACAACACTGAGAAGAG
The DNA here is from genome assembly GCF_059628265.1 of Tinamus guttatus. NCBI lineage: Eukaryota > Metazoa > Chordata > Aves > Tinamiformes > Tinamidae > Tinamus > Tinamus guttatus. The sequence goes on along the minus strand of NW_028288590.1, from coordinate 2,442,012 downwards.
TCTGGCTCCGTCTTTTTTACATGCTTCCTTCATATACTTATATACACTGAAAAGATCCCCCCCTCAGATCTTGTTCAGGCTGAACAGATCTAACTCTCTCAACCTCACATGAGAGATACTCCATTTCCTTCATCGTCTATGTAGCCCTTCACTGGGCTCTCTCCATTACCTCTATCTTGTCCCTCTTGTACTGGGGAGCCCACCCCTGGCCTCCCAGTTCTCCAGATGTGGTCTCACCAAGTGGAAGGAGAGAATCACCTCCCTTGAACTTCTGGCAGTGATCTTCCGGATGCAGCCCGGGGTACTGTTGGCCGCCTTTACCACATTATTGTCCCATTGTGAGAATTTCCAGGTTATGCTTTGATAAGAATGTTTGTTTTAGAAGGATTATGTTCAAGTCATATCTAGAAGGTCACATCACTGTTTTTCAAGAAGTCTAACAATGTGCAAAACCTCAATTTGAGAAGTTTCATGGGTAAATTAACTTAAACATATTTATGTTCTGTCACAGCTTAATGTGCTACTCAGACTGCTGCATGAAGTCATACAGCTTGGCACTGCTAGAGTGGTTAGAAATTTCTGAGTTAAGTGAATAACCAAGTCTCAAGAGGATGCGGAATCAGTAGGATGCAGTATATCATTTTAATTTATCATAGGTGTTTTGCCTTTGAAGTTAAACTGCTTGCCACAATTATACTTTAAGGTTCCTATGATGATTATTCATGGATCTTTCACTGAATCATCAAAGGAAAAACAAATTGATTTCTGACAAAAAAAAAATAAGAAAAAAGTTTTTCTCTAAGATGAGTTTTGGAAGTAGAAAGAAAAATTTCTTTCTATAAGAGCAAAGGTGTGAACAAGTACAAAGATAACCACATTCTAATACAGAAGTGTTTCTGTGATGTAAAATTCAAGAACAGCCTTTTATAAGTTTTGGATATGGAGCTAAATACATCAATTGCATATTTTTTTAATAAAATTTGTCCACATTTCTCTTTCTGGACTTCAGCAGAAGTCCACTCTAGCAATAACCAACATAAAGTCTTACTGCTAAAGATTATGCTGCACCAGGTGGAAAACAAAAAATGAAAAAGAATGGCTTTCACTGTATCAAAGAAAATATGAATTTTACTGCACTTAGAGTCTAGATGAAAGGGAGAAGCACTGTTGTCGTGTAACATTATTTTTTCATAATTATTGTCATGGTGTGAGAAGTACAACATACTTTGAAATTCTTTTTGAGATGGAAAAGATCTTTTGAGTATTACACAATTACACAGTAAGTAAAGAATAACCAATGGCTACCAAGTTCTGCAAAAGACGTTTTTCCAACAGTTTCTGTGAAAGCCTTATAATGAATACTGAGAAAAAAAGCAGAGAGCATCTGTTTTGCACTCTAATCAGATTTTGTTTCTGAAAATCATGGCTTATTGGACCAACTTATTGGGTCAGACTGAACCCAGGGTATCACTAAGAATACTGATGCTATAAACAAGTTAAGATTTAAATCTATATCAGACACCAAGGAGTATAGTATATATATCAGACTTCTCAGTAGATGTCTGGAAATAGGTGTTGGAAAAACAGCTCCAGCAGCTACTCCTGTCCTTCTGAATTAAGGCAACAAATGCCCGGAGAGTAACTATAATTTTCTCACAGTAAGATTGTGTGAAGTATCCGATTTTCATTCTACCAAAACCCTGAACAATTCCAAAAATAAAAAGCAAAATGTCACATGTCCCTAAATCCCCTAAAAGCTTTTATATTCTTCTCTGCTATACTTCAGCTTCACTTCAAAAATGTTACTAAATCTCAGTAACTCTCACACCATCAAGTGCCTCTTAGTTAGCTGAAGCTGCTCAGTATGAGTATGAACTCATGCTTTGGGTTCAGAGTGGAAACCAATGAACAAGCCTGTACTTTTAGCACAGAGCCCACGGCTACGTGCTTGCAGAAGCAGATGACTTTTGTCCAGACTTGACCCCTCTCTACCTCTCTCAAAAGCACACTCAGGAATATAAAGGTCACAAAAAAGATCTTTGAACAATTCTTCTTTTACCCTCTTGTGTGTCCTTTTCACTGTTAAAGAAGCTGCAGGAAGGATTTAGGAATGCTCCTGATTTTATCTGAGTGATCCATGGGGTATCCCACATAGGATAACCATATAAAACATACAAAAAGCAAACAAAACCAGGAAAAAGCAGACTAAGGGACCACTAGGATACTTCAAGGCCCATGCAAATCACACAGTGTTTATGAAATCTTTAATGCAGCCAAAGAGATGTCTGTGCTCTCTGGTTTTTATTTCCTCCCAGTAAGGAGATGTTTGGTGGGAGAATCTATGAGCAGGAGGCTTTCAATCTGGGTAGTTAGCTATGTGATCTGTGCAAAGCAATACAGTTTATACTTCACTCTCTTCTGTTGCTGTCAGTTGTTTGAGATGAAATAAATGAAGACAAACAGCAGAGGTGAGGTCGACACTGTAGTATTTTGTCAACTCAATTGCTTATATTTCTCATGCTCTGTCATTGAAATTTGTCCCAGTGTCCTCAGAAGGAGGCTATTTTGTCGTTTTTGTTTTCACAAGCTTCAGCTTGGAAATACTTCACAAGCAAAGTGCTATGTCACAACTCAGGACAATGGGTCTTAGCCCATACCATCAAAATAGCGAAGGAGAGCTAGATTTTCCCCAGTTGCCTAGTGACACAAAGTAAAGGGACACACGTCTCTCAGATCCAGACTCCATCGTCTTTTTAGCGGACACTATTCAAGCTACTACAGGCAGGAATCTATCAGAGATGGGCAGAGATCATAAAACTCTTGTTTCTGAGGACAGAAGGGCTCTTCTGACTTCGACTACACACGAGTAACTTATAGGACAGAGAGCTGAACAACTACCTCTTGCTTTGAGAGGAGGTGAGTTGTGCAGTCCTCCAGCTAAACCTGGTCCATCCTTTCTGGGATAATGTCATTTGTTCCAGGAATGCCAGTAAAGCCTATTCTGCCTCAGTTAGGTTATCTTTGAAACGGAATCTTGAAGAATACAACTTTCTTATTTATTTAAGTGATTACAATGTAATGCTTAAGTGATGAATACTTTCTATAAATGGTCCTTTATTATTAAGAACCAACTTCAAGATAAATTGATCCCTAATGGCAAAATAATGGTGCTGGAAAACACACAGATCCCTAAATAACAGTTACCAACCTGAGAAACAGTTACCAACCTAAGAAAGGATGGAGCCAATACAGCTTTTGTCTGGGAATTTTTAAATGATTTTTTTTAATAACTACTAGTTTATGATATAACAACTGAGGAAATTGTATCTGGAAACTTTAGATAGGAAGATTTCATAATGTGATTCATTTAAAATGCTTTCCTGGAGATTCCCTGCTGAATTTTGCACCCTGGATTTATGTATAAGATGATTGCTTTTCATTTCTCTTTCTAGATTATTGTCACAAATACCGTAAAAATCCAAATGTTCATCACAAATGTTCTTTCCTTTCTGCATGTTCTTTTCTAGCTTGAATTGTTTGCAATATTTCCACTTTGAATTCACTGTCATATTCAAATGAGAAAATAAAACTTGAGCATACATTTTACATTCATTTTAATTCCCATTCCATGGGCTTTTCACAGCTGCTCATTTTATTGCAACACTTCCAGATGAAAACTCCAGCTGCTCCAGCCCTGAAAGCCATATAATACATGCTCTATGAACGTGCTTCAGTAGACCATTCCAGAGATTCAAATGATTGTTTTCCTTGTCTTCTAACTCTACCCAGGAAATTTAGTGTTTAGGTTTAGGCTGCAACTTCAGACATTTAGAGTCCCAGTAGTTTTCAACCAAGATTTCCAAGAAAATTAGGCATATCTGTCTAGCTTGCTTTCCCTTTCTCCTCGTAACATTTACCCTATTTGTGATTTTTAAACAAACTGGGCAGGGAGGCAGATGCTTCCAGCTGAGTCAGCTTCCACATGCCACATGAGGAAAGTTGTCTTGGTTGAGAAGAGAAATCCTACCTATTTCTGTCAACCATTGCATGAATTCAACACTTTTTAGACATCAGAGAATCCATTTTTTGGCAATAGGATGTATTTATCCTGATGCTCAAGAACTTTTAGATGTAAGTGGTCGAACTGAAAACTCTACAGCTCACTGGGCTGCCTGACTATTGCCACTCAATGTGACACTGGAGAAGATCCACCTGCTTGTGGTCAGGGTCCTTGCAGTTATCATGCCTCACCATAACATGGATCATCCCAGTTACCATGGAAAGTTTCAGCTCCAGGGTCTAGTTACAGAGTTTTCTTCTGACATAGCTTCGTGACACCAAAAGACTTCACAAGAATCCAACAGGATAAGCAGAAGACATCCAGCAAGAAAAGAAGTTCAGACTCTAAATTAAGTTCATTCCTAAACAGCTGCTGTAGAGTATCTGCAGAAAAACTGAATCTGATTGTGTCTCCAAACATGTTCTATTTATTGGAAAATAAATGAAAGTCAAATACTTCTCACTTTTGTGCTGAGAATGGCAGCAACGCTTCCTGGGATGGTGATGTGAAGTAAGCGTACCTATTTTCTGAGCAATAATTCTGCTCATTGTCACAGAGCTCCCCAGCTTTACACTAATATTTCATTTCTCATTGCTCTGCTAACTTACAGAGATGCTACTCAGAGGATTCTGCCAAGTCTTTGTGGTCATCATGACCCAGGTACATACAGTAGACTGATCTAGCTACACTGACTGATCAACTTCTTTTGGCAGTGAAGCCCATGTGGAAAATTTATTCCATGCTCAAATAAGATGCCAGCAATACAGCAGTGAGATACCACTCTGCATCATCAATATTGAAACAGCATTACTTTCCAGCTACTTGGAGGTTTGATTAAGAAAAGGCATTAGCAACTACCTGGAGAGGCTATACTAAAAGACTATGCTAATGCTTCTGAGGATATAGGAACAATTTTCACTTCTAATTCTTCAGTGGACAGGTTTGATCTTGCCTCAAGAAAATAGCTAGCTACTGTGCGATTCAAACTTTGTATTTTTGTAGGGATTCAAAGAGTCACAACCATAGATACGCATGCCAGGAAAACTACCCAGGTTCTTTGCAAGTACTGGTGGCAAGAATTTGGATGCAAATTGTAAATGGTCCTTTGCATAATCCTTTTAACTACTCTTCTTTTCCACTCACCTGCATCACTATAATTGGGATAACCTCACAATCAATGATTTCCATGTCAAAATCTTAATATCCTGCATTAGTTTTTCAGTGGAGCCTGCTATTTCACCCCAGGGACAATAATAGAAAGGAGGAAAAGGAAAACTGCCTCTGTTTTCTTTTTTTTTTTTTTTAAGTTGTCTTATTGATTTATATGACAGCAAGTTAAAGATGTAGAAAATAGGAGAGTTCAAGAGCAATGTTTCTTGTTCAGAATTCTCTCATTTTTTCCTTTTAACTTTTCCTTTGTCTTTCCTTTTCCATTCTACACTTGTACAAACTTTAACTTCAGCTATTTTCTACTTATTTTTACAAATAAAGAATACTGTAGTTATTGTGACCTCCAGAAACACCTCAACTGTGGAAGTATTTTCTGTTTAAAAGAAGCACGTGCAATTACAAACATTGTTCTGTTTTTAATTAGTTAAAATTAAAAATTACCTTTCACATGCAGGAAAATTCCTCTTGGTTCATTGTACCAAGAGGATTAATAATGCAATTATTAATCAAATATATTAGCAATACTAACTGCTGAACACAAAATTACTGGATAGGGTTGATTAAATGTTCAAGATTCTTTCCATGCTTTTTTTTTCCTTTTCTTTTTTGTACAGATGGAGATATTTTGCCAGGATCTCACATTTACTTTATCATCATTAGTTTTGTCTTGCTGATGCTGACTTACTGACTTTTTTTTTTTTTTTTCCCAGAAAGGACCCAATCTGGTTAAATGCAGAAGCCTTCCATTTCTACTGCTTCAACAAGCACTAGCAAACATGCAAAGGTGATTAGTTCCTTCTTTCTCATCACGATGGAAGAATAAAACACAATATAGGACAGGAGAATTGTTTTATGAGTTAGAAAATTTAGTTGAAACACTCCTCAGTACCCTCCAAGCTAGCCCTTTTTATTGCAGTATGGTAACTAGTCCTGTGTTTACTGCCTATGTACTGACAGGAAATCAAAGCCGAGACAGGGCAATTTCTTGAAAGAAAAACATACAAAATAAAAAGCACATGCCTACTAAGAGCTGGTCTTATAACTGTGAGCCCCAGACTCCCATCACTGTATTTCATTTGAAGATAATCTCCATGCATTCTCTTGGGAGTTTTTAATTTTCTGTCTTTGGCAGTTGCCCTTAGCTCTGGAGATTCTTGTGCTAACAGTTAAGATTTACAATTAAAACTTAGAAGCAATCCCTTCCAGGAATGACAGCTCACAGAGAAAATAAATGTATTTTAAAGTGATGAAAGGCTCCAAGAGTCTGTCTATTAAACTACAAAAAACAGCAGACACTGCTATAATACATCTCAAACACCCACCTGCTGAACAGGGTGAGCCTTCCATTGTGCTCTTTGCTTATGGGTTTGTCTATAACCTGTCACTACTGATGACTTGAAGCAACTTAGCAAAGAAAATGAGAAAAATCACTATGCTACTCATTATGAATAATTACCTGTTTGTAAGAAACATTCACTTGTGACAGCCATAGATTTCTTTTTTCTTTTTCTTTTCTATTTTTTTTTTTTTACAAATTACAATAAAAATACATTCTTATTCTTTGGTCACCTGCTTTGCTGTGGTGGTGATTAAACATAATTATCTACTTGTTGTGTTTTTTCTCAAATGACTAAACTTCTTACTTACAAAATTCAGAGATTATGTCCTTCTGCAAGAGTCATATCACTCTGTAATACCAACAGTACAGTAAATTAGACACAGCTTTGTATTTCAGTATTGTCTCATATTTGAGGCTCAGATTGTATTGATGGGCTGGCTTTGCGCTCACTTAAACAGGAATTGAAATGTTGAAAATTGGAATATGTTAGACATAATGAAAGCAATCCACACAAGTGGCTAAAAATGCAGAGGGAAGTTGTTAGGGAAAAGAGGAAGGCAGTAGCAACCTTTTGGCTATCTGCAGCAAATGTTTCTTCATTAAAAATTAAATTTAAAAAAAAAATCCTGTTGATTTCATGCTAGCTTCCTTCAAAGAAAAGCTTTGGTCTGTACTTCTCCACCAGAACTTTACCCAGGATTTCCTCACAGACTGCAAGCAAAGATATCCTAAGACCTCTCCGAACTATCCTAGGTACACCTGGACTAGCACTGGGTATCTGAGGGACATCAGTGATGCCACCAGCCCTTCCGGAAAGGTGATTCTCTGTCTTAGGTCACAAGTCTGTGCCCTCCTGGCCCAGGGCATGAGCTGAAGGGGCTGCAACCAGCTCGACTCCTGCTAGGAATGATGGGGATAAATCTCACAGCATCCCTCAGAGATGAGGGGAACAGGCTCATGCTGTGAGACAAAGAAACACTGGATTGGTGTCAGGTGATAAAGTCCTTTCCTTTTTCCTGGTGCAAGTAAAATGGGTAGTGCTCACATTGAAGCTCAAGCCGCACCTCTGGAAATCCTTCCCTTCTTCACTGGGAGCAACTCAAGCTAGCACAGCCTGTGACAAACTGCATATAGGTTCTCAACTCCCTGTTTAGTAGGATCCTTCCTACTAAACAACTCTGTTGGATTAAATGCATCCCTAGACTTTCTTATGCCACAGGCCACGACAGATAAAAAATGGAAAGATAAATGCAGGTAGGCTCTAGAGAATGCAGAAAAGCATTCTTGAATTCTTGAGCAAGTAGGTTCAAGAATTAGTGCACCTATACTTCCTTGTCCCATCAACGTGGCCAACAGCTCACACTGTCTGCTGAGGTGCTCTTTGGGAGTCTCCATCATCACAGAGTCCTGAAGACAAATTCAAATGCAAGAATAAAGAAAAGAGCCCATACACCCTGAGGGAAGCCATGTAACTCACTCTTATTTCTCCTGTCTCCTGGTGACTGCACTGCCACAAGGACACCACTGCAGATGCCCATACACCTACCTGCTCCTTGTAGCTCCTTAGTCTTGCAGGCACAGGCAGTTGGAGACCTTCCAGAGCTCCAAAGGAAAAAGCAGAAAATAGTTTAGACACCACCATTAAGGCATGCTCATGGGTTTGGAAGATTAACACACAGAGGAAATTTTACAAACAAATATATCTTTATATTCATATATCAATATCTGTCTTTAGCTAGATAAACCCATAAAAATAATCAGATGACCAACAAAACCTTTATATTCAATTAATACCTGACTTATCAAAACACAGACCTGGTGGTATCATGCATTGAGTAGGCAGAGGAATTTCTGTGACCCCCTAGTGCCCTCTATCCGCCTACCTTCCACGTCTCCACCTGAGAGAAAGAGCAACATCTGTTAAAGATGAGGAGAGTGCTTCCTCCTACACACGTTTTTCCCCAAAATTTCTGTGTCACTCTGAACCAATTATGTTTCAGTCTGAAAAGGAAACATTAAAAGGAAACATTAAACAGGATGGAAAGAAAGTGTTGAACTTCTCCAGGCTTTTCTGGCACCACCAAGCTTACTAAAAAATGTAGAAGCCTAGAAGAACTAACTGGAAAGTGGCCAGTTTTTGAATTGAAGTTTCTTTGATCTGTTGCAGTGAGCTGGTCACTGCAGTTTCAGTTCTCCTTTTTGAACAGTGTCTCCTCTGAAAATGGTCCCAATCTCCTCCTGCTAACTGTTTGACATATCAGAAGTGTTAAAAACAAATATCTATATATATTTAATTATGGTCCTTGTATAAGAAAAACAGGTTTTAAAACATTTTTTAGCTTTTATTTACAGCAGGGTATAGTATATTGCTCATCACCTCCTTTAAAGTAGTTTAAAGATACTTTAAAATCCAAACTCATGACATCAGATTCTGACACCCATGGATATCAGAAGGAAACTTAGACTATGATGAAAAAAAAAAAAGATAAAAAGCATGGTATCTCTTATTTGAACTTATATTTGTGTCCTAGAGGATTACAAATATTTGAGTAAATTCCACCTACAATTTAAACATGAAGGATAATAATAATAATAATAATAATAATAAAGCAAACGGAGTCAGAGGACATAAATCCTTATTTTCTTGCTCCAGAAATCCTGTATCAAAACAGGTGTGTATGCTCTGTCTCAGATGTGGGTGCACATGTCATACGAGGTATATTCTACACATATACACAAAATTTGATGTGTCCCTGACCAATGTCTGACTATTTATATCCCACATGCCAGGTAATTTCGGAGCCTCTCAAACCCCTCAGATCTAGCATATAGAAGAACAGAGACATCTGAGTAGTACAGTGCAATGGACCAGAATGTTTAAACACCTGAAGGACCCCCACGTGTGTCAGCAATAAAGAACTACTGCTCTGTCTGGCCTGCCGGGGATCCAGAAAACCTTGATAAATGTCAAGAGCACTCAAATTATGACAGGACAAAATTTCTGGGAAAAGAAAGATCAGATATCTGAAGAAACACAATGTAACCCTCGACATGAACTTGGTGATCTATACTCCAAGGGTTATATTCTGCATATATTATGCTGTAGTTCACTCCTGTCGTTTAGTCTGGCTCTTAGTTTCCATAAACCTGGAAGAACACAGTCATATATGTCAACAGACAAAATAAAAAGAATAGAATGTTTTCTTTTGTGTGTGTGTGTGAAATGTTATTTACTAGTAGGCTGTAATTATTTTCCAAATATTTTTTCAGGTGACTTCCTGGATTTTTTCTGTTTGCTATTTAAGACCAGGCTGCAGGATCTGAAACACCATGTTACTGAATTTCATGATCTGTATTTCACTGTTCTTTCACAGAACAGAATAAAGAGATGTTAACGCATTGAAAATAGGGTCAGAGCAACAATTACATTGTTGAGATAAATATTGCTATAGAAATCAATGTTTTGTTGATTAGTTAAGAGAAGAATGAAAAGATACCTTTGTAAATGGCAAAATCCTTTCAGACAGTGAGGACATCATGTTTCTCTTGCTCTAGTCGAGTAAAAGAGAAAGAAGCAAGAAAATTTCTTCTTAGAATTAGTTAGATACTAGTTTCTATGGAGACAAGTTTCTTCAGTCATTTTTATTTGCAGGCATTAAAAACGTAGACAATACAGAGCAGCAAGAGTTTAACCCGGGATTGAACCTTATATTGAGCATATTCAGTAGGGAGAAAAATGAAACTCTAAATTAGATACAAGAGCCATTATACAATCTTGTTAACATACAATCTTGTTAACTGTACCCTAGCGCTACAAAGTAAAAAAGCTGGAGAGTCATGTACCTTCGTAGATCCTACCGTGTCTTCTTGTTTCCAAACTTGCCTCATGCAGAGAGGTATAGAGCATCTTCTGCCTCCTGCCTACCCTCACACATCATGTACTTTACTGTGAGTGAATTATCTAGCCTTCCACTATCTAACCACTATGTCAGTGGTTGGTGGTTCCCCAAGCTTTGGGAAGGGAATGGCCATGCCAGGAGAAGGTGCAACCAAAGTAACCAGCTGTATTTTGGGTCCCATTTAAGTCACTTGACATGCATGTGAAAATCTGTGTCATTCTGTGAACTGGAGTGAGTCAAAGAGAAAAGGATTGGATATTTTCAAATAGCAGGCAGAAACAAATTTCTGTTTTAAAGATTTTTCAGACTTTTTCTTCCCCTCCTGCACACATGTTGATTATTACTATGCTATTTTAAATTGAACATATTGTAGTGACTATTTATCTATCACATATATCTCTTATACTTCTAATGAGATATGCAGATCAGAATATTAATTTTCTTGAGTTTCTTTAACAAGAACCAGTGAGAATGGGGAGTTGTTATTATTTAAACACTGCACTAAACAGCTATTAATTTCACTACTTGAAATTAATACTAGTATTTAATACTTACTACTTGAAACTCAAGTTCTATCATTTGCGTGGTTGATTACATGAGGAAATCAAACTCATAATTAATAGAATCTCCAAGGAGGCTGGCAGAAAACATTAGTGGCATAAATATTTTTAGACTCTTCCAGAACACAGAAAGATTGCCAAGACCTGATTCTTAGTGTCACCCTTTAAATTTCTCACTCACACCAGCTACAAGTGAAGTAACCATGTACACAGTCCAGTCTCAGGAATAAGACAGCAGAGTTCACTCACATTTGGTTGGATCTCTGGACACATACAGCAGTACATATATAGTGTATTAAATGCCCAGCATCAGTGTAGTGCAGTCATCCAAGTAACTGCCAAAGGTAACAGGAGTGAATTTCCTAATTTCCAGCAGAAAATGATCTAATTCTCTTTGATTCACTTTATTTTCTCAGTAAGAGTTGTGGCAAAGGGTTCTGGTAATCTTTTGTTATGCCTAAGAGTGTCTCTTTGCATGTAAAATATGCCCGTTCCAGGGTGAATACCTGTTATTGCAAGTCATTATCTATGAATATTTTGGCACTGTTTGGCTAGACTTCTATGAGCACTGAAGGGCACAAACAAAAAGCTGAGAGCTCTCAGGACATGTAAATCTGATACTTAAAGGAGCCATTTTACAGAGATAAAGAAATCCAACTCCTTTTGTCAGCTTAGCTTTAATAGATGGTCCAGTTATTAAATAAGCAAGAATGTACTTTCTTTTTTCCAATTTTTCCAAGAATACAGCATTTTCATGGCCCTAATCTGAAAGTGAAATAAAGGAATTTGATCTTCAGAGTAAAAAAAAAAAAAAAAGAAAAAAAGCTTTCTACCACAGAGGTAGAAATGAAAGATGGGTTCTTGTGGATTTACACCCTGTGGCTGGATTGCCTGGTGTCTAATAGAGCATGAACCCTAGTTAAAACTCTTCATACAGTCGGATGCTTGCCCATGCCAGGGAAGCATTTGATAAGCGTTGTATTTGCACAGCAGCCTTTCTCTCTCTCAGTAGAGGCATCAAAAGCATCTCTCTCTACCTGGCTGTCAAGAGGATCTCATTTTTCTACATAAAGAGCAGCAGCCTATCCCCAAGGCTGGCACTGCCCTACCACTTTTGACTGAAGCTGAGCATCAGGTTTGAAAGCTATGAGTGAGGTTGAACTAGCAGATGCAAAGAGATCACATAGGCATCGTTATTCTAGGAAAGTGAACTGCTAGATAATTTGAGCAAATTCCTTACCTCATAGCTTTAATTTTTCTGAAGAAGAAAATTCAGCCCTCAGTTCTCCTAGAACTCAACACAGGGTTAATATATTTGAGGAATTAATTCTGTCTGATCACTGCCTGGGTTGTGAATTTATTTCCTTTTCACTCTCCACACAGAAGCTCTCTGTTGGTCTGCAGACCCATCTGATCTAACCTATTGAGGTCACTTCCTAGCTGGATTACTTTTAATGGCATTTTTCTTTCCCCTTCCAAAACTGCCATTTGGAAACCATGCTAAAAAACAAAGCACTACCATGTGAAGGTTTGAAATTAGACATGGTGCTTGAGCTCTGGACTGTCAAAAAGCATCTGGAAAGAATTTTTGAATTATAAGATATATATATTCATTCTTGCATATGAAGAAAGGCTTCTTTGCGATTGCCATAAGATACCTGAAAGTTTTCATGACTGGCTATGAAATGTAGTTTTCATTTCAGTGTGAACTTTTAAAATTTTGACTTTCATACAAGATCTTCCATCAAAGTGCCTAAGGTTAAATTTGTAAATTTTCATTTCTACAATTTTACCTTTTCTATTAAGAAAATGAGAAAGATATTAGGGGTTAATCTGGAAATTAATGAAAATAGCAGCACTGAAAAACTTTGTAAATAAGAGGGAGAGAAGGGAGAAAATACATTTTCAGTTTAAAGAATCAGAATCTGTAAAAGGAAGGGATGGAAGTAGCACAGTTCAGAGGGAGGTGAAGTAACGTCAACACTTACGCTAAAAAAGGCACCCGTGAAGAAAGACAGATACAGAGGAGGTAAAAGCTCCCTGGAAACAGTGGAAGAGGGAGCTATACTAAGACCTGGGGCAAAAGGGAGAGCAAAACATCTGAGCATACTCTTCATACTGCAAGCAGTCACTCTCATTTTGAAGATAAACATCTTGAGGGGAGAAAATTTCACTTTCAGGTCAACTTACCTGTTTCTACAGATTTATACACTATTGTCTCTTTCCACTGATAAAGACTGACTCTCAATATCTACTGTTGAAACCTTTTCAAAATGTATTGTAAAAAGCAGCCCACGATATATAGACAATTAAAAATGCAAAAGGCCTATCTCTTCTGGAGGAGAGGACAGTAAGGAACCATTCCTTCCCATTTGGCACAACCAAACAAATCAATGTCTTGCAGTTAACAAACTGCTGGCTTACTGATCTTTGAAAAGAGCATATAACCAGCACATTAGAGCTTTTCCAAAACCTGCAGTGAAGCAATCAGAAAGAAAATTGGCACGTCATTGATTGTAAACTTGGCAAGGTCTAATGCATTTACTAGCACTGACAATACTGCTTACTATCTCTCAACTAATTTTCTACTTGAGTAAGCAAGAAATCAGTTTGGATTAAAGACAGAGCCTGTTTGACAACTTCGTTACCCTGCTGTTGTGCTCTGGCATTCAAATGTACCCTACATGTCAAGGAAGACTTCTTCTAATGCACTTTTTTCTAGCACACTGAAGTAACTTCATATCCTAGTGTCAGTGCTGGCTTCATCAGATGCTCTGTGGTCAAGCTGATAGGCAAGCTTGTAAGATGCCTTTTTGCTTTGCTTGGCAGAACCATGTTTCTTCTCACACTGTGAAAATGGAAGCGATGAGTAAACTATTTCCAGTCTGATTTCAATGTTGAATGCTGTAAACAAGCATTCAGTTTGCAAGCAATGTAGTATTTAACACCCTTTAATTGAGCTTTCTTATTGCCTCTAACTGTTTCTGCATAAAACAGAAGGTTTATGTTATTATTAAGGAAATGAAAAGATGAGCAACATTCCTTCATCTAAATGAGTGCAAAGAGTATGCTAAATAAATTTAGAAAATCTTAATAAGCTTCTACACAGCTGTTGAACAATAGCCAAGTCCCTCTGAAATGAGAGCACATAAGTGTCTGGTAAGAGATTGAATTAACTCCTTAGAACTGCACATCCAGGACTCTCCGTATAATGAAGGAACAGTTTGCCCAGCAATCCACAAGCCACAGATCTGTCAATGACTGATTCTGAAGTGTAGACAAGAATGTGGCTCTAGTTGTTATGTTTATTCTGTTTTACAGCCCTGAAGTGATCCCGGTATACTTGCCCACTGGCCATAACTTGAGGAGATGGGCTGAGACCTATATCCAACATGCAGAGCACATGACGAGAGTTGGGGAGGAACCAAACTGCAGCAGAGAGGTTTCAAAAATTGCTCGAAGGATCTTCAGCCTCAGGAAAAAAAAAATCTGCCTAGAGACCATGTTTTTGATACTGATGCATAGGAAATATTTCTGGCTTCAGTCTAAGTCCTACAGTAACTAACTGTATCTTGCTCCATCCTGAACAAGCAAGAGATTCTCCAAGAATTTTTCATGAGACAGAATGGAAGAAAATGTGTTACGACACAAAGATCGGGGAGCTTCTGTAAAAATGATCCCTGTTCTGCAGGCTTCACTGCCATCTCTGTGGAGACCTGCAGTACCCTTAAGGAGTGTAAGTTGCATGAGCAGAGAAGAGCTGGTCACCTGGACGTAACCAGGTGTTTCCACCAGCATTTCGAGCCAGGACTCAATCTCCTCACTGCCCACACCCTGGCTCACCTCCCAGAGCAGCCTTAGAGCACGTGAACTGACTGCTCTGGGGTAACATGCAGCAGAAGGCACTCCAGCCATGCACCCGCACCACAGCCTCTGTCAACCCCGTGGGCGAGCAGCCATAGCAGAGCTGATGCAGAGTAGGAGCCCTGGGTGTGCACAGTACAGGTATCTGCTTCTCTGCACTGCCTGCCACGATCTGCAGATCTGCTCCTCCTGGCCAAAGAGGAGCAGCAAAATGTCCCCAACGTCCCCTGAGCCTATCAGCATGCCACACCAGGGTAAGAGAGGACAACCAAGCAGTACGGCAACTGCCTTGCACCACCAAAGAGTTCCTGACCAGCAAGTCCTTGTTACACATTAGAAACAGGCCCATCAAGTAGAAAATATAGCAAATAAGGAAAGGGATGCACTAAACAAGCACTAGGCATTACTTGCCACTTTTGCCCTTGCTCCGTGCATGCTACACCTGGCATCCTAAAGAAAGCAGACAAACAGAGCATCACTACATCTTCCCACCACGTGGATGAAAACCACAACCAACTCCCCAGGCAGGCTGTGAGGGCAAAGGAAGTGCTGACAGAGGGTCAGGACTGAGAAGACAGGTCCACATGATATCTGTGCCACTGCAGAAATCTCCTCAGAATAAATATTGTCTCTCTTCTCATATTGTCTATGGACCAAGACAGCAGCAGAGGGAGGTCTGCAGTGTTGCTGTTTATTTTCTTGCAGTAATGACCACACACAGTTTGCTTGCTCAAGCACTGTTTGGGAAGGGTCTTCAAGCACTATTTGGGAAGGGTCTTATGCTGCTGACAGTGCAGCAGCTGGTGTCAAGAGAAAGCAGAAATTGCTTGTTTGCCCTTTGCAAGGCTGTGTGGCAGGGTTTGAAGAAGACAATCTTCTCGCCCAATAATAGCTGTAACAGCCTATTCAAAGTAGAGTCCTTCATAGAGGCACCTCATCAGTAAGCAGTGGATGTGAGCCCGCTAGCACTGTGTCGGAACACAGAATTTGGTTGTTTGTTTTTTCAACTTTCTGATAGATATTTTTCTCACTAATGCCACTGACATCCCTCATGATACTGTGAGAAGAAAATAAGAAAGGATTGAAACAAAATAATCGTGTATACAAGAGGAAAATCATAATAGCTTCCACTTGACAGAGAAAACAACTCTCCAAAGCACGTGGTAAGAGAAGCAGTACAGAGACATTCCTCCACAGATGGTTAAGCAGAGCTGAGCTGCAGGTAGAGCAGAGCAAGGCTGGTTTCTAGCACAGCTGTCAAAGTGTCAGCAGCTCCCAAGCGCTCGAGTGCTTACAGCTTCTGGGCACATTAGGATCTCCTCAAATTAAGCTGTTTCAAAGTAGCTGTGATTATTTGCTCACTGGAATCCAAAAGTCCAAACCAATAGGCTTTTGGTTAGACAAGACGATGTTTTAATATTGCCATGTCCTAACAAGGGTTTTTATTTTGATTTAAAATGTTTGATTCTAAAAATAAGCAGTCTATTAGAGAAACACAATATAATAAAAGTTGGACTCTACAGCCCAAGCTGCAGGACCAGACTTAGGCTGCTTAGCTTTCTCATAGTCAGGAATTTATATTCTCTGGACTCCTTTTTTTGTTTTTTGGTTTTTTGGTTTTTTGGGTTTTTTTTCAGAAAAAAAACCTCAAACTTGAATAGTTCATTTTCATGTGGAAAAAAAATTACTTTTTCATACTACAAATGAAGACAAGTTTTTGGAAGCCCTTCTCACAAGGTAGAGCTATATAAAAACGTGAAATATTAGTGCAAATTAATGCAATCTCAGTTGCTTGCATATATGCATGTCGGCAACAATATGAGTTAATCATTAAGTTATTTGCTATGATAATATCTTGTGAACAAGATAGCATCATTTTTGAGAATATATCTCGTCAATCTTCATATAAAAATAAAATCTTTAATTTTTGATAAACTTATCACTGATCTTTGACCCATATTTGAAAGAATATCAAGTCATTTCTTGCTTCTATTTTTAAGAATATCAACTCATGACATGATACCAACATATTTTGATTTGATTTTAACCGGCCTTAGCCTTACAAGATTACTGAAGTGCTATTATTGAAACACTAAAGTTATTTTTGATTAAAATAGCAAGTTTCCTGAGAGGTACAATTTTAAGGAATGTATCAGAAATCACAACTAATTTTGTTACTTATAAAAATTTTCCTTTTTCTGTCATGAGCAACTTGATTGCTCTGCAATTGTTTCTCATTTACCAATGATCATGAACAATCTTACAAAATCCGATATAGGCTTTTGATTTTCTTTCCAAAACTTATGGGCCCAGAAAAATAGTGTATTGAAAATGATTTTGAGATTGAGATACAAAAATGCTTCAGTTCTATAAAAATTATCATTTTTTTTTGTGATAAAGACTGTTATGGTATTAGTTTCTAACATATTGGGAGAAGGTAAAAAGTAATTGTGAAAAAACTTTTCTCTTATTTCTAGAAATTATTTTCTGCTGTATTTAATCTTGCAGTTTCCCTTCCAGAAAATTTCAGTCAGGAAGAGTAATCACTTTTTTTTTTTTTTTTGGTAGGAACTTTGGTACTTTTAACTCTTCTCTTATTTGTTTCTCTTACCATGCATAAGACAAAAAAAGAAGGAATAAAATAGCTTTTGATAAACACATTTTCACATTTTTAGAAGAAGTGATCATTTCTGACAATGACATTATACTGGAAACATAATGAAACTCAAAATCTCTAAATATAGCTGAATGCTGAGCAACATTTTTAGGGAAAAAAAGGAAAATGCCATGGTTGCATTTAATCCTTCATTACTTCTTCCAAAAGATTTTGCTCCAAGTTACCCAATTTGACATTAATGTTTCATATATTTAAGTATATCTAACACTCCTAAGATAATTAAAGGTGAATTTCTTATCAACAGAATTTCTCATTAATTTTGGTCAAGGGGGTAGACAGCAGTCTAAATTATTATAATTAATTTTAAACTAGTTTGAACAGTAATGTTCAACATTCTTTTATTGGTTACATAAAAAGGACATACAATTTTAGACATTTAAGAAAAAACAAGACTTTCATCAGTATATTATCCCTCTTATGTGGTCCATACAATCTTTTTAGGAGTTAGCACATACATTTTGGCCCCCAGGATTGCATACTAAAGTGATGTCAGACCTGATGATTTCCAATAATGCCCACTGACACCATCTCTCCTCTGGGTTTTGCAGAAAGAAGATCATATTCAAGCTGGTAGTGGTATGGTGGTGGTTTCAAAGGTTCCTGTTATTGACTTGTATTACTTATTAGCACAACTCAAAGTCTTACAAACAATATTTTTGCCTCTTAACTAACATACCTCCAAAGAGGTCTGTAGTATTAGTCAAGGAAAATAGTTCACATGGAAGAGAACTGAAGGGTGGCCCTCAAGCAGCGCTTGCTCATTGAGAGAAACTAAAGCAGAATTTTGGGTGACAGGGGGGCAAGCGGTGTGAGAGGAAAGAAGGTATAACCTTCCTCCAAAGCCTTTGCAGAAAAGTCAAGAAAATGATTTGCTGTTTTTAAACAACTACCTGCTTTGAAAAAATCTATTCACTAATCATATATTTTTAATCATTGTTACTTCAAGTTCCTGCAGGTTGAAACAAGGTAGAATTAATTCCCTTTGGCTGCACAAGAATCATGATTCACAGATATTGGTAGAAGGTATTTTTTATTGACTGAAAATGTTAAATGAAGATTGAAAAATAAATTGCTATAAATATTTTAATGGCTGTCTTGTGGGGACCAAATTTTGGCACCACAACTCATAATAACTGACATTATTTCAACTGCTTGTACCCTTTCATTAGCAACTAATGAAATGGCCCCCAACAGCAAAAAAAAAAGGGTCTTAATAGCCCCAAATTTGGCCGGGGAAGGACTGTATGGGTACTCTAAAGAGGCAAAGCTAGGGCAAAATGACGTATGCCAAAAAGGCTGTAACACAGCAGAGGTCCACACAGCACTACAGCCCAGAAGAAGGTAAGGACAGGACCAGCCGAAGTCCAAAATCTAAAGGAATAAAACAGATTTGGAAGAACCACTATATCCTGCCATTTCTGTACTGCTTGGTTTGGGAGTAGCAAGGAGCATGATTCAATACAAATTTAAGGGGCATGATTCAAACACATAAGTTTAATACAACCTTGCCCTATACTCTGCAACAAATGGCTAATGTGATTCTGGCAGACTATCACTTGACATAGGAGGAAGAGCCAGACCAATATTCTTATGATTGCACAGCTTCAGATCCAGTGTGGAAATAGAATTTATTCGATGAATACTTTCTTCAGTATTCATAAAGGCTGCTCTTTGGCTAAGGTGAAGGCCTAATTTGGGCTAAACCTCAAAATATGCTGACCAGATGGATTACAGCCCACAGTGGACTGTTTTGCTTTAGAAAGAAGCTTACATAGGATCAGAGATGTAAAATCCAGCTCTACAGAAAAGCCCTAACGATTCATGGTTGTAATAAAAGAGCAGGAAAATGAGGGAGAGATTAACATACACTATTGTGAGCAGGTCGGCAAGTTAAAAGTGCTGCTTATGTAATGTGAAGGCCCATTTAGACTTATTTTTCTGAGAAAATGATTTATTTTCTGGTTTAAATCTATATGCAGAACGTGTCTGTTTTGAAGAAATGAAGCATAAAACTTGTAAAATCTATGTTATGTGAATATGAGGCACTGCTGAGAATCTGTGAGAACCAAAGTTACTCACAGATTGAAGCCCAGTGAGAGATATTTGCATTTCAGAGCACATTGCAGGGATATATAGGAGACCACAGCTCTGATCACAAAATCATAAAAACCAATAAAAATCTCCCCAATGACATAAACGCTTTAGAACCTGTCTCAAATTCAATAGGCCATACCCACACTCCCAAGCAAGTGTGCCTGTTCCATGGTGTGCTACTTAGCAGTCGTTCCCCTAGACCAAATGTTCCTCTGGAAGTCCACCTGAGCTCCCTGTGGTCCTTATCAACTCTGGGTAACAAGACGTGTGTATGTGTGTGTCTATATCACAAGGAAGCAATGCACGTTTAGATCTGGCCATAAAATAAATTGGAGCCACTAGGGAGCCCACATAGAGCAGCACTGACATGCTCCGATGCACAGAAAATTGATAGTTTTAGACTCTTCCAGGTATTTAATCTCTTATGAAACATGGATTTAAGAAATAAAAGAGAACTGTTGTCATAGGGAAGTGTTAAGTATCTGCCACATGAATGTGATTTTTCTCTTAGGTATAAGAATGTCACAGCACAAATTCTTGATTTAAATTATTACCTCCTCCACATCCCTCAAACACAGGCATTGCTCCCGTGTACTTCAATGAAAAGACAAGGAAAATATGCATCTCCTGACCATGGATTCTAGTCTAATAAAATGTTAGATAACATGCAATGGCCTCTTCAAGTCATTTAGGAAGAAAAACAAAGTGCAAATTCATCCCAAGTCAAAGTTTCAAGAATATCTTCTGTGTTTTACCTACTTTTTACAGTTCTTTCCTTACTATCCTGTGGTTCAATTCAATGGCTTTCTTCTTGCCAACAGTTTACTAAAATGATATTAGATGGACCACAAGGAACGCCAAACCTTATACTTGTTTATGAATTTGATGAGAGCATGGCTTAATAGTACTACCTGTAGCCTGAAAACCTACTCATTGTCATTCTATCCCTTAAAGTACGGATGACTGGAAAATTGTATTCTCAGAAAAGTTAAAAACTTAAATCACGTTCCCAGAAATAAAAAGGTAAAAACCATCTCTAGCTATTGCTCTTAATAACCTTAATTTGTTCCTCTGAACTTCTGCAGAACAATCTTGTCTCATTTAGACAAGAGAAAAGAAGCTGTTTACTCTTAGGACAGTATTTCATTTCTGCTCTGACCAAAGAGCAGAATGTTGTTGGACACAAAATGCTGTTTCACCTCAAAAATAAATAATTTTGTTTTTTTCATTCTATAACTATCAAACTGATGGTAAGTTCTTCATCAAAGGCTTAGAATCTCACCTTTTCATGCTCCTAGAAGGTCTCAGATTTATAGACAGAAAATCACACAATAATATTTCCTGTTAATAAATTGCTCCTGTCCAATCTGAATAAAAATCAAAATAGCTAAAATATAAGAAGCTAGAATTCTTTTGGCCAACATTTGTGGTTGTAGATTGTCTCTTGCATGCCCAACTCCCTCATTCTTTTCTTAGTGCACTGCATTCCTACTGAAGATAAGGTACATGAGATAACAGACTGGGTTTGAAGCATGCATTAACACAGTTCATGTAAGAGAATATAGGCACTGGGGTAAGAGAGAGGGCACTTTTCCCAAAGAGAGGTGGATAGTCTGCCCTTTCAAGTGTATTTGATGGATGAGAACTAACCTTTTAATTGCACTTGCACAATGCAAATAAAACAGTAATCTCATCTTACCTAAGGTACTTACCACAGTTTTGTCCAATCTTTGCAGAAGAACGCCATTTTGAGCTCCATACATTAAATGTTATTTCCATGCCAAAGTGTGTAGTGTGAATGAAATGGTTCAAGTGTCTCAAAAAAGTTTCAGCTGTAGGTCACTTGTTCACGACATTACCTGATACACCATAACTTCTGCTTTCCCCTTGATGGGTTAGGTAAAGTGACCCCTATTCTTAGCCAAAAAAAAAAGAAAAGAGAGGCTCTACCATAACCTACCACCACTAATCTCAGCAGAAAGACTGAGGATGAAGGGAAAGGGCACTGGCAATCCACCTGCCCCAGGAAACAGCTTCCATGCAGCCAGCACTGAAAGCCACGGGTACAGCCATGTGACAATTCTCATTTTGTGCCACCTCTGCCATTAAAACATTTGCATTTCCCATTCCTACCATTCTAATAATCTGACAATTTTAATGAATAAATACATAATAAAAAGACTGCCATGCTATTGTGGGTCTTAGCATTTAGCCAAAACATTTTCAGAAGGAACATTATTCAGTAAGCCATAATGAGTTTAAATTCATATAATCTCTTTGCTTCCCATATTCTTCTTAGTTGGTGCTATCAGGAGAGCAGAGTAAATGACAACTCCAAACAGTATTTTGTGGAGGTCTTTGTTATTAGCAGCTACTTGCCAATGCTTTTGAACAGTTTGTGGTTTGGGCTGTTTGTGTACTGTTTGCTTCATCTATTCATTTTTCAAACATCTGCTAGGTCCCAAAGAATTGTGGTTCCTCTCCAAAAAGGGTAGCTACCATTTTAAAACCAGGGAATAGTGTATAATAGATTTCCATTAGAAATTTTCAGATGAATAAACATGAGAACTGAAATCTGTGAAGCTTCCAAATTCACAGAGATTTTTCTGAATACAGTAGTATAAATATAAATAGTTCAAATTCTGCCTTCGTGCTGCTTTTGTTCTCAAAGACATTCCTGAATCTGTTTGTTCCGATCTGAGAAGTTCTATTAGATGAACTAAATAAATATTTAAGCAAGAAACATGTCTTTCATAAGCCAGAGGAATTAAAATTGTACCAGCTCAAATTTTTAACTGCTTTGACAACCCACATATAAGTAAAGCCTGTCTAAGTAAAATATGTACGTTGCAACTGTTTCAATACCATCATACCAGGATGAATCACATACTTGAGCTATTTATCTAGGAATAGGATCTTAGATAGAATTAGTAGTCAATACTAATCTAATAGCCTCAAAATCAGATAGTGGAGGCACACTTTGCAACTTTTAGAAGTTCTTTCTTATTGTTTAATAAAGCTTCCTGATCTAGAGGACAACAAGTCTTGAATTATAAAGTCTTAGGGAGAAGACCTTCTCCCTCAGAGACCTTAGGGTCCCTGAGGGAGAAGATCAGTGCTGATAGATCATTCAGTATATAGGATAATGGAAATGGGCTAATACTTTTTACAGCAGAGCAAATAATCTGCTGTGTGGTAGAGCATGATATCTTGGGCCCCAGCTGGCCTCAAATAACTGGCAGTGCCCAGTGCTGACCAGAAGGAAGCAGGTGATACTGGCTACAACTGGTGAAACCAGAAACAGGCACAAGGTTAGCAAAGGAAGTGATATATCTACATACCAAATATCATATGACCATGAGTCAAACTCTGTGCCCACAAATAGCACTGCAGCCCATTGAGTATTCCTGCACAGCAGTGGGATGTGTGATGGTGAACCTCCCCTGGAGCTGGGATGCCTCCCAAGGATTCCAGCAGGTCGAGGGAGGGGATCCTGCCCCTCTGCTCAGCTCTTGTGAGGCTGCA
Source organism: Tinamus guttatus (assembly GCF_059628265.1). NCBI lineage: Eukaryota > Metazoa > Chordata > Aves > Tinamiformes > Tinamidae > Tinamus > Tinamus guttatus. Next base: position 2,418,824 of record NW_028288590.1, on the reverse strand, counting down.
CCTGGAGTATTGGGTGCAGTTCTGGGCTCCCCAGAACAAAAAGGACATTGAGCTTTTAGAGAGGGTCCAGCAGAGAGCCACGAAGATGATTCAGGGACTGGAGCATTTGTCATATGAGGAAAGACTAAGCGAGCTGGGCCTGTTTAGTCTGGAGAAAAGAAGGCTGAGAGGAGATTTGATCAACATGCTCAAGTATCTGAGGGGTAATTGCAGGGAGGATGGGGCCAGGCTCTTCTTCGTGGTGGCCAGTGACAGGACGAGGGGTAACGGGTGTAAGTTGAAACAAAGGGAGTTCCACCTCCATGTGGGGAAGAACTTCTTTCCTGTGAAGGTGACAGAGCCCTGGAACAGGCTGCCCAGAGAGGCTGTGGAGTCTCCTTCTCTGGAGATCTTCAAAACCCTCCTGATACCACCCTGTGCCCTGTGCTCTGGGTGTCCCTGCTGGAGCAGGGGGGTTGGACTAGATGATCTCTAGAGGTCCCTTCCAACCCTAAGCATTCTGTGATTCTGTTACTGTCCAGGACTTAAGAGAAACTCTGATGATAAACTTTTGGATAGGTGAGAAACCCCGACTTACACAAAAATAGATATGCAGTAAGACTATGTGCAGCGCTATGGCAGTGTAAAGGCATCTTCAGTAAACCTGTTTGCAATAAACCCCGGGTTAATAACTATCCTCTCTGCTGTGACATGCTATTTCATTGCCTTCCATCTTCTCAGATTCATAGATTTTCAGTCTTAAATAAAAGTTAAAATACAGTTTTCAATATCTATGGGCAGTCAACACCTTAGTTTAGAAAACCTATGTTATTTTTCTACTTATGGAATACTTTTACTTAATTATTAATTGCAGTAATCATCAGCACTGTATTAACATTTGTTTACACTATACAGACTTTTGAATGTAATTAATTTGAATGGGGAAGGAGTCACTTAAAAGCATAATTCTATGAAAAGCAATTATTTTCAGTGGTCAGTGTTTATCCACTACTAGTAATTTAAATAAAGTGCTTGCTAATATAAGTGATTTATATGAAAACAAATTTAAGCACGAAATGGTGTACTATCAAGAATATGTGTATGTCAATACCTGCCTTTGTAGTCCTTTGGATAAGTGATACTACAGCTAAAATAATAGCTAGCCTTTTATATAAAACGGCTGAAGTCCTAATTGTGCTAAATGCACTTAATGCAACCATCTTGAAGAAAGAGTAAAAACATCATTGTTTTTCTCTTCTTGATGAAGCATTGCACTTTATTTTTTTTGAATGCTGTTTGTCATGTTACAAAAAGCTGAAAATATCTGTAATTCCCCATGATTAATCTTACAAAGGCACATTGCAAAAGAGTTAGCTCTGAGAATGTATGATGATGGTGAAGTGGCCAAAAACTTTTCCTAGCTTTGATGTTTCATTTGGTAGAGTGCTGAAAAACAAATTTATCCCTCCTTGAATGTGTTTGAAAACAATGAATTTATAGCCCTGAGAAATAAAAGAGAATCTTGAATTAGAAGGGCAGCTGGCATTGATGCCTCCTGCCTCGATGATGCCCCATTTGTGGATAGGAAAATGAAAGCAAAGGAATGGGATGTACTTACGGGGAATTTTATACCTGTCCCACAAAATATTCATTGCTTTCCTCACTCCTGGGAAACACAGCAGTCAAGAGTACCAAAGAAGAAAAGAGAAGCACTCAAAAGGAACAGAATCATGAAGGAATCAGGGCTGTGTTGTGGCAAAGAAATGTAATCAGTTTGGGGATGGTGAGGCAAAAAAACAAAAGTCATTGTAGCGACCTGAGATAAACTCATGAAAAATGTACTGTGTTTCCTGTCAGGAAGGACAATCAGATTAGTACTGAACCAAGATGTTTTTGTTCAGGTTCTTGGTGCAGGTAAACAAATTAGTGTGCGACATGAATACATGAAATATTTCTTCCTTCTCTTTCTAGAGTGGCCTACACATCCTAGTCATCTCTGACAAACCAACATGTCAAGTAGTTCAGAGAAGCAGTCACAGAAACTGATGCTGATTGAATTTTATTCTAGTGTCTGGAAAAGAGTACTCCAGGAAAGGCATTGTGTATTTTATCAATGTTTACTTTGCTTTGATAATATATTTTAACTGATAGAGGAGAAAACTAAAGATTTATAAATAGTATCTGAGAAACTTCAGAAAGTATTTTTCCAGTTCAGTTTCTACATTTTATTTTCCTCTTTTAAGGTTTGGCTGTCATTCCTTGTACTTGATTTTTTTCATTTGACTCATAAAATTTTGATAGCTTGCTGAGAAATTCACTTTTCCCTTTTGTGAACTCAACATTACACTCATACATGAGGTTTTGTTTCAGTCTGAGCAGCAGCCTAGAAGAATGTATAATGTCAGCACCACAGTGGCTGACACTGAGTCGAAGTTTCATATACTGGTGTGACGAGGCACACCAGCTTCCTGACTTTGTTTTCATGGAATTTTTCATGGAATAAGCTGGTGATAACCAGGAGAGGAACTCATGCAGTCGTGCTTAAGCCCACACACAAATTGTTAATTTATAAGTACAAAAGACATCATCATTGCCATGACAAAATTTGAATGTAAATTATAGTAGCTTTTTAAATTTTAGGCATAGATTTTCTTTGATTGTTTTCTTTCCTGACCTTTAGATATCTTTTAGTATCACCTCCTGCCATTCATTCTGTGATCACATCTGGAAGTGATGTGCATACACAGTTTCTATAAAGTCTATGTAGATTTGTGTTAGTATTTTAGTCTTTGAAACTCAAAGCAATGTTAAATCTCACTGTTTCACTATAACTATTCCTCTGCAATTTGTTTAGACAGTCTCTTGCATAGCTTTGCTGCAGTAGATTTCCATTTAAGTTGAACAAGTTGAATACTTGAATAGAATTAAAATAAGTGGCTAAGGGAGGCTTACACTGCAGTAAAATAAAAATGATTAATTTATGTCTATAGGGCATTCTCAAAGTAATTGAATAGTCAGATTTTAAATTGACTGAAAGACCAATTTTGATTATTTATTCTGATTCCCTCAAAAGAATCATAATTTTTTATGCAGCAGTTCCCAAACCTAGTCCAAGAACTGCAAAATCAGATTGAAACTAGTCTATGAATGAGGAACTGCCACTAATATTTAAGGAAAGGTGAGAGGCTGTAGGAACCGTAGCATAAGACCTTAGGATAGAAAATCTCACATCTCTTCATTCACTTCAATTTAAATGCGAAGCTAAAATGCGTGCGGCACACCCCACCTCAAGAAATTATCAGTTCAGAATGGAGTTTCAGCCTCTACATAGTGCTGATTTATGCTTAGCTGTTAATTTAAAAATACCTATTGCCTAAGAACTTGTTGTTTACATAAGATTTGAGTTAGGATCTCCATATATCCTCATCACTCTTGACAAATCACATATTTTTCAGTCTATTGGTAACATTCTGCACCCACGTGAAAGCATCTGCCAATAAGTTTCTTTCTCGACAATAATATTTCAAGTTGTGATATTTAATGTTTGGTCTAGGACATAGCTTTCTCAAAGACTAATTGATTGCCACTGGCAGGGAGGAATCATCTTTCAAATGAGTAAATGTAAAATAACAGCAGTTGATAGAAGTTCTGGTGGATCTTCTAAAATATCTAACTCAAAGCATTTCAAACAGGCTGCATGGATTTTCCAGCTCTTAAACTAAGACAAAGCCCTGCACTTAGTCCATTATTGGCCCCAGGAGCTCTGTTGTGTGCAGGGGCAGCTGGAGAAATTGCATAGGACCAACAGCTCCAGGTTGGCACAAAGACTCGCTCTGGTCTATGTTACATTGCTCCTTTTATCTGAGGAGCAATGTGCAAATCAGGAGAGTCAGAAACCCAGTCTTGGATTTGGAGGCCTATTTTAGGTCCTCTGTATTGCGCAAACTAATTTGTGCAATGAAATTGTACTGGAATTAGCAGAAAAGTAAAAGCAGGAACCAAGCAGGGAATAAGAAAAAAATGTAGTTCTTACAGTCATCTATATTAATCCAGTCATCCTGCTAGAAGTCAGTGAGTAAAAGTCAGTGACTACATTATTATCATCCACAGCGGGGCAAACTTCTCTGCTTGGTTCTTCATATATGTGAGCAATGGCTTTATTTGCTTATTTAAAAATAAGTATAGAAATCTTGTGTGAATATGATTACTTTAAAACATAATCATCTAAATATTTCACTGTCCTACCTCCACATGGCAAGAAGTTCCTCCAGACTATAAATTAAAGAAAAATTTAGTCTTGGAAAGATAGGAAAAAAGTACATCACCTGTACTTATCACTTCGGTTAATTTTTCATCTGTCATTCAGGGCATGCCAATTGGCAAAAAGTTTGCTTCTATGCCTGAGAGGCAAAGGGCATGCTATGATAATGAAAAGGTTCTGCCAGTATCTTAAAAACTGCTATGATTCCCCTGCATTTCCAAAATCACATTCTTTTCTTCTATCAAATATCAATTGTTAAGAATATTGATTTCAAATGTCTACAAGTATAATCGTAATGAGGAGAGACTCAACTGATCTCATAAGCTAATTCATTAGCACTAACACCTGCAATAGTATGTAAAAAAAAAGGAAAATGAGAGCATTGTTTACAGTATTCCCTTAATAAATGTTTGCTGAAACATCTGTGATGGACTGCAGTCCAATAACATCTTGAAATTCTTTTCATAAGTCACTACATATCATCTAGATATGCCTAAAGCAGAATGTTGCATTTATGCCTGTCTCTGAGAATAGGAAAATATAACTAGTCAAATATAGCAATCTAAGAAAGCTTCATGCTTTTCTGCATCATTATAAGGCAGCATTTAAGTGCCATAAGTCTGAAAGGAAAAGTAGTTGAAGTTGTATCATTTTGTATTACCCTTTTCGTAAAGAGGAAAAAGTCCACTGCATTCATCACGCTATACATAATAAATGATCAGCTAGGGAATGTTTAGTTTATTCCTAACCTTGATAGAAGAGGAAGATCAAATACTGGGAATTTTATATACTTTTTATTCACTCTGTCCTTGCTCACCTTGTAGGTCCATCTCAAGTCTTAAGAATTCCAAATTACATCCAAGATTGGGCCAACTTTCTTCATGACGTGAAACCTGCAGCCCTTCCACATCTAACATGCATTCCACTCCTGTTTTTTTGCTTTGTCCATGTCTCGGTATCCCACTACCAAAGTAACAATGATCTACTACCACCTTATAATACAGGGACTAGCAGAAGCCTGATCCAAACTGTCAAGATTATCTTTTTTTTTATTCACTGCTATTCTAGCATCTCAGTGTCACCCACAGGTAGTGATAAGTTTAGGAGTTAACATTCAAGCATGGTGAGGCTGTTGCACAATGTAAGCTGCATTAGGCCAAGACTTTTGCAATGAGCCCGCTCTATCATATGGTTTTCTGGTCAGGTTTCTATTGACAACTAGTACACTGTAGATGAAAGGTCTGCTCATCTCTGTGTGTTGGGGTTTAGTCTGCAATGACTGCCTGGGCACACAAGTACACTATATTGCATTGTGAAATATGACATGTAAGTCTATCAGATTCACGTCCTGGATTGCTTGTGTTGTCTCTCTGTGTTGTCTCACCAGCAGATATCAGAGTGGTTTAAGTCCCCCAAAAGGAACAAGGCCTGTTAACATGAAGCGTATGAAGATGTCATCTACTTCTGCTTAATCACGCAAATTATAGCAGAACCCACTGCAATGTCACCCATGCTGCTTACTTATCCTGATACATAGGCTCTCAGCTGGCCCTTCACCTGTTCCCAGGCACAGTTTTGTGCACACCAGACACTCTCCCACATGGAGGGTACCTCTCTGTCCTCCCCTTCCTGGCTGTTGCTGATGCACAGAATCTGCTCAGTCCTTCTCAAGTCCTTCCTCCCCCAGAAGGATCAAGGAGATCACCTTCTGGAACTTCATGCACTCAGCCATTACCACCAGAGCTATGAAGTCATGTTTGATACTTTGCAGGTCTTCACTGGCAATATCATTGATGCCCACATAGAAGAGCAGCAGGGCGTAATTGTCCAAGGACCAGACAGCCTATTCCGAAGTTTCAAGTCTTCTGGTGCAGTCAGAACTAGAGCTCTCCTCCTGGTGCTAGAAGTCACCAGCTTCCAGCCTTCACCGTCATGCAAGTTTCTACTTTCTGATGTGACACTTATTTGCCTGCTCCTCCACTGTGGCTGGAGGTTCAGGATCCTGAAGCTGCAGATTCTTAGAGAAGATCCAGCCAATCATCCAGTTCCTCAACCCCTGCACACCTCCCGCATGCACAGAGACCACCAGCCCAACCCCAGCAAGAAGTTTCAGGCAATCTCTGCAGCCCAAGACTTGCAAAAAGCAGAAGTCATCTTAAACAAAATTATAGGAACCTGGTATCTCATATAACTTGGATTTCAAAGATTTGTAGAAGTCATTGCTTTAGAGAGGTTTGAAAAAATACATAGGAAACCAAGACTGTTCATATATTATTTGATATTTTGATTGCTCTAGGGTTGTTTACGTTCATTACTGTCGAATATCTGTTCTCCTGAGTGGACTTATAAGAAAATCAAAATAATCAATGCTCATATGCTCAATCAATGCTCAAAGGTGTTAGGCAGAACTGGAAATGTTGGAAGTTGTTTTATAGAGTACCATGTGTCCTGCCTTTTCTCGTCATCTGTTATTTATTTTACCCACCTTTTTTTTTTTTTTCTGTTTTCTTGCTGTAAGGCAATGTACTGTCCTGTGATTTTTCTTTCCAACTGCTTCTCAAAGGGGAATACATGCAATTTTCTTGGCTCCTTTCTACAGCTACTCCCTGAACACTTCCTGCTTTTCTCCACGTACACATTCATTTCTGTGTTTCGCATTTTGTCATTTGCTTTTCTGACGCTGTGTTTCCTTCAGCCCTGTCTTCCAGTAGTACTGTAGTGTAGACTACTGTTGAAAGAGAATTAGGCTAATTTATATTTCAGTATTCTTATTGAGTGTGAAGAACACAAGCAACTATCGCTTCTGCAGCCTGGCTATAGAAAAAAACAGTATGAGTTCTAATGCTGGGATCATGTGCTTGAGCTTTTGAAGCTCCATTGTTTATCCTGAAACTCTTGAGTAATGGCTTAATTACTGTGCACAATAACTTTATGAAGAGAAACCTGATAATAGAGACTTCTATTATTTAATATAACAAGAACTGATGATGGGAAAGTGCCTAATTATGCTTTTAGTCTATTATTAGAGATATGGTAGAATTGTGGATAGTAATGCAGAAAAAAAAAAAGAAGAAGTATTTGACAAATATTCCTAGTTGGTAGCTGGTGAAATATAAAACAAGAACCCACTGTTGATAATTATACTAATAAAAGATTATCTTAAGCTAAAACAATAAATCACAGACATTTTTAATAGTTCATCCAGACGATTTGCATTTAGGATCTTAAAAAAAAAATGCTTTAGGAGTCCCTAAGTCATTTACATTGACTTAAAGAATACTTTAGAAATTTGAAGTTTCAACAGATGAAAGAAAGATTTGATTATGAAATTTAAAACAAGCAAACTATATGATTGAGTCAATTCCATCTCTGATAATCTTACCCTGATCTGAACACACAGAAAAAATACAGAAGCAATAAGAAAAAATACAGAAAAAATATACAGAAAAAACAAGACTGATAATAAAAAATGGAGAATGTAGAATAAAGACAAATTTCTAAAAGGGAGTCTTCCTCGGATTGTGTTGTCATCACAATTTATCACAAGTTCAGTAGATGAAACTGATGTCATTCCTTAGAATTGTGTAAGACATTTAAACAGATACCAGATGTCATCTTGAACAGTAGAAGAAAGATATCAAAGAGCTTTGCGCTCAGAGACCCTGAAATGAACCTGCCGATCATGGCATATTCAGCTGCCAAAAAAATTTATGCAGTTTTGAAATGTTTAAACAGAGAAGTCTGAGGTAAGAGGTCTTGTAATAATTATTGCGGCAACTGCTAGTGAACCGCCAGTTCAAGATGGAGATTCAAGATATAGGAAAAGAGTAGAGAAAAATATAAAAATAAATACAGATCTGGAAAGCATGTTTTATGGAAAGATATGAATACTTGATTTGTCAAGCTTACCAAAGGCAAGGCTGAGAAGGAAGTGATCATACCTTATAAAATGAGGAGAAGAGAGAAACAAAATTAACTATTTACAAATGAAAATTCTGATCTTTCTTTGAGGGGAGAGCTGGGAAGATATTAATAGATAAACAGAGTCGTCACTTTGAGTGCCATATTTTCAGCCTTGTATATAACCTCCACTTTGAATTAATGTACATCATGTTCTTAACTGTTCCAGCTCTTTTCAAAGGCTTTGCTGTTACATTAGCTTTTAGATTCAATGTGCTAATATGCTAAATGGTTACAGTCATGCCTTCATTGAAAATACTAAGAGGAAAAAATGTAAGTAAGTGTTAAAACATAGCCCATGCTTGGGCTAATCACATGAATATTGCAGGCACATATTATTCTGCTCAGGGAAACAGAAAATTTCACTGCTAATTGTTCATAAAAGGTTTATTTAACTGGAATTTACATTTCTTTAAGTGACACTTCTAGGCAGAGAATGCCTAAGCTTTCATTAAGGAACATTTTGTTAATAATTAGATAGTACGTATCAATTAATTTGTCAAAGACAATTTCTTTCCCTCCACCAAACCCTTTTTGCATAAAAGTTTGCCTATGTAAGCTTCTTTTTTTTATGACGTTCTGGAAAGTCGTTTTTAAAAGATAGGTAAAGAATAGAATACCAAAAAAAAAAAAAAAAAAGTATCCAGTCATGTTGAGCCAACTTTGTTAATGTCAAACTGCAAAAAGAAAATCCAGCATAAAGAAATCAGTTAGTCTGAGTTTAGATTCTGCATGATCTTAAACTAAAATGCCTGTAAAATGGCCACACATCTCAAGATGTGGTCATACCTTCCTGCAGTAAAAATCACTGTGCAGCAAACATAAATCAGGGGACAATGACATCAGTGGCAATGATCATTTTTACATCACACCATAATTGGTAAAGGCAAGCACAGAGAAGGAGGTGAGGACAAGCCCACAAAAGATTATTTTAGTTAAGAATGGCTATGAACTATTTTCCCAGAAAAAAAAAAAAAAAAAAAGAGTCGGTTTGCCTGACCACGGGAAATCTTTACATTTTAACTTTTTCCAGCAATTCAACATTGTTGGTTTTTATGATCACAGAGATCATAATCCTGTATTCTCAACATCCATTCTGTATAACCTGCATTTCAGCTAGAGACAGTTGTGCTAATTATTCATCCAGATATCATCTTTGTGCACATCGTTTCTGTGGCTGCAGTTGATATCAGCTGAATGGCCAATTAGCAACCTGACATGGCAGCACAAGCAGGCAGTAATTGGGCATTCAAGTGACCTGAGTGTCACGCTTCCCAAATAGAATAGTATCACCCCAAATAATTTAGATACTAAAGCTGAAATTTCAAGGAAGGGCTTATTTGGGAAAAAAACTGAGCCAGACTCATCAGACAGCCTAGCCTCTGTCTGAGATGCTGAAGAAGTGGATTCAGCAGGTTTGGATCAGTGTGGGAAATAGTGGTTGCTCACAGGGAAGAAGAAGGAGAGGCAAGGGCAGGAGGGAAAGGGAGGTATTGCAAGACTGGGATGCTTTGCCATGTGTGCTGCTCTTGCAGGTATCCAGAGCTTATGTGATGTCTATATAAAGAACAAGGACTGAACGAAGACTTGGATTCTCCACAGAGGGTGATTTACTGAGTTGGGGATTATACTGAAAAGCTGCAGCTTAGGCAGGGCAGAGACTCATTTCCCTGAGACAGGAATGATGGCAAGCCATGCCTTGGACAGAAAGCAAGACACTGAATTGCCTGTGAAGCCTGTGTGCCAGTAGCTGGAGGCAAGCCTTGAAAGGATACCCTTAGTATGGGTGGCCCATTCTTCCTGGATGCCTGCTTCTAAATGTCTACTGTTGACATGTATTACTGTGAACAGAGGAAACTGTAAAAATAACTGGACCCACATCCTGTGTGAAGACTGTGCTGAGACTCCAGATATTAGAGGGTAAAGGGAAGAGGAGAAGCAGTGCTGGAAGGAAATGTTTTAAACTCAAAAGAAAGTGGAGAGACACTGGAAGCACTGAACACAAGTTCCCCGAGTCCTTCATCCATTCCATAACGCTCTGCCAGAAGGATAGGGAGATATCTTTGCTGTTGCATACATAGAGGGTATGTTGTGAGCCCATGCTCACCAGGCACATCTGCTTAGGGCTCCAGCAGAGGCACGTGAAGCCTTCAGCTGCTGGGTGTTCAGGTAGCACTGACCTGTGATCCAGCTGCCTGTCTGGTGCCATTGTGCTATGTTACACATACATATATGACCTCAGGGGTGGCTTAAATTGAACCTGCAAGTATATGGAGACTACTCTATTACCTCCACAGTGCAGGCAGCAAGCTCTGCTGGAAGGGTGAGGAGGATGTCTGCATGGCAGTGACTAGAGGCAAGGTGCTCCTGAATGGCATCATCTTTAGGGGAAGTTAAAATGCTGCAATTCCTATGACTGTCTTTTTATTCTCCATAAATTTCCTGGTCCTCCTGCAAAGAGCAGCTCCAGCTCCTCTTGTTTTTAAATTACTATTCAGTGTGATGCAAGACAGACTTTATCTTTTTTTCTTTTCCTTTCCCACTTACTTTTTTTTGTACACTTAATAATTACCTGAATGAAGGAATAAAAAGTAGTGATTTGTGTTTTTCACTCTGCCAGCATAATAAATGTTAATGAGATTTCATTTTTAATCTTTAATAATAGAAAAACAGATGACATGAGTTATTCTGTACTATCCTGTGGCTATTAGAACGTTCAAAATTATCTGTATACTAACCTTAACATAATATCACAGCATGACAGGGAGGGAAATATTGTGGCAGCTGTTTATGCATTTTCACTATAGTATAGTGGCCATTTCTGAACATACAGAATTGTATAATCATTTATACAATTAGACTCAGAATCAAATAGGTTGGAAGGGACATCCTGATGTCACCTAGACCATCCTCCTCCTCAAAATAGTTCTTGTTATGGCAGGTTGCTCAGGACCTCATTTAATTGTGTTTTGAATATCTCCAAGGATGGAGATCCTAAATCCTTTCATTATTTATCATGGACATTTTGGGTCACCTCTGGGGAGCCAGTAAGGCCTATAGGCCCAAAACTTCATTTAGCTCAAAAGGAAAAAGTGAAACAGAACAACTAGGGAGAAATATCTGCTTGATTCAAATTTTATCTCCTTGGGGAGTGCTGAGACAGTGTCTTCTAAGATTATTCTACATCCACTCTCATTCTCTCATTTGCTTTCTTGTGGCTCCCTTTGTTTCGCCCTTTTTGCACTCAGTCTATTTCAGAATGGTTTTCCATACAACTATGGTATTGATTTGGCCATAATCAATCAGTGTTTCATGAGTGTTTCATGCTCAGTTTCTTAGAAAGTGCAAAAGATGTTGTTCAGACTTTTTTAAATTTCAGTGTAATTTTCTTTAGGTGCAAGTCTGAGGGTAAATCTTAATTTAACAGGAAATATTGCTTACACTTGAGGTCTTTTTTTTTCTTGCCTGTGGCAGTTCAACTGTTGCATACATGTTGATATTAGTTCTGTCTGTCCTTGCACCGGGAGAGCAATAATCTTAAAAGATGAATTTTGTTATTATTTTTCACATAGCATTAAGGATAGAGGTGGATATGTAGCATATTAGCTACTCTGGTGATTTCTGCTTAAGAGGACACGTTGTATGTAAACCTACATTAATTTTAATTCAAAATCCACTTTAGTAAAGGTACATTATTTTCCTTTAACTCAAGAGTCCAAACAATTTATCTTCATATTTTTACATGTCATTTCTGCCACTCTTTCCTCTGTTTGTATTCCACAATAGCTTCTTTATTCTCTATTACTTCTCCCTAGCAATTTATTTCATTTATCCTTAAGTGCATCCAAATATTTGATCACAAAGCTCAAACAGCAGTTCTGCCAATTAGAGAGAAACAACTTTGATGTGCTTGATTACAGATGAAACAAATACAATGTAGGCACTTACAAGAAAGAATATCAAGTAGAAAGGCAATCATCCAAGACTGCAATCTCCTTTTGGTTGTGAAGTCATTTTAAAGGGATGAAGTGTTCACATTCTATGGAGGCAAAAATGAAATAAAACAAATAAAAATAACAAAACAAAGAAAGATTGATAGGCAGAATAAAATACAGAAAACAACTAATACTTTATTCAGAAAAGGTATGAGCTCTTGCTTAGGGAGCATTGTATAAGGAGTTGAGATATCATATGGAATAGCAGTCTTTTTACTGATAATGAATGTCTGGCAATACATGATCAGTATGGGTCTAAATAAATAAACGAGCTAGAAGGAAAACTTTGGATTGATAACAAAATTAAACAACAAGTCAATAGATAATGTTGAGAAGATTTAATTTGATTTCCTGATTCTTTCCTGGTCTATGAAACCCCTAGATAAATTCAAACAATAATTGCTTATTCTCAGTGTGCTACATACAGGGTCTAATTCCCAAAGTTTAGATGTTCTGGAATCTCTTTCCGTGGATTTTAATGACAATGGGATTCTTAAGGTTCCTTGAAAAGAAATTTCCAGCCTGGAATACATTATCAGTAGGCAGGGAACTCACTTTCTCTGCTTCTTAATTCTTCTAACACAGGTCATATCACAGTTGTCAAACATGAGAACTGCTATTCAAGGGTTCTTGCTCAGTTTTGGTTCCATTTTTAACAAAGCTGATATGAAATATAATGCAAGTTCAAAGAATTAAATGAAGGTTAAAAGTTGGTGTGGAAAATAATAAAATATTTATGTATAAATCAATCGAAGAGTGTTTAATGGTGGGGGGAAGGAGAAAGAAAGGGGGAAGGCCAACAGAACAAAATAATCCATAGACTTTTATTCCCAACACAACCTACTAAAACTTACTGCAGTAGTACCTTCTAAATAATGCATTGACACATGTAGACAATAGTCAGAAATGTTCTTCTTCATCTATAACAAGAATTAGATTGTTCAAATATTAATTTAATGCCAAACAGAATACATCTGATTTTTGAAAATTTATACTGTGCCCAGTATTCGGATAGAAGATTTCCCACATGCCATTAGCGCAGACTATAAACTGTGGTTGGATGCTTGACAAATGCTAGACCACAGAAAGACTTCCTCTGGGCTTAGCATAGTTGCTGATTTGACTGATGGAAGTTTTTTATTATTTTTATTTTCCTTTTGACATATTCAATTCTGACAACTGCTGGAGGGAGAACTGATTAACCGGACCAAGTCTGTGAACTTCTAAGCTTTTATGAGACCATTGGGTGAAAAATGGGACATGTGAAAAATTCAAGGCAAACTACTTACTTAGAGATATTTGTTGAATTTCTGAATTTCTGTGTCTTGATAGTAAATAAGTTAAAATCACCATCTTTGCATGATGTTTAAAAAATATTTGTGCCTCACCTCACACCCCAAATCTTGTTTCCTAAAGTACCAGTTTGGCATGTGCTATAGAAACAGTGACAGCTTTGGGGCAAAGACTAGCTTTGGTCTTGTTAGTATAAATTAAGAATCATTTGTTGGATGCCAGCAAAGGGACAGCAAGGCAGTGCAAAGAGTCAGAACCAGGTCCTCGATCTGTAGTAATTTTTTGCCTCAATGTTAGCTAAATAAGACATAACCAGATTCCCAGGAGTACTTTTTTATGAACAACTGTCAAATTATTTAAGAGCAGAGTCTAGAAGCTGAGATTAACAAATTGTCTTCATCCATGTTTCATTGCACAGCAGATAAATACTTTAATGATAGGCTTTAAAAATGTGAAGCCTTTTATGCAGCTGAAGAAAATCCACATGGCTTATCATAATGGAGGACATTACAATTTTAAATCGTTTAGGTGCCCTCTTCTTGTGGTTTTTACAGCATTTTATTTTGTGTAAATGTTACATGAACATAATTTACTTTGCAGTGGTCCAAGTCACAGTCGTTGATCATCACGGAGCATCTGCAGTTCCCTATTTCACCTCTCCCTCCTCCCACCCCCACTCACCCCACCCAGATGTTGCTCCCTCGGTTTACCAATATGGACAGATTTTGTTGTGCTCCTCAACAGCTTCAATAAAGGCTGGAAGTGCTTGTTTGCAGAGAACTCAAAAGTGATATAATGTGAATAGCTCATGTAACCACGACAATTAAGACTGGAAAATTGAAGCAAACATACATTGCCCAAGAAAGTGGTTTGAGAAACACAGCTAACTGTCCTGCTTTTCCTATTTCCTGTCCACTAGACTGCACTATTTCATGTCCTCTGTGAGGCGTGGCAGAACAGAAATGAGAGCAAACCTCTCATGGTGAACCAACACTAATTCAAGGCTAAAGAAGAATCAGGAACCTGATTGAAAGGGTTTTTAAACCAAATCCAGGTTGGAAAACTAGTTTAACAGGAGCTCAATTTACACAAACGCAGCTGAGGCATCCATGTGTTACCCACTCCTCAGTGGAAAGCCAAGTTTCTTTCAGAGTATTTCATGTTCAAATATCACTTGTTCTTTTCTACTATTTGCAATAGAATTGGTGATTTGTGAACAGCTGCTTCCATCAGGCACAGGACTAAATTACATTATAAGGTGATTCTCACTTGTGCAGCCCTTGGCACCAAAATGAAGCTGAGGAACACAGGTACAATTTTCCCCTGGATTTCTGTGAACAGAAAACATCAGCAATGTCACATCTCTTCCAGCTAGGTGCTTTTAGGAATGTGTCTTCATTGTAGCCCACTCGGAATAGGTTCACAACCATGAGGAACAGTCTACAAAGATCACCTCTTGCTTCTCAGGTCTTTCTGAAGCTTCCTGGTCACCAAGCAGGAGTGGCTATGGGACTAAGAGCTGGGCTGAGAAGATGAGAGTCCAAGTGATTGTGCAAGAGTCTCGTAAGAGAAGCAATATAGGGACAGCTGTGCTTGAGAGTCCTCTTGCATTTTTAAGGACACCCTATATTAATGCTATTATAACAGCCTGAGATCAAAGTAGGCAGTTGCAACACATTTAAGAAAGTTACAAGGGAGAAGATATCAGTCCAAATATTTTAAAATTCTCATTAATTGACATCAATTGTTTTCAAGGTAACTGTAAAACTTTGACAGTGCTTCTCTGCTCTAACTCTTATACACGTGCGTGTGGGTGCATGTCCAAGAAGAGAAACAGTGTTTCCTCTGACATCCACAAAACTGTTTTTCCAGTATTTTTGACTGAGCCGAAAATCATAATTCCAGAATATTTATCAGAAAAGAAGTGATCATACAAAATGCCTACATAAACCAGAGAGAGATAGATTCCCTCTGTCCTATTTTTTGAAATATATTCTCATCCTCTGGTATGTATTTAAAATTCATTATATGTTGAAAATATCACTTGTTAAGGTATTAATGCTTGCATCACTCTTAAAGGAACAGATCTCTGTTTTGCAAATATTTTTAATAAATCGTTCAGACAACTTTCTGTTACCTGACCACTTCTATCATATGTGAACATCACAACCACTCTGGTGGAAGGAGAAATAATGCCATGTTCTGCACATACTCTGTACATCTTGTCCTTTCTTAAATTCTGTCTTACTCTTCTTTCCATGCTATCCATGATACTCTCACTGGTCTTCTCCCTCAAGGCAAAGATAAAATTAAAGTCTTTTATGATTTACAACCCTAATTCCAGTTTCTTTGAAAGGACTATAAAGAGTATTCAGTGGGTAATGCATCTCCGAAAATTAGATTTATGAGACTTTAAACCACAGGTGCAGCAGGAATCCATCAAAGCAGTAGCGGGGCAGCAAAGTGAGAAATCGTACTACATAGCCAAGGTGGTCCCTCAGCCAGCATTTTTACAAACTCCCAATTCAGTATTCCCATCATCTGCAGGGGCATTTATGAACAGGTATAGCTTTAGTTAATCCCTGAGGGGACAAAAAATGTGTATTTCCAGCCCGATTAAAGCAGCCAAAATCCACGTTGTGATAAGGCTGTAATTAAAGTTTGTATAATGAGGCTTCATTCTGAGCATCAAACCAGAATGTTAATGCTCTTTTTGCACTGTTTTGGGGTAAACAACAGATTATATCACTGCATACAGCGTCATGCAGCGAGTCAGTATGTCAAGAAACAGCGTGGTTTAGACTACAGATCCTCGTGTCACCCCAGGTTCAAGTGTTGTGCAGACTTGTGCGCTTCTGTTGACATCTGTACAAGGAGGAGGGAAGACAACACCGAAAGCTTGGTGGACAGAGCACCTCTGATGAATACCACCCTGTTCCCACACACCTGGCTCCCAAACCTCACCTTCCAGGGAGACCTCGGCGTATGGCACCCATTTTGTGACTGAAGGGCTTAGGAAAGCAGACGTGGTGCACATGCCAGGCTCTCAAATGTGAAAGCACATTAGAGTTAAAAACACAAGTGCACAAACATGGTGATCAGCTACCTTAGATGGAGAGACCTAGCTCTTCCCTAATGTTAGATCCAGTGTTTGCTAGATATCAAAATAGTAATGGAAAAGACCAAAACAGTCATGGCATCTTAAAACTGGTGCAGATATCCAGTGGCAGCCCTTGAGGAGAAGCAGGATGATGCACATTGCTCACTGCTGCAAATGTCCCCTGCATGTTACCTGAGACTGAGTCCAGCACTTCCCTGAAATGCCAAACTTACTGCAGGTATGCGGTAGGGCCAGGCCCCGCAGTCCTCGGCCCAATTTCATACGTGAAGAAAAGCCAGGAGGAGATCCCCAGCCACCAGGACACTGCGGACTATGTGAAAAGACAATGTGCTGTACAGCAAACCCAGAGCTGCCCGGCAGCAGAGTGGGGCATGCCTGGGGCTGGGGGCTTCCATGAAGCCTGCCCAAAAGAAAGCAGCTATTATAGATATCATTTTCATGTGCTGAGGAATAGAACAGACTTATAATCCTGTATGCATGACAAAAATCTTATAGCAGTACTCTCACTTAAACAACACCTAGACTGTGAGGCCTTCATGACTCTCATACAAAATGCAGCTCCTTTGTTCTTCCTTTTTCTTACTAATTTATACCTGGTATGTACCAGGATATTTTAAATCCATGTTCGTTTATATATGGCTATCCCATGCCCTAAGACACAGCTTCCTTCCAACACAAATATAAAATTCTGACCTCCAAAGAGAAGACAGATTTTGAGGTCAGCGATAAAGTTGATAGCAATCAATGTGCATTTTAAAAGCAAATTAATTTGAGAAATAGATGTGCTTACTGATCAATACATAGACCATTTAAACTGTCTCAGTCACTTATTTTATTGTCTTTTAAAAGACAGAGGAAGAGAAGCCAGAGGCAGAATGATATTGCTGTATTAATAACAAGCCAAATGCAGCTGGACTTGTAAACTGCATTGCCAGAAATGCTGGAGGCCCCCATTTTAATTTCGTGAATATCTGAGCAATCATGTTTGGCATAAAGTATGCAAGGAGTATCCTCAAAAGTCCACTTTTAGAGAACAGGCACAAATTAAAACTCTGGGCTTTATTCACAACAAATTACTCCTATGGGTGTTGCATAATGTGCCTTCAAACAAAGAATGTGCAAGCAGTGAGAGGAGTCCATGCACTGGCATTTGGATGAAGTTTGCATGCATGAAGAGGTAATTTTCCGAGTGATGGGGGAGTCAGGAATACAGCCTCTAGATAAAGGGATTTGTAGTCCCTTTAGTAATTCCCTGGCCTGCTCTGAGAGGCTATCGAGTACAAATTTTACATGCAAATAACACAGTTTTGATAGAACCAAATAAAGTTTACCTGTACAAAGTCAGACCAGAATATATAAGGGTAAGCTTTACTCATTGAAAAGAACATAGGAATGTGGGGAGTTTGCAGAATATAAGACTACAGAGGTTATATGCCATATAAATAAATTGCTTAACATAGTGAGAATATATACTACATAGAGTGAATTTTAAAGACATCTAGTGCCAGTCACATCCATTTTTATGCCTTCAGAATGAATATGTTAATGATGAACAAATTCTGGGTTTTGCTGGAAGACATATATGAGACAGGGAAAAAGCCACAGAGGAATAAAGAAGGGAATAAGCAAGAAAAGGACAAGGAGAGTTATGTAAGCAGAGCATTGGAAGGAAAATTGCAAAAGAACATTCAGAAGGGTTGATCAGGCCCAAATTCTCCTGTCTATATTCACATCTAGCGAAGAGAGGGCTGTGGGAGTTATAAAACCTCAGCACTCTGCAAAAGCAGACAGCTGGCATTCCCAAGACTACCTAATGAGGGCTGGTGACAGCAGTAGCTGGGGTAGCAGATACTGTTTATTTATAACAGAAGAGCACATTTCCACATGACTCAGTGCTCTCAAGGTGCACTGGCATCTAAACCAGGGTTGTATTATTTTCAGGCGTCCTCCCCTGCGTTTGGTCACATTCACTTAATTGGAACAGTAGAGTAGAAGCTCTTTGGGAAAAGGACATCATTTGCCTATGAACTTGGTTACCAAATTATAATCTAGACTTGGACTTCTGAAAGATATTCAAATAAAGATGCAATGAAAGAACAGTGAACAGTTCAACTTTCAGCCCTGCCTTGTTTCTGCAAGATCTTTTTTTTTTCTCTCTCTCTTTCAATCTATTTCTGTTGTTTTTGGACACAACTAATGAAGATTCCTGATGTATTAAATGAGCTGTGAAAAAGTGGATGTCTTCCTCTTTCATCCAAGTGAAGGCAGTTTTTCTCTTATATTACCATTTCCCATTTGTACCATAACTTGGTTCATTTCAGATTGCAAAAGAGAAGCTGAAGTAGGCTTATTCAGACCACAATCATCACAGATATTTTCTAATATTTGGAAAAAGTAATTGTGAAAATAATTGTCCCATTCCAAATCATAGAAGGTGCTTTCCTCCCCTCCTCCGCCCACCAGGATGTATTTACTTTCATTGCTGTCTGGAATATTAAGATTTCTTGACTTAATGATGACAAGAATGAATGAAAAATAAAACATTGTGTCTTACTGTGTTAATAAAACATCATTTAGTTAGTTTTCACAATAGCTACTCTTGGCAAAGGAAGTGATTAAGCCTATTCATTTTCTCACTATTCCAAAAAATAATCATCACAGATGTAATGTTAGTAGCATCTGTGAGGATAGAGAAATAGGAACTGCCGGAAGTGGTAGGGTGTTCAGGAATTTTTGTAATTGTACATCTAATTTCACAGCTATGTATCATTTATTCTTATAAGAGGAAACCTGAATAATATTTAAGGAAATCTGAAAAATCTTTTTTTTGGGGGGGAAAAAATAACCTTCTCTGCCTCTCCTTGGTGAAACAGGAAAGCTGTCATATTAGTTACAACACTCATGTTACAGGTTAGCTCTCCTAGAAAACTAATCCTACTTTCTACTTAGCTCACTTTTAGTGATGATTAATAATCTCCTACTTTACATTTTGAATGTCAAGACACCTGCAATCTCACCTCCTGGAATCTGTAATAACAAACGAGAAAAATGACTCTATATGAAACACTCAAACCAACTTCCTAAGCATCCACACTCCAATCAGCAGAGCTATTGAGATTCACCTTCTGTCTATAATCCCCACTATAAACCCTGGTCTCAGCTGTGCAATTGAAAAATTTCATCATGCGGACAAATAGATTGTTTCTGGGAAAGTCTTAGGCACATAAAATACAAACTAAACAGGAAGTTTGAGGGTGTGGATATCATCTCTAGTTTTCATGAAATCACTGTAAGCTTGTGGAGACTTTTCTCCTGCCCAAGAGTCAGTATTTTTATGTCAGAAGAAATTAATTTTAACAGATGCCAAACTAAAATCTGGCTGATGCTCTATGTATGTAAAAAGCATATACAGCTTTGTTAGGTCTTGATATGATGTAAATTGCTTTCTGTTTTCAGTCTTGCTGTGCAGTAAATATATATTTCTTTCTATAAAATACCTTCCTATAAGATGTGAAAAATTCTATAGGTAGTGAACGAAAAGAGGAGATTTTCTGTGCCAGGAAGGACATTGCTCCAATGAAAAACAGCACTACTAAAATCACTTTGATCTCACATTTTCTATTGTGAAATAGGAAGAGGTTTTGAAACAGTTCGTATGAATCAAAGAGTACACCTATACCTATACTGTCAAATAACTTTCCAAAATTCCACTCCCCTGATTATTTACATCCTGTATAGTTTAGGTCAAAAGGGACAGCACTGCCTCAGCACAACCCTATGAAAACACTACTCATGTGTTACAGCTTCTGCATGACTTCAGGTGGCTACAGTAGTAGTATTGAACCTGTAGATACAGGATCTTCTGCTGTAACAAATTATAATGAAAGCAGCTCAAAATAAATTAGAGCTGTAACATCTGACTGCACTCAACCTTGGTTGCTCTCCAAAGCACCTTGTGGATAATACAGGACATTTTATTTTGAAATCCCCTCTCAAACAAGGGATGGGTTGTCAATGTTTGTCAAGCAGAGCAAGCTAATGCAAGTTAATTCCTGACACTAAAAGAAATATTTAGATATAACGATATATGTACAAAACTTTAATCTAAATTCTTTTTTGTTTTTGCGTTCTGTGGTAAGATTATGCCTTTTGCAATATTGCGTATGTTTGCTTTTCTTGATGTAATCTTTCAAGAGGGTTGAGGGTTGGAGGTTTCTTCTACATTGTAAACACTAATAAAGTAATTTTCCCTCAAAATTTAATATGAGCCTTCCAAGTCTAGTAAAAATGTCTGACTCACGTCCTTTCTGTTGTAGAAGTATCTATAAATTAGATGAAATATATATCAGACTAAGTGAAGAGCATATTGGAGTAATTAAAATGACACTGAATTGCAAAAATAGCATTAAAGCTGAATTTTCTGAAAAGAAGTACAAAGTGGAATCCATTTTCTAAAGTACTTTTCACAAGTAGGACAAAATAGATAATAGCCCTCAATTAGACCAGCTAAAAGGCTAAAGCGAAGAGAACTTTTTTCAGCCTACTTTCCAACTTACTGTCTTTTCAGGAAGTGTTGCCCTAAATTAGTATCCATGCTTGTTCAGTAAAGTGCCAAGAGGCATCGTGCAGCTTTGAGAGCTCCTAGTCAAAAATTATCCTTCAAATTAAAGAAAGAAATAAGATAATTTCCCTGCCATATACAATGTCTGTTTTTGGGAAGAGCATTTTTTTCCCTTTATAAATTGATTTCACCAACTGGCAGGTATTTTTAGGAGTACTGGGAAGAAAAATTCTTTTTCCATTTCATCAAGCCAAACAGTCTCATCTATGGCCTGCCTTATTGTCAGAGCAGATTAGAATGTAAAGCCATCCGAGGATCACAGACAATTATATTCATTAGTCAAATGGTGCTTCTTTCTTCCTTGATTACTACTATGAGAATATTATTTTTATTTAGTCAAGCAAAATCAGTTTCACAACCTTTCACTTCTTGTCTGCAACCACCTGCTAATACAGTTTGGGTAGTTTCTTTGGCAGCCCAGGGTTAAAGAGTTGACAGCACTTGCTGAAACTCTGCAACACAGCAATGCGAATGGTGACAACTTCTGCAATGCTGAAAATTATTGCAATCTGACACTGGTATTCATACTGTAGGTCATCACAACAGTTAGATAAAATGGAAAAAAAATCATAAGGAATTCAAAATCAGTGAAAACAGACTGGAGAGGTTATGTTTTCTAATGTCAAGTAGGAGTCCCAGATGTTTTTAAAACATAGGTAGTATGTTTCATCCTTGAGCAATTTAGAGCGAGCAGTTGATTTTTCAGCCTATTTTGACAAAATTGAATTATTTGTAAATGTTCTGAAGTCTGCTACCTTAGCTTACATTGCCATACATATGATAACTTCTAAGAAGTCCTTTTTTTTTTCTAGACAGATATTTCCAAAATGCTCTGAGCTAAATGGCTCTTTCTTTTGCAACAGCCATCATAGAACTTTCAAGTGCCCTATTTTTGACCACAGACAGCTTTCTACTGCTTTTTCACATCCTCTCACTCACTTTCCACTTTTTCTCTTTTCACTTTTTCATACATCTGTCTTTCCAGATTGTTTGTCTTATAACTTGAAGAAACTTAATCCAATTAATGACTACACATTCATATTGGATTATAATTAAACTTAATTATCAAAGTCTATTTAGGCAATTCTAATATCAGTTAATGTATATCACAGCAAAATTCTTCTTTTCAAAGCCATATGGAGTAAACAGCATTATCTAAGCGATCCTTCCACTATTCATTTATCTAACATTTAATAAGAACACTGAATGTTAAAGTGAATTTTCAGTAAAAATAAACAGTAAGTAGAGTTATCTTCTTCATGTTGATCATGGCTCAACTAAAGCCAGTAACACACAACTAGAATACTAAGTCATAATCTGAAGGGGACCCAGAAAATATAGATTATACTTTGTAAAAATACTACAAAAAATGACATATGACATAGCCATCTACATAGTTTTTGAAATGATTTGTTAGGATCTTGATTCTAAATCTGATGGCTGGTCACTAAGTATTTGTTTTAATTGCTTTATATTATGAAATTTTACAAAAAAGGATTTTGATATGTTTTACCAAGTCTGGCTGTGGCTGTCCTTATACTTTCCACATGCTGCAAAATGTCCAGATTGTAGTGCAAAAAATCTACCCAGAGGTAGGATGAGAGCACAGCTCTGCAATGCTGTTGTCCCTTCTATACATCACAGTAGACAGTGGCAGAGTCAGGTCAAGGATACTTGTCCTCTGTGATGATCAGCCAGCCTGAAACTAGCACATAATTCAGTTTTAGGGACCAAAGCGTAATTAAGGGAGGCATGCCGGTGATGAGCTTGCCAATACTGATCACTGTAATGAACTGATATTTGTAAGTCACAGTCATTAAATCAGAGTTATATAGCAGTTGCAGAGCAGCTAGGTCCCTTGAGGAACAACCAATTCAATTATTCTTAGTGGAGTTTTTTTAAGACTCTCATCTAAATAGCTTCTTATTCAAACCACTGTTGTATAACACATTCTGTATTTTACTTGTGACATACTTCATTCTGAGACTAGATTTTTGAAGAGCAGATTTAAAAGCTCACTCAAGAGCTTTTCTGATCATGCAAGAAATGTTATTGAAACAGAAGTTTCCAATCAGCTTCAGAGATAAACTCTTTCATAATGTATTCTCATATTTAGTCACTGTATCAAAACCTGATTTTAAAAATTAATGAAGCCCAGGACAACTAGTGCTCTGCCAAAGAGTTCCCAGCCATGATATGGGACTTAGCTCAGTTCAAGACTTACTTCCAAACAGCAGGTTGGATCCAGTCATGATATTTTGGAAACTAACAGAATTTAATGATGTTGCCGTCACCAGGTGATGTCAACCAAGAAGCCAAAGAAAAGTAACTATAAGGCTTTATTTACCCACACAGCCACAATCGAAGCCTTTAAAGGGCTGTTACATGCCACCCAAGCACTTTGTTGAGTGTAACGACACTCAAATCCAGAACCTCCTTTTGCTTTAAAATACAGCATCAGTGCTTATAAAATCACTAAATCAAACGTAAGGAAAAAAGTAATGATCCTATGACTTCTTCCAGGCAACCTAGGGTGAGAAGGACCTTCAAAGAGGGATTCAGCCACTTGGTCGTGGGAGCTCCCTCACCTGTGGCAGAGATGCTCCAGTCCCAACACTTGAGAACAGAGGCAGAGGAGGGGAGCACCCTGGGCATATGGCCACATGTCTAAACCTGCAATAGTCCAGAAGAGAATTAGCTGAAGCAAAGGCATGCTGCCTTTAGTTGCTAGATGCTGTTTTGTCCCACTCGCTCTTTTATTATGTGGTAAAGTACGCTAAAACAAATCACTGCTCAGGTATTTTCCTGTTTTGAAATAAAATCGTTCTAATTCTCCAAAGGATTAAACACTGTTGTCTGTTAATCTGCTGTCTTGAGTGAGGCTTGAGGAGCTGATCCAACTTCGCCACCAGAAGCGTTACAGAGAGCTAGACTAAATAGCTGCCCAAGCTGAGCTGATGTGCTCTCTTTCACATTCATCATGAGTTTAATGATCATTTCCCCTTGAACTTGCTCACTGTGGCAATTTAAGTAACTGAGTCTCACTGAGTCCAAAGTTTTATGAAAGTCTTCTGTAATTGCTCCCATGCAAAATTCAGTTTCTGTGATATTTGCGGCTGGCAGGGTTGTTACTCTTAGCAGAGACAGTGCTAAGGACCCTTTGTGAAAGAACTCAGCCAGTCTGTGTGGAAATGTCACGGTTTGTAATATCTTGCTCACCTTTCCATCTGTCTGCTTCGTTTCCTTATTTCTTATGTTTCTGTTTAATCTTACAGATTCTGAGGCTTAGTTCTCCCATATGTATTTATTAATACTGCACTTGGTAGAGAAACCATTCTTCTTTTATATAGTCATACTGTTAATAATAATAATCTAAAATACAAAAATTTAATCTTCCCGGTATAGCTCAAATATCAAGTATTTCTGCTTATCAAAACTGTTTCTAATCCAAAGAAATACTAGGCAGACAAATTACTGTTGAACGGGAATAGAGCACTGTGCAGACACACTGGAAAAAATAAGCTAAATTAACTGAATATATTTCTCTCAAATTATTGATTATGGTTTGCAGACTTCTAATAAGGTCTGTGCATGTTCCTGTTTCAGAAAAGCTGTGGTTTTACTTTTCTAATTCAATGCACTTGCTCAAATAGCAAAAAAAAAAAAAAAAAAAAAAAAACCACTGCAGCTAGAATTTAAGTTCATTAAGAAAAGGCAAATGAAGTAGGCCAAACAGTACTCACATAAAGGTTAATTTTCATTTGGCAGCTCTATATTTAGGCTTTAATTATTTAAAATTCAGTAAGATCCCTGGCATTATGAGATTCAGAAGCAAACACCTAGGCATTAGATATTACACAGTTTTCTAGCATTCCTGCATTATCTACAAGGAGTAAAGATAGGGGTTGAATAAGTAGTTTTTTTCTCTTTGGCTTTCTTTGTTCAGTCCACATTTTTCATGACACTAGTTATTGATATCTTCTTCTCATTGTGTTCTTTTCTGCTTATGAAAATTTTCAGTTTTTCTGTAAAATTATTTTGAGGCAAAATTACAGTAGTCAAACACTCTTTCAGACATCTATGCAAGCTGATGTGTTTTTTTCCATTATGTTTTTGTATAAGCAGACTTGGCACTGCGTTTGCTGATATATGAAATATTCTTTTCCCATAGGAGTTTGCACTCTTTACAGGCAGCATGAAATGATCTATGCACGAAAAGCAAAGGAAAATCCATAATGCAACACCTGTAGTGCAGGCTTGTCTATTTAGTTATTACTTCCTGGCATATTCTAAGTCAAACACTTCCTATGAAAATATATTTGAAAATATAGCAATTTAAAAGCAATTTAGCAATTTAAAGAAATCCTGTATTCAGGGGATGAGACTTGAACTCCAGTGGCTAGACTTGTACTCTTGGCTTATCATTGGCCTTCTTTTTACTTTTCTGCAGAGATGGAATCTGTCCGGTCAAGAGACACCAAGAAGTTTCATGGGTCCTTGATTCCTAGGTCTGAGTGAGATATATTTGGCAGTGCTAAATGGGAAGCTACTGCTGCCTTGGATAACCCACACTTTTCTCCAATAAATCCATCCTTGAGCAGTGAAGAAATCCTCCCAGCTCTGGGCTGGCTGGTACAACCAGTAGAGACTAGCTCAAGCGTCAAGTAAATTGTATTACTGTGACAGCACCCAACCTAAAAATCCATGTTTCTCAGTGGGACTGAAGTACCATCCTGCCACAGCTCTGCTGGTGCTGAGCATAGAGCTCGCTCTGCTCCTGCCCTGGGCCCTCTCCACTCTGCAGATTCAGCCTGGCAACAAGTGACAGAAAATAGCATCCCTCTGCTGCAGCCATCTGAGAACCATATATCTTTTCTCTCATCATTGAACTACAGATTCTAGCCTTTTGCAAGTTCCTTGAATAAAAAGCTTGACAAAAATTCATAGTTTCATTACATTTCAAACTTTGCATAAGTCAAGAGAGATGAACAAGAGAGTGGGAGGACAGACTCCCTAGTGACACTTTAATATTCTCCTCCATCAGTCCACATCATTTCTGCCACTTGGCAAGACACATTTGCTTAGGCTGCCCCTTTTTTCACCTTCTACCCGCCCATGATTCCTGTCTCACCCTTGGCTCAAGCATTTGCCATTTGTCCATACCATTGCTATGTAGTTGCCACTACTAAAGAAAAGATGATTACTCTGAATAGCAGACTTGTCATGAATATTTTTTGTTGCATACAGACAGAAAAACATTCAAGTCATGTGAAAGAAATAGGAGAGAAATGCCTCTTTTCTGTAGGAGAGAAATGACAGAAATCAGTGCAGAAGAATTTGAGTTTAAATGTTGGCTTGGAGAATCAGGCTTGCGTATAAAGTCATCTAATATTTTATGCAATTCATAAGCTGTTTTAGAGATTTCAAAAAAGCCTTTTTTAACAAGCTAGAATATTTGGGATATTTTACATCTGTTAAGTGGATATTCAGTGTGATTTTTCATAATACATTGGTATGATATTTCATATTAAATTGAACTGAGCGTAATATATGATTCATTCAGATACTCCTCTGCCTATAAATAATAAAATGGGTAGTCAAGTAATTAATATGAATGGTATAACCAATTTATGCAAATTACCCAAGTATTACCTTCCATAATATTGTAAAAACATTTATTTAACCTGAAAATATTTTTGAACTTTTTTTTTTGTTTTACAAAATGAATAATATATGTACATTTTGTTTAGCACTTGTGGTTTATCTCCATGGAAATACACAGGAAGTGTAATCGGGAAAAAAATAAGTCCAGTCATTAAACATTAAATCCCTCTGCAACCACCCTTTCAGAATTCAAGTTGCCTGATTCCAGCTAACTTGTTTCACTCTCCAAATAAATGGAAATTTTAAAAAAGGAATAAAGCAAATTAAGGCAGTTAAAAATAACATGAATTTAAGTTCACGTTAGGAGGACACATTAGGAGGACAAGAAGGTGCTCAAGAGTAGTCAGCATGGATATCTTGCAGTCACCAAGGGGATATCTTGCTTGACTAACCTGATAGCCTTCTATGATGGAATGACCAGCTGGATAGATGAGGGGAGAGCAGTGGATGTCGTCTATCTCGACTTCACCAAGGCTTTTGACATCGTCCCTCACAGCATCCTCCTGGGCAAGCTCCAGAAGTGTGGGATAGATGAGTGCACTGTGAGGTGGATTAGGAAGTGGCTGGATGGCAGAGCTCAGAGGGTGGTGATCAGTGGTGCAGAGTCTAGTTGGAGGCCTGTAGCTAGTGGTGTCCCCCAGGGGTCAGTCCTTGGTCCAGTCCTGTTCAATTTATTCATCAATGACCTGGATGAAGGCACAGAGTGCTCCCTCAGCAAGTTTGCTGATGATACCAAACTGGGAGGAGTAGCTGATACCCCAGAGGGCTGCGCTGCCATCCAGAGGGACCTGGACACACTGGACAACTGGGCGGTGAAAAACCTCATGAAATTCAACAAGGCCAAGTGCAAGGTCCTGCACCTGGGGAGGAATAACCCCAGACACCAGTACAGGCTGGGGACTGACCTTCTGGTGAGCAGCTCTGCAGAGAGGGATCTGGGTGTCATAATGGACGACAAGCTGACCACGAGGCAGCAGTGTGCCCTTGTGGCCAAGAAGGCCAATGGGATCCTGGGGTGCATTAACAAGAGTGTCTCCAGCAGGTCGAGGGAGGTGATCCTGCCCCTCTACTCAGCCCTGGTGAGGCCACATTTGGAGTATAGTGTCCAGTTCTGGGCCTCCCAGTACAAGAGGGATGTGGAGCTGCTGGAGAGAGTCCAGCGCAGGGCTACAAGGATGATCAGGGACCTGGAACATCTGCCCTATGAGGAGAGGCTGAGGGAGCTGGGCCTGTTCAGCCTGGAGAAGAGAAGGCTGAGAGGGGATCTAATCAGTGTCTATAAGTACCTCATGGGAGGCAGTGAGGAGGGTGGTGCTGGCCTCTTTTCAGTGGTGGCCACCGACAGAACTAGAGGTAATGGCCACAAACTGAAGCATCAAAAGTTCCACAGGAACTTAAGGAAAAATTTCTTAACAGTGAGGGTACGGAGCACTGGAACAGGCAGCCCAGAGAGGTTGTGGAGTCTCCTTCTCTGGAGATCTTCAAAACCCGCTTGGACGCAGTCCTGTGCCACGTGCTCTAGGTGATCCTGCGTGTGCAGGGGAGTTGAACTAGATGATCTCTAGAGGTCCTTTCCAACCTTAACGATTCTATGATTTTATGATTCTAAGTACAAGAGTATTATTTTGTCTTAATTTTCACAGGCAAATCTTCAGACTTCTGCATGTTCCTTTTCAGTTAGAGAATGTGTATAGCAAAAACACAAGGACTGTTTAGGGAAGCTGGGAGCTGGGTATATTCAGACCCCTGGGTCTGGACACATTTCACCCAAGTGTGCTGAAAAATATGACCATTGTGATTGAAATGATGCTATTTATTCTCTACACTAAAAGGAGGTTACTGACAACTAGAAAAAAAGACTAACTACACACACATCTTTAAAAAAAAAAAAAAAAAAAGAAGAACCTAAGAAGGATACAGGGCTGGCTGGCATGGCTCACCTTGATCACACGAAAGAAAATGAAGCTCATCCTCTTGCAATCTGTTTCTAACCACACAAAGGACACAGTAAACAGTTTTGGTTTGTTTTTTTAATTATTGATAAAACCAAATTACCTTTGCAGAATTGCAGAATAGTTGAGGTTGGCCTAAAGGGACCTGCAAGCTCTCTTGGCAATGAGCTTAACTGGTGCGTGGGCAGAGGGTATGAGTGGGCTCCCAGGTGAGGCTGGCCAGAGCAGGCTAAGGGCTATCAGCGCACTCAGAACCATGACATATCAGGAGTAACACATTTTGACTAAGATTTTGTCATGATCTCTCACAGCATTATTTTTGGAATATGAAGCAGCATAGGCTGGAAGAACAGACTGTTAAGTGAATGAGTTAAAAAATAGCTGGACTGCCAGGCTCAAAAAGCAGAGATCAATGGCTTCATTCCAATTTGATG
Source organism: Tinamus guttatus (assembly GCF_059628265.1). Classification (NCBI taxonomy): domain Eukaryota; kingdom Metazoa; phylum Chordata; class Aves; order Tinamiformes; family Tinamidae; genus Tinamus; species Tinamus guttatus. The sequence continues at coordinate 2,389,544 of NW_028288590.1, read as the reverse complement.
ACCACTAGGAATCAAAGTACCTAAGAATCAATACTGGCATCTATCTTCTGAATCAGCGACCTGGTTGATGATACAGAGGGCATCTTTAACATTTTTTCAGATGTATTAAAGAAAAGCAAGTGGCTGACACAACAGATAGAAGAGCTTCAGTCCAGGTGAACCTCAATACACTGGGGACTGAGCCAACAGGTACCTCATTAGTTAAATACAGAGAAGTGATAAGTTCTGCCCTCAGAGGCCAATAACTCCCTACATGAGGGTGAGCTGCACACAACAGGTTGCATGGCAACCTTCCTGGAAAAGACCTCAGATTGCAGGGTCCAAGTCAGATATGATCCAGGGTAGTGCTCCAGTTGATAGTAAGGGAAATTGCACAGTGGGCTATATTAAAACGAGCACGGACAGCATGTTGCAAGGAGTTGTTATTGCCCTTGGCACTGATGAAACAACTATTTTGAAGCCCCAAATTCAAGAAGGATGTGGAAGAACTAGAAAATATCCAGGAGGAGACTACTAAGGAGATCAGAAATACATGATGTGCTAGGAGAGGCTGACAGAGGTTGAGGCTTGTTTAGTGAGATGAAGAAGAAACTATTAAAAATTTAATAGCAGCTTACAGCTACTTGAAAGAGAGGTACAAAGATGGCAGAGTTAAACTGTTCCTGATAGCAACAAGTGACACAGCAAATGGAAAGCGCCTCAAATTCTAACTTGGAGTGTTCATGTTGGCCATTAGGAAAAATTTCTTTATTTGAAGCATCTCTGGAAAAGGTTACCTAGAAAAATGCTGGGGGCACCATTCTTGTAGGTTTTTAAGATTTAGCTAGACTAAGTCAGGACTGGTTGGATCTAGACCTGGAGACAGTCCAGCTTCAAGGAGGTGGCTGGACTGTGCCTTCCAACTAGCCCTTCTATGCAGTAATAGCAATAATAACAATAATGATAGTAGTAGTCAATACTGAGATCAGTAGAAGTAATGGTATAATGGTGCATCTACGCAGACATTGTTAGTTTTTTACTCTGCTTCCACAGACTGAAATTTCCCTTTTTTTCTTCTTTTTCTTTTTTTTTCAATGAGCAGTAACATAGTCTACATAGGGTTACAAGTTTAACCAAAGACTACAAAATACCTTTTTGACATTTTCAGAAATCTATTTTCCAAACAGAAGTTGATGCATAAATTCTCTCTTCACCAAAGTCCTCCCTCAGTTCAGTGTCTGTACTGCAAAACACACAGAGGAAGATTACTGACTTCATCCTGAAAGCTGACAGTAGCATAAATATCAGTGTTATTTTGGAAATAAATAAATAAAGGAAAATAAATACATGAGAGTTAGAAAGTGCTGCATGTTTTGTTTCACTACCTACAAATTTTATGCTATTTATCTAAGGTAGTGATTCATGGCAGATAGTCAGCATGTAGATTTGCAATGGGTTGCAGAGAACAGGCTCTGAATGCATCTTTTGTTAATAAAGATGGAGTTCTGATAATAGAGAAATTAAATGCCTCCTAATAGAAACTAGAAAAAAATAGTTTTATTCTTTTCATGATATGCAAGAATTATCTTCTTTGTTTTATCTTTAATCCTCAAGATTACATACTGCAGCAAGAATTCTCAAAAATTCTAGGTTTTTTTTCAATGTTTTAACATTTAGCAGGCATTTTCTAGAAAATTTAGAGGACTTGCAAGCAGCAAATATGTTCAAAATTAAAAGCTCAAATCTCTCTCCATAGAGAACTACAGTTTTCCAGGGCTTTTTAGAGTACATAAAATGAGTACAAGTATAGATATGACTAAGACAATAAAAATGGATTTAAGTGAGATTCATGCCATCCTTGTGGACAGAATTAAAATGGAGATTGGGATTATCTATAACATTCTCTGAGTAAGAATGTGGGAGATTGGAGGAAAAGCAAGGGAAAAGCTATATTCATTATTAATTATAGTACAATTCAAAACGAAAATGTATAGACAGATAGACAAATGAAATTGTGGGTCCCAAGGGCTGCAATTCAAATTAGATTTAATGTTATAAGGGATTACAATTAGTCTTATCATATATGCTTACGTTGTGCTTGCTCTTACACATGCACATTAATCTCTTCACCTTACTGGCTTTTAAATATATGAAGTAGAAAGAATATTTACAGAGAGGCCAGCATGTGACAGCACCAAAAAATAATAGCTGAGGTAGATTTTATAGGAGCAAAATGAGCTTTCATCATATATATGGAAAGATTGTCCCAGGAATACACGGCACAGACACACAAAGCCATCGGTGTATGAAGCAGGCACAAAGGTGTCTTAAGAGAATACCCAGGGAGCTGCAAAAAGCTGGAAAAACACTGTGTTTGGTAGTACACTTTGGTGACTTCTTGAAGATAGAAGATATCTGAGGACATGTGTAGTGGGGCAGATTTTAAGGAAAAAACAGTTGTTCAGAGGAAACAGAAAAGCAGCACGGTGGGGCTTTAACACTAATCTCTTGAGCCTTACTGTCAATGGGGTCAAATAGGCGTGTTTTTGATAGAACAATATTTTTGTGTGTGTGATTTGGGGTCATTCCGATTTTACTACTTTGATTTTACATTTAACACCAACAGCTTCAGTATACAGGTGGGGAAAAGGAGAGATGACGTGAAGGGATGAGGCGAGACATACGGGTTTGTAGGCAGCTGATAAAAAAAGAAGTAGATGAAGTCATTAAAAGCCTGGGCGCAGCAGGAGGAGAAATGGCCCAAGAGCAACAACTTGAGGACTGGAGAAAGTCATTCCAAAACTATGAGATGTAAATGGATCATATTAATGGACTAAGACACAAGCTTTGTATAAAACAACATATATGTATGTTAAATATTGATACTTTCCAAAGAAAATATCTTCTGTTGCTTGAATGGTTTCACAGATACACGATAATTAGCATGTGCCTTGAGCAATTGCTAATCTGCTAATATTAGAAAATACCACAAAATAAACTGTTTCAAAAGCTTTTTAAAAGGTTTTGTACACAGACTGTACATTGTCAAATCATTTCATGTAAGCATAATTTTGAAATTTCAGCCCAGCTGGTGCTTTTGTCTCTGAGAAGAGTTTTTTGTGACATCTGTCATTGGTTTTTCAAGGCTTTTCTGAAAGGAGACACATTCATTTGGAGTTCCCAAACTGCATTATATAAGCCTATTGTAGGAACTGCTGAGGGAGTGTTTATCTCTGAAATACAGCACTACTAAGGACTGTAAGCAAGGATATAAAAAAAGTTTACTTTTTTCTGAAACTATTGCTCAGGTAATTTCATCTGCTTCAAAGCAGGTTCTTGAGGATTGTCTAAAATTGAGGGGAGGAAAGACAGATCCAACACCAGTCTGTGGAAGGTTAAGGGTTTGTTTTCTTGTCTATCAGCTGACCACGAAAGTAAAACAAACAATTGTTCGCATTATTTTTCTCTGGTTTTCCCTGCTTAAACCAAGAATAAGACATAGGCTTCATCTTACATGTCTTGGGATTACTTATATTCCTTCCATACTTCATTTTACATGACCTTGTTACAGACTGAGATGTATTAACCCTTAAAGGGTTGCACTGCCTTCGTGTGGTCATAGTGTGATATATTGAGGAAATGAGATTTGATAAAGATTTTAGACTTCTTAAGGTATGTAAATATCATGTAAATACCAGACGGAAACAGTTTACACAACTGTATCATACAGCATTACGCATGCTCAGTTGAATGCCCTGAGAATTTTGAAAGGACTGAGTTTAGGTGTGGAAAAGCCTTAAACAATAGATTTTTGAGTTTCTTTTGTCTGACTTCTTTAGGCAAAATTACTTTCAAATACCTCTTTGTCTTCCCATATGACCTTCATCTCCAAGAGACAATGTTTTTCTGGAAAAGTACAACCTGGGAGTCACATGTAATCTTTCTGTGTTCACTAAATTATTCCCTCTTACTGTCTGCAACTCTTAATTTTTTTCAACCCTTTTTCTTCTTTCTATATATTGCTTTTAAGGAGAAAAAAAAAATCTGTTCTACAAAAAAGTCACTTCATACTTTTGAACAGAGCACAGTGCTTCAGCCCTCAGAAATCCCCTCTGGCCATTTCCTCTGTCTGAACCAGCTCTAACACCTTGCTGTGTAATGCATTTTTATTCCCATTAAATTTCCACTGCACACCATTACCAGTGAAGACTGTTGTCTCTGCTATACCTGCCCAGAAGGAGCCCAGCTAATAATGCCATCTTCAGTAAGAACCCAAGTAATTCTCTAGTATATTCTCCAGATTGGATCTGTCTGACTTTTAGGAGACTTTTGCATTAAAGCACATTTTTCCTAAACTTTGTGTTAGGAGATAGATGTTTTGAATCAGATATTGCAGGTAAACCTGCAGCTGAGGTCTTCGTAATTCAGGCTGTACAACTGTACTATGTCATGCTCGCTTCTGTTGCTTAAGCATCCAACAAGAGCTAATGGTCTAAAATTCCTTATTTCCACTGGTAGTAGGGTGGCCAGCACATTGTGTTGGAGCAGGTATCATGCATATCACTCTTGGGAACAAGCAGAAAAATCTTTCCACATAGATTCATTATTTCACATTTTTAGCTCACTTTTCAGCATCTGTAACAAACTGCACTGATATGAACTATATGTCAGTGCAGCTTTAGGAAGGAAGATATATTCAAATGTTGAAGATGATGTATCCAATCTTTTTCCTCTTTTTTCTTTTTAAACTTCGAGGTACATCACTTCTCTCAGATTTCAATGTGAAATATTGTAGAGATGGAGACCATGACAGAAAGCAGAAACCACAGTGTTCATTTAGAGTTGCAAAACATAAGCTTGGACTCAACAAGCAGATATCCCAGTTGCCTGCTTTTTATTAGTTTGCTATTGACTTCCATGAGAAATGGAGTCAAATATGGGGGCTGTCTTGCCTTTCAGATTTAGATAACACAGAGACTGCTCATTTAGCAAGAGAAGATCTCGGGAAAGCAGTTGTTACTTGAAAAGAAAGCCAATAATTTGTGTGCAGCTGCCATGCTCTAAACAGGTTTATATGGCTGCTTGAAGCTGTGCTAGTCTGAGTAGTCTGAGTAGCAGAGAAACATAGGTCAGCACTCAAGTTTTAGACGAGGTAAGTCTGAGCAAAAGAAACTGCGTCAACACATTGTTTAACATTTGTCCTTTCCCCAGCCATGAGCTGATTTCAGTTAAGTGAAATCTGTAGAGTTCCTGCACTGTGATGGCGAAATGATACAGCTCTGGCTCTGCTGCCACAAAGGTAGCGCGAATGAGCGTTCCTCTGCTCCTGGAACAAAAGGCAATAAATTTTATGGATGTAGCCACAAGGGGACTAAGAGAAAGGAGAAAAACTCAGTTGGATAGCACAGCAGAATTTCCTCTCAGTGGAAACTGTAGTCACCTTCAACTCTTCTCCTTAGAAAGAATAAAGTTTTATTCAGTGTCTACCTCTGAAAGAAAGGCATCATTGAGAGAGTAAAGTTTTTTGCTCCACACCTCTTTTCCACACCTTCTCTGCAGAAAATTGAAAATGCAGATGAGAGGGGGCTGAGAGGCCAAAAAGCTGTGAGAGCAGAATTTGGAAAGGCAGAGATAGAAAGTAAGGAGGAGAAGCAAAAAATACATTTCAATCTTTGACATAGATAGAATTGGCTTTTGGAATGTGCAGTGGGATAGGACTTTATCCCTACCACAACTGTTCATTTCCATAAATAAATCTCCCTCCCCTCCACAGAAGATGCTTCTTTCATAAAGGTATGTCAAACTTGGCATTTCCTTAAGAGTCACTCTTATAGAAAACAGGAGAATGCAATATTTTCATTTTAACACTATTTTTTCCTTATTTTTCTGTCTGTTTATTTAAAAAATGCAGCATATTATATGTTCAGCAGTGGCTGTGGCAGCAGACTGAAAGAATCTGAAATCTTTTTATCCAAGCAGTGTTTAACTGTAGATTGCCCCTTGGTAGGACCTCATTACCACTTTGACCCTTGGGCTCTATAGATTTCATTGGAACAAACACAACAGGTCTCCTAAGCAGTAGGAGTCAGCATAAACCTCATTTCTTTTCTTGCATCTCAGAATATCTTGCCTAAATTTGCCCCTGAAGTGAGGACGATAGCACTCAGAATGTCCTTCCTTGCTCTAGGTGGAGCTGAGCCCCGTGATGGTTTGTGGAACGGGCTGTTGGGAGCTTCCCAGCCCACAGCAGCAAGCGTCAGCTGCCAGCTCCCCTGCGCAGGGAGGCCCCTGCACAATGTGGGCCCTTGTTCCACGCAGGATGCAAACGCATTTCTTTTCTCCAGGGTGTCTTGTTCTAAGTAAATGCTGTCTCCAGAGCATTGTAACAACAGCAGCAAATATCTGGATGTTGAATTATGCAAATGGCATTTGAAAAAATGTGAGATTTCAGCACTCAACACAGTTCAACTGCTGGAACATTTAGCTGGAGCACACAACAGCACAGTAACTTGCCAGTCCATTATTTCTGCAGAAACTTTGAAGATCCAAACAGCGCCGTGAAGACCCAGAGGCAAAAGTTTTCATTACTGAATGTGTAGAAATGCTTTTAAGATGCACAAATACAGCAAGTAAAATAAAATAAGCAATTTGCTTGTGATCTAATGAAAACGGGCAGCCAGCTTTGTGAGATCACTGGATGCAGATAAAAATCTTGCATGATATGCCACTGAGCTGTTACAAAGGGGACTAAAATGTATCATTTAAATTAAATATTTTCCTTGTCTGTGAAAAGAGATTTTTCCAGGAGGAACCATCACAAAAACAGCAATCCAATTACCTATGCTGCAGGCTTTACAGCACTCAATGAAGCAGCACAGTAAATTTCTTCATTGAATGCTGTCCCAATCAATAATAAAGGAAAAATAAATCAAAGAAAAAGAAAAAAAAAACAGGAAACGAGTGAATTCTCTTTTGGATTTGCAACAACTATGCTAGATGAAAACACTCTGCTTTTCTGCCTCTCAACAGCTTTGGTTTACAGGCACAGCTTTAATTTAGTGGTGAGAGCATAGTTGAACCTGACAGTTAAGACAATCCACAATTTCTATAGATCTTTTGGTAAATGGGTCTGTATAGATCATTGGACTGCATCTACCAGGTCTTTTGCAGAGAACTTATATACACTCAATCAGTGAATGGGAGTTAAAATGTTTGGGAATTCATTTTGTTTTGAAAAAAAAAATCTGGAGAAAAGAAATGGGCACTATAAGGTTCTTACAAGTGAAATGAAATTCAAGTTATGTTGCTATTGAGAAGCAATCAGATTGTAAGAGTATAGTCAATAAGCCTCTGCCAGCTTTAATCTTGCTTGCAGTCTGATTATTCACCTTTCACAACTGATCCTGTTTATCGGTTTCACACTTTCAGCGCTTGATTTCTCTGGTCACGTGTCGAAGAGAGACTGTTCCATGATCAATATGTTAAAAGTAGGAAACAAACATTCATATTTATTTAGAATTTGGTTAAGCATGGCCTAAATGTAGCTACATAATTACAGTCTAGAAAACTTGTCCTAGAAAACAAATAATTAGGGTCAAAGAAATAAACTAGAAAAAAATAGAAAAAAAACCCTAAGCTTCTATAACAGAAGTAGTTTTATATTTTTTCTAATTATTTATCTTCTTATTCCACAATTTTTGACCTGATGTGCCTGAATTTGCTTCCTCCTGAGTGAATCGAAAGGGCTGTTCTTAAGTGAAGTTTCATGAGCTTTCATGCTTGCTGTAATTCTTTGCTCTACAGGTTGCACTTTGTTCTGAGCTTATAATAGGCAGCAAAATGTTCCATTTTTAGACATAGGTCTACACCATTTCCTTGATTAAAGAAGAATTGTCTGAGGCAGAACTTGAGGAAGAAAACAGTAAACAGAATCCAACCTGATGAACCAAAAAATGACTGCGTGGTGGCAGAGAAGCTATAGGAGCTCTAAAATAACTAGCAAATTTCCAGGTCAGTGCTGGTTCCCTAATGGCAGCTTCAGAATAATTTTATAAAGGGTGGTAGAACTGTATTGCCTAAGACTCCGTAAGAGCAGAGAATAAGGACAGTTTTTGCCCTGGACTGTTGGCAGTGGAAATAAATAGACAGGAAAAATCTATGCTCTGTAAAAAAAATCATTGTATAAATTCCACTATATGTCTCTGTGTCTGTATATAATTTGCAGCTGAAAGTCATTTGGTGAGGAAATATAATTTTCTGAGATAAATATTACTTGAGTGAAAGGACAAACGGAAAACAGAAGACGTTTTGAAGGACAGGCAATAAATGGAGATAGAAATACAGGAAAACATGTTCAAGTGGAGTCAGTCAGGGAGTTCAGGGATGGGTCAGTCTAGAAAAGGCGTAGCAGGGCACTCTCCCATCTTGGTGAAGAGCTCCAGTAGCACCGAGAGGGCCCCGGGGTCCACTGAGGCAATTTCTACATCTCATCCTCCCAGCTCCTTCTCTCCCTCTGTCACCTCTTCAGGAAAAATCTGCACCACCAGAGTCCTTTCCTGGACCTCATGAGACTGCGGGAAATGTGGACCTGCATCAGTGCGGATGCCCTGTGTGGAGAGGCAAAGGGACAAAAGGGCTTATTTCCCTGCAGACGCCTGAGACCAGGATGTACAGGAAGAGAAATAATCTTCACTAATCCTTACTATCTTCACCCTTGGCATTTTTCTGGGGGTTGTTTGGTCATGGGCAGAAGCTGAGACATTTCCCTCATGCTTCTTAAATTTTCTTTCCTTGCTCCCAGGCCATAAGCAATATCTTTAGAAGTGTTCCATTTTTTTAGAAGATATATTGATCTCAGCCCACTACCATGTTTTTATTTCCTTTCTTTCTAAATTCAGGTGAGTAGTTACAGATACCAGTAGGCATCATAAGAACTCTGATCATTCAGCACAAAGAGGGTAAGTAGAATCAAACAGCTTTTACAAACCATTAATATCATCTCAATATTCAAGTTATTATTAAGAAAGGTATTAAAAGACATAGGACAAACTAAGGAAATCAAAAGTAAAGAGCACCACAGTCTTAGAATATTACTCAGGTAAAGGGTATCTCTAGCTTGATTATATCTCTCGAAATGGCACATGGATAAAATCAAGCCGATCTTTAGAATTAATGCTATCAGTTTTAATCTGCCTTTTAGGAGCACTGTCCTCCAAACCACTGCTGTCTGTGGCTGAGTGAGCTGTTGCATGCTTTGACAACTTTTCCATATTGACATTTTCAACAGAAAGACTTCAGACTTTGTTTTTTAACTTACTTGGTTAAAGTAATTTGAAGAGAGGAAGGGTAGAGGAAGCAATTTCCCAACTTAGTACGCAAACTACACTCCGAAAATGTCAGAACAAGCATTGATGATTAGTGCTGCAAACGGGAAGCAGATATACCTAAAACATTGCTACTGCTCAGCAGGAAGAGAACAGACTTGAAAAAAATAGTAATAAAAACAAAGGGAAAAACCAACACATAAACAGCACTCAAACACTTGTAAAGAAAATGAACAAAATAATCACAAACATCAAAGTACTTCTGCCAATGTACCTAGATCCCCTAGGGAAGATAACAGATGCACAGGGACCAATATGGGGTGATCCTGCAAGGCTACAAGGTACCTCAGATGGCACAGGGATTGGAGTCCCACCACGCAAAACATCTGCACCTCTGTCTCACAGGGGAGCCAGACCTCTCCTGCAGGTCTGGCCCCCCATCCCAAAGTTCATAGATTAGCAGCAACAGAGAGAAAAACCCTGAGTGATCTTTCAATAATTCTGGATAATGGATACCTTTTTCATACCTAAACTGGTATGAAAAAATGAGTAAATTTCATCATTCAAAATAAGACAAGGTATTATTTTGAGAATAAGACTCAGAATTCATGAAAGGAAATTAACCACCAACATTCTTGGCGTGATTTACATTCCTTTGCTCAATAGAGCCTTTCTTGAGGTAGATTGTGATTGTTCCAGACTCCACTCTGTGTACCTTGCAAATAGAGGTAAATGTTTGTTTGTTTTCCCCAAATTATTTTCTTATTAACTTTACATACAGTATCTGGGAAAACCATATTTCCCTCTACTGTTTGTGTAGTCAAAAGTAGCAACTGCACTCTTAGTCAGATGCAGAAGATTTCCACTTTTCTTCTTCAAATCTTGAAGAAGATCCCTAAAGTCACTTGCTTGAGCCTTCTGCCTTTCTTTGGATACTAGCTTCACTACACAGTTGACAACATTTCTCATAGTTTTTCAGTAAAAGGAATATTACAGAAGAGTTATAATGACCTAAACCACCTTGAACAACCTTGAACCACCTTCATGCTTCTGAAAACCTGTTAATGAAAGTGGTAACTTTTCATTGCTCAGCATAAAGACACTTCCTAACCTAGCCCTGCAAATTCTTCTGTTTGCACTTATCTTTATCACAAAGCATGACTGGCTTGGTTTCAGCAATTATGTTTGCTCTCTCCAACCACCTCTGCAGTAGTAATGACTAAGCAAAGGCCATCTGTTTCTATAATTCTTTAAGATGCATGTTAAACAGCTCAATAAACAATGCAATTCATGTTATCCTGTGGGATTCTACTTTAATAAGTTATTTCATTTCTCCTCTGTGGAAAACTCTATCATAATTTCATGAATATTTCCAGAAGGTAGGTATTTAGCTTATATTTTCCTTTCTTTAATCTACTTCTCAGTAATAACTAATTACAAGTAGTAATTAATTGTATTCCATTGTGCAATCTAGCTACCAGGTATTCAAGCTAAGCAGTTTTTTTACCTTTTCTTGATAAGTCAATGATTCAAACTCTCACCTCACTTGATTAGCTCTTTAATGATTTTCCTTTCCTGTGGGACAGTTGCTGTGCCCAAAATTGAAATTCAGCACAGGCTGCTGAAATTACAATGCAAGGATTTTGACACCATCTGTCTATGGGGCTGACTGCTGATTGCAGTGAAAGGAGCATCCAAGTACATGTTCCATAAGTAGTATTCTCTATAAAGACTTGAGGTCATTTTATGTTTAGAGAGTAACATTTTTAGCTTTCCTTAAAACAATGAAAACTCAGACAGACTTGATTATAAAATGATATAAGGCCATCTGAGATAAAGATTTTGCATATGTGATTGGTCAGGCTGAATTGTCACTGCTGCCAACAGTAGCTATCTGATTAGTGGTAATCATGTTAAAAAAAAAAACAGTAGGAACTTTCCTCTTTGGAATTTTCCAGTGAGTCCATAGAATAAGCAGGGAGTAAAAGACAACACACACAGTCCAAATGTTTCTGAAGGCAATAGACTGACAAACCATCATTCAGGTTTACACTCAGATGAAGCCACAACTGGGGATCAGATTTGATGAATCTTCTTGAGGTATTCTTGAAAGGCTTTGCCATTAAAGAATGTGGTGTTTGGGATGATTACAGTCAATTTGCCAATTTCTACCACTTTTGAAACGGCACCAGAAAACACATCTCCCTCCCATTTTCAGCCAGCTATAGAGCTGAAAGTACAGGGAGTGTTTGCACCTAGAGACTCAAATCTTAACCTTTCTAAAGTTCAATGGTTTAAGAACAGAGATTCTAGTTCAGGAGAAATGTTGCTCAAATGGCCTCGCTAGCCAGAAATCTGCTGCTTTTCTTTATGAGGATTATGTCTGTCTCTCATCTTCATTTCTTCTGGTCATAAATTCAGGAGAAAATTGATCACCTATGTGAAGCAGGTTCAGTTATACCTTGTTCTGCAAATTTTTGATGACAAGTAAGTGATAAGCGATTCCCTTTTAGCCTCTGTCTCTCTTTTACCTTGCTATTCACTTCACCTCCAAAGCCTGAGGCATCACCTACTTCCAGCTGCCTCATTCCAAAACCTTTTTTCCTCACTTAGTGATATTAATGTCAGGTTTCTGTGAGATTTCAGATTGTCCTTTCTTTGCCACAAGTGAGCTGACTACAAACTACTGGATAGAAGTAGCATCTTCAAGCTCAAGCAGTCACCCAGATGACATTAGTACAACATTATCAAACACTTACAAAGGCTCCAGGGCAAGAGAACCTCCTTGCAAATAAGACTGTTCATGCAACACACAGGAGGAGGCTCAGACACACAGAAGAAAGAAGAAATTATAACATTCATAGTGAGCTTGGGTAGAATCACAGATCTGTGTGGAGAGCATTCAAAACCTAGGTGTCTACATGCCTTTGAAAGTCTGTTTTTAAGACCAAAAACTTATTTGCCTTTTCAGACAACTAAACCATTGACTCGGACTTGGTGAACTTTTGCTTGCTGTGACTAGTTATGGTCTAAAAAAATGTAACTAAGGTCATTTTGGAACTGTTCATAGCTTTGTAATTAACTCTCTGCATAGCGTTTTTTTTTTTTTGCTTGTTTGTTTTTTTAATGAAAGAATAGATTCAAGAAGCACTGAAGGAATAGCAGTACTCTTTCTATGTTCTTTCACTAAAGGATAGAGTTGCTAAAGTGACCAACAAAAATGGAAAAGGCCAAGTGCTTCAGATGGCAGAAAAATGAGCCTACATGTGCAGAAGGCATGGTAGCATCTGGAGAAATATTCCTTGTAGCTCCTTTTACTGAACCTATCGCGTTGTCTGAAAAAATCATATGTTTTCTTTGGCCAGGTGAACATTTCGTGAAGGAGTTGCTTTACCGCTTCAACTCGAAGTAACAGCAGCATGCAGCACAGTCTGCCTGACAAGGAGAAGGTAGCATTTCCCAAAAGGGCCCACAGTTAAGAAAGGTTTGCAGGGTAGATTATCTACCTATAATGTCATACTGCTGGTATAATACGCACTTTGGCCCAGAGGAGCAAATCAAACCTGGCCCAACATAAACTCTCTAAACGACCTTTGACAGAGATGTATGGAGCTTCTGCAGAAACTGCTTCAGTCTGTTGCTGATCCACTCTATTAGTCACTAACACAGATATAACCACAGGGAGACATCTAATCCAAAACTTATCACCTCAAGCAGAGAATAAGAACAAACTGCTCAAGTTATACAGCAATGTGTTGGTTGGGGTGCCTGGTGGGAGAAACAGATTTGAGCTGGTGAATCCCACTTTGTTCTACTAGCATCTAATACAAAGAAACAGCAGACCTACACTTGTGTAACCAATGCTGTGATATACCCTCGTCATACTTATTTTTATAACACTAATTTTTTTTTAATTCAGCAAGAGAAACCTTTAAGTGTTTCCATTTGCTTCAGATGATGAAATGCAAATGAGATGATTTCAGTTGATTTGATGCGGCTCCTTAGCCAAAAAAAAAAAAAAGTGATGACAGTGCCCTGTTCTGTGTCATGTCTTTTTAAGATAGGACTTAATGCTCTAAATCACTTAATTATTTTAATGCATGTAATCAGACAACTAATAGGGTCTTTGTAGCTACCATTTAGTTTGCAATAATGTTTAAGGTTAGTGCAGCTCAAGGCAGTATTATCTGAGTAAATTAATTGAAATTCTAGCCTCATTGCCAACTGCAATGGAAGTGTTACCTTTGATTTTGGAAGAGCAAAGATTTCACTCAAGATATACATTTTTGAAAATCATTAAGGTGTAATTGTCATTCATAACAAGATCATTTGGATGAATTTCAATACTTCCCTTGGTGATTCATTCGCATGTAATTAATGCAAACATCTGCATATGCTAACACAAATTAGAAGTGTTTTTCTCCAGTTTTATAAATAATGAACTATTATTATTTAGATAAACTATGACTAAGAGAAGATTATGTGATTGAAATAACATCAGTTGGAGCAATGTGCTACAGCACTAAAGTTATTGGCTGAATATATATGCTTTTCCGCAAGCTCCTAAGTGAAGAAAAACTAACAATTTCATGTATAAATTTTATCAAGCATTTAAAAATCATTTATTTTTTTTATTTTATTTTACTGTCTAGCATAACTATGTTTTACAGGTTTGGGCACACTGGTTGTATACAGAAACATCATGGTAAGTCACTTTATAAAATAAATCACTTGAAATTAATTTGACATCAGAATAAGTTGAAAGAAAAAGTTTTGGAAGACAGATGTTTGTAAAGGTACTCATTGTGTGATAGAATCTGAGCAAATAAACGAGAAAAAATGTGCCAGACATTAAGGATGCTGTAGTAAATGACTGAACTGGCTCAGAATAAGAAGAAATGTCACTAATTTTGAGGACTGTGACCTCGTGCCAGAAGGCCTTCTGAAGAGTTCATGTCTGTAACCTTTGAAAATAGGCAGAAATTGACTGAGAGAGGAAAAGATGCTTCAGAAGAATCCCTACCCCCATAAGGCTTTATCCAGAGAAAATCTCTCTATCTACTAGAAGAAAATATTAGGTGCTAAATACATTTATGTGACTGAACACACTGGCATGAGCAAAGGCAGTTTGCACGTCTTAGCATTTCCCTTGTATGTTCAGCCAAGGACAGTGTCTAGAGCCATACATAGGGAAGCAATGACTGGCCACGCCACGGCTGAAGCAAGCTCCCACCTTGCCCATACATTCAGCAGCAGATGTCCATGATCCTGGAGATATCTAGGGAAGTCCTGGAAGTCCTGCTCAGCAACTACAGAATGGGTCAGTACTGCTCCATCCTGTCTAGTGAAAATGAGGTCATCTCTTGTCTTCCATAAGACACTTCATTCTCCGCAAGCATGAAGGGCTTCTCAAAGTATAAAAGAATGGAAAATAAAGTCTGATATATTCTCACTGATATTCTTGACCATGCCTTTATTTATTCTGATTCCTGGATTTATCTCTTTTCTATGGTCTTCATTTAACAGCTTTACAGTGCATTTACCTGATATTCAAATTTGAATCAGTTCTGCAGTCATTTCATTACCATATTTATGAGAAATAAAGACAATAATCAAAATGTCTTCCATATTTTTTTTTAACGGCATTAGTCTTCCATATGTGAGTGGACCTTCATGCTGAATAAGCTTGAGTGGATCGGGCTCCTGGCTTGTTTCGGACCCGCACACCTGTAACCTGTCTCATATCTGTCACTCCTGCAGCGTGATCACCTCAGCCACATTCTTAATACTTGATTATAATCTCTTGACTAGTCCATTTGATTAAAGATAATAATCACTTGAACATTTTCTATTTAAAATCCCAATCAGATGAGATATTATGCACACTGACCGTGACTGCAGCAGCCTATTTTCTTCACTTTTTGGATCACAAATACATGGCAAAAAGAGAAAGATTCTGGCAGAAATCACATATTTGGACATTTCTGCCTGAAAAGTTTGTCTTACAGGAAAACATTCTTTTCTGTAGAGTAGCTGGAAGGTTTTTTATGTTCTTGCTCAACAAAAAATTTAAAGGAAGGAAAAGCAATTGGTGTCAATGTGGTCTTACAGAAAACAGGCTTTGTCAGACAAGCTTCATTTAGTTCCTTGGGGAGAGTCAAAGTTTGGTCGATAAAGGCAAGTCTGTAAATGTGATAGACTTAGACATTCTAAGTTATTTGCTTTGGTGCCACATACATTCTGAAAATATTAAATTAACATGGGGTCAGCAAAATACGTTTCACATGGATTAAGAGCCACCTAATGGAGAGATATTTTAAGTAGTTATCCATCATTGTATGAAATTCGCTCCAGTGGGGCTCTCAGGGAACTGACATTAGTCCAAAATTATTTGTTGTGATCAGACAGAAGTAGATGTACAACTTACAAAACATAAAATATGCAATGGGCTGAATGATGAGCATTAGAAAACAGTACAGCACAATCTAGATTTCCTTTTAAAATAAACCAGTCCAAAGAGTATTTTTGTACTGTTTAAGGCAAAGCAATGTCTAGCAATAATGAATGAGAGAAACTATTATATAGTGGGAACTGTGTTTTTGAAACCAATAAATTTAGGGTAGTAATGGATAATCAATTTACTATGAACACCTCTAATGATGCTAAAAGTGTAGCAGCAAACCTAATATTACTAATACAATGGTTCCTCTTTACTTTCTCCTAACTATGGTTTTCTCTGAACTCTGGCCTTTGTATTTAGAATGGAAAAAGAAGCCAAGGAATAAGAAAGGTCTAGGGCATTAAGAAGGGTTTCAGTTCCAGCACACAACTGCAGCTGGGGAGCAGGTAGCAGTACAATCATGTACCAATGACTTACAGCAGATCCACATTGCACCAAAACCACACACAAAATTGCTGTAGGACTCCTTTTCTGTGCACTCCACCGACAACCTTGAAAAGAGCACACTAAAACAGTCCTTTCTAATTGCTGAAGTCACAGACCATAATCACATCATTCCTTCTGATGGCCAAGGCATGCTGGACTATCAAAGTCCATGTATTGCAGTCTGAATGGATTAGCCTTCAAGACATATTAGCAACCAATTTCACATGACATTAACTAATAAATTGCTCTAACAAAATAATTTAAATTCTAACTGTCAAATAGTCATTAAGTATGTCCAGTTACACATAGCAGGCAGTGCTGGAGGGAGGGGAAGCATGATTAACTTGTCAGGGAAATACAGCCGTTCAAAGCAACTCTGTCAATTTGTTTCACAGGATTTCAGATTTTGACTCACACTAATATGTCAAACACACTCACAAGTCCCAGCCAAACCAGACCACTGTTAAATTAAGCAAAATAAATAAGGATGGCAGGAACAGGTTCAGACTTCTTATAGCACTAGCGTAACAACCATTTCACCCACTCTTTGAAGCGTTATAGCATTAATGCTTTTAATGGCCACATCTAAGCAGATCGGGAGCAGCATGCTCCAAAAACATCCCTCTTTTCTTGTGGTACTGGTTGATGTATGACTACAGAGACACTGAAAAATTTCTATACATATGTTGAAAGGGACCACTCAGTCCTCAGTAAATGAATTTTACTGCAAATGAAAGAACACAAGAGTTTTTCCTATCATTACACCTGTCTCTCCAAACCCAATCACACAGGTTACTGACATTACTATTAGAATTAACAGGCTTAAAAAAACTGCTGGGAAATGTTCCTCCTAGCATACTAAAGGGAAAGATGTCCTTTGCACTGTTTCCTACTTTGCCTCACAGATGCCAAGCATGCCCACAGGCAGGCCAGAGTGATTTCAAAGTGGTAGAACTAGTTTAAAATTATGTTTTATCTTTATTCCTCTTTGGTCACTGATGCAAAAAGAGGTTGCCTTCTCTGCATACTACACGTAGTTTAAGAGGTGACAAGACAAAACCACACACCTCTAATGACATACTCACATACATTGACTGCACTGCCTCAGAGCACTTATGTGGAAATTGTTAAAATACCTTTCCTCCCATAGTCCTTTCATTTAGGTGAAAAGAGGCTATTCCTCACTTGAAAAGTCAGCATACATTTAAAATACACCTTGAACCAGGGAGTTGCTTAGACACAAGCAGATAGACACTAGGCCATAAGAAAGTGCTCCTTTGTTATTGTCACACTGTTTTCATTTGATCTTTGTGTCACTAGGAGTGGGTGGAGGGGGTGTTTTGTTTTCTTTTATTATTATTTTTATCTATGATTGTTGCTATTGACCAGCTAATTAAAGTCACTCTTTAGCAGTTTTCCCTCATTTCTTCCAGTCCAGGGGAAACACTGTTTAATTCACTGCTGAGAATTTCATGAAAGATTCAGTTTTGTTCATCCTGATTAGGAGAAATCAATATTTAACACTGAAGTAAGGCGGAACTTCAGTTGTAGCATTTCTAGTTATTGAATCTTACATCATGTTAGATTTCTAGACAACAACAAACATGGTAGAGATATTGTTCATCTTTTTTTCCCCTTCATAGGGTTATCTGCAGCTCAGGAAGGAAAAAAAAAGATAGATTGTCTGATTGGTGTCAACATGTTGAAGACATCATCTGATGGGATTTGGTCATTTCCTCTGCAATAGAAATAAGACGATAAAGGTGATGGTTTTTTTGCCTCCAAGCTCTGATATTTTCACTATTATGATTAGCTTTCTTGAGCTCAGAATTCTTAGCTCAATTCTCTTGCCTTGATATCCCTCAGAAAGGATGTGATCCCATTCTGAAAATATCTCATCTCAGAGCATTATTCTTATATATGCACCTGAAAGAGAAGCCCTTGTTAGTTGACGTTAAATCCAAGTTTCAGCGTATAAGGAACCACAGTACACCAGAGTTAACCTGTGAATGTGTTATTCCTTTGCTTAGAGCTCATTACCTGGGCAACTATTAATGAATTAATGAATCTAACTGGATGCAACAGATGGCTCCACTCATCAATCCCAATGGTCACTGGTATTTCTAATAGAGACAGGTATAATCAAGGTGTTATCCAAAGAGGCTTACTTCTGCCTTCTTTATTAAATTGCCACCTGGGGAAATTACAAAATCTGTAGAGAGTCAATATATAAAGTTATCAATAAAACAAAATCAGGGTTTTCTTTAGCAAAATCATTCTCTGAGTTATGGCAGATGCATTTGGTTAAAGGCTGGTTCCCAACCACAAGGAGCCTCAAGGTTGTGCAAGTGTTCTTAGAAATTACAAACTAGGCAAAAGAGGGGTGGGGGTAGGGAGGAACACTTATAAACAGACCTTTTAAGTCCTGTTTTCTTATATCCCTCCATAATTCTCTCTAAATTTAGTCCTGTACTGTTAGCATGTAGTAGCACTGTAAGCAAATTCTTCCTTCTTCTGCTCTTAATTGATGTCCGTCTTGTTTTAAAGGTTATTTAATGGCAACTGGCAAGTATCAAGATATTCCATTTTTATGGCCGTTATTTCCCTTAAAATAGAGCAAAACTTGTAACGGTCAGAATCCAAAAAGAATACTCAAGATTATCTAAAATATAGGCAGTGCTCAGCTGAAGCTCAGGAATGGAAATAAGATGTCGGGGTGAAAGAAATGTTTTTTGACAAATAGTATTAGTCAGAAAACCCTTGAAATCCAGTTTAACATGGGAAATTACTCCACGAGTAAAGGCCTTACGTGAATAACAATCAGGGCATAACCTTTGTTATACTGAATACCTTTTTAAAAACAGTGAAAAAAGAGCATAAAACATTAAAAAGACAACAAATGAGGGTTAGAGCATTCTAACACTTTGTCTTAATTCCTTCAATTTGAAAAGAGCCTTTTATCATTTGACATAATCTGCTGATTAGCAATAACCTTCTAGGTGCTCTTTCTGACAAATCAATAGAGACTTTGTGTTTGAGTAAAATATAAAAGAATTTCTCACTGGTGTCATGTCATCCTTTTTAGTCTCTCTGAAATCTCTTTAGTATTCAGTGCGGAAGACAGCTATCAGAAAACAGACAGTAATGATGATGGTTTTATTGATTTTGACTTGCAAAGAAATCTCGGATGAGACTAACAAGTAATTTCTTCTTCTTCAGCAAAATCTTTATACCAAATCATTCGTCAAAAAATGATCACATAGGTGATAACACATCTCATACTTTTTTTTTTATTATTAGTTATGTTCTACCTATGGCAAACTTTGGGACAACATATACTTCTCTACTTCTTGATTTATACTACAATGAAACTTCTAACAGACTTAAATCAAACCAGACTCTGCAGTTCTCACCAAAACAGAGAAATATACAGATTTTGTTTTCCTCTAAACTAAACCTCCACTCTAACACTTGAAACTTATTCTGCACTTTTTCATACAACTTTTCTTTCAATACAGAAACCTACTCCATACTGCATCAGAGAGAAAAATTATTTGTTTTGGTTTAATTTTATTGCTCCCAGATAAAGGAACATACAGTCATTTGGAGGAGATAATTTTTTAATGCAAAATACTGCACAATATGAATACGTCTGCTTTATATACACAGGAGACGTTCTCCAGTAGGGAGGCCTTACGGCTGCATTAGCATTCCATCAAGATTCTTCCAGGTTTGTGTGTTGTATTACTCATTCTTTGGAAAAATACTAAACTAAACTTTTGCCACCAGAATAAAGGTTACACAGTGTGAGATGATCCCCATGGACAGAGCAGTGCTATTTCCACAGTACATAACAAAGAGAAAATAGAGCGTTTTTTTTTAAACTCTAGAAAGCCAGATTCCAACAGCACAGCAAATTATATTTTCTGAGTTTTTCTTTTTTCTAGTTCTTATCTTCACTTCTGTGACTAGTTGAAAGAGAGGATTTGTTAAAATACTTTTTTTTTTGTCTGACAGCTCTCTGAGACTTTATATTATAGTGTTTCTATTTTGTCCTGAATAAAACACAACTACAATGAGCATTTTGGGGAATTTCTACTTTAATACAAACAGTAAACAATTACACTTGCTTTAATTTAACATCCTATCAAACAGTTAAAACAGTGAAGACAGAAAAAGAATCCCCATAAAATTTCTGGAGGAAAAAGAAAACCCTAGAACTAGGAATAGACACGTTTGAACTGAACTTTCAGAAAAGCTGAACCAAAAATTGATTTCAGTGGTTTTGCTCGCAACTGAACGGGATTGTTGGATCCTTTATTAACCCTCATAGGCCTTCTTAAAAAGGAAATGGAGGTTGCATGGGATTCAGGAATTCCACAGAACTTTGGGCTTCCTCAAGGGAATTCAATTCACTTAAATGTTAAACCAACCTTGTAAATGTATGTGATTCGAAATAAATAAATAAATTAACAAACTCTCCAGAAATCTCTTTCCTGGGTATACTGAATTTTTATTTCGCTCATCTGGGTGACTAAAATACATTTCTGTTTCCTCCTACTCCTATAAAGTCTACTCAGCCAATACACTTATGGGATTTTGTTTTATCAGTAAACCGTGAGAATAAGTTATTAAACAGTCTCCACATTAATTTTGTAACACAAGACTGAAAGCAAGACTGATTCTAGCCAAATCTTGCTGTGCCAACACGCAGTCTTTACTTGCTTATTACTGAGTATGAGGTGTGTTTTACATGCTGCATTTTTAAATGTACACGCTTTTGAAAAGATTTCATTTTTACAATGAATTCTTCCCTATGAACAACAAAAAATAGAATCATAGAATCGTTAAGGTTGGAAGGGACCTTTAGAGAACATTTAGTCCAACCGCCCTGCACCCTCAGAGTCACCTAGAGCACGTGGCACAGGATTGTGTCCAAGTGGGTTTTGAAGATCTCCAGAAAAGGAGATTCCACAGCCTCTCTGGGCAGCCTGTTCCAGTGCTTGTCCTTGTGTTTTTACAGGTAAAAGTAGTTGTAAAGTGATGAACATAAATGAAAGTCATATCAGTAGTTTTTATTAAAGGACTAAAAGAAAGTGGTAGGTAGAAGGTAATATATTTTTCTACTACTTGGACTATATATATGTGTGCGTGTGTGTGTAATACACATTGCTCATTGAAAGCCTTTCTTCATTCGTTTAAGGTTTTCTGGATCGTTTACAGTATCATTTAGATATTTTCCTTCCATTCCTGCTTTTCAGGAGCTTTTTGTAGCCCAGCAGTCAGACAGTCATTTTTCTTTCAGGCTGATGTAATTGAAAACATTACAACTTCTCTCTTCTGCAGGGAAGGAAGTCTCTAAAATAGCAGGTAGGTCAACAAATCATTCAATATTGTAACTTTTTTCTTCTAATCTTTCTTCCCAAAGCTATTCTACTCCAGTTTCTTAACAATTCTCTCATTAAAACCGTAACTTTCTCAGGAGTTTTCGTACCCCTATTTACAGTCCTAATGGGCCAGTCTGCCAGGAAAAAGCATGTTTACACAACAACTATTCCCCAGCCAAACTCTAATCTTTGTATATAATCTTTATGGAAAAATAACCCTTAACTTATAACCTGAAGCAAATTCAGTCTGGAAGTTACAGGAAGAAAAAAAACAATGACTGGCATCGTCATCCTCACTGTCATTTCTCTGAGGAAAACTGCTCTTACACAAGTTTTTCTCCTCTCAGGAGCAAGTGAAGACTATCTCTAGACTCATCATTACTCTCTTACACTCACATACACACACAATACAAGGCAAAGCCCTAAGGCAGTTACCTCTGCTTCATGCCTGGGATGGCAAGGCATCGAGTCCCATTTGTGCACCCTGACTACATAACCTGAGGACTGGCTTCTTCAAATTCTGATTACACAATCCATAGACGTGAAAAAATTATTTCTTCTGTTTTTCCTCTCTGAAATAGTATTAAAACAAGCAGCACATGGCCAGCTTCTTAACTAATGTGGAATAAAATGACTCTATGGGAATCTATGCACTAAATTAATAGAGGTCAGAATTCATCATAAATAGAGTGGTAAATAAAAAAAAAAAGATTTAAGGAAAAAAATTTTTTTTTTCAGATATTATGTTGAATGGAAAAATCATAACTGCTGTTTATTACTTTCATCCTTTGCAAAATTAAGTATTGTCATTATTAGCCCAAAGTTTATTCCAACAAATAAGGTAATTATACTTAATTCTATATACAGTAAGTGGGGCACCATATGTGCCCGTGCGGTAAATTTCAATTATGAAACTACCCTAACTCATTTTTTTCTGTGCGGTCTTCTTATGATATATGACACTAGAATGACTAGGTATTTTTAACTGAGAATCTTTTCATTTCATCAGATTGACAGTCTGAAATAAAAATGTATTTTCCCTTTGGTTTCTCAATTGCTGTACCATTATATGCCTTCAGCAACACTAAACCTAAAATTGCCTTTCTCTCTAAAGAAGAT
Source organism: Tinamus guttatus (assembly GCF_059628265.1). Classification (NCBI taxonomy): domain Eukaryota; kingdom Metazoa; phylum Chordata; class Aves; order Tinamiformes; family Tinamidae; genus Tinamus; species Tinamus guttatus. The sequence continues at coordinate 2,366,850 of NW_028288590.1, read as the reverse complement.
CCAACAATAAGAAAACGGCAGGAAAATCCTAATAAATCATATGGCATAACAACAACAAGTGAATAAGGGAAATCAATGCCCAGAACCAAGATTTTATTTTTTTAATCAAACTTGGGTTTTTTTGTTTCTTTTGTTCTTTCAATAATGAAGAAATGTAAACCATCAATCCTGTCTCGCATAGGCTAAGATACCCTGGGAATAAAATGAAATCCAGCATGACGGCTGGACTTGTAGGGCTGCCTGCAGTGTGTTACAGGCACTGACTCTAAAGCAAGGTCCACTTGGGCAATAAAGCCTTTCCTCTTAGAAGCCCAAAGAATGAGTTGTATGGATCCTGGAGGAATCCTGCCTTCCTTTTTAAAGATTTCTTCCCTCCTTGCTCTCTGGAGGCAGCAGCTCCCTCCTCTGCTTCTCTGCGTTGTTGTGCCTTCTTTCTCCAGATGAGCAGGACTCAGGGCATGCCCATGTTCTCCCACTACTCAGGAAAACAAACAGCAAAAATACTCCAAGAAGGAAGTCAGAGGCACCCTGAAGCTCGCACGGGCAAAACTGAGGTCCTGCTCTGCCTGGGGCCATTTCCATGACTTTAGTTTCTTCTGTTTTTTCATTTTCAGGGTGCTCTCTGGACTGATGCTCACTGTGCAAGGGCATCGGGCAAGATGTAATCTTCACAAAGTGCATTAAATGCAACTGTAATGCTGGGTAACTAACTCCTTTTCTTCCTCACTCTTTTGAGATGTTGTATCAACAAGCAAAAAACATACTCCCAACAGTTTGCACCTGAAAGGGGTCTCAGTGTGAATCATCATTAGGTCTGGTATGAATTTCTAAGGCAAGTAGAGCAGGGGCTTCCCCAGCGGCACTTGTTTGGTGCAGGCTTTCCTTAAGCTTAAACTATCATTGCTGTTTCTCCCTCCTGCTCAAAAGTGCCAAATTCATCCTCTTGAAATGAAACAGGTGAAGAAATTTGATTTGTCAAGAAAAATTATCTCTTGGGACTAGTACCAGGTGAAGTGCAACAGAATGGAAAATAAGTGTAGTCACTTAAACCTTATTGCCACACACGCTTGAATGGATATTGCAGCGTAAGTGATGCTTTCTTGCGATCACCATTTTTATAGATAAAAAAACCTTAAGTAACTGCAAATGCATTTCTTGATGTCACACGTCATTTAACAGGAGACATTCTAGTTAGGAAATCTAAGCTTCACTAGAGGAAATTCAGACTCCCCAGAGTCCCATAGAATAAGAATTGTGAATGAAGAGGGGCACAAACGGTTCCATCAGAAAGATCAGAACAACTATTATCAGCTCAGTAGGACTGCTTCTGCATTTTATGGAAAGCTTTACTAACAGTCTTAGATTAACAAAGCAGTTTCACAGATCCACAGCAGCACTGATTAATTTTTGTCAACTTTGAACATTTTTTTACATGTAATTACTTCATCATGTGTTTTTCCTGTCTGCAAACTTCTTTGTTTTTATTAGATTTGGTGAGTTTTGAAGAACGCAAAAAAATTGTCAAATAATTTGATACATTATTTGTCAAGTGTTTCAAATCTCTGTATTTATAGTATTCAAATCATACACATGCATCAGTGTTCAGCCAGTAGAGCTGCATGGGGTATCAAGCAGTAAAGACTAAAAGGCAATAATCCCTTGTGTTAATCCTGCTTGTATGACCCAGCAAGAATCTGATTAAATCTCATTTGTGTCCTCAAGGCTTTAATAGAAATGGGATGTGAAATTTTTTGGCTCAGCCTTGCTGCCCAGCAGTGCTGGCAATGTGGGCTTGCTGGGGAAGGACACGGGGTGCATTTTCTGGACCTGCCTCACTCTCCAGACCACTTAGTCAACACACGGCATTTTACTCTGCCCCTTTCAGGCCAGGCTTTGCCAGACTGTCTAGTCAGGATGGAAAATATCTGAGCAGCGTGTTATTTCAGAAAAGCCCTGCCCTTTGTGCTCCTCACTCCAGCATAATGGGGCAGTCAGTGAAAATTAGTCCTTCTTTGCCATTTGGCTCACTTGGTCTGGTTTGGCAGGTTTGCTCGGTTACTTGCTCTTTAGTGTCAGACCTTATTTTATTTTATTTTATTTTATTTTATTTTATTTTATTTTATTTTATTTATTGTTTTGTTTTGTTTTGTTCTGTTCTATTCCATTTTATTTGTTTTACCAGAACACCAAAATCTGCAGGAATGCAGGAGCTGCAGGAATTCCCCTAATTCAAAGAAAACCTCTCCAAAGAAACCTCAGTGTTTCCATGCTGCAACATCAGTGACTATGCTTGCCTTACTGTCCCACACCTCTAGTTCCTATAGCTCCTACATATCATATAGAAATGGTAGAGTTCCTATACCATTTCTGCTTTCTTATGTGATCTCGATAGATGCTGTATTACCCAGCATCACCAAACAGACACCAGGCACCAGAGCACACACTGTCTGGGTGACCTCATCACAGGACCTCTGGACATATTGCATTTTCTTCATAGCCTTTCTCTGGCCATTTCTTTTCCTCCCCTGTAAAATTGAAATGCAGTGTCAACAAACTGCTGTCTCCTTTCTTTCTTTCTTTCTCTATTTTTTTTTTTTTTCTCCTTCTGACTGTTCCTGTAATCACTTCCACTTATGCAGTCAGAGGAGTATTTGGAGGGATAGAGCAGACCGCTTAACTGATGAGTGTGTGTAATCACAGCAACCTGTTTTGGGTAGACTGGGGAGATCTGATGATCTGTGATTGAAACAATGCAAATGTAGGATAAAGTGAATGCCCAAACATCTAGCGGAATCAAGGAAAATCACTACAAGCTCTTTCTTAGTCTTTTGCCACTTTTATTTCTCTTCTGATATGCTCCAAAGAAAGCAGAGTTTCCAGTGAAACATTTTTAAAAGACATTATTTGCCTCAGATCCAGCTTGACAGAAAAGCTCTACTACTCTTTTCTGCTCTGTATCTTCTAGACTAGTGCAATGCTTTCCTAGAAAAGCTTGTTGATCTGTGAGAGATAATTGCTGCTGACTTCAAATGCACCAGTTTGTTTTCCATTCCTGATGTAGAAATTAAAGTGAGGATCTGCCTGTCTCTAATGTCTGAACTTCTTCAACTTTGAAAGTAAAATTTATTTATTTGTTTCTGTTGCTCCTGAGTATGCTCTTCTAATATTCAAATCCCAGAGTGGCACTCAGCTGAAGGACTTAGAAAGACTCAAAGTGAATGAGATTTATAATAAACGCCCATGCGAGATTCTGAAGTATATAAAGCATTGTGTTTTCAGGAGAAAAAAAAGTAAAGAAAAAAGAGTTCCCAAATACAAGGAGATAAAGAGAAACTTCCCACACAATATAATGCCAAGAAACAGCAGAAGAAGAACAATTCTATTTCATGAGAGCTTTGGAAAATTTGGAATTCATTTTCATCCTTCCCTGGAAGACAAATAAAACCTCTCATATATTTGCAAAAAAAAGTTGTTCATCCTTTTGTTCACCCTCCAGAAATGATTAATGTCTACCCTGAATCTTAGAAGCTTCTTGCTCTTTATAGTGGAGCATCAAACACTGTTTAGTTTCCAGAATTGAATATGGGACTGTGCACTCCATGGGAGCAATTTATTGGTTTCTGAAGACCAGAGCAGCAGAAGACCTTTAGGAAATTTCCTGATACTTGGATGTCTTTTTGCTGTCCTGAGGGTGTGACACCCCACACACTGAGGATGGAGGCATCCCCGTGGGACCCAGTGCAATAAGCAATCAGGCACCTCCCTTGCTTGTACATCCTCAGATGAGCAACCGCATCAGCCTCTGGACATCCAAGGTTCAGATGTGTCATGTTGCATGAAAGGGCATAACTGTAACACTTAATGAGCTTAATGAGATTTAACATGACCACTGGTTTGGCTCCATGACTGACAGCAACAGCGTTAAAAGGAAGGCCAGGGACCAGCTCTGGAAAGGATTAAACAGCATGAAGCCCAACAAAGTTGTTTTTCAGTGAGGTCTTCTCTGCCCAAGTGCTCTCTGTTGCTGTGGCCACCAGTGGTGAGGAACAAATAAATGCGACAACAGGGAGAAATTTTGGGGATGGGAAGTGGAGATCTTTGTGTAGCCACAGATTTGTGATGCCAGAAGAGAAAACATAGATGGTACAAAGATTTACCCCCATTCTTTGAGATAAATAGCAACAATTACTTGAGTCACAAATTTCGCCCACAGTCATTGTGTGTGTTACTATGTCACTATTTTGAGATATCTTTAATAAACAGTATTTAATACAAAATGGTTGGAACCAAAGTGGTATATTCAGGAAACAGCTGGATTTTGTTAAACTGGCATTTATACCTCTATTTTTATGCCATTATTCCACCAAGCTCTTCTCAGAAATGCTGAAGGAAGTCAAATGAAGAATTTGGCATTATATAGCTGAATATACAGAAATATAGCAGTCAGTCTAATCTGGAATAGCCCAAATAGCCCAGGCCAGGTGCAGTCAGCAGGCTCAGACGCCCCAAGAAGTGAGGGTGGCTCTATGGACCAAGTGGTGCGCGTGAGAGTACAACTTCCCTGAGGACGCTGGAAAACAATATGCAGTGTCACCCTAGTGTCCACAGTGCTCCAACCACTCTAAGGGGCCTGGCGAACAACATGGAAAGAAGTTTTTTGGCCCTTGGCATCCTTTGGGTTTTGACATTTAACATGTAGCGACCTTCTTCAAACTGTGATTTAATTGTGGAGAGAGAACAGTGGGCAACTGAGTGCAATGAACATTTCATAGAGAAAATGTAGTCACTAAATACTAAACTGAGTGAAAAATGAACATGCCAAGGTGAACAAAAGCAGAAAAGCGCTGAGTCACATTTCATTAAAACTTTCAGCCAGTAAAATGAAGTTACAGCATCTTGCCTCAAGTTGTTTTGAGGATTTCATTTAATAAATATCTAAGTATTTAATAACTATATGATTTTAAAACATTGTTTTTACTTTTTCATTTTAAACAACCTTTTTTTCTTTCTTTTAAAATATGGCAAATTCTAAAGGCTTTTAAATGAGAACTATTTCTGCATCCATATGCGGCCCATTTTTTCAGCTTACATACAGGGATCTCTGCACTGAACTGTTGAAATAGTGTAATGATTTTTACTTTCCCTGTTATTAAAATTCAGTGGTCAGGCATATCCTTAATCCTTGAAAGCCTATGGAAGATATCTGAATGCTTTCATGAAAGGAAAGTTTTCCCACATCAAAACCAGCAGCACTTTAAGCATATACAAAATAGCTGGACAACAGTTAAAAATACAGAACTGGAATGATTTGGTCAAAGCCTACTAACAACAGAAAAAGCATAAAATTTAGTTGATTTTTTCCCATATTTTTAAATTCATCTTAAATTTTTCATATTTGGTAATCACAAATATAATATCTGGAAGAGGCAAACTACTTTAAAGTAATAATCATCAGACCCAGACATTATCTGACATGGTGAGGTTATTCTCAAAACTGGATTTTTTTTCCTGTGGTATGTCCACAAATAGATTGTGAAAAATTTTATAAAACTGATCAGTCTGAAAGTCATTTGATTTTAGTTTTCCTGTTGTCCTTAAGAGTCAACTCACTCTGCCTTTAAATACCGTCTGTCCAAATTGGACCAGTTACTAGCCTAGCCTGGTAGATGTTAAGCAGAATTTATCACTGTTCAAAGGTATAAAATTGAAGCACATATTTTAAGAACTGGAGGCATCCAGTCCTCTAGCTTTATGACATGACTTTTTTCCCAAGAAAAATCAAATGCTCTGTTTTGTGTTCAAAAGTAGGGATTGAGTTCCCCTTGTTTTTGTGAAATGTGCTTGGTACTGTTCATGAGTTTAATCCCCACTAGACTGTAACCTATAGGCAACAGAGCGACGTGATTGCTCAGGGAAAACAGAGTTTCAAGTAATGGGAAATGTAATGATGTTTCCTCTCCTGTCTGCTCCAGGAATCCTTGGAAGAAGCACGAACGTGTGACTTGTTTGAGCTCTGCCAGGGTGATTGATGAACAGAGGTTTCTGACTGCTGCATTGATGCTCTCCAGGCTGTAATTGGCACAGTTTGAGAAGGAAAAGGGAAGGAGAAAGGGATTTTCATCCTCTTCTAATAATGTTGGCTCGTTTGCCTCTGCAATCCTGGAGCACTGGTGACAGGTGTCTAGGGCAGAATCAAAGCAATGTTTTTTACATTGAAAATTCAAGACCTGAATTTCACATATGGTTTTAAATTCAACCCATTTTCCTAGTTATCTACAACTGCTATCTACTCCATCCAGTATTCCAAGGAGGAAGATTAACAAAGATTACCAATTAGCAGTGTGATAGATGTAAGGATGCAAGTAACTCATCTTCTGGGACAAAAAGGAAGTCACTTTCAATCGTGTGCATATTTTTCTTCATTTCTTAATCCATTGGAGTGATGGGCTCACCTAGATTTTCATTTTTCAAATATAAACACCCCTCCCAATAATGCTTTCATCAATAATTCAGAAATCAAAATAAAATGTGAATATGAAAAAACAAAGTTACCTCTGTGGGCTGATGTAAACAAAAACAATATATGCTTGTTACACCCAAGGTAAATAAGAGTATGAAGAGGAGACTATATTTCCCAAACAATGTAAAATGAAAAAGCAACAAAAGTCTTAGCTAAACCTGAGGGAAATGAGGAAACCTCAGTCATTATCCGAGACCCAAAGCTCCCAAGCACCATCTGTGCTAACTTCACACAACTTCACACTTCTCCTGGGACCCTAGTAAAATCACACAGTATTTCAAACCAGCAGAATTTGACACTGAGGGCCAAATCCAAGGAACAACCTGCTAAAGGAGAACTTTTTCCTCCACCTCCATGGGGTTGGGGTCAGATCTTTAGTACAGTATTGTCCCACAAATTGGGAGTGTGTCTGTGTGGCAGAGCAGATTCTAAAAGCCAGGAATAAAGTCCACAAGACTTTTCATTAAAAAGTCAGTATTATCCATTATCAGACAGTGTGATGGTTTCTCAGGCCTCATTTACATTGCTTACTCATTAAAACCAGATTTTAAAAAACAACCGCTTCATTTTAATAATGTGTATTTATTGTATTTTTTCAGCATACAGAAGAAAGTGGTCAGAGATCGCTTCAGTTTGGTGTTCTGTACCTGGTCACTGATGGTTAATATTGATCATAAATTTTCATGTGACCTTAGCTTCTATTTCCATCTGCTCTAATACAGGGAGTAGCTCTTAATGTGAAGCTCTTCTCTCCACTTCTTCCATTTACTGTGCAGTTGCACACTGGTACCACAATTGCATACCTACTTGATAATCTTAAAACTGCATATGCTTTGAGACAAAAACTGTAGGGAGCAGGCCACAGACGCATCTAGATTGACTTAGTTTAAACACAAGAACTGATTTTTTTAGCCAGGAATTGGGTTGACGAGCTACGGAGAGGTTGGCATAAGATCTGAATATGTGTTTTTGACCATGTTCTTGGACTTCAGATGCTGTTAACAGGCACTGACCTTGGTCAGAAATTATTAAACAGATACTTTCCCTTAGAAAGTTCTATTAGAACTTCCTACTCAGCAGAAGTGAAATTCAAAAGCCTTTATGTGCATGCTATCCCAAATATCCATGAGATTAGAAACATACCTTTGTCACAGAAATGTCATATTATTCTCTCCTGAAGTTTTATTTTAGATAGATTAATCTTTTAGACCTTAGATATAAACTGTGTTTGAGGAACTAAGCCTGACTGGATGAAGCACGGCAATATGTTGTGGTAAGTTTTTCTCGCTAGTAAAACTTTTTGCTCTGACTACAAAGGAAAGTTAAACCTTTATGCAAAAACTGTAGTCTTGAAATGAATACAAACATGATGATAGCTGGACCATCTCTAATGGACAAGTGGAGAAGAGAAATAATATTCAATGAAGTCTGTTTCATGGCAGTTTAAAAGATCATATAACTGTGTTTCTCTGTGTGCGCATCCAGGATGCCCTTGTCTCTTGCTTTGAGTATTAGTGAGTCTTAGAGGAGCTTTTTAAATGGAGTTTTTGACTGGTTATAGCATGGGAACTCTTATTTCAGCATGAGTCAAAGAATTTAATGAATTCAAAATTTGACTCTGATATCTTACTTGCCTTTCTAATTTCATCATCTATCTTAAAATGTCATTTGACATCATCACACATGCCATTGTTCACTGTCTTAACATAGTCTTCAGAGACTTTTTTCCTGGCACCCACTGACCATCTGCTATATAACCATTAGTTGAGTTTGGTATCATATTTTTACCTTAGCTAAGAAAGATAGTTTAATTTTCCTTCTATCAACAACAAAATTCTCTAAGCTTTTCTTTCCACTCCTTTTTCTCCCCTTATTGTAGGTGTCTGAGTTTTTACAGTGGCTTGATGTCTTGCAGGAGCCATCTGGCACTACATATGGTGTGCGACGGGGTCATGGTATACAATGTTGGTCTGTTAGCACTCACCTGTCAAGAGAGGCAGACCTCTGTCAGATTCCTCAGCTTCAAGTGAGTACTGGAAAATACATTGTGCAAGGGTAAAAGGAACTAAGAAAACAAAACAGCTGAATTACAGAGCCCCAGCAGAGCTGAATCCTTCAGAAAAAAATGGAGGACATCTAAGTAACCATGAATCTTTTATGATAACACTTAAATCAACATCACCCTGCCTTTCTGAATAGACAAAGCAACCGCTTTATAATAGTGCACTGTGCAGGCAAAATGGTGCTTAGTTTTGCTGGCTGAACCAAGAACTTTAGTCTCCTTACCATAATAAAGGGCTTGTGTGGGATGCAGATTTTAATACACAACTTGGGAATGTGCAGGAAATAATTTAGACATCTGACTACTAAGATATAGTGACACCAAAAGAAAAATAAATTGTCTGTAGAGGTCTCCAAGATTGCCATTTGTACAATTTCCTATGATAATAGTATACTCAAAAACAGTCTTTTGAGTTAGTTTCACTAAAGAAAACTGAGTATCTTTTGTTCAAAAAGGCAAGAAAGATTTGATGCAGGGAGTGACTGACGTATTTTGAAGCACATGACTGTTTTTCATGTGAATGCAAGAGTCTGCTTGCATTTTTCCTGTAGTATAGGTAACCCTGACAATAAAGAACATTTTGCCTAAAGGAACATCTCACCAAATATAAAACAGTGATTTCAGTGCTCTGAGTGGTTGCCAACTTTTCAACTCAATACCAGAAAAGAACAGTGATTTTTCACTGAACGTTATGGATTAAATCCACCGCGCAGAGTACTTGGCAGAAAAGCTAATACTCATCTAGAGTGTGCTACCTTAAGGCATACTTCTGTAATATGAGAGGAGGACGCCCATTTTCTTCTCTTCTTGCTAAAATACAAAACCAGGCAGAGGGCTTTGAACATTTTAAAAGAACAAAGAAGAAATCTAAGTCTGTTTGGAGATCCATGTGCAAAGTTTACTCTTCACAAACATATCTCAGGAGCGCAGTCTAAGTACATTAAACTTAAAAGACAGAAACCATTGCATTTAATGGAATATATGTTGCTTTAGAGGGATCAATAACTTGCACTGTACACTCTCTACACTCCACTGTGATTTTAATAGCTTCTTCTCATAACCAAGTTTTCAGAGATGTTTAAACTTGATCTTATTCACAAATGAAATGTTTGATTTATATTTAGTCACAGCACAAGTATCTGCAAGCAGAAGAATCTTAGCCTTGCAAGTGTTTAGGAGAGATACAACAGTCTAGCAATATGTGAATAGACGATAGGGCACAACAGAGCAAAAGGTGAAATTTTTATTTCCTTAGCAAGACTATGCTCGTTTGAATGTAGAGCTGAAAGTCCAAAACTCAGCCTTTATCAGTTAATTAGTGAATTTTAAATTTAGTTCACTTTTATTCTTCCTTTGCCAAATTAAGCTCACATAAAAAAACTAATAAATCTAGTGAATTACCTGCAAAACTGATTAAAGATCAAACAGATCCAGGATTCATAGCAATACTTACACATACCAAAAGGAGGAAGAATAAAGTATTCAGTGAAAGAAGTTATGTGAAATAAAGCCTTTTAACAACATTTCCTTGATCCATTTGTATCTAAGTCCACTCAGAGTAAATTTTCTTGATAAATTAAAGGTTAATTTTATATTAAATAATGATATGTTCTTGAAAACTATATAAAAAAAAATCTTGATAGAAGTATAACTGGGGGGAAAAAGTATCCTGAGTAGAAGTAAAGCATCACTAATGAAGAAGACTGTGTAGGCGTTTTGTAGAACTTTTTTTATTTAATAAAATGTGAAACAGAAAAAAGGAAAAAAATAGAAGTTGGCCTAATTTATTCTTTTTACATTGCTTATTAAAAAATTTACATATACTTGGAATAACATGAATTTTTCATGCTGGGCAATTGTTTCATGATCTAATTTTTTGTAAGCTGCATCATTTTATTGTGATCTCAGATGAGATCAGAAATTCCTTACCCTGTGAGCTCTGTGAGCTTTTCAGCACCCAGCAGGAAAAGAGGAGATTGCTAACATTGATCTCCATCTGAGGGCTGTAGTCAATATCACAGGGACACAAATAATATTGTAAATATTGCACCTTAGACTTAAAAATGTTTTCTAAAATGCTGTTAGTCCATTCCTTTAAGGGGTAGTTTTGAGATACAAACACTTTTTCAGTAAGGGCTTTATGTCTATATTTATAGAGTTCTGTAAACAGTCTGCAAATTATTTTCTGGCCTGGAAACCAAATGTCACAGCACGACTCAATTCCTTACAGCTACGTGCTCACCCACCACGTCCAGTTTCCTAAGAATGGTCCATGATGCAAGTTCTCACCCAGCCTTGCCTGGGCATTGCCTGGGAGAACACCACGTGCCATGGGCAAAAACTCATTCCAAGGAGCAAACCAACAACACAACAGGACAGACACTACACCCTGTCACAGGCCATGGCAGTTCAGCAGTACAATCATCACATCTATCCCTTCATTCTTGCAGGAGGCTGTCTTCAAGGCAGAGAAATTGAGGAGTTCTTATACTCAGTAAAGTGACATTTCCAATGTCTTCCCAAGGAAATAAACTGAAAGCCATTGATTTCTTTTCCTATAGGTAAGGCAGTATCATGTACGGCCCACCCAACTCTCCAAATTAAGCACAGGATTGCATAGGCAATGATGTCATGGATTTAATAAGGTTGTGCTGGAAGACTTTCTGAAATGGAGTCTCTATACTTTCGCAGCCTTCTTCATGTGGAACAGGGAGCATGTAGAATGTTAGGGGCTGAATTAATTTAATTGGGATTTTCTGAAGATTAAATTAGAAGAGAAGCATTCTGAGGGCACCTGAGGCCATATTTAAACTGAGGGAGTTAGATAGGAATGTATGCCACAAGGTTGCATACCACTGGTCCTCCTTTGCTTCCCCACAGAAGTGGAATGGCTCTCCAGACAGACAAGATGATACAGCAGATTTCAAATGCCCCACTGTTCAGTCACTCAGTGCCAATGCTTTCGCAGATAAAAAAGTGGCAAGTTTCATATTATCCATGGGTAATGGAAACTCTTTAGGGAGACCATCAACATGGGGAATTAAGACAAGACATCTTCGATAATGCCTGACTAGACCACATTTCCATGTATACTAGACACCTGTGCATTTGGGAGGGTAGCAGATATCTATAGCAGTCTGCAACCACATCAGCATAGTTACTAGAACCAACTCTTCATCCAGCACAGTGAGAATTAAAAAGCCAGACTCAATGTGCTCTCAAGAAGTATAAAGCATGATTTCCTTCAATTCAAATGTTGTCATCTGAGTGATGTTTATGCCTCATATCAGAAAGGGATGGATTGATGGACTTGCTAACAACCTTCGTGACTTTATCTGCAATTTAACTTCTATATCTCATCATTCTCTCATTTTTTTGAAGTGAATTGAAATTATGTTATAACAGAACAGAGCTTTCAAGGTTAATTAGGTACAATTTGATGGTGATGAAAACATATCATTCTGTGCTCTTTTAATTTTATTCCCTTCATGCTTGGTGCCCTGTTAATCTTTCCAAAGAAGCCACCAGTGCATCTCTGTGCCCATAAATTTTCTGCTTTTCACCAGTATCCAGTACTTCTGTTCTTCATCACCAGTTTGAATGAAGATCACATGCACAAACAGCCAATATTATGGAATCAGTCATTATCTCAAGGTTGGAAACAATCTCATGGTAGGAATTTCGCCTTCCTAGATAGACTCAACCTCTGCCGAAATTGAACAGGCTCTGAGTAGGCATCTGTTCTATAGGCTATTCATTACAAAATGAAAAAGCGATTAACTCTATTCACATACAGTAGGAATCTTCTTTGTTTGGACATGTCGAGAACGGGGAGAGCTTAGCTTCAAAATGAAGACATCAAATTAATATTCAGCAAACCTAACAGCTGCAAGGAACAAAAAGGCACTGAAGATTTTATGTGATTTAAATGACAATTCAATTATTTTCATCACCTTAGGGAACGTAAAAATAGCAACATGAGCTGTAGACCACACTGACACGCCAGGATACCAACCAGAGGGTGGAAAATAGCACATCTCCTTCCCTTCCTCTCTCTTTTCCTCTCTCAGGTAGTCAAGAAAGGAACAGGGAGATAGCTGCTCTTCATCCTTGAGGGTCACAGGTCTATGACAAGTGGTTCAGGGGCAGCACATCTCTGTGATACCTCCTTGAGCACTAAGGAAGCCGCAGACAAGCTGAAATGAAAATGTATCGCTAAAGGCTGAGTTCCTACCTTGAGCAATCCTTCACTGTGGAACCCGTGACAACATTGCAGTTCTTTGAAATGAATATTTGGATATGAATATATGGAATATATGGAAACGGTACAGAGATAACCTTTAATGAAGAGAGATGCTGACTTCATCAAAGCGTAATTTATGCTGCAGTTAGAGGAGAAAAACAAGTCTGATGTTCATAAAAGGAAATAACTCTTGGAAGCATTGATTTAAGAGCTCAGTTTCAATCTCCAGGAGGAAAATTATATCAGAAGATCTAACAGTTTTACTTCTCCAGATCAGCTGGTAGGCAAAATGAGAATAACATTTTTGAAAGTTAGATACTGTTGATTTATCCAGAAACAGACAATCAAATAGGGAAATAAATAAATTTGGGCAATGATGAAAAATATCTCTTCGTATCACTATTGATTAATAAATCAATAATATCCATAAATGTAGTTTAATCCTACTCAAGCTAAAAATGATGAAAAATTTATAAAATGACAACTTGGGCCTTTTCTTCCATATTTTCTCTGTAATTAATCATTGTCTCTGTAAGTAGCTGCATAATAGTATGCATAATTTTGATATCAATATTCTTGTTCCCATTGACTTACCTTTACAATTACAGCAAAATCTTACAGCCTTTAGGAAACTGTCAGTTGTAAACACACTAACAAGATTCCATCCCCAAAGAACAAAACTGTTTAATCTTTTTTGTTATTATCTAAAAGGAAACCAAATAAACTTGTCAATTGTCAAAGCATGAAAGTTAATTATAGTTAGATTTTGCCAGGAGGGGTGGACCTGATTTTCATGAGAGAGTTTTTCTCCCTGAAACGTGGGGAGATGTTTATCGTCAAGTGCATATCCTGGCTTGCTAAACTAGTGAGGAGGGCTTTAAACAAGAGCCATGGGAAAAGGAAAAGAAAGATCAATTTTTATATATAAGAACATCTTAAAATGAACAAGGAGGCTACAAAGAGGGCTCACAGTAGGGATAAAGGAGGGAGAAGAAGAAAGTTTGTATGTCTGCAAGAAGCATGGGGAATAAACTGGAGGAGCTGTAAGCTATAAACCAGAACAAAGATTTAATTGGTGTATCAGGATATGGCAGGATAACTCATATGACTAATAAATCAGTATAAACGGATACAAATTATTGTAAATGGCTTGCTCTGGAAGAACAGGCAAGGCAATAGAGAGGAAATGCTGGATAAATTGGAAAAGAGAATACAGGCTACCTAAATAGGTGTCAGTTATGAACCAATACACCAGGCAGGGCAGAGTCCTCCAGAGCACAAGATGTGGTCCCAGGGGGAGATTTTGACTGATTAAATGCCATATGGGAAAGGAATATATTAGAACACAGCCTGGCAGAGTCATGAAATGCATCATGCACTCTTTCTGCACAGAAGCCAGTTAAAAATCAAACTGGGTCTGAATCTAGGTGATTTGCAGCGAAAAAAAAAAAATCAATAAAAAGATTCGGACTACTTGTCTTTCTAATTGTTGGACATTTAACATTTTAACTGCTTTTGATTTTTTCAAGGAAACTCCAGATAATTCTCAATGCTTTTACCCTAGCATCCAGTATTTTCTATGAAATTCAATCACTTTGTAAAATCATTATGTGTGAATCAGGAAAACAAATGAGAACAAAATGTAGACATTTGCTTAACAGAGTGTAAAACTGATGGTTGTTGCTAATATTCATTTGTGATGCATATCACACTGAGCTGCCAAAGAAAATTCTTGTTGCCCTGCATGTTGAAATGCTTTCTACTAAGATCTGAGCAATTCTGCTTGTCAAGAAAACAATCAGCATGTATTATTTCAGAGACTGGTCCCACCACCTTCTCTCATTTTTCCTGAAGGGGTAGAATACACTTTCTGCTCTACTTTCCCATAAATGCCTGCTTAACATTTTTTTAAATACCATACATTGTCACTGTGTGCAATTAGGAATCTTTGGCTAAGTGAGGAACCCTATGCACTTCTCAGGCAGACTGACAGGTGACAGGTTTACTTCCCACACTCGTACATTGGTATGAAGCATAACTCCCCCACCAAAGACTGACAGCTGCCTTCATTTACAAAGCCAAAGACCTGCTCATGCTGATCTGTACTAATACACCAGGTGAGATCTTCCTACCCACCCTTATATCCACACTGCAGGTGGCAAAACAGGTTAGGTGATCAGTTTTTTCATGCTGCCATAAGCAATTGTCTGAATCAACATGTAGAGTTCAGAGATCAATTCACTGTTATTTCTGTCAGCTGTTTTGCACCTTTTCCAAGCAAAAGTTGAACAAAGTCCTATTGGGAACACTTTGCAGGTCTCTCATGCTCTTTCCTACCATCTGTGACACATAATTAAAGGTTTATCTTTGGATATAGCAAAGTTAAGTCTTTCCCTTCAAGCAGTGTTTGTGCTGGAGAGAAGACAGGTGAGAGAACCTCTCTACTACTACAGGTGCCTAAAGCACTTCTCCTCCACGGGGAGAGGGATCTGCCTTGATACCTACAAGTGGGGATCCAGTCATCTAACATAAAGTTTTCCCTTAGTCCACTGACCATATAAGTATCTTAAGTGCTCTTAAGTGCACATGAATCCACTTCAATTGCACTTCAACACAGTAAGGTCCTAACTTTACCTGGGCATTTTGAGGAGGAAAAGTGTGCTGACTGAGGAAGAGCAGAACGCTGCTAATTTAAGATACCCGTAATGGATAGATTACATAAAGCTGGTTGGGCAAAATAGGGAAACACTAAGAAGACACACAAGCATATTTCTAGAGTTTTTGTACTGCTTACTGAAAAAAAAACATGGACAAGAGTATGGGGATAGTTGCTAGCTGGATGTAAATCAAACAGCTTTGCTCCGAGAAAGGAAGCTGCAAAGTGGCATGCTGTCTGACTGTCTGTGCTCGCATAAACAGCAGTAACACTTTTCGAGGAAACTCCCAGCATTGCCTTGGGGAGTTGTGATTTCTTGATAAAACAGCAAAACTGTTGAGGAAACAGGCCCACTGAGATTGGCTTATCTGTGCCCAGAATGTATTAGGCAACATCATTCCTTGTTTTGACAGAACTTGGTTTCAGTTAAATCAGGGAATGAATGCAAAGCCTGATGTTCCACTATCACTGAACAAATCCACAGCTAATATGTTTTAATTAAATTATAAAGAGATTAAAATACCTTAGAGATGGTATAATTATGCCTCAGTGTTTGTCATGTGCACATGAGGATTTAAGAATGTTTAAAAACAGGTAGAAACCTTTTTGCTCTGTGATGAAAAGGGGTAGAAAACTGAAGGCAGATGGTGAAGATTGGAAAAATATCAAGCAACTTGGATTGTGAAAATTAAAAATCATCGATATTCTGAAACAGAACTAAAAATATATATAATTAAAATAAAATTTGAACAGGACTTTGCTTCTCAGCCATTCCACCATTTAAATTATATCATGAATAGTTTCTTTTTATTATGAGGGACACTTTCAAACCTGCCTAAAGGACTTAGAACACAAATTGTGAATTTTCAGCTATTTATGCAAATCTATACTTATGACAAACATTTTATTACATGCAACAATTTTATCAGAGTTGCTGACAAAGTGGAAGTTGAGCGCAATGAAGGTTGATCTGTTTGCTTAGGACAGGAGTTTTGGACCCAGCAAGAGCTGGTACATGGACTGTAGCAGACTGGAGCATGCCCAGGTATGCATGAGAAGTTTCAAATTTTGCATTTTCTAGTGGGTCAAGAAAGAAAAACAAGGACAGACCCTAAAGAGTGTCTGCCTCTAGCTGTGGTTTAGCTAAGTTCTATACCTTTAGAAAAGAGTTGCTCTTCTGTCCAAGCCAAATATCTAAAGACTTTGGAAGACAGCTCTCAATCATCATAGAGTGAAGCATTTCTTTATTTAGTGGAGCACTATGCAGTTTAGGCCCAAATATTATTGTTACAAGGCATAACTTATCTGGGGTGGAGGGGCCCATTCTGGTGGTCACATCTTGATGCTATCACTCTCAAAGTAGGATGGCCTGCAGTTTAATTCATAGGCCCATGTCTGAGTTCCTGTGGGGTTTCCATTTTCAGAGTACTACCAAAGAGGCACAGACCCTTTTCCAGGTGTCTTCTGAGGAATAAAATTTGTGTCAGGTAACCTTTTTCTTGGCCCCATGTACACAGAGAAATCCAGGAAAGGTTTCTCCCCATTTTTGCCAGTCTCAAGGGAAGGGCTGTATCCTTGTGTGCTCTTGGACTCTGTTGGTGCTAGGGTCGGCATCTCAGCATCCTCCCTGATGAGGACACCCCAGTCCTTGGCCTGATGCCAGAGAGGCAACGAAAGCCATACAGACCTACTTCTGTTCTTCAGCCTTGGTGAGAAGGGCATTGTGCCATCAAGCCATCACTGAGCAGGTGGGAGTTAGTGGGTGCAAGCCATCACCGTGGAGGCTGTCCAGTACAAGCTCAGGTAGGCACCATGGGAGCGCTGCACACAGCTAACAACCAAGAGGACCGTCACTCACTCAACCAACCCCGCTGTCCTCCATTCATATGCTGGCAGATAAATACGAAAATCAGTGAATTCCCTTAATAGATAGTATTGCAGTCCTGAGTGGGTCAACAGGCTGGGATTAAGTCAAGTGCTAGAAGGACTAGGGGCCTAGGGCACCCAAAGTTATCATACCCAAAAGTCTTCCATGCACTGCAGGGCCTGGGTGCCAGCGTTATGCCGTGGAAGCCTCACAGGAGGTGACAGTTGAAGATGTCAACTTTGAGATTTTTTACTTTTTAATATACTATTAGCCTGGCATGAATGCTGACGCTTACTCCAAAGACCAAGAATATCAAATGCAGAAAGAGTAGTGGGAGAGAGAAAAAGACCTCATATCAGGAGTACCACAAATTACAACTATCTTATAGAGCTCATCCACATGGATGATCACAGGAAAGAAAATGAGAAAAGGGCACTTGAGATTTTAAGAGTACAAGTGTTTTGTTAAACCTTAACAGCATAACAGCACTGGGCTGAACAAATTGTTAAGATATTTTTATAGTGCATAACTAAACCACTATACATAATCAGCAGCAGTTATTAAGTGTCTCTGCATGCAGACCACTGACATATGACTGCTTTGGTGTCACCAGTATCATCTTTCAAATGTTCATTTCACAGACATTCTTTCTGAAGGTAGAGGAAAAAATGCAATATTCATCAAAGGGTCCCTTATCATTGCCACGGCATTACCACAGCTTCAAGTCTGTTCTTGCTAAACTGAAATTTAACATAAAAATGTCATCAACAGTGATGATTAATTGACTTGACACATCTACAGCCAAAACCCCTGTGGTCAAAATTATTATCCAATAAATCCCAATAGCTGTTAATACTGTTTTAAAATTATAATCAGAGATGATAGCTCAAAAGATAATGTAAAATCTCCCTGTAGAAAAGCTTTAGAACGTGTTATTTTTTTTAAAGGGGAAAATGGCCTTTTTCAACTGACAAGGAAACATGGAAGCTACTAAGAAATTATACCACATTCATTCTCTTCACGATGGAAGTTTATTTCTGTGCCTTCTTTCCATTCAAAATAGGGTTTAAAACAATTATCTTACCACTGAACTGTTCATGAAGAATAAAATCATATCACCCTTTTTTTTCCAGAAAAATCAAAAAACATGTTTGTCACTCAAGCAATGAAGATATGCATACACTTATTAACTCTATTTTTTATTCAAAGTGACTGCAATAATAACCGCAGGGATTCCAAATTAAAGGATGTCAGCACAGGTGCTCTGCTTTCCAATAGCATTCATGTCATGTTTGAGTGCCAGGAAAAAAGATTCCTGAAAAAAATGATGAGAAGTATTACTCTATTTTTTCCTGCATTGTTGTTTGGCAATTGTAAACAGAATGACCATTCTAGATAGCAAGAGTTTGATGAGAGAGTATAAAACCTTCTAAAGGGAATACCAGTTTTCTGTCATCCTTGGTGAATTTGATTTCAAAGTCCTTCGGGGCTACATAATGTGGAAGTTAGCTAACACATTAAAAAGGTTGAAAATTAAAGTGCATTAGCACAAAGCTAAATCAAGTTATCACAAACTCTTTGATTACCAGTGAAGGACAACAATTTTCTTCATAGTATAAAATATCAAAGTTTCGGTTTCACGGTCTTGGTAACCATCTAAGAATTCTCTTTTGAATTTTACAAATGTGGGAATAGCATGAGATTCACAGTAGCTCATGGTTTCATCAAGTTTATTAAAGCAAAACAGTAGTCCTGTTCATCACGTTCTGAGTTTCTGGAATTGGAAGTATGACATGGAAAATGTGTTTGTTGGTTTGTTTTGCATCACAAAAGGAAAGAATTTAAATGTACAAAAATTATTTCCATCTTGAACTGGATAAAAGTAAAAATCTTGAAAAAATCTATATGAGATCAAACAAAATGATCCAATCAAAATAATTCTAAAATAGTTCATTTTGAGTATGTCCTCGAAAGATTTATCCTGTTATTAACTAAATTGTCAAGTCAAAAATATAGTTTGAACAAAACTTCTCATTTTGAGTATATTGGAGGAAGATATTCTCATTATATCAAAAATTTTCTCAAAAGGAAAATACATAAAAAAAGAAAATTCTTTATGTAGGGCTATTAATTTAACAAAACAATGTTTCACAACAAAGGAAACATTGCTTCACAAAATTAATGGGTGGCAGTTTTAAATATAGCCATATAAGGCATGCAGTACCTTTTATGTCCTTGTGTGTTCTTTGTATAAGTTAAAGGAAAAGAAAATTCACAGTTCAAGAAAGGTGTATTCCCATTCTGAGTTAAAGCTCCTTTAGGCCTATTCAGCTGTCTATTTATCACATATTTCATCCATGCAGTCCCTGTTCTCACATTCTCATCATACAGTCCAGAAAAAAAAAACACACACACAAACACATACAAATTCAAGATCACAACAGTGTGTGTGAATAACACATAAGAGAACATAAATTCCAAATTTACTGGGTATGAAAGCTAAAAAGGAAGTTGTCAGCTGCTTCCAAGTTGAGTAGGAGCATTCTCATGAACTGGACCAATGCAATCAGTTTGGGTCTATCAAGAAAATTAAGGCATAGAACAGGTTTCCTCAGCTTTTCAATCACTGCTGATTTCATATTTTCCCTATTTAATTCAGCATGTGCAGAACTGTTACACAAACAAACATCACTGAGATTAAAGCCATTACACAGACATTTTATCCTTAAACAGTCTTTGTTTTCACTCTACCCAAGATGAAGTGTGATAATTCCTGTTAAAGATGGATTTCTAGCATTAGCAGTCATATTCCAGAACTGTTTACGATTCAAGCTGAGCAATTAAATAGTGTTAATTTTTGGAACCCCA
This sequence comes from Tinamus guttatus, assembly GCF_059628265.1. Lineage (NCBI taxonomy): Eukaryota > Metazoa > Chordata > Aves > Tinamiformes > Tinamidae > Tinamus > Tinamus guttatus. The sequence continues at coordinate 2,346,634 of NW_028288590.1, read as the reverse complement.
CTTCACTCAATAATATAAAAACCACTTTCCTGTTTAATAAGAAATTAGAACATCCATAAAGTCTCTGCTGGATGCTAAAAGCTTTGCTGTGGCAAAAGTCTTTCATTGTGTAACAATTAAGACATGGATTTAGATTCTTAGCTTTCAAATCTTCCTTATATTCGTGTTAAGAAACTTCATCATTATTATAAAGAACATCCAGGAAAACACATATCTTCTCATAAATATCTACTGACGGCCTGACTTAGACAAAGACTCCACGAAAAGTGGTGTTACTCAAACTGCAGTTCTGAAATATGAAAGATTTAAGATACAATTTAAATCCAATAGATAGGAAAATTTATTTTACTATGTGGAAGCCACCAATCAGCACAAGACCAAGACATGTGACAAGATATGCTTCTTCAACATCTCCGACGTCAACATGGTTATCATTACCTCTCTCTCTTACATTAGTTGTTCTTGGGTTTAACTGCTCTTCGTCTTCATGATGTAGTCTGTGTAGTTTTGGATTACTTGAATTACTTGACATTCCCCATCATTCATTCCATGCTATCCAGATGCTCTCCTATAGCACTGTGCTCAGTGTTAAACATCTGCAAAAAAAAAAGAGCAGTTAGAAAGAAATGATACTTATGGTGAGGCTATGGTAAGGTTCAATTGAGTTTTTCTGTAGAGAAAGCAGATGGGCTAATATGTGGAGCTGATTTTTCATTAAAGTTACCTGAGTCCGCATCCTCAGAGGGTGGATCTTGATTTTTTGTTATTTAGTTCAGACCCTTTTCTAACAGCAATGGAAACTAAACAAGTATGTCCATTTCCTTATATCTCAGGAAGAGTGAGGGACGCCATACAGAAAAATTGTAGATATTTTAACATTTTTAGGAGATCGACAATCAGAAACAAATCATAACAGATCTCTAAGTTAATTTTTTTTTGGTGAGTACTTTTTCTAAAATAGATGACTACATCGTTTGCTAAATCCCCAAAAGAAGGGAATTCAAAAACTGCCCCAAGAAAGAGGACAGCATAATATTCAATTCTCATTATTACTATTTTTTTAAAGTTATTTATGGCTTAATTAAAATTCTCCTGAATTAGTCAGCAAGTATCTTGCTACTAGAGCATGGTCTCACGTCATAAGGAAAGACTCAAGCATTCTTAACATAAAGAACTTGAGATGCAAACCCCAATTTTGAAATAAGAATTCTGTGAATCTTTTTTTCACATCTCATATACTTCGTTAATGAAAAAAAAAATAGAATAGATACTTTAATACTATAATCACTTTCAACTGGAGCTGATGTTTCCAAAGGCTTCAAAAACGTTAAAAATACCAACATCCACAGTGCTATAGAATTTCATGACCCACAAAGTTGGTCAGATTTTTAGGTTGTCTAGCAGTAATGATCCATGAGTTATATCTTGAGATCTCATTAAGCATGCCAGTATTTTTTGTATCTATGCATTTACAAACTCCCATGGATATTCCTGCCCCTGTTCCTGTTTTTCAATTCCACTGTGCTTTAAGAAGCAGCTAGACACGATCCATAGTCATATTAGCATGATTTATGTAAAGATCAGCAGAAAAAAACACAAGATATAATTTATCAATATCTAATTGAACAAGTTGATAGGTTAACAGACTGAGTAAACTCATATTTTTGAATCATAAAACAGATGAAAATCACATTTGAGTACACAAAATGCCCCACTTCCCCCTTTTTTTGCTGATTTTATTAGTAAGAAAATCACTACATATTGACCGATGTTTTCTTCTTTCTCTTCTTTATGCGCATCCAAATTTTTCATAGACCACAGCTGCTACCAGACTAGAGTAAAAAAGGAAGGTCTATATGTAAAGTTGCAACAGAGGCTGAGACAAGTGCATTCACAGTAACTTTAATATACCTTTGGCTGATTAAATTGCTAGTAAAGATACAATATGCTTTAGTACAAGACTGCAAAGTTGGTTCTTACTCAGGATTCTTCTTTCAAGGGAAAAAAGAAATGTCATTGAGCATGGCCCAACCTAAGACCATTGTGGGCTGACGTTCCCTGTGGTTACACAGTCTGGGCAGAGGTGGAAGCTTGGTTGTTGAAAATGTTTGTCTATTGCTTCACTCAAATAAACCACATAAGAGAAACATTTTTTGTTTGTTTTTCGTAATAGTGGAGTCACAGAATTTGCTTTCTCTCCAGCTAGGAGCAAAAACAATAGTGGAAGCTCTTCAAACTAATGTTCAAAACAGGCAAACAGAGCCAACAGATTATTAACTTCTCAGCAGGAAAGGCATTTATGCAGTCAGAAGACTTCCAGATTCCTTTTGTTATGTGATTCATTAAGAGAATTTCAACCCTCTTTATTCTTAGAGAAAAAAGTGTGTATATGTCTTCAGCGGCCTGTCTTTTGGGGAACTGGGGCTAACAGTGCAAAGCCTGTTGTCCCATTATTTGTCACAAATATGGAACTTTGGTAAATGTCAGTGCTAGATAAGTATGAAAGCTTATCTATCTATAGTCTTTCTACAGTGTTTAGCTTTGCTAAAAAATAAAAGAAAATTATATGCACGTTCAGAAAAGATTTTTTTTAATCTTTGACATTTTCTAACTACTTAGCACATTAAGCAAATGTTTAATGCATATTCTGCACATGAATATGACTTCTAATACTAAGTTTATGATAAATGTGAAAGTGAAGGAAAATAAAAAATACTTCCTTTCTACCAAAGAAATCTTTTAATAAGCATTAATTTTAGAAACCTGCTTTACATCCCATTGTGGACCATCATTTCGGGTTTCAGATATTTTTTATTTTCAAATAAACATGTTTTTCCAGTATCAAACTTGGACTATTAGAACTTCATAGCATTATATGAATTTGTTTATCATGCATTAATAAGCACATTTTTACTATTTAATAAATGCACTCTATTATCATTATCAATAACAAAAATATTAGCAATATAATATAGACAGTAATTCTGAGTAGTCTAAAAATAATAACCAGCAAGAGCATTCACTGGAATTATTTTTCTGAAACAACATAAAAACTCCAAACTTCCCAGCTATTAAGATGCTTACTAGATCTTCATTATGTTAGACTGATCCAGTAGAAAAAAAAAAACATGTAAAATGTACAAATTAAATACATATTTCAAATATGATTACGCATAAAGCACAGAAAGAAAACAGCATCATTAATATATTGAAAGAGACCATGATGTGAATTATATCACCCAGAAGGACCGATAATGTTCACACAAATCAGTGAAGATATTTGCTACTTTTGTGGCATATTTAATGACTGATTTCTTTAAACATGAAAAAGATCAAAATGTATCTTCTAGAGCTGACTCAACCTTTAAATCATTAATAGTGTAATTGTTTACCTGACACTCTATAAACTGACTAAGAAGACATTTGAAATGTATGAATATTTTACAAAAAAAAATATCCAAGATAATTAAGATAGCAAAGGAGTGACTTTTGAGTGAGTGTGTGGTACAAGCAAATCATTTCTTCTTGCTATCTGGTATAGTATACACTAATACCATTGTTTGTAAAGCTCAGAAGTGTTCTCTGCCTTTTCCCTATGGATAGGTAATTCCTCTTAGAGAATACCCTGAATATAATTTATGACTCTCAGTTAAAGAAAATAATAGAGGATATACTGAAATTATCAAGAAACTTCCTTGAACAGTTCATGCCATACAATTCCACATTAAAAACATAACCAGACAGGAACTGTATTAATATTATAGCGCAAGAATTTCACTGATCATTTGAGGTTTATAAGAATGATGCATTGGGCAGCAGTTCGTTAAAATTACCCATATGGCAGAATGACACTTGAGTGATCACAGAAAGATCATTTTGGTTTTCTGACTATGCACAAAGTCGAACTTACTTGTCTTATGTTATCTCTGTGCAAATGCTTTTAAAAACTTTTGGCTTTGTGAAATAGAATGGAAATATGAAAAGGTTTGAGAAACTTCCTTTTATGGAATTTATGAATTTTCTTAGCCCCAGCTAAATCCAAAGGTTTAAAATTTCTCAAAGAAAAATTAGAGAGGCAAGTGTTAACTTTTGATGAAAGGAAATGTTTTCTTTCAATTTCCTTTTAATTTTGACTTCTGAACTTTGTAAAGAATATATTTAAACGGACTCAATCATTTCAAAGTCAAAAATTGAGATGTTTTATTCCAAAAATGATTATATTGGACACATTAACACTCTCAGAACTTTCCTCAAATGTCTTCTAAACAAATCTTTAGAGAAATAAGATTTCATTAAAAAATTTTCAAAAGAGCTCCATTCTATATTAGAAAGCAGGCCTCTGAGGCTTTTTTCTACCTTTTTGAACTGCAACACATCGTGTACCAAAGCTTTCAGTCTGCAGCTCATGTCTAATTTAAAACCATCTCAAATTTAAATATTCTGGTAGCAGTTTTATTTTATGAGCTGTGGAATTAGCAACTACCTGAATAGCTATTCTGGTAATAGAAGAATATTATCAATACACACATATTTATTCTCCATCCTGTGCACCAAAAATTCAATTTAATAGAAACATAAACAATTTCCTCATTTGCTTCCTGCTTATGTAGCTCAGAAGTCACAATACCTATAGAAAAGGTATAAATATAAGAGTGCATTTAGGACCTCTTTTTTAGCAAAATTCCATTGCAGAACCAGACCCAGTGCCTCCCATGATCTTGGGTGTAATTGCCCTTGTTCTAGGTTATGGTAATTCCTACTCCTCACTTTCCTCTAGGTACAGCATCTACCTTCCTCCAATACACGAGCACACCAGGTCCTAACCTTAGTTTTGCCCTCTAGTCATGCCCTATTCCTATTGTTGCTTATTCCATGCTCTTTTCATACTGTGCAAAATACGTTTCCTGCCTGACACTAAAGCCATGTAAACAGCAATAGCTGTACCACTTATTCTGTGAGACCAAGATTTCAACCCTTGTGCTTCAAAACAGGCAGCTGTTGCCATAATTTTGTGCATAAACATGGGGAGGCCATATTAAATCTCAGGCACTAGCTAATGGCTGCAGTAGCCACATGAAGATGGAGGAGACAAGGGCAAATGAGGTGGAATTTCATGGAATTCATGGAAGGAATTTCTGCCTCTCTGTCCCTCTCTTTTTGCTTACCACTTGATGCCAGCTATGTCTACATAGAAATCCAGAAGCTAAATGGATGAGTACTTAATATCTGTGTGTTTCATTTCTCATGAAAAAATAAAAAAGAAGAAGAAGAAGAAGAAGAAAGAAAACGAACCAATTTATCAAAATCCTCAGTAAAAATTAAGTGTTTGCAAATAAGGCTTTTGCTAAAATTGCTCATCAGATGTTATACAGATACTTCAGACATCATGTAAATGTAATAAAATGTAATAAAAAGAAACTGAAAATTCACTAGATTTTCATCCCACCACAATGGCACACACTGCGTGTTCTCCCTGGCCCAACAGGCTGCGAGGACAAAGAGGACATTTAAGGCATGAAGTGAAGTTAGAACTTCTCCAGCTCCATGCTGATTAATCTTTTCACTTGTTCTTTACTCCCATATAGATCTTCTCTGATGTGGAGAGATCAAGCACCAGGAGCAGTGTCTGATCTCTCTGTAGCTCAGAGAGGTGGTGGCTCAGGAAGGGGCAGCTCAGAAGAGGGTTGCAGGCCACAGGTACAGCTCGCAATGGGGAAGCATTGCCTTTCTTACCCATCTGAAACTGTACTCCAGACACAGCACTTCTCAGCTATCAATGTGTTTTTGTGAGTTTGTATGTGCTGTTTTGCATGTGCCCTAAGCCATGTTTGCATGTGCCCTAAGCTTTTCGATCTCCCTGTTTTTTGTCACATCACTTGAAAGCTAGTCTTTCTTTCCCAGGTTCTTCTCTGCCTTCCGACACAGGGTCTGTCCAGACCACGAGCTCTCCAGAGGTCAGCCACCAGTCTGCTACAACTTCATTTTTGAGTTTCTGCCAACTAAGCCTTCGGCATAAGGAGTTATTAAGCATACAGCTCCTTCCTGTCTCCAAATACACTTGTCCTCCTTCAAAAGCCTTCTGAAAATTCCCCAATTTCATACACCTCCAGAAACATCACCACATGTGGAACTTTTTCCATGCCTTTACAAGAGTACTGCAAAGACAGGCACTGTCATAGAAGCCACCAGAAAAGTCTAGTAAACAGTGGAAAAATTGTAGGTAGGAGAGATTCCTCCAGTCATGGGAACGAAGAGGGCCCCAAGGCATCAGTGTCCATGTGCTCACATTACGTGGCAAGCTGAGGGATGTGTGACTGCCGCTCTCTCCCCCATCGTCAGAGAGGACTGTGTTCACCCCTGACGTCAATGCACAGGCATGAGAGAGTGGTAGAAACCGAGGATTTCATTGCAGGGGAGGAAACAGCACAGCTTCAGCACTGTTAAATGTTTGATCTTATTATAGCTATGGGAGCCTTAATAACTCATCACGCTTAAAGCCCAAATTCCTCCTCCCATTAATGTATTCTCACGTAGAAAGCATTAAATTAGTTGCTAATAGAGTCTTGAATTTTCCACGTCTGTGCTAATAGGACATTGCACAGGGCTACGGCAAGCTGAGAAATCTTCTGTAAAAAGACTTTCCTAATCACCTGTGGGCTGAGTGAGCACAGCAGAATGGGCTTCTTTGAAGGGAAAGCACTAGAGAGGGCAATCAGTCAGCAATTTGCATGCAGCTGAGCACTGGAAGGGAAGAAAGATACTTTGGTTCAGTTTGGGTTTTTTTTGTTTGTTTGTTTGACTGTTTTTAGCCTATTAAAAATGAAGAAAACTAGTCTGAATTTTATAATAAAATTATATTTAAATCAATATGTAAAGCAAGTTTGGATTTTTAACCCATTCAGTTCTTTTCTTATATTGACAAAGTGTTAGTGAAAATTTCCATGACCCTTTTATTAAAGGTAGTGATGGGGCTGCCAACTAAGACAAAAGGTCCCAGATATCTGATTGGATGGGGATGCTGTCTTCTCAACCCTACAGGTAACTGCCTCTGGCAAAGAAGCCAACACCACTAAGGCCAAATCCAGCTATGCTGGATCTGAAGGACAGTAGAGGAGGAACATGCTCAGCTGTGATACAAACAGAGGACCTCCAGAATATGGCAGAGTAGAGCTACCTTCCTCCAATCCATCCTCAGTAATTCCTGGTGATCCAGCGGTTTTCCTATACACTACACAGAAATGACTATAAGCAGAGTTGGTGGCCACATATCAGCACAGCCCTTCTCCCATCACAGGGAGCTGCCCTGCTGCAAAAGAGTGAAGCAGGCAACAGAAGCAGATTTACATGAGCATGAGTCAGGTTAATTTTGTAAAGCTCAGGGGAGCTCTTACATAGCTAAATTATAAATGAAAGCGCAATGGATTATGAAGTACAGATATTATGCAAATGACTTGTCAATGTATGTACACGACCGCTATCCCAAAATGAAAGAGTATCCAAAGATGTGTAAAATAACAGTTATCACTGGATCCAGGGACTGAATCTTGAGTTGTCTAGGGAAGATTGCAGGAGGAGATAAAATCTACCAACTAACAATTATCATAACAAAAAGCAATAATTTATAACATTTCTCAAGGCAAACTGAGGAGTGCGTGGGCCTTCCCTAACAAAGAAACTTAGAGGCTAGTCACAGTAAAAATGCAAATATGTAGGCCTGTTTCATATTTCACTCAGACTATGTGTAAAGAAACAAGTAGATTTACACATACAAGATATGAAATATAGATAAAATTCACAGGTTGGGATTTAAAGAGAAGCACAGAATATACTGGAGGAAGATGAAGTAGAATTATTGGGGCACTATATTTCCCTATTTTAATCATAATCATACAATAATGAAAGCTTGATAAAATTCAATGTAAAATCAATCTTAACAAGACAGTAAATGAAAGGAGATTATTTTTTGATTTATCAAAAAGGGCTTTGAGGTGAAAAAGAGCAAACTATCAGCCTCCTGTCAGCTTTGAAGTAACGCTTGCATTTTCAATATTTCTATATTAAAATCACTTCTCCTCAGATCCAGTAATTGAAACCGCTGTGATATCCCTCTCCAGAGATTTGTGATCTCTATATCTGCCTTAATCTTGCTTTAGTTTCTCTGGGCTGACAAACGATTGTGATTGATAAGAAAGCTGTTTTCAGGGTTGGTTACACAGTCTGATTATTCGCTTCCCTCTGCAGCACTAAAATTGCCCCCATGCAGAGCCAGAGGGTGACAGCACGCAGGGATGCTTGACACAGCGGCAGGTGCTCCCTCTACCTGAACAGCAGGAGTTTGGGAGGCTGCAGAAGCCTTTAAAGCCAGAAGCGCTCAAGGAAGATTAGACGCGAGGTCTGTCATCCCTTTTACTCCCAACACAAAAATTTCCAAAATCATAAATTTGGCTCCATGAGGCAGGAGCCGGTAAAACTGGTAAAACTCTGCACCGTGCACAGTGCAGTGCCAACACGACAGGTCTTGGCTTCTCTGGGTGGACAGTCACTGCCTCCTGATCCCCCACTTCTCCTCAGCTACCACTGCTCTGGTGACCTGTGTCCATAGCAAGGGCTGTGCTCAGTTGCCAGCACGCAGAGATGATTGCCAGCCAGCTGAGTATACCCAGAGCATATCACCTTTGCTCCCTTTTTCTTTTTCCTGTGTTCAGTTTCATTCTATGCTCTTTAAGCATTCACAGGTTACAGAGAACTAGTGAAATTTTACATAGTGTACACATGGTTTGCAAATTTATGCAAAACAAATATGTAACCACTTACACTTTGTTCCTTTAGGAAACCATCTAAGATTAGTAGAAGTGAAATTCTTTTTTTTGCTCCTAGGGAGGATGTTCTGAAGTTTACTTGTCAAGCGTTTCTCTTTGTTACAAAGACAGCCAGAACAATACATATCTTTCTGTAATATATTAAGTGGAATGTATACAAGAGCTTTAATAAATAGAAAACATTGGGAGTCAGTGTCACAATTGCAAGAGTATGCAACATAGGAGCCCCAAATCCCACCTGCTAAAGAATACTTTATAGAGGCACAACACTGTAGTGATGCTGGGGAGTGAGAAGAACGTAAAATATAAGTGCTCTATGTGTTGATTGAGTTATAGGAAAATTAAATGTGTGCTTATATAAGCACATATAATAGCATGCATTTTATGCAAATATATGCTTACTATGCAGCAGCGGCAGAATATTACAGAAATAGAGACAGAGCTATGGAATGGAAAGACCTCCATAGAGACTACTGTAACTCCAATTCTAGGTTATAACCATCAGACAAAGTGTGCTTCAGATCTCCCTTTCTGTCTGTAACCTATCCAAGAGAGGGACTGCTGTTGGCTGTGGTTAGTGTGGCATTGCTCAGGGATCAGGCCTGTAAACCCTAAGTGTTTGCGATACGTGGGTAAGCATAGATGGTGTGCAGTGTCATACCTGCAGTGGGGCTGGATTCTCATGGTGCTTCACACCAACACTGAGCTCTTTGGCTTGTAAATACAATTATCAGTCTTGCTGGTAGAACTTCTTTATTTCTGTAATGTTTTTTTTTGAGAACTGAGATAATGAAATCTGAAGTTCCTTCACAGATGTGAATGTTTTCAGATGTACTTAGACATTGGGTTATGTTTTCTTAAGAAGATTTCCAGAAGTTCATGCCAAAATCTAAAAAGCTGCTTGGTGCCTAGTTAGCACTAGTTAGCAAACTAGTTAGGAAAGTCTCTCATTTATCTTCAAAGAATGCTATAACCAGAGGTCTAGCTTTTGAGTTGAATACACAATTCATAAGAAGCATTAAAACACTACAGGAAACAAGGCTCATAGAACAGAACAGCTTTAGGGAATTCTTTCATCACTGAATCCATCCTAAAAGTAGACTCATTGGGGCTTTTTTCCACTCCATTAAAAAATGTTCTGCTTTGTGGTAGGTAATTGTTAAAATGATCTAGAGGAAATTCTATGCAAATGAGGAGATAAGATTAAGTACACAATTAATTACCCATACAGTGCTAGAGCACTTGGTACCCACCAAATACCTGAAATGGTCCATGCAAAAAGATGGAGAGAAGAAAAGGGGCTGTCCTGATCTCCCTGGGAAGGGAAAGAAGCACCTGCTCAGCACAGGAGACACATTGTACTAGCTAGTGCTTGTGCAGGAGGCTAAAACTCCTTTACCTTTGTGATAAATCCTGGGCCTGGAAGACAATACAATAGGATCTTATTTCATTTTTTAAAGCAAAAAAACACGGAAAATGGTAATTTAGTACCAAGTGTGCCTCAGCTAGGAAGGCAGATATTTGACAGTGCAGAGTAAGAATAAGTATTGCATTTATGTGACATCAGCTCTGCAACTACAGCAACCTAAAGATTTTGGAAAGTGGAAGAAAGCTACATTGCACGTCACCAGGAGCTGACTTTTTCGGTGACGGCTCACATGCAAGGAAACCCACAGGCTGGACTAGACTAGGACCCCAAATATAACATGACCACAACAAACACTGATTTTAATCAAATTATCTCACACGATGAGGACATTCAGGCCAGGAAATGGTCATGTTCTCACACTGAGTTAGTAATGACTGGCGTTAGTCTGACTGCTGAGCATGCGAATTAAGAGGTTAACCCACGAGGGAAATCAGGAGGGCCACATGCCAGAAGCAAGGGAATGGAGTGTGACATGCTGAGGACAGATATCTAGGGCAGCACGGAGCTCTGCCATCACTGCAACAAAATGCTAGCTCAGATAGACCTCCCTGACCTCACCTCTCTGCACTGTCTGGTCATCCATATGGCCATCCATATGCTACCTGTCTTACCTCCTTGATGAAGTGACCTGAGCAACAGATTCAGCAGACACAGGCAGATCACATGCATGGGAGCTACAGCAGCCAACCCTAGGAAGGGAGCTGGCCTGGGAAGGCACTTCCAACCATGGAAAGTACCTTCATCGAATCACAGAATCATAGAATCATTATGGTTGGAAAAGACTTTCAAGACTGTCAAGTCCAACCTTAAGCACTTTGACATCATGCCTGCTAAACCATGTCCCCAAGTGCCTCATCTACACGTTTCTTGAACACTGCCAGGGACAGTGACTCCACCACTTCCCTGAGCAGCCTGTTCCAATGCTTGACTATTCTTTCCATGTAGAAATCCTTTCTAATGTCTAACCTGAACCTCCCCTGGTGCAACTTGAGGCCATTTTCTCTTGTTCTATCTGTAGCTATTCTGGAAAAGAGATTTACTTCTGCCTCACTTCAACCTCCTTTCAGGTAGATGTAGAGAGCAATAAGGTCTCCCCTGAGGCTCCTCTTCTGCATACAAAATAGCCCTAGCTCCTCAGCTGCTCCTCATAAGGGCTGCACTGAAGCCCCTTCACCAGCTTTGTTGCCATTCTCTGGACACACTCCAGCACCTCAATGTCCTTCTTGTAGCAAGGGGCCCCAAACTGAACACAATATTTGAGGCGCAGCCTCAGCAGCACTGAGTACAGGGGAACGATCACTTCCCTGGTCCTGCTGGCTACACGGTTCTTGATACAGGCCAGGAGGCCGTTGGCCTTCTTGGTCACCTGAGCACACTGCTGCTCATGTTCATCTGGCTGTCAACCAACACCTCCAGATCCTTTTCTGCCACACAGGTCTCCAGCTACTCTGCCCCAAGCTGTGTTTGGCATTTTTCTGTGCATGATCAAGGAAAGGCGCAAGGGTTTGAAACAAACTGAAGCAGACTCTTCTTTATGCTCAGATTTTCACTTTACAGAGCATTAAAAAGGCCTTAAGATAGATAATTCGTTTATTCTCCTTCAGAAAAATAGAAAAATAATAATAAAAAAGCAAACTAGTGCATCTGAATATCGGGTGAAACAGAATTTACATTAAGTTTCACTAATCCTTGTGAGTGCTGAGATATTGCAAAATCTGAATGCATCTATGGAAAAAGATCACAACATATATCTTGACTGATTAATAATTAATAATATATTTTACTTAGATCTAATACAGGTGAAAACAAAAATTCTTTTAGTAGAAATGGAACGATTTAATGCAAGTCTGAAATATAAACCACACCTGACCTTTCTAGAGTGTTATTAGAAAGAGAAATTGATGAACGCAACATGAAAATGGCCACAGTCATATTGAATTTCAAGAAAATACCAGATCCCGAGGGGCCTGGATGCTGAGTTTTACAAGCCATTCACTCTAAAGCTTTTCCCACACTGCAGTAAAGTGTACAATCTAGTATAAGATAATGTCATATAACCACAAAGCCTCAGGGAAACACTGATTAGAACTGCCAATGTCCACATCCCCAAAGACAGTAGACCTTTCAATTATATAAATTTGTATTAAATATGCAGTTGTCTTCCAACTACAATCTAACAAGCATCCAGCCATGGTCTGTGGGGAGCTGGCTGACCTTCTTTTTCTCCATCTGCCTAACTGCATTAAGGCATTAGAAAAACTACATGAGAAACATTCCTAATAATATTTGTCAGTAAACAATAGCAGGCATGCCACAGAGAGGTTATGTAACTGAGAGTTCAATCCATGATATAATTTCCATGTTAAAAGCAGGCCAGTGCTGTGAATAGGTTCAAGTGCCCAAAAGGACAGAATGAAGTGGAAAGCTTTGTTAGCTAACCTTGATTGTCCATGGTTTCTTTGCACTCTTTCTTTCACTCCCACCTCAGTCTCATTTCCAGATTTCTGTGCTCTTCAGAGCACTAGCACAGACGACAGAGCTCCCCTGTAAGAGCTCACCCACCTGAACCATTCAATGGCAACATGCACCCACACTTTCCGGCTCTCACAAGTCAGATACTCTTTCCTGTAAGCCTATGGACCTATGGACTATTTATGTCCAACCACAGACATGTTTAACATGCTCGTTTTCCCTATTTGATTTTCCTCAAAGGAATAGTCACTGTACTTAAAGCTTTCTCCCTCTCTCCAAAGCTGGTCCATGACGTACAGTTTAAATGAACATCTTCTATTTCCTAATTCTTTTTGTTAGACTGAAAGAAGCACAGCTACAGGCCAAACACTTTTTCTCTGCAGTGACCTTGGTAAGTGGATTTTACTGGAGGATCTCTATAGATTGCTGACTAAGGTTATCTCGCCTTCTTCCTAAATAGAACTGCTACTTCAATGTGCATGATGGTCTGTCACCCTGAGTTAGTCTGTTCTCTCCTCTTCTGGATGTGAACATCAAGAGATTGGCAAAGTTCTGAGAAAGAACTTGTGCTTTACCACGTAAAATGCTCTAAGGTCATCCCATATATCTCTAGTCATCACAGTGGTGTCTGAAACTGATGCTAGAAGAAGGCTTCCCTGGGGTCATGACTTACAGGAACCCTATGGGAATTCTTACTAGTATCTCACTGTGTCCAGTCCACAATGAATAGTACTTCTGGCTACAACTTCAAAATTACAACTATAGCTTGAGCAACTGGCTGTGTCCTTTTAGATCTGGAGATTCTGCACAATTTCTCAGTGCATTAATGACCATAAGCAGATAGACCTTCAGGCTCATTGTAATTTGGTAGTTGTCAATGGTCACTATTTTTCTGCTCTGTTTTCATTATGAAAGTAAGACTTTCAAATAGGTTTCAAGCTCAGCAAATGTTTAAAAGGGTAACATTAGGAAAGTTTCTAAAGAGAAGCAGCTCTTATTCTGTCTTTACTCTCCTCCACAAATTCCCCGATGTCTGATAAAGGGAGAGCTTCTTAGCCTTTCTGGCTACATGGTCACCTATTTTCATAAATCTTGTAAAAATTTATCATCTGAAAGGTTTCCAACCTTCTGCCAAACTGGATTGAAACTGAGCATGTTCAAAACTTGTGGGGATTTCCAAATTGGGATTGTAAAAGTAAGAGCAAAAGTAGAAAAATGATCAGGAAAAAGTGGAAGCCTTTTGATCCTGGAAAAATAAAGTATCATATAAATAGAGAAGACTATATATATAAATGGAAAATGACTTTGGCTTATTTTTGGCACATGACATTTATTTTTGACATCTATTTTTGAATAGTTTTGTAATAATGAAGGATCTAGAAGGTGTGATAAATTCAATTACCAAAGTATTTAATGCATTTCATGTGTGTTGGTACTGCGTGTTGCATTGCAATAAAGATAATAATGATAGTAAAAAGCATCTCTTACTGTAATAGGCCTTCGCCATATGAAGAAAATAAAAGACCACGTATTGTCAGCAATGACAGATACATCAGTTTGCCATGTCCCACTGTGATGCAAGGATCAGGGATTAACATGTCACACAAGTTCTTGTTGTCTTTGTCAACTTCATGGGAGCTGCTAAAAAGAAATACAGAAAACAATTATGGATGAGGTAGCATATTTATGTATATATATGCATATATCTGTAGCATGTCACATCAGAATGTAACATGACATCTTTATTTTAATCTCCACGGCAAGCTTAATTTTCTCATTGTTTCTAAATCAAAAGCATGTATTTTCATAGGAAAAAAAAGTTTGTGAATTGCAGACAAAAGCAAAGATTCTTCTCTGATATAGTTTTACAGAACATAGAGCAGGGCAATAATTCATCTCTCCTCCTGTTGCTTTTACACGTTAGTCATTACCACAAGGTTTTCATCCCTCCAAATTACATGTTCCCAAATCACTACACTGAATCACAGATCCTTCTGATTACTTTCTTTTATTTAGCTGCACCATAATCATTTGATTCTCTCCATGCAACTGAAAAGCAGATCTGTGATCCATCTGTTAAGTTATAGACCATAAGTTCCCATCTGTCATGCATGGACCAGTGGTAATCCCTAGAGCACTCGCTGCCTGTCTGCAGAGAGTTGGCTGTTCTCATGGTGATGCTTTCTCTTCATCTCCAGCTGTTCAAACACATTGAAAGAGCTAAAAAAAAATACTTAAAAAGAGAGAAAAACATCAATAGCATATTTTTTCCATGTAAACAATTGCTTTTGTTAAAAGAAAGATGTTAGACAATTGTGAATGCACAAGGACAGAGGGACACGTCACCGAGCCCTCTTCTTGGAGGCAGCTTTTGAAGCCATCGGGTCTCTGTGAGTGGCTGCCACGATGCTCTGAGTGGGGTGGGCTGCCCCGCTCCTGTCAGCGGGGTCCCCTCCAGAAGCCAACAGCCCTCATGCAATCGTCAGCACTGGTAACTGTTAAGCTGCCGACTGCTGCAGCAAAAGGACCTGCTGCTTTAAGAGACAGAGAGGTGATTTCTCTGGATTAGGCTGAAACAGGCACATGCAACTGAAAGTGCTGGCAGTTCTGCCTTGAAATGCCAGGCTATAACCTGCGGCAGCTGAGATCTCTGTATCCGCCACCCCTGTCAGATTTCTGTCTGGGGGAAATCCTTCAGCCACCACATCTAGATCTGGCTAGGAGCACGAAACTTATAACATAATTCCAAAACGTCCTCCAGATACCTCCTGAAGGTGCCAAACTCACCTTCAGGCATCACACACAATATTGCCGTTGCAGATCAGGCTGAAAGCTGAGTAGACAAGGACAGCTCAGTCAGTGGTGAACTTACTCTGTAAGTGTCTGAAGAAACAGTGGGGGCTGCAGTGGCTCTATAGTCTGATTTTATATCCATATTTAACTGACTATCATGTCTTATTTTAATGTATGTGAAGTTTGTTCCTGAACACCAAAGCAGACGGGCAAGACCCCTACAGCAAAAGTAGGTGTTGGTGAGGTTCAGACATGATGGTCATTCTCATCTGCCCTGGGAGAGGCTCATTTGTGCCAGGTTCAAGATTCTTTGAGCTCTTCAAGCTGAGCCTGTGTTTAAACACTTCATAGAGCTTAATTCTGGATTTATGGGAGTCCAGAATATTCCACATATGAAATGTGTTAAGTAATCGACAATCGGTGCCCTCAGTGTCTCTCTTTATTCATCTGGAACAAAAGGCTGTACTTTTCCTGGACTTTATGCCTTTGCAAAGCCAGCCCCCAAATCTGAGCTCATCCAGACTTTCGGAAAAATGGATCTGGCTCCAAGCTCTGCATTTCTTGCCTATCTTTAAATTACAGTGACAGCAAAAGGTTTTGTTTTTGTGGGTTTTTTTAATGTAGCTTCCCCACTTTCTCATCAACTAATAGAACAAAAAGGAGGAAAACCTATTTCAGTCCTGCAGATATTATCTTCACTCTCTTTTGGAAATATATTCATGACAAACTGATCAGGCTGTGAATGAAAAACAACCGCTTTAAATAAATAACAAGGAAATAGGCAAAGAGAGAATAAGGTTATTAGTGGATAATACTTAGACACTGAGTGACAGATGATTATCTGAACTTCATTAAATTTCAGGAATTAGCATTTCTTTTATGCTCATTCCTATATTTTTTCTTTTCCCTTTTTTTCATATTCGCTTTCTGATATTGTAAGGTTTGCAAAGTCCTTCTGCCTCAAAAAGGGGGATAGATTCAAAATGCAAAATATATTATCATACAAAGTGAAAACTATATGATTGGTCAAAACCTTAGTATTTTACCACTTGTCTCCAGGGCGGCAGTAGAGGCTCTTAGGCCCACTGCTACCTCCCCTCTCTGCTCTTGCTATTAGGACAAAAGCCAACATCAGCTGCTACAGTTTACTAAAGTTAGCAAGTCCTGGCCTGCCTGCTGTCTAAACCTGCTGCCTGGAGCCTGGTCAGAGATGGCGTGCGTTTTTCTCTACCTCTGGCCATGCAGGCATCACTCAGGAAACTTTTGTTTAAAACCACAAAGATAACAACTTCAATTTGATTTTTTTAATTAACAAAATGGAAAGGTAAAACCTTCTTGTGATCCATATCAGTTCATTTTGTTACTAATTTTCCTCAGAACAAACAGGAAATTTGATTAACCGAGATGATAGAATAGTTTGGGCTTTATAGTCTGGAGAGTGATGCCCTCTTTTTCTCACACAGACAGAAAGAGAAAAATGTTCTGAACTCTCTTGCCAGCATCTCTCAATCATTTCTGTGGCAGAATGAGGGAGAGGGATGATCATGCATCAAAATCATCTCATGGAAGGAGCAGCAATGCCTCACTCCTGATGTCTTTTGTTGGATTTGTTATAGTTTTCAAATTGTCTATTTTTAAACCACTGACCTGCAGCTCAACAGCTCTGCAGTATATGGCTGACATCAAGACTTCACGAAAATGCACCCAGTTGCCTTTCACCTTCATTTGGAGGACTGACTTAGCAGCCCCCAAACCTTTCTAGTAATTTCTGTCCAAAAGCAAAGATGTTTCTCCTGCGTTAAGCAGAAAGAAACACATCCTCAACTTTTTCAATAACATTTGGCTATTCAGTGTTTAGTAGCTTATACTTCTCATCAATAAAGCCACAGACAATTTTCCTATTCATGGTTTCATTCACTTGGCTATTTTCACAGCTGGCACTACAACTTTGAATAATGTCTGCAAATAATGTAATTTTAGCCTTTGAAAGTAGCAACATAGTCCTGTGTTCATGGTATTTTTCCTATGTGAATATGTTGCATATGAAAGAAAAAGGGTTACTACATTGTTCTAAATAATTTTTTCATTTGCTGCTAGAAGGAAAATATCAAAAATCATATTTTTATACTAAATTAAGGCCAACAGCTCCTGCTATAGTATCTCTGATCTGATGTGCATAGGGCTGTAAAGTAGTATAACAAGGAGAACATGTTTTTCATCAAAAGAATAATTCAGAATGGAATGACATCAGCATTCTAACTAATACTTCTTCATTGGTTTTAGGCAAAATATCAAAGAAATGTTGTGAACTGATTTTTCATTATATTTGATGAAGGTCCCCAGGGGACATTTTCTGACTTCAGTTTAGACACTAGCTAGTAAGAAAAGTTAGACAGAGACTGGTAAACTAAGAATTCATTGCCCGGTGCCATGGAAATCACCTTTTTTTCCTATGAAAGGAAAAGCACAGATTCAACCAATCTGGTTCTAAAGAACTTCAAAAGAGTTGTGCTGAAATATTAAAAATTAGTACAGTCTTAATATGGAGGAATGTTACAAAGACCTGAATGATGATTTTAACCATGTTACAGTTCTCAAATTCAGCTAAATCCTATATGAGTGCAGACAAATAGTCCCTGCTGGAATACTGAAGAACCAGCAGAGAGACGCTTTACAGAATACTCCTGGAAATCAGAAGTGAATTTATCTTGTCGTATGTTTACTATTGTCAGTGTAAGTAGTGAATGAATTCCAACAACATCTCAGTTTTGCAGAAAGCAAGATAATACAGACCTTTTCTGGTCATTAGTTGCTTCATCCCAGCATCTCTCAGGATTAACAGCTGTACTAAAATTCCCTAGCATTTTACTGCAACATCTTTGCACAGTTTGTGGAAGGGAAACCCAAATCAAGCTAAACACGAGCTGCTTTGTCTTCTAGAAGTTGAGTTGGTTGTGTTCTTCACAAGACCTCTTTCATTGACGTGAAATTCTTTGGAGATTGGAGCAAGAGAAAGAGAGCTCCCATTTACTTGAATTGGAATAGGAAAATGCAGTTGAGTTTGGATTTGAATGTGTATCTTTTTATATTGAGGAAAAGAAGTGGTTCCCACCATTCTTCTGAGAAACCATTGAATGGGGTGAGGAACCAAAGTAACACAGAACAGTTGCTTCAGCAGTGATAAGATAAAACAAAAAAATCCTCTCCTGAAAAGCGCAGTCAACTTTAAAAGGAAAAATTAAAATAAAATGCTGACTTGTGAATGCCCTGCTCTTCATTATCCCTTAAGGATGTTCAGAACTCCGTGTAACCAGCATTCTTGAAGAATCAGTGGTGCTTTGACACGCATACTCCTGGAGAAACAAACACTGTCTATTTTTTCTGCCAGAGAAACTTGGAATTGCATTCCTAATTAGTCATTTGCTTACTAAAGAGCAGTAAGGTATGAGCTTACTCATTTAAAGCTTTTATAGAACTAATGCCTAGCGTAAAGCTAAATCACATTATACTAATCTGCATTATACTAAAATAAACTACATTATACTACAAATTGCCAGCTATATTACTAGTAGCTCTGCAGGACTACATCTGCTATCAGCTACATCTGCAACGATGCCAAGAAAACCAACATATCGTCTACTCTGTACAGATATCTAATATGGTACAAAGAATAATCTGCAGTTTTTGTAGGTGTTCACCTAAGCTAATTTAAAAAAAAAAAAGATTTTTCATGAATTTATCTTTCATAACTATGTTCCAAAAACGCAAACACTTCTGATATAGATGGAAAGCACTTGGGATGATGGTAACTGGGGATGATGATAACAGTAGCAATGGAGGAGAGGGAAGGTTACCTGAGCTACATAGTGTTTTCTTGCACATAAAAAGTCTTTAAAATAACTCAGTATCAAACAAGCAAATGAGCACTTCATTTGCTAAGCTTATAGCAAATATTTCATAAGGACGTAAATGAGAACTACTTTTGTTTCTTGTATGTGATTAGATACCACTCACAAACTTTCCCCCTGAACTCCTAAGTTGTGGGAATCATCGAAGGAGCAGGGGCTTAAGGTTTAGGACCAGAAGTCAGAAGCCATTTTATTGAGCATCAGACCAAACTTATATATTCTCCGAGTATGTGAGCATACACTGTCCATGCGCTCCCTCCCCCTGTCTCCGGCCAGTTCCTTGACTCTTTTGCTATCTGGGTCCAAAGACACTAACCGAGATGCTGCTCCAGTTGGTAACCAACCAGAGATCGGTGTGTCCAGCTAATCTGCTGGATCTGCTAATCCATTATTCCTAACTTTCACAGTTTCTCACTCTTAACTTTCACCATTCCCACAGCTTCCCATAGTTTCTCATGGTTTCTCAGTTTCCCACACTAAGTAGCTACTGTAATTTTTGCAAGTATTCACTCCTGTTCTTTCTAACAGAAACTATGTATTAGAAAACCCCAAACTAATGAAAATACTCTCATAAATATAGTAAGAGGAAAACTTCACAGTAGAAATCCACAGTTCATCCATACCATGAACATAACATGTAATTCTGATCTTCTCATCTTTCTTAAAAAAAAAAAAAAAAAAAAAAAAAAAGGTATAGATATACCAGATTTGAAAATTGCTCAGAGAAGGACATCAAGGGGAATTATGTCATAGAGCATAAGGAACTGCTTCATAGGCCAGTGTTCTTCAGTTTGGGAAAGCGGAAATATTAAATGAAGCTATTAGTGGTCAGCCTAAAAAATATATATGTAAAGGGAGAGTTGGTAGTCCTTGCCATTAAGAGTAGTGGGCCTGCAGAAGGCCTTAAGAGAGGACATTGTGGATGCTCAAAATTGACAAAGATTCTAGGGGAGATGCTTACATGAGAGAATCCCACTGCCGTAGGATACACAAAAACAACATGCAGCTCAAGAAGTGTCTGAGATGAAAACAACCAAAGACTGAGAAAATACAAGAGGGAAGTAGAAATGCTTGTCCTGTTCTTGCACTTTCTCAGGAAGATATTTGTAGCCCCCAGGGGACGGATGTTGACTTAAATGGATCTTAAGCCATCATAGCATATTTTGTAGAAGGAAAAGAGGCAGTATTTTTAACACACACAAACAAAATCTCAAATTTAAGTTGTTTTATGATCATGAATTCTTGTTGCTCACCTCAATAAAGACAATACACATCAGTCTCTATCCAGACTTCTGCTTCTGTTACCATCAATGTGTCACCAGCACTCAGGGTAAAGATATTTCCAGCTTGGAAAACAAATATTCACAACTGCATCTTATCTTCAGCCTCCACTGACTTTATGAAGTCAGCAGTCATGAAAATCTGGCAGCAGGTTTGTAGAGGTAGGAAGGCAACCACATTATTTTCCACAAATGTACTTGAAAAAGAATAATCACTTTTCCAGCATAGAAATTGCCACAGAACAAGAGTTATTTCATCAGGAAGTTCTACAAAGCCTGGATGTTCCCCTTCAAAGAATGTGCGATCCTGCACATTAACATGCCTATTTGAGAGCCTCCATCAAAGCCTTTCTACGAGATTGGTTCCTTTTTGTTGAAGGGAGACTAATGAGCACACTGGACTCCACACATCGCAGGCTATACAACAATTATAACATTCAGATCAATGTAGCTCATATCCCATGGGCTTATATACAAAGAAGTATATGCAAAGTGTCGAGATTTTTCATATCTCAGTATATTCTGCAAAGATTACTTTGCCTAGTATTTAAATACCAATACTTTACCCAAACACTTTCAATTTGAGAATATCAGAGAATTGTGTTGCATAACTGCTTGGAAAAAAAAAATCATAAATCCTCTTTTTTACCAGACAGATAGAAAAAAGAATGGTTAGATGGTTATTTGGTTAAGCATAAGGGTTTTTTGGAGCTGCTGTTTGTACTAAGGGCCATTACTTCTCAAGGTATGAAGTGGTATAATTATAAATTAAATAGGAAAGTCATACAGTAAAGTAACTATAGGAAAAGATAATTAACACTTGGCAACATAGCGAAAGAATTATGTCAAAGAAGTTTGATTTTCATCTTTAAGACTGCAGCACTGATCCAGACTCATGCTAGAATGTTGTGTCTAATTCTGACGTCAATATTCCCCAAATTCATCGGAAAAATAGAGGGACTACAAGAATTATTTGAGGACTTGGAAAAAATCTTGTACTATGACAGATCAAGAAAGACAGATATAATTAGCTCACTTTTAAAAGTACTTTTAGAAAAGATCTCATTACAACGCATGAATACTGTCCTGTAAAGAAAATATCAGACAGTAAAGGCTCTATGATGCTGCAAAAGAAGCATTATAAGGATTCAGGGCTGAATCTTGAGCCAAACTAGTTAGTTTAAATTTAAAATTAGGCACCAGAGATTATAGGGAAAGTGACTAACTACTTGATAAAGCTGCCATCAGAAACTGAGAATTCTCCACCTCAGGGTATCTTCAGGACAACATGCTTCCCCTAAAGCATGCTGGGTAGCAGGGAACCTATACAAATTTGAAAAAAAAAGGTGGTAACCAGAGGATAAACTAGACCTAATAGCAAATTCTAGTCATAAAGTCAGCAGAAAATAATAATATATTTCAAAATTTAAAAAGCTGAACAACTTGGCTAAGAATCATTCTGCAGACCTAATGGAATTCACACAAGCTATTGGAGCCCCATGCTGCTCAGGAGAAAAGACACAGCATAAAGAGCAATCTGCTTTAGAAATTGAGCTTGGAGAAACAAAAAAAAGCAAGAAAAGTTCTGTAACTATCTTCATACTTGAAAAATATGTAAACAAGATCCCAAATATCTCACAACACTCACTCTTTCAATAGTAAACAAAACATTCAGCAACTTGTATCTTAAACTTCTTTCACCAGATTGATGCAGCCATGCCAAAGGATGCTGATGTAATGACAAACACTTGAATGAAATATGACTTTAAACAGAATCTGAGAGTTTCTAAAACTTTAGGAATATGAGGAAGTGACTTAAGTAGATCATTTTACCCACATGGAGCACAATGACGGAGAGTCATTGCCACCAATTCCAAACTCACCATTTTTGTTTTTTAATGAGAAATAAAGAGGAGTGGGAAATAGTAGACAGAATGTTGGAAAAGTAGGTTGCTTTTTATATCATTTGATATTGATATGTGATATTCTCCAATGTATTTTGCCTCCTTCTTCTAACCCTTCTGTCCAACACTCTGAAATATGGAAATTAGCACAATTTAAATGAGTTCTAAGGAGTTTTATTGCCAAAATGTCAACTAGGTGACAGGACAATATAACAAAATTTAACCAGTTTTCATTTTTGTACATGTACCAGCAAAACAGAAATCCTAAGACCTACAGTTTCTTCTTTCAGGTTGTTAAAGCAGTTTATTAAGGCAAATTGGAAAGACAGCTAAAATGGCAGATGAATTTTAACAAGAATTTTCCCATAGCTAAAACTTAGTAAAGTTGTTTCCATCTTCATTTTAACTACTTATTATGTGCACTATTTTCATGGAATTTACTGAAGGAAAGTGGCTCAGGAAAAGACTTATTAGACATTACCATTGCTTTATATGTAGGTTATTTGAAATGAAATTTTCTATGCTGGTGATGGTTTGAACTGTCATGAAAGTGACCTTTCTATTATTCTTAAAGTTAATTCTCCTTGAGATCAGTGGTGAAAGGACGTGTTATGCCTTTTCTTTCTACACATACAAGTATTCCTCATTAAAGAACACCTATTTTCATTCTTCATCATCTGACGGCAACAAAAGTATGCCATTGCTTTTCAGAGCAGCAGAGAAAGGAACGGCCTTACAAGAGAAACTAGTATTTCTATTTGCCCATTTGCTATAAGAAGTGCTTATTTAAGCATGACTTTAGCCTAGTTTATCAGCTGCAAGAAGCTCTGCCTCTTTAAAAGCCAGGTAGTCCAAACTCATTCTTGTGTATGTGCAATTCAAATAAAAACATAAAGCTTCATTACTTGTTTGATTTCCTCTCTCATTATAAAACCACTGTTAAATGGTTTTGGGTACCTCAGCTCTGCAAGAGGAAGTCATGGTAATGCCTGCGACCTTAGACAATACAAAACTAGATTGGAAAGCCTGGCACACTTGGCGCAAAACTAATAAATTTGTTGAAAAGGAACATATGTTGGATTTAAAACTATATTCTTCATGAATTAAAGAAGACAGAGATGCTTCTGAGCCATAGAATTCCTTAAGAGAATAATAATGACCATTAAAACATAATAATGACCATTAAAAATTTTATTAAGCCATTTCTGTTTCTATACTTCCTTTGTGTCTGCAGGCTGCTATATGCAGGCAAGCATGACCTGGCAGCAATTTCCTTGTCAGCTTCCTCCAGAGCTTTATGGAGTATCCTGTGCTAGTTTTGCACTCTGGTTTACCCAGAAAGTTCACTGGCATAGGATCATTATTGACTTGTACTACTTAGTGGCCTGAGCCAGGCTTTTTAGTTTAAAGGGTACATAGACTTTGGTGTGCAGTCTGAAGTGCAGGAAAGATATTATTTGTGCAGGTAAACCGACTTTACCCTATTGTTCTTGCAATAAATCAAGATGGAAGGAGTGATGGATGACATATAATTTACTGCTAAGATAATCTTATTCTGAAGGAAGCTTTGCAAATTGCAGCTCCAAATTATTTTTAATAGACTACAGAGTTTGTCTTGGACCTGACAAATTAGACATGTTTAGGCAAAGCTCTGGCTTCTTTAAATGAAATCCACATCAAATACTTTTATTCTGCACGTCATCACTGTTTTACATCCTGCTGTCACTCTGCTGCCTCTGCCAAAATAATTAAGTTGATTTTTTCCATTAAAAATTTTATGATAAGTTTATGTCCTGTGCTTGAGTAGTAATAGACATCATTGTCCAATCAGTGGAACTAAAAGTTAATATCCATGACACTGCAAACAGGTTCTTAAACAAAGCTCTTTTGACAGGCAGATGCTAACATTTTCTGATCATTAGGTATTGCAACCTACATTTTTAAAACTTCCTCATATCACTGATTCGGAAACTTCAACTAACTCAAGTTAGTCTTTTTCCCTATCAGCATCAAGAATGAGTGGTCATCTGTGAGAGAATTCGCAAAGCCAGCACATGACAGGGTAAAACTTAAGCCATAGAAGGCTATCAGCTGGCTTTAATATATGTAAATACCTCTTTAAATATGAAAAACGGCTTTGTTCATATATGTATATGTACATGATAAATATGTAACTGCAATGTAGATGAACTATAGTTATAGATTAGAACCTCTAGTGTATATATTTTGCGTGCAACACAATAACGTCTTTGAAATCTATATATATCAACACTTTAAAAACACAATCACAAAAATATATTTGGATAGCAAAAGAAATGGGCTGCTCTACTGTGGTGCTGCCTGAGATGCAGCACTGCAAATGACAAATAGGAAATGTCATTCAAAATGGGAATTATGAGGTTTTGATCTTTGTACTATTGTAATCTTGTTTGAAAGCACATGAATAGTCCTTACAAAATTAGATTATGGTACAAATCTCAGATAATGAAAAAATCTTAAATTCAAGCAAAAGTGAACCTCAAAAGGTTTGGTGACCTGAGGCATGTCCTCAGTCAAGGTTACTTGTGTTTAGAGAAGAATGAAGAACTGACACAACAAAACTTGAAAAGTTCAAAGCATGCAGGGACCCACATAATGGAATGGTATACAAAAAATACAAATAGTTTCATTAAGGAGGAAATTCATGTAACATGGGATCCGTAGGAAATTGTATTAATTAGAAATCAGGATGTCACCACTTGATATATGGTTTCATTTCAGGGAACAGTCTATGCACTTCATTTGTTAAAAGATTTTCCTGAAAAGTACATCAAGGGTTAGCTCAGCTTAATACCACCGCTCACGGCTATGTATCTATCTTCTTTTTCAATTGTTTTTGTTATAACAAAACAGTTATAAATCATCTACCGTAATGGAATTAAATCAAATGATGCATAGCAACTAAGAAAATCAGTCCTATAAAAACTGACAGACTGGAAAAATATTAACGTGAGTAGGTGAAATGCAGACAAGGAAAAATAATACTTCATCTAGAGTAAATAATATAGTATCACTATAGATGCATGAATTCGGACGAGCCAAGATATTGATACTAAATTTCTGAAGGCTGACATTTTGCACTCCTTGGGTTTGTGTTTCAGCTGCAGAATGACTCCTCATGGGCCTCAGGCATGGAGATTGGGTAAGATTAGGCAAGAAGGCTACTGTAGACAAGCATGGAAAGTTGGGGCACAGGAAATCTCTCCTGATTTCATGGACTATTTTATTAAAGAGATGGTTAATTGATGGTATTTCTAAACCACTCAAATAACTGAGATTACTGAGCATAATAATCTTTTTTTTCCCCCCTTAGAATACTTGGAACAAAAAGGAAGAGTAAATCAAAGACTAAATGTTAGCGTGGGTACTAAAGCCATGAGTTGTCGTCTTTAACTTACTGCAACTGCTTTCTGTTTTAAATCAATGTTACAGAAGCAGAGATCCACAGAAGCACCAATTATTTAATACCTAGATTACTGCATTTCAGATATTTTTCTCTTGCAACTTTTGTTTGTTCTAATCTATAACCCAGCTACCTGCACAAAAGGTGCTAATCGCTGATTAAACAAAGAGTTCCTTTTCACAAGATCAAGGAGGAATTACACAATTAAAACTGAAGCTGCATTTTCAATCATTCTCCTGGAACTGCATATTCTATGGCACAAATAAATTAGCTGTAAAACTCTGCAAAAGTTAAACAGAGTTATACTGAATTACATTAATTCACTTTTATTGTTGTAAAATGCAGATGAAAACACCAGCTTTGACTTGATTATATTTTTTTATTCGAGGAGGAAAGGCTTACAGACAGGCTTTTATGCTATAGAAATATCTATACTGCTCACTTCTGCATGTTCATCTATGGATTTTACTGTACTTTGCGCATCTATATATTTAAGCCTGTACAGAAGCTTAACTTAATTGAACCTTTAACTGAAGGCATTATTAAGAGGTAAAATGATCATTTTGTTTTGAACTTCACATTATTTAATACTGCTTACATTTAATATAATATTTTATTGCCAAATATAATAAATGAAATCTCATT
Organism: Tinamus guttatus; assembly: GCF_059628265.1. NCBI lineage: Eukaryota > Metazoa > Chordata > Aves > Tinamiformes > Tinamidae > Tinamus > Tinamus guttatus. The sequence continues at coordinate 2,319,942 of NW_028288590.1, read as the reverse complement.
AATCTGTAACTGACAAATCTAAAAATGTATTTGTGCTTTAAAAGTTTAAAATAAAATTTACATCCCTCCATTATCCTCAGCCCCACTTTGCTGTAAAGATTAAAAAGTAGGGCATTTGTTCTCACATCAATTCCCTTTTCAAAATAAATACTTTAAAATGCAATTATTGCATTGTGTTGTGAAATATTCTCATAGATAATAGTACTTAAACTACATGCATTAAATAAATTAACAAAGGACAGATAGACTGCATTGCCCTAGCTTTCATTTTCTTTATTTCTCCTTAGCTTACAAATATTAATAATTTATAAATGTCATCAATCAGGATGATGTGATTTTTGACTCAGATTGCTGGGCACCACTCAGTGGGATTCATTAGAGTTAGGTGGCCAAACCACACTCAAAGCTCCAACCTTGAACTTCAAATGTTGAGCTATCTCTATTGGGAATGCACTTTTATTAAAATGGATTGGTAATTGTTTTCTCAGGCTCAAGCGCACATTCATAATACACAAAAAAAGAGGGCAACCACTTCTCCTCTCCAAAGCAGCTTCCAACAACCTCCAAAGGGTGAAGGCTCAGGGGGTCGCACACGTCCACTAAGAACTGGGACTCTGCCTGTTTAGTTTACCTGGAAAACACAGGATACAGAAAACATCAGTATAACACAAAGATGGATATCAGGAAAAATCTGATGGAAAATGGATGGAAGATTTTCATCATAGAATAAAATCACTGGGAAAAGTGAAAAACATGATGTGCCTTATAGTTTCTCCTGTTCTTGCTTTCTATTGCCACAGCTCCACTCTTCAAAAGCATTAATCTTATTAGCTGTCCATTTGGCCATGGCCTCCCACATGCAAAGACAGGGAGCTCCAGCTCAGAAGTAGAGAGACAGCAAATATTCAGCAGAAGACCTGTCTGCAGACAGGACAAAACAGAATCTAATATCTAGTGCACCGCCACAAATGCTTCATTTGGAAAAAAAAATGAAAATTAGTGAGATACTTCTTTCTGATAGTTTTCCTCATGAGCCCTAACTCATCAGTTATAAATTTATACTTACCAATTTATAATTTATAGATCCTTTCAGTAGTATTGCAGGCATACACATTGTGTTGAACATCTCATTAAAAAACTGTTCCTTAGTTCATACTTTGTTCTGACAACAAAAAAAAAAACAGCCAGGTGCTAGGCACAGGTGGGAGAGTCCACCATTTTTTCCCCCAAAAAACAGAGATTTGTTGTAGAGAGAAATGCTTGACATCTCAGCAAGATTCCATAGGCAACCAGTCTACACTCTCTGAGAAAATCTGGCACGGGTCCATCGAGGTCCCCTCACCACCTGCACACTCTTGTCTCCCACACTCCCCCACACACTCTTGTCCTGCCAAAATGGAGGTAAAAACAGTAGACTGAGGCTCAAAATGACAGTCAGCTCTTACTTATGGGAGTTATTTTATTAACACCTGTAGTATAACCATCCTTAAAGGAAAGTCAAGCAGCTGTTCAAAACCATGCAGCTCTGGCCCAAATGCTGGAGACAAGACCCCCAGAGCAAGGCATAAACCAGGTTCCATATATTCCGTAAATTGCAGCCTCATTTAACAATAAATAAATAAATAAATAAATAAATAAATAAAAATTAAAAAGTTTTGACAAAGGAGTCATTTTATTTATTCCTAAGAGTAAGGAACAGAACATTACAGTTGGCTTCTTAGCACGGAAACTTTGCTACAACATTATGAAAACAGCAGTCCTCCCTTCAGTAGATGATTTAACTCTAGTCATTGTGTCCTATGACTCTACCCTATGGCTAACACAACAAAGGCAGTTATGGGGGCACCCTTCAGAAACTCTTAGAGACTGTCTCAGTGCTGTTTTCTCTAAAGGAATGGGGATACCTGACAGTCAATAACAGAAAAACAAAGGAAGACAACTGCCTTGAGGGCTTGGGGTACCAGTGTAGACAAGGGACACTCCAAAGTAGTCCAAATCACTAACATAAAAGTTTAAAATCAGATTATATGAACATCTCCCATGGCACACCATCCTGGAAGCAAAAATACCACACTCAATATTGGAATGAATTCCATCAAACAGCATATTGTTTCCTCATAAGTATCAATTACCCTGTTTAGGAAAGTGCTGCCAAGGAAGGTGTTATCAGATGACAACTGATTACATTACATTACAGGGAAATGATGAATTCAAAGGATCGGCTGAGGTGACACATGTTTTTCGGTAGGACAGCAACTGTACACCCAGTGTGACACCCAATGTGTCAATTCTTCATTCAGGATCGTTAAGTTCATTCAGTCTTTAAGTTAGACCTGGTGGGCCATGGTCAGATTCACAGTTTCAGCTTTCATGAAATATTTTCATCAGTTCTTTAGAGGAAAAGGAAGAAGGGCTCAGCTGGCTGACATGGTTTGTTATTTTCTGGAGTGTTCAATTATGCAGCAGGAGAAATGAAATGACTCTCAAAACATAAAGCAAGTAACTTCAGAGAAAAAAACACACAGTGGTAAACTGAGAACGGAAAGGTCAGAGTTCAGTTTCCATCTTTTTTTAAAAAAAATGCTATCAGTGGCCCAGCAGAACTGGTTAAACATGTGGAAAATGAAAGAATGTGATGATGATAATGTTCCATATTTCATTTTCAAAGGGTCTTAGGAAAATTTCTTGCGTTGGCACCTTCTTCCCAGCTGGATGACCTGATTAATTAAACCTCTAGCTTTCCTTCCTATGAAAAACCCTTTCTGCAACACGGCTGAAGTTTTGGCAAGCCTAAAGCAACTGAAATGGTGTGCAAGCACGAAAGAAATGGTGGGACTTTCACATGATGTTTGTGAAAATTCTAGGTGTTATGCACCTTTCCCACTCCCTCTTTTGTATAAACAACATCAAATCAATATTTGAAATCCTGCAGGAATTACAGCTGTCCATGCAGTCAGTTTAGAATTAACTCCATTGTGAAGAAGCAAAGTTGTTCTTGTGTCTATGTAATTTAGCCCACCCTTAAACTAGAGTATGCCATAAGAGCATGAGAGGCTCCATGTGCTATGCCTGTGTGCTCTATGCTATAGCCATAGCTCACTGTAAGGAAAACAGATTCCCAGTCCGGATAAGGGAATTCTCAGAGCGGGTATCATGAAATAAAGTACAACCCTCCTTGTAATCTGAGTCACATCTGGGGAAACCTCCCAGTGCAAGAGCAGCAGAGGGCGAGCACACAAGTGCCTTGCCTGGTCCCTTCACAGCCTTTGCAGAGACTCTGGAGAAGTCCTCAGAACATCACACAGGCAGACAGGAGGCTACTCGGAGCTCTGCTCCAGAAGCTCTCCATGGAGCTGCTGAAAAGCAGAGCAGTCACAGGAGGCCTTCTGTGAAATCACGCCTCTGAGCTGCCCAGGATGTGGGAATTTAAGTCCCATGTGCTTTTCCTGCAGCACCAAGTTGTGCCCCTGGAGGGGCGCAACACAGGATCCCGCCAGCTTTACCCTGGCTGCATGCAAAGCATCAGGCACCTGCTCTTAAGTCTGCAAAAGCAACTTGCTTCCAACACATTGCTACAGCGTGGTTACAGCACACCCCAGCTGGGCAAGGAAATACTAGCAGTGAGAACGTGAGGCTGGAACTGAGTGAAAAGCTCCAAAATTCTGCTGTTTTAATCTGAATAATGAGAAAATAGCTCAAGTCTGCACTCCAGACACATTGCTTAGGCTCTGCTTCTGCTGGATGTTTTTTTCTTAATATGTCTGAAATGATCAAAATCTCCCATTTACCACTAATCCTTGTGCATTAGACATGGCAATCCTTTTCATAGATGAAATCTAATATTTCCTTTGCAATTTATGGATAAGCTTTCTTAATTAAAAATTATGATAAATCGCTCCAGTCATGTGGCATAGATATTGTTTCAAATAATAATCATTGTGCCTGGATTCCACCATAATATATTTTGCTACTTTTTATTCAGATGTTATTGCAAATATCCTTATCCTGGTCTCTGTTGAAAAGAACAACATAATGCTGTTATAACAAGTATAGATTTTGCACAGTTTATTATTATTTTGCACACTTACTCTGCAGCACATTCTACTTACTGCAGTTTGAGACTGATTTCAAAATTACTTGGGTGGATACATATATATGTGCATCTGTGAGGAAACAGAGAAGCGTGCAATAACATGAAATCCCCATGTCTCTCCATGGAACAGTTCTTATTTGTTCTTATTTTCAAGTCTTTTATATACTTATATTTATATACACACACACAGCTGCAGGTAAACAAAGACACTTAAAAAAAAAAGAATTTGCAGTAAGATTATGCTGAATGCACATCACGCTTTTTATTTCTTTCAGAGAATAAAGTAAGAAATATCTTTTCCCCTTCAGAAGACTGTGCAGAGTCAGCCACAAGGAAGGGACAATTAGTTGTTGGTGTTCTCTCAGTGAAAACACTTCCTTATTGCAGTTAGATATTCACCCATTTTGCCTCCTGAAAAATATGTAACTTGTTCAAGGGTGAAAAAATATTAATAAGCTCCTGCTTTAGTTGAGATTAGAAGTTTAGCATTCCTGTTCTTCATACAACACTACTGATTTCATCCTTCATAACCTAAATAATATATCTGTATCTTAAGGTGTACACAGAGGCACGGGAAGGACTGGAACATCTCTGTCCCATATAAGCACGATCTGAACAATGCCATAATGACTGTATAATTCAGTATTTCTATTACATTTCCTACCTACACACATTAGAGATAATTTAATAAATTTATTTAAAAAGAAGCAATGCATATCTTGTGTGCGTAAATTATTTTGGTGCTAAATTTGGTACAGGAAGGTTGACCTCCAATGCCTTTCTCAGATCTGAGAGTAGCTATTTATGGTCCAATAAAAAATTCAGCCCATCTAAACTGAACTAAGTTGAACCTGACACTTTGGTCTTAAGAAATGCTGTGACCTTTTGCACTGAGCTGAAGAAAATAATCAACACAACATGCTGGTTTAAATTCCTTGAGTCCATCAAAAAGGCTCTGTATTATAAGAGGCATTGCTCGGGGGACGATCAGCATGTTTATTTCACATTTTCATAAATCTATCTTCATTTAATGATTTTGTAGTAACCTGATTAGCATAATGAGGATAGTTTGGAAAGGAAAGCTGGGCTTGCAGTGAAGATACTGATATGGAGTTGAACAAAGAGAGAGGTTCAGTCTAACCCTGCTGCTCTCCTTTCACACAACTTTGCAAAGTTATTCAAATTCTATGCCTCATTTCTGTATTGGTAAAGTGAAGGGGATTTCACCTTCTGTTCATCTTTTCCTAGATTAAGACTGGGATTCTGGACAAGTTCTGGCACATAGGGTTCCCAGGGGGTGCAAGCTCAACTGCAACACAAACAGTTTTATTTTGTCTGACATGGTTAGATGACGGATGGAAAGCTGTTCTTGTTTGAGACAATTCTGGATTATATAAAAGCCAGGGTTTTTATCAGCACCAGGATAGACTTATTACCAAGTTAGCAGGGAACAAGAAGTCGTCATCTTTACTGCCACGAAGAGTGTTCTTTTTATGCCTTATTTGTTGGTATCTCAGTCCTCTGTGGCTGAGGAAATATTATCCCCTCTCTTAGAGTGAGCAACTTTTGTTATGTAGTTTTTGCTATGTAGCATTTTGCCCAAGGTTTCAAAAATGCCTCCTGTTCTTCAGCTTCTCCCTGCAAAGGATACTTTCTCCATAGAAAGCTGAATCCAGAATGGGCAGAATCTTCACCTGACACTAGAGTGACCTCTTCAAATCAATATCTTCTTTTCTTTAATTACTCCTGCTCTGCGTTGCTACTCATTCTCTGTGAATATTGGCATCTTTCAGGAGGAAGGAGGAAAATCTGTGCAGTAGGTAAGAGCAGAAGCAGTCCAAGCAGGACAGGCTACAGCTACCAGGAAAAGGGTAAGACAAAACTCCACCGGGGACATTCCCCCTGCTCCCCGCCCTCTCAGGCACTGCCAGTTCGGCCACACATGCATGCACGAGGAGTTAGAGTGAGAAGCAGTAATAGAAAGGAATCAGACAAAGACTCAAACAATAGAGAATCCAGAAAAGCAGGTAAATCAGGGCATGGGGCGAGGGGGAGAGCTTTCAGAACCATAACAGCCATGACTGTTATGTCTTCTGCCCAATATGACTGTGCACAGATATCTCCTTTTTTTCTACAGGCTTTTTGCACTGCTGTATTTCACACCGAGCCTATCTTTCTTTCTCACTCTTTTCCTTGATCCTCAACAGTGGCCATGAGATTTATCCACTGCAAGGAAAAACCTTCTCCGTCACTCTTTTTCTAGATAGAATTTGACACACCTTTTATCTAGACCATTTATATGCTCTGCCCTTTCTTCATCCTGTGCCTTTTTCACCATAGATTATCTGCAGGGATTATCTGCTCCTCTGTATACACAGAGCTCCTGGTGCTGCCTGGGCTTTCCTCAGTACCACATTAAACACTGTGGGTAACATCAAACAGAGCAAGGAAGGACACGGCAGAGCACGGTGCTCACTGGGCAGGCTCTACGCAGGAGCCCATCAGCACTAATCAACCCACAGGACTCCTCTGATGAAGCCCAGCATGAAAAGCTCCCTCTACAGCAAAGGAGGTGCTAAATGCATCACTCCGGAGTCAGTCAGTGCAACCCTGAGTATCTACCCAGACAAAAGGGCCAAGACCTTCCTTCCCTGCGGACGCGGCGGCTGCAAACGCATGAGATATCACTGCTGATCCAGTGGCAGTGCCGTGAGCTCCTCACTCTGCATCCACAGCCCTCACATCACTCACACAAATACACCCACGGCGATGATGCTTAAAACAACCACCTCTTCTCTTGAGGTTTCACTCACAAAGTTGACTGATATTACTGGATAAACAGAGGGCCTCGTTCTCCTCTCACATGCCCTGATCCATATGCAGGAGCTGTACCTTTGGCTCAAATTGATATATTTCTGACAAGACAGACGTCCATCCAAACCCCTTTAATCTGAATTAGATTGGTGATGTAAAGAGGAACAGGTGGCTCAAAGTACAATTTCCATACTGTACTAGCATTAGGTTTCATGATACTTCTGAAGAACGAAGACCTGGCTGCATCACAGTCTTAAGATGACTATGAGACACCAGAGTACTGCAGCATTGGAAAAAGGTAAATGAGATCAGAGGAGGTATAAGCTGAGTTGCCTTCATCCTACTGGGGAGATAGTTACAACTTCATGCCCTAAATAAATTTCCTCTGAAATAATATGTACAGTTCCCAGCACCCATGCCCCAAAATGAGGAACTCCATGTGTGACTAGTGCCAAGAACACCTAGATGGGAAGGGTCCACCTCAGGAGAGCAAGCTGACGAGCATGGCAGCAAAGTTCAGCTCAGCAAAACACATGCTGAGAAGGAAAACGGATACCCTCTAGCAGCAGGACGGACATCAGTGCTCTTTGAACATAAGGATAATGAAAGAAGATACAAATATCAACCAACTAGAAATAACTTTAGACTCAAGGTGGCCTCTGACAACCCAAGAACCAGCGCTTGGCACAGCTAGGGTAGAGCCACTTGGAAGCAGGGGGTGCTGGAGACGGGTGTCACTGCTCCAACCTGCTCCGCCAGGGTGTCCAGCTGAGCAGAGCAGCGATGTGCCCAAGCTGAGGGCTGAGGATCTCTCGGAGTTACCTGAGATTTTGCCTCTGCCTGCTTCCTTCAGGTGCGCTTTCCGTGTCACAGAAAATGCCAAAACAAGGCAGGACTCTCCATACTTATGAAAACCTGATATTTTTTAAATATAAAACCTTCTCCGCTGCTTTGTTCTATCAAGCCTCACTTCCCCAAGCGCAGCAGGTCACATCAGAGGCCAGGGGGAGAACACATCAGTGATGAGAATTTCCTCAAAACCTTGCGCGCCGGCAGTTCCAGCAGGGCAGCACGGAGGGAAATAAATAGATAAATAAATAAAGAAAAGAAAATAAAGTAGTGGAAAGACAGAAACGCAAAGCGCTGCCTCCCTGCCCCCCGGGGCCCCTCCTGCCGCTCGGAGCGGGGCAGGGGCGTCGCGGGGGATTTCGTGGGCGCTGCGTCAGCCGGGGCCCGCCGGCGATTGGGGGAGGCTCCGCTTTGCCCGTTTTCACTAATTATAAAGTGGCTCCCGCCGCCTCCCGCTCCGAGTGCGGAGCGGCCGCAGCCTCCGCTCGGCGCCGCGCAGGCTCCCCGAGCAGGAGCAGGAGCAGGAGCAGGAGCAGGAGCAGGAGCAGGAGCAGGAGCAGGAGCAGGAGCAGGAGCAGGAGCAGCCGCGGGCGCCTCTGCCCTCGCTTCCCTCGGGTTACCGCTCCCGCCGTGCCCCGCTCGCGCTTCCCGAGCGGCTTCGCAGCATCCGCAGCAGCGGCCGGAGCGGGACCCGGGCCCGGCGCGGCCCCGCCGAGGACGCCCGTGTGTGAGTGCGCTGTCCCGCCGCGGGGCCCGGGGACCCGGGCTCCCTTCACCCCGGCTCCGCGCTCCGCCGCGAGCCTCGCCCGGGGTGCGGGGAGCAGCGGGAGCCCGGGCGCGCCTTGGCCGCGGGGAGGGCGGCTCGGTGCGGCCGCCCGGCTGCGCGGGGCGCGGGTCGCCCGCTGCGGGTGTCGGCAGGCGGGACGGGCGGCGCGGCGGGCGGCGCTCACCTCTTCTCTTGCAGCCCCCATGGCGCGGCTCCTGCCCCTGGGCTGCGCGCTGCTGGCGCTCAGCACCTGCCTGCTGCTGCGCGCCCGCGCAGACTGCGGCCGCCAGTGCGCAGCCTGCGCCTACCGCCTCGGCCCGCGCGCCCGCATCCTGCCCCTGGTAAGCGGCCCGCGCATCCCGAGCGGCGGCGCCGGCGCGGCCTTGCGGGCGGGAACGGCCTTGCGGCGGGGAGGGAAGCATCCGCCCGGAAAGTTGGGGAAAACGTCGGCGCGGAAAGTTGGCGGCCTCTTGCCAAGGGCCGCTGGAGCAGCGGTGTCTCCCTCCTCCCCCTGGTAAAATATACTCCTTTAGCGCTGAGGTAAAGCACGCTAAGAAACCTCCAGACTGCGGCTTTTTTTTTTTTTTCCCCGTAATTTTAAGGGCATTGCAATGATCTAAAAATATGCCCACGGGGCAACTTGCATGAACTTTAGGCACCAGGACCAGCAAAATCTCTGACCCCTCCCTGAAGAACGTGGTGGCTGAGGCTGGTACCTTGCAGTGTCTCATCTTAAAAATCTGTGTGTTTGGGCATGGTGCTGGCAGCAATGTCTTGGTGTTCCACCTAAAATGTAAAGGGCTCTTTGGGAGCACGCAGAATAAAGGTCTAGACCCAGCTCTATGCAGGATCAGGAATCACTAAATACCTCTACTTACTACAATAGCAAGGACCCGCTGTTAACCCCTGCAGGTTCATAACAGTGGTATTCTTAGGGTAGCTGGGAAAAAAGATCACAAGTTCATTGTGCTTCCCCTTACATTAACTTTCTATCTACCTTCAGTATTAACTGTTTTCCCTGGGAAAAAAAAAAACAGCAGTTTAATTTTCTGAGGGGAGGGCTATGTGTTTTTCAGAGTACATGTTCTGTCGAGTGTCTGCATTAGCCTTCTTTCTTGTACACCTGCAGGTGTTACTCAAGAAAGAATTGTTAAATTCCATTCAGTAGCAGCATTTACTAGTTGAAAGAGGAAAAGAAGCAAAGTGCCATGCCAATACAGTTTTTAAAAAATAGATATTTCTAGATACCAGCATCTAGCAAAGCTGCTTGATTTTATTTCATTGTATCAGTAAGATGTAATCAAATTGTTCGTACCTATGAGGTGACATATGTTCATTTGAACACAAGAGGTTGCTTAAACCAAGCGAGATGGAATGAGAAAGAACTACTCTTGTTCAGATTTAGCAGGATTTCCAAATGCAATTGAAGTTGAGATGACATTCTCTTCATGGCATGACTGTACCATATAGCACTAAACATGTAGTACCAGTTAAAATAGATAAATCATTATGGTGTTGCAAAACACATAAATACCTTTCGTTCTCTTGAGTTCAGTAATATGGATATTTTTCAAAGTAAAATAGGGCTCAACAGGCAGGTAATGGCAGAGGTAGTGAACTGGGCAGTTACCTGCTGTAAAGAACTGTGCTGTGACTTAATTTCACACTTTTGGAGCTCATTAAGGTCCTTAGATAGCATCATTGATAGGCAAAATAAATGTTTACCATATTGAAAGTAGTAATGATTTCTTCTTTAATTATGAAAATCATGGGTAAGTAGAGAAAACACCAGATTCATCTTTTTGTGACTTAAGAGTATGATTTCTCAAAAAGTAAGTTTCTGTGACACACTAGTGATAATAGCATCTACTATGTGTTCTGTTATCTTAACAGGACAAATTATAAGATGTGCATACAGGTACTGAAAACTTATTTTATGTTTAAGCCCGGAAAAAAATGTCTTTATGAGTTAGAAGCAACCCAGGTCAGGATTTTTTCCCTCCTTCTGGTGATCACTGCTTTGTATAACAAAGTAGGAAAAAAAATATGTTAGATTCTGCCTAAGAAAGCCTGTAGGAAAAAGGGAAATAACAGTCTTTAGAGCCATGCAGTGTCCTGCAGATACTAACTATTACAGCTGGCTTCTTTTCAAAAATACTATTTTCTAATGCTCTCAGTAACCTTCTCATAAAACTTATGAATATTACTTTTTAAATTATGAAGATCCAATTCACTCCTACACTTTCATGATGAAACTACTAGCAACTGTTTTTTATTTTTCCCCTGATAAATGGAAATTTTCTAAGAATGCACCCAAGCAAGAAGGGAGATAAGGAGCTGTGGCATTTCTAAAATAAAACTATAGGGCCTCCCAAGAGGGATAGGACTCATGATGTTTCTTGTCCAGTGCCCTGTCTCATAGGGTGGATGTTGCCAGGTGCTTAGAGAAGAATACAAGAAACCTCAAAGTAGAGAGTTATGAAGCAAGCAGTTGCTGATGAGCAGTACTTCAACTGGTCACTGAAAACAGCTCACTCATGGCCTTTTTAAAACAACAAAAGCTCAGACAAGGTGTCAATGAAGTACGTGCTATTTAATGATTCTTAGTAAACCACATCCATTTTTCAGGCATGCACCCTAGAATGTGAAGGAAAGCTGCCTCCTGCCAAAGCCTGGGAAACCTGCAAGGAGCTTCTGCAGCTGACGAAACTGGATCTTCCTGAGGATGGCAACACTGTTCCAGGAGACAAGAAAGAGCTGGATGAGAACCACTTGCTTGCAAAGAAGTATGGGGGCTTCATGAAAAGATATGGGGGGTTCATGAAGAAAATGGATGAGCTCTATGGGGTGGAACCAGAGGAGGAAGCTGATGGAGGAGAGACCCTGGCTAAGAGGTATGGAGGATTTATGAAGAAAGACTCAGATGATGACACCCTGGCTAATTCCTCTGATCTCCTGAAGGAGCTTCTAGGAACAGGGGATAACCCTGAAGCTGGACATTACGGAGAGGTAAATGAAAATGATGGAGATGTCAGCAAAAGATATGGAGGCTTCATGAGAAGTGTAAAGCGTAGTCCGGAATTGGAAGATGAAGCCAAAGAGCTGCAAAAGAGATACGGTGGTTTCATGAGAAGAGTGGGCAGGCCAGAGTGGTGGCTGGATTACCAGAAACGGTACGGTGGGTTTCTTAAGCGCTTCGCTGATTCTATTCTCCCTTCAGAAGAAGACGGGGAAAGTTATTCCAAAGAGATCCCAGGGATGGAAAAAAGATATGGCGGATTTATGAGATTTTAATACCTTCCCCCTTTATCCCTTTTGTCCTAAATGAGAGAGAGACTGCCTTATTGGTCATAACTTATTGTAATGTGTTGCTTGTACTGTACAGTTTTTTACTGTCCTGGTAAATGATGTAACCTGCAATCTGCTGTTTCAGGTCCTGTGTTCTTTTAACCACTTTCTGGTTCAGCCAAGTTCAAGTCTATATTGTAGTTTCCATGTTAAAATTATTTTGATTACTGTATTCATTTTCTTTAGAGAGAAAGTACATCCACAGTAGAATTGCTTAACTGTATATACAATAAATTTGTCATCCTAACTGCATAAATATTGAAATACGTATTATTTTCTGCCATTCATTAAATCAAACATCATATCATCCTTTCTTAACACTAAACACTCACATTAATGTTGCCAAACTCTTTTCTCTATAATTACAGAATTTGTCCTTCACACACAACAGCCAAAACGTTTTTTCTTCTTTTTTTAAGTTTCTTAAAACACTAGAATAATGAATATACTCTAAAGAACACATCTGCTCTTACTGTTCTTATTTTCATGGATTAGCAGACTCTGTGTTTCAAACCAATTAGCAGAATCAAAATTCATCAATTGTTGTATTTAGCCAATTCCCACAAAGAAATACAATATTTCACTTAAAACACTAAAATCATCTCTCCAGTACACAACAAAATGTCATGTTTTAGTTGTACTTTTTACATCCACCCAGTATAGGATTGTATAGTCTTTAAGATCTTTAGTTAAACACAAATTTAAAAAGCAATCAATGAGTTTGTAAAATAAACAGACTGCCAAAAATTGCCTGAAAAACTACACAAGTCCATTTTTGCCTGATAAATGATTATGCATGGAATAGCTTTTTGTGATTCCTCAGTTGACTTTTCTTTGAACTTCGAGTCAATGGGATCTTCTGGGTTCACATGACCTGCTAAAAAAAATCAGGCTCGATAGTTATACATTTAAATATGCACTGAAAAGCCAAACCACACACACTTAGTGCTAATTTCTGACTTAGCCCTGAGAGGATGATACAAATGGTCTGAAGAGTACAAAATTCTGCTGACTATGTTGCTGACATTAATTTTTCCTTCAGCACAAAGTAGAGCACTTGTCTTCCTGTTCCTGCTATGCAACAGAATGATAACAAATTTTGAAAGTTTAAAAACTGCAGGGAGAAAATCTGGATAAATCTCTTTGGTGGAGGAGATTTGGGTTAGAGATCATTTAGGCAAATGAGATCATTAGGCAAAACTGACATCCATAAGTCCATCGGTGCTGAAGGGGATGCACCTTTGAGTGCTGAGGGAGCTAGGGGTCTAGGTAGGCTACTCTCCATCACCTTGGAAGAGTAGAGAGGTGCCTGAGGCCTGGAAGAAACCCAGTGTCACGTCAGCCTTCAAAAAGGGCGAGAAGGAGGACCTAGGGAACTAGAGGCCAGTCAGCCTCTGAAAAGGTAATGGAACAGCTCATCCTGGTTGCCGTCTCCGAGTATGTGAAGGATAAGAATGTGATCAGAAGTAGTTATCATGGATGCACAAAGAGGAAATGATTTCTCACTACAAAGGTGCATGCAGTTCAAGCTCTACCTTAAAACTCACAATCTTATAATCTTAAATCTTAGAGTAATAAGGATAATAAGATCACAGTGCCCATACCATATCTTTTCCTTGTGCATTTACAGATGAATCTGGTATATTTTACAACGTATCAAGAGCATAACTTTGAACTCCCTGGCTTTTCTCTGGTAAATTAGATTGCATATGCAGTGCTATTTACATGAAATATAAATAATTCCAAAACATTATTATAGCAATTACTTCATGGTTATTTGTAATCATTAGAATTTAACTTGTAATTGTTTATAACTTTATCATAAAAATAATTGTAACGTAAATGTTAACTGTTTCAGATAATGCAGAAGCATATCCTATCTAATATACTGAAATAGATACTATTAAACTGTGTCTAATATAGACTCTAAATGTGCAGCGGCTCATTTTAATTCTGTAAGGAAGTTAGTTCAAAAACCAAACTGCTCAACATACAGTGTTTAAGGCCTTTCTCTCATTGCAGATGGCTTTGCAGGCCTACTTGTAAGACAAAATGATACATTCACTGAACACTTGTTACTCAGCATAGATAATATTTCAGTGCCACAAGAGCTTCTCTTAAAAGCTGTCTTCATTGGGAACTAGAAAGCTCAGCTGGACACCAGCAGCAAGATTCCTTGTAATGCCAGAAGGAATACCTCACAATTTGCAGCTTCGACGGCAAGTAGTTCTTAAATTCCCTGTTCTTAGATTGCTTCCAGAATGAAGAAATTCATGAGTTGCTTGGGCCATTCAATTTACACTTGCCTGGTGGGACAACCTCAAAAAGTGTAGCATGTCTGGCCTTTTAACACACTGACCTGGCATCTAAAAAGTCACACTCACAAAGGAGAATGTAAACAATTCCCTTCCAAAGTCTTAAAGCTTTGATGCATAGCTGCTATTCCCATGAAGTTGGGAGACAGAAGTATCACCGAACAACAGATATGTCTTCCCAGTCAACCTTTGCAGCCTGTTCTTCTCTCTCCCAAAAAGCGGCTGCTTTGACAATACAAATTTCTTCATTATTTCCACTTTCTCTGTAAAAATCTCTTTTGTGAATCTGCACTCATAGACTTGGCTGTAATTTCATCAACCAAAACATAGAGGTCTGCCTTTTCACTTAAAGCATAAAGGGAAAGAAAATTGTATACTTTTCTACATTTCCGTGTTCATTTCTGCAAATAACCAGCTGACAAGCATGGAAGATGAGGCAGAAATTTCAACTAGTTCAGTTTTCTCCATCTAGAAAAATACACCATAGAAATATATTTTTTATTTTATTCTTTGTTAATATTACATAGCTGTCATGATATGACAGCTAATGACACAGTAAATGTGACAGATTCTCAGAATGTGATTCACTCAGTCTTTTCCCATCAGCCAGAAAAAAAAAAAAAAAAGCCTGTCAGCTTCCATCTAAACAGAACTAGTGGAAATAAGTCAAAGTAAAGACTTTTGGTAGGAACCCACTCATGTTTAAACTTTGCTGCAGGTCAGCAGGCTTGAGAGACAGGAGATGTTTCACAGCCGGTATCAGCAACATTGAGTATCTTGGTAGTACTTGGAATGGAGACCAGAATTCCTCGAAAGGGCTCTCAAGCAGGATTAGGAGTTTCTCAGGAACAACTTCTCTCTCTAAATGATCCCTTGGGCCCAAGGAGCATCAGCAGCACTGCAAAACATGAACCCGCTCACAGCATCATGACCATTAACAACATGTGATTGCTACCAAAAAGTACAACGTAGTTGCTCTAAAATCGTCTGTCCCAGCACCAATCCCTGCCAGCCCTCAAAAGGTTAAATCCTCCAGTGAGGCCTGGCACACAAACATGGCAGTGTGCTGATATAGCCCCCTGTCTTTCTTCTTCATATAAATGTGAATATCACCACCATTAATTTTCTCAAAGGTTTACTGAAAAGGAAGTTAAATCACTAACTAACCTCAGCCTGGGGCAAAACAAATAGGCATAGCAGCAGGTAAATAAAAACACCCTGAACAAATAATTTCTGAGTAATAGCCCTCACTAGTGAAGATACCTGCCCTGAAACTCCTGCACAATTCTGAGATGTTTTGTAGTAATTTGGCACTCTTAGCACACTCCGATTGGTTGGGTCTATACAAGAGTGAATACATACACAGCAGCCAAAATAACAAGTATCTGCTTGACAACAAAATTCAATATTTTGAAAAAGCACCATACAGTTCACAATTTACACATGCTTTTTCAAAACTAAAATCCCAGTGAGGCTCGTTTTACAAAAAGTTTAACAAACCTACAGAAGAACGACCAGATGTACCTGGTAGAGTGCCACCCATGCTAAATACATGGCCATGCCAACCTACCTGGCTGCTTTCGACTCCCACTCTCTACCCAAAGCCAGCAAAGAGCCGCAGCCATCTTACCACTCTGGTGTCTCAATGTTAGCTATCCAAACTATTACTCATCTTTTGAGCCTTGCAGAATGATAGCTTGGAGCGTCTTGAGTCACGTCAGCATAAGAGCAGGAAACTTAACGTGCATAAACATATGCTTTGGAAACAGGATCATCCTGTTGGGAGACTTGCAGCTCGCAAGGTGCTTGGTTGCAACAGAATTCCTTATGGACATGGTTTGCCTTAAAACATTATCCTAACAACCAGCCATCTCTTCTTTGCCTCGTAACCAGGGATTCATCACTGAAGCATTTCCCTGCTCCTTCCTGAAGTCCAATGCACTTGCGATTACTGACGGCAACACAGCCCCTTCCCCTAGTCACGGTACATTTGCCAGGCATTGGCCAGCTCCTTGTTTAGAGCCACAGTTGGCTGAGGCTTTGAACTCTGCCCTCAGTCATAATGAGCTTGGTTTGGTAACACCCTTTCCTGGAATCTAACCAAAAGGAACAACAATTAATTGCACGTGGAAGTAAATAACTTCCGTATAAACATTCTTAGCAGTGACAGACTAGAATTTTTCACAGTGTGTAGGATGTAACTTGATATAAGCTACATCAAACGGCATGAGCTATATGTGTTTGAGCCTCTTACCAGCTGAGATGAAAACTGCTCCAGAATCCCCAAAAGCTGTAATTTGAAATCAGAAATGTACTCACCACATAAAGGTGGGAACCAAAGCACACCGTGTCTCTATCATTCAAATTCTTTCCTCCTGTGCCTTGCCTATAAGCAAGACAAGACTTTCCCTATTGCTTATTCCAGATGCTAACTATAACAGATGAATAGGCCTCTCCTCGCTTGCCTTTTAGATAAATAATCCCTTGAAGATATTGCAATGCTCATGAGAAACCTCAAGCTTAATAGGAAAAGCACCATCTCATAGGCCTAAGAATGGACAAAGAGTAGGAACATGACTTTTATTCAATATTCCACTACTTGCAACAGAAAACACTGACACAACACTGGTGCAGGATTCCATGCTTAAATAACATATGCATAATGTGCTAGATAATGTATATATGAAAACTGATGGGGAAAAACCATGACCATAACGATAATATTAAAGGCATGAAACTACGCTAATTGGTGGTTTACATTTCTATAACAAGACATTCGTAATAAGAATTTGCCATTTCATTCCCATCCCTGTAACAAAGCAAGCTGGAAAACAGAGATTTATGTTATAATAAGCATTTAATTTTGTAGCTGCAACAAACTAGCAAGACAGGGAGGAAAGACAGGGTCTTTCCTTAGAGTTCTTGGAGAGGACATTCCTCAGACACCAGGAGAGATGCCAAGAGCCACTGTCACCTCTGTGCCTTGTGCAAGCTGAGGTGGGAGGGGCGGTAATGCAGGACTGAGGTTGCATAAGGCAGCATCGCATTGCACCGACTGCAGAGGTGAATTGCACAGCGAGCCAGACCTGGCCCCCTCATCTTTGGAAACCACCAACTTTGGAGTTGAGCTCTCCTGAAGAGGCGGTAGGTGGTGAGGCCAGGGCGGGCGGCGGGATGGGTACCCGCCGGGGGCCCGTTTCCATGTGGAAGTTGCCATCACCATGGCCTGGTTTGGCCACAGGTCTTCACTTGCCAGGGGTCTGATGGAGCTGATCGCTCTTGTCAGCGTTGAGTTGTGTGTGTTGCTCCTTATCTCAGTCTGGGAGTAGGGCTGGAGGGTTCGACATCTCATTAATCCTTGCCTGGTGGGAATTTTTCATTTGGTACCACTGAAAGGCCCCAGCGGCCTGGGAGGCAGCAGCAACTTCGCCCAAATTATTTGAGCTGGGGAAGGGCTTATCTCTAGACCCAGGATACCCTTGGTGCACTACCATAGCAACGATGCTATGAAAGATTCTTTGTCTTTTATTTTTTAGTTATTGCACTGTTGAGGTTGTCAAAGTATTTCCCTTCTTTGGAGCTTTGCGTGATCCTCATGTAAATACAAAAATCCAAACGTGTTTTACACTTTTACCTGATTGGGCAGTAAATGGCTGCTGAAATGTCTCCATATTGTAGACCTTGCTGTTACCAACTAAAGCAAAAGAAATGGTATGCTCTGGGGGCAGGAAGGCTTTTAAAGCTCGTAGCACCATGCTCTCCTGTATACTTTCTAATGTGCTCACAAATCAAAACATAAATGTGATCTCAGCCACGCATTACTGGAAAATACACAGTAGGGGTAGGTTTTTATTGCCTGCTCTGAAACGCAAGGCACGTTTTCTGCTAAGGAAGACACTTTCCATCCTGTGGCTGATATGACCCCAGTATTTTGGATACTTTTCAGATCACCTAACATCACTGCTTTAAAAACAAAGTGCACTATAGGCAGTGCCATGTAAATGAAGAGAATGTGTTTTAAAAACCTCATGGAAGTTGGGGACTGAAATAACAGCCATGTAATAGCCAATAGAAGCCATTTTATTTAATCCTACTAATAGGAAACTTGCAGCTTTCACAGAACAAGTCTTCAGTTATATTTTGTGTTTGGACAGAAGAGAGATGTAAACAAACCAGCTTTTAAAAAGTAAAAAGGCTTTACAAATCTCTTGCTTAGTCTATCTCTCAGTGTTTTGCTGTTCCAGTAAAATATTGTATTTCTGGGTTTTTATACTTAGTCCTTGTGCCTGAAAAATCATGATCAGCTTCAGAAGCATCCTGAAGATACCACAGTTCCTCAAATTTTTAATTACTTCGCTCTGTTTGACTTTCATCTCATGCATTTGCAGTCCATGCAAAAAAAATCTTGCTGGGGAAATAGTTCTTATCACTGGTTCTGCAAAGGGGATTGGAAGGCAGCTTGCCTTAAAGTTTGCTTCTCTGGGAACAACCTTGGTTCTCTGGGACATTGACGAAGAAGGTAACAAAGAGACAAGAGCATTAGCCCAAGAGAAAGGCGCCAAAAGAGTGTTTGCCTACAAGTGTGACTGCAGCAACAGAGAAGAGGTCTATGAACAGGCAGTAAAGGTAAGATATGGCTACTTGCTTCTAATATGGCTTCGTGCTTCTGATTTTTACTTGCCTATAATAGTCTATCCTGATGACATTTTTGTAAGCATACTATTCAATTGAGGATATTTTTTCTCTTTTTGACATGTAGCTTCTACATGAAAATTGGATTATTTTAGTATTAAAAATGGATTTAATATGTTCTGTGTGGATGAATATATTTCAGTTCTTCATTAAAATGAGATATCTTATTTCAGATAAGCAGGGTGGTAAATTATGTGGCCCTTATGAGGTTAGCTCTTTATATTGGGTTGCTAGGCTTTAAAATTTCTGTAACATATCAAACAGGAACAAAAACAAAAAAATCCATGTAAATTGTTGAGAGGATACTTCCCTTTTCTTACCCTCTTATCTAGATATTAGTAGTTCCATAAGGGTGATGTGAGTTATTATGGTTTCAGAAATGTGACCAGGAGCCAAACTTCATGACGATGCAACTTCATTTTATTTTTCAATCAATCCATCTAGAAGACACAGAAAAGAATTACGATTTAAATGACTCTCCTCCTGTGCTAACCTATTTTTTAAACTGCTATATTTCTCTTCTGTGATGATAGAAGTGAGACCTCGGTGCCTCCGGACTGTGTTTAAACACAGAGCTGTCTTTAAACAGTGGGTGAGAACATGTCTGAGAACATCTATGAGGGTAACTCACATACAGTTTATAGTTATTCATTCTCCCATTCTGTCCCATTCTGAAAGATAAATTCCTTTGTTAAATTGAGACAAGGGTATGTATCATTATAGAATGACCATCAGGTGAGCTGAGACAAGCTGTAAGTTTCTCACAGTTCTGGCCTGTGCTGACCCAAAACAAAATCCCCAAGGAGGACAATCTTTAACATTGTTTTTTGGCTGGTACAGATCACCTCATCTTCACAGGGTAAGTCACTGTCTACTGCTCTTTCTATTTTAGCCTGTGAAGTGAATCCCAGTAATAGCAACATTCTTAACACCAGTTAGTATTTCCCTGGAAAAAAAAAAAAATCTAATCGGACCGGTACTTCAAATGTGACACAATCTTTAATAGGAATGACAGTATAAATCAAGTGGCACACCTTCTGGAATCTTCTTCTTGCAAGACAAAACGACTTCAGAACTTACCAAGATCAAATCTCTTATTAAATAAAGAAATTCCCACCATCTCAAGGGAAGGGATCCTGCCCCTTTGTTCAGCTGTGGTGAGGCCACACCTGGAGTATTGGGTGCAGTTCTGGGTTCCCCAGCACAAGAGGGACATTGAGATTCTAGAGAGGGTGCAGCGGAGAGCCACGAACATCATTAAGGGACTAGAGCATTTGTCATATGAGGAAAGAGTAAGCAAGCTGGGCCTGTTTAGTCTGGAGAAGAGAAGGCTGAGAGGGGATCTGATCAATATACACAAGTAGCTGAGGGGTGATTGTAGGGAGGATTGGTCCAGGCTCTTCTTGGTGGTGGCCAGTGACAGGACGAGGGGTAATGGGTACAAGCTGAAGCACAGGAAGTTCCATGTCCATGTGAGGAAGAACTTCTTTCCTGTGAAGGTGACAGAGCCCTGGAACAGGTTGCCCAGAGAGGCTGCGGAGTCTCCTTCTCTGGAGATCTTCCCAACCCACCTGGATGCCATCTTGTGTCATGTGCTCTGGGTGTCCGGGCTGGAGCAGGGGGGCTGGACTAGATGATCTCTAGACGTCCCTTCCAACCTCAACCATTCTGTGATTCTGTGTGTGATTCTGTGAACTCCACATTCCTGTAAAGCTATTTACTTCTTGCAAAAGCATGTACCAAAATTTTACTTTAAACTCAATCGCATATATTCTCTGTTAGACTCTTCTGTTTATGTCGAATGTCTGCAAATAATTTGTTTTCTCTTAGTTTAACAGAATCTCAAAATGTTTCTGTTATGCATTCAAGTCATTCCCAATCTCCAAACAGATTAACTGATTCAGCCCAAAAAGGAGCATTAAAGTCTCCAGCCTCTAGAATTTGCTCTGCCCTTATTGGCCACAAGTAGTCTGAATTATAGACTGGCCTATGAGCCAAAACTTGAAGAGCTGTCTTATACCCATGAGTTGGTGTAAAAATATTGCTAATACCAACACCTTCCATGATTAAACGGATCTGGAAGCCTAAAGTTTTTTGAGAGTAAGAAGCCCTGAGTGAGGATTCTTCCTGAGCTCTTGCAAATATGCGCAACTTTTCCATTGGTCATATGAAAAGACTTGAGCTTGGACAACAAAAATAAAGGAATAGCAGAAAAGGCCATCGATTATTACGGAAGTTTGCTTTCTAGGAAGCAAATCAGAGCACTGAGGTGCCCGGGGAAGAAGTTTTAGAACAAACTGATGAAGCAAAAAATAAGAGATGCTCAGGACCAAGGAGGGTTTACTAGGGAATGCTAAAGAAAGTCGAATACGGGACCAATGCACTATAACATGCATGGGTGACCTATTGCTGTAGCACGTTACCAGGTCCAAGAAAAAAAATAGCAAATAATCCAATTTTTAAAAACACTTCAGAGGACACCAAGAAACTACAAACGTCTCATAGAGAAAGTTCTCTTAAACTATAATAAAGAAAAGAATTAATAGATGTCTGGGGAAGCACATAACGGAAGATAACCAGCCTGAAATCATCCTTCCCACAGTCTTCTGTGGGAGCAAGTCAAATGCATGACTGAGAGTGAATGGAGTAAAATGCTCCTGACCAGGAATCAAAGTCGTCCTGTAAAGAAAGGGAGGATCTTCACATGGATCAAGTACGCAGTTTAAAGGTACAAGCTAGGAGAGATTATGGATGTATTCCCCAAAGGAAGAGCTGGCTATTCCTGCCCCACTCAGCAGTGTCTAGGTCTGCATTCATTTGCGCAAGACAGAGAGGTGCTTGGATCTGAGCTCCTATGAGTGCCCGAGGCAGCTGGAGGAGCCTCCAAACAGTCTTCACCAATGTGTGGGGAAAGCCAAAGCAAGGTCAAATGATAGGACACCAGAGCCAACCACCCATTTATTCACTCTGCCAGACGGCGGTTTTCTTATGCTTTTTGAAACCATTCCATAATCTATGAGACAACAAGTAACTACTTGCCTCCAGTACAGAAATCTCTGCAGTGAGCCTGATTCCTAATGTTGAAAACCAATCTCAGCCATCAAAGTTAAAACACAGAGAGGAACCTGCCCATAACAAACCCAGGGAAAGTTAATCGTGATTTTACCTTTCCCTCCAAGTGATGTCATCAGCGTATTTCATGGTAAATATATCTGATTCTCACAATGGAAGAATTATCTAGGTGACAAGAAATGTGCAGGTGACAAAGTTAAAGCAGGCTCACAATGTGCACTGCCACTTTGCAATCCATTATCATGGGTGGTTATGAAAACTCAAAGTGTCTGGAGTTCAGAACTAGACAAATTCTTAGAAGAAAAGATAATAATAATCACGATGTATTAAACACAAAGTCATAGATACAATATCTGGCTCAGGAAGTTCCTAAACTACAACGTGTGAAAAGACGAGGATTACACTGGAGGTGGGGTCAGTGTCCCTGTCTTTTTTTACTGCTCTCTACCCCAAGAGGAGGGCTATGGGGCCCGATGCACCTTTGCATTGACACAGTAAAACAGATCTTCTGCACTTATGTTATAATAGATGTTAATAATGGAAAATGTTCGTGTAAATGTGGATCATGTCAGTAAACATCTCCAAAGGGAGGAACAAGAGCTCCTCTTGTACTGGTAAACTGCCTTCTAATACTTTCTCTTTATCCTTTTCTCATGCAGGTTAGAAAGGAAGTTGGGGATGTCAGCATCCTGGTAAATAATGCAGGCACATGGATTGGGAAAACCTTCTCTGACATGTCAGGAGCCGAATTTGAAAAAGCCATAAGTGTTGACTTCCTGGGTCAAGCCTGGGTAATATATTTTTTTTTCCTCTTTCCTGTGTATACATGAGATATACGGGCAACTATTTTAATGTGATAATCCTCAAAAAGGCACCCTGGGGGACACCCAGCTTTGAAGAAGGGTGGGAAAGGCACAGAGAGGGGAAAAAAATGGGGTTTTTTAGTCATCCTGCCTGGCACTTCTCAGCACTGTTTACAAAACCCTACCTGGGCACTCTGGTTAATCCTGTATCTTTGCACAGCTGTATCACAAAGCAGCCTCTTGCTGTAACCACCGTGGCTCAAGTTAGCGCTGAAGTAATGGCACGGGCCTTTCCTGCTCCAGATGTCCCCTGGCATCAGAGAGCCTTGTCTAACATTGCGGGAGGCGCAAACGTGCTGCATGCACTGGTGCCAGCCTCCAGGTTATAAAAAGTGGGTTTTGCCCAGCTGCTGAGTTGTTCCAAATCTTTCGATCTTTATAGCAAAGGAGTCCAAGCACACACACCCAGAGGAAACCAGGCATTACAACACTTTTCCGCTATTGAAAAAAGCTTTCTAACTGTTCTTTCTTTTTCTCCTCTTCCTACTTATGAAATGCCAGCATCTTCCATGTATAATTAGTAGGAGGCGCAGTGGTGGATGAAGAGCCCACAGTAACTGCCAGTCAGTTACGTTTAGAGCACTAGGGCCTGTTGCTGCTGAGGGCCCCTCCATGTGTTGGCTTCTAGTTCCCTCTTCTGTACCAAATCTCTTAGTGCAGAACAAATCTCCAGATAGAGGATTGTGGTTCTAAGAAATGCTGCCTGTCAGCACTGTCTGTCTGTCTGTCTAGTTTTAAAAGCTAATTTTGAATGCAACATTTTTTAAGATACGTGTAACTTGAATGACATTTTATTACGTGTTTCAGACTTGCAAAGCCTTCCTCCCAGCCATGATTGCCTGCAATCACGGACACCTGGTTAGTATGGCAAGTGCAACAGCACTTGCCGGCTCCTACAAAGCATCAGGTTAGTATCATCAGGTGCCTGACATGAACCAGAGACACATGCGAATAACTTGTCCTGGAGATCTCAGGAATGCCTCACTTCAGCACTTTACACCAACACATTGAGCACTCAGGAAGAGCCTGCAGATACACAAGGTGGCAGATACTGACTCTGGAAGAGGAGGATGGTGGTACGATGCCCACATGGCACAGGGAGCTCCGTGCACATTTTGCCGGCTCCTCTGCAGCCTCTCTTATCCCCATGGGAGAAAGGCCATACATGTTCTTACACAGGCTCAAAGCCCTGAAATATGTTTTGGTTCTATGTGGATTTTTACACTTCTTTGGACATGGCTTTTGGGCTTAGGTGGTATTTTGTAAGGTTTTTCATTAAAAGTAATTCAGAATAATGGTATTTTAAGCTATTTGCCAGTTTCTTATCCCCAGTTGTTTTTCTCGGGACTGTGGCTGCTACGGTCCTGATTATTTCATGTTTGCTGCCCAGTGTCTCTTCAGCCTGTCTGACATTCTGGTCTTATGCCCCAAGTTCCCCTAGGAGAATGTTAGCTGTGGTATAACAAGTATCTTCTGCTTGGTCTCATGATCGTCTGTGTTATCATTCTTTGTTTCCAATCTGTTATTAGCATGTTAGATTCTATACCCATTATAGGATATGCCCTGTTTTCCTCGTTCATCCATGAATGCATATGAGAGCAATCCTGCCAGTCCAAGCATTCAGACCTTTTACAAATTAGCAAGCATTTTTTAGTGATATGGTTTCAGCATCCATGATGGATGGAATAAAAGCCTGTCTCTGATGACAGTTTTCAAAGTTACTTTTCTGATAGAAGGGAATTTAGTCACACTAAAAATAACCTAGTGAGTTACATATAAATACTCGCACTTAAATAAGGCTCTTACAGCTGTGAAATCATAAAATAACTTAGTTTGAAAGAAACTTCTGCAGGTCACTTCATCCAAACCTCCACTAAAAGCAGGCCCAATCTAGATCAGGTTGCTCAGGGCCACGTGCAGTCAAATTTGGATTATCTGCAAGGAGGGAGATTTCACATGTGCACCTTGATGGCTCCCTACTAGATGTACTTCAGGATGCCAATATTTTCCATGCACTGCAGAGTCCAAAACCAGACACAGCGCTCCAGCTGAGGTCTCACATCTGGAATCAAACAATAAAAATCCAACAGTATTCAGTATTCCCGTGCATACAAAATGATACTGCAGTTGCAAAGCAAAACAGGAGAAAAGATAGTAATGGGTTGAAGCAGCATTTATATTATTTAGACTGTTCCACTAGAAATATTTCCTACTAAAGAGTCAGCTGTGATATTAAATATGGCAAACACTCTGAACTGAGAGAATCCCTGGTTTGTATATGAACATCTGGAAATATATATGTCAAATAAGATCTTCATCTCATATGCCTCTATAGTATACCAAGGCTACCAAGAAACATACAGCTAATTAATATCATGACTCAAATAATACCATAAAACTTCATATTTCTTATGTAATAGATCATGATGTTTCAAGATGTTTTAGATATTTCTTCTTTCTCCACTCTACAGCTTACTCTGCAAGCAAATTTGCAGTCGTTGGAATGATGGAAGCTATAGATCATGAGCTGTATCAGGCAGGAAAAACTGGCATTAAAACCACAATCGTCTTCCCTGCCTTTGTCAAAACAGCTTTAGTCAGAGGTATTCGAACCTAGTAAGTAAAACCTTCGATCCTATATAACACACTATTTCATCTGCAAAAAAAGAAGGTCTAGTCACTGGATATTACATGTTCACTAATTATTATAAGCTTGATTTGCTTCTTAATTGTACACTTTTTGGCCTAGTGGCAAACACAACTACCTCCTTTGACATAAGAAATTAAAACTCTGCATATGGTCAATTACTAACATGCATCAGAGACTGCAGAGTAACCCTTCAATGAAGATCATGGAGTTGGCCTGCACAGAAGTTATTCATTAGCTGTTACAATTCACATCACTAAAATTCTTTCATTTTAATCTAGTGATAGAAGGAACAAATAAGACTGGAGAGGTCCCTTCCAACCTCAACCAGTCTGTGATTCTGTGATTCTGTGATTCTGTGACTTACTTTCAGAACTACTCGAGGGGAAGGGAGGAAGGGAGGAAGGAAGGAAGGAAGGAAGGCAGGAAGGGAGTAGGAAAAGAAGGAAGGAAGGAACGAGGGAGGGAGAGAGGGAGCAAACTTACATGAAATAATTTTTGTTCACATCTCAAAAAAAAAGTTTTATAATTTCATAATTCTTTGTTTCTTGTTTCAACAGCAACAAACTTTTCCTTCCTGTCTATGAAGCAGAGTATGTAGCTAGCAGGATCGTGGATGCAGTTCTAAAGGAGAAGTTTTATCTAATTATGCCTCCCACTCTTCTCTTATTTGCTTTCAAATAGTAAGCATATTACTCCTAAATTCTGCCATTTCTTTCTTTCTTTTGCTGCAAAAACAGCAGGAAAGTTTAGTAGAAAGGTTCATTCATGGTGTATTCTGAATTATGAAAAACCAGTGCTTTTAATTCTTAATAATTAAGGTGTTAACTAAATTTGGCTACTTTCATTGTTAATGCCTTTCTTAATCGATATTTGGATACAGCAAAATTTCTAGAATTTTTATGGGGTGGTACACTCGCAATATGCCTGGACCAAAACACTGCTTTCAGCAGCTGCCTCCAGCACTGACTGGGCTCTTCACAAGGCTGCTTGAGCTGTCATTCACCTTCCTCATTGCAGCAAGGAAGTGTCAAATGCACTACTGCCAGTCACTAAAAGTATAATGCACGTTCTATAAATTTATCATTTCTTTAGTTGGTACAGTTCATTGCTCTTGAAGGCAAAAACAACAACATGAAGCTAACTGTGTTTATCTCCTCAGTTTCGTTCCTAGGAAAGTTATACTGCTCTTCCTATCTTACGTTAAGATCGCCGACAGCGTGGATGAAGTGACTGCTCCAAAGAAAAATGTTTGAAACCAAAATGTTCTGAAGAGCCCAAGTGCCAGCTAATTTATTTTTTTCTGGAAAGAAAAAGACACCGCAGCTATACCTCAGTTAAATTAATCTTTAATCTTTTTTTTTCAATAGAACATCTGCTTCCCATATAATACTTGACATTGGTCAGGATGTGATATAATTCTAGTATTAAAATTAAATAATATTAATTCTTAATAAATTCTTAACTCTCTTTTAATCAGCATTGTTTAGCCCCAACGTGCTCTCTGTTTCATGGCTGTACTCTCCTTAAATATTTAATCAAACTCTCAGTAAAAGTCCCTGTAAGATCTGGCGGGGAAGTTTCCCTTCATTTCATAGGCTTTGAATTCACAATTTCCAAGCAAACTTTCAAAACACAGAAGGGTTTTCAAGCTTTATACCCTAGTTCTGTATTCCTTAAAAAAAGCCAGACCTCTAGTTTCCTATGCAATATTTGCTAACATGCCCTCAAATTTCTACTGTTAAATCCGACATAATCCCACAAAAACAGGAAACAGCAAACAGCACCCCTGTGTAACATCTTTTCCCATTAGACACACTCAATACGTATTCTATTCATTTTAACTCTAATTGCTGACTGCAGTTCACTCTCCCTTCACATTTTCATTTCAAAGTGTTTCAAGACAGCGAGTGTTTCAATAAGTTACTCCTGTCGTCGTCCCTATATCACCAAGCTCCAGACCTTACTTTGCAGGTCCTCCTTAGGAAAATTGCACAGCACATACCCGGAGACTCCCAGGACACACTGATAAGCAGGGGAGGAGCAAGCCCAAGCAAGAAGATAGATTTGGCCTGATAAAGCCTTGTCATTGAAACCAGTTGAAGTGCAAAGTGGTGGCATGGAGCAGCATTAGGGCTCTGCTGTCCAGCCTGTGGCTGTCTCAGCACCAGGTCTGAAACCTGCACACCATCACGAAGGTTAAGGGGATTAAGAACAGTGTAAAGGAAACGGCCTTATTTTCTGATTTCACCTGTCCTGCACAACCACCCTCAGCCTTATTGCTGCAGTCCCAGCTGCTTGGCTCCATTTCTTCTGGTTAATCTGCTTGTCTCAAGAAGGAATTTGTAAAGCTTATGCTTTATAAATCTCACACTGACCTGCTAGATCTTCTTATCGGCACCAGTAATCAGTAACTTTTTCTCTTCTGGGAAAGCACAGAAAAAGCTTTTCATAACATGTATGCACAGAAGGGAAGTGACATGGATCATGTAACAGAACTCTAAAACTGTAAGCTAATGCCTTTTTATTAAAGTTCAGCAGACCTTTCCTGGTTTTTAATATAAAATTATCTTTTTTTTTTCCTAAAGCCTCTGCCTAAGAAGAAACTTGGAGGTACTACAGTTCTTCAGAAATGTGTGTTTTCATTTTTGGAGGCTTTCACCCTATTTCCCCCACACAGAAAGAAAGATGCAGGGCAAATTGTATTACTTAGGCTGAAAATGGGCCTGGAAGGCAGTTTGCCATACATTTTCCTCCTTTGGGAGCAATCTTCATTCTCTGTGAAAATTATGTAGAAGAAAAGAGTGGATTAGCCAGATATGCCATGGCATGCATCTACCTCGGTAAGTGTAGCAATGGAGAGGATAGCTGTGCAATGCCAGATAAGTTATGACTTCTTGCTCCTGTTTTATATTCATTGCTACAATATACCTTTCCAGAGCGCAACTACCTCATTACAGAGTCATATGTAGAATCAAGGGTCTTACAGAGAGCGTTAGTCATGTTCAAATGGCAAGCATTTTGAGGAAGGTAAAGCTTGAATAATGTAGGCTCACCACATAACCTAACCAAAATCGTTACATTAAGCCCTAGCAACAACTGCATTCAACATTAGTTTCTCAGCAGCTTCTGTCACTATTTCAATTCAGTGACTCTGATGCTCCCCGTGCGATCTGCCAGTGCACCTGAGCAGTTAGGATGGTGCCAGATGAGAAGAGACACAGGCTCATTGTGGCAGCTTTTCCTTCATGTCACAGGCTGCAGGGTTCAGTGTGATTATTTTCCTGCACTTCACTAAGGTCCTTTGTGGAGGAAGCGTAGATTAAAATCATCTGCAGAAGCCACAGGAAAAGTATGCAGGTCCAAATGTACAATACAATATATAGCAGAAATCATGATGTAGCTCCTTAGACACTCAAAGCTGCAAAGTACGCTTGGAGTTTTTTCTGGGTCTACAGTGCACTGCCATAGTCAGGTCAGGAGAACAGTCCAAGGTACTAACCTCTCAGGAAGGTGGGAATTGCCCATTCTCCTAATCTTTTTTTTTTTTTTTTTCGTCTTTTACTGGAGAGATAGATGTTCTAGCCCAAACAAATTCATTTAAAATTGCCTATAAATTGTTTTTGTAGTATCACACATTCGTTCCTTCTTTTTCATCTAAATACTTACACACATAACATACTAGAAATACTGAGATGTAACTCGCAATACATAAGAACAACCAGACATCCCCAGAAATTCTGATATCTTGTTTTGCTTAATCTAATGAATTGGCATCACCCTATTGAATTATAAAATATTCTGGAAACAATCTCAGGATGCTCAGAGGGCTGGATCACCCTCCATACAGGCCAACCTTGAAAATTCCTTATTCTGGGCTCTCTGTCTAATTAAGTCATTTGAATCCTAATTATGAAGAGTGAAACTTGTCTGAAATAGCAAGCAACTTGTAGAGCCTGAGATAAGACAGGAGGAAACAGAGAATGGATAACCAGCATCACACAGGGACAAGTTTCCATCCTGCTGTGTGCCAGGTTTCCCTTGCTCGCAGTCAGGATGCTGGGGCCTGCTGGAAATGGAGAGGACGGTTTCAGGACACTGCATGTGCAGACTTCCTCTCCATCATATGCTCCCAAACTGCACAAGGCTATAGACACTTTTACACACAGACCACAGACTAGCACATGTGAGTAAGTATCTGAATATGTTAATCAGCGTGGGCAAGATTCCCATTAATTTCACTTAGAGTTGGAACACCTACTACAGGCATGGGTAATTACGAGCTATTGGGGAATCGCAGTGTCATCTTTTTCTCCTGTTCTAGTAATACGTAATTCTAAAATTGGAGAATCTATCTCAGGATAACCTAGAGTGGGATAAAGAAAGGAAATTATCTTAGAAAGGGTGTTCCAAAAGAGAGTATTTCTACAATATACAACTTTATAACAGCCACGTTTCTCATTTTCCTAGACTTTTTGTTTCATTTTTTATTCTGGATGTAAACACTGCAGACAGAAAGATCATCCATGCTGTTTGAAAGAAGTTTTATCTATCTTTGCCTAAGTTCATCTGATTTTCTACCATAAAATTAAGAACATGACTCCTTTCTCCCAGCACTCGCTCTGTTGAATGTCCCTATGAGTAGTAGGAGGGCTTTGCTTAAAGCACACTGTAAGATGCTTAAAGCCAATCTGAGGCTAGTTTTGATACTAACTAATGTCAAAAAACACTATTTTCAAACTCTGAAATATTTCAGGCAAGCTAATTCACGTGTAACTTAGGTCTTCTGCGCAATGTGACTGTGTACAGATCTCTCCTCTTTTCTACGGGCTTTTTGCACTGGTGTATTTCATATCTAGCCTATCTTTCTTTCTCACCCTTTTCCTTAGTTCCCAACAGTGGCCACGAGATTTATCCACTGCAAGGAAAAACCTTCTCCATCACTCTTTTTCTAGATAGAATTTGACACACCTTTTATCTAGACCATTTATATGCTCTGCCCTTTCTTCATCCTGTGCCTTTTTCACCATAGATTATCTGCAGGGATTATCTGCTCCTCTGTATACACAGAGCTCCTGGTGCTGCCTGGGCTTTCCTCAGTACCACATTAAACACTGTGGGTAACATCAAACAGAGCAAGGAAGGACACGGCAGAGCACGGTGCTCACTGGGCAGGCTCTACGCAGGAGCCCATCAGCACGAATCAACCCACAGGACTCCTCTGATGAAGCCCAGCATGAAAAGCTCCCTCTACAGCAAAGGAGGCGCTAAATGCATCACTCCAGAGTCAGTCAGTGCAGCCCTGAGCATCTACCCAGACAAAAGGGCCAAGACCTTCCTTCCCCATGGACGCGGCGGCTGCGAAAGCATGAGATATCACTGCTGATCCAGTGGCAGTGCCGTGAGCTCCTCACTCTGCATCCACAGCCCTCACATCACTCACACAAATACACCCACGGCGATGATGCTTAAAACAACCACCTCTTCTCTTGAGGTTTCACTTACGAAGTTGGCTGATATTACTGGATAAACAGGGGGCTCATTCTCTTCTCACATGCCCTGATCCATATGCAGGAGCCGTATCTTTGGCTTAAATTGATATATTTCTGACAAGACAGACGTCCATCCAAACCCCTTTAATCTGAATTAGATTGGTGATGTAAAGAGGAACAGGTGGCTCAAAGTACAATTCCCATACTGTACTAGCATTAGATTTCATGATACTTCTGAAGAACGAAGACCTGGCTGCATCACAGTCTTAAGATGACTATGAGACATGAGAGTACTGCAGCACTGGAAAAGGTAAATGAGATCAGAGGAGGTATAAACTGAGTTGCCTTCATCCTCCTGGGGAGAGAGTTACAACTTCATGCCCTAAAGAAATTTCCTCTGAAATACTATGTACAGTTCCCAGCACCCATGCCCCAAAATGATGAACTCCATGTGTGACTAGTGCCAAGAACACCTAGATGGGAAGGGTCCACCTCAGGAGAGCAAGCTGACGAGCACAGCATGTTCAGCTCAGCAAAAC
Source organism: Tinamus guttatus (assembly GCF_059628265.1). Lineage (NCBI taxonomy): Eukaryota > Metazoa > Chordata > Aves > Tinamiformes > Tinamidae > Tinamus > Tinamus guttatus. The sequence goes on along the minus strand of NW_028288590.1, from coordinate 2,288,452 downwards.
ACATGCTGAGAAGGAAAATGGATACCCTCTAGCAGCAGGAGGGACATCAGTGCTCTTTGAACATAAGGATAATGAAAGAAGATATAAATATCAACCAACTAGAAATAACTTTAGACTGAAGGTGGCCTCTGACAGCCCAAGAACCAGTACTTGGCACAGCTAGGGTAGACCCACTTGCAAACGGGGGGTGCTGGAGACGGGTGTCACCGCTCCAACCTGCTCCGCCAGGGTGTCCAGCTGAGCAGAGCAGCGATGTGCCCAAGCCGCAGGACTGAGGATCTCTCGGAGTTACCTGAGATTTTGCCTCTGCCTGCTTCCTTCAGGTGCGCTTTCCGTGTCACAGAAAATGCCAAAACAAGGCAGGACCCTCCATACTTATGAAAGCCTGATATTTTTTAAATACAAAACCTTCCCCACTGCTTTGTTCTATCAAGCCTCACTTCCCCAAGCGCAGCAGGTCACATCAGAGGCCAGGGGGAGAACAAAGCAGCGAGGAGAATTTCCTCAAAAGCTTCCGCGCCGGCACGGCACGGCACGGCACCGCAGGGAAGAAAGTAGTGGAAAGACAGAAACGCAAAGCGCTGCCTCCCTGCCCCCCGGGCCCCTCCTGCCTCCAGTCGCCGCCGCTCGGAGCGGGGCAGGGGCGTCGCGGGGGATTTCGTGGGCGCTGCGTCAGCCGGGGCCCGCCGGCGATTGGGGGAGGCTCCGCTTTGCCCGTTTTCACTAATTATAAAGTGGCTCCCGCCGCCTCCCGCTCCGAGTGCGGAGCGGCCGCAGCCTCCGCTCGGCGCCGCGCAGGCTCCCCGAGCAGGAGCAGGAGCAGGAGCAGGAGCAGCCGCGGGCGCCTCTGCCCTCGCTTCCCTCGGGTTACCGCTCCCGCCGTGCCCCGCTCGCGCTTCCCGGGCGGCTTCGCAGCATCCGCAGCAGCGGCCGGAGCGGGACCCGGGCCCGGCGCGGCCCCGCCGAGGACGCCCGTGTGTGAGTGCGCTGTCCCGGCGCGGGGCCCGGGGACCCGGGCTCCCTTCACCCCGGCTCCGCGCTCCGCCGCGAGCCTCGCCCGGGGTGCGGGGAGCAGCGGGAGCCCGGGCGCGCCTTGGCCGCGGGGAGGGCGGCTCGGTGCGGCCGCCCGGCTGCGCAGGGCGCGGGTCGCCCGCTGCGGGTGTCGGCAGGCGGGACGGGCGGCGCGGCGGGCGGCGCTCACCTCTTCTCTTGCAGCCCCCATGGCGCGGCTCCTGCCCCTGGGCTGCGCGCTGCTGGCGCTCAGCACCTGCCTGCTGCTGCGCGCCCGCGCAGACTGCGGCCGCCAGTGCGCAGCCTGCGCCTACCGCCTCGGCCCGCGCGCCCGCATCCTGCCCCTGGTAAGCGGCCCACGCATCCCGAGCGGCGGCGCCGGCGCGGCCTTGCGGGCGGGAACGGCCTTGCGGCGGGGAGGGAAGCATCCGCCCGGAAAGTTGGGGAAAACGTCGGCGCGGAAAGTTGGCGGCCTCTTGTCAAGGGCCGCTGGAGCAGAAGTGTCTCCCTCCTCCCCCCTGGTACCTCCTTTAGCGCTGAGGTAAAGCACGCTAAGAAACCTCCAGACTGCGGCTTTTTTTTTTTCCGTAATTTTAAGGGCATTGCAATGATCTAAAAATATGCCCACAGGACAACTCGCATGAACTTTAGGCGCTAATGGGATGCACTCTTGAGTGCTGAGGGTGCTAGGCATCTAGGTAAGCCACACTCCATCACCTCGAAAAAGTAGAGAGATGCCTGAGGCCTGGAAGAAACCCAGTGTCACTTCAGTCTTCAAAAAAAGGCAAAAACGAGGACCTATGGAACTAGAGGCCAGTCAGCCTCTGAAAAGGTAATGGAACAGCTCATCCTGGTTGCCGTCTCTGACTATGTGAAGGATAAGAATGTGATCAGAAGTAGTTATCATGAATACACAAAGAGGAAACCATGTTTAACCAATCTGACTTCTATGATGGCATGACTGGCTGGATGGGTGAGCAGAGAGCACTAGGTTTTGTCTCTCTTGACTTCTGCAGGTCTATCATAATATCCTCATAGGCAAGGTCAGGAAACATGGCTTAGATGAGTGAACAGTGAGGTGGACTGAAAACTGTCCGAAAGGCAGAATTTGGAGGCTTGTGAACAGTGATACAAAGTCCAGATGGACACCAGTAGCTAGCAGTGTCCCCAAGGGACAGTACTGGGGCTAGCATGGTTCAATCTCTTCATCAATGAAGGGACAGTTTGATGATGATACCAAGCTGGTAGGAATGGCTGATATCCCAGAGGCCTGTACTGGCATTCGGAGGGATCTCGACGAGCTGCAGAGCTGGGCAGAGGGTAACCTCAAACTGAACAAAGGCAAGTGCAGGGTCCTGCCTCTAGGGAGGAATAGGCCCATGCACCAGTCCAGGCTGGAAACTGGCCTGCTGGAGAGCAGCTCTGCGGAGAAAGGCCTGGGGATTCTGGAGGACAAGTTGTCCATGAGCCAGCCATGTGCCGTTGGGCAAGAAGACCAATAGTATTCTCAGTGGCATCAGGAAGAGTTGAAGGAGGTGATCCTCCTTCTCTACTCAGCCCTGATGAGGCCACACCTGGAGTCTTGTCTCCAGTTTCGGGCTGCTCTGTACAAGAGAGACATGAAGCTACTTAGTGGTGGGCTACTAAGATGATTAAGGGACTAGAACACATCTACTAAGAGGAGAGGCTGAGAGAGATGGGACTCTTCAGACAAAGAAAAAAAAAAGAGAAGAGGTGTCAGTGGGGAGGATCTTAGCAGTGCAGGTAATTATCTGAAGTGAGGGTGTAGGAGATACGATCAGACTCTTTTCAGTGGTGCCCAGCAATAGGATGAGAGGCACAAACTCAAACACAGTTAATAATTCAGTGACATTCATTCTTAAAAGCTGTCTTCCTTGGGAACTAGAAAGCTCAGCTGGACACCAGCAGCAAGATTCCTTGTCATGCCAGAAGGAATACCTCACAATTTGCAGCTTCGACGGCAAGTAGTTCTTAAATTCCCTGTTCTTAGATTGCTTCCAGAATGAAGAAATTCATGAGTTGCTTGGGCCATTCAATTTACACTTGCATTGTGGGACAACCTCAAGAAGTATAGCATGTCTGGACTGTTAACACACTGAACTGGAATCTAAAAAGACACACTCACAAAGGAGAATGTAAACAATTCCCTTCCAAAGTCTTAAAGCTTTGATGCATAGCTTCTATTCCCATGAAGTTGGGAGACAGAAGCATCACCAAACAACAGATATGTCTTCCCAGTTAACCTTTGCAGCCTGTTCTTCTCTCTCCCAAAATGCGGCTGCTTTAACAATACAGATTTCTTCATTATTTCCACTTTCTCTGTAAAAATCACTTTTGTGAATCTGCACTCATAGACTTGGCTGTAATTTCATCAACCAAAACATAGAGGTCTGCCTTTTCACTTAAACCATAAAGAAAATTGTATACTTTTCTACATTTCCATGTTCATTTCTGCAAATAACCAGCTGACAAGCACGGAAGATGAGACAGAATTTTCAGCTATTTCACATTTCTCCATCTAGAAAAATACACCATAGAAATATATTTTTTATTTTATTCTTTGTTAATATTAACATAGCTGTCATGATATGACAGCTAATGACACAGTAAATGTGACAGATTCTCAGAATGTGATTCACTCAGTCTTTTCCCATCAGCCAGAAAAAAAAAAAAAAAAAAAAAGATTGTCAGCTTCCATCTGAGCAGAACTAGTGGAAATAAGTCAAAGTAAAGAATTTTGGTAGGAACCCACTCATGTTTAAATTTTGCTGCAGGTCAGCAGACTTGAGTTACAGGAGATATTTCACACTGGGTATCAGCACTATTGAGTATCTTGGTAGTACTTGGAATGGAGACCAGAATTCCTCGAAAGGGCTCTCAAGCAGGATTAAGAGTTTCTCAGGAACAACTTCTCTCTCTAAATGATCCCTTGGGCCCAAGGAGCATCAGCAGGACTGCAAAACATGAACCCACTCACAGCATCATGACCATTAACAACATCTGATTGCTACCAAAAAGTACAACATGTGGTTTCCACTAAAATCCACTGTCCCAGCACCAATCCTTGCCGGCCCTCAAAAGGTTAAATCCTCTAGTGAGGCCTGGCAACAAACATGGCAGTGTGCTGATATAGCCCCCTGACTTCCTTCTTCATATAAAATGGAATATCACCACCATTAATCTTCTCAAAACTTTTCTGAAAAGGAATTTAAGTCACTAACTAACCTTAACCTGGGGCAAAACAAATAGGCGTAGCAGCAGGTAAACAAAAAGACTCTGAATAAATACTTTCTGAGTAATAGCCCTCACTACTGAAACACCTGCCCTCTAATTCCTGCACGACTTTGAGATATTTTGTAGTTCTCTGGCACTGTTACCGCACTCCAAGTGGTTGCATCTAAGCTGTTAGATATAATATCCACAGATGCAAGAGAAACCTCCTATACACTAAATTTGGGCTGAGGATTTAATATCACTGTGATGAACTAGTAAAAACGCTGTTTTGATTTCATTGAGTTTTACTGTTCTGGTGACATTTCGGTACAACACCTTTGACCTCTGGGGATCAAGAGCATGTTTGGACTCATTTAGTCTTCCCAGCTCCTTTGAAGCTGAAATTCTTAAAGACAGGCCAGAGAGTTAAGGTTGTCAGATATTCTGTGTATTAAGGGATTCTCTTATTTCAGCTTGTGTCCCAGACTGGATTACTCTTAAAAGTTAAGCACATGAATAAATTCGGCATGCAAAGGCTAGAAATTTCCTGTCCAGGTCATTATAAAGCTGGGCTTAACAACTTAATATTATCACTTAATATTAGTGACCTGCAGAAGGCTCCTTTACCTCACCAGTGCTTACTGGTGTTTTTTAGGTTTTGGATATGTTTGGATTATTTTTGTCTTTCCAAATGTGTCAACTCAAGTTCATTTCCTGCACAGTCTACACAACTACATTAACTGTTGGCACTGACATGATATCAAACAGCTTTTGAATATCTGAGATAATATCCTCCCACAAAGCTGGAAGACATTTAAGGCACTAATACAACCTAGTAGAAAAATATTTTGTCAGAAAGTAATAACATTTCCTTTGATTTGTTTGTATTTATTGAGGCATTTGCATGGCATATTTTGTTACAGCATGTGAATAATTAAATTACATCTCAAAAAGATAAGCACAAACACAAATTATTCAGCTGTCTGGTAAAAATATTATTCGTCATCTACTTTAATAAAGTAATTTAATTCTATTATATCCATTTTCTTTGTTTTTGACATGATATTCTTAGGCAGTTATAATACATGAATACATGCCTTATTAATGTATTCCTGCAAAAATTGTTATAAAAAGGTGTGATACATAGCTAATAATAAATAATGTATTAAAATATGAAAAAGTAAATAAGATAAATACAGAATGTTATAAGAGATATAAAAAATGTAAAAGAATATATAACAATGTTAAAAATATGTAAAAATTTCTATGCCTAAAGGCATAGATGTATTTCATTAGTGTTCATTTCACCTCCACATAACTAAGCTTTGACAGTTCAGTCACACAAGAATGCCAGTCAATGAGGAGTCAGCCAAAAGCATTTGAAAGACCCAACCAGCTTGCAAACGGCGACCACTTCCCTGCCTATAATCTCCACAGCCTGTGGAAAGTTAGATAAAATCAGTAACACTTGCACATACTTCGCATGGTCTACTGCCATTTTGACACTTCAGTGTATTGCAGCATACAATATATGCTGGAAAACTGGTACTCTTTATCACTCTGGCAACTGCACGCGTGCCAGGGAATTTACACAACATTAAAAGCTGAAAAGCACCTTCTGTCCCTGTGTGGGCTGACTTTAGCATCAGCATGTTTGACTAGTTCTCGCACACGTAATAGAGATGGATCATGATTTATTTTTATAGGTCTGTGATGCTTGCTGTAACTTACATGGACTATACACGATTACACAAGAGATGCACAGAGAAGCTGGTGTACACTAAGTTTTACATATTCTTGGTTGTGTGGTTCTTTAATTATGTCATTGCTCTTGTTAGTGGCTTACCTTTAGCATGTTAGTCTCGTTATAAATTACACCAGTTTCTCTTATCTAATAGCTTTGTTAGGCTGAAAAATAATGCCAGCTATCTGAAGGCTTACCAGCAAAAGGTAAATAAGACAAACACTTACAACTGCTTGCATGGCTTCTTTGCCTGAGGCACTGTTTCTTTTGCAACGTAGACAAATGTCTTAACATTTGAGCCACCAGATGGTAGAGTGCCACCCATGCTAAATACATGGCCATGCCCAAACTACTTGGCTGCTTTCGACTCCCACTCTCTACCCAAAGCTAGCAAAGAGCCGCAGCCATCTCACCACTCTGGTGTCTCAATGTTAGCTGTCCAAACTATTACTCATCTTTTGAGCCTTGCAGAATGATAGCTTGGAGCGTCTTGAGTCACGTCAGCATAAGAGCAGGAAACTTAACGTGCATAAACATATGCTTTGGAAACAGGATCATCCTGTTGGGAGACTTGCAGCTCGCAAGGTGCTTGGTTGCAACAGAATTCCTTATGGACATGGTTTGCCTTAAAACATTATCCTAACAACCAGCCATCTCTTCTTTGCCTCGTAACCAGGGATTCATCACTGACGCATTTCCCTGCTCCTTCCTGAAGTCCAATGCACTTGCAATTACTGACGGCAACACAGCCCCTTCCCCTAGTCACGGAACATTTGCCAGGCATTGGCCAGCTCCTTGTTTAGAGCCACAGTTGGCTGAGGCTTTGAACTCTGCCCTCAGTCATAATGAGCTTGGGGTTTGGTAACACCCTTTCCTGGAATCTAACCAAAAGGAACAATAATTAATTGCACATGGAAGTAAATAACTTCCATATAAATATTCTTAGCAGTGACAGACTAGAATTTTTCACAGTGTATAGGATGTAACTTGATATGAGCTACATCAAACTGCATGAGCTATATGTGTTTGAGTCTCTTACCAGCTGAGATGAAAACTGCTCCAGAATCCCCAAAAGCTGTAATTTGAAATCAGAAATGTACTCACCACATAAAGGTGGGAACCAAAGCACACCATGTCTCTATCATTCAAATTCTTTCCTCCTGTGCCTTGCCTATAAGCAAGACAAGACTTTCCCTATTGCTTATTCCAGATGCTAACTGCAACAGATAAATAGCCCTCTCCTCATTTGCCTTTTAGATAAATAATCCCTGGAAGATATTGCAATGCTCATGAGAAACCTCAAGCTAAATAGGAAAAGCACCATCTTGTAGGCCTAAGAATGGACAAAGAGTAGGAACATGACTTTTATTCAATATTCCACTACTTACAACAGAAAACACTGACACAACACTGGTGCAGGATCGCATGCTTAAATAACATATGCATAATGTGCTAGATAATGTATATATGAAAACTGATGGGGAAAAATGATGACCATAACTATAATGTAAAAGGCGTAAAACAAAGCTAGTTGGTGGTTTTACAGTTCTATAACAGACATTCATAATAAGTATTTGCCTTTTCATGCCCATCCCAGTAACGGAGAGAGCCGGAGAACAGAGATTTATGTTATAACAAGCATTTAATTTTGTAGCTGCAACAAAGTAGCAAGACAGGGAGGAAAGACAGTGTCTTTCCTCTGACTTCTTGGAGAGGACATTCCTCAGACACCAGGAGAGATGCCAAGAGCCACTGTCACCTCTGTGCCTGGGGCAAGCTGAGGTGGGAGGGGCGGTAATGCAGGACTGAGGTTGCATAAGGCAGCATCGCATTGCACCGACTGCAGAGGTGAATTGCACAGCGAGCCAGACCTGGCCCCCTCATCTTTGGAAACCACCAACTTTGGAGTTGAGCTCTCCTGAAGAGGAGGTAGGTGGTGAGGCCAGGGCGGGCGGCGGGGTGGGTACCCGCCGGGGGCCCATTTCCACGTGGGAGTTGCCGTCACCATGGCCTGGTTTGGCCAAAAGTCTTCACTTGCCAGGGGTCTGATGGGGCTGATCCCTCTTGTCAGCGTTGAGTTGTGTGTGTTGCTCCTTATCTCAGTCTGGGAGTAGGGCTGGAGGGTTCGACATCTCATTAATCCTTGCCTGGTGGAAAATTTTCATTTGGTACCACTGAAAGGCCCCAGCGGCCTGGGAGGCAGCAGCAACTTGGCCCAAATTATTTGAGCTGGGGAAGGGCTTATCTCTAGACCCAGGATACCCTTGGTGCGCTACCATAGCAACGATGCTATGAAAGATTCTTTGTCTTTTATTTTTTAGTTATTGCACTGTTGAGGTTGTCAAAGTATTTCCCTTCTTTGGAGCTTTGCGTGATCCTCATGTAAATACAAAATCCAAAGGAGTTTTACATTTTTACCTGACTGGACAGTAAATGGCTGCTGAATGTAATGTAGACCTTGCTTTTACCAACTAAAGCAAAAGAAATGGTATGGTCTGAGGAAAAAAAAGGCATTTAAAGCTCAATCCTACTAATAGGAAACTTGCAGCTTTCACAGAACAAGTCTTCAGTTATATTGTGTATTTGGACAGAAGAGAAATGTAAACAAACCAGCTTTTAAAAAGAAAAAAGGCTTTACAAATCTCTTGCTTAGTCTATCTCTCAGTGTTTTGCTGTTCCAGTAAAATATTGTATTTCTGGGTTTTTATACTTAGTCCTTGTGCCTGAAAAATCATGATCAGCTTCAGAAGCATCCTGAAGATACCACAGTTCCTCAAATTTTTAATTACTTCGCTCTATTTGACTTTCATCTCATGCATTTGCAGTCCATGCAAAAAAAATCTTGCTGGGGAAATAGTTCTTATCACTGGTTCTGCAAAGGGGATTGGAAGGCAGCTTGCCTTAAAGTTTGCTTCTCTGGGAACAACCTTGGTTCTCTGGGACATTGACGAAGAAGGTAACAAAGAGACAAGAGCATTAGCCCAAGAGAAAGGCGCCAAAAGAGTGTTTGCCTACAAGTGTGACTGCAGCAACAGAGAAGAGGTCTATGAACAGGCAGAAAAGGTAAGATATGGCTACTTGCTTCTAATATGGCTTCGTGCTTCTGATTTTCACTTGCTTATAATAGTCTATCCTGATGACATTTTTGTAAGCATTCTATTCAGCTGAGGATATTTTTTCTCTTTTTGACATGGAGCTTCCACATGAAAATCGAATTATTTTTAGTATTAAAAATGGATTTAATATGTTCTGTGTGGATGAATATATTTCAGTTCTTCATTAAAATGAGATATCTTATTTCAGATAAAGAGGATGGTAAATTATGTGGCCAAGTTTAGCACTTTATTTTAGGTTTCTGGGCTTTAAGATTTCAAACAAGAAGCAAAACAAAATATCCACGGAAATTGCTGAGGAGATAGTTCCCTTTCCTTATCCCTTTATCTAGATATTTGTAGTTCCATAAAGGGTGATTTGGGTATAAAGTTTCAGAAATGTGTCCGGGAGCGAAACTTCATGATGATGCAACTTCATTTTATTTTTTCAATCAACCCATCTGGAAGACAGAGCAGAAAAGAATTCAGTTTAAATGATTCTCTTCCTGTGCTAACCTATATTTTGTAACCTATTTTATTTCTCTTCTGTGATGATAGAAGTGAGACCTTCCATGCTTCTGGACTGTGTTATTAATATTTACCTGTCTTTAAACAGTGAGTGTACTGCCTGAGAACATCTATGAGGGTAACCACACATACAATTTATAGTTATTCATTCTCCCATTCTGTCCCATTCTGTTTATTAGTCCCATTTATGAAAATAAATTCATTTGTTAAATTCTCATTATATGTACATCTTTCACAAGTCACATCTTTAACATCCTTTGCCTGAAGGCATATATCAGAGAAGTCATCTGAAATGTTTCATCACCCACACATTTCAAGAGATTTCTTTAAAATCACCTGAAAAAATAAGTTCATTTTTTCATCAGTTGTCAGGTGTGTTCTTTATTTTATGGTTGTTGCTTATAAATTTAACCAAAACAGATTCATTCTTTCTGAATATGCATAGAAAAGTTCGAAATAGAATACTCCATTGAGAAATGTTCCTGATTGGAAGAACTTCTAAAGAGTAGATTAAATTCAATATCTGCAAGAACTTAGGTTACAGTCCCATGGTTACAGTCAAAAACGTAATATTTCACTCTTACTTGTCAGCAACATTAGGGACATAGCTGACTGAAATAAGTAGGAAAAATTAGCTGTTGGGGCCACTCGTGACAGACTTTTAAGAATCACCAGTAGTAGTGCACTATTAGTTGCAGACAAGGGTATATATCATTATAGCATGACCATTACATGAGCCAAGACAAGCTGTAAGTTTCTCACAGTTCTGGCCTGTGCTGACCCAAAACACAATCCCCAAGGAGGACAATCTTTAACACAGTTTTTTGCCTGGTACAGATCACCTCATCTTCACAGGGTAAGTCACTGTCTACCGCTTATTCTGTTTTAGCCTGTGAAGTGAATCCCAGTAATTGCAACATCTTAACATCAGTTAGTATTTTCAGGAAAAAAAAAAAAAATCTAATCTGACCAGTACTTCAAATGTGACACAATCTTTAATGGGAATTACACTATAAATCAAGTGGCACACCTTCTGGAATCTTCTTCTTACAAGACAAAACGTCTTCAGAACTTACCAAGATCAAATCTCTAATTAAATAAAGAAATTGTCACCATCTCAAGGGAGATCCTGCCCCTCTATTCAGCACTGGTGAGGTCGCACCTGGAGTACTGGGTGCAGTTCTGGGCTCCCCAGCACAAGAGGGACATTGAGCTTCTAGAGAGGGTGCAGCGGAGAGCCACAAACATCATTAAGGGACTAGAGCATTTGTCATATGAGGAAAGAGTAAGCAAGCTGGGCTTGTTTAGTCTGGAGAAGAGAAGGCTGAGAGGGGATCTGATCAATATACACAAGTAGCTGAGCGGTGATTGTAGGGAAGATTGGTCCAGGCTCTTCTTGGTGGTGGCCAGTGACAGGATGAGGGGTAATGGGTACAAGCTGAAGCACAGGAAGTTCCATGTCCATGTGAGGAAGAACTTCTTTCCTGTGAGGGTGACAGAGCCCTGGAACAGGCTGCCCAGAGAGGCTGCGGAGTCTCCTTCTCTGGAGATCTTCCCAACCCACCTGGATGCCACCTTGTGTCATGTGCTCTGGGTGTCCGGGCTGGAGCAGGGGGGTTGGACTAGAGGATCTGTAGATGTTCCTTCCAACCTCAGCCATTCTCTGATTCTGTGTATGATTCTGTGTTCTCCACATTCCTGTAAAGCTATTTACTTCTTGCAAAAGCATGTACCAAAATTTTACGTTAAACTCAATCGCATATATTCTGTTAGACTCTTCTGTTTATGTCGAATGTCTGCAAATGATTTGTTTTCTCTTAGTGCAACAGAATCTCAAAACAAATCTGTTATACACTCAAGTCATTCCCAATCTCCAAACAGATTAACTGATTCAGCCCAAAAAGGAGCATTAAAGTCTCCAGCCTCTAGAATTTGCTCTGCCCTTATTGGCCACAAGTAATCTGAATTATAGACTGGCCTACGAGCCAAAACTTGAAGAGCTATCTTATACCCATGAGTTGGTGTAAAAATATTGCTAATACCAACACCTTCCATGATTAAACGGATCTGGAAGTCTATAATTTTTTGAGAGTAGGAACCCCTGAGTGAGGAGTCTTCCTGAGCTCTTGCAAATATGTGCAACTTTTCCATTGGTCATATGAAAAGACTTGAGCTTGGACAACAAAAATAAAGGAATAGCAGAAAAGGCCATTGATTATTATGGAAGCTTGCTTTCTAGGAAGCAAATCAGAGCACTGAGGTGCCCAGGGAAGAAGTTTTAGAACAAACTGATGAAGCAAAAAATAAGAGATGCTCAGGACCAAGGAGGGTTTACTAGGGAATGCTAAAGAAAGTCGAATACAGGACCAATGCACTATAACATGCATGGGTGACCTATTGCTGTAGCAGGTTACCGGATCCAAGAAAAAAAAAATAGCAAATAATCCATTTTTTAAAAGCACTTGAGAGGACACCAAGAAACTACAAACCTCTCATAGTGAAAGTTGTCTTAAACTATAATAAAGAAAAGAATTAACAGACATCTGGGGAAGCACATAATGGAAAATAACAAGCCTGAAATCATCCTTCCCACAATCTTCTGTGGGAGCAAGTCAAATGCACGACTGAGAATGAATGGAGTGAAATGCTTCTGACCAGGGATCAAAGTCATCCTGTAAAGAAAGGGAGGATCTTCATATGGATCAAGCACGCAGTTTAAAGGTACAAGCTAGGAGAGATTATGGATGTATTCCCCAGAGGAAGAGCTGGCTCTTCCTGCCATCCTCAGCAGTGTCTATGTCTGCATTCATTTGTGCAAGACGGAGAGGTGCTTGGATCTGAGCTCCTATGAGTGCCCGAGGCAGCTGGAGGAGCCTCCAAACAGTCTTCACCAATGTGTGGGGAAAGCCAAAGCAAGGTCAAATGATAGGACACCAGAGCCAACCACCCATTTATTCACTCTGCCAGACTGCGGTTTTCTTATGCTTTTTGAAACCATTCCATAATCTATGAGACAACAAGTAACTCCTTGCTTCCAGTATAGAAGTCTCTGCAGTGAGCCTGATTCCTAATGTTGAAAACCAATCTCAGCCATCAAAGTTAAAACACAGAACAGAACCTGCCCATAACAAACCCAGGGAAAGTTAATTGTGATTTTACCTTTCCCTCCAAGTGATGTCATCAGCGTATTTCATGGTAAATACATCTGTTTCTCACAATGGAAGAATTATCTAGGTGTCAAGAAATGTGCAGGTGACAAAGTTAAAGCAGGTTCACAATGTGCACTGCCACTTTGCAATCCATTATCATGGGTGGTTATGAAAAGCTAAAGTATCTGGAGTTCAGCACTAGAGAAATTCTTAGAGGAAGAAATAATAGTCATCACGATGTATTAAACACAAAGTCATAGATACAATATCTGGCTCAGGAAGTTCCTAAGCTACAACGTGTGAAAAGACGAGGATTACACTGGAGGTGGGGTCAGTGTCCCTGTCTTTTTTTACTGCTCTCTACCCCAAGAGGAGGGCTATGGGGCCCGATGCACCTTTGCATTGGCACAGTAAAACAGATCTTCTGCACTTACGTTTTCAGTAGAGACGTTAATAATGGAAAATGTTTGAGTAAATGTAGATCATGTCACTAAACATCTCCAAAGGGAAGAACAAGAGCTCCTCTTGTACTGGTAGACTGCCTTCTAATTCTTTCTCTTTATCCTTTTCTCATCCAGGTTAGAAAGGAAGTTGGGGATGTCAGTATCCTGGTAAATAATGCAGGCATATGGATTGGGAAAACCTTCTCTGACTTGTCAAGTGCCGAATTTGAAAAAACCATAAGAGTTAACTTCCTGAGTCAAGCCTGGGTAATGTATTATTTTCCTCTTTTCTGCATATACGTGAAATGTACAGGCAAATATTTTAACGTGAAAATCCTCAAAAAGGCACCCTGGGGGACACCCAGCTTTGAAGAAGGGTGGGAAAGGCACAGAGAGGGGAAAAAAAATGGGGTTTTTTAGTCATCCTGCCTGGCACTTCTCAGCACTGTTAACAAAACCCTGCCTGGGCACTCTGGTCAATCCCGTATCTTTGCACAGCTGTATCACAAAGCAGCCTCTTGCTGTAACCACCATGGCTCAAGTTAGCGCTGAAGTAACGGCACGGGCCTTTCCTGCTCCAGATGTCCCCTGGCATCAGAGAGCCTTGTCTAACATTGCGGGAGGCGCAAACGTGCTGCATGCACTGGTGCCAGCCTCCAGGTTATAAATAGCGGGTTTTGCCTGGCTGCCTTTTCCTCGTGCTTGCATGCCTAATTGGTATCTCCTTGATGTATGTGCAGAATTGGTCTAGATATTACCAGTGTTACAGCAAAGATAATATATACTGTGCAGTACATATTATCTGTGGGAATTCTCTGCCCCTTGGGGGCTCAGCTGGCATTAGGAGGTTTCCTTGTGAGGGATGATCGCTCTCCTCCCCATATTGGCTGCTCAAATTCCTGAGCGAGCAGCCTGGCTCAGAGGGAAATGCAGCATTGCAGCTGCCTTGCTGAGTGACCCCTCCTGCTGAATATTATTACAAATACGGAACTGTTTCACCTAAGAGTTGTTCCAAATCCTTGGATCTTTATAGCAAAGGAGTCCAAGCACACACACCCAGAGGAAAACAGGCATTACAACACTTCTCCGCTATTGAAAAAAGCTTTCTAACTGTTCTTTCTTTTTCTCCTCTTCCTACTTATGAAATGCCAGCATCTTCCATGTATAATTAGTAGGAGGCGCAGTGGTGGATGAAGAGCCCACAGTAACTGCCAGTCAGTTACGTTTAGAGCACTAGGGCCTGTTGCTGCTGAGGGCCCCTCCATGTGTTGGCTTCTAGTTCCCTCTTCTGTACCAAATCTCTTAGTGCAGAACAAATCTCCACGTACAGGATTGTGGTTCTAAGAAATGCAGTCTGTCAGCACTGTCTGTCTGTCTGCCAGATTTTAAAAGCTAATTTTGAATGCAACATTTTTTACAACATGTGCATGTCGAATGAGATTTTATTATGTGTTTCAGACTTGCAAAGCCTTCCTCCCAGCCATGATTGCCTGCAATCACGGACACCTGGTTAGTGTGGCAAGTCTAGCAGCACTTGGTGGCCTCTACAAATCATCAGGTTAGTATCATCAGGTGCCTGACATGAACCAGAGACACATGCGAATAACTTTTCCTGGAAATCTCAGGAATGCCTCACTTCAGCACTTTACACCAACACATTGAGCACTCAGGAAGAGCCTGCAGATACAGAAGGTGGCAGATACTGACTCTGGAAGAGGAGGAGGGTGGTACGCTGCCCACATGGCACAGGGAGCTCCGTGCACATTTTGCCGGCTCCTCTGCAGCCTCTCTTATCCCCATGGGAGAAAGGCCATACATGTTCTTACACAGGCTCAAAGCCCTGAAATATGTTTTGGTTCTATGTGGATTTTTACACTTGTTTGGACATGGCTTTTGGGTTTAGGTGGTATTTTGTAAGGTTTTTCATTAAAAGTAATTCAGATTAATGGTATTTTAAGCTATTTGCCAGTTTCTTATCCCCAGTTGTTTTTCTCGGGACTGTGGCTGTTACAGTCCTGATTATTTCATGTTTGCTGCCCAGTGTCTCTTCAGCCTATCTGACATTCTGGTCTTATCCCCCAAGTTCCCCTAGGAGAATGTTAGCTGTGGTATTACAAGTATCTTCTGCTTTTTCTCATGATTGCCTGTGTTATCATTCTTTGTTTCCCATCTGTTATTATCATGTTAGATTCTATACCCATTATAGGACATGTCCTGTTTTCCTCGTTCATCTATGAATGCATATGAGAGCAATCCTGCCAGTCCAAGCATTCAGACCTTTTACAAATTAGCAAGCATTTTTTAGTTGCATGGTTTCAGCATCCATGATGGCTAACTCTCCAAAGAATAAAAGCCTGTCTCTGATGACAGTTTTCAATGTTACTCTTCTGATAGAATTGAATATAGTTATCCTAAAAATAACTTAGTGAGTTACATATAAATACCCACACTTAAATAAGGCTCTTACAGCTGTGAAATCATAAAATAACTTAGTTTGAAAGAAACTTCTGCAGGTCACTTCATCCAAACCTCCACTAAAAGCAGGCCCAATCTAGATCAGGTTGCTCAGGGCCACGTGCAGTCAAATTTGGATTATCTGCAAGGAGGGAGATTTCACGTGGGCACTAGGTGGAATTCAGGATACCAATATTTTCCATGCACTGCAGAGTCCAAAACCAGACACAGCGCTCCAGCTGAGGTCTCACGTCTGGAATCAAACAATAAAAATCCAACAGTATTCAGTATTCCTGTGCAAACAAAATGATGTAGTTGCAAAGCAAAACAGGAGAAAAGATAGTAATGGGTTGAAGCAGCATTTATATTATTTAGACTGAAATATTTCCTACTGAAGAGTCAGCTGTGATATTAAATATGGCAAACACTCTGAACTGAGAGAATCCCTGGTTTGTATATGAACATCTGGAAATATATATAAAATGTCAAATAAGCTCTTCATCACATATGCCTCTATAGTCTGTCAAGGCTACCAAGAAACATAGGGCTAATTAATATCATGACTCAAATAATACCATAAAACTTCATATTTCATATGTAATAGATCATGATGTTTCAAGATGTTTTAGATATTTCTTCTTTCTCCACTCTACAGATTATAGTGCAAGCAAATATGCAATTGTTGGAATGATGGAAGCTATAGATCATGAGCTGTATCAGGCAGGAAAAACTGGCATTAAAACCACAATCGTCTTCCCTGCCTTTGTCAATACTGCTTTAGCCAGAGGTATTCGAAGCTAGTAAGTAAAACCTTCGATCCTATATAACACACTATTTCACCTGTAAAAAAAGAAGGTCTAGTCACTGGATATTGCATGTTCACTAATTATTATAAGCCTGATTTGCTTCTTAATTGCACACTTTTTGGCCTAGTGGCGAACACAACTACCTCCTTTGACATAAGAAATTAAAACTCTGCATATGGTCAATAACTAAAATGCATCAAAGACTGCAGAGTAACACTTCAATCAAGATTGTGGAGTTGGCCTGCACAGAAGTTATTCATTAGCTGTTACAATTCACATCACTAAAATTCTTTCATTTTAATCTGGTGATAGATGGAACAAATAAGATTGGAGAGGTCCCTTCCAACCTCAACCAGTCTGTGATTCTGTGATTCTGTGACTTACTTTCAGAACTACTCGAGGGGAAGGGAGGAAGGGAGGAAGGGAGGAAGGGAGGAAAATTACATGAAATAATTTTTGCACACATCTCAAAAATTTTATAATTTCATAATTCTTTGTTTCTTGTTTCAACAGCAACAAACTTTTCCTTCCTGTCTATGAAGCAGAGTATGTAGCTAGCAGGATCGTGGATGCAGTTCAAAAGGAGAAGTTTTATCTAATTATGCCTCCCACTCTTCTCTTATTGGCTTTCAAATAGTAAGCATTTTACTCCTGAATTCCATCATTTCTTTCTTTCTTTTGCCATGAGCCTGCAAAAGCAGCAGGAAAGTTTAGTAGAAATGTTCATTGACTGTGTATTCTGAATTATGAAGGACTAGTGCTTTTAATTCTTAATAATTAAGGTGTTAACTAAATGTGGCTACTTTCATTGTTAATGCCTTTCTTAATCGATATTTGGATACAGCAAAATTTCTAGAATTTTTATGGGGTGGTACACTCGGAATATGCCTGGACCAAAACACTGCTTTCAGCAGCTGCCTCCAGCACTGACTGGGCTCTTCACAAGGCTGCTTGAGCTGTCATTCACCTTCCTCATTGCAGCAAGGAAGTGTCAAATGCACTACTGCCAGTCACTAAAAGTATAATGCACGTTCTATAAATTTATCATTTCTTTAGTTGGTACAGTTCATTGTTCTTGAAGGCAAAAACAACAATATGAAGCTAACTGTGTTTATCTCCTCAGTTTCGTTCCTAGGAAAGTTATACTGCTCTTCCTATCTTACGTTAAGATTGCCGACAGCTTGGATGAAGTGACTGCTCCAAAGAAAAATGTTTGAAGCCAAAATGTTCTGAAGAGCCCAAGTGCCAGCTAATTTATTTTTTTCTGGAAAAAAAGGAAAACACAGCTATATCTCAGTTAATTTTATCTTTAACCTTTCTTTCAATAGAACATTTCCTTCCTATATAATACTTTACATTGATCAGGATGTGATATAATTCTAGTATTAATATTAATTCTTAATAAATTCTTAACTGTCTTTTAATCACCATTGTTTAGCCCCAACGTGCTCTCTGTTTCATGACTGTACTCTCCTTAAATATTTAATCAAGCTCTCAGTAAAAGTCCCTGTAAGATCTGGCGGGGAAGTTTCCCTTCATTTCATAGGCTTTGAATTCACAATTTCCAAGCAAATTTTCAAAACACAGAAGGGCTTTCAAGCTTTATACCCTAGTTCTGTATTCCTTAAAAAAAGCCAGACCTCTAGTTTCCTATGCAATATTTGCTAACATGCCCTCAAATTTCTACTGTTAAATCCGACATAATCCCACAAAAACAGGAAACAGCAAACAGCACCCCTGTGTAACATCTTTTCCCATTAGACACACTCAATATGTATTCTATTCATTTTAACTCTAATTGCTGACTGCAGTTCACTCTCCCTTCACATTTTCATTTCAAAGTGTTTCAAGACAGTGAGTGTTTCAAGACAGTGAGTGTTTCAATAAGTTACTCCTGTCGTCTTCCCCCTATCACTAAGCTCCAGACCTTATTTTGCAGGTCCTCCTTAGGAAAATTGCACAGCACATACCCAGAAACTCCCAGAACACACTGATAAGCAGGGGAGGAGCAAGCCCAAGCAAGAAGATAGATTTGGCCTGATAAAGCCTTGTCATTGAAACCAGTTGAAGTGCAAAGTGGTGGCATGGAGCAGCGTTAGGGCTCTGCTGTCCAGCCTGTGGATGTCTCAGCACCAGGTCTGAAACCTGCACACCATCACGAAGGTTAAGGGGATTAAGAACAGTGTAAAGGAAACAGCCTTATTTTCTGATTTCACCTGTCCTGCACAACCACCCTCAGCCTTATTGCTGCAGTCCCAGCTGCTTGGCTCCATTTCTTCTGGTTAATCTGCTTGTCTCAAGAAGGAATTTGTAAAGCTTATGCTTTATGAATCTCACACTGACCTGCTAGATCTTCTTATCGGCACCAGTAATCAGTAACTTTTTCTCTTCTGGGAAAGCACAGAAAAAGCTTTTCATAACATGTATGCACAGAAGGGAAGTGACATGGATCATGTAACAGAACTCTAAAACTGTAAGCTAATGCCTTTTTATTAAAGTTCAGCAGACCTTTCCGGGTTTTTATATAAAATATTTTTTTTCCCTAAAACCTCTGCCTAAGAAGAAACTTGGAGGTACTACAGTTCTTCAGAAATGTGTGTTTTCATTTTTGGAGGCTTTCACCCTATTTCCCCCACACAGAAAGAAAGCTGCGGGACAAATTGTATTACTTAGGCTGAAAATGGGCCTGGAAGACAATTTGCCATACATTTTCCTCCTTTGGGAGCAATCTTGATTCTTTGCGAAAATGACGAAGAAGATACAAGCCAATTAGCCAGATTTGCAATGGCAGGCACCTACCTGCAGGTAAGTGCAGCAGTGGAGAAGATAGCTGTGCCAGTCAGCCTCTGAAAAGGTAATGGAACAGCTCATCCTGGTTACCGTCTTTGACTATGTGAAGGATAAGGATGTGATCAGAAGTAGTAATCATGGATTCACAAAGAGGAAATCATGTTTAACCAATCTGATAGACTTCTATGACGGCATGACTCGCTGCATGAGTGAGCAGAGAGCAGTAGGTGACTCTCTTGACTTCTGCAGGGCTTTTGAGATGGTCTATCATAATATCCTCATAGGCAAGGTCAGGAAGCATGGCTTAGGTGAGTGGACAGTGAGGTGGACTGCTCTCTGAAAGGCAGAATTTGGAGTCTTGTGAACAGTGATACAAAGTCCAGATGGACACCAGTAGCTAGCAGTGTCCCCAAGGGACAGTACTGGGGCTAGCATGGTTCAATCTCTTCATCAATGAAGGGACAGTTTGATAACGATACCAAGCTGGTAGGAATGGCTGATACCCCAGAAGCCTGTACTGGCATTCGGAGGGATCTCGACGAGCTGCAGAGCTGGGCAGAGGGTAACCTCGGACTGAACAAAGGCAAGTGCAGGGTCCTGCCTCTAGGGAGGAATAGGCCCATGCACCAGTCCAGGCTGGAAACTGGCCTGCTGGAGAGCAGCTCTGCGGAGAAAGGCCTGGGGATTCTGGAGGACAAGTTGTCCATGAGCCAGCCATGTGCCGTTGGGCAAGAAGACCAATAGTATTCTCAGTGGCATCAGGAAGAGTTGAAGGAGGTGATCCTCCTTCTCTACTCAGCCCTGGTGAGGCCACACCTGGAGTCTTGTCTCCAGTTTCGGGTTGCTCTGTACAAGAGAGACTTGAAGCTACTTAGTGGTGGGCTACTAAGATGATTAAGGGACTAGAACACATCTACTAAGAGAAGAGGTTGAGAGAGCTGGGACTCTTCAGCCAAAAAAAAAAAAAAAAAGAGAAGAGGTGTCAGTGGGGAGGATCTTAGCAGTGCAGGTAATTATCTGAAGTGAGGGTGTAGGAGATACGATCAGACTCTTTTCAGTGGTGCCCAGCAATAGGATGAGAGGCACAAACTGAAACACAGGATCTATCTGAACACGAGAAAAAAAAGTCACGTGAGTGTGACTGGGCCCTGGAACAGGTTGCCTGGAGAGGCTGTGGGATCTCCATCCTTGGAGATCCTCAAAAGCCATCTGGACACAATCCTTGGCAACGCGCTATAAGTGACCCTGCCTGAGAAAGCGAGTTGGTCTATGATGATTCTAAATTTTCATTCTCTGAATTTATCATTTCTCTTGGCGTCTTTACAGGGCACTCAGTATTCCAGGGTGTGATCACAAATGGTATCATTGATCTGAATCCTAAATAGTAGAAAGTGAGAATGCGCAATGAATGGTCAACAGGTCTAGATCAGTCAAAAAGATTAGTTCCTCTGCATTAGGAACTCAAGCAAGAGTGTCTTGTTGAGTATGAGGCAAAGATGAGTTGGGTTTTGTAATAGAAACTAATTAGAGGAAGGAAGGAAAAAAGGATTACCCAAACCAAATTGGGTTCACAGACAGGAGCAGATGGTAAGGGAGAGATAAGTCAACAAGTAGAGTGATTTCCCACTACAAAAGTGCATGCAGTTCAAGCTCTACCTTAAAACTTATAACCTTATAATCTTATATCTTAAAGTAATAAGGAAAGATCACAGTGCCCATACCACAGCTTTCTTTCTGCATTTACAGATGAATCTGGTATATTTTACAACGTATCAAGAGCATAACTTTGAACTCCCTGGCTTTTCTCTGGTAAATTAGATTGCATATGCAGTGCTATTTACATTAAATATAAATAATTCCAAAATGTTATTATAGTAATTACTTCATGGTTATTTATAATTATTATAATTTATTTTGTAATTGTTTATAGCTTTATCATAAAAATAATTGTAATGTAAATATTCAATGTTTCAGATAATGCAGAAGCATGTCCTATTTAAAATACTGAAATAGATACTATTAAACTGTGTCTAATATAGACTCTAAATGTGCAGCGGCTCATTTTAATTCTGTAAGGAAGTTAGTTCAAAAACCAAACTGCTCAACATACAGTGTTTAAGGCCTTTCTCTCATTGCAGATGGCTTTGCAGGCCTACCTGTGAGACCAAATCATACATTCACTGAACACTTGTTACTCAGCATAAATATTATTTCAGTGCCACAGGAGCTTCTCTTAAAAGCTGTCTTCCTTGGGAACTAGAAAGCTCAGCTGGACACCAGCAGCAAGATTCCTTGTCATGCCAGAAGGAATACCCCACAATTTGCAGCTTCGACGGCAAGTAGTTCTTAAATTCCCTGTTCTTAGATTGCTTCCAGAATGAATTCATGAGTTGCCTGGGCCATTCAATTTACACTTGCATTGTGGGACAATCTCAAAAAGTGTAGCATGTCTGGACTGTTAACACACTGAACTGGCATCTAAAAAGACACACTCACAAAGGAGAATGTAAACAATTCCCTTCCAAAGTCTTAAAGCTTTGATGCATAGCTTCTATTCCCATGAAGTTGGGAGACAGAAGCATCACCGAACAACAGATATGTCTTCCCAGTTACCTTTGCAGCCTGTTCTTCTCTCTCCCAAAATGCGGCTGCTTTAACAATACAGATTTCTTCATTATTTCCACTTTCTCTGTAAAAATCACTTTTGTGAATCTGCACTCATAGACTTGGCTGTAATTTCATCAACCAAAACATAGAGGTCTGCCTTTTCATTTAAACCATAAAGAGAAAGAAAATTGTATACTTTTCTACATTTCCATGTTCATTTCTGCAAATAACCGGCTGACAAGCACGGAAGATGAGACAGAATTTTCAGCTATTTCACATTTCTCCATCTAGAAAAATACACCATAGAAATATATTTTTTATTTTATTCTTTGTTAATATTACATAGCTGTCATGATATGACAGCTAATGACACAGTAAATGTGACAGATTCTCAGAATGTGATTCACTCAGTCTTTTCCCATCAGCCAGAAAAAAAAAAAAAAAAAAGATTGTCAGCTTCCATCTGAACAGAACTAGTGGAAATAAGTCAAAGTAAAGAATTTTGGTAGGAACCCACTCATGTTTAAATTTTGCTGCAGGTCAGCAGACTTGAGAGACAGGGGATGTTTCACACCGGGTATCAGCAATATTGAGTATCTTGGTAGCACCTGGAATGGAGACCAGAATTCCTCGAAAGGGCTCTCAAGCAGGATTAGGAGTTTCTCAGGAACAGCTTCTCTCTCTAAGTGATCCCTTGGGCCCAAGGAGCATCAGCAGGACTGCAAAACATGAACCCACTCACAGCATCATGACCATTAACAACATCTGATTCCTGCAAATGCCTTTTAAATACCTGCAGTTACTAAAATCCACTGTCCCAGCACCCATCCTTGCCAACCCTCAAAAGGTTAAATCCTCTAGTGAGGCCTGGCAACAAACATGGCAGTGTGCTGATATAGCCCCCTGACTTCCTTCTTCATATAAAATGTGAATATCACCACCATTAATTTTCTCAAAACTTTACTGAAAAGGAATTTAAGTCACTAACTAACCTCAACCTGGGGCAAAACAAATAGACGTAGCAGCAGGTAAACAAAAAGACTCTGAATAAATAATTTCTGAGTAATAGCCCTCACTACTGAAGACACCTGCCCCCTAATTCCTGCAGAACATTGAGGCTTTCTGTAGCTCTCTGGCACTGTTAGCACACTCCAATTGGTTGGGTCTCATGCTTGTCCTTTTTCCTGGTGCCATTATTGCCTATTCTGTAGTTTTCATACTATTAACTGTTAAAATTCTGTATATATATGGATCCATACCTTGAGAAAACAATAGCATGCGACTATTAAGCATAGCAGTTTGTCTGTCTGAAGTCCCAGATATTCAACATCACATCCCCTTTGTCCACTTCTCTATAGTACCTCACTCCTATTTGAGACCAGAATCCAGTTCAGACTCTCTTATCTCAAAATTCAAGTCCCTCCTGAGCAAGAATACTGTCTTTCCCTCCTTCATCATGACAAGGCTCTGAAGTGGCATAACAGGTGTTCAGACACAGCCGGGCTGCAGAAGGCATTTCTGCAGTCAGCATTTTGGAGACCAATATCAGAGAGTGTTTTAAGTATATATAAAGAAAGATAAATTATTTAAGGATTCATTTAAATACAAGTATGTATTATACACAAGGACAACTAAGCAGAGAAAAGAATATTTATCCATAAATAATTACAGAGTTCTTCTGCTTAAGCTGGAGGAGGAGAATACTGCTTGACAGAAAGAACAGGCCAGGCCACATAAGCAAAGAGCTTGAATGAACAGAAGACACCATACTTTTCCATAGCTTCTCCTCCTTGGGGATATGGTCATTTCACACTGGAAAGTGAAATTAGTGAGTTTTCTTTTCACTTGCCTTTCTACTAGGGAAAACTTCATACTTTTGTGTTCTTCTCATTTGCTTCATTTCAGCCCTCATAGTTTTTGTTTGTTTTTTTTTCCTTTGTGAAAAACATGGCACATATTAGTTTTTTGCAACATTTCTAGAATTTGGGGATCTGCAGCTTAAAATCTTGAGGATCGTAAGGCACCATAATGCCAAGCTCTGCACTTTTTGGTGTCTTTCTCAGAAAAATATATCATCACCAATACATTTCCTTGAAGTTAAGCAGCTA
Organism: Tinamus guttatus; assembly: GCF_059628265.1. Taxonomy (NCBI): domain Eukaryota; kingdom Metazoa; phylum Chordata; class Aves; order Tinamiformes; family Tinamidae; genus Tinamus; species Tinamus guttatus. The sequence continues at coordinate 2,264,486 of NW_028288590.1, read as the reverse complement.
ACAGACATTTGTGCCCTGGGTAACTATGGCCAGATATGATTACATGATCATAGCTAATATATCTAAATAGAGCCAGGACATAAGGAGTAAAAACTTGGTGCCACTTAAATATTGGCATGTTCAGAGATGACATCTCATGCTTTGATCACAGTTCAGTTTATTGCAGCATACATTTACATGCTGGAAAACTGGTACTCTTTATCACTCTGGCAACTGCACGCGTGCCAGGGAATTTACACCACATTAAAAGCTGAAAAGCACCTTCTGTCCCTATGTGGGCTGACTTTAGCATCAGCATGTTTGTCTAGTTCTCGCACACGTAATAGAGAAGGATCATGATTTATTTTTATAGGTCTGTCATGCTTTCTGTAACTTACATGGACTATACACGATTACACAAGAGATGCACAGAGAAGCTGGTGTACACTAAGCTTTACATATTCTTGGTTGTGTGGTTCTTTAATTATGTCATTGCTCTTGTTAGTGGCTACCTTTAGCATGTTAGTCTCGTAATAAATTACACCAGTTTCTCTTATCTAATAGCTTTGTTAGGCTGAAAAATAATGCCAGCTATCTGAAGGCTTACCAGCAAAAGGTAAATAAGACAAACACCTACAACTGCTTGCATGGCTTCTTTGCCTGAGGCACTGTTTCTTTTGCAACATAGACAAATGTCTTAACATTTGAGCCACCAGAGGGTAGAGTGCCACCCATGCTAAATACATGGCCATGCCCAAACTACCTGACTGCTTTCGACTCCCACTCTCTACCCAAAGCTAGCAAAGAGCCGCAGCCATCTTACCACTCTGGTGTCTCAATGTTAGCTGTCCAAACTATTACTCATCTTCTGAGCCTTGCAGAATGATAGCTTGGAGCATCTTGAGTCACGTCAGCATAAGAGCAGGAAACTTAACGTGCATAAACATATGCTTTGGAAACAGGATCATCCTGTTGGGAGACTTGCAGCTCGCAAGGTGCTTGGTTGCAACAGAATTCCTTATGGACATGGTTTGCCTTAAAACATTATCCTAACAACCAGCCATCTCTTCTTTGCCTCGTAACCAGGGATTCATCACTGAAGCATTTCCCTGCTCCTTCCTGAAGTCCAATGCACTTGCAATTACTGACAGCAACACAGCCCCTTCCCCTAGTCACGGAACATTTGCCAGGCATTGGCCAGCTCCTTGTTTAGAGCCACAGTTGGCTGAGGCTTTGAACTCTGCCCTCAGTCATAATGAGCTTGGTTTGGTAACACCCTTTCCTGGAATCTAACCAAAAGGAACAATAATTAATTACGCATGGAAGTAAATAACTTCCATATAAATATTCTTAGCAGTGACAGACTAGAATTTTTCACAGTGTGTAAGATGTAACTTGATATAAGCTACATCAAACTGCATGAGCTATATGTGTTTGAGTCTCTTACCAGCTGAGATGAAAACTGCTCCAGAATCCCCAAAAGCTGTAATTTGAAATCAGAAATGTACTCACCACATAAAGGTGGGAACCAAAGCACACCATGTCTCTATCATTCAAATTCTTTCCTCCTGTGGCTTGCCTATAAGCGAGACAAGACTTTCCCTATTGCTTATTCCAGATGCTAACTGCAACAGATAAATAGCCCTCTCCTCACTTGCCTTTCAGATAGATAATCCCTGGGAGATATTGCAATGCTCATGAGAAAACTCAAGTTTAATAGGAAAAGCACCATCTCATAGGCCTAAGAATGGACAAAGAGGAACATGACTTTTATTCAATATTCCACTACTTGCAACAGAAAACACTGACACAACACTGGTGCAGGATCGCATGCTTAAATAATATATGCATAATGTGCTAGATAATGTATGTATGAAAACTGATGGGGAAAAATGATGACCATAACTATAATGTAAAAGGCGTGAAACAAAGCTAGTTGGTGGTTTTACAGTTCTATAACAGACATTCATAATAAGTATTTGCCTTTTCATGCCCATCCCAGTAACGGAGAGACCTGGAGAACAGAGATTTATGTTATAACAAGCATTTAATTTTGTAGCTGCAACAAAGTAGCAAGACAGGGAGGAAAGACAGTGTCTTTCCTCTGACTTCTTGGAGAGGACATTCCTCAGACACCAGGAGAGATGCCAAGAGCCACTGTCACCTCTGTGCCTTGTGCAAGCTGAGGTGGGAGGGGTGATAATGCAGGACTGAGGTTGCATAAGGCAGCATCGCATTGCACCGACTGCAGAGGTGAATTGCACAGCGAGCCAGACCTGGCCCCCTCATCTTTGGAAACCACCAACTTTGGAGTTGAGCTCTCCTGAAGAGGCGGTAGGTGGTGAGGCCAGGGCGGGCGGTGGGATGGGTACCCGCCGGGGGCCCATTTCCACGTGGGAGTTGCTGTCACTATGGCCTGGTTTGGCCACAGGTCTTCACTTGCCAGGGGTCTGATGGGACAGGGGCCCAATCCCTCTTGTCAGCGTTGAGTTGTGTGTGTTGCTCCTTATCTCAGTCTGGGAGTAGGGCTGGAGGGTTCAACATCTCATTAATCCTTGCCTGGTGGAAAATTTTCATTTGGTACCACTGAAAGGTCCCAGCAGCCTGGGAGGCAGCAGCAACTTGGCCCAAATTATTTGAGCTGGGGAACGGCTTATCTCTAGACCCAGGATACCCTTGGTGCGCTACCATAGCAACGATGCTATGAAAGATTCTTTGTCTTTTATTTTTTAGTTATTGCACTGTTGAGGTTCTCAAAGTATTTCCCTTCTTTGGAGCTTTGCGTGATCCTCATGTAAATACAAAATCCAAAGGAGTTTTACATTTTTACCTGATTGGACAGTAAATGGCTGCTGAAATGTCTCCATAATGTAGACCTTGCTGTTACCAACTAAAGCAAAAGAAATGGTATGCTCTGGGGGCAGGAAGGCTTTTAAAGCTCATAACACCATGCTCTCCTGTATACTTTCTAATGTGCTCACAAATCAAAACATACAATGTGATCTCAGCCACGCATTACTGGAAAATACACAGTAGGGGTAGGTTTTAATTGCCTGCTCTGAAACACAAGGCACGTTTTCTGCTAAGGAAGACACTTTCCATCCTGTGGCTGATATGACCCCAGTATTTTGGGTACTTTTCAGCTGACCTAAAGTCATTTCTCTTTAAAACAAAGTACGCTATAGGCAGTGCCACATAAATGAAGAGAATGTGTTTTAAAAACTTTCATGGAAGTTGAGGACTGAAATAACAGCCATGTAGTAGCCAATAGAAGCCATTTTATTTAATCCTACTAATAGGAAACTTGCAGCTTTGAAAGAACAAGTCTTCAGTTATATTTTGTGTTTGGACAGAAGAGAGATGTAAACAAACCAGCTTTTAAAAAGGAAAAAGGCTTTACAAATCACTTGCTTAGTCTATCTCTCAGTGTTTTGCTGCTCCAGTAAAATATTGTATTTCTGGGTTTTCATACTTAGTCCTTGTGCCTGAAAAATCATGATCAGCTTCAGAAGCATCCTGAAGATACCACAGTTCCTCAAATTTGTCATTACTTCGCTCTGTTTGACTTTCATCTCATGCATTTGCAGTCCATGCAAAAAAAATCTTGCTGGGGAAATAGTTCTTATCACTGGTTCTGCAAAGGGGATTGGAAGGCAGCTTGCCTTAAAGTTTGCTTCTCTGGGAACAACCTTGGTTCTCTGGGACATTGACGAAGAAGGTAACAAAGAGACAAGAGCATTAGCCCAAGAGAAAGGTGCCAAAAGAGTGTTTGCCTACAAGTGTGACTGCAGCAACAGAGAAGAGGTCTATGAACAGGCAGAAAAGGTAAGATATGGCTACTTGCTTCTGATTTGTCTTCGTGCTTCTGATTTTTACTTGCTTATAATAGTCTATCCTGATGACTTTTTTGTAAGCATTCTATTCAGTTGAGGATATTTTTTCTCTTTTTGACATGTAGCTTCTACATGAAAATCGAATTATTTTTAGTATTAAAAATGGATTTAATATGTTCTGTGTGGATGAATATATTTCAGTTCTTCATTAAAATGAGATATCTTATTTCAGATAAAGAGGGTGGTAAATTATGTGGCCCTTATGAGGTTAGCTCTTTATATTGGGTTGCTAGGCTTTAAAATTTCTGTAACATATCAAGCAGGAACAAAAACAAAAAAATTCATGGAAATTGTTGAGAGGATACTTCCCTTTTCTTACCCTCTTATCTAGATATTAGTAGTTCCATAAGGGTGATGTGGGTTATTATGGTTTCAGAAATGTGACCAGGAGCCAAACTTCATGATGATGCAACTTCATTTCATTTTTCAATCAATCCATCTAAAAGACACAGAAAATAATTACAATTTGAATGATTCTCCTCTGTGCTAACCTATTTTTCAAACTGCTATATTTCTCTTCTGTGATGATAGAAGTGAGACCGCCGTGCCTCCGGGCTGTGTTATTAATACTTAGCTGTCTTTAAACAGTGGGGGAGAACATGTCTGAGAACATCTACTAACTCACATACAGTTTATAGTTATTCATTCTCCCATTCTGTCCCATTCTGAAAGATAAATTCATTTGTTAAATTGAGACAAGGGTATGTATCATTATAGAATGACTATCAGGTGAGCTGAGACAAGATGTAAGTTTCTCACAGTCAGTTCTGGCCTGTGCTGACCCAAAACACAATCCCCAAGGAGGACAATCTTTAACATTGTTTTTTGGCTGGTACAGATCACCTCATCTTCACAGGGTAAGTCACTGTCTACCACTCTTTCTATTTTAGCCTGTGAAATGAATCCCAGTAATTGTAACATTCTTAACACCAGTTAGTATTTCCCCGGCCAAAAAAAAAAAAAAATCTAATCGGACCAGTACTTCAAATGTGACACAATCTTTAATAGGAATGACAGTATAAATCAAGTGCCATACCTTCTGGAATCTTCTTCTTGCAAGACAAAATGACTACAGAACTTACCAAGATCAAATCTCTTATTAAATAAAGAAATTCCCACCATCTCAAGGGAAGAGATCCTGCCCCTCTGTTCAGCTGTGGTGAGGCCACACCTGGAGTATTGGGTGCAGTTCTGGGCTCGCCAGCACAAGAGGGACATTGAGATTCTAGAGAGGGTCCAGCGGAGAGCCACGAACATCATTAAGGGACTAGAGCATTTGTCATATGAGGAAAGAGTAAGCAAGCTGGGCTTGTTTAGTCTGGAGAAGAGAAGATTGAGAGGGGATCTGATCAATATACACAAGTAGCTGAGGGGTGACTGTAGGGAGGTTTGGTCCAGGCTCTTCTTGGTGGTGGCCAGTGACAGGACGAGGGGTAATGGGTACCAGCTGAAGCACAGGAAGTTCCATGTCCATGTGAGGAAGAACTTCTTTCCTGTGAGGGTGACAGAGCCCTGGAACAGGCTGCCCAGAGAGGCTGCGGAGTCTCCTTCTCTGGAGATCTTCAAAACCTGCCTGGATGCCACCTTGTGCCCCGTGCTCTAGGTGTCCGGGCTGGAGCAGGGGGGTTGGACTAGAGGATCTGTAGATGTTCCTTCCAACCTCAACCATTCTCTGATTCTGTGTATGATTCTGTGATCTCCACATTCTTGTAAAGCTATTTACTTCTTGCAAAAGCATGTACCAAAATTATTACTTTAAACTCAATCCCATATATTCTCTGTTAGACTCTTCTGTTTATGTTGAATGTCTGCAAATGATTTGTTTTCTCTTAGTGCAACAGAATCTCAAAACAAATCTGTTATACACTCAAGTCATTCCCAATCTCCAAACAGATTAACTGATTCAGTCCAAAAAGGAGCATTAAAGTCTCCAGGCTCTAGAATTTGCTCTGCCCTTATTGGCCACAAGTAGTCTGAATTATAGACTGGCCTACAAGCCAAAACTTGAAGAGCTGTCTTATACCCATGAGTTGGTGTAAAAATATTGCTAATACCAACACCTTCCATGATTAAACGAATCTGGAATTCTATAATTTTTTGAGAGTAGGAACCCCTGAGTGAGAAGTCTTCCTGAGCTCTTGCAAATATGCGCAACTTTTCCATTGGTCATATGAAAAGACTTGAGCTTGGACAACAAAAATAAAGGAATAGCAGAAAAGGCCATTGATTATTACGGAAGCTTGCTTTCTAGGAAGCAAATCAGAGCACTGAGGTGCCCAGGGAAGAAGTTTTAGAACAAACTGATGAAGCAAAAAATAAGAGATGGTCAGGACCAAGGAGGGTTTACTAGGGAATGCTAAAGAAAGTCGAATACGGGACCAATGCACTATAACATGCATGGGTGACCTATTGCTGTAGCAGGTTACCGGGTCCAAGAAAAAAAATAGCAAATAATCCATTTTTTAAAAGCACTTGAGAGGACACCAAGAAACTACAAACGTCTCATAGAGAAAGTTGTGTTAAACTATAATAAAGAAAAGAATTAATGGATGTCTGGGGAAGCACATAATGGAAAAAAACAAGCCTGAAATCATCCTTCCCACAATCTTCTATGGGAGCAAGTCAAATGCACGACTGAGAGTGAATGGAGTAAAATGCTTCTGACCAGGAATCAAAGTCGTCCTGTAAAGAAAGGGAGGATCTTCGTATGGATCAAGCACGCAGTTTAAAGGTACAAACTGGAAAGATTATGGATGTATTCCCCAAAGGAAGAGCTGGCTCTTCCTGCCATCCTCAGCAGTGTCTAGATCTGCATTCATTTGTGCAAGACAGAGAGGTGCTTGGATCTGAGCTCCTATGAGTGCCCGATGCAGGTGGAGGAGCCTCCAAACAGTCTTCACCAATGTGTGGGGAAAGCCAAAGCAAGGTCAAATGATAGGACACCAGAGCCAACCACCCATTTATTCACTCTGCCAGACTGCGGTTTTCTTCTGCTTTTTGAAACCATTCCATAATCTATGAGACAACAAGTATCTACTTGCCTCCAGTACAGAAATCTCTGCAGTGAGCCTGATTCCTAATATTGAAAACCAATCTCAGCCATCAAAGCTAAAACACAGAACAGAACCTGCCCAATAACAAAGCCAGGAAAAGTTAATTGTGATTTTACCTTTCCCTCCAAGTGATGTCATCGGCGTATCTCATGGTAAATACATCTGATTCTCACGATGGAAGAATTACCTAGGTGACAAGAAATGTGCAGGTGACAAACTTAAAGCAGGTTCACAATGCGCACTGCCACTTTGCAATTCATTACCATGGGTGGTTGTGAAAACTCAAAATGTCTGGAGTTCAGAACTAGAAAAATTATTAGAGGAAGAAATAATAGTCATCACGATGTATTAAACACAAAGTCATAGATACAATATCTGGCTCAGGAAGTTCCTAAGCTACAACGTGTGAAAAGACGAGGATTAGACTGGAGGTGGGCTCAGTGTCCCTGTCTTTTTTTACTGCTCTCTACCCCAAGAGGAGGGCTATGGGGCCCGATGCACCTTTGCATTGGCACAGTAAAACAGATCTTCTGCACTTACGTTTTCAGTAGATACGTTAATAATGGAAAATGTTTGTGTAAATGTAGATCATGTCACTAAACATCTCCAAAGGGAGGAACAAGAGCTCCTCTTGTACTGGTAGACTGCCTTCTAATACTTTCTCTTTATCCTTTTCTCATCCAGGTTAGAAAGGAAGTTGGGGATGTCAGTATCCTGGTAAATAATGCAGGCACATGGATTGGGAAAACCTTCTCTGACATGTCAGGAGCCGAATTTGAAAAAAACATAAGAGTTAACTTCCTGGCTCAAGCCTGGGTAATGTATTTTTTCCCCCTTCCTCCATATACGTGAAATGTACAGGCAAATATTTCAACATGAAAATCCTCAAAAAGACACCCTGGGGGACACCCAGCTTTGAAGAAGGGTGGGAAAGGCACAGAGAGGGGAAAAAAATGGGGTTTTTTAGTCATCCTGCCTGGCACTTCTCAGCACTGTTAACAAAACCCTGCCTGGGCACTCTGGTTAATCCTGTATCTTTGCACAGCTGTATCACAAAGCAGCCTCTTGCTGTAACCACCGTGGCTCAAGTTAGCGCTGAAGTAACGGCACGGGCCTTTTCTGCTCCAGATGTCCCCTGGCATCAGAGAGCCTTGTCTAACATTGCGGGAGGCGCAAACATGCTGCATGCACTGGTGCCAGCCTCCAGGTTATAAATAGCAGGTTTTGCCCGGCTGCCTTTTCCTCGTGCTTGCATGCCTAATCGGTATCTCCTTGATGTATGTGCAGAATTGGTCTAGATATTACCAGTGTTACAGCAAAGATAATATATACTGTGCAGTACATATTATCTGTGGGAATTCTCTGCCCCTTGGGGGCTCAGCTGGCATTAGGACGTTTCCTTGTGAGGGATGATCGCTCTCCTCCCCATATTGGCTGCTCAAATTCCTGAGCGAGCAGCCTGGCTCAGAGGGAAATGCAGCATTGCAGCTGCCTTGCTGAGTGACCCCTCCTGCTGAATATTATTACAAATATGGAACTGTTTCACCTAAGAGTTGTTCCAAATCCTTGGATCTTTATAGCAAAGGAGTCCAAGCACACACATCCGGAGGAAAACAGGCATTACAACACTTCTCCGCTATTGAAAAAAGCTTTCTAACTGTTCTTTCTTTTTCTCCTCTTCCTACTTATGAAATGCCAGCATCTTCCATGTATAATTAGTAGGAGGCGCAGTGGTGGTTGAAGAGCCCACAGCTGCCAGTCAGTTACGTTTAGAGCACTAGGGCCTGTTGCTGCTGAGGGCCCCTCCATGTGTTGGCTTCTAGCTCCCTCTTCTGTACCAAATCTCTGTGAAACAGATTTTAGTGCAGAACAAATCTCCAGATAGAGGATTGTGGTTCTAAGAAATGCTGTCTTTAGATTATATCTTCCTGCCTCGGTGGAAGATCAGTTTGTCAGCTTCTTGTGTTGTGGGGATCTAGAAAGCAAATAAGATTTTAAAATCTAATTTTGAATGCAACATTTTTTAGAATGTGTATGTGTATGTCGAATGAGATTTTATTATGTGTTTCAGACTTGCAAAGCCTTCCTCCCAGCCATGATTGCCTGCAATCATGGACACCTGGTTAGTGTGGCAAGTCTAGCAGCACTTGCTGGCTTCTACAAACTACCAGGTTAGTATCATCAGGTGCCTGACACGAACCAGAGACACATGCGAATAACTTTTCCTGGAGATCTCAGGAATGCCTCACTTCAGCACTTTACAGCACACTGAGCACTCAGGAAGAGCCTGCAGATACAGAAGGTGGCAGATACTGACTCTGGAAGAGGAGGAGGGTGGTACGCTGCCCACATGGCACAGGGAGCTCCGTGCACATTTTGCCGGCTCCTCTGCAGCCTCTCTTATCCCCATGGGAGAAAGGCCATACATGTTCTTACACAGGCTCAAAGCCCTTAAATATATTTTGGTTCTATGTGGATTTTTACACTTGTTTGGACATGGCTTTTGGGCTTAGCTGGTATTTTGTAAGTTTTTTCATTAAAAGTAATTCAGATTAATTGTATTTTAAGCTATTTGCCAGTTCCTTATCCCCAGTTGTTTTTCTCGGGACTGTGGCTGCTACAGTCCTGATTATTTCATGTTTGCTGCCCAGTGTCTCTTCAGCCTATCTGACATTCTGGTCTTATCCCCCAAGTTCCCCTAGGAGAATCTTAGCTGTGGTATTACAAGTATCTTCTGCTTTTTCTCATGATTGCCTGTGTTATCATTCTTTGTTTCCCATCTGTTATTATCATGTTAGATTCTATACCCATTATAGGACATGTCCTGTTTTCCTCGTTCATCTATGAATGCATATGAGAGCAATCCTGCCAGTCCAAGCATTCAGACCTTTTACAAATTAGCAAGCATTTTTTAGTTGCATGGTTTCAGCATCCATGATGGCTAACTCTCCAAAGAATAAAAGCCTGTCTCTGATGACAGTTTTCAATGTTACTCTTCTGATAGAATTGAATATAGTTATCCTAAAAATAACTTAGTGAGTTACATATAAATACCCACACTTAAATAAGGCTCTTACAGCTGTGAAATCATAAAATAACTTAGTTTGAAAGAAACTTCTGCAGGTCACTTCATCCAAACCTCCACTAAAAGCAGGCCCAATCTAGATCAGGTTGCTCAGGGCCACGTGCAGTCAAATTTGGATTATCTGCAAGGAGGGAGATTTCACATGTGCACCTTGATGGCTCCCTACTAGATGGACTTCAGGATGCCAATATTTTCCATGCACTGCAGAGTCCAAAACTGGACACAGCGCTCCAGCTGAGGTCTCGCGTCTGGAATCAAACAATAAAAATCCAACAGTATTCAGTATTCCTGTGCAAACAAAATGATACTGCAGTTGCAAAGCAGACCAAGGGAAAAGACAGTAATGGGTTGAAGCAGCATTTATATTATTTAGACTGAAATATTTCCTACTGAAGAGTCAGCTGTGATATTAAATATGGCAAACACTCTGAACTGAGAGAATCCCTGGTTTGTATATGAACATCTGGAAATATATATAAAATGCCAAATAAGATCTTCATCTCATATGCCTCTATAGGCTGCCAAGGCTACCAAGAAACATAGGGCTAATTAATATCATGACTCAAATAATACCATAAAACTTTCATTTTTCACCATAAAAATTTCATGATCATGATGCTTTCAAGATGTTTTAGATATTTCTTCTTTCTCCACTCTACAGCTTACTGTGCAAGCAAATTTGCAGTCGTTGGAATGATGGAAGCTATAGATCATGAGCTGTATCAGGCAGGGAAAACTGGCATTAAAACCACAATTGTCTGCCCTTCTTTTGTCAATACTACTTTATTCAGAGGTATTCGAACCTAGTAAGTAAAACCTTTGGTCCTATATAACACACTATTTCATCTGTAAAAACAGAAGGTCTAGTCACTGGATATTAGATGTTCACTAATTATTATAAGCCTGATTTGCTTCTTAATTGCACACTTTTTGGCCTAGTGGCGAACACAACTACCTCCCTTGATATAAGAAATTAAAACTCTGCATATGATCAATAACTAACATGCATCAGAGACTGCAGAGTAACACTTCAATCAAGATTGTGGAGTTGGCCTGCACAGAAGTTATTTGTTAGCTGTTACAATTCACATCACTAAAATTCTTTCATTTTAATCTAGTGATAGAAGGAACAAATAAGACTGGAGAGGTCCCTTCCAACCTCAACCAGTCTGTGATTCTATGACTTACTTTCAGAACTACTCGAGGGGAAGGGAGCAAGGAAGGAAGGCAGGAATTAAGGGAGGAAGGGAGGAAGGGAGGAAGGAAGGCAGGAATTAAGGGAGGAAGGCAGGAATTAAGGGAGGAAGGAAGGAAGGAAGGAAGGAAGGAAGGAAGGAAGGAAGGAAGGAAGGAAGGAAGGAAGGAAGGAAGGAAGGAAGGAAGGAAGGAAGGAAGGAAGGAAGGAAGGAAGGAAGGAAGGAAGGAAGGAAGGAAGGAAGGAAGGAAGGAAGGAAGGAAGGAAGAATGCAGGAGGGAGGGAGAGAGGGAGGAAACTTACATGAAATAATTTTTGTTCACATCTCAAAAGTAAAGTTTTATAATTTCATTATTCTTTGTTTCTTGTTTCAACAGCAACAAACTTTTCCTTCCACTCTATGAAGCAGAGTATGTAGCTAGCAGGATCGTGGATGCCGTTCAAAAGGAGAAGTTTTATCTAATTATGCCTCCAACTGCTCTCTTATTGGCCTTCAAATAGTAAGCATGTTACTCCTAAATTCTATCATTTCTTTCTTTTGCCATGAGCCTGCAAATGCAGCAAGAAAGTTTAGTAGAAAGGTTCATTGACTGTGTATTCTGAATTATGAAGGACTAGTGCTTTTAATTCTTAATAATTAAGGTGTTAACTAAATGTGGCTACTTTCATTGTTAATGCCTTTCTTAATCGATATTTGGATACAGCAAAATTTCTAGAATTTTTATGGGGTGGTACACTCGCAATATGCCTGGACCAAAACACTGCTTTCAGCAGCTGCCTCCAGCACTGACTGGGCTCTTCACAAGGCTGCTTGAGCTGTCATTCACCTTCCTCATTGCAGCAAGGAAGTGTCAAATGCACTACTGCCAGTCACTAAAAGTATAATGCACGTTCTATAAATTTATCATTTCTTTAGTTGGTACAGTTCATTGCTCTTGAAGGCAAAAACAACAACATGAAGCTAACCGTGTTTATCTCCTCAGTTTCATTCCTAGGAAAGTTATACTGCTCTTCCTGTCTTACATTAAGATCGCTGACAGCTTGGATGAAGTGACTGCTCCAAAGAAAAATGTTTGAAACCAAAATGTTCTGAAGAGCTCAAGTGCCAGCTAATTCAATATTTTCTGGAAAAAGGAACACAGCTATATCTCAGTTAAATTTATCTTTAATCTTTCTTTCAATAGAACATTTCCTTCCTATATAATACTTGACATTGGTCAGGAGGTGATATAATTCTTACTATTAATATTAATTAATATTAATTCTTAATAAATTCTTAACTGTCTTTTAATCACCATTGTTTAGCCCCAACGTGCTCTCCGTTTCATGACTGTACTCTCCTTAAATATTTAATTGAACTCTCAATAAAAGTCCCTGTAAGATCTGGCAGGGAAGTTTCCCTTCATTTCATAGGCTTTGAATTCACTATTTCCAAGCAAAATTCGAAAACATTAGATTAAGCAAAACGTAATATCAGAATTTCGGGGGATGTCAGGTTGTTCTTATGTGCTGCAAGTTACATCTCAGTATTAGATTTTCAGTCCGGTTGATGATTTATCAATCAGCTGTGAGGATTTATCCCTACCTGGGCTGCACAACAGGAGTAAACTCTACTTGCACTATCCAGCACACACTACTTCACAAGGACACATCATTGTCGAGTCTGAGGTTGTCTCTTCCAACACACTGTCACATGATCTTGGTGTTTGGGCTGTGATCTACATGTTGCTAAATGTATTTGTAAAATAATACTCCCCTGACCACCAACTCCAGAAGCTGCATTTCCAAATTTTCCTGGCTATTAAATCAAGCCAATTTATCAGAGGCAAAGACATTAAAGACTCCTTTTTATAAGGAATACTTGTTCCCAAGTATTTTATTTCAGCCTGTCATAGTGGGAAAGAACTAAGTAGTTTTGCTAAAACCATAGACAACAACAGCAGGAAAGAAAAGCAACAGAATAGAAAGCTACATGGAAAATTCTCTTTATCATCTATGCCAAACCAGTCAACAAACTGTCAAATATGGGAGCACATTTTAGTTTGTTTCCCTGAGATAGGCCTTTATACAGAGGACAAAAAGGATTTTAAGTCGTATGTCATAATTTGGCAGAAAGTGCTAACAATTTGGCAGAAAAGAAATTTCTCCTGAGAGGATGCTGGCAGAATAAGTGACTACTTTTAGATTATAGACTAGTATCCGAGGAAGGAGAGGAATGAAAAGATACTTAACAGTTTACACCTCTTTCCCTACTTCTGGACATTGCAAAGCTTCAGAGGATCTGGACTTTTATTGAAATATTTTAAGATACAGATTTCAATTAAGGCTGCTGGACAGCTCCAGGATTAACAAGGTAACTTCCTCCATCCCCACACCCAGGGAAGCATTTTTGGTCAGTGTTCACACACACTACGCATCCTTTACATTAAAGAATGTTCAATGGCACAGAATCCCCCAGCTATTAGAAAAGATAACCCTGATTTTAGTTACATAAAATAACAGGGTTGCCCTCCCACTTATCCCTTCTGCCTGGAAAAGGGCTAGGAGGCACGTGCGAAGCATCAGCACTCTCCTCACCTGCACACAAGCTGATGTGCATATCCGGGTTTGTGCTTTCCAGACTGTCTGCCTCTCTGCTCTGCCAGAATTTCAGTCTTCCCACAGACGAGTCTGATCCAAAAAGGAAATGCTGCTTAGCGTTTCCCTTGACTTTAGGACTTTTTTAAAAAAATGTATTCCACTATATACAAAAAAACCTCTTCAGCTTAATTCAGATTAGATTCGGATAGTCACTAGCTTTTCCCTGTCAGTTTGAATTTGAATAGCCAATATCAATCATGTGGAAAGTTTTATTTAATTCAGCAATTCTGAGTACTTTTCAGGAATGAGATAGATTCTAGCTAGATCATCCTCTGTGGTGCTCACTAATTCAGTGAGACCTCCTGTAAAGAAGATCAGGAACTTCCAGCCATTTTTGAGAAATCTGTAGTCTTGCCTCTGTAGGAAGACCTTAGATCACACTGTAACCACTCAGTTATGTAATGCTTAACAGAAATATTTTCCCCCAGAAATGGTTAGGAAAGAGTTTGACAGTAGTTATACACATTTCCATGTGAGCTAAAAAGGCTCCCACAGGTCTGGTTAGCTCCTTGCCAGCTCTGGTCCACAGTGATGTTTCTCACCACAGTTCTGAGGAAAAGAGACCAAGGAAGGAGCAAATGACTCAGGAAGATGAAAAGTTGCTCTGAGGTTTTTTGCTGCCATTCTTAGCACAAACATCACTGTTAAAATAGTTGCTTTTGCCTGAAAGCAAGAACTCCTCCTCTGAAAAGTACTGGTTTCTGAACTCTGTTTCCCTGTATGAAAAAGCCAGCAGAGCTTCAGTCAGTGAAATTCCCTGAGAAGTCCTTGCTAAGAGCACAAAAAAAAAGGAGGGTGTTACTAAAGGTTGGGAAAGGCAAGGAAGGAGAATACATTTTCTTTTGCCATTTTTGTGAACACTTTTTTTTCAGACCAGTTAAGGTGAAACAGATTGAATAAATAAAATTTAAATGTGTGTATGACATATATTCCTAGGTGTCATATTTTTCTCACACAAACACAGGATGAAAAATACTATTTAGATCAATTATAGTCTTTCTTGATTTTGACTTCTTAATTTTCTGAGGTCATTTGCTTTGTTGGCACATACATGTCTTTTTTATCAGTGTGTCATAGAAGTTCTCTCCTGCATGAAGTGACAAACAAAATATTTTAATATCTTGATGATGCTAGTTTAAACATAAAGCACATTACACATAATTATGGCACACTTTAAAACAAAGATTTAAATGCATAGCCTTTGCTTATACTAATATGCACTCTCTCACCTAAATGATCCCACATCAGTAAGTGTGGCATCTGTCTCAATTCACTTTGATGAGCTGTGTGGTGGATCTAAGCTACTCATTTCATTGCCTGGTTGTTTTATGTTGGAACAAAACACCTGACAGTGATTTATTTCTACCATAAGTTGCAGAAATTCAGATAAATGTTATATCTTGAAGTGCTCATTTAAATGTCTTAAAAGGGAGCGTGAGGAGAGGAATCCCACCCAATGGTTCTTAGTGGTCTGAGTGAAGATATTTGTCTTTACAATATCCATCACAAAACAGATGGGAAGGATTACTACCTAACGAGTTCATTTCCAAATTTAAACAGTGTTGCTAAAAATCCAGCATATAATACAAATATTTATAAGACCTAAACACTGTAATGCTGTGGATGTGTTTGATTATTCCTTCTTTCTTCACTTTATAGATTAATATTTATTTATAGTCAATATTTGTAATAATTAGTCATTTATAATGAATAGTCATTTGTAATAATTGAGCAAGCTGGAAGCAATAGATTCTGAGTTGCACGCTGCAGGCAAAATAAGCATTAAAACAACAGATGTGTGTCCTGTGGGTATTGAATTACTACAGGTGTTCAAATGTAGAACGATAGGTAAACAGCCTTCCCCTGGTAAAATCTGCCTCACATCACTTTTCAATCTCTACCAGAGGTAAATAATGAGGTAAGGATTATTATGCGTTACAGGATACTTTTCCCAGAAATGGTCTTGAGGCTAAGAATCATGTTTAAAACAGCCTTATTGAGTGTGGTCACAGTGGAACGGATCGCTTCACTCTTCTCATGTACAGCATTAGCAAGACAAACATGTCATCAAAAATACTAATAAGGATGTGAAGCTTGGGTTCAAGTTCTGAATTTATTCTTTACTTCTTATTATGCAAAATCTCCAGAGTAAAATTTTATACCTTTCTGTACTAACTAAAAACACTGTTTTTCCCTTATGAAAGCTAAAAAGACACATAATTTAGAAAAAAAGGAGTCCTTGCTAGATAACTGCCTAAAAGGTAGAAACACATGGTAAGTGTGAACAGTTTATTTTCAAAGTGGAGGTTGACCACAAGTAGATTCCCAAAGACATCTGTGCTGGATCTGTGCTGTTTTAATGCATTTGTTATTGATCTGGAATAGGGGGTGAAAAGTGAAGTAACAAAGCCATCAGACGATATTCAAGATATTAAGGATCTCCCCTTCCAGACCTCGGTCTCCTGATCCCCCACAGTCTCTGTGCACATACTTGCTACCAGACAAACTAAGGCAAAGCAGCTGCCTCCCAGTTGAAAAATGACACAATATTGCAGAATAGTTGGCTACCAAGATGGCTTTGCGTGGATGGTATAGACAGCACCATGTCCAAAATATAAGGGAAGAGAGGAGCCCAATCCCTCGTTACAACTTTCAAAGGAAGGTTACAGGTGACGAACGTGATAGAGAGAGCTGGGGAGACTCTGTGGCCTGTCCCTGTCTCCAGTGTAACACTGTGGCGCTGAACCCCTAGGGGCTCAGATGCTCTTTTCGGGTCTTAGGCTATCTGTGCATTGCTCAGCCTTCACCCCCATAGCTACACCCTCTCTGAGTTGGGTTTTTGTTTGTTTGTTTGTTTTCTTTTGTGTGTGTGTGTGGTTCTTAGACACAGAGAAACTTGGATGGGCTCAAACTAGAACAGTGCAGATTGTTGCCAGCAAAAAAAATAATAATAATTTTGTAATCACCTTGTAATTCCACGTGCAGTGCAGAACTGGGGTTCAGGGCCTCCACTCACTCCAAAATCACAGAACTGAACCCAAAATGGCAGAGGGCAGAAGAGGCCACAGTCCTTCCCCAAAACTGAGGACTGGCAGTTGTGCAAGGGCCCACAAACCAGTTCCCATCACAGGCTTAGTGCGGAGCGCCTGCAGCACCCACTTATAGAGAAACATGGGAGACCTGGGACGAGGGGTGTCTTCTGTGCCAAACACCCACTGTGACAGCTTTTAATGTGGAGTGATTCCCCTAGCAGACAGTGCCAAAATCCTCATCTCCATAATGCCTGACATCCTCATGCAAGTCTATTTTTGCACGTCAGGGAGGAAAGGTTGGTTTGCTTCAATTAACTTTATGCTATGTAACGGACAGGAGTTGGGGATGGAATAAATCTTGGCGAGTGAGAAAGCTACAGCAAGCACTTGTAAAAGTGCCTGCAGCATTTGTAATGCGTCTGATGTGCTCTTTGCAGTCCAATGATGGATAACGTGGCGCACACAGCTTCTGCGGGTCTGATAGCCTTTTCCTGGGACCCGTACAGTGACACATGTAAACTGTCTGTCTGAAAGCAATGTCTGAGACCGCAGGTTTTGCAAAGCAAGCGCTCTGCCTCCTGCATGCTACTGCCTGCACTTGCAGGCTGAGGGGGATATGAAAAGGAATATTAAATAAATACACACAGAGACATGAACCCTTCTCGCTTCGCTGCTAAGCCCGCAGTGCCTGCAGGTGGCACTCGGTGCTCGGCCACGGGCTTTGAGCCTTTTCCTTCTTTTCTGCGTCCTTCACTTGGATGTGGTCAGATTCACTATTAATTTCTATTATTTGCCAGTATTAGCTTTATATTAATGATAAACACATTGCTGGCATATTAATGCATGCTTACTGCCTTTAAATTGTCACTTTCCACTCAAGGAATTTCATTTCTTAGTACAACCGCACGTAGGCATTTACTTTTTTTTTTTTTTTTTTTTTTTCCTTTTTTGATATTTTTGCCTTGCAGCTCCTGTAACTTCTAGGATGCATCAGCAGTATAGAAACTTCACTCACTGCGTGTATATAGCCCCTGACTGCGTCCGTGACTGCATCCGTCTTTGAAACCACCCCCAGTTCCTTGAAGGAGCTCGACGGATCAGGCAGCCGACGGACCCAGGGGGCTGCTCAGAGCACCAGCAGGACAGGGCCAGTCCCGCGCAGAGAATCTGAGCAGCCAAGGCCAATCTGAGCAACACCAGGGCGCTGCTCCCGGCTGCACCAGCTGAGCACCTCACAGCCCACTCACCCGCTCCGCAAAACGTGCAGGCAAAATTTGAGACGCGAAACACAAACAAGTTTTTATTTTGTTTTTTTTACTTGTTGGCATGCATTTTTACCGTGAGAGTTTTCAGCATGGAAAGGGACTGATGGCTTCTTTCCTTACTGACACTTTCTGCCTCCTGTCTTCACAAGCTCCTCAAATGAGGAGCAACCTTTCTAAAGGCATGATAGGTTTTCACATCAAGAAACAATTTAGAGGAAACCTGTTTCCTTAAACACAAAAACAATATAACAGGCCACACAATTATAAAACTGTAAGTACCCTGATCCAGCTGTGGTTACTCCTAAGACCTTGCCTGTGTGGCTCTACTTTGCTGTATAAGCCTGGACCAGGAGGGTTGCCCACTTATGGCATTACATTTCTCAGGCATATTTTCAGGGAAATGATCTTGTTTGTGAGCTAAAGGAATTCAGGGAGCTCTTTTAGAAAACTGCTATTAGTGCTAGAAAAATCACGTGCAGCTTTTGAAGCTTTCTGGAGTCATTCAGATTACTGGGACTGTTTCTGTAGTCATTTTTTGAGGTTCTGGGGAACTTAATAAACACCCTAATTAACTAAAAGCCTAACAGTAAGAAGAGACAAGGCAGATGTGAGAAACTGGTATGGGCAAATTTTTATAAATGTTATATTTGAAGTGCAACAAGGTATTTAAAAAGATATATCCAAACAACTGTAGGATCTGCAAGATTTGACCCAGCATAGAGTCACATTTTGAAATTGTTTCAGCAGGAAATAACAGAAGTGGATGAGGTTGCCTGATATTTGTTGAGGTATGAAAAGAGTAAATGCAAAAATAATCAGAAGAGCTGGGAACAGACAGTCACAGCGCCCCGAGCACCAGCTATTGTAAGAAAGAGAACGCACAACAGAAAAAAAAAAAAGCGTCCTTTAAAGAGCGATAAGGAAGCAAATCACTTGCCTAACTTACACAGAAAAGGCAGGCATTTAAAGTGTACTGAGAAGACAATTACTATCCTTCCCATTCTGATGCAAGTTTTCTTTGACGTTACATGAGCTGCACAGGGAATTTCACCTGCCATAAACCTGAGACGATCTAGGTCCAGTGGCCGGGAAGGTTTAGTTCTTGCTTTCTGTGAAGCAGATAAAGCTCCCTGTGGAGACCACGTACCCTAGAAATAGCCTCAGAGATGAATGAAAACTATGTCCTTGTGCAAGTGTGCAGTGTGAAAAACGCAGGCGTTGCTGAGCACCTGCCTGGTAGGGTCAGACACCACGAGACAGGAGCAGCCACCCGCCAGCTCCAAGGCATCCGCTGCCTTTATCACTCGCTGGTGCTCGAAGCCAGAGCAGTACGGATATCACTTACTGCTATATCCACACCAGAGTGATGGTCTGGAACTAACATTTTGCTGCCTAGGTGAGACAGACCCACTGTGCGGAGAGATGTGATATGGTCTGCTCTTGAAGGATACATATTTTCTCCCAATTTAGTTCAGCTTTGGTTTGAATGCTCGACCATATGTCTTTGTAATTTTTCATGCCTTCATTTGGAAGCAGAAATATTTCACAAGATTGTATAGCTTTTGACATAAAGACAAAGCAAATGAAAAGGGAAAGAAAAAAAAAGCGGGGAGGCAGGGGGAGGCTTTTACATGAATTCTGCCATGCCTTTTAGATATCAAGAATGATCCTATTCCAGTTAATGCTGACGTGTTCCAGGTGTCACCAAGCTCTTCCAGCAATCAACTTTTAACATATTGTGTTTAAAAAAATTGCTCAGAGTTGTGAAAAAAAATACGTGTAGCAGTGTGTGAAAAGACTAAAGAAAATAAGTTTGAAAGAAGAAAACTAGAAGATAACTAGACTGAAGTGGTTTTTGAGCCCTCTCTGTGTATGTGAGCATAGAAATTGAGTCTGCCTTCCCAGATAAATGTGCGTATCACTGCAGGGAACCGAAAATGCAGAGTCCCCTTCAGCTGGCACACAGATTAGGCACGCCTTTACAAAAGTAGAGGCCTGAATATTTATGTATAGCATGAGTTAGTAAATGTTTGAACAAGTCTGTTGCTGTGGGAAAAAGTCCTATAAATTTCATCAGTCTCTGGAACTACTAATGCAGAAGTGCTATTTATTCATTGCTTCAAACTCCCAGCCTGCAGCTGTTCTTATATATTTTATTGGGAGAGATGTCTGTGACGCTGGAAAATCAATACTAAGATATCTTGTTTTAAAACAAGGAATCTCAAAAGTAAATTTTTACACTAACTTGAAATCCACATTTCTTATTTTATCTGGTGCACATTTCATTTCCTAGTTCAGTGGTAGAATATGTCATTGGGAAACTAATGGTTTAAAATTAAGTGGAAAAATGCACACATATTTTTACTTAAACACTTAAGAATGTGTCCATTCTCCCCATGATCTCTTCCTTCTTTCTGCCAAATATTGATTAGCAAGTATCGATTACTAAGTAACCTAGCAAAAATGTGCAATAAGATGTTATGCTCGCAGCCTGTTTCAAGCGGCTTCATAAAGAAAAACTCTTTTCAAATCTTGTTATATTTTAGGTTAATAGGATTCCTATAGAAACACATACTTCATATGCTTTTTTCCAGTCCCATGCATGCATATATTTAGTCCAAGAATTTCCATGAGTCTCAAGCAGAATTCTCTGGCAGAATGCCCTCCAAGTAAGAAATCAGCAATTTCCAATTTCTAAAGCCCCTACTACTGACTGTTGTCTCAACTAAATGGCTTGATTTCAGTGAATGCATTTCTCCACTTGCAAGCTGAGAACGTCAAACACATCACAAAGAGTTGTGTTAGAAATTTAAGACCACCATATCTATTACTAACATCTAAACATCTAAAACATCTAAAAAGCAGTTTGTAATAACTATATAATAAAATGATATAAATTCATTTTTTTTGGATTTTTTAGATATAACTAGTGAAGGAGGCTTTTCACATTTTCAGGGCTAACTGAAACTGTCAGTTTGGCACCCAGAAGTGGTGCTAATCTCTTTCATATTTACCTTGGAATCTTTCATTGAGAGAAATTATTCAGTCTGTCAAGGAGTCACTCAACGAAAGGGGAAGACTGAACGCAAACAGCTCTGATGGTCTCAAATGCCAGCAACTTATGAATTTCTACAAGTGCATCAACCATGGGTTCCTAGCCATATAGGCTCATCCACTTCTGTTTCTTTATATTCAGCCTTGCAAACATAACATGAAAATGAATGTGATGTAAATGAATGTGTACAGAGTACGATTTAGCCATATTGGTTTTATATTGAATTACTGAAGGTGAGGAAGGAGAAGGAGGATTTTGCGATTTTATGGGCTAATAGATATGCTCTATTTGTCACCTCAGTTTTGTACCTAGAAAATAATTATACTTACTTTAAATCACTTTGAGATTTAACAATCTAGATAATTTCATTGTTCAGAACAAAAAGGACTGAATTTAAAAAGCTCCAAAACTTTAAGACTAGCATTTCAAACTTCTCTATTCAACTACACAGTCACTGAGTTGTTAGATTTAGTTCTCTCTTTAAGTAAGTAACATTTTCTGTATGATATTTAAGATTTTTCAGGATGTTATTGTCATTCTTATTGTCTCTTAAACAAAATATTGTTGTGAAATTTCTGATTTTTTCACAAATGCTATTCTGTTTAGCAGTTTAAAAAGCACATAACTCGTACTGAGTCTAATCCTAAGCCTAGATGCACTCTTAACTCTTTCCTGCAAAGCAGCAAAAAAAAAGAAAGTAAATTAATATACATTCACACATGTCTGTAGCTATTTTCAGACAAGGTAAATTCTAACTATCCCTATGTAAACTTTGTAGTCTACTTGGCAGTAAATAGTTTAGAAATTTCCCCGTTTCTAATTCTTTGCCTTCTGTTTGATGATGTAGGGGGCTGTGCAGGGTGTTAAGATAGCTGCCTTTAAATAATATGCTAGGAAAATGTTTCAATGCAAACAAGAATATCATTAGGAAAAGAATGAAATAGGAAAGAGGGAATATGTTGTTACGGAGTGTGTATGATTTCTTTCCTCTGTTGCAGCTAGTTCTAATCTAAGTTTAAAATAAAATAAAGTAAAATAAAATAAAATAAAATAAAATAAAATAAAATAAAATAAAATAAAATAATAAAAAAGACACTTCCCCAAAAGAAACTATTGCTTTGAAACTTTAACCACATTTACCAATTTTGGAGGGAATGAATGTTCTAAAAATTTCGTTGTGTTTTTCCTGTTACTTGTTATTTCTAAAATTAGTGTGTCATGCAGAGAAATCATAAAAAGAATTCCTTCATGATTAAGTTATGTTAAGTTATGGCATTCAGCTATAAATTACATGTCAGAGTTTACAGGTATGCACATAGTTAAGCATAGGGAAAGGTAAGACGAACACTAATTTTACAGAAAAAAAGCACAGAAAATGTTAGTTACGGTCACAGAGTATTCTAGATGCATACAACTAGATAAAGGGCAAATACAGTAAAATTCACATTTCACCTCAGAATAGAGAAATGTCCTGGCCAGCTTTTGAAATTAATTTTGAATGAATTCTCTGAAAACTGCAGAACAAGAAGTGAAATATTGCTTCTTGCAAAAGGGAGATCTTTTCTCTGTGAAGAGTAAGAACTGATCAAGAACAAGTGCCGGGGAAGATTCTGTGGTCGCTCTGGGATTTATTTAGAGTCTGAAAGAAAGTAAGCTTCAATTAATGATCTCTAGACTCGATATCTTCTCTATTATCTAAGGCTCCACGCATTGAGATCCAGCCTGACCTTAGTGATCAATAAATCTCCGTATGAGTTAAATAATTGTATTGTTTTCAGCAGTGCTACGAATTCATATTTTTGTAGAGAAAACATGAAATAATAATACTTTGTGTTTGCAGTAGATTGACAGCAATGGTCAATGCGAGCTTTAACCGCTAAAAAAAAAAAATGTGCAGAGAGAGTTTATTTTTCCAAGAAGAAAAATGTAACATGGAAGTTTGTTTGCTCTGACAAGCCCTTCACGAAAATTTGATGGGAATCTCTGTCAACCAGGTTTCCATAACCCTGTTTGTTAATAACTAAAATGGCTTACAATTTAAGTGTTATATATTTCTGTTGCATAAGTAGCATATAAAAGCTAGAAGATTCTTCTAAAAGACAGAAGATTAAAATACAGACACTATTTTTATCCAATTTTATTGCCTTGTTCATATTAGAATTTGCACTTTCCTATCAGTATGACAAATTCTTTTTTTAGCTGGGAGATTAATCTGATTTTACGTTTTTGTTTAGTCTGCCTAAGATTTCTTGCCATGGACAAGGAAGCTATAAGCTAAAGAAAGAAAGAAAGAAAGAAAGAAAGAAAGAAAGAAAGAAAGAAAGAAAGAAAGAAAGAAAGAAATGAAAAGAGATCTGATAGAGTGATGGGGGTGTTTGTGTAGGTTTTGGGCCTCGAACATAAGAACTTGAGAAAATTACTGTGGGCACACAAATTGTGTTTCGCTCCCTATGACAGTATTTCAAGGGCACAAATGGCAGAACCACATGCATTTGAAGGCAATGGTATGTTTACTTTTTAGCCTCTTAACACGTTTTTCAAAGAACTAGGCGCCAGGATCACATCAAGACCAGTTTACATCATGGGAACTAGACTTTAAGCTCTGTTCTGCTCCACTTTGCAAAAATTCTTTATACCTCACTCATTTGCATGGCATTAGAAAATCATTCCAAGATATATTAAGCAGCATGACTCCTTGCTTGTTGCATGCTGTTTGTCGTCTCATCTTCTTCCCAAAGGAGATGCTTGGGCAGTGAAGTGTTGTCTTTTGGTAGGGTTGGTTTGATTATAAATATTTATGTTGTTTTAGTTTTTTTGCTAGAGAAGGTCAAATGATTGTGTCTTGTACACAGTTGGAAAGTCAGGTTTGTGACTGTCCTTATTTCCCAGGATATTTATTTCACAATCTCAGAGTGGCCTCCAAGAACATTCTGTCTCCTGGATAGACAACTTTTATGACAGCATTTACCCCTACTGAGGTGGAGTCTGGGAGCAAAGGGAATGCTCTACAGGGACAGGCATAGCTGTCAGCACAAAGCTCTAGAAGTTTTTTGGTTATTGCAGGAAACCCCACTGTGAGGAGAAGGACCAAAACTTGGGTTTGACTTCTTTACAGGAAGAGAATGTAGACAGCTGAGGACAGATCTGATATACTCAAAATAAACAGTATGGCTGAGGGCTTTTTATTCTAGGTGGATTGTTCTAAGTGCTGAAAAGCTTGGTGACCAAATATATCAGAGTCTTGTAGCCTGGCCAGGAAGCAAGTGAGGCATGAACAACTGAGTAACGTGTCCATGTCTGCCAGCATGGGATAGGGTCTCGTGGCCAATCAAAGCTCACAGGGAGCATTACTCATGGGCAAAGCTATGTCCGAACTTAGCACAATCAAGGAATGCACAATTGAGGAATGCAAGAGGACTTCTAAATTATGGATTCAGCTGATCAATTACAGATGTGGATCGACCTACTCCAAAGTAGACTGCATTTTGCACTCCACAGAAAGGCTTTCCTCACTTCATGATTCTTGCATGGATTCTGTTTCACACAGCTGTTTTTCATCCTTGGGCTAACTTTGTCCAAGCACAGAGCCAACAAGACAAAAGCAGGATGGTTGTGTGGAATAACTATTAGATGGAGCAGTTCATCATCTACCCCTTTCTCATATCTGAGTCCACACTACCTGATCACATGAGGCTGACACCATAAAAGACCCAAGAGAGATCATTATTCAACACTAAATGCAAGCACTGTGATGCAAGTTGTAATTATTCATCACACATGCAGGAGGGACTCAGAACAGCTTAGCACATTGCCCATGTTTCTCAGAGGAAACAGCATATTCTCATGGTTAAGCATGTCAAGGGCTGTTGGAAGATATGGGAGGGTGTGAACGGACAGACTATTTCTCCATCTAAAATCAGCCCCGTTAACAGTAGCAGCATTTAGCCACTCAAGCTAAATGGCTTTGTAGGTCTAAACCCAGGTAATCCTGGATGCCAACATGTGGCCCACCACTCAGCACTGTAACATCTGCTATTTTATTTTCACAGATAATTGATCACAGTGAAGACTGATGATTTAGTCACCTGAACAATTAAATACAATATATCTGCCAAGATTATTTTTCCTTTTTTTTTTTGTTTTTTTAAACCACTACAATCCTTTTGTCATTATTCACAGCATGGAATAAACTCATGTTTGGTCAAATGATAAGTTTGGTAATGTTGCTTTGCATTTTGCACATCTTTGTTGAAATAGAACAGGAAAGCATAACAATTTCTGGTAACCAATGAGAAGTAGACTCTGTGTAACCACTCAGGACGGAAAAATATAAATTATATCAGCAATATTTCTTGATTGAGTAAACTGTGAATGGTAGATGCACAATGCATATACTGCTGAAATTCTGTCACAAAATTATTAAAACAGTAGAAAGAAAGGCAAAGTAATTATATATTACACAAATATTCTTTCTGCATATTTTTAGGTATCCACTGTTATACAGAGCATTCAATATATCTGCACCTATACTCAGCAGAGAAGAGAACTTTCTGTTACTGTAAATGACTGATCCTGGTAGTGCAGAATGAGGATAAAACATCATGTATTTTCGGAAAACTACTCTATCACAGATCTATTGCTTTGAGGGAATCAAGAAGCATGTGGCAATAGAGATTCAGCAGACATAATCTACACAGATTCACAAAAGACATTTGACAAGATAAAAGAAAATAACATAGCAAAAAAAAAAAAAAAAAAAAAACCAGGAAAAGCCCTTGTGTGATTAATAATTGTTTTAAAAATGCTTCGAGATATAGGAATAAATGTCAAATGTCACAGACTTCACAGAAAATCTTTGGGACCCATGCTCAGACCAAATCTGCTCACCACTACAGAAAGCTGTGACTTGGAAGGTGACACGGTTTGCTACTGTGTATGTAAAAAGAATTTGGGCTGACTATGAACTGCAGAAGAACCTCAGGAAACTGAGCGAGTAGGTAGCAGAAGAGCAAAGGAAATCACATTTGTGTAGACAAATGTAAAATGACACCTGGAAATATGGAAATATTGATTATATGGAAATAATCTTAATTCTGCCTACAAATGTAACGACAGACTCAAGCTGCCCATAAAAACATATTTACTTGAAAATACCTACCCAGTGTTATGTAATGGGATAAAAATGAAAGAAAATATTTTTAGCTATTAGAAAATGAATACTGAACAAGACAAAAATAACATCATTTTGTAAATGCTATATATTACGAATACCAAGCGCATGACTGAAAGGGTATAGCAGAAATTAAAAGGTAGAGAGAACCCTAGCAGAGATGATTTTCAAACCATAGAATGGCTTTTTGAACCACAGAATGGTTCCAAAGAACAGTTAAAACAGATTAGGAATCTGATGAAGAAATACCTGGAAATATGATAGGAGATCTACAGAGTAAGAACAGCACGAAGAAGATGAATGGAGAATCTTTGTTTTCATTTCCACTGGTAAAAACACTGGGAGACTAGAAAAAAAATGTACTGCAGATATAATCATGAATATCATTACAGCCTGTGTTGCATCAGACGGACAGCCACAAGCTCTTGAATTAATCTCTGTGGGTAGATCAGCAGTTTTAACGGAAGTTGAATCTATTTGTGACACTTCAGTGTTTTCTACTGACTGAATTTTCTTTATGCCTAAAGAGGTACCTGAGAAAACAGATTCTCTCACTTGGTGCTTGCACTTACATAAGACTTTTGATGCAGGTTGCCTACTAAATGCATTGTACATAATCACCACAAGGCAAAGATTTCTGTGCTGCAACAAGAATGCAGGTAATGAGTTAAAATCTTTTCCCCTCGAGAATGGGCTGGCTTCATTGATACTGCCTGCAAAGAACTGACCCTTTCCTGTACTATCCTCAGAGGACAGCCACACGTTCTTTGAGAGAGGGAGGACTAGCAAGGTCAAAAACCACATCAGTGAGGACGCTAATAAGACAGCAGTGTGATGGGGAAGTGTCTAAGCACAAGTCATTTGTGTTGTTTCTTTACTAGGACAGATGTAGCCACTAAGAGATTAAAAGAGAACAAAATGTATTTATCTCTGCACAGACTTAGGACAACCAGACAAGGCTGTTTACTGCTGCCTTGTGATTCATGGGCACTTACTGTAGGAACCATGTGAGAAAACTCAAGGTGCAGAGGTGTCTTCTGTGCTTGTTTGTGGAGTAGGTTTTAGCAAATAACTTTGATGAGAACTGTAGGGGATTCATAGACGTTTTTGTCTTAAATTTGTGCCATATGAATATCTACTGACAGCCAAAGAATGATAGCAATGATTCTTTGCAACCATCTGTGGAGTATTCCAGTCATTCCCAGCACGAAACAGGACATCAAGCCAACCATGCCCTTTCCTTAACAGAAAGAAGACCAGATCTTGAGAGTATTGTTGCAATTAGAAAAGCCCTTCTAGTAAGAGAAGTACAAGTTTTGCAATCTTTTTTACATCTGTCATCATAGTATGTGAAGTTAAACTGTCACTTGTAGAACATGAAGAGAATTATTTTATGAAATTCATCTTGAGCTACTGCTGACAAACTGGTTTAAAATAGAAGAGCTTTGATCATAACATAGTCTATTAAATTAACAGTTTTATGCAGTTTTATCAACAGATTTGAGTACAAATTGTAGCTCGAATGGTGAACGTAGAGTCCTGTTTAGCCAATTTCGAGAGAACATGAGTGAGAAGGTGCATTGTGTTTATTTCAACACCCAAGATAAGCCACTAATAAAGAACAGCATCTTTGCATATGGGATACATACAAACAAGCAAGCACTTTTGTGAAATTGTTAATGGCAAGTTCAGATGAAGGGAATGTGAATTAGCAGATGGGTCGTCAGTTACAACATCACTAGACAGCACGTGCAAAAATGAATCCAAATTGTGAGGACTTACTGTAGACCTCACCTGCTTTTAACTGGTGTTTGGAAAGGAAATGGCTTAGAAGCAGAAGCATAATTCTTTTTTCTCAGTACGACCTGTTCAAACAAAAAAGTGTCCTTCTGACAAAATTTTTTACTATGTTTATCCAGCTCTGCTACTGCCTTTTTAATCAGAGAACTGATTTATCACAGAAGATGTACAAAGGGAGGAATTCTCCAGTGCTCAAGCACTGTACAAATAATCAGTCTCATGAAAGATATCAGATAGGATAGTTGTTCACTGACATTAGTCTGTTCTTTCCTTAGATCAGAATAAGAGAAGCTTCTAAATAAGGCTGTGAATATATTTGGTTATGCTGCATGAGGCTGTGACTACTTAATCACTTTGGTCATTAGTTTCAAGAAATACCAAGTAGCATGCCTGTTGAAAGTTTCATTTGTTCCTGCAGACCAGCACCATGGACTAGTCACAGACCAGTCTATTATTTCCTGTAGGGAAGAAAAAAAATAGCAGAATGTAAACCTGTAATTCCTACAGTTCATTCCTTTAGAATGGGAAGGGAAGGGAAGGACAACTGTATAAAACCCTATAATTTCAAAGCCAGGATTGCCAGATATAAATCTGCAGAAAAAAGCTTGGAAAGCCTTACAACAAACTTTCAGCATGGACAGTGCTTTCCCACCTTGCTTCAGCATCAGCAAGCACAGGGCGCTGCTCAGGTGCTCCAAGTGAAAAACGATGTCTCATCAGTCATCCAGACACAATATGTGCCTCCTAGATTTCTCACCACTATGGAAATTATGGCTATGTCATGCACAGACCGCTCTTTTTCAATTGTGGAGTAAGCTCTTACATCCCCTATTCGCTACTTTTACTGAGTTACATAACATCCCAAAGCAGAAATTTTGGCAACTGAGGCCAAAACTTCACATTTTTGCTGTATAACCACACGGGTTTTTGCTTAGTCCCACCAGATGAAAAGCACTTTGTAAGAATTCAGCAGCCTCAAGTGCTCAGTTCTTCTCTGTGAGAGCAACCTGAGCAGTCAGGCAGACAGTGGGGAACGCACCGCGCTCCCTCTGCCCTCAGCACCTGGGGCCACCATGCTGGTAGGCCTCAGCCACCCCTGTCAGGTGGCTGAAATTTCTTGTTTTTCACTCAGCCCCCTCTGTTTTAATGCATTCAGCAGCAACTAAATCAGAATTCTCTGTGTGGTCCCTCAGAGGCGCAGCCTAGATGTCAACCATCATTTTAACTCAGCTCAGAAGCAGTTATCCCCAAGCCTCACAAACACTTTTGCTTTGCATAGTCCTACTTTACTCTCTGACACATCAAAACCTGTTTCTCACACACGTACAGCACTTCTGCTGTACCCAGAGCTTTTTGCAAGTCAAAAGATAAAAAATATCAGACATAGGCCACCTTCAGCTTTTACAAAACTTTCAGTACAGTAAGGCTATATTCACACAAAGTTCTCCTGAAGATGCTGGACATACATTAGCGCCCAGTCTGTTCAGTCATGCTCCTCTTACTCTTCACAGACATTCACAAGGCCAAGAGCCTTTCTAGGCCTCATGAATTTGCCGAGGAATCATTGTATTTTAAAGATGGAAAATAAATAATAAACTTGTCTGTTTGAAAAACATACAATTTTAACAGAATGGCTTAAGATAATGCCTTCTATAATGTTCGAAAATCACTACACTACCAATTTCTCCTGCTAGATTCTTCTCCATAAAATTTTGTTTTTAATTGTCATTAGCAAATCCATATATTAAATTATTTTTAATGATTGAGTTAAAAGGAACCATTTGGGTACCTAATGATTAGCCATGATTTCTAACCACATCTTGACCACACTTCAAGAAATAAAAATGCACTCTCCTCAGCACTTCATCACGAAAGAAGTCTAGTATTCAATTTGAATGGGACTAGTTCAACTTTTATAGTTGTATTTTGGGTTTTCTTTTGGACAACCTATTTTGTTTTACAAAGGAAAAATATGGAAATAGCATTTGCAGTTAGGATACTAGAATCTAGATCCAAAGCCTCTCATTACTTTGGGCACAAGTTCATTCTCATGACTTTCCATCACTCCTATTAAAAAACACATCAGAGAATGTTATCATTGGAAAAAAAGTTTCTTCCCTTTGGAGGTCAGAGAGTCACAGAAAAAAAATGAAGCTCTCATAAGTTCAGTTGCTTGTTCTGAAACTTCTTAATAGAATCATCAAATTCTGAGTTTCCAGATCATATATTTCATTCCCTTTTCCCGGGGTTTTTAGAACAAGGCAGTCCTCTTATTCTGTTTTGGGTTCTTGCCAACCAACTCTCGTATTTTTGCTACCATTCCTTCTGCTATTTCAGCAGTAGTCAGTAGGTGGCGTCAGAATATAATGTACTTTACCTCTTTTTATTAATTTTTATTATTGCAACAAGTTTATTTCTATATTGACAACAACTGTAAGCGGAACCACCTGCTTTTGATCATCTTCTTTTAATATTTCAGCATCAGCTATTCGTTAAGTACCTACCCCTTTGAGTATAACTCTTTCTATTTAGGTGAAAAAAAACTTTTAATTTCCTAATGATTTGGGAAATGAATAATGAAATTCATATAATTCCTCTGGTTAAGGAGTATCATCCCAATAGTTCTTGATTACCTCTTTTAACTTTTTTTTCTGATTGTGTAGGACTTGGAGAAATAATTTCCTTAAAAAAAAAAAAAAAAAGTGTGATCCACCTCTAGATAAATATACTCATATGCTCTGACAAAATGAACAGTTTCTAATTTAGGGTGTCATTTACAGTGGATATTCTTGAGGATCATGAAGTTTGACCCTTGGAACCTTCAACTCTGGATCTTTCAGAGTTACTGGCAACTCCTGCAGTTTTTCTCCTACATTTCCTTCTTCAGAACTCAGTTAACTTTGGGGATATAATCAGCCCCTGCCTCGGAACAAGGATGTTACCTGCATTAGTCCTACCGTGAAAAGGCCTTTTTGGATAGCAAGAGGGAAGTTCTTTTGATAGGAAAAGTGCAAAATGCTTTCCTAGCTGATTGAAGACCTTAATTACCCTACTTCCCACTCTTGTGGGAAAAGAGCTTCCTAGTGGTGTTTAAGGGGCAACTTGCAGATCTTTGTTTCTTTCTTTTTACTTTCAAGATAAGCAAGAGTACTATCACTGTGATCACTGACACAACATACTGGCAGATTCTTGCATTTTCAAGGACAGAAAGACTAACTAATATTCAAGACACAGTCATGGTTCATGTGTCTCCCAATTATCCTAAAAGAGGAATTTCTGAGCTCTACTAATTAATGGAACCATTTCTATAATATTTTGTCTTGATGAGACTCCATATCCATCTCTTTTTCTTATATAGCATACAAGAAATCCTACAATACAAGAACTATTGTGATTTTCACTATGGCCTTTTGCTCTGTAAGAAGTGCCAGTGTACTTGTGAAGCATATTTGTCTTATATTTATCTATTGTGGATGTCCCCAAATGTCATGAATTTACTTTCTGTGGACAATATGCAAGCTCAATTTCTGGTGATTGCCAGTAAGCTCATAAGACAGGCAGTTTCTCTACCATAATGAGGCCTGAAACCAATTTGGCCGGGATCAAGGAAATATGAAGCCTCCAAATATTTCTGGAATTGCCTCACTATAAACTTTTTTCAAAAAGGCAGATTGAAATGTCTTATAATAGATGTGACTGTTTGCATCAAGAAGTAGATATTTTTAGGTTTGTGTTAGCAAGTGCCTCCTAAAGAGAAGCTGGTGTCTGGTCCTATCCTATTTTAACAACACTCTCAGCTACGTTTGGCGTCTTGATTGCCCAACAATGTGGCCTCAGTACTGCCTTCATTTAAGGCTTCATTTATATGGGGACACTCAGGAAAACGTCTGCTCAAGACAAATTAACTAGTCAATGTACATAAGTGAGGCTTTATTACATTTTCATTCAGAAGGAAGGCAGTTTTAGTTCACAGGAGGCTAAGCTATAATGACTTAAGTTACAATGAATGAGAGCATCCACACAGGGGTTTAATGCAATTCAGCATATGTGCATTAGTTTATTTCATTTTAACATTCCTGAGCGTCCCAGTGTAGGCAAGTCTTAGGAAAATAACACTAGCTGAAATGAAACCTTGGGTTTGCATTTGTCCCCTCCATAGCCTGCTCTGCTACCATGGAGACAGACAGCTCAGTTAGAGTCTAGGAATCTCATCTTCAAAGAAACAAAAACATTCCTAGTGAAAGTGCCTGCAAGGCTATTTAGGCCCTAAATGTGACAGGAGATGTTGTACTATTCATTGAAATCCCTCTTTATCACAAAAGGAAACAAAAATATTCTCTGCTCTTCTTACCTTCTTCTCATCTCTTTCTCTGAATGGGAATCAGAGCTCTTAAATTCATCATTCCACGGGCCACAGAATCCATGGGTCCCGCGTGATGCCCTGCATTCCCCAGCATATAATGCTCTCCCACATCCCTTCCACCCATCACTGCAGATCTTCCAAGACCTCCACAGCAACTCAGGCCCCTGCAGTCCATGCTCACAGCTCCAACTTGGCCTAGTGTGATCATCTCCTGGTTGCTGGGTCCGTCTGAATAGAGAGCTGGCATCCCTTATGTTCCCCATCAAGTCACTTCACCTAACTCTTTGTTTATTTGTCTATGTAACAGAAACATGAAAAGTTAGCAAAACTAATGTTCATAGAGATATTTGGAGTTTAAGACACTGGTTGGATACTAGGGTACTGATGCTCCTCAGCGTTGAAGAAAGAACTTGGTAGGAGTTTTAATTCTCAGGAATATATAGAAAGGAAGACATTAAAACAAAACTACATTCAAGTGCTTGAGGACATTTGTGTTTGGGGGATATATTCTGAATAGTGCACATAATTTAGATGGAACTCAAGCTATTTGTAAAGAGAAAATAAGTGACACATGGAAGTTGTTTGCATGTTAGCTGGAGAGACATTGATGGAAATGTAAATGCAGTCCTCTGGAGCTGGGAGGGACAGAGCTATAGCACATTCATGTGTTTTAAATAAGTCACAAGATTGTGTCCTAGACTGAGCCACAGTAAGAATGCTCCAGCTGGCCAATAAAATGGTAGACTGAAAGTTTGCATGAACAGTGAAAAAATCCAGAAGTTTGTTAGTATTTTCTGGTTCAGATCAAAATGAGTTCTTAGATTTTCATTTCTTTACCAATGACATGAAACATCAAAACATCTTTTGTTCATGTGACCATTCAGTTCCATCCAGCAAAAAAAACATTTTTTACAGAAAAGTGAAACTCCTTTGCTCTGTTCTGCTCTCCTCTAGATGATTAGTCAGAAGTCTCACAAGCCATCACTGGTCTCAATTCAGTTCCTTTCAGAAGTTGCTTTGAGGAAATCATGCCCCTGCTTACTTTGCTGGAGCACACTACAACCACATGAGTATGTATTATTCGGCTGATTACAGTGATCACACTCTCCTTGTTAATATATCTCTTCTGTGCATAAACTACTGAACAGTCACTGACATGGGCTCCCAATAAAATGCTCTATCTTGATGCTGATTTAACTTCTGAAAGCAGCCTGTGCTCCGCTGAGATGGTCTTGGTGCAAGCGCAAATACAACAGGATCAAAGAAGACAGTAGTATCACCCTTCCCTTTTCAAAGAAAAACAAACAAGCTAACAGCTTCCTTAGTCTGCTTAGGTGATAGCTGAGGGTGGCAGAGGCCAGCTCTGTACACCAGGTACCTCATGCTACTTAACCAGGAATGTAGTGAACCTGAAATCACCCAACTGAGGCCCATGTGCAGCAGCAGAAAGCATGAGATGGAAAGTACCAGCCTTCTACACACTCCCAACTCTTCCAGCTATAACAGTTTAATGGGAGTTCAAGAGGCTGAGCTGGGAATGTTGCTTGACAGGCGGACGAAGTATTTAAGGGAAAGGTGAGCAGGTAAGAGAAAAGAAGATGGATATGCTCAAAAATCTATCACAGAATCATAGAATCACAGAATCATTAAGGCTGGAAGGGACCTTTAGCCATCTAGCCCAACCTCCCTGCTCCAGTAGGGACACCTAGAGCACATGGCACAGAACTGTGTCCAAAGGAGTTTTGAAGACCTCCAGAGAAGGAGACTCCACAACCTCTCTTGGCAACCTGTTCCACTGCTCTATCACCTTCACTGTCAAGAAATGTTTTCTTAAGTTCCTGTGGAACTTTTGGTGCTTCAGCTTATGACCATTTCCTCTAGTTCTATCAGTGGCCACCAAGGAAAAGCCCCATCAAGATTCAGCAGAGACGGACTACATTTTTGATTTCTTTATTATCCCTAACATATTTTAGGGTCAAAGCATGACCATTAACCTCATTCCACTATGGCAAAGTGGTTATAGGCAGGGTAAGAATCCATCCAGGATCACATATTGTCTATGCAACTCTGTTGAAAAAGACACCAGACTGAGAGTAAAGAAAGTTATGGCCTATTTCTTGATTAGTCTTAACCTTTTGGATGTGTTAACACACACAATTAACTTTTCCCTCTGCTTTCCCACCTAAAAATCAGATGATGATGCTAAGCATTATGTGAACTGTGCATTTTATTATGTTTAAAATATTTATTATGCCGTTCTTTATGTAAAGTGTGGCTATAGTTATTGCTAAGCCATAACAGTGTTGTAAGAACAAACTTCCATGATCACTGTTACTTAAATTCTTAAAAATATCTTGTTCTAGTGACACATTTTTTCTTGGCAAATGTCGTCTTTTTTTTTTTTTTTTTCTTCTGAAGTGCTGAGTTCAGTGTGACTCAAAAGTCTAAAGCCAGGAAATAATGGGTTAAGATACACACCAGAACCACCTTAGCTGAGCTCTCTTTGAACAACTGTAGTTTAATTCACATGCACATATTTTGCCTTTGAAGATCACACATATTGTTCAGGAATTAAGGCTTTGAATTTGCCTCCATCTATTGCTAATTCTAAGCATTTGTTTACACGAGACATGGAGACTAAATCTTCCCACGTCAGCTGTGCATTTAAACTTGTGGTATCGCACTCAGGATTAGCCCCATCTCTGCTAAATTTTACAGCCATTTCCTTCACTCTCGACCACACACCTCCATGCGAAGTGGCATTTTCACAGGCCCGCTGCGGACCCCAACCCGCTCTTGCCCGGGTGCCACCAGCAGCTCCCAGGAGGTCGCTGGAACCCACCGTGGACACACGGTGAAAAGCTTGCCTTTGAAACAGGCCATTCCACATTCCTCAGGGAATCTCTCTCCTTTTGATGGCATAAATGGGGTGAATCACCTCATGCCCCAATAAGAGCTCTGTCAAGCTGTCCCAGCTAATCCTCTAACCCCTCAATTCAGCACTACCTAACACTGGGGACACAGCTGGATACAGGCAGACAATTCCAAGTGATTATTTCCAGCTCCAGGAAGCAGGGCTAAGGTTGCATTAGCAAGTACCCTAATTCCTCACTCTCTAGTTTTCAGAGATCAGAGTGTTATTGAACTGCACATCCTGAAAGAGTACGAGACATTGCAGAGCAATTTTGACAATGTGTTAACACGTTTTTCAGCAGGGAAACCAGCAGGATTATTGAGCTAATGACCAAGCTTTTTAATTCACGAGCTCACCCTCTTTCCCCTCACCCTCCCACATGCAATCCTCTCTTCCTTTGTGTGGCCATCACATTCAGAAAAAAAAAAAAAAAGGAAAAAAAAAAAAAAAGGAAAAAAAAAAAAAGGAAAAAAAAAAAAAAGAAAAGAGGCAGTTTATCTTTCATGGCTCTTAAATTGCATTGCTGCCCCTGTTTTCATGGATTAAGAATATGTGCATGTTATTCTTGTTTGCTGTAAGTTTAGTCATAAGTCTAATAAACCTGTATTTACCTGTGCAAACTATTATGTAGAATATAAAATACGCACTTTTTTCATAAAGAGAAATAATGTTGTGTTTTGAACTACTGTGGAATATTGGAAATTAGACCTTGCAAATACTGTAGTCATTTACAGTTTTGACCTGCAACTGTGCTTATGTGTGTGCTGCAAAACACACAAAGTGAAATATGGACAGGGAGAAATGAGGATTTTTAATAGATTCCTTTACTGTTCAATTTGTGTATTTTTTTAAATTAATCTTTCTGTATCAGATTGCTCTAACAAATCTGAAACCGGTGCACTGCATTGAACTTCATATGTTCAGTGGTCACCAGGTTTAGACCTCTTATAGACAGATTATGTAACAAGAATATAAATCTAAATATGTAAGAAGGAGATTAGAACTCGCCTTTCCAAAACAATTATTCATTTTCAGCATCGATCTTTAATGACGTTCTGTTGTTTTGCATGAAGTATGATTCATTTATGACTTTCGGTGGCTGCATACAGTGTATAATGTTAAAAGATGAATGTAATTTCCAGTGACACCTAATGACTATCACCTCTTCAAACAGCAAGGGTATCTGCTGCACTCAAGGACACTATTTTTTTCATTATAAAGCCATCAAGAAATAATGCTCAATATTATAAACTTTGCTAAGGAATGTGTTAAGTGCTTCAGAGGAACAGTTAAAAGGACAAGAGGTAGTTTCAGAATGTTTACAGTCCAATTTTCCATATGGCAAAGCAAAAGTTTGCCAAACCTGAAGAGAATTTGTAGGGAAATGCAAGAAATAAAACCTATGATCTTCTTTGGTGTCATGTGTGAACGTTGTATTGGTAAGATAAATATTTGGTAAACAAAGTAACATAAGGCTATTAAAAAATAAAAAATAAAAAATAAAACAAAACAAACAAACAAAAGAACTCCCCTGACAGAATTGCTCTTCAGCATTTTGTCTCCTGCCCAATTTCCCAATTTCATTTGCATTTGTTTCCACACACACATACATAAATAAATAAATAAATAAATAAATAAATAAATAGATAAAGTGAGATACAGCACTATAAGTAAACTATAGAGACAGGCCTCAATATTTGAATATGGTTGAAATGCACATAACCAAAAATCGCATTTAGTAATGAGTTTGTAAGTGTGGGTTTGGTTTTAAAGAGGCAGAAATAAGAACTCAGTTGAGAGAGGAACGCAGGGGTAAGAAGTTTGGTGAGTTGGAAGGGCTGTTGGGGTCTGGGGAGTGATGGAGATAGTGATGCACAAAAAGGGAACCATGCGAAGAACTTGGAATCTCCGCTCTAGAAAAGGTTAAATGAATCACAGTCAGTTATCCAGAGATGCCTGGGAGGCTGTTCGGATTACCGCAGGGTCTCAATGCGTTTTTGGGATCCTTGACCCATCCATTTCACTGGGAGTACATGGGGCCAGGACTACATTTCCCATCAGCCCCAGCGCGCAAAGAGGGTGGGGAGGAGGTGGTCCCCGTGGGGGCTGCTGGGAAAAAAAAAGCGTTAGGGCGCGAGCCCTGAGGTGGGGCGGGTGGTAACGGCCGCCCGGGAGCGGGGGCGGCGGGAGTTGCCGCCCGCGCGGTGTGGGGAGGCGGTTGGCGCTTGGCGCTGAGCCGTGTTGGTGAGGCTGCACCTGCTGCAAAAACCCGCTGCCGGCGTGCAAAAGAAAGTGTAGTCAGTCCCCGCGTATAATCTCTGCTGAGAACTGCTTAGACAGGGTGTCAGCAATCAGTAGCTGTACTGAGGAGGTTCTGGGCTGCGTGCCCGTGATTACGTGGAGAGAACAGGTTCTTACTTGGGAAGTCTCTGGTGCTTGGTATTCATCCGTTTGAAATATAAGTTATTACATTTATTATGTCAGTAATCACAGTAATATATATCCTGAAAAGTAAAAGCTCTTAAAAAAGAGTTGCCATTCTTATGTACTGTGACTACTTTTAACAGCAGTTGGTCAACATACCTGCAAAATTCAGCCCTCAGGAGACCTAAACACTGTTCTGCAGGAACATGCAGCAGATCCATGCAGAGCTATCTTAGCTTGCCTGAGACTTGCAGAAACATGAGAAACAATTTTATTTCTTGTGGCTTTTTGCTCTTTTCTAGGAAAGATGGGGAATATCGGGCTGGTAGCTAGGCCATCTATTCGGCAACATCTTCCTGACCAGTGGTTTCTCACCCTTTGACATGCCAAACATGCAAAATCCTTGGGAAGACATCAACAACAACCCGTCAATATTCTGGAGTGCAAATAAATAAATGCAGAGGAATAAGAAAATGGGAAATGAGTCTTCAGATCACTTATAACTGAAAACCGTTTGGACAACACTGCCCAAGCTGCACTGTGGATTTTCCTTTACGAAAAAGGTAGCAGATCAGTTATTTTCCTTAAGGAGGTTGGGTAGCCTGTCAGTGAAAAAAAATGAAGGAAGGTCCTGTTAAATGTGATTGATAGAAAGATTTTTCCTTCCTTCTTCCTAAATCTGAGTATCTATATTTTCCATCTTGGGTTGTGATTCGTAGAAATTTTCAGATTGAGCTGCCTGTACCTTGGTGGCAAATCTAAGATCTGTGACAAGAAGCTTGCTTTTTTAGTACCTTTGTCACTCCTTTATCTTCTTTATAATCCATAGATGTGACAGACTGATCACAGTTAAAAAAGCAGTACATCTGCTGATTCACATTTTCTATTCAGTGATGCCTTTATTAGTTACTTTCCCCGATTACGACACTATAAATACTGCATGCTTATGCTTTGATGTCTGCCAAAGCAGGTACACCTGATAAAGCCCTGAGAATTTAATGTGTGGATGACATACTGTTAATAATAGAGACAAGCTGAAAATGCGCATTTGCAAGCAAAAGGTGCTTTTGTGGAAACTCGCACCGAGTCCATCCAGAGCTCCAAATGCAAAGCGTGTTTCCGTAGGGATTCTGTAGCTACATAATCTCGCAGCACGTCAGCTCCGTTTGCTCCGTTTACCCATTGGGACCGTTAAGCACAAAGCTCTTTTCCGTGGCTTCAGGAATCCTTCAGCTCTGTGTTTCTGTGTGCCCCACAACCACTTTATAAAATGCCTGACATTTTTTTACAACTTCACTACCTGCTGAATCTAAAAAGTTTCTAGCAGATAATTTCTAGAAACTCTGGGTAAGTGCACATTTTCACACAGGCAGTTTTTATACATACGTCTGCTACACATGCCAAATTTGTGCGTGTGTAGGATAACAATTTGCAGCAGGAAGATCAATCTGATTTCCAAAACTAAGGGTACTGATTGAACAAAAAATTTCTTCTATTTCTTTTAAAACTTAAAATTGTTAACCACCTGGTTATTTGCTGTGAGAAATGGAACAATCCTTCACTTTCCCCATGCCACTGTAGATTTTATGTTCACATACCATTCCCTCCTCAACTATTTCCAAGCTATTGAAATATCCCTTAAGCAAAAGTTCTTGCATACTTTTTAAACTAGCCTTATCACTCTCCCATGTACCAGGTAGTCCTAGTGGATGCTTCCTGACATGGGTGGAGGAGGCGGCAGTTCAAAATGTGGGTGCACTTCGGATTTAGGTCATGCTGTAGTTATTACCTTTTATATTGTTATCTATTTCTTCCCTGGAAAACTAATTAGTTTTTCACTGGATATTAATCTTGCATTCTTCACAATATTCCCAGAGTGATTTCTTTGATCCAGAAACTACTTTTTTTTTTTCCTTTAAGGAAATAGTTATTCCACCTGGCATAATTTGAAGCAAAGTCAGAGACCCATTAGCAGTAATCGAGATCCCTGCAGACTAGAGGTCGTCTAAAAGCAGGTTCAGTGCTTATGTTTGGTTTGACCATAGTTTTCAGGGTAGCCATATAGGGCAGCATTGCTTCTGTGACCTGAGCCAGCATCACTTAATGTCATCAAAGTGTAGTGGCTGGCAGTGTCTGTAGTGTTGTGTGAACCATGTACCCAAACTGGCAAAACTGGCAAAGCAAAAATGATTTTAAATCCTGTTCAGACACTAGCTGAGAGCGGGTGTGGAGCTATTCAGAAGTAACCAGGGTAGCGCAGCGAAACTTCATCCCTGCCAGTGCACTCCTGTGAATATTTCAGGATCGATGTGCATAGTGTCCTCGGGAAAAATGGCTTCACCAAAATTTCTACAATGTGCAGTGTCTGTGCAGCTGAAGACCCTGATAATTTAGAAAAGGTAGAGCAAAAACCAAGTTCAAGCACAAAAGCGCCAATCCCAGGATCCTGCAAACTGCAGAGCCTCAAGGGAGATGCCGTTGCAACTGGTAACGAAGATATGGGCTTAAAAGTTAATATAAAAGTAACAGCACTTTTTCCCTTCCAGAGCATTTTGCTTCAATTTAAAGACCATCAGTTAATGCAGAGAAACATAGTGTTCTTTATTCCTCTCATACCTTTATTCATCATCAGCTGCTAACCTCTGAGATGCACACATGGAAAGCCAAAATCAACCATCACAAGATTCAGAAGTACATACTTGCTTTGGCAATTTTTTTTTTGAGAGAGAGAAAGAAAGGTGCTTCTCTGCTGACTGAGAGAGGCAGTACAGCAGAACAGTGAAAAATTGATGCTTAACAGTCACATCAGCTGGACTCTAAGAGATGACTGTAAAGAAAAGGATTAAAAGTCCTGTCTCCTTCAGACCTATAATGCGCAAGGATGAAAATGACAAAAGGCGGAGGGAGAGAGGGAGCAGTTCCCATTTTTACAATCATGGTGGGACGGGGATGGAAAAAGAGTGAACACAGAAAATTAGAGGCTGCTGTGTGTTACAGAGCACCCTGGGGTACACTGAATGTTTTCAAATGTGTAAGTCATCTCACCATCTCCAATGTAGTTGCCATTTAAAACAAGATAAAAAGCAACAGGGCTTCAAAAGGGGAAGGAGCAGGGAAATTAAGACTTGGTGTGGCTGTTTCCATCCCATGTTCTCTAGACCCTGCTTCTCTTACCTCCTTGTTGCAACATGCTTTCTCACATACTGTCTTCCTATATACCCAATTAGTTGAAACTTCACTATTTTTTCCTCTCTTAATTAGCCATCAACAGAGCCACTTCCCTCACTTCTCAAGCATCATTACAGACTTCTGCTCTACACCATTAGTTCTGTTTTCCTGACAAGTCTCTACTTTTTCCACAACAGAAACCTTGCATTACTACTTATTAGGAAGAAATTTCACAAAGGCCCAAATGTTACAAAAATACTGTCATCAGTCAGGGCACTATGCATCAATGGCATTATTAATTGCTATTAATTACATGCCAGCGCAGTGAGCAGAGATACTCAGCAGCAATCTCTGCAGCTGACTATGGCAGGGTATTGCAGCTATTGATTAGTGGTTTCACTGCAAAGTTACAGCTTATACATTGGAAAATAATATCCCAGTGGAGGGAAAACATGAGTTAGCTGGATAAAGCCTGATTTATAACAGCGCTTGGACGTACATTTAAAATTTGAGTTTATACTTTAAGACTTATCACACTATAATTATTTGCACTTTCTTTCCTTCATCTCACTGCTCTGAGTAAAGGGCATCAGCCCTAGGGGCAGAAGAGAGTTCAGCCAATGCCATGCACTTACCTGAGAGAGTACTCAGCCTCTGCACCCAGCAGCTCATGCCAAGTCATGCCTGGGATCGATAAACTGATCACTTCTGCACCAGAGTACCCAGAGGCGATCAGAGCGAGCCAGTTTCAGCTCAAGAGCACTTAGTAAATGCAGTACCACACAGCAGCCTTGGCACTTAAAGCAGGTGCTGCTGCTGCTGCCACAGAATCACACAAGGGTTGAGGATGGAAGGGACCTCTAGAGATCATCTAGTCCAACCCCCCTGCTCCAGCAGGGACATCTACAGCACGTGGCACAGGGTGGTGTCCAGGCGGGGTTTGAAAGATCTCCAGAGAAGGAGACTCCACAACCTCTCTGGGCAGCCTGTGCCAGGGCTCTGTCACCCTCACAGGAAAGGAGTTCTTCCTCACATGGAGATGAACCTTCATGTGTTTCAACTTGTACACATCACCCCTTATCCTGTCAGTGGCCTCCACAGAGAAGAGTTTGGTCCCAACCTCTTTACATTTCTCTCTCAGGTATTTGTACATATTGATCAGATCCCCTCTCAGTCTTCCCTTCTCGAGGCTAAACAGGCCCAGCTCGCTTGGTCTTTTCTCATATGATAGATGCTCCAGTCCCTTAATCATCTTTGCGGCTCTCCGCAAAGCTCTCTAGAAGCTCAATGTCCTTCTTGTCCTGGAGAGCCCAGAACTGCACCCAGTACTCCAGGTTTCGGCCTCACCAAAGCTGAGCAGAGGGGCAGGATCCCCTCCCTTGCCCTGCTGGCAACGCTTCTCCTGATGCAGGCCAGGATCCCATTAGCCTTGGCCACAAGGTCACATTGCTGACTCATGGTTAACTTGTTGTCAGCCAGAACTCAGTGTCACTATGCACCTTTATATTGCAGGGTGAGGGTAGGTATCGGTAAAGCCAGATACCTGTGGTCATACCCCCTTTCTCAGCATGGGTCATATTTCTGTGAATTTGATGAAGAAGTTATAGCCAGGTTTTTGAAGTGCACTCCTACAAGGTGGAAAATCTGGTCCTAAGTCCTGCCCAGCACCATTGCCACAACCAGCTGAAACCAGCCCAACTCTCCATGTCTGAAGGGCACATCCCACTTTTACCAGCGACAAATATCAACAAACCCCTGTAACTCATAAGGAGCTGGTTTAGTCACCCACGTCCATGAAGAATAACTGACCTTTGAATCCAAGGTCTAACCTGACAAGGGTTCTTGCTGGTGAAAAGAAGTGACTTCAGACACATTCCTGGTTGTAACACTACCTGTAGCAAAGGTTAGTGCCTTCCTGCCCAGGCTGTACTTCCATGTTTCATGGGAGCTCTGACTAAATTAGCTGTTTTACAGGCTTTCATACCAATTCCCACACAGTTGTGTGCTGTCTGTGTGGGCACACAGTAAACCTGGTCACAGAAAGGGTCCGGATGAAAACGCAAACACAAAATATTTTGTTGTAGAGTTTTATTCACCTAGATCAGCACTGATTTGGTTTACCAGACTGAACTTGCATTTTCAATCTGGTGGTAGAGCTCAAAAAATTATTTGGGGCTAAATGTACTCTTGTTAGAGGGTAAATGTGACTCAGAGGAAGTGTATGTGGTAAAAAAAGACACTCAGAATGCAAATCAAGCTTCTGGGTTCAGTATGATGATCCTTCCTTAGGCTAGAATCACCTGGGCCCTGCAACTCTGTTTTTCTTCTTCTGGAATAGAATTCAACTTTGAAGAATTCTGTCTAATTCTGCTGTTGGCTCTACTTCCTTCGTAGGCAATCAGGAGACAGGAGACATTTGATTTCTATTAGAAAAGCCCCAGATTTCAATCTAAGCACTGCTCCTCTCTGGGGATTTGCAGTATGTGACCAAAGATGAGTTTGCATAATGCTGCATGGTCACGATGCACCTGCAGCAGCTAACGAAGCTGGCGCGGCCGCTAGAAGCTTGTTAGGGCACTACACATTCCACAGTGGATGGGTTACAGATTATAGGCACCGGTGTTAATACCTGTGTGAATTACAGAATATTAATACTTCCTCCCCTCCTTCTGGCTAGTTATAAAGTTCAGACTGCCTACAAACACATCACACTGTTTCACTTCAGCAGTTGGCATGGGCAGACAATAATCAGTGTTTTATTGCTTAAATATTTATCTATTTTGAGTTGCTCTGATGGTGAGGGGAGAGGGGAGGGCAGAGGAAGATGAGAGGCCCTTTAACAGAATATGGCCTTGAGCAAGCCAGGATACACTAAAGTGGGAATGAATATCCTAGTCACCAAGCAGTTGTGTATATCCAGGTCAGACTAACCCTTAATCTCTATTTGCTTTCATCACCATTTGTTGGGACATGTCCATAATTAAGATCAGATGGTGGTGAAGTCATGAACATGACCCACATCATAAGGTATCTACCCTAGACTCATGTGAAGCACGCACAGTGATTCGCAGCACTGCTGGTTGCACTGCTCCACTAGAGGTGCCAATATCCACCTCCCTACAGAGGTCCAGAGCTTTCCGAACAGGATAGACAGGCCAAAATACAGTGCAACCTTTGGCAAAGCACTGCTACAGATCAGTTACAAGTAACTAAAAGTGAGGAGACTTACAAAGTTCCTTAAACTTGTTCTTAGGACTGAAATGGCCTTGGGTCCCTTTAAAAACATATAGCAGGATGTTACACAAAATGCAAACTATAGCAGCCCCGCTCCTGCACCCCTGGAATTTTACCAATGCTCACAAATTGCTCCAAAAATACTAATATGTGGCATGAAGGTGGTAATGTTCTTATACACATGGGATAGTTCCATCTCTAGACTGGAATCGAGAATAACAATAACACATCTATAGTATCTCCCCCCTGACAGTCTTAAAGAGGTTTCTTTACATTCAGGCTAGCTTCCATCATGCCGGCAGCGAGACTGAAGACATCCAGCGAGTTTTATTTCCTGCCCAGGAGGAGAGCTTTGTGAAAGCTCTGGGAAGCAGCCGGTCTCTCTGTTTCTAGCCTCCTACACTAACCCTAGGGTCAGTCTCAACATTAAATGTTATTAATTTGAAAGTACTCTAGGGAAGCACAAGCCTTATTTAAAACTTTCAAAAATTAAATGAGTGCTTTTTACACTTCCTTTTTTTTTTTTTTATAATGAACCATGATTTCAAGCAATACAATCCTCAAAAAAAAAAAAAAAAAAAAAAAAAAAAAAAAAAACGAAAGTAGCTGCCAAAAACAAATTTGATCAGTATCTC
The DNA here is from genome assembly GCF_059628265.1 of Tinamus guttatus. Lineage (NCBI taxonomy): Eukaryota > Metazoa > Chordata > Aves > Tinamiformes > Tinamidae > Tinamus > Tinamus guttatus. The sequence goes on along the minus strand of NW_028288590.1, from coordinate 2,219,581 downwards.
TGCTTGGCTATCGTCAGCCCCCTGAATTTGCTGTATTAGTGCAATAATACTTTAAAAACTCCTCTTATTTGATGATTTATTTTTTGTGAGCGCCTGCACCTTGTGAGGGTGCAGCAAGTCTTAACTGCAGATAGAAGTCTAGACTTTGACCGCAAACTGTGTACCTCAGAGAAGGAACTTTTGACCTCTTTCAGCAGTACTTCAAGTAGAATGTGCAGTGGAAGCGAGGAAATTACTTATTTAAATAGCAGAGCAGCTTTCAAGCCCCTGCTCTTAGTCTTTGCTAAGCCCGCAGAGCCGCAGAGACACCCTTTCCTTCTGCCTTTCCTGCACAGACCCATCCTTTCTCCTTGAAAACAGATGCAGAGCCCTAAACATTTCTTTGGAGGTTTTCGTATCACACTCCAGACTTTCGAAGTTGTCTACAGAGGCCTAGGTTTAACTAGGCTTTAACTTTAACTTTAATCACTGTTTAATTAACTTTAATAACTGTTTAACGTTATGCAGTACATTAAATCTGGTGCCTCGTGACTGGATGTTTGCCTAACAGATAAGGATATGGGTAGGAAAGTTGCATCCTCTCATTTTTACATTAGCATAATTGCAACACACGTACACCAACCTGGGCAGAGGGAGGGGGAGATTAAGGATCCAAGCGCCACCAAGGTATGTCGGGCCGTATGTTTTAAGCGGCATTAAGCGTCTCCCGCTGTCACCCGCTTCCCCTAACGCTGTGAATGCCCTGGAGCCCCACGGCAGCCCAGCTCCAGCACTGCGCATCCCGCCGCGGCCGCCTCCACAGCGGACACCAGGGTCCCCACCCCGGGGACGCTTCTCCAGCGGCGACACCTCCTTCCCCCCGCCGCTCCGCTCCGCTCCGCCCCGCTCCGCCCCGCTCCGCCCCGCGCATCCGGCCGCGCCAGGCGAGGGGCGGCCTCAGGCCCAAAAGGCCCGCGCGGCCCCGGCGCTCGGCAGCGCTGCGCGGGAGCCCGGCCCGAGCGCGCTGAGGTACCGCGGCCCCGCGCCGGGGTCCGAGCAGCGGCGGGGACCGGGACCGGGGCTGGAGCTGGGGCGGGCAGCCCCGGGGCGCAGCGAGGGGCCGGGCCGCGGGCGCGGAGCGGCGCGGGTGGCCCCGGCGGCGGCAGCGGGGCCCTCCGGGGCGGCTCGCGCAGGGGACAAGTCCCGCGGAGGGACGGCGGGCGCCGCCTTGCAGCGCTCAGCTGCGGCCCCGGGAGCCCTTCTGCTTCTCCTGGTTTCTTTCTCTCTCTTTTTTTTTTTTTTTTTTTTGGTCTTTCCCCCCTTCTTTTTTCCCCCTTTTTTCCCTCTTTCCCTGACGCTGTACGGACAGGCACAACTCTTTAGAGCGATGCCGCGTGCTGCTGTGCAGTAACCTCGAGCAGCGCCGTGTCCCTGGCTGGGAGGGGAGGAAGGAGGGGAGCAAGGGGCTGCTGCACACACGTCCTCCCGCTGTCCTGGCAGCAGCTCCGGGGGCTTGCAGCCCTCCAAGCACAAAGAGTCAATTCGCGCCTGGCTCTACCCGGGTGATTTTGCGGTCAGCACTGACTATAACATGGCCTGGAGCAAAACAGTTGTCGTTGTGGTTGCCATGTTATTGTTACACACTCGGCTCTGCCTAGGAGAGACGTATTCCAGCTCAGAAGTGAGCGTAAGTCCTGCCCCAGAGTCTGCAGGAGGAGTCACCTGGGAGCATCAGCGTGGGCACAAACAGCACAGTGCTGGCAAAACTGTCCGCAGCTTAAAAGAGATCTGCCAGATCCACCATATAAAGGTTCCCTTAATGCACCCTTGACACTTATGTGGGGTGTAGGCACGTTAAAGGCAGCATATGCCACCACAAGGGTTGTGGTTTGGATTCAGGGAGCTGATCCCGTAGCAGCACCAAAGGTTTCCTTGGTCAGTACAGCTGTAAACAGGTCCCTGGTCACTTTGTTTGAGGAGCCCAGACCAGGTAAGTGTTGGCTCTTGTGGGTGCTCCTATCTGCAGCAGCCCCTGTAATTCTCCTTGCTCACGTGGCAAGGAGCAAAGTCGTGAACCCGGGGTTAGAGGGCGGATGGGTTAGTGGCAGTGAAGTCCCCCATGTCAGTGGCGGCTGCAGAGTGGCTATGCTAACAGAAAAGACCTAAAAATGTCAACAGCAACTGCATCTCTAAGCTCTGATGCACCTCTGTTATATGCTAGGCTAGAATGCAAATGTTTTATGTAATAAATTACTGGCATAAAAGCTCCTCAGGTGAGCATAAGTCAAGTTGTATATTGTGCTCCAGAAGCAAGACCTCTCCCTTTGCTTCATAGGGATTAAGGACTTTATGACACTTACTCTTAGCATCCTTAGCTAGCAAGAGATACCAGTCACCTTTCACCCAAATGAAAGAAGTGTTATGTCAATTATATTAACATATGATCAAGTTAAAGTCAACATCTGTATTTACTTTAATGATTTGTTACTTCTGTCTTAGACCCAACAAAGAGCTTGTGTTTCCCAAAGCTTGTTTTTTTTTTCTTTTTTTTCTTTCTTGTTTTTTTTTCCCTCTTTTCCTGAATCACATGAATTTTTTTCCCCCTTTGGAAACCTTGCTTTGCTTTGTTTATTTCTGTAGTAGTGTTATAGCTGTGACAGTCTACTACAGAAAAGTCAATATTAGCCCTACAAAAATGGTAACTTGTCACCTTGGTCTTTCTTTCATTTCTCATCAGTTTTACTGTCCCTTATCTATGGCACACCCACATCTTCTACTGGGAGATGGGAGTGCTTAGGGAACTAAGCACTAAATTATTTACCATATGACCAGTCATCTTCAGAAGGAAGAACTTGTTTCCCTAACCACTGTGCTTTTTGGTAAACATTTTTCTGTTAGCAGAAGGGTTTTAAGATTTTCTGATGTTACTGTCAGAAGATTCTCTGAAACGGCCTGACCAGTTTAGCAGCTGCCCATTCCCTTACAGAAGTGGAGTTGCTTGCCATGTACCAAAACCTAAGACTTATTATTTATATTACTATATGTATTATGTGTATATGCACATGCTAGGCTTGACAAACTTTGCTCAGCGTAGCAGAGATCGAGGTCTGTGGCTCTCTTATCTCTTGGCACTTAGCAAACATGGTTACCTGTGTACACAGAGGGCAACGTTAACTAAGAGAGGGGATCAAATTAGACAGGTAGTGCTGAAGGTTGAAGTGTAAACTCCAGTGCACTGTGCCTTTAGCTGAGAAAGAAGATATTCATCCTTTATACTGTACTTAGCAAGGATTAAAACTGCCTCCGATTAAGGCCCGTTTCTTGCATAACGTCCAGCCTGGGGAATTGGTAGCGTTCCTTCCATACTTCAGTGTCAGACCTAGCGTGGTGAGCCCAGGTTACAAAGTTAAAGGTCGTGAGAGTTGATATGACTCACGCCCGGAGCATGTGTGTAAGCCAGGGTGGTGAGGAGAGGGAAATGCTGTACAGCATGTGTCTAAACAGGATGCTTTGAAAGAGAGCCTGCCTTTGCGGTCAAGCTAGTTGGTGACAACCAATAATTTACCTGGTGTATTTTAGTCTTGCAAATCTTCGTGTTCCGAAGCTCCCTAAGCTGGTAGTTTCTGAACAAGGTACAAGGTTGACACTGAGCCTTGATCTGCAGATGATTTCTTAAATAACAAGGACCTACTGCAAGCAAAAAAAAAAAATTGTGGCCTTAAGGGGGGATTTTCTTTTGTCTTTTCCAAGCTTAAATAATTGCTTAAACTAGTAATTTAGGAGCACTAGAGTTGATTGCTGTCAATTATGATTTGGAATTGCTATGTATTTCTGCTTTAGATGCTTAAGAAGTAACTCCTTTTTTTTTAAGGGAGAAGTCCATGTTCTTTACACTGTCCCTTTGCATACCTACACACCGATAAGATTTTCCCCTGTTCCCCCTCTCTAACACTTCCTTCCGAGTGAACAGTCCCACCTCTCTCAGCTTCTGCTTATAGCAGAGATGCTTCAGACCCCTAATCATCTTTGGGGCTCTTCGCTGGCCCCTCTATAGAAGCTCCACGTCCCTTGTCCTGGAGAGCCCAGAACTGCACCCAACACTCCAGGTGCAGCCTCACCAGAGCTGAGCAGAGGGGCAGGATCCCCTCCCTCGACCTGCTGGCAACGCTCCTCCTGATGCAGGCCAGGATCCCATTGGCCTTCCTGGCCACAAGGGCACATTGCTGACTCATGGTTAACCTGTTGTCAACCAGGACTCCCAAACGCCTCTCCCGGAGTTGCTTTCCAGCAGGTCAACCCCTAATCTGTGCTGGTGCCTGGGGTTATTCCTCCCCAGGTGCAGGACACCAATGGGGGACATGTCCTGCAGAAAACATGATATGACAAAAAGGAGAGAGAAAAAAAAAAAGGCAAATGGGCCAGACATGCAGATACATGTCCCTGTGTTTTTGAAACACTTAACATCAGGCTGGAGGACTGTATCTGTCTCTGTATCTATTTAGACTGTATCTGAAAATGCTTTTCAGTTCTAAAATGCTTACATTGATTGCATGATCTTTCTTTATGGTTTATTCTAGCAGGTAAACGCTTTCCTTTATCAAGTGTCTGACCACACAGCCTCAAGATGAACTTCTTCCTGGAGTTGCTCAAAGTTATCGGACTTTCATTTTATTACCTGTTGGAGTCCCTAGTGTTCTTGATTATACCTAAACGGAAGAAGAGTGTTGCAGGTGAAATAGTGTTAATAACAGGAGCAGGAAGCGGAATCGGAAGACTTTTATCTATAAAATTTGCCCGCCTTGGTGCCACGCTGGTTCTTTGGGACATTAATGAAGAGGGGCTCAAGGAAACAAGCAGACTGGCCGAAGAAAACGGGGCAGTAAGAGTACAGTCTTACATCTGTGACTGCAGCAAAAGACAAGAAGTCTACAGAGTAGCAGATCAGGTAAATTCCTTCATCCTTGACCTTGATGCTGTTCTTAAAATACGTATGCATGCATATATGGTAAGTTAGAGGGACTTCAAGATAACACATTAAAGGTAGTTGGTCCTGAATTCATTGCATATCGTACCCGTTTTAAGAATTTTGACTATTTGAGGCAAATTTAGACTAACTCCAGCAATGAATTTTGTAGATGTACTTTAAGAGAGTTAATAAGTATCTCTCAAAGGCTTAAATATTTCTTCCTTTCCTTTTTGAAGCGCTTTAGAACTAAAGCATATGGGTTTTTTGGGGGTAGGCTAGTAGATATGGCAAAAGCTGAAATTGCTCGGTTTCCATTATAACAACCTGCTCTCGCTTGCTTAGAGTGTTGCTAAACTTCCCTGTTGGACTAGGAAGTTGCCGCAGTGAGTGTTTGCCTCAGACCTTTGGGAACGCCTGTTGGCTGAAACGATGTCTCTGCTCTGTCCTCTGCAGTGCTGCTCAGGCAGGTCTAGTGCTCTGCATTTTTCTGCCCATGTGAGAATGACCATAAACCAAGCTTTGTGCCGGGAAAAGTTTGCATATGACCTGCAGCTTGGTCTGTCCTGCAACTCTGTTTTGCGGGTTAAGTTACAGATCTTCTGTCTTGGTTATATGAGTTTCTCTATCAGTTTCTAGGCTTCCTGCTGAGCTGGAGGAGTACAGTGTGAAGGGCTCAAGAAGATGAAACCTTCACTTTTGAGGACTCAAGGGCTGGTGCTTGGGTCTCATGGAGAAGGTGGAGAGCACAACTTTATTTGGACAAACATAAAAGAGAGCAGAGCACGTGGATATGCATGTGCATAGGGCTAGGCGTGACAAAAACAGGAGGGTGATTGGAGTGAGGAAGTGGTGAGAAAGTCTCTAACTGGCCATTGTAGGATTCCTGACTTGAATTAATTCTGTCACCAGTCACTGGGAAACTCCACAAATAACTCATTTTTGGCCGATCTATGTAGAAGAAAATGGCTGACTACTGTTTCAGAACCGTGTCCTGCTGACAACTGATGCAGAGCCAGCTGACAGCTTCCTCATGTAGCTAGTAAGACCTTAGTGTTAGCTGATGCTTGGTGGCAGTGCCACTGCTCCTGTAGGGAGTAGCAGCATTCGGTGCCTCGTGCACTGAGCCAGCCTTTGCAAGGTCGAGCAGACCCAGAGCAGGCTGGGTCTGAGGGTTCCCTTGTGATTCAGCTGTGCACAGGGACTGAGTTCTGTGAGACTGTAGTGAGCTAAACTCACACAGGCAGGACAAGATATTGCTGAAAACTTTGTGCCCAGGCGAAGAGTCCTAAAGACCAAACGAAATGAACGTGGGCTTAGAAATACCCACCTTGGTACTTCAGCAGCTGCACAGAGGATGTGATCCCTTAGGCCTTGGGGACTAGAAAAACAGATATGTGAGTAAGAAGAAAATCCCAAAGCTCTGGCCACGTGGTGTCCTTGTTCCTTCGCCGCACCCGCAGCAGGAAGGAAAGCTTGTGGCTGGTAAGAGCTGTACCTTAAAGCTTATTTGTGATGTCCCCCTTCCAGGAGCACCCCACCCGTGGAAGGAATGCAGCCCCCGCGCTGCCCGGGAGAGCTCCAGGCCTCTGAAGGAGGATTTTTAATCTCCTCTTTGCGAGGGAACAGAAGCCTTTTCCTCATTACCGAGCTGCAGAATTACCTCTGGGTTTACATTCACTTCCAGGGTCTCCCTTGCACATTGCTGCTTTGCTTACACGCTGCTCTTGCTGTTATTCAGGATGTCAGTTTGCAGCCAATTTTCCACTTTTCTGTGTCCTGTCTTTACTTTTGCCCCTCTGCACACCAGAAATGCATTTCCCAGTGATATTTCAGCCAGCGCTTGTTCCTACCCCTTCCAGGTGGCTCCGTAAGGGGAAGGGAGGGAAGCAGTATCCTGGTTCTTTGGAAGTAGACACCTCGGGATGCTCTCTGGGAATCACGGGAATTGCTCGCTATAGCAAGCATGCATTGGCAAAGCATGAACACAAATGTGAAAACAAGCAGGAAACAGTACTCGTGCTTAGAGAAGACACTTGACAGGATCAGCTCTTTGTTTTAGGCCTGTGTAGAGTGAACACTGTGAACACACCTGGAACACCTTTTCTCGCACTGTGCAATGGGGAGGTGTAAAGTTCTGCAAGGTCAGCATTATCTGCTGAATAAAACAGCTTACTGGCTGGGGAAGGGACTTTGTGAAGGATTCCTGTGCTCAGCTCCAGATGGGATGTGGGAGCCCGAGCTCGCTTCTTAGCTCTCTGCCTTGCCCACAAGCAGAGAGGAGAAGGAAGGAGTTAAAACGGTCGCCTTGCTCGGCAAGGAGCTGCCTCCTCCACTTTGCTGGAAAGCAGCATGAAGTGGCATAAAGCCCGAGGTGCTGTCTGGGTTTTAAGAAGGCACTTGCATCTGTTTTGAATTCTGTCCGAGGTGTGAGTATTCCTTTGGGAAGCTGGGTGGGAACAGCTGTCTCTTAAACACAGGGAAGCAAAGAAGTCACTCGTGTTTTTGTTACTGGTCAGAACTGGGGTGGTCAAGGTTTTGCCCTTATTTCTCCTGTTGGTGTTTTCATCTCCTCCTTCTAACCCATATCCCAACAACCAAGTTAGTTACAAGCTGTGTGCACCCAATAGTGCCACCTCTGTCCCTGCTGTGGGCACAAGGGAGCATAAAGAGGCACCTGCGTAAACAGGGATTTGCCCCTAAAGGAAAGTCGGGGATACAGGTCCAGGCTTCTGGGACGACTAAATCATCTGGCATGAGGCAATACTAGTGCACCTTTTACTAATGATTACGTGTGTGTCTCTCTGAGCTGGTGCTCTTTTGAACACGTGATGCCTTTCAAGCTCTGGTGGAGATCGGAGCAACTTGTTTAAGGCAGCCTGTAGAGATCTTACAGTGCTACTTCAGAAATACTTAACTTGTTACATCATAACTTCTGGAGAGGGGAAATAGAAGGAAAAGCATCTATAGAAACAGTGACCAGAGACACATCTGGCTCCTGTAATCATTACAAAAGTGATTCTGAATAACCCTACCAAGGCTGCTTTGCATTTTTTTTAAGTGGCTAGCTAGCTAATGAACGTAGATGAGATTTAAGACAAGTTTAAGAAAAATAAGTTTAAGCTAGAGATTTGTGATGAATCTCTTCAATTCTTTACTGTTACAAAGGCTTTGCTACCAGTTCTGCCCGCGCTTCCTGCAGTCGCTTTAGGAGATGCCGTTAGGAAAGGCGGTTCTGTGGTTGCAGCTCGGTGGCGCGGGAGGAAGATGTTTCCCTACAGTGGCTAAGCACGTGTGCTGGTCACACTTGATCTGGAAGTTGCAGATAAAACAGCAATAGGGAAGTTACTTTCTTTTTCCAGAATAGCTTAAACTAATGATCTGCACTTAAAATGCTGTATTAAAAATGTTCATTTCTCTTCCATGAAAGCTTGATTGTGTTACATGGCTTAGAGTTATCCTCTCAAGTGAGCCGGCACAAAGTCCTCGTTCTGGAGCTGAAATGGAAACTGTGTTTCCTCTCACAGAACTGAGTGCATCCAGACCCTTCTTTAGTTAACTTCAGCTCTGGGAACCATCTTAAAGGTTCTGGAATGGAGTGAGAATCAGAACAAACCCACCAGAGGGGAAAAACTCACCAGCATTCCCTGCTCCAGAAGCCTCATAAGATTTCTGCCTTTTGTCAGTGCATGTGTCATTTTAAGATCTGTCATGTGCTCTCTGTAAGCACATGAACAAAATCTTTTATTCAGAAACACAAAGCTCTTGTTAACTTTTGTTTTTTTTTAAAAAAAATCCTGAACTTCAGATCATTTTCTCACTTCCTGTGTTGTCCTGAGAGCTGATATAAAAGGAACCATGGTGTTCTTCCAAGGGCTCTTAATCAAAAGTAAGCTTGTATAGAAACTGTGAGTGGGGAAGAGAACCTTTTAGAAGTTACTGACCTGCAAAGCTGCTTGCAGTTATCAAAACACCTGAGTAAAGAAAGGAATTGCAAGAAGATATTGTGAAGGAGCATGGTGTAATAACATCTTAGTGTTTAAAGACTGTAGTCATGGGAAGCAGAACATATGGGAAAATAGCACGAAGAGGTACTTGAACTGTTAAGATGCCGTTAAGTAGCTGCTGCCCTCTGCAGCAGGAGAGATGGTTTCCTGGGCTCTTGGGACACAAGCAGTCCAGCCCCTACCAGGAAATGCAGGAGACTCCATTCCCAGCAGAAGGCTCAAGTGCTGGGTGAGCCGACTGCGTACCAAAGTCACACAGTTGCATTGCGTTTTGACCCGAGGAACTGGGTGGAAAAGGTGAAAGGAAAAGGGTTTGAGTGTAATGCAGCTAAATACTGCAGCCCTTGCAGAGGGTCGAGGTCCATGCTCCTGCTGGAAGGAGCTTGAGCCTCTCTGCACTGTGCTTCCTGGCACGACATAGCAATAATCCTAAGAACAGAATGGCTGCCTGGTTTTAGAAGGGTTCTACTGTAGCAAAATACTTCTTGCATTAGACAAGCTTGCTGCAGCAGAGACTTACATGGAACAGTCATAAAAAGAACCAGCGGTGGAGAAACCAGACGTCTGCATGGGGCTGTGGAACTGTTGGGCTCCACATCCCCAAAATGTGCAGGTCCCAGCTCAGCTCTAAACAGGCAGCAGGAGAAAATGTGGGAGAACCAGAGTTATCTGGATCCATAACAAGCCCAATAAAAGTTTAGCTTAATTGATTTTTTTATTTTTATATTTATATTTCTTTTATTTTTATAAGAAGAACTGGGAAAGTGTATACCGTATTATAGTGTATATACATGCATGACAATTTGTGGCTTTCTGTTTTAGGTTAAAAAAGAAGTTGGTGATGTTAGCATCCTAATCAACAACGCCGGCATTGTGACTGGAAAGAGGTTTATTGATTGCCCAGATTCCCTTATGGAAAAAACCATGGAGGTGAACATACTGGCACACTTTTGGGTAATACCTGTACTTACACATATTTACTTGTTATGGACCCTTTTAACATGCTTTCAGGGTTAATTTTGCCCTTTAGAATTGAGGAAAATATGGAAGGGTATATAGCTCCCTATAAGCTCAAACAAAAATGATACAAGAAACTATTTTCCATGCCTGCGAGCCCATGAAATAAAGGGTTGAAGGATGGATCCCTTGGGAACTTCTGTGTAGCAGGTAGGTGGAAGCAACTGCTTTTGAGAATAGAATTTTATATTCTGTTAAGTCCTGTAGTTAGTGCCCTAGGTCCCCTGGTATTAGTGTCACGCAAGCCCAGCTTAGAAGTTGCTACTCTAGTAAGAGACGTGTCAATCCTGTCTTTGTTTTAGTTACTTTGTGGTTGTGATATTTTCAATTAGAAATACTGCATGTTCAGACAATGCTCTTATACTAATTAAGTGGGATTTGGTCCATAATAATGTGGTTACCTAATGTGCTTTTTCCTTCCTTCAGAGAAGGTGGATCACTTAGCTTCTTATTATAAAGAGCTGCAAGGGAGATATTAAAACATGTTTCAAGTTGATAAAGAAATTTAATCAGGACTTAAATTATTAGGAGAAAGAGAGGAAATTCAGATTTTTCTCTTTGCTATTTAACTCTCATTTGAAAAATTAAATTTCTTTCTCTCCAAAGCTCAAAAATGTGACAACCAGCTAAAGCTATATCTGTCTAGGTGATAAGGATAAAGTGGTATTGGTTGGACCTTGAAAGTCCCAGCTTAGCAGATGGCAGAGTTGAAACAACAAACTCCATTTTTTTTTCTCTTTCATGGTAGGAACAAAATAATCTGAAATTGCAATCAGGATTCCTATCATTAAACTATTTGGACTTGTTGCTTTTTGAGTAAAAAATAATGCGTTCTGACTTGCACTGCAGACTTACAAAGCCTTCCTCCCTGCCATGATGGCCTCCAACCATGGGCACTTGGTCAGCATCGCCAGCTCGGCAGGGCTCATCGGGGTCAATCGGCTTGCAGGTTAGTGCAATGAAACCAGGACCTTCTCAGAAAATGTGCCTGGCTTAACCGCCGTGCGCTGTGCTCGCCTACGGCCGCTGCCTCCCGCCAGGCCGGGCTTTCTGGATCTTGCATGGTTAGCTAACGCTCATGCTTTCAGACCACTTAATGTAAAGAGATGTTCTTTTCAAAAGATGAATTCTGATGCTCGGCATTACTGTGAAGTAAGAGAAAAGTAGTGCTTTTCTGCTAAGGAGTTAGAGGATCTAGAAGCTTCATATAGGCCTTAAGAAACTGAAAACCTAAATACGGTAAAGTTAACCTCCAGGTATTGATGGGAAGAGATGGCTTTTTTGGCAACCGTGTTCTCAATTTAAGTGAAGTTCTGTACAAGCTTCCCTAACTGAAATAAATACTCCAAGCTAGACGTCGTGCAGTAGCAGATGTGAGACAGCTTATTTTGCATCCTCTGGCTCTTGGAAGTGCATTCAGCAGAATCTATGCAGTGACAGAAAAGAAAGCATTGTGATTAGGACAAGCTGAAAAGAAATTACAGGAAAATGTGTGCAAAGGAGGAGCAATATGAAATAAGGTATAGTAGCAGGGAAAGAAATCCAGCTATATTATCTTCAGGGCCATGATAATGAAGACAAACGGAGCTGCAAGTTGAAACTAGGTTGCAGAGAGCCTGGAAAGCTCAGGTTTGATGCAGGAACTAAAACGCTAGTGCACAGATTCAAAGGTAAGGTCCAATAGGGCAAATTTCACCTCCTGTTGTTCAGTAGAGTATGGAAAGGTGCTAGGAAGGATGTGAAGAGAAACTCTTTGTCTGCCAGTTTGTAACAACAATTAACTTGGGAGGGAAAGTAAAAAAGCAAACCACACCAAGTGTGAGCAATACTCTAATCACAGAAATGGTCTTTGCTCTGTTGTAAAGTACTTAGGACATGCACAAAACGGTCTGGTAATAGTAGATCACTTGTATGTCGTGGTGCTGCTGTTGTGTATCACTGCTGTGGTTGCTCAGTTTACTCTTAGATCACAGTTTTGTGCTTTTCTATTTCAAAAGCTGTTAATGTTCCTGTGAAGTTCTTCCACCACTGAAGCTTGTTAATAAACTTACTAATTAGCAAATGAAAATGTTTAACTGCAATTAATGTTTTACTTGTTTTACAGATTACTGTGCAAGTAAATTTGCAGCAGTTGGGTTTGCAGAGTCGATTGGTTTAGAGATGAGAGATCTGGGCAAGACTGGTATTAAAACCACAATTGTGTGTCCCTACTTCATAAACACAGGAATGTTTGATGGCTGTCAAACCAAGTGAGTGAGCTTCTGTTAGCTTTTTATGCAGCCTGCATGTTTAGCATGCTATATGCTCATATTTCCTTTGACTCGTAGACTAGACTTTGCTCTGCTTGCATGATTTTTAGGGTCTCACATAGATGTTAACTCTGCTGTACAATGACAGAGCAACTGAAATGTCAAGTGGTACCTGGCAATTCATTTAAATTGAAACATAAAACACATAATCAGAGTCCTTCCCCACAGTCCTTTGCTCCAGTTATCCTTCTGGTTTTGTAAACCCCCATTCAGATCCTGAAGTCAGTAGCACAGCTCTGCTCTGGATTCTTATGTAATCACAAATGAGGAGCAAAATAAAAGCCTAGTGTGTCTTAATAGGAGGACTGTGTGGGTTTGCCTTGTGGGATGTGATGCAGAGTGAAAATAACAGTGGCCTGTTATTCTCTTCACGCTAATGTAGTGAAGGTCCTTCACTTCATAGGATTTATTTCTTCTTTTAATCAAATATCGGCAAATTTGAGACTCTTATTAAATTTAAAATTTGAATTCAGAATAACTTGTATTGTGTTTGCAAATTCCTGCTTTTCCAGGTGGCCACGTATACTCCCCATTCTTGAACCAGAGCATGTAACTGAAAAGATCATCACTGCTATTCGACAGAACCAAGAAATTCTGATACTGCCACGCAGTCTGTATTTCTTTTTCGCATTGAAAAAGTAAGATTCTGTGATTCTTCCTTTTACTCTCCTTTTTAATTCTCTTTCCTCTTTTCTTCTGCTTTCTTTCAAACAATCTTTCAGCTACCTGTCTGACCAAAAATGTATGTATGCTGTACTTGACAGTATGACCAGTATGACTTTTTTTTTTTTTTTTTTTTTTTTTTTTTTTAAGTTCTGCATGCTCCTAGAGTTTTCTTCTTAATTTCTAGGGGTTCCATCTCTCCTTAGACCACAGAGCAGTGGCAGAAATGACTCCCCATGGCATTCTGACTTCATCTGGGTGCAGTTTTGCTGTGGGCTCTGCTGCTTGGGTCTACTCCACACTAACTGCAGATCTGCAAGTCTCTCTTGCCCCATCCTCAGGGCACTTCTGACTCTGGTGCAAGGCAGGTTGGGGAACTATCTATCTAACAACTATCTAACTGCAAAATGAATGTAACAGATACTCTGAGACACCCAATGGTATTCTAGCATTAAGGGTGCATACACTTAACTGTTGGCCAGATAGAATGATTTCTGTGATAAAACTGCACAACATGTCTGATGTCTGTTTTTGTGTTTTCTTTTCCCCTCCTCCTTTGTCTCCCACTCTCTTACCTCAGTGTGCTACCTGTGAAAGTGAGTGTTCTCCTTGGAGACTTTGTTGGAGCTCTCCACTTCATGGATAACTTCAGAGGTCGAGCAAAGAAGGACTGAAAATAGTGCAAGAATCAAATAGCAGCAGCTCTAAAGGGAACTGTATTAAGGGCTGGTGGTGGGAAAGGTTTGCTTGCTTAAAGCTATGGACTTAAGGTGCCTCAATTTATTAGTAATGGTTTTTAAGAAAATTGCCTTTTCAGTTAGCTCTTAACAGCTTTGACACAAGCTTTTATATAATATATATACACTTAATCCAGTGAAATGATTTATTTTTACCTCATTGTGAGGGGGAAAATGAATTGAAATGAGTTGCCTTGATGATGTTTGCTATAATAACTTTAAGCATCTGCATCATAAACTAACAATGGGCAGTTTTGTGGGGAGTTTGGGCCAAGAAGCTCCGGGCAGTTGTCAGGGCTTCAGCAAAGCCCTCGCGGGTCTGATCTGCCAGGGCAGCTCACAGGAGCACAAGGGGCTGCTGTTAGAGTTCCTCAGTGAACTGAGGAGTTCAAGAGGTTCCTGCAACAACAGATTCTAGAATTCAGTTGCAAAAAATATCCATTTTTTGCTTTGAAATGAGCCATTTGAAATAACCATTTCCTTTTGATGCTTTGAAATGAAAACAATTGCTGCATTGGTGCATAACCATTAATGGATTGAATTTTTAGGGTGTCTCAGGACTCAAGATGACTGAATGTTTGGGGAAACAATGAATGTAAATGATGCATTTATGCTAGTAATGTACTTTTTGTCTAATTTATTTTTAAAGCAAATGCTATGTCTGCGTCTGTAGAGTAAGACAGTGTCTTCGTATCTTTTAAGTGCAATATTCCAAGAACAAATTTAAATTCTCCACTCCTAAGCAAATTACACCACTTACAGGTGGGCTGTTGGACAGCCCAGATAAGACAACGAGCTACTGAAAGCAAAGATATTATATAGCATAATCATAACTTCTTCCAAAATTGTTCCAGCAAGGAACAATGCCGACAGACATGACATGAATGAGATAACTACAGACAACTACAGTTTGACTTAGGGTTATATTACATTCCTCTGATTTGAGGGGATTGCCTTGGATCTACAGAAGTTGATTTTACCTTCCTTTTACAACTATTCACTTATTTTGGACAAGTGCTGAGGAGGCCTCCCCCTCTTTGACAATGGCCACTTACTTGGAAAGCAAAAAGTCTGACTTGACATTGGTAAACCCAAAGCAAGAAAAAGGAAGATTATACTTTAAATGTATGTCATTTAAGCATCTGCTGCTTAATCCCCTCTCTTGTCACAGTACTTAACTGGTAATACCTGAAAACTAAGACTATTCAGAATTCCTTATTGTGCAAACAAATGGAAGGATAGGATGGAGAAAAGGGTGTGCACATCTTCCAAGCTGGTCTGGAGACGACCTTCATTTCCCTTGTCTATGCAATTAGTGAGGTTTGTCTGATAAGCTGATAAAAGTTTACACAGAACTATTTTTTTTACTGAAGAACAAGAAACTATTGAGTAAAACGACCATGTTAATAGTGGCTCTCTGTATGTACATTGCACTGTTTGCTGGTAATAAAGCTGGACCACTAATTAAACTGTTGAGTTTTTGTCTTGCAGACTCCTCACTCTTCATTAATGGGATGAAGGCTATGCCCCACCAGCCACACTTTTAATTATAAAATAAGGAGTGTGCAGGGGTCTAGAGCAGAGGAGGAGGGAGGCAGAGCATACAGGTGAGCAGCCTGAATTAACTCCAATTCCCAGCTCCCACAGTCCCAGCTTTCTCAGCCTTGCTTCCGAGTAGATGCTGCAGGCCCTTAATCGTCTCTGTGGCCCTTGGTTGGGTTCACTCCACTAAGTCCCTGCCACTTTTGTACTGGGGAGCCCAGCACTGCAACGGTGGTCTCACCAGTGCTGAGCAGAGCTCTCTCTTGACCAGCTGTCCAATGGCTTCCTCATGCAGCCCAGGAGGCTCTTAGCCTTCTTGGCCACAAGGGTCCAAAGTTGGTTCCTGTCCAACTTGTCCACCGTTCCCTTTGGGTCCTTTTCTACAAAGCTGCTTTCCAGCTAATTTGGCCCTCAGTCTGTGCTGTTTATGACATTATTTGTCCCCAGGTGCAGGACTACTCTGCACTTCTAGTTGGACTTAGTGCGGTTTCTCTTGACACGTTTCTCCAGCCTGTTGAGGTTGCTCTGAAAAGCAGCACAACCATATGTCAAATCAACCACTTCTCCCAATCTTGTATCGTCTTCAAACTTCCTGAGACAGCACTCTGGCCCATCATCTAGGTTATTAATAGAGATTAGTAATGGAGATTTTTTTTCTTGCCTCTTTTTTTTTTTTTCCTCTTGCAAGCTCAAGTTGAGTAGGGTCTGAAATCTGTCAGTAAGTAGGTGATAGCCTACTTGAACGCACTGACAGCCTGATAAAAGAAGGTGAGGTGTGACTTTTGGAGCCCAGGTGAGTTTGTAAAGTCTTCTAATACACCTGCACCAGAAAATACCTCCTCTGTTAGCCACTAATCCTGGTAGGAGTATATAGACACTGCTTTTATGCAAGAGTGCTGCTGTCTCTTTGAATAGCATGGTCACCATACTGAAATTACCTCATGCGACTGGACAATAAGATGGCAGGACTGAACTCCTACATCTCCTAACTGCATCTATTGTGATGATTTGATAGATGTGTAGAGATACGTCCTTGAGACTAAGAGATGGAAACCCTCCCTGTCTTCAGGAGGTAGGTATGAAGTGAGTGTGTGGGTCTTCAACTGAACTATGAATTCTTGAGGTTGAAGATGGCTCACTACCAAGAAAAAAAATGGTTTTCATTTCTTTCCTGATGCTGATTCCTCCTGCTGCTGACAAGAGAGAACCAGTCACAGAAGGATCTCTGTGAAAGACCCAAACGGGAAAGTAGAATACGAAATACAAAAGTATCTATCTCAACTGTGGCAGTGCTTGGGGCTGACAACAGTGCAAGGCTGCTCTCTGAAGCACCTCAGAGAGATCCTTCAAAGGACCTAGTTGTTCATGAGCATTACTTGAAACTCTAAATGATCTCTACCAAAATGACTGCATCTTTTTTCCTGTGTAGTCAGGCAAAAAGATAGCCTTCTAGTCATCCTCTTTAGCATGCCACACAGAAGTAATGGGTTTTTCCCATCCAAAGGAAGAGCAGTTGCTTTGTTTCTGTTGTTGAGGACTGTCTTGTGTTTTCTTGTATAAATCTGCTTTTTGTCATACTGTGCTGTGCTGGGCCAAGCCTTACTATAAATACCCATGTTTTCACCTGAGTTATGGTTATATGAAGGTATTTTGTTTGTTTGTTTTGTTTTCCTTTTAATAGTGTTGAATTTATAACCAAAAGGGACCACTAAAAACATTCATCAATCAAAGGACCACTTTAGGAGAGACATTCGGGGATCACACGCTTTGACTGAGGATTTTGGAGGAAACCTAATAGAGCAATGAGTTATTGCAAACCAAAAATGATTTTTTTTTAATGATTTTGAAGCATCTGGTCTGGCCATTTTGGCATCCAGGAAATCCCACTGAAAGAATCTACAGTGTCTGTGCATTTCTCAGTATAAATGATTAGAGCTTTTGTGGTAACTGACTAGTGAAGTTTTGCACTTGTTAAGGCTTCATGTTCCTGGTAGTCCATGAAATCTTCTTTTGGAAGGAATCATTTTTTGCAAAACTGTCTCCAGATTTTTTTACTGTATGATTTACAAACATTTCTAAAGAATGTTTTCACACTAACAAAGCTATAATCTTTAAACTGTAAAACAAATGTAACTGAAACCCAGAATGATAGATTTAGGTGGAAGCTAAAACAGTCTCAAAACAGAATGTTTTGGAGTCAAAGCACGCCAAAAGGTTATGCTTGTTCCTAATTAGCAAATGGCTGCCTTTCTTCTTCTTTACCTTCTGCATAAAGAAATGAGAAGCCTTCACTTTTTTCTGGGGTGCATGGATAGTATCTGCCAATCCAGGGCAGAATGGTCCTACTTGCAACTTTCAGCAACCAAATATTCATGGTGCTGCTTACTAGCACTTACTTACTGACTTACTAGCACTTTTAAGATTTCTGGAAATTCCTTGGCTCTCATCCTACTACCACTCCCAAGTCAGACTGTAAAGAGACTTGGCTGGAAAATATCAAGAACTTTTGTATTATGTCTGCATAGAAAAAGGGATTGCTATAAATTGACTGCTATTTTCAGAGAACATTTTTTAAGAATAGCAAAACAAGATGATTGTAAATAGACTACAATCCTTTGAGGAATCCGTGAAGATTGCTCCTAGCAAAAGTTGTTGTTTTAGGAGGGAAAAAAAAATGTAAACCTACATGAATATATGTTATGCTTACTTTTAAGATGGTGACTACATAGAAATTAAATAGAACTCTGAAATTGGACTAATTTGTTGGAAGAAATAATTCATAGCTCTATTTGGTTTCCTCCAAAATCCTCGGGGAAGGGACAGTGTGATTGGTCCCTGAGCATCTCTTCTAGCTTGTTCTCTTGATCTGTGTGTTTTCTTTAGTGGTTCTTTTTCTATATGAAGTCAACACATCAAAAGAAAAAAAAATCACCTGTGGGGGTCTAGAGACTTTCGGTGGTGAAATGGTTGGTTGTTAGTTTGAAAATGAATTGAGGTGGAAAGGCAAGTGGCAAATCACAGGCAGTATGAGGCTGACCGTACTTGTGTGACTGTAAGCTCTGTGTGTCTGTGCATGGGGGTGCACGTGTGCTGTAATGGAAGGAAGAGCACAGCTCAGCAGCGGCTCTCTACTGAGGTGGGAATGATAAAAGTACAAAAATTGAAGTATACAATATTACCTGCCACCTAGAGAGGTATGTGCACCTTTGCTTTTGTTTCTCCATGGATGTCTACATTTTTCTCATAGTGATGTTTTAGGAAATTATCTCTGCAGATAAGGACCTTAAATATGTCTAGTATTCCATTGCATTGGTGAAGGAATATGTAAAGTAATATCTTTTAGAGTAAATATCAAATCTGTTTCTCAAAGTTTATTGCAAGACCAATTTGCAGACTTACTGAGTTACGTGATCATATGAGCAAACCTGGCTGTGGGATTCTGCCATCTCCTTGGACCTTCCCCTGCAAAAATGTTAGTAACAATCAGACTTGTTCTAAAAATAAGAATTGGTAGAACTGTAGTTGTTCATTTAGCTTGGTCCTACCAGCTGGTGAACCCTCTGGCTTTGCCACAGTGAGTAGTTATACAAATACATAACTTCAAAGAATCCTGTTTGGCACCGTTTTTTTCTTCCCAGGACTAATGCTATTTAACCAGCATTGTGCAATCATTGGCTTGTGAGAGGAATCTGGCTCAAGAGACACCGACAAAGATGATAAGGGTGAAGTTGCCAACCAGCTGGACAGTGGCCAAGATACTGCTGTTATCCACATGGGAGAGAGGTGAACTGGAGTTATGCCTCTCTTGAGGGTGGAGTCAGTCCCCAGAAATATCTTAGGCATAGCAAGCACAAAATACATGCAAAAAAAAATATTTGCAACATAGATAAAGCTTAGTTTTTCCTTGGCACTTTCTGAAGTCCATCATCCTGAATGGATGATGTGAAGCCAAGGTAACTTACCTGTGACTATTTTCAGACTTTAGATGTTCAAGGAACTGTTGCTGGTGAGGTTAAATGGACAAATCTGTGCCACAACAAGTACAGAGCAAAAAGCATGCAGGTTCTTGCCAAGGTGTTCTCACCAGTGCCTGAGATCATCTCCTAAGATGATCTTCTCACAGTAGGTGCTTGCTCAGCAGCACAGCTAGTTGGTATTACTGTCACTGAGAACAGTCAGCTGGCCATTTGTTCTTCTAATATTAAACAGAAAAAGGTACAAATACTGAAATAAATAGTTCTAAGTATCATTGATTACATTAGTTGTTAAAAGTGTTGTGCTGTATAGTGGTGTAAAGGAGTCTCTGAAGCTGTCTGTTTGCAAAGGACTTGCCACTGACAAGTTCTCCTTTTTTTTCTGCAACGCTGCTGGTTGGACATGTGCAGTCCCTTGGGGAAGCAGAGCCTGGCTCAGTTTTCTACATGGCTTTTAGTTTTCTTTCTGTCTTTCTCTGCTGTCACCAATCCAGAAAATGGTAATTTGACATTGCAAGCTCTGATCTCTTTGGGAAAAATCAGAAGTAGCACCTGGTTGGAGCTACTCCATTATTTTTTATGTTGCCAACTGGCAAACAGTGGAGCATCACTAACCAAAGTTTCTCCAGCTACACTGCATATGAGATTGCTTTTCTGTAAATGAAAGTTTATGGCAGTCCATGTGAAAAAGTCCTCCCTATCATGAATGAGCAGCTGCCCAAGGAAGCTTTGATTAGACAAGATCTTGGTAGGGATGGCTGAAGTCGCAGTGAAGTCTGTGCAGATGAAGGCAACGTCACCCAGTGCAGCAGAAGTGGCTGCGCAGGCAGGAAAACACTCCCAGCTGCAGAAAACCATTTCCTTGCTCATCAGCCTTGAACAGCTCACTGTTGCTTGAGGAACTTGAGCCAGACTCTCACTCTCAGCGCTTGGGCAGGTGATTCACCAGCAGTTGAGTCATCCCTGTCGGAAGGTTAGCACTTCCAAAAACAAGGGAGGGGTACGCAGCTGGGGAAAGGGAGCACAACAAAACTGCTAATTCTTGCCATGTGGGAGTGACAGCCTGAGAGCCTGCAGCTTTATTTGCAAAATATTGGTTGCATTTTTTTATTATTGAGTCTATAGGGAAAAGACTTACAGTTCACAGTTCATCATCATTACACAAAGTGATGCTCTGGATTCAGCTTCAGAAAACAGGAAGCAATACTTGTAAGGCTGATTTCTTGGGCTATTTTGCAGACTGCCATCGGCAAAAAAAATGTTAGATAGGAAGTTGGAACTGGACAGTGTGATGGAATTTGAGTGTTTTGGTGTTTCAGGTTCTTTGGCTGAGCCAAGGAGATATGAGCCGTTACAGTCTTGACTCACCAGTGTGAGTGGTGGTAACCCTGCTTGCTGTGGAGGTCCCTCGCCCATGGTTGAACAAGAGGGCAACAACTACACGTGGTCCCTGCAGCTCACGTATCACAGCGCTTGCACAATCCTCATCCTCAAGTATGAGATTTCATGAGGCAAGTCATTAGCCCAACAGAAAGCTGTTTTCCTTATCCTGCTGGGTTAACAAATCTAATCAGCTCAGTGAAGGGTCCAGCAAGTGTCAGAACCGGAGAGAGGAAAAGCTGAAACTGTCCACAGGCAAGAAAATGGTGCAAAGGGAGCAGGCTCTCCACGTTTTGACAAGGGCTCAGCCCTAACATGTAACTTTGTCTTGGCATGCTGTTTTCTTTACTGCTCTCAGATGCCACTTAAAAAGAAGATCCCAATAGTAGTTACTGACAGTAGGAGTTGCTTTCTTTTTGGTGGAACCCATAATTAAATAACAACCTTGCAAGGTAAGCATATGCAATGGATTATTCATCAAACCACAGTGCTAGAAAGGCAAATTCACAGGCCTTGGCTAATGCTTTAAACACTGAATTAAAGTCAAAACACATGTTGAAAGCCACTTTGACTTCTAGTTTCCATGGGGAAGGAGCATCCCTTGCACTTCCATTCTGACCATGCGGCCTGGATTGACAACAGTGTTTCTAGCATCAAGGGATCCCCACCCATCTCATCTTCCCCACTTAAAGACAGATTTTAGCTTAATTTCAGGGCTATAAAATTGGACTATAACTAAGACCTGGGTTCCCAAATCAGCTCAGGTTCTGTCAGAAGACATAAATGGGGATAAAACATTCCCAAATCTCCTCCCTTCTCTCCCCACTTCCTCAGATAGGGCAAGGAGCCAGGAATTGGTATGTGGTGCAGGTTCTTGAGGAACCTAAAGGAAGGAATGAAAGCATGAGGAGTGTGATAGCAGCAGTTACATGCCACAATTTCAGGTGTATCTAGTGCCTGGGCATTCACACTATGAGCACAGCCCGAGGCATACTCAGAGGGTCAACATTCACAAGGAAGAAATACTGCCTGAAACCACAGCTTTGCATGCTGAAAGCACATCCTGAAACTGCCAGATTCTGGACCTGGGTCTATAAGAGTCATTGGCATCAGCTGAGGGTGACACAGATCTCCAGTGAACAAGACTGCAGGTTTCCCCATCTGTGGGCTCAGTGGAACATTTTATCTCTAACTGAACCTCAAAATGCTCCCACTTACTCACTTGGGAGCTTTGACATTATAGATGTATGTGAATTTTAAAAGGTATTCAGAAAAGTGATTCACAGATCCACTTATTCCAATCTAGGTATGGCTTAAATCTGTGGGTTTTTTTGTTTTGTTTTGTTTTTGTTGTTGTTTTGTTTCAAGAAGGAAACAGCTTTTATATGGGCAACAAAAACACCAGGCCATAACCTTTATTAAAAGAGTTGCTCAAGCTATCAAAAAACTACTACATGAACTACAGCTAATTATGACAATTATTTTCAAACATCATTTAGTTGCAGAGTAAAAATGATGGCAGAACTTAACAAATGTTCTGTTTGGTATTGGCAAAAAAATAGCACAACTTGTGCTTTATACAGCTTTTAAAATAATACAAATGTTTAATATGTCGGTTTAAAAAATGGCAAACTAAATTTTAATGAAATCCTTAAGATAAAAAAACTATTATTGATACTATAAATATTCTCTTGATCTGTTTCTCCTTTCTGTCTCCTCTTCCTTGAATTATCCTGAAAATGACAATTAGCCTGATGACATCCATGCAGCTGAAATGGGCCTTAAAGAAGGGGAAATAAATTTGCTTCAAGTTTTGAGAGGTAAAACGTGATCATCTCACCAGACGGAGAACATGCACGTGATCATACTGGTGCTGCAGGCATTGACAGGGAAATGTCTACTTCAATGTATGCTGGTTGCCTTTCTGTTTTTAAGGGTAATGTGGGCTAAAAGTTTGAAAAATTAAGCCAAAAATTATTTGGGAGAGGTCTGGCTGAGAGAACTATGCTCATAAGAGGTACCTTTGCTGCCCTTCCTCTGACCACTCAGTCAGGCAAGTCAACTTGGTAGGAGCAGATGAGGCAACTGCTAATAAACAGGATATCAAATCTGCTTATCTCAGACAGCTGTGACTGTGTATAGTAGAGAGGGAACATTTTAAAAGGCTGCTACCAGCATATTTATTCTGAGATTCATGTGGAAGAAGAAAAACATATAAACTTCCTAATGCAAACAATGTATTTCCTTAAGTGTAACGAGTATCTGCTACTTTAAATTATTCTCGTGCATATTGTGAGGGTGAATATAGTTCTACCAGGCACTCAAAAGGGTGCAGCTCAGTCCTTACTGACAGCCAGCAGGTTCGTTCAGATCCCAAGATGCTGACTGTGAAAGTAATGTGTACTCACACATATGTAAGTTGCTGTCTCAAGTTTTTAGAATGTTCTGTTTTGGTATGGATGTGTTTCATTAAATCAAAATGAGTTTATGGCAAGAAATGTCTTACTTTGAGTTATGTTAGGGAATAATACTGTAAAGAAAACAGAAAAGATTAAAATCCAGTGAGGTCACTGAAGGACAACTGTTAGTGATGTTTTGTTTATTTTGAAGTGTCCAGATATATATTTTTTAATTACTTTAGAAGTATTTTTTTCTATTTTTAGAGTTGCTATACTCTAGGAATAATCAAATTGAAGGAAAATATGCTTCTAATTTTACAAGAACAAATTCAAAGCCCCATTTTAACAAAAAACATATGACTGGGAAGAAAAATAGTATTGTTTCTGCTTCAGGAATGAGGAAATAATGGCACAGTCATATGAATACAGGAATACATGTATTAAGAAATATAAAAATAACTTGGCAAACAGATACTCTCACAATCAAATGCTAATATTTCATTGTAAAACTCATTTGTATTTCAGTTTGCTAACAGAACTCATATTTCAGTGGCTGAATTTGTGACAAGCTCAAGGAAGACTGATTACCCTAATTACAAAAACAGAATAGCCTGACTATGCTGGGTGATGAAGGTGGAAGCCATATATTAAAGTAGGATCATCATCAGTGAAAGAAAGTGCTTACAGACTCTCACTCTAAGAAAAGTCACACTGAGGAGCTACCTTCATGATATGATAAGGTCTGTCTGACTGCCTAGACCAAAACATTATGCACTCCAAGGGTGCTGCATACCCAGAAACAGCAGGACAAATGAAACAATCCATGTAATGTAAATAAATGGAATATAAACTGAGTCATTGTCTTGTATCTCTCAAAGAAACCTGATGCTTCTGCAGTCCTTAGAAGCTGGGGTGGGGATGGAGGAAAGTTATAATCTCAGTGTTGATTAAGTCAGTTTAAGGACACTTGGTTAAACACTGCAGGAGGCAGCGTTATCTGTGAGCTGCCTGATCTGCTGACTCTTTCAGACAACATCCAAAGCACAACATGAGCAAGATCTGGTCCAAAGATCCGCCGTGAAGATGTACAGCATGTTCTGGATCCCACAAGCATCCTATAGCACAGAAATGATACGGGGAGGGAATTTCTGGAAAAAAAAAAAATCCTTTCTGACATTGCAATCATTTCTATGGAGAATTTACATTTTAACTATAAAAAGCACCCAACTTTGTGGATCTAGGTCTCTGCGGACACAGAGAAATTATTTTTTGTCTATAAGTGTTGAAAGATGTATTGAATATGGGTTTTTGAAAGAAGACCTTGGTGCACATCAAAATCTGTTACCCATAAAAGGCTTTTGCAAGTGAACTCAGCACAGTTAATGATTTGCCTTGTTAGAAACCTCAACAATTACTATGGGACCAGGCAACAGCACCCTTGATTTCTTTCCTCTTTTTGTGCATTGCATAATCCAAAAGCAGAGATGGGCTGGAATATCTCTGGTGAAATGGAAAGCAGGGAAGTGTTAATATGAAACAGCCCTCATTTCTTAGGGTTGTTTCAGATGATTCTTCATGGGTTCCTCAGATTGGGGATGCAGCTCTGCATCCGTTGACACTTCAAAGACTGGAGCAAGAACATCCCAGCGAACTCTGTTGTGCTCCTTGCCGTGCCCTTCCCATCCCACCATCTTTTGGTGGGAAATCTCAGTGCCAACAGCGCCACTCATCCCTCTCCAAAAGGGCGCGTAAAACAGATAGCTTAGTAAGGACCAAATTATATTGCGCTAATAAAAATAAATTACTTGGCTAAGCACTTGATTTGGCTCCCTCTAGTTTGATGAAAAGTAGCTCATTAAATTAAGCAATTTGCTTACCTAAAATTTGTTGAGCATGTTCTTGCAACACCACATGTAAGAATGTCCTTTCAAAGGCTTGTGTAGGAACATCTGCAAGCCTCCTGTGTCAGAAACATCTCATCAGAAATATTAATCCCTTACTGAACAGAAGAAAATGTTCTTTCTCTTGAGTTTCTGTGGTGTAAATGCTGCACTGGAAATAAATCAGAAGACTAGCACATTAAACCAGTCCACAAAAGCAAACAGCAATCCTTTACCTAAGGGAGGAGGCAAACGAGCATAAATGAACAAGTTGAGGCTTTAAATTGGCAAATTGTTTCTAAAATCAGAGTGTTCAGAAGCAAAGTCAGCTTGTCACTGTTTTATAGAGGTCAGTCAGCAGAAAACCACCTCACGAGCGTGTTCAAAAACAGTCAGCTTGCACTTCTGAGGCGGTACAAAACAGTGCAGAGCTGCACCCATTTGAATCCAACCAGGAATGAGAATTCCCGGTCCCGAGCAATGGCTGCCCGTTTGCAAACACCCCACGCCAGCTTTACGGCAGCCTTGCTGGGGGCAGATCTCCTGCGGTGCCAACCGGAGGAGACCGAGGGAGATACTGATGCTCTCTGCCAACTCCTGGCTGGCAGTTTTTCTCCACTGCAGAAAAACCAAAGCATTTTGTGAACTCTTCTTGTCCCACAGCAGCCCTAAAAGAGCTGAGGTGTTAAAGTATTTATTAACATAATTGAATCTCAGGGTTTTGAACATTAAATTTTAAAGGGCAGAAACTTGAAAATTGCTTAATGCCTGAGTAGGTAAAATCTACCACTGAGCCTTTTACTGCATTTCTATTCATCATACACGTGCGCTCACAGCACTTAATTGCAATGCAGTTATGTCTAAGTGTAAAACATCTAGCACTGTGTCAAAAAGCCTAAATTGGAGGTACTATGAAGTGCCTGCTTCAGTTTTGGCTCCTTCCAGGTTTTAGCTGTTGCCACCTTGAGAACCCCAGGCCTTCACAGAATCACAGAATGGCTGAGATTGGAAGGGACCTCTCGAGATCATCTAGTCCAACCCCCTGCTCCAGCAAGGACACCTAGAGCACATGGCACAGGGTGGCGTCCAGGCAGGTTTTGGACCCCAAATTGTGAACTAACCTTAATCTTTAACTCGTATTTTAAAGGAACTGCTTTTGCCTACTTGTCCAGTAGAATACCAACATGCAGCATTTTAAATCATCAGTAAAGATGTTTTAAATCTACCAGCTGTGGAAACCTAAAGCCAAGGTACTGAACACTGATGATGCGGGATATCAAAGACACAGGATCTGCCCCTTCAGCTTTATTCCTTCCTTTAAGCCCCTATGCACTGATGAAACTACTGTACTAGTAAAATATTCCAATGCAGCAAACTTAATTCCATTATGCACCCAAAAGCTGAGAAAATACCACAAACTCAACTCTTGCCACTAATTCTCATATACAACTGCGCTGACTTATCACTTGAGCAGTCACATGCAGCTATAGCTGAGGACTGTGTAAAGGTCCACATGCCTCAGGGCAAGAACTTTGCCTGAGACTCACATGTAGTATAATAAAGAATGTTAGTAGGCTATTTTAGTGAAAACAATACAAAATCCTTAAAAAAAAAAAAAAACACACAGAAAAATGCATAGATTCTTCATAGAAATATAACAGTTTCCACACCTGAGCTGGTTATATTTGTTAAGTCTAACTAGATCTCAACTGTGAATTATGTTTAGTGAGTTCCCTCACCTTCAGCACAGCTTTCTTGTACATTGGCACACCATACATTCTCATTCTTCTTGAGAAGATTTTCCATATTAGAACAAACTCTGAAGTATAAGTGTCTACTACTTCAAAATTTTTACACATAATGTTGTTGCTGAATCCTGATATGAGATTAACAGTAATTCAATTTTGTTGCACACATGTAAAACCAAAATCCAATTCTTGACCCAAAGAGCTAAAAAGTTTGGCTTCAAACTATGAAATATGTGATCAGGTCATCTGAAACTTATATTTCAACTGCGTCTACTGAAGAGTAGTCAAGGAAATCTTTCAATTTCTTTCTAGCAAGAACACATCTGAAAGAGAGCTCTCAAAAAAAAAGTTTGTTGATTGGATACTTTCTATTTTAAACCCACCAACCTATAACACACCAGAACACATGCAGCTGCTGCAGGAAAGGTAGGGTAAAACACGGTGTTTTGCAGTGGCTGAGGGCAATTATTCTTATAAAGATTAATGAATGACTGATACTCCCTGACACTCCTTGGCATGAAGGACAGGTTTTGTGCCAGGAATCTGTCATATAAAATGTTAAACAACAAAACAAAGCCAGCATAGAGTGATGAAGCATAGGAATTTAAAAACCATTGAGAAAAGTACATAGGAGATGGTATAAACTGGAAATACTGAGTACTGTACATAAAAAGAAATGAAACAAACAGGAGGTAGTCAGATTGTTAGGAGCAGAAATGCATGTATGAGATACAAGATCTCTTCACCGAAGTGGAATGAAAAATGTAGCAAGAAGAACAATGGAGTGCAATATTTATAGTTGTATTATAAGAGTAAAAACATTTGCCAGGTAAAATTGAGTCTTGCATTAACACAAAATGTTACATAGCAGCTTAAAGAGTTGGACCATAGATTGTATCCACTGATGAGACCTAGGGAAAAAAAGATGAAAGAGCAAGAATAGACAAGACACTTTTTAAACTGTTTGAAAATGGAAATGCTTAAAAAAATGCAGCAGAGTTCTGACAATTTAGACATTCATTTTTGTTGCAGATTCATATCAGAAAACATTCAGAATGGAGAGCTGCTTACCAAAATAAATTAGGTAAAGAGGCAGCCCAAGGGTACTGAGCTTTTTTTTTTAAAAAAAAAATATATATATAAGAATAGTGCGACACATAGAAAATATTTCTATAATTGACATTTGATTTTAAAAAAGAAGGTTGTGGAATAATTCCAATTAGGTTAAAACAGTGCAGAATTGGGGTCTCAGTCTGTTAAAATTTGACTTTGACATAAAAAAATCCAGATCCTGAGGTAGTGCAGTCTGACTAGTTAATCTAGAATAAGGGCAAAATGTTACAGATAAAGCCTAAAAATAGAAAATTATTTTTAAGTGTTCCAGAGGAAAAAGTGCATGCTCAACTTTGAAAATAAAGATTTTAAATTAAAAAGGCATATCTGTGCTAATTCTAAAAGAGCCACGATGCTCCAACTTGCCTCCTGTTTTGTTAGACAATCCATTTTTATATGCATATATATTAAAGAACAGTCCTGCAGACAGCATTAGGAGAGCACATTTCTCATTGAATGGTTTTTTATATCTTTGGAAGACATTAATTTGGGAAGGAATTGCTAATAGTAATTGGGCTGCCTGCCACTCTCAAATGTCGGAAAAACACTAAAACTTGTCGAAGCTCTCAGCATAACAAACCTCAGCATTATTTTTACTTGAACGCCACAGCTGTGTACAGTGCTCAACAAGCTAATGGGAAACGGCAGCTTGCTGCTCAAGGAGCTGGCGACCTGCATTAGACACAAGGCACCACAGTATGACAAATGGGACTGGAAAGTTTGAGAAGGGGCTACTAGAACTTTAAAACGCATTGAGATACACTTTCACTAGCCAACAACTTCATATTTTATACTGATACACAGACACTGTGTTCACTGCTAGAAGGGCCTTTTCTAGGAAAGTAGAAAGTAGCTACAAAAGTGGTGGGGAAAGTTTTGTAAGAAACAAGTTTTAGATAGACTTGTAAAAGCGAAAATCAATTTACTAACACCTGTATGAGCAGGAAAGATATTCCATCCAGAGCTGATACGAAACAGCTTGTGAAGACAAATGAGCAAAAGACAATTGGAGAAAAGCTGTGAAGAAAGGAAGCTTCAAAATGAACTTTGAACCTCATGCACATATGGAGATCATGAAGTTACAGGTCCAGTTAGAAAGCAACATACTTGATAAAAGGAAGAAAGTAATACAGAAATTAGGACAGGACATTATTGTAGTTTAAAAAAAAAATAGAACATTGTCCGCAGGAAGCAGCATCAGCTTGAGGAAAACAAGAGGCTGAAATTATTGAAAGTGATGCTAAAGGAGAGGCAGGCAGTTGCAACAGGGTTGTGTTACCTTGATTCAGCTTAGCAGCTGCAGCATCAGAAGGGAAGTAACCATGTGTGATCGAGGGATCATTGTGTGGAAAGTGTTAAACTTGAAGACCCTCAAAAAAGGATTTGGAGGAAGGAGGCATGAAGCCAGAACCCTGAGAAGGGCAAGATTACTTAGTCAACACCTGAGTGTTATGTACAGCATACACCTGAAATCATACTATGATCTATTTTAATGTCCTACTGCATCTAGTGGGTATAAATGCAGTGCATTGCTACATCTTCCATCACACAGGTGGTTTTTCCTTCCCCAATACAGTCTCCTGGTTCTGTTCTTCAGTTACAATGCTTATAACAGTGTTTCCACCAGTCACCAAGTTCTTAAAAAGCCTGCAATATTGTAGAAGGATGGTGCCAAAACACCAAACTCCGCAAACTTTAACACACTGGTTACTTTTTCCATAGCTGCTTTGGAACTTTGAAACATGCAGATACTTTCAGCCTGGGTGAGGGGTAGCCTCCAGAGGCATGAGAGCAGAATTACAATTCATGCTCTACGTTCATCCCATCCATTCTGAGGAAGGATGACTGAAACCTTCCTATATAGATATTCCCTGCTTGATCATATGCATGAGTCAGTGTCCTAAAGCAGGAGTTCAAAAGCTTTCTTTGGAGAAGTTCATGAAACAGAAGAAACAAGGCTTGGGCTGCTACCCAGACAACTTCCTGCTTTTGAGAGGGGCCTCAGCTGCTGAATGTCGATGTCCAACATGTTCAAGAGCACAGACTCATCCAATCCTGGCAGCATGAAGTATCCAAGGCCAAACACAGCGACCTCACCCCACAGAGCAATGGGAAGAGAGGAAAATGAATGGATGTGGGGCCAAATACGCACCTAGGCCTGGCCAAGATCTTGTGGTTGCTAATGCCTCAGTGCTCAGCCACTTCTGTCAGATGACCACAACAAATATTGCTCTGAACCTTAATACAAGGCTGCATGCATCAAAAACATGAAGCTTCCCAGCCCTGTGGTTTTTAGATTCTTGTCCTCCTCTTTCATTTATGGTGCCAGGACAGTGCCAAGCTTTTCTCCCACATGACTTCTGCAACCTCTGTACAAGGAAGCTAAAAAACCTACCTAAAAAAGGACCCACTCCAGGAGTGCCGCGGTTTTGTTTTCATATGGTCTCTGTTGTGCAACAGCACCATCCAGCTGTCAGACACAAAAGTGAAACAGTTTAGCACTGTTCATTTTTGTAACACTTCAGATTACTGCAAAGAACGCAGCCAAGATGAAGAATTCTAGAGCTATTACAAAAATGGAAAATCTTCTTCCTGCTTTTGAATGAATCACTAGTCCTTTATGTTACATGCCTGTACATGAACTCAGAATTATGATTTAGAGGAAACTCAGGACCAACCCAACCCAGTTTATTTCTGTTCAGTAAGACTGGCAGGCTATAGTTTACATCTGTGTTTCAGTGAAGGGTGGAATATGAACTCTCAGATACAAGGAGGAGACTATTATCTTTGGCTTACAAAGAGAGACAATTAATCACACTATAAAGATTAATGGGGAAAAAAAAAAAAAAAAATCAACCATTGCATACATAAGAGCCTATGTTTCAACTACCATGATTTACTACCCTGGGTTTCAGTAGTAAAAGCAGAGACAGTAACCTCCAGTAGGAGAAAAAACACACCTAAGGAAAAGCAGACTTGGCTAACAGGGTAACTCTTGAGAGGCTTTATGGCACAAGGAAGAACACACTTGTTTTCCAAGAATTTCCAGTAAAAAGTTGTGTTGTTTTAAAGTAACTACAAGACATACTCAGCAGAAATACACATGTAAACCACATTCCCCCAAAGAGGTGACTACTGGAATTAAACCCATTAAGCCTCAGGCAGGCTACTGCCTCAGTTACCCTCAGACCCCAAGAACCCAGCTTTGCAATAACACACAAGAAGTTTATCATGTGCACTCACTGAGCATCAAAGTCTCCAGTCTCCAATACTAAAAGTTATTCTTCCATTCTCTATACCTTAGCCCATCCTGGGATTTCACCTTGAGAAATGTGCCATTAAAAGAGCAGTAAGGCCAGAAGACTTCAGAGATAAAACCCTAATGAAAAGGGAGCAGTCAGCTCCCTGAAGACTGAATTAACAGTTCAAAGAAATATTGGCCATTAAGGACCAAGTGGGATTATGAAAGGAAAAAAAAAAAAAAAAACCACACACCTGTTCTCATCAAGAGGGTAAGGAGCATACAAAATGCATGGTCTTCAAAAAAGGACTTTTTTTTAGAAAAATTGTTGTAGGACTAACATGAGCACAGAGAAAGAACAAAGCTGTCAGGGAAAAAAGGGTGAAATAAGGCTACACACCAAAGAGCCAGAACCAATGAAAAACCCAATTTGGGTCACGCAGACAAGACAAAGATTAGCAAGTAGGAGAACACTGAAAGACTCTGGAGGGGATGGGCAAATTAGAACTTTTGAAGTTATTACAAAGTTTCTCGTCCATACCACAGACAAGGCACAAACAGTGACAGCAGAGTATAAGCACAAGTCCAGAGAAACATTGTTCAAAAGAAATTAAGAATTTGGTAACACTGGAAGACTATTTCCCCCACCAAAACCCACTAATCCCAGTTTGCTACATGGTTTGGAGGTTGGACAGTTATGCACCAGGAGCTGTATGTCCAAAAAGCACCATTACATGTTCTTTCCAAGAAGAAAGAAAAGATATGATCAATCCACTACTGAAACTTACATAAGAGCAACAACAACAACAAAAAAGACAACATTACAAAAACAGTAATAAAGAGAAGTTATCTCCATTAGCTACAGATCAGGACAAACAATGAGGGGGAACTTGGAGACAAAAATCCATCTAAGCACAGAAATAGGCCTATAATGAAAAGAGATGAGACACTAGCCAGGAGGAGAAATGGGAAGCCATGAAGCCTTTCCAAAACACTCTAAATAGATACAACACTTTTACATCATCCTCCATAAGGTCAGCCAGACTTCTGCCAGCTTCACTGCCATAAGTCTTAAAGGATTTCACAGGGAACCTGAGCCCCACCCCCAACAGTGTGTTTTTTCCTGTTTTACCACAAGGTGTAATTTTAAGTCAAGACACTAGAAAGGCAATCAAGGTAGGAAGGTACTGTTTCATCAGACAGGAACCTATTACTCCTAATAACAGTCCACTTTAGTTAAGGAATCAATCTTGCTGAAGATTAAGAGTTCCTGTTCAAATTGTATGAGTCCCCTATGAGCAAAGGTTTCCAAACCCAGGCCATCAGCTGTCCAGAAAGTCTTACATAGATGTACTATAGTTAAACCTGCAATGTCACTCAGAGTATATGTTTACATGTCTACTAGCTTCCCCCAAGTGAAGTATCCATTTACTATCCAGAGAAGGCTCTATTACTACTCAGTTCAGAGCCGAGTTCAGTTTATCTTTCTTAACCTCCCTAACCTTGCAACAAGTAAATCACCTCAGTGAGCTTTGCAGCAAGCGCATGTTTCCAGGGACCACGGCAATGACAAGACCTCCTAAGGACAGTTGCAGAATTGTGGGATTCAGTTCATGAACAGTCTTAGTTAAACCAGAAAACATGGAACAGTTTGCATGAAATCACTGATGCAACCACATGCGAAATGCAAAACAATTGTCAGAATAGCTAGATGCAATAACTATGCTGCAAAGTGTCTAAGTCTGCTTCATCCTTAGTTGCATCCGTGTTGCAACTCCCACCATCACCTCTTTGACGAATCTTTTTGAGGGAACACTAATTTGATAATGCTTCATAACAAGTTTCTGCTTGCAAAGTGTTTAGACATAAGCTATATCAGAACCCAGTTTCCAGTGAAAGAAAGTTTTCATAAGGTGAATATGAACAGACCCAAAAATCCCATTTCAAAGTTCAAGAGCTTATTTTAATTTGAGATATGGCAACAGTAAAGTTCCCAGTTAGCAGCTTGCTGCTGACAAGTCTTGGTATGTACAGTGCAGAGTATAAAACAGTGCCAGGATCTTCTTCGGTCAGTAGGGCTTCTCTATTGAATCCAGTATTTTCTTTCTCTCTTCTGCTGAGGGCATGTCTGGCTTCACACCATTTCTTCTCCTTTCCATCTTAATATCATGCTGAAAATAGAAGAAAGTGAGAATGAGAAGACAGATTTCTAAAGTCTTTGCCTCTACTGAATAAGGTTCAATACAAAAGTACTTTTCTGTATTAAAATCCAGATACTCTACATCTGATCAGCTAATAACTAGACACACTAGTGCTTAGTTTAAGCTGACAACAAGATGCACTAGTCTAAGCTACCAGAGAGTTCACCTTACTGCTTCAGGGAAATCAAATACTCTCAATCACAGTATTCCCATGACACCATGTCAGACTAACAGACAGTTGTCTGACAAGAGTTTTCATTGTTTGTGCAACTATTTAAAAGCATCAGCTGAAGAACTCTTTACTTGCAAGGCATATGCAAAGAAAACAGAGAGCAGCTCAACTGCAGACAGCCCCTCATAAAACTTCTTTACCCAGAAAAAAAGCTAGGAAAGAAAGAAAAAAAAAAAAGATAGATAGACATCATCTCAGCTTTCTTTATATCCATTTAAAACAAAACTTGTTACAGAAATATCTGACAGAGTCAGAGGAAAACATATCAGGCATTGTAAAAACATCCACTTACAAATCTAAGAGGGCAAACTTAGGAGAGCCAAGTAGAATAGTTTGATGTACATCTGCTTAAGTCTTCTGGTAGCACATACTGAGGCTACCTAGGAACTACACCTAGGTCTGTAGGTCACTGTAAAAACAGGGTCAGCACCAATTAAATCTAAAGAGTTCAGAAAGCAGTGCATCACAAAATATAGTGCAAGCAAAATATGGAGTAAAATTTCAGATCTACTGTGATTAAACCTGCTTACCCAGAATTTTCTGCAGTTTTTGTACTTCAAAAAATAATCAGTACACATACTCTTGTCATAGTTGTTTTCATCCATACATTTTCTAGAGGCATCTGTTTCCTTTAACAGGGAAAACACACTTCAGCACTGAGAGAAGTTACTGTACCAGAAATTTGCAAACTCTAAAGCACCACTGAATGTCTATGAAGTTGAAAGAATCATATGAAAGAATGAGGCAGGCTGATATCCATCACAAAGCAGGGTTAGTAATCCTAACAAATGACTTAATTTGGAGACAAACTTTACGATAGGAAACCTCAGGATGTTTTCTTGCAAAAATTCTTGGTATAACCTACAAAAGACTATTTTAAGATTAAGTAAACTTGTCTAACCAGGATTTTTGACTAATTTTAAGGGCATAAATTTGAGGAGATTCCTACTAGTTGTATTACTGCTATTTGTGAAATGGAAATCTGCAATCCTTCATATTTACTACAAAGTGATTTTCAGCTTGTTCCCTCCACTTCAAGTTCCTTAATAAATTTTTTTATTCAAGATACTCATGCAAGAGTGTTATCCACACTGCATTTTCTAGACGAATTACCTTAGTACTTGGCCTAAAAATGAATAAGCTAAAATTTGATCTTACCGCGACACATGGGTTTATATCATGGTCTCTAAGCTGTTGTGGACGTCTGGACATTCTAGATGGACACTTGCACCTCGGTTAGAAACAGAAAAGAAACACGTTAATTTTTTTTTTTCTGTAGTTGTACCGAGGGATGAAATTTGTATTTCCTTTTCACCATTTAGGGAAAGCCTTGGTTCCTCACATGAGTAGCTTATTGAAGGACCAATGCAAAACTCTTTTGCAAAATTGTGTCTCAAAGAGCGGGGCGGGTGGAATAGAGAGAGACGTTGTCTAACAGCAGGACAACTCACATCAGTTCAGCCCATCACCAAGATGCTCACTACCTGAAACTCCTGCAGCAAGCAGAGCCAGCGGCCCTTACAGCAGCCTGTCACACTGCTAAAGTGCAATTTTCTAGTATTCTGGACAAGTAGATACATGAACGAGCCAACAGTCCTCCTCCAGCTAGCAGGAACGGGGAGCAAATCACAAGAAAGACTTGCCCAGATCTGTGCCTACTCTGACTGGATCACGACATCTGTATCCTCTACCGAGCTCTCCCAGAGACGCAGACACCTTCTCCTATGCTGCTCTATTAAAGGTGTCCAACAACAGGAGAAGGCTGTTTCCCTGCAAGCCTGACAACCTGACGCCTCACACGTGACCAGCCTGACACCAAGTCCAGGAACCCTGAGCTCGAGAGCAAGCCCAGTGCCAGGAGCCGAGCTGCTCCAAAGCTGCCGCCCTCGATGCCACCAGCCTGACCCTTCGCCACGAGCTCGGGAGGAGATGGGGCAGCGCAAGTAGCTGCTCCAGGAGAGACCAGCTGCAGCAAAACAGGCAGCCAACATTTCCTGTGTGTTGTGTGGTAACACAGGACTGAGGAAAAGGCTCTTAACAGCAACCCCAAAATACAGGTGACTAAGGAGATTAAGAAACAGCACCTTTGCTTGGGCTCAGATTTATTTTTTTTTTAAAAAAGATATTGCTCCTAAATCTAAGCTCAAATGTGTTTCTGATTCTGTTTGACTGATTACTTCAGACATGCAGTAAAGAGCCAATTTTGTGCAATATCAGCTACAAAAAGGTCAAATACTGCTGGCCACTATCCAGAGACAAACTCAGAGAAAACCACACTCTAGATAGAGACTTATTGCTCTACTTTTTCCTCCAATAAAAGTAAGCTAAAAGGATAAGTAATCATTTTCTGAGTTCGCATACTGAATTTCAGTATAAACATCTGACAGCTAGAATACTATTTCTCTTGCTTTCCATGTACACAGTTTTATGGAAATGCACCTTAAAGAACAGCATTGGGAAAAGCTTCCCCTTCCCTTTGAGGGCCTTACAGGGTCTAAACTAGCTTTACTAGGCTAGTTGTGTGATATCTGCATTTTTTAATGGGTACAAGCAGATTTTTTTTTTTTTTGACCAGGCACTTAGAAAATAGGGACACAGGCCAGCAGAACAGCAGCATTCCACGTTCAAAAGCAGGAAACAAGAAAAAAAACACCCAAAAGCAGCAGACTGCAACACCTCACCTACACAGTACTACAGACACAAGAGCTGGGAGGTTTGTTTACATCCACTTATAACTCAGCACTGCACTGGTTTTAGAAGCGTTAGGAAGCACTGAACAAGCACATTTTAAGGAGTACAGTATTAGATTAATTCCAGCATTCTCTGAAAGACGATTCCCAGGGGATTTGCGGGTGCCATCAGTACTGGACACCATAAACACTGGAATTAACGTTTTCAGATTGATCACCAGGGTCCATTAACGTACGTGCACCCAAGAACCAGCGCGCTGCGTACGCCGCGCACCTCCCTAACCAACAGGCAGCTCGGGCTCCCGCGGAGCTGCGAGCTCAGAGCAGGCGAACACTTGAACACACTCAGTCCTATTAAAAGCCCGACAGTTCCCGAACACATTCCCTCCTCCCTCCCTTTGGGGCTGGGAAGGGCAGGCAGGTCGCACTCCGGCACTGCCATCTGATGAAGCTAACGCTGCGCGGCGGGAAGCGGGTTTTCCGCGCAGCTCCTGCGCGCGCCGCCGCGCGCCGCTCCCCGCTGCGGGACGAGGGGAGCCGCACCGGGCACACGGAGCGCCGGCACCCCCCGACCCCGGGGCTCCTCCAGGTCAGGAGACACCGGGATACTCCCCACGCGCTCCCTCCGCTTGTTTGTTAAGCTCATTAGAAACGGCGGCAACGCAGAGCAGGGCATTGCAAACGCGCAAGGAGCCCACGGGTTTCGCCAGCGCCGGAGGTGGGAAATGGAGGGGAAGGCGGCGGGAGCGGCGCGGGGGGAGCCCGCTCCGCCCGCCGCAGCCTCCAGCGCGGGGCAGGGGACGAGCGCGGCCCAGAGGGCGAGCGGAGGCCCCGCAGGGCCGGAGGCGACACGCGGGGGACGCCGCGACCGCCCCGCCCGCCCCAACGGCCAGCGCGAGGCGCGCGGCGGCAGCCCCCGGCGCGGCGGGAGCGCGCGGCGCCGGCACTCACCTCCGCGGCCGCGGAGCCGGCGGCAGGAGGAGGCAGCGCCGTCTCCAATTCGAAAGACGTCAGCGGCTCGGGCAGCGCGCTTAAGTAGCGGCGCAGCCTACCCCGCTCCCGGCCTCGCGGCTCCCCCCGGCGCCGGCGCCGCTGAGTGGCACCGCGGCGCGGCCAATGGCGGCGGCGCCGGCGCTGAGCGGCGCCCGCTTCCACCAACGGCGCCGAGGGCGCGGGCGGCGGGCGCGGGCGGCGGGGCGCGGCCGCGGCGCTGAGTGACGGGGGGAGGCGGCCAACCCGCGGCGCGAGTGGGCGGCGGGCGCCGTGGGCGCGGCGTGCGCGCCAGGCTGGGCTGCACCGCAGCGCATACACTACAATGGCTGCTGGAAAGACGGGAAAGCAAACAATTTCCAGGCCCGCCGCGTCCAGCCCGAAATATGGGGAAAAAATTACGGAAAAATCGGAGAACACTGTAAAGGGTGGAAACGGGGCGCAGAGGGGATGCTGAGGCTCCCGCGGTGAGTCTGCTGCGGGTTTGGGGGGCAGGCGCCGGGGTTTAGCAGGGAAATATCAGGGTTATTTAAATTATGAAGGGGGAGGAGGAGGAGGAGGGGGGAGAGCGGAGAGGAGCGGCGAGCGGCGAGGAGAAGTTTGTGCTAATCATCCCTCCCTTCCATCCCGCTTCTTCCCCGTCCCCCTGAGCCCCCCGCCGCCCCGCGTCGGGACCCCCCCCCCCAACTCCCTTCCCCTTTCCCGAGGGGCAAAAACTAAAAAACTAAAAAAAAACTAAAAAAAAAAAAAAAAAAAAAAACAGGCGAGGGGGAGGCAAGCGCTGCTCCCCCCCCCCTCCCTTTTCTTCCTCGGAGGGAGAAAGAGATGATTTTCGGAGGAGAGGGAAAAAAAAAAAAGGAAAAAAAAATAAAAAACCACCCTCTCTCAGGAGTTTCCTCCACTCCTCCCCTCGCTCCCTCCCCGCGGCGCCCTGCGGGCTCGCGGTCCGCCCGGGGCACGGCAGGAGGGCGCGGGGTGCCCGGCGCGCACCCCCCGGCGGGCCGGGGCCGGGGCCGAGGCCGGGGCCGGGGCCGCGGGGCGCGCGGCCGCCCCCTCCCCTGCTCGCCCCTGCGGAGCCTGTGCTGTGCAGGCAGTGACAGCGGCGAGAGGGAGCGGAAGACATTAGGAGAGCGCGGTGCCGAAAAATGGGGGAAAAAAATTAATATAAATTCACCCCGCGGCGCAAACCGGCCGAATTTCGCACAGAAATTTTCCCCGCGGAGCCGGCTACCCGAGGGGTGTCCCCCGGAGCCGGCGGCTCCGTCTTTGGGGGGCTCCGGAGGCACTTTGGGGCGCTCGACCCCCCTTCGCCTGCGTTTTTTCGGACAAAAGTTTCTTTTTTTCGTAATAAAGAAACGAATTCGCCTGCGCTGCCCCTCCGGGCGGCCCGGGGGCTTTTCCCTTCCCGAAGGGTGCGGGTTTGGGGAGCAGTGCGGAGCGGAGTGCGCGCCGAGGCGCCTTGCCGTGGGGAGGGGGGTTTGCTAACTGAAAGCAGGAGAGATCCGGAGAGAGAGAGAGAGAGAGAGAGCAGGGACAGCTTGTTGTCAGTATCATAAACAACCAAAATGGAGGGAGAACTGAGGCATATAACAAAATAAAAATCGGAAAAAAATGCCAAAAAATACCTAAAAATCGGGGCTGCGCCCCCTTTTCCTCCTCAAGGTAACAGAATAAAACTCGGGTCTTCCTGAGCCTGTTTTAAGGTTTCAGGGAGCAAGGAGTTAATATTTATTATTTTTTTTTTGTTGATGAATTCTTTGGAAAGGCAAAAGCCACTTATAACTCGCCACCGACAATGAGAAAACGTGAAAATCCCTTTCAGGAGAGAGAGGTAGGGGGAGATGATAGTGCAGAAAGTGCATAACTTTGGGGCAGTGTGGAGTGATCCTAGATAAGATAAATGCTGCGTTTGCTGCTTCATAACTTCCCTTTCTAAGGCTTTTCTTGTATGTTTGGGGGATTTTGGGAGGCGGGGGCTCTCTCCTTCCCCTTTGCCTTTTATTTTCCTCCTCCTTTTCGCTTTTCGGAGCAGAATGCAATGCCTTTGTAGTGTCACTTTCCTGATCTGATTAGGATGTGTGAAGCAGAGAGTAAACCTTTCCGGTTTGTACCGTGCAGTTCTCGTTGCCTCCCAATTTGGAGCTTTCCTGGTGGCTCCCTCCTCTATTTAAAGTGGATTCCTCAGAGGAGCCTGGGCTTGAGGTAATGCTCCACAGGGAGAGCCCAGATGCCCAGGGTGAGGGCACCCCTGCTGCGCCTGGGTGCTGATTTCCCTGGCAGGCTCCATTCACCTGCTCGCGTCCTGCCAGGAGGGGCTTCGGCGCTCTCCCCGTTTTATTTATATTAAATAATGATGCCTCATCTCGCCTCACGTTGAAGTTAATGCGAAAGTGCTGCTGATGTTGGTTCCACGTGGGATCAGGGACATAGCAGGGCATTTTAAAGAGACAGCTGCTGTTTTCCTGGAGTTATCATCACTTCTGCCTCTACCAGAGGGATGACTTGGAATTTTTTTTCCTTTTTTTTTTTTTTTTTAATGGAAAAGTATTAAATCAGCCCTGATATGATAAATTAATGCAACTCTGTGTGGGGGGGTAAACATGCAGATTGGTTGGGATTAAAGCATTTCTTTTGTGTATAGCAGGTCTTCAGGGGAGTTTTCTGGTGTGTTAATTAAAATGCTGTGTTTTGGAGAATGCTTTTTGGAATGGATGTTGCAGAAATGAAATAGTTTAAGGTTGTTAATATTAAAACCTAGTGGTGTCCCGCCTGCTCTGAGTTCCCTGAGAGGAGACCTGTGTGGGCAACACAGTTTCAGTGGCGCTTTGCAGAAGTTGTGATGTGCATTATTTTTGCTTAAATAACTTCAGCTTTGTTGGAGACACTTGAGTTTGTTCAAAAGTATTGTAGCGCTGAGATCTATACTGGAATCTTCTGAACCCTTCCCAAAAGATTTGAAAACGGCGAAAATAACTGCAGGTTTTAATTGGCCAAAATAGGCACTTTTTAAAAGTACACCTGAGGTGTGTAATTATAACATCCCTTGGAAGAATTACCTCTGGCTTTGTTTATTTTTTTAAATCATCCTACCTGTGGTCTAGTTTCGTATGTGTGTGTGCATGCTTGCTTTTAGCATGTGTTTTGGCTGATACAGTTTTTTGCTTATTTTTTGACTTGTAAATGTTTAACTGTAATGATGTGAAATGTTTTGCTTGTCTGTATTGTCTCCTAAGGATTTTAATTTACAGGAAAATGTTCTATTAAAAAATTACCATCATCTCTTAATATGGCAATTTGATATCTTTATGAGGAATTACAAGGTTTCCTTTACATGTGCTTTGTTTTTGGAGCCTTCGTGCTTAATTCTAGATTAAAAATTGAATACAGGTACCTGGCTCTGGAGGGAGGAGAAGGAGCCCTGACCTTGTAGGGAGGCTATTTCAGCAAAGTTTTCCTTGGATTTCTTGATATTGAATGTAACTGTGATAGTCCCCTGTGTTCAATAGCACGTGTCCCCAAGTGATGTGTACCCTGTCTCCAAGTGTGACTAAAGAAGCTGTTGTACAGTAGTTGTTGACTAGGATAGTCTTGTGGTTACAGATTTTGGAAGAAATCTCAAAGTTTTCCAGTGACTCACAGTTGTGAAAATTAAATCCCATCAGCTACACTTAGGCTTGAAAAAAAAAGGCTCGTTAAGGAAGAAAAATTAATCAGTTTTATATAAAGGAATGAAATGCAACATTTTTCCAGAACTGTCTTTTCATGGTTTGGAGGTGTTTCGGATAGTTAGTAAAAATTCATACTTTCAAGTTTCTTTCCAGGTATTTCTTAGACTGATTTTTCTTAACTGAAAGAAATTTCAGTCTCTTGAAATTTATAGAAATTTGAGGAATTAGCAGCAGTGTGCTGTCTCTCTCTCTCCTTTTTTTTTTTTTTTTAATGCACCAGGGCAGATAGTAGTAGATGTACAGAACTAACTATATTAAACAAGCTAACTGTTAAACTAGTTAATGAAAATAATATTTGAGAGCTCTTCAAATACTGCATGGGTGACATTCAGGACTGAAATATTTAATATGTTACAATATTTTTACCTATTTAACAACTTCAAAATCACTAATTTTGTAATGCTGAAAATAGTTACAGGCATAGTTATATGATCGTATCAACATATATGATGCACATCTTGTGGGAAATATTTCTTGACTTACAGTTAGGTGTTGCAAAGTGAATTCAGTATATTCAAGCATAGCACAAAATTCAGGACATGAGGATGAGGAAGAGGGAAGGGTGTTCTCGGAGAATTTGATACTCTTCTAAAGCGGTTTTAATTTGAGGGTATAATCCAGATGATGATGATAGCAGTGGAAGATGAATGTTGTTTAGGGTTGTTTTTTTTACAAACTGAGTTATCTCCTTATGTACAAAACTGAATTCTTCTTAGAGGGACAGTGTGGTGCTTAATAAAAATAGAAGTAACTTTCAGAGCTTCTTTGCTGCTAAGAGTTAAGATAATCTCTTCTATTATGCATTGCTCTGGTTCTAGACATTATTCAGTAAGATTTTCAGGATTTTCTGAAGTTTTAGCACCTAAGAAAATAAATACTTGCTTACAAATTGTTGTTGGCAAAGTTATCTCAGTTTTTTGTAGGTAAATTAGGGAGATCTAAAAGTAATGAAATCTTTTGTAGATATTTATCAATCCTATTGAATACCCTTTTAAAGTTAGTAACTACAGTATTCTGCAACAGTTCAACAAATGCAGGAATCTAAAGTCTCATGCATTAAACTTTTCCTGAATGATTAGTTCAAGAGTATTTCTTGATGTGTGCTTTTTATTTAGTAATAGCCAGAAAAATTGGTTTTGCCCTGTAGACCTTTGAGATTGAAATTAAGAAAATATATTTTTAATTTTATGTAGTTCAAAAAGACACTACATAAAAAAATGTAGCCGCTTCTAATGGTCGCCCACCTCTGCAGTTAGTCAAAATGGTGCCCTTAAGTCTCCTCCTCTCTGGGGTGTGCATATATTTTAAAATTAATGGGTTAAAGAAGGCACTGCTCGTGTTCTGAATAAACTACTGTTTTTAGCTGTTTAAGGTTATTTTGGTAAAATAAATGTTTTATTTCAGAGTCTGAAACAAGGTTTTTTATTTTATATCAATAACATTTATATTTTTAAAAGTAGATTTTCTCAGCAGACAAATAACTTTTGGGAAAGTCCTTGAATTAGGTTAGCTGTTTACCAAAGGGAAATATTCAGGAGAATATGAAGTGTGTGAGACAACTGTCAGGCGCAGAATAGAGTTAAAAGCAACTAGCAGCCACCTCCCCTGAAGTGACAGAACACTTGGTTTCAAGGAGATCCCCTCTAAATACCTGCTGCTAGTGGAGTTTCACTTGAATTACTTTTGAGATAAATATTCAGTATCTAGACACTGGACTGCTAACCATCTTTAATTACGAATGTTTAGGTAGCCTTAAAAATATTTTTTAAATAATTCAAATATGCTTGATTTTTGCATTGATCAGATGTAAAGTGTTTAGATTTCTAAAGTGTAAGGGTTTTTTTTTGTATTTATCTGAGCAGCTATGTAATACAGAATTATGTATTTTTCCTATTAATCAAAAAATCCCATCTGTTACTTAATTAAGTGTTTATGGATTTTTTAAATTGTAAGAACTTTTAACTTGAATGTAAATCATACTGATTAATTCTCATTAGAATCACTTATGCAGCTTTATATATTTATTTTTTATTTTTTCAAGGAATGTAATAACCCTTTATCTGAAATTGTATAGATGCAATTACTAAT
This sequence comes from Tinamus guttatus, assembly GCF_059628265.1. Classification (NCBI taxonomy): domain Eukaryota; kingdom Metazoa; phylum Chordata; class Aves; order Tinamiformes; family Tinamidae; genus Tinamus; species Tinamus guttatus. Next base: position 2,176,700 of record NW_028288590.1, on the reverse strand, counting down.
GAATTTAAAGTGAGCAGCTGTCCATCAGACATCAAATGTGAAAAGCTCTAACTGTATGCAGTTACGAAAATCTATTATTTAATAAAATTGATCACCAGTGCTGCAAGTTAAATTTAGCTTTTATATAAAAGTCATTACTGCAAGTTAAAATTTACTTTTATACAAACTGACTTGTTAAATTAGTCTTTTCTACTTCGGTATCAGTATTCACCTGCTATTACCTCTTTGTATAGGGATGAAACCAATAGAATTACAATTTTTTAAAATGTTGAGAAGTTATAACATCCTTTCAAAATAGTTTTGTGATAACAGTTGTAAACGATGGGGCCTTCTCATATAATATATTAAAATACTATTTAACTAGTTCCTAGGTGTCTTGTAAACGGTTACTGCAGGGTGATGGCATTAAAAGTAGCCACAGTATGTAGGGGGGATTTGAGATGGCTGTGGAAGTCCTCAAACAGTGAAGAGTGGGAAAACCTATATAGTTATTCTCATGCCGAAGGAATAAATCTGTTTGTGTTATAACCTTCTCGGCAATAGCTTCTCGTCCTTTTCTAATTCACTCCTTGTTCAGAGCGTGGAGGTAACTTGTCAAATATATGAAAATGCGTGGTTGTAGTGATGGACTAATTTGTACCTGCCCAAACCTGATGGTTTCTATAGATTTGCAAGGGTGTAAAAAGAACAGAAGATGGCCCAATGTACATAGTTTTACTTTATGTATTTAAGGGAAAGATTTTGAAAATCGGGAGTAAACAACTATAAAATAAAAAGTGAGATAGATAAAACTGATGTATACAAATGTGGCAGAATAATACATAGAACAGTATGTGAAACAAAATAGCTCAAATCAGTTTTGAGAAGCTGCGTGGGACTCAGGAAAGCAAAACCTAGAATAGCCATCAGATACAATTAGAAATAACTTTGTAGAGAAACTTGGGAAAAGGCAAAAGGAGGCCGTTACAGTAAACTGAATTGCTATAATCTTCTTTTGCACTTAATGTGCTAAATGCCTCTCTCAAAGGAGAATATCCCTAGAAATCAGATTAGAAAGTGTTTAAAGGGAATTATTTGTCAAAGTTGTTTTTTTACTAAAGTTAAGATAACTAATAGCAATCTCTTCCATATTGTTGTAAATATTGCCTTTTTTGGTATCATTTGACTATGCAGGTTGCACATCAACTGTAATTTCCTGCATATTGCGCAGATAATTCACCTGGACGCCCGACATTGCGTGTTCCTAACTTCCACCCTAAAGGTTTTCTTTATGGTTGGGGGTCAGATTACATTTCTGAGACTGCCAAATCTCAAGTATTTCTCATGAAAAAGATGTAGCTAGCTCGTTTTGTCTTATTTCCATTTGCTATGGAATTGCTAAATGATCAAAAGCAGGGAGAATGTGTCCCAAGGCTTATCTTCCCTGCTCGTTCATTGAGCAGTTCATATACCACAGGGTATCAGATTTACTAGGGCATGATTTCCTAAAAAAGCCCTGCAAATCATTTGAATCTGAATTAATGAGATCTCATTACACTGACTGTTTGAACAGCAGAAAGACCCTGTGTATGCGAATTAGAAAATTTTGCTATACCACTTATTCGTCACTTCTCATCAAACTGTTTTTCTAGTGCAGTTTATGTATTTATCGTGCGTGTTACCGGTGTGTATTTATACACACTGTGTATAAGGGAAAACGCTGTGTGTATAAAGGAAACTTATGGCTGATTAGGAAGAGAGCTATGTCCTTTAAATCAGGAATATTTTTGAAGAGAGACCTTTTTGAGAAGAAACCAGTGATCTTATTACCAAAAAAAAAAAAAAAAAAAAAAAAAGGCAAGGGGGAGGCAGAAAGAAAGATTCTGGCAGCTTACTATTAAATTTCAGTCCAGCTTGTTTAGCTAGTAATAAAACATTTACAAGTTTGTAATTGTTAAGTTTCTTCAAACTCATATTGTCACGAGTGGAATGTTCTTATATAATAATTGTGCATTTAATACAGCTGCCTATGTTCGAGGCTTAACAGTGCTTATCATACAGAAGTATAGATACTGTATAAATATGCCAAAAAAATAGAGATTGCCTACAGCTATTCTTATGTTTTCATAAGATAGTACACTACAAGGGCGTAAATTTGTGGAGTTAACTGCCTGTTACCAGCGCTCTTCTCCCCCAAAACATGCTAAGCAAAATGGGTGTTAAACTGAAATAAAACAACTGCAAAAATCCTTTCAAGGTTTTGTGCCCAGTTTAAAAATAAACGTTATTAAAGCTAATTCTGTTCCCTGGAAGTTACTGCGGTCAACACACATTTCATTTGTCTCGTCTTGGACATTAAGAAACTGTGAACAAAGTAGTTTAAGAAGAGCTTAGACGTTAGCAGGTAGCGATAGTTAATTTGAATCTGGTTGGGTTATTTTTTTTTTCTTGTTCTTCTTTGATTTGACAGAGTTTTCTTTAGTTCTTTAGAGTGCTCAAATTGTGTTTAGACTAAACCACTTCTAATTATACCCCAATGCAAACATATAGCTTATGGCTATATTTTAATCAGTTTCAGAAAAAGTAATAAAAACATTATTGTATATGTCAAAGGATGGTGTTGCTACATGCTAGTTTAAATGTTTTTTAAGTACAGTTATAAGCATACCAGTACCATGAAATCAGTCCTGTTCCTAAACAACAGAGTTCCATTATTTGTTACTTAAGAAGTTATTCAGAATCATAACATGTTAATTACCCTAATTATTCAGGCTGCCTTTTAATATGTGTTGAAATTGCTTTAAAAGTTATATATGAAATATTTATATTAAAATAGTTTAATTTCTCATTACTAGTAAACATAATGTTCTCCCCATTGTAATTTTTAAAGCTTTTTAAAGCTTTTTTTGTCTTCAATACGTGAGTGTATTCTTTTCTTTTGGTATCAGAACCTAACTGTTTCTTAACTCATTTTAAACTCTTGCTCCCTCAAAATAAGTTTGTGGCTCATGGAAGTGTTAATATTGGTTCTCTTTGTGCTGCAAAACTTGTGCTGAGGAGCAAGTAAGTAATGCTGCTGGTGATACAAGTCTAACAGCTGGGAGGGAAAGTATCGTGGAAAACTTATTCGCAGTGGGGTTTAAAGGATGGGAACCATCCCAAAGTGGGTGAATATTAAACTAGCCTATGGGGAAAAGCACTAATCAGATAGGTGGTGAACAGGATCTCTGTTTCTCATCGGAAAAACCCAAACACACTTGTAGCAGCAGTTGCTGTAGGAGGCAAACAGAAATCTAGGTGATCGTTTCAGAAACGATCAACTATGAAAGATGTTTCTGTGGGAAATACTGTTTTTGGAGATATCCCTTGTGATATAATACTATTTTACCTTTGAGATCTTAACCGCTTCAGATTATTTGAGAACAAGTAAGTTAAGTCCATCTCGAGTAACGCTTTTGAGATTTCAGCACAGGTTTTATCTATGCATTATGTAAAACAAACTTCAGGCTCTTCATTATGGTTAAATATTTGTGCAGAAAGGAAAGTGCATTTGATCTGGTTCATTTGATTGGAGTAGAAAGGTGCTTTGATTTGAGCAGAGTGAATGTATGTGATTCTCTCCTGTTTTTTGAAGTTCACCTGGTTAAGTCTAGCGGATACAAAGGGAGGCTGGATCTTCGCTCAAGGCTGGAGCGAGCAGGGAGGTGCAGCAAGGCAGGGACTCGGCTGCCTTGAGTCACAGCCCTCCGTGTCCCGAAGTACCTGTCCCTGGGAACTGGTAATTTAGCTGGTAAATAACTGGTAAATATAGGTTAAAATTTGCTACGGCTCTTGCTGCCTAAAGGTGCTGTGGTTATTCTCTGTACATATATAGGCAAACTTCTTGTAGCTTGGGCCTGCAGGAGATTTCAAGAGCGCTGGGGGATGTTGCCCACGGGGTGTTTGCATCTCTCTTACGGATGTACTGCATTTAGCAGCTTTGTAAATTCATGATGTTGTTTTATATTCAGGGTACATCTGAGAGAATATGTTGTCAAAATTATGTGTATTGTCACTGTGTATAGCCGGGCTAATCCTTAAGAAGGAATGTTCTACCCTCTTGCTTTGGGTATTTAGGTAGGTTGCATAGAGCTAAACGTTTACTCAGGTGTTTTCCTCCTCTTGAGACACTTACCTGTTGTTGAAGAAGCCTCTCTCTCTTGCGGTTTTGTTGTGAAACACATAACAGGGGCTGACAAAGTTATTAAATGGCCTGAACTGCAGAATTGGTCGGTGAAAGAGGGAGATTTTTTTCCCTGACCATGAGCAGGTTGCTTGCATGGCTCCTTGGCCTTTCAGGCAGTGCTTTGCTGTAGGCCAGAACAAAGGAAATTGAACAAATATTCTGTTAAAAAGTACATCGCAGCTTCCTCTGGCAAAGCTTAAAAATCCAACTGAATGCTGACAGCTCTTCCTCAGTGCGACCTCTAAAATATTCAGCCTGTCCTCCTGCTCTCCAAATTACGATCATTTCCAGCTATCATTTTCTAGGTAGATCATTAATAACTGTACAGCAGTAACCGCGTGTTCGGTGGGGGGGTCTCAGCCTGGCTCTGAACAGGAGATTCGTGTTAAGGTATTTTGATATTTCCCCCCCTTTTTCCCCTACGTGCCTCCAAATGGACATAATTTCACGGTGGCATTTATGAAAATGAGTGACCTGTCAGGTTGTCAAGAATGAAGCCATTCACGGCATCATGGGTTAAACCCAATATATTTTAGCATCTTTTGGAAACTGGTTGTCACTGAGGTTGTGCTGTGGAAGAGCAGAGCCAAGTGCTACCTAGGTAGCTATCCTGCTTCATGGGGGACTGCACAATCCTGAGCTGAAGCTTTGGTCCCCCTCTCTGTAGTGCGAGTGGAGAACTGCTTTGCTGTGGCTTTTACAAATACATGAATTCTTAGGAAAAGGTTCTTCACTCACCAACACTTTTTTTTTTTTTTCCCCTGAAATGTCAAAAGTGGACTTTTCAGGCTTTTACAAGCCCGTGAACCTAAAAGGGCAATTAGTGTAACTACATATGAAGTTAGAGTATTTGAAAAGCACAAAAATCCTCTAAATGAAAATCCTTGGCAAATATTTAGAACTGTCTTTAAAGCAAAGAAAAATAACTGTCACGCTAAAGTGATGATATTTTTCAACCAACTAAATAATACTTAGATGTCGTGAGGATTGCAGCTTAATTTAGCAACAGCTTGAATCCCTCAGTGAGGGAATATTTATATGCTAATACATTTATGAAAAAAGAAAATATTTATATACACATACACACCCCCACCTCTGTACCTTCAGTATGAGGTGTGTATATTGTAGAATTTTAATGTAAAGGTTATGTGGCTTTAGACCTGACCTTCTAGAACTATAGACTGTACCTAAGAATAGAGCTGTTTGGTTTTGTTAGAATTGCTGTCTCCCTCTGCTGTATTCGCCTTTAATTGAATTCTGTTCTGTGATTTTATTTATTTATTTTGCGCAGAATTGTGCTTGTAATTTTCCCTCCCCATGTCTGCAAGTAGCTGTGTGCTGCTGCTGGGATCATTATGCCTAGACCCTCTGGGTCAGCACAGAAAACATTTTGTTTACTGAAACAGAATTGATATTTTATAATTTTTTTAAGATGACTTAAAAATAGCTGCATCAAAAGAGATTATGCCTTTAACATGCTAATCCACTAAGCCATTATACATCGTTCTGTAGGGAATGTTTTTTACTTGGCAGCTGTCTCTCACTAGAGTCCATTTGAAAGGTTTCAAGTTATTACAGAAATATATCCAGGAGCTTTGGTTCTTAAGGAGGGAAGCTTCTTTAATATAATGTATATGTGCACTACCCACTTGCAGTCTTTTTTTCCCCAAGAACTGTTTTATATATCTGCACGGTTTGGCCTGTTTTAAGTGATCTGGACCCTTCAGACAAAATGTTGATTAAAAAGTGGCCTATGCAAAAGCCTTCTCTGAGCGTGTGTGTGGGGGGGGTAGCAATTCCTAATTTTAATAGAGAATATTATGCTGTGGTAACCAAATATGTGGAAGGAGTTTGTTACTGATTATGTGAAAGAGGACAGAAGGGTGAGAATTTGTGTTGGATGCATTGAAGACCGGAGCTCATCTGAAGTAGTAGTTTCAGTGGCTAATCTTGCCCTGAGTTTCGTTGGCACTTTATGTTTTTAACAGTTGCGTTTTCTTCATTCAGTTTTTGCACTTGTACGCCAGGCTCCGTACAAGTCAGGCAAACTTGGGAAACAGCAGTGCTGACTCTGTAGCAAATGCAACTGGAAAATACAGTTCTGTCAAATCTTCTGTCTCCAGAAATCCTGGGTTTTACTTGCAAGAGCAGTGGATGGAGGTCTGTGTCAGGCTGACATTTGCCTGCAGGCTGGCTGCCACTTTGCACATCTGTGACTAGAATCTTTTAGTTGTTAAAGATGAAGACAAATAATTTGCCTCCGGTTAGATGAATTATGGTGCAAACTCTGCTGCAGGAGCTCAGCGACAGCCATTTTCCTTTACTTTTACAAATGCTAATGCAAAAAGTTACGTGATAAGAGACGCTATTGGTTTTTATGACTTGATACCCTATTCTGGCTAGTTATAGAGCTCCACTTAATGTTATCTGACAGGTTAGACTATTTAACTGGAAAGTGCTGCTGCTGCCTGACTGGTGAGCTGGGCTGTTACCTACTGTGATCTGCAGCTGGCAAGAAGTCTGAAAACATTTTGAGGCAAACTTGGCCCTGCTTGAAACTAAGAGTTAGGTAAAGTTTAATACGTTTCTTAGTGACATACTAAAATGCCTTTTGCATTTTGGGCTGCTGTGTGTTTGAACCGGAGCAGCGTTCTTTAGTATAAACTAAGAGTTGTGGTGTTTGGTGGTTTTAGCTCTCGAAGTGGAAGTTGGTTCTTTTGTTACCGGAGTCGCCTAGGAAAAAGTACAACCGTAGCACAACGTGTTGTGTTGCTGCTCGCTGGTGTATGGGCCATCTGCAAGGAATAGCTCTAAAACGAGAGACAGGGAGTACATGGGAAAGAGTGTTTTCGACAGAGCTTTACCTTTCAGTAGAACAAAGTATGGCAGGGAAGTAACTACATTAATCTTTATGTAAATTGTTTTTAAATAGGCAGAGGAGTAAGGTTGTGTTCCCAACAGTGACAGTTTAAAATCCTGCAAAGGAAGGAATTGTTGTAAATTGCTTTGTTCTGAAGCTGTACCCCCAGTCTTCCCGGCAGGCAGGATACCTCATTGTTCTGGGGCTGTATTTGCACTGAATATTTAGTTGGGGGTAGCTTGCGTTTGAACTAATTCCTATATGAGTGAAAATGATAACGCTGAAAAACAGTGCATAAATCACTTCTGTGGAGCTGGGTTGTTAACTGCATTGGTAAGAGAATATATTCTTTGAATCACCACTTTAGATTTAAAAAAAAAAAAAAAACAGTGTTTTGTGTGTTATTAGCATAGGCTGTTACTCAATTTACATGTATGGCCAATGCAGAAAAGAAGAATGTCTCTAAATTCAGCAAGTGGTGTGTGTTGCTCTAAAGGCAGCAAGTGACTCATGTGACTGTCTTAGCAGCTGGGCAGCGAGATTAGAGAGCCACTCTGTACACATTCCCGTACGGAGGGTCCAAGTTATTGCTAAATGAAGTTGTGTTACAGCCAGCAGCCAAATAACTGGCATAAGAAAATATAGTAAATAAGTGTGTCATCAGGTTAGTGCAGTTCTTATTTTAGATGGTCTTTAAAGTGTGTGTGTCGGGGGGGGAACTTTTTCGGGATCTTACTTAACAGATCTTTGTCCTTCTTCAAACATCATATGTGGTTACATGTTATTTGTCCCTTTAAATGTGCAGACTGGTAAAAATCATCCTGAAATGGCTGTTTCTGACACTACAGGAAAAAATGAAAATGTTAGTGAGTGAAGAATCTTATTCCAAAGAATTCATTTATTTGTAGAAGTACTAAAAATATGTTTGTATCATGAAGTATTTTGATTTGAACTGCAATTGGCAATGTGTTTACTTCTTGGTCATTTGCTAATTTGAAGACTTATTCATGATGTTATTCCTCATGTATTTCCTAATTGTAAGAATTTGTGAAGTTTGTTCCAAATTGTCTTTAAGTTTTCCTGGCATGCCAGTATGGATTAGTGGAATATGTATTCTTTTTATTTCTTCCCGAGTCTCCCTGAATTTTTTTTTTTTTTTTTTTTTTTTAATCTCGGGTACCTGCCTTTCTTAAGAAAGTTTGCTGAACACGTATGAATGCTTTGCTGTGTATATTTACAGCTACAAATTGTTTTAAAAATAGAAGTTAGGACTATAAACTCAAAACCGTGAGCCTGTCACATGCCTCCGCAGCAGTAAACTCTGTAAGAACTTCCAACCCAGAGGACCAAAGGACGTAAGCTTGCCTGTTGCGATCAAGTAAATTGATACAGAAATCAAGAAGACCTGAATATAGAGCTCCTTGGTGCTATTTTTAGCATCAGCATTCAGAGCAGAATTATGCTTTAAAGATGAGAATGTATTTACTGAAGAGGAGTTTTTATATTTAAAAAGATGAGACAGACAGGAGGTCAAGCCCTTGATAAATGCATTATAGTGCAAGAATACCAGAAGAGTGTGTGTCCCTTGCGTTATTCACTGTATTCCCGCTGCCCTCTAAGAGATTAAACAGTTTGTTTTTCTTTTTGACCGCTTCGGGGTCCCTGGCTTTCTACTTTCTCTCTTTTGCTGTCTAGTAATGACTTGCTTCCTGTATTGTTAATCACTTTTGTGTTTGTTCCAAGTTCGCGCCGCTTTCCTTACTGAGAGTTTGGATTTGTGTGCCTAACATAAAAAGGAGAACATAAAGTAGGGTTTGTGAAATTGTCAGTGCGTCTGAAAAGTGCATTCTCAAAATGAACCATTATTTTAATAACATTGTGAAAAAATCCTGTGCATCTGTCCCTTTTATTTTTGCATATGTTTATATTTCTTTGTAAGTAAGTCTCTTATTCATTAGGATTTTGAAATCTGTGATTCATAGAATTCTTGTTTTTTATTTATTTTGATTCACCATTTTTTGAGTCTTTCCTTACTACTTTTCTAATATGTACTATATCCCCTTACCAAATTGCTTTTCTTTTTTCCTACTCTGCTTTCATCGTTTATCAGTCACACATTACTCATCAGCTGCAAAAGAAAAAACGTTGCCTTTTTTTCTTCACTTGCTTACTCTGATGCCCCGTGTGACGTACAAGAACTAGGCAACAGAAAGATACTTGTATATTGATAAATAGCTTATAGGTAAAGTGCTAGCAGATTGTGGCCAAGGATAGACCTGCAAAATTGCAGAGCGGGGAGAATAACCCAGCACAAAGGCTCTCCTTGGGGGTAGCTGTGAGGGCTTGAGCTCTGTCCGGGATGTTTGCACATCTCAGCATTAGGTCCCAGGTTTTTGAGTCCGCAACTTCTGAGCCACAGATTTGTGCTGCTGGTCCTCACCGAGCCAAAGGGGAAGTGTCTTCTCGTGCTTCCCACGGAGGAGTGCTCTTAAGCTACACGTAGCCAAAAACGCAGTGTTTTCTTTAATGATTTCGATTTCCAAACGGACAAAGGGAAGCAGCTAGCCCGTATGGATATCTCATGCTTATTGCTCCCTTTACGCTGGCGTTTTTAGGAAAGATAGGAATAGGAGAGTATGACATGAATGGGAAATATCTTAATACAGCCTTTTTTTCTGCCCTGCTCCCCATACCACCCCATTTTTAAGGGAGGGGATCATCACTGCATTTCTATCTTGGGGCTGTTAAAAAAAAAAAAAAAAAAAAAAGGATATTTTGAAGAATATTTTGAGTTTGGGGCTGGTTCTGAGGCTAGGTCTGTCCTTCTCAAGAGAATTTTGTGAGTGTTTCTGTGATCGTGTATGCCACCTGCCCAACGTGCTTTCTTTGTCAGGAAGCTGAGAAAAAGGAGAAGGAAGAAAATAAAGAAAAAGTTTGGGGAGGAGTTGCCAGCTGTTTCTGAGAGCTCATGGCATGCTCTCTGACGGCGTTCCTGAGGACTAGAGCTGCACTCTCACCCCTGCCCTCGCCCCAGTGCAGATCTGGCAAATTGGTTGGAAGTCAGAAGCTGATCTGAGGAGACGGTTCAGCTCTTCAGTTTCAGTTGTGATTGTGGCATCTGAGCCTTGTAGGGAGTGATGAGCTTCCCAGTGACGAGGCAGAATTTCAGTAGCTGCCTTTGCAAAGAGAGAAATCCTGCTTGCGGTCTCCTGTGAGGAAGCAGGCCTTCTGTGGCAAGCTTAAAAATAAAAATAAAGCCAAGTAAGGCTCAGGGCCTACATAACTGAAGCCCTCTTCTCCAGTAACTATAGATACTGTGTCTTTCAGGGGAGAGCAGTGGACAGGACGAATGTTTGTTTCTAAGCAGTGATGACTGTGTGAGGATAAACAGAACTAAAGAAGGCCTTAGGAGTTGTGTTGCTTTGTTCATGCCTTTAAAAAAAATAGTATCCATTTTTAGGAGCCAGTGTGCTAGAGCCTGAAAAAGAAAACGTGGCAGGAACTTGTCCCCAACCAACTTGCAGTGTTACTTTGAGAAAGAGAACGCTAGAGACATTTGAGGGGGAGGTGAATCAAACTGCTTGCTGTTATGTATATGCAGACCATTTGATTTGGGGTGTTAATGAAACAGCAGTGGCTGATGCTACTGCTGTTTTGTCAAATAGTAAAATCAACTGCCTCTCGCTTAGGCGAAGCCAAATTATATTGCTCTTAATCGTTGCCATGTGCACTCCTAGGCTATCCTGCTTTTCGGGCCCTAGATGCCTGAAGGAAAAGGCCGAGTGGGATGCTAGTTCCCAGAGCTGGATGCATCCTGCAGTTGGGAGCTCATAAGCCGGTTTGCTGGCTGGAAACTTATACATGGATCTTGACAATGGAACATATTTATACAGAGTTCTGGTATGCTCTGATGTTTTGCCTCGGGCTCTGGATACTTGGAGAAATCCTGCCCCTCAGCCGGTGTGTACCCTTGTGAAATACCTAGGCGCTCGGAGGGCCTTCCTGGCTCTCGCAACGCGGCTCGTCCCGTGCTCCGTGTGGCGTTCGCACCACAGGCGCTTCAGCAGCAGGCCGGGAGAGCCTGCCGTGCGCGCGCGGGGTGAAGTGCGGCGCGAAAACCAAGCGAACGGCTCGTGCGGTTTTCTGAGGGTTGTGTTTTAAGAATCAAGTTTCTGTGGCATTTCTCAGGAGAACCTGTTTTGAGATTACTAGGCCTAGTTCTCAAAACCATTGTCTTCGTAATCCATTTAGAGGCCAGCGTTCACCGACTTGCACTGCGATGGCCTCCGTTCAGCATTGCTACAAATCCCTCCCGCAGAGCTGTGCCAGGCACCCAGGAAATAACTCGCAGCTTCTGCAGGGTTCCGTTGAAACGACACGGAGAACCTCTAGTTGAGGCTCAGAGGAATCTAGTTATCTAGGGCAGCATTCAGTTATCTGACACAAAAGGTTAGTTTCTGAGTGGAAGAAAAGGGTTGCAGAATAAATAACCGCGAGTTGGTCAAATTTGGGTAGATTTCCCAAGAATGACAATTCTACCACCCTCTGCATCTAATTCCCAACCACTATCCTGAAGGACAGGGATTCACAACTCTATTATAAAGAATCCAACAGATTTTTTTGACACTATTTTTTTTTCCTCCCAAATTTAGCTTTTTTTTTTTTAATGAATGTAATATTTTGAAGGAGTAAAAGTTAAGAAACAAAGCACTGAAGCAGACACTGACTTGTGAAATTTCAGCCCAAGTGATGGCAGCTTGGCAGTGTCTTATGTTTTCTTCTGTAGAGAAGATTGTCTCACAATGACAAGTGTCAGGCAGTCAAACAAAATGTGATACTACTAATTCTGCTAGTAGTAAAATACACTGGGTTTCAGTTAGCATTTGAACGTACTGCCAGCAATGTTGGTTCTTGTGTAGATTAAAGCAGGAATTATTTTCCTGCTTTAAAATCAAGGCTTTACAGAGAACCATTATATTGGGTCTTATCAATCCAAATGAGACCCAAGCTGAAAACCAATATGTTTAATTAACTTGATAAATGCTGATCAAATTATATGTGTGTGGCTTTTGGCTTTTGTGTTTTGTGTTTTTTTTTTTTTTTTAAATCACACTTACATTGTGTGCATATTGACATCATGTATTCTCTTCTGATAGTTGCGAAAACAAATGTGTGGTGAAAGGCTGGGAGCAAAGCAAGCCTGTAGTGATAATTTTCCCAGAGTAATCTCCCAGTCTCTAATAATTTGCTGGTCGAGGGTTTCCTGAAGCAGACACGGTGCTTCTGTGCTTGCTAATCCATGGTGGACTTTTTCAAAGTGACCTCTTGAGCCTCTGGAAGCTTCTAAGTGTCTGAACACCCTGTCTCAAGATGTTCCCCGGCATGAAGATGTGAAGATCCAGTATCTTTTCTTCTTGAACCCATATTCTAGTAATTTGGTTTGATGTCTCCGGTCCTTTTATTGGAAGAGGCAGTTCCTATGAGCTTATTCACCTTGATCTGTCAGCCTCTACCCACTTCAGCGTAGCTATACTGGCATTTCAGCAGTTCTCCCTTATCTCATGTTCCCCTTCAGGGAACTCACCTTGCTTTGTGGACCTCGATTTCCTTTTCCAGAAGTTGAGCTGTCTTTTCAGTAATATGTCATATTTATTCATGGGTCCCTTCCTATTCTTTCTAAAGTTTCTAATGATTTGCCCAATGTAGGTATCAACCTGACCGTTGTGTAGAAGTCGGTGAATATCAAGAATCGTTAGGAAAGGAATAACAGGCAACAGTCCATGGTGTGTCAGGGCCTTGAATACGTCTCGGTCTTGAATGCCGTAGGTAGTTCTGGTCTTGTCATGGGGGATATATCTGAAATGGAGAAAATACAGGGCAAAGTGATAAATGTGATCAAAGTCATGAAACAGCTTCCATCCAAGGAAAAGAGACTACTGAAGGAAAATGCATACAAGTTTCATATTGTAGATGGTGATCTCAGAGGACTCCTGAGCAGTAGAGATGAGATGAGCGAGGAACAAAATCATTCACTGAGCGGAAGGAGAAATAGCAGGTGACAAGTTCAAAACAAGCTAAAAGAAATTGGTAATTAATAAAACGTGTAATGAAGTGGAGGAATTCCTAGCCATGGGCTATTAAATCTGTCTGGCTCAGGAAGTGCCCAAAGCACAAATGGTGATGCTTCTCCCACTACCACGTGCCTGCCTGGTCTCATGGTGCTTCTTTGGGATCTGCTACTGGCTGTTGCTAGAGCGAGGACACCAGCTGGAGGGGCTGCTGGCTGCCCCGGGGGGACCATTGCTGTGTTCTGATGAGAGGTCAGGGACTCGGTCTCTGCTGCCGAGCCAAACTGCTGTCTGTCATAATCGCCCATATCTGTCTGTCCATAAACTTGCTTGGATCTACTTGCAAACATTTTTCTGTTCTTCACATTCCTATCTTTTGGTGTGCACGCTTAAAAGTGAAGCTTGTTTGTTTGTTTGGAATCCTGTTTATTTCCAGGCTAAGCTTAGTCATAGTAAACGTGCATTTATTCTTTATTCCAACCCTGCTGATTTCCACTCTGGTGCATTTATTAAGACCTTCTATGACTTTTGTCAGCTGTTTTGTTGTGATACACCAAATAACTGTTTTGTGAATATGTATTACATTTCCACGGGGTGTTTTCAACCAGATCTTGCTAGTCTGCCATAATGGCATCTCTGTGTTCCCTTCTGCACTGGAAATAGAGTTGCTTTTTTGAATCATATTTTCTTCTTTTCTCAGCCAGCTTTCATTGGTGACTTATATTAGTTGCTCATAGAATGATTGTACATAGATCTTTTCCTGTTCTGTTACTTCCAAGTGATGATTCTTCACCTTTCAGCAGAAAATACTGTCTGTAGGTGGGCTACCCTGTCCTTCATAGCTACTTTCCATCCTGCTTCTGTTGCAGCTGGCCTTGGCATTTGTCAGTTTTTCCTGTAGGTTGTTTCAGTCTGTGCTGATGCTTCCTAGTTTTGTAATTTCCACAGATTGTGTACTTTTCTCTTAAGGGCATAAAAAAAAATTCATAAATGAAAATACTGAATCAAAAAAGACTGAAGAGAAATATTGGCAAAACTCCCAAAATAACATCCTTTTACCTTTCAGAAAGAAGTCAGTTCTCATCTCCTCGTGAACTGCTGCTTTTCCTGCTTTATGGTTCTTCTTCTCAACATCAGCTCAACAAACTACTTCTCCTGTAGTAGTAACCACATTTCTTACTGAGTTAGACCAGAGCTCTTGTGCTGCTTTTGTCTAAAGAATATGTTGTTTTTTCAAAGACAGGAGTTAGATGTTTGACACAGCTCTTAAAAATCAGTTATGTTTTATTCTATTTTACCTTCATGTTTTAATTCTTTCATTCTTTTGTACCCCAGGCTGTAGGCTGTGCTATCATAATGTACTCTATGGCCAGATCACTTTTCTCTCTTTAATCAGGCGAAATATTTATTTGGATTGATGCTGTTCTGAGACTCTTCAGTCTTATCACACGTCAGCAGCACTTCCCATTAAATCAGAATGTAGTTCTGTTATTTATTATGAAAGGAATGGTCATCGTTCTGGGAGCAGTGATTTCACACAGTTGCCCACTACCTCTTTATGTTGTTAGTAGTTACTCATTGTAGGCGTTTGGTAACCTAGTTCTGACCAAGCTTATTTTACTCAATAAAATGACAAATGAGCCCCTAAATTCATGTTAATGCTCTTGACATCCCCGGGAAGGTGAGGGCACCTCACAGTGCTGTGAAGCTCCGCAGTGTTTGGTCCGTTCTCGCTGTGCCTGCTGTGTGAGGACTGAGCCTTGGCTGCACCTGGCAGGTGTGCTCGTGAGCCAGAGGTGATGCTAAGACTGTTCAACAGCTACTGGCATTTTTGCTGGACTGACATGCGATGTGGCCAGTGCCAAGAGACTATAGGGAATCCTTAGGTGCTGATTCTTGGCGATTTGCGCTTTGAGTTAGGGCTGCAGGCTGCAGTAGACCCTGCTCTTGCCTTCCCCTGAACTGGCTCTTCTGTTGCTGTGGAACCAGGCCCCGTCAGAGACGTAGGCTGGGAGAAAACAAATGCCAGTTTTGGTAGGGTTAAGTCTTCACTGCTTTAGCTCTCCAACCTGGTAGGCTGTGTGGTCAGACGATTGCTGGTGTGAGAAGTAGAGAGATATGGGGAAGCACTGGAATTTAGTTTAACCTGATTGAATATGGAAGCACCTGTAGAACAACTACATTTTATTAAGCCTGTGCTTTGGGCTGATAATTAATAATAGTGTGTCCATATCCTTTGCAAATACAAGATTTTTTAAGGGAAAAAGCAAAGTTTTTACGATAACTGTGCTAGCAGTGAGGCTAAAATAAACAGGGATGACCTATCTGAGTTCCTCTTTGGGATGCAGACTACTCTGGGAGCACCTCCCCACTTTGGGAAGCTAATGACCTTAGACAGGGCACGTTGAAATCAGGAGGCCTCTGTACCTGTGCTTGTCAACACTGAGCCTTTTGCCTTAGCCCTTCTGCCCTCGGCTCTTTTTGAGCCTCAACTCTTTGACCAGTTTGTCTCCAACCCGCCAGCAGACGTTTCCCCCAGCGTGGGTCTCTCGACCACAGCTGTGTCTCTGCGCTGGCCTCGCCTGCCCCGCGCCAGGCCGAGCTGTGCGTGCAGTGCGAGAGCTGCGGCCATGGCGGTACCTGCTGCAAGGTGAAAACCCTCCTCAGGCGAGCGGCGGCCATGGCAGTACCTGCTGCGAGGTGAAAACCCTCCTCAGGCGAGCGGCGGCCATGGCGGTACCTGCCGTGAGGTGAAAACCCTCCTCAGGCGAGCGGCGGCCATGGCGGTACCTGCCGTGAGGTGAAAACCCTCCTCAGGCGAGCGGCGGCCATGGCGGTACCTGCCGTGAGGTGAAAACCCTCCTCAGGCGAGCGGCGGCCATGGCGGTACCTGCCGTGAGGTGAAAACCCTCCTCAGGCGAGCGGCGGCCATGGCGGTACCTGCCGTGAGGTGAAAACCATCCTCAGGCGAGCGGCGGCCATGGCGGTACCTGCCGTGAGGTGAAAACCATCCTCAGGCGAGCGGCAGCCATGGCGGTACCTGCCGTGAGGTGAAAACCATCCTCAGGCGAGCGGCAGCCATGGCGGTACCTGCCACGGGGTGCAAACCCTCCTCAGGCGAGCGGCAGCCATGGCGGTACCTGCCACAGGGTGCAAACCCTCCTCAGGCGAGCGGCGGCCATGGCGGTACCTGCCGTGAGGTGAAAACCCTCCTCAGGCGAGCGGCGGCCATGGCGGTACCTGCCACGGGGTGCAAACCCTCCTCAGATGAGCAGCGGCCATCGCCCCAGCTCCGCATGGGTCTCTTGTCAAGTGAAAGCCTGGCCATGCTTTTTTTAAAGGATTAGCAGATGCTGTGTTTTAAGAGATTGGTTAGTGGTAGGAAAAAAGCCTGCTAGTGAAAATGTTCTTGAAGAGTCCACAAGCAAAGATCTTGTATTAAAATTTATCTAGTTGTTTAGCTTTTCTTAACAGAAAGTTCATAGGTCACAGAGACAAGTACTGTATGAAATTTCAGACTTGGTGGTAACCTACTTTTAAAGAAAACAGGAATATACCTGGTTTAAAAGGCAACACGATTATTTATTTGCTCTTCTGTGCTGTCAAGATATGTCCATATTTATTTTTATTCATCTGTATAGTGAACTGTTTGGGGTTTTATTTTGTTTATTTTTATCTGCAGAAGCCAAGACAGCCTCCTAAGGATTTCATTGCCTTTTTTCTTTTTTTTCTGGATGCTTTTTATTTCTAGATTCATTTTTTTTCTTTTTTTTTTTTTTCCCTACAAAAAGCTGACTCTGGCAAGGTTGTAAATAATCTTCTCTCTATGCAAATATGTTGAACAGTGAGTGTTGCCTTGCACATCTGCTCTGCCTCACTTCCCTTTTTAGACCCTCTCCTCTCTTTACATTATTCTCTGATTTTAACCAACGTCGTTACCTGCCAAATAAAATGGCAGGGGGCGGGATGGGGTTGAGAGGTTTTTTTTTTTTTTTCCCCTCTTTCCTCTTGTCCAGTTAAGAGAGCTTTGTTGTTCATAATCCACCTATAATTTGTGTATGCTTCCTCTTCCTTGCTCTTCTTTTGCCCCCATCCCCTTATCTGCTCATGTTCATCCCCGTCCCTCCTGCCTCCGCAGTCCCTGGTTGATTGTGGAAGGAGCTGGAGGCGTGTTTAGTTGCCGGCGTAGCTCAGTTGTGACTTACCAGGGAAACTTCATCCTGTCCAGCAAGAAAGCTATATCTGAAGGGCACAGAGTTTCCACTCAAAATGTAAGTAGATTAGATTTTGTATACATATTTGTTGTGAGCTGGCAGGTGTCCCAGTGCCCGAGGTCTGAAAACATATATTCAGCTGTATGCACGGCAGGCTCGGCTGCGTGTCTCCAGGGATGCTCCGGGGAGGTGGGAGGCTGCTACCTGCGGTTCGCAGGGGTGTTTCCCTCCGCGATCTGATATGACATGGGAATTCACACTACTGTCTGCCTAATCTTGTACACTGTCCTGATACTAGCTGCTATGAGATGCTTCAGCAGTAGGGCATGGCTATAAGATACAGGGGAGAAAAGCCTCTCAGTTTTCTGTTGGTTTGAATTTTGTGCTGCAAAAGGACTTGTGTTACTTTTCTGAAGTCCTGTTAAAAACCTGTTATAACTCTGGATGATCCGTTTATGTGTGTGTGTTGTCTGTGTGACCATGTATGTTGTCTTCTGGCAGTAAGCCTCACAGGCAAATACTTTGCTGTTAAAAAGAAAGTGTTTGTGTTTGTTTTGCTGTGCGCTAGTTTGAGTGAACATCTCTCATTCTTATACGACCAGAAGAAGCAAATTACCCTTCTGCTGATTATTTTAGTAGTATCATCTTGTCTACTTGTTAAAATAAAAAAGGCAATCCCAAAGTTCAGGTGCTGTAGATATGTTGGAGGGAGTTCAGAAGTTAAAACAGCTGTATTTTATGAAATTCTGTTTGGTGTGGCACTTCTCCTTATAAGGTCCAATGACCAATTGTTTTGATTATTTAGAGAGAAAAAATTCCATGAGAACTGTTACTGAAAATGACTAACTTGGCATTAGTGATCTGTTGCTCTCTCACAGAACTTGAGGCAACAGTGAAGTGAATCAAGATAGCCAAGACACCCCATTAGCCACTTCAGCAGATCAGACACCTCAGCATTCATATGTGGCCCGTTTGTTGCATTTTCCTGTAAGTTGCTGACAATATCTCTGAGTTTTTGGTTTTTGGTCTGTGACGATGCCTTCTGGATGTGCAGTCTTTTGCAACTAAGGAGCAGCCAGTGTATCTAGTAGACGGCTCGAGCACTTAATTCATGGAGCTCAGTGACCTACTGCAGGAAAGAAGAGATTGCCCAGGGCTTGCTGCTGGAGAAGCGAGATCTTTGAAGGAGAATGGTAGCGCTCCATCCGGGTGGTGGAGAGTCAGGAATAGCCGAGCGGGTGGAGCTGTGTGTCTGAAACTAGGGAATGCTGTGGTGGGTTGCAAGGGGAGAGAGCGCTTGTCAGCGAGGCAGGCGGGATGTAGCTCTGTGGTTTTGCCTCCTCATTGAAGCAAGAACTGGGAGTTGTTAAAAGTGTGCTAGCTGATGTGTGGCAGATATCGTCTCGTTTTGCTCAGAATGACAGGAGCACCTGAGAAAGAGAGGACCAGGGTTTACTAGATCTGAAAATGTGTGTTCAGCTGGCCTGTTCTTCTGGCACCTCAGGGGCTTAGAGAAGACATACTTGAAAACAAGTGCTACAGTTGCTGAAAAACATTTGTGTTCTGTTAGAGTAGGCTTTTAAAGACAGAAGTTGGCAAGTAAGTTGTGTTGTTTTTTATCTTTCTGCATGATATTCTTCCTGTATGTTGAAAGAAAGATTTCCCCTAATGAAAGAAACTGTATGAAAAATATACCGTATTTTCTTGTTTCACATCTTTTTTTTTTTTTTTCCTAAATATGGAAGCATTGTATTCACTCAAATAGTAGGTAGACTTGCTTCTTTGTAACCTTAAAAGGGAAGTAGTGGAAAAGAAGGTTTAGACCGTTGATCACTGGGAAGTATTAACAAAAGCAACTTGCTATGACTTGGTCTACAGTAGGATGTTTTAAGAACGGTAGGTCCTCTTACGGCATCTTCGGTCCAGGCTGCGCTTAATTCCCGAGCGTGTATTAAGAAAGACTACGTACTACAGTAAGTGCAGCAAATGCAATAAATGCATTTTGCCATGATTTAATTTACACTCCAAGGTTTCTTGAGCTAAATCCTAATAATGTGCTGTGGTCAAGTTTCTACACTGTATTTCTTCATACCTGGTGCATGACCCATGTTCTTCGTTACTCCAAGACCGTGTTGGCTGGAGGTAAATGGTACTGAAGTGGTGTCAGGCAGCCAAGAGTGTTCTTCTCTGAAATGAGTTATTAACAATTACAAAGAGTCTGCAAAGGCCACGCACCTCTGATTCGTGTATGTCTGACCCTACCCAGATAAGAATCATTATAGGACGGACTTTTACAGGTCACTGCTTGTACAAAAGACAGTGAAAGAGCACACCTAAATCTGGCCCCAGAGATGAACGAACACAAAGCACCGTGAAGGAAATAGCAGAAGACCAAGAAACACAGCAGGAATCTAGAGCAACGTCATAAATTCTGTGGACTGCGTTTTTTTTCTAAACAACCCTGCCACCAAATCTGGGAGTGTGAATTTTTTTCGGATGGTGCCCGGTGCCGCGGCAGGAGCGCGCGAGTCCCGGCACCCGGAGCGCAGCAGCA
Organism: Tinamus guttatus; assembly: GCF_059628265.1. Taxonomy (NCBI): domain Eukaryota; kingdom Metazoa; phylum Chordata; class Aves; order Tinamiformes; family Tinamidae; genus Tinamus; species Tinamus guttatus. Next base: position 2,156,800 of record NW_028288590.1, on the reverse strand, counting down.
GCACGTGGGAGCGATGGCCCAGGACGAACCTCAGAGTCCTGCAGGAAGAAGCCGACCTGGTAAGTACCGCATGCTCCCTTGCCCAATACGTTCATAGCAGGACATTAGCTACTTTTTTTTCCTGAGATCTCTGGCTCAGGCAGGGGCTCTTCCACTTGCCATTGAACTCAGGGGTGCTCCATCTTAGGTCAGACAATTCCTAATTTTCATGTTAGGTTTGGGTCCTTCCCACACACTGTCACCTGCTGGCCTCCCCCAACCGTGTGCACTCTAGCCACCACCTGTGTGTGCGTTCATTTCCCATACTCTGCCCTACAGGGCTTAACTGCTACAGCAGGTATCCCACTGCCACCCCACCCCAAATCCTTGGTGTCAAATACAGCAAGTTCTGTTCAGTCTTCCTTGAGATAACCTTGCCTCATTATGAATCCTGGTTTACTGAAGAATATTGTGAAATCTTCACTGTGTCAGCTCCTTTGTATCTCCATTTCTTTCCCCCCTTCCCCTTGCTCACGCTCTCTTCTGTGTGCGAGACCCGTGCCTGGGGGTATGGCAGCAGGTTCTCCCTGCTGCCCAGGGCTTTTCAGCTCCATCCCAGGGCTCTCTTGCCCTGTTTGGTAGGGCTGGAGTTTTCCAGAGGGAGCAAAGGGACCCTGCTGAGGTAGCCCCTGAGCAGTGGCCTGTGCTGGGGCTCACAGGTCCCAGGCTGGGAGGAGGAACCTGCCCAGGGACGTGTCCTGCTGCAGTGCTGCAGCCTGTGCCTCTGAGCTCCCCCTCTCCTCCATGAACATGCTGCACCCTGCAGAGAGTGTGAGGGATTGGGAGAGTTGGGTGAAGGGCACGGTCCTGGAGGAGGGATGGAGCTGCACGAGGCTCTTCGTGTTTCTTCCTCCTGCTTTGGCTGCACCTCTCGTGCCTGCCCTCTGCCCATGCAATGGGTCCTTCAGTTGCAGAAATGCAGATTTAACCTTCGCCCAGTGACCTCTGTGGCATTTATGCTGGCGACATCAGGTTCCGTAGCTTTGTCTCCCAACTCCACAAACACAACTCCTGGCCGCACTGCTTCATGCTCCTGCCTTTTTCAGATTGAATTTCTTTTACCCTTGCTCTCCAGTAAGCTGAAATGGCATCTCTTTCATCAGTCATCTTAAAGCTTTACCACTTCATTGCTCAGCGGGGTAGTCCTGAACATAAGTTGCAGTTTTCTGCCTGGTTTTGCAGCTCTTTGGTCTCCTCTCATTTGCCCTTCACCAGCTGAAGTCTTCTCCAGCTTTGGCTGTGCTGCTCCCTGCTTCAGACCCTAGTCATGCACGGGGTGTTTATTTATCTTAATGCAATTTCAGATATAAAAGCATGCTCAAATTTTTGCTGCAATTCAATTTCAGACCGCCCTGCTATTTTAAAACTTTATAGTGGACTTGTGTATATAGAACAACTATTACAGAATTTTCTTAATTGTGGGTATGTTTTGTATCGTAGGAGCCAGAAAATGAGTGAAAAAGGAGTAAGGGGCTGCGGGGGTGGGGGTGGGGGGGCGGCCTGTAGTTTTGACCAAAAAAAGCAAAAGATAAAGTAGTTTGTTATTGTGATTCTTTTTCAGGACAGGTTGAGGTTTTTTCTTTTTTTTTTTTTTTTCTTTTTTTTTCTTTTTTTTTCTTTCCAGGAAACACTTGTTTAGCCCTGTGAGGCTGAACTTGTGGATAGGTTGCAATGTTTTATCCCAGTCTGCCTGTTGGCTTTATAAACAAGGCCCCTGTATCTCCCAGAAATTTGACAGAGATTAATAAGGAGCTGTAGTTACAAATGCAAAGCCTGGTGACTAATTATGATTATTTTTTTTTTTAGAAAAATGAACAGCCTTTATATTCAAATGCTGATCAAACTGTGCCCTCTCATTTCAAGTTTTAAAACAATCTCAGCCAGCTCACCCTATAACATATGTCCCAGAAAAAGCTATAACAATATATATAGTATGTGAAAGTAATTTGAAAGGCATCTTGCATTTTTGAAGGGAACATGGTGAAAAGAAAACTTGGGAGGAAAGAATTTGAATGTGGTGATGAGGGAAGCTAAGTAGCATTTTTAAAACAGATTTTCTAGGAAGTAGGGTGAGTAGTAACATCTTATTTTTCTGATTTCTCTTAGCACATGTAATAATGCAGCCCGTATGAAGAGGGGAATTATTAGCTAAAAGATAGCCAGAAGATAACAAAAGGTGGATCTGAACCCTGAAATTGTCAGCTCAGCTTACAAGGAGGCTGCAAAGGCAGAGTTGTGAAAAGAGGTTTTCCTCGAGATCCCCAGAAGATGGAAGTGGATTATGTGGTTCTGGAAGGAGACAAGGAGCAGGCGACACAAAGGTGCTAAACAGTCATAGCAAAATGGCTCAAGCATTTACCCCTACCATCAACAGCTTGCAAAATGTAAAGACATTTCGTACTGAGAGCACTGTTTCAGCTGAGCTAATCAGAAATGTCTCTTCACAGTGTTCAGGATCTTGTGCGTATCATTTAGAGGAGCACTGCCTTCTTGGTTTTTGTGGCTATTATTTTTCATTGAGAAAGCACCATCAACTAAATAAGTAAGCAAATCATTTCCCTTAATACTTGTCTTAAAAATGAATTTAACACAAAAATATTGTAATACTTATCTCTTCACAAGTTTTTAAAAATTAAACTGAAGCATACCTTTTGTTTTGGTTGCAGATTTTTTGTTACTGCAGAGCTACTTTCCCTCAGTGTAAAAAGAGCTGTAAAAAAGAAGTACATTCTCGAGGACTCAAAAAAGCATCTTCATTTCATGTTTCCATCTGCCCTGCAGGATTTTTTCCCATAACGTGCATGAAACATTGATGCATGCCATACAGTCATAAGACCATGTTTTTATTCCATCCTTTTTGTCACCATCTTCCTTCCACCTTTCTGGAATGCTGCCACACTGGCAGTCTGCAACTGTTGAAGGCAAAGTCTTACATATGCTCTTCTGCCGTCGTTTAATTTGCCACACCTGGAGTATTGGGTGCAGTTCTGGGCTCCCCAGTACCAGAGGGACATGGAGCTTCTAGAGGGGGTCCAGCAGAGAGCAACAGAGTTGATTACAGGGCCTCAAAAGACTAGGCGAGCTGGGGCTGTATAGCCTGGAGAAGATAGAGGGGATGGAGCAGCGGGGTTGGACTGGGTGGTCTCTGGAGGTCCCTTCCAACATTAACCTTTCTGTGATTCTCTGATTCTGTGATTTAATGAAGGCTTATGAATTGGGGAAGCGGAGACTAAGCTAAGTTGCTTAAGAGTGGAAAACTCTTCATCGCACTGATGTCTTAGACTGTGGAGAACAAAAATTACCTTGGAGAACACAAGTCTTTAATCACACACCACACATTATTGGTATTGGTGGCTGCTCACTGTGACAGACCGTGTCTGGTCGGACTGTGAAGAAAAATGTCTTCTTGATGATGATACCCTATGCCTGTGGGTTTGGGAGGTGCAGACAGGATGGAATAGGGGGTAGGTATGTGTCACCTGGCTGTTTGGTGCCTGTTGGGAACCCTACCCATTTCAAGCTATTGGGGAGCTCCGGCGCAATGACACGACACAGAGCAACCTCCCTGTGCCACTGGGAGCCTTCCTGACTCCGTGGCCCTGCCATTAACAGGCTGATTACCTCATGACTAATGATAGAGATGGTTGGTGACTGTCTGCACAGTTGTGACATTTCCTCAGGCTGATGGGAGCTCCTGGATCATTTTTCTATTGGTGCAGCTCCAGGGCAGAAGCTGTACAGACTTCTAGGAAGCTCTGTGTTTGCTGCCTGAACGTAGTGTTTATTGCCAGTCGTCTGAATCAAAAAATTGTGCTCCAGGTGACTGTTCTGGATTCTAACTGCCTGGCTTCATCTCCCTCCGCTGTGTTCAATCATGTGCAACTGTAAATTATGCATGACTGCTTTTAACTATTCATAAATTTGACATCAAATCTCAGGATTCTTACAGATTCTGGCATGCATCCCACAGCATGACACACTGGAGCAGAGTCCTGTGAATGAACTGCTTGGAGTCCTGAACGAGTAGCTGGAGACATGCAGGGCTACACTCACCTCCTGAGCAAGGATGCACCCGTGCCAGAGCGGCGTAGAGACGCCCTGGGCAGTCTTCCTGATCCAAATAAACTCATTCTGTGCTCGTTAGCATCATCCTGCAGACACAGCTGGCACATGTGAGCTGAACTGAGGATCTGTGCAATGCCTGAGCAGTGCAGGTTCTGGAAGGCCCCTTGGTAACAGCTTTGCTGCACTTACTGGCTTACAGTTCGAAAAGGGGTTTGTCTCCTCCCTGGAAATTCTCCTTTACTCCGTGCTCTCTTAATTCCATCTGTCTGTCTCACATACACATGCACGCACGTGTGAATAGTAGAGTATTACCCGAGGCTTAATACAGCAGAACCCCTTGTATCTCTCTCAGGGTGTGTGTTTCATTTTTACCTTAAATATTCTGCATCTTCAGTTACTCTTCACAGAGCTTTTCCATTTTAGCTTGTAGGATCTTTTGATACAGTCATCCAGCATCAGAGCTACAGCGGTAGTAGCAAAGGCCATCTTGACTGAAAGTTTGTGATGCTTTTTATTTAATGTAAAGCTGTAGTAATCTCTCAAGTTATTTTCATTCAGGTAGAGTAGGAATTCCTTGACAGCAGTGTGTATTAAAAGCTTTGCTGATGCTTGGAAACTGGACTTTCTTACTTCCTGCCTTTCTTTGAGGACTGGAGTGGGGGCAGAGGAACCAGAGAAATCAAGAGCAGCATTTTAATTGCAATAGCACCAGTAAATCATATGAAAATCTGAGGTTACAAAAAAAGGCAAGGCTAAACCTCGTCGCCGTTTCCCCCACAGGCAGCGTTGTTCAGACCGTGTGATTAAGGGCAGGACTGGGCTTCTGCTATGTTCCTTGGGCTGCTGCACAGTTACCATGTAAGCTCAGTATGTGGCATATGTGCTGGGAGGATGCTCCTTTCTCTCGGTGACTTTATGTCTGTCCATTTTGACTTGTATATTTGTTTGAAATGTGAGCTTCTGAGCATCTAACCTAACCTCCCTTCAGCTGAGATGTGCCACTGCAGTGTGTCAAACCCTTCCTCCCACCGCTTTGCCCTCCTCATTTAAACTTGCTTTAGCCAGAGGGGTGAGTATTATCCCTGTTTTGCAGCGGGCGAAAATTAAAGTAGGATAGAGGATTTGTCCAAGCCCAAATGATGAATCACTGGTTGGTTTATTGTAGTCCAGTGTGTTCTGACTCCTAGTCCATGCTTATTTTACAGACTTTGCTATTTAAAACTTTCCCCCGCCTTCTGGCACCCTGGTAATTTCTCCAGCACAGCCAGTTCCTTTGTGCTGTCTGCATAGCAGACCTTCAAGTGAAATTACTGAGCTCTTTGGTAAGTTTTACTTTTTCAGCTTAAATTATGAGCACAGCACAAAGTGGTGTGACTGGTGACTGCTTTTTCCTGTGCCATGTCAGCTGTGTCTGCCTCTAGAATAGAGATTGCTGTTTGTACAAAATTATGTTGTTTGATGAAATATGTGAGTGAGGACTTACCTTGGGTGCACCAATGTCACTGTGATTCCCACCTAGCAGACTCAAGCACCAGAACCCCTTTTCCTTACTGAAGCTGTAAAAACATCTTGTACTATGATTCAAGTTACAGCACTCTATCTCAAAAAGCAAAACTCAGAACCAGCCTCCTATTCTGTTTAGTCATGAGCTATAACCTAATCATGTCACTTAAACGGTACTTCCTAAAGGATGAGGGTGTAGAAAAACATTCTGAAATGTAGTGTGTAAAATCACTGTTTTGGAGGAGGTCAGGGGAACTACAGGCCTGCACCAAACAAACCTGAAATCTGTATCAGGCTATTTTGGTAAAAAACTATAATAAAGAATAGAATGGTGCCCCCCCGTGTAGGTAGGATTATTTGGGAAGAGTTAAACTAGCATCTGTGAGAGAGTCCTGCCAGGTGGTTCTGCTGAGTTCTTCGGAGGCATTGGCAAGAACGTGGGTAAAGATATTGTGGTTCTGAAATCCAGGTAAATTTTATCAAAGGCTTTTAAGGGAATTAAGCAGCCCTAACATAAGCAGAGCATGAGCAAGTGACAGATTAAGAGATGGGATCCAAAGAACTGAAGACCTGGGATTTCTGCCTAGAGAAGCCATGACTTGAGGACAGTATCATAGAGATCTGCAAACTCAGAGACCTGCAGGGCAAGCAAGAGGATAGTGTGAGCGCTGCCCTTCAGAACCCGACCGTGCAAAGTTGGGAGAGATGAAGTTAGCCTCAGAGCTGGGAGTGCCCGGGGCACCCGTGGGAGCCCCTCTGCAGCTGCTGTGGGTATCGGGGCTGCTGTGGCTCCGAGGGGAGCCTGGCCTGCTGTGTGGAACGGTGACTTGCTGGGAGCTGCTAAATTATTAGAAACCACATCTGGTCCTGGAAATCCCTGGGGTCCAAACTGGTATTAGCAAGAAATTCAGAGATACTCATGATCTGTTCCTACGTATCTCCTTATGACTGTAATTGGAGGCAGAGTGCTGGGCTAGATGAGCCTTTAATCTGGCCCATACACCTATTCCTGTGATTTTAAGATATTCTAGGGAGGACTTGTGTTGCTTATGGGAAAAGGAAAATAATGTTTCTCACTTATATCAATGGATGTGTATCATATTTACTTATGCATATACAGAATCTACTTTTGGTTAGGGTTTATTATAAAAATGACACGGTCCTAGATACAAATTATATCGTAATCAAAAGCTGTTCTCACAGAAGCATCATCAGTTTAGAAAGGGGTTTATGCGGGTTACTCTTAGGGTTTGGGTTTTTTTGTTTTGCTTTTGTTTTAATTCAGAAGTATATGGAAGCCCGTTCAGAGGTTTTAGGCATTGTAATAGTAATCACAGTACAAACATTTGTATCACAACCTCTCCAAAATTTTTAGAAAGCATCTATGCAGAGTCATAGAGATTCTTTAAAAGCTCATAAAACCACAAGCATCAGATGGGTTAATTCTAGGGAGCTCTTGTTTCCTTTAATTTAGTATATAATCAGGAATCCTTTGGAACATTTAATAACCAAAACTGAGCTCTCAAGATTTAAAGTGGACCTAAATAATTTGAAATATGGAAAGCCCGCAAAAAGATGCTGGACAGCATTGTGATTTTTTTTTATTATTTACAGAGTATTAGTTCATGATAAATAAACTTTGATAAATTCATGCTCTATGTTTCCAAAAAATAAGAGGAAGAAGAAAAAAAAGCAGGCACAGTAGAGTATTTTTTAAATATTCTGAAAAAGTTATGTAATTTCTTCAGCTGAAAATGAGTTATTTTCTAATATTAACATGCTGGTAACCCAAGATTTTGTGGCCTTAATACAGCTTTAAAAATGGCAAATAGTCTTACGATCATGAAAAAATGTTGTATTTAGGAGGCAAACCTATATATATACATATCTATTTTCATATAACAACTACTGTCTCACAACAACTTTGTTTTTTTTTTTCCCCTCCAGATGCTTGCTTTCTTAAATAAAAAGAGGTATATTTTTTAAAAAAAGTGTTTAGCAGTGGCACTTAGTTATTTACTGTCCATGGAAAAAGTGGTTTTGGCCATTTTGGTCTGTTCATTCCCCTAACTACCCATGTTTGACACTAGTTTGAAGTTTGAAAGAGGTGGGTCAGGGTTTTTTTTTCCTCAGTTATATGCAATTCCAGAAAGTTTATCTGTTTGTGGGTATTTTGCTAAAAAACAAAGTCTTTGATAATTTGTTTTGATGAAATATCTTAATTCTTGTATTTTTCTGCCTTAGACATAGGGCTCTTCACAGCACAATCATTGTTCTGCACACAAAAGATATGAGTATTGTGCTGTCACTAAGAGAAGATGAGAATTCTTGCCTGTTTCTAGTTTCAGTGTGGGGCTAATTCATTACGTTTTAGCTGTTAGGCAGTCTACCTAAGGTTAACTCTGATGCATTATTATCTTTAAGTCATTCTTATGTGTATACCTAAGATCACTTGATATATATTTTCATTGTTTTGCCGATCTCATTCCATTTTTCTACATGAGTTTTCATAGGCAATTCTCCTGCTGTGTTCTTGAACTTTTTTTTTTTTAATTTATTTTCCTGCAGTCTGCATGTGCTCTCATTGCCATCCATCCACACTCATTCAGTTGCTTCTCTATATTGTAGACTAGAACTCAAATCCGTGGAAAAAGAGTCTTCTGAACCCATCTGCCTACTATATGGAGAAACCCTGAAGTTCAAGATAATACAGCCTTGTAAAAAAGATATTTTTCAAAAATTTTATTTGTTTGCCTCTTTTAAATGAAACATGGCTCTACAGTAGGACTAGGACCTACATGTTTGAGTCTTTTACAATAAATGTTGTCCAAAAGACCAAGTGACTTCATCCACTTCTCAATTCTCTCTCATTACAACCATAGCATCTGAGTAGATCCCTGTTTCTTTTTTCTTTCATGTCTCTTTATAAACTTGTGAGAGAAGAGCAGCTATAAAAGCACCAACTGATTCTCTGCTAGTATAAGATAGCTGTAAGATAGTGTAAGATGTATGTGATGGCTCCGTTCCTCTCTCAACCTCCCATACGAAAGTCCAAGATGGCCAAAGGCAGGGCTGCAAGATTTGAAATCTGTCCCTCCTACAATTTGGCAGGGTCTTGTTTATAGGCAGTCATGCCAGGTGTCTTCCTTGCTTAGGGAGAAACATGTGCGTACATGTTTCTTACTGTTCAGGTTTTGTTCAAATCACACAATAAAGCAGGGAGAAAAATAAGTAAAGTGTTACTTCAGCCCTGGTGAGGCCTCATCTGGAGTACTGTGTCCAGTTCTGGGCTCCACAGTACAAGAGGGATGTGGAGCTGCTGGAGAGAGTCCAGCGCAGGGCTACAAGGATGATCAGGGGCCTGGAACATCTGCCCTATGAGGAGAGGCTGAGGGAGCTGGGCCTGTTCAGCCTGGAGAAGAGAAGGCTGAGAGGGGATCTAATCAGTGTATATAAATACCTCAAGGGAGGGAGTGCAGAGGACGGTCATGGTCTCTTTTCAGTGGTGGCCACTGATAGGACTAGAGGAAATGGCCGGAAACTGAAACATCAAAAATTCCATAGGAACTTAAGGAAAAAATTCTTAACAGTGAGGGTGACAGAGCACTGGGACAGGCTGCCCAGAGAGGTTGTGGAGTCTCCTTCTCTGGAGATCTTCAAAACCCGCTTGGACGCAGTCCTGCGCCACATGCTTTAGGTGTCCCTGCGTATGCAGGGGGGTTGGACTAGATGATCTCTAGAGGTCCCTTCCAACCCTAAGCATTCTATGATTCTATGATTCTACTTTGTGGAATCATAGGTACAAGCTTCTTCTGGCCTAGGCAGGCTCACTGGTAAGACCATCTTCTGGTTAACAGTCTTACTCCAGCAATGTCTCCCTTCCTTCAAGCTTGAGCTTTCATGGGTAGTAGGACACAGGTCAGAGAGACACCTCCTGCTACCCTCCCTTCTCCTGCCAGGCAAGAACAAATAGTGACATAGACCCTGGCATCAAGGGGGGGGTCACCGCTAACATCATTATCACTTCAACATCTTTGCCAGTTAAGCATGCATTTTTCTTATCTGTTTGACTTTTCTGTTGGTGGGATCAACTTTTCCAGCAGAGATTGTCTGTTAGGAAGGTAGCTCCCAATTAAGACGCATCTCTAGAAATCCTACACTTGGCAGCTAGAACTTAGGCTACTCAGTTACTTTGAGATGAGCCTCTTGCTATAGAGGTCCACTATTTTTCTGTAAGGTCAGAGGAACTAAGACCTAATTTTCCAAGCTAATCCCCTGCTTAGTGCAAATGTGCAGTAGGCACAGTGCTTCTTCATATAGGAGTGATCTTTGAACCTTTCAGGGCTCTAGGTCCTAGTGTGTTCTTCTGTAGAGGTGTGAGCAGTTTGCCCCTTTGCCTTCAGCTGTTTCCAACAGTTGGCCCAGCAGAAGTGTTCAAGAGGATCAGAGTCAAATCTTCACCTTCCATGAACCAAATAGCCTAATGGGAGGCAGGGAAAACAGCAAGTCCTGTGGTTGAGACTAAGTGGTGCTCCTTTTTTGCTTGCCTGATAATTCTGATGACATTTGCACAATTTTCATAGCCCAGGTTGAGACACACAGACCGAGTGAGGCTGTTTTTCGTTCAGTTAAGCTGCTCTCTAGTTAAGGTAGTGTTTAAGTGCCCTCTTGGCTTTCCTATTCCAAAGCAACTGTTACATTGATTAACAGTTTTTCTCTTCACTTTCTCCTCCTCCAATTTGACTTCTCCTGTCCTCCAGTTTAGCTCCCCTTGCAATTCTTCAGCACTGCTGTCACACTGACTGTTTGCTGTGCCGCAGAGCAGGTTACCTCAGTCTATACTCTTGCTCTCCTGCTGTGACTCTTAGGCACCTGACACAGAAGAGCAGTTGCTTATGCTATGGCAGTTGAGGCTCATCCAGACTCATTTTCCATAGAGCTTCCACAAGTGATCTTTTTGTCTCTCATCCTGAAGGGCACTTTGCTGGTGGCAAACTTGAGATAGGTTAGACTGGAGCTGCTCTGCTGTGTTACCACTATTAGCAGCCACAGCTTCTGGCTTCCTAGGTTGCACATGTTCACTATATGTCTCCCCAAAGCAAGTGGTCAGTCCATGTTTCCACTTTCCTGTCCTCACAACCAACCTGCAGTTAGAACATCAACTGCTGCCCATTTATTTCCCTCTCTGTGCCAAACTAGGACCCTGGTCCCTTACGCGATTCACGGGGAACCTTCTCTACTCCCTCTCATCCCGCATCCAAAACCCTGAGGTAGGAGAACATGTTCAGGGCTGTTCGGATTGCTGCAGTCACTGTTTCCATGTGGGAGCAGGCAGTGAAGCTGGAAGTTGCCACTTCTCTAAGCAGCTGATAGTAGCTCTCACTGCACAGCATAGATAAAATACAGAGCCCGGAGCGGCTGCTGCTGCGCCCCACGTTAGGTGCCCTGAGGATGTGCACAGCAGTCTGGGAGTCCTTTGGTCTTCCGCCATTGATCGTAGTCATCGTGAGGGGTCACAGGCACGGCCTGGATGGACATTATTGTCTTCAGAGAACTTGGTCTTGTTCATGTGAGTACATGCTCACCGGGGAGCTGTGTGGACAGCACTTCTTAAAGAATCACAGTTACCATAGGGTAAGTAATCACTTTTCCTTTTGTTTCCTTGAAGAAACATCTAAAACCGAGGATGTGTCTGTAATGCCATTGATACCTCTAAGTCTGTCATTATTATGACTAATGTTTCTAGGACCGCTGTTCTGGTTTACAGACAGATTAATTTCAGCAGACGAAACTAGATTTACTCTTCTGCGTAGAAGACACAGTGACACAAGCTGGCACTGGGCACTGTATTCCCATTATAGATGTCTTATTTTGAAAGAAAATAACCATGAAACTGATGTTTTCCTTTATTGTGACTGCCTACTCTAAAAGAATATGAAATGCAAGCAGGAGAAGGATCGTTGCTTCTCTTCATTTGATATCTTAATTATCATTTTACTTTGCATATCAAATCACATTTTAAAACATTTTCAAGCACAGCTATTTTTTCAGACTCTCAGAGATGATCTACAGATTTTTAAAAGAGAGTATTCCTCCTGTTTAATAATAAAAGCAGGAATAAATTATTTCGCTTAGGGCTTTAGGGATTTTTGTTTTTCCTTGACTGTTAGAAATATTAGATGTTAGAAAATCTGGTACAGGCTAATGTAAAATTATCTAGGTAGTTGGACAGTTGGTAAAACTAGTGCCTCATAGATAATAGAAAAGCTGATTTATGAGATTGCAATTTTCATAATTAATTATGAAGCAAAAAAAGTCTAGAAGTCTATTTGATACAAGTTTCCGGATGGGTTTTTAGGCATGTACTTGTGACAGCACATTTTGCAGTGTGATGCTTCTCTGTTTCACATGGAGTAATCTGAACTTTAAAATTGTTCCCAACTTATCTGGTTGAGAAGAAAGCTTAGTAATACTATAGCTATAAGCAGTTCTAGGAGGAATGGTGCATCTTTGTCCAGCCTTCTGCTGCAGAGGTTTTCTAGCATCAAAAGCTTGTGAGAAGGGTGGTTTTAAAATTATAATTGTAACAGACAACCCTGGTATTCTGCCCAAAAGAGACAATCTTTTAACTAGTTTATGTCTGCAAAACATAAGATTTTTTTTTATCTTCTGTTTTATTTAATTCTGTCAAAAATAACAGATGTTTTCATTATGCGTATAAGCTTCTCTTCTTTTTTTATGTATCTTGTTAAGCTCTTTGGTGTAATAATGGTCCTGATCATTCCCCTTACCTGAATCCACGACACTGCAATGTTGCTTATTTCTCAGATGGTCAACATGAGCATCTGACCTTCCTCGTTCATGCTGTTCAGTGTTTAAATACATCTGGCCTTTACTGTCGTTATTGACTGGCTGCAGTGGCTACAGTTTCTCCTGCTTTGATAGTCTTTCCACACCTCTGATGGTCCACTTCTGAGTACATCTGTTTTTTGCTCAAGATAGTTTAGATGTTTAGTAAGAATTGAACATCATAAGTATTCAAGAGATGATGTTCTGCAGGGTTGATGGGGCATTGTAACATCTTAAATAGTTTTCTTTTTTCAACAGGTTCTGTAAATACCAATAGTGGAGAAACTAAATCTGTGAGGACTTACTTCATTAAATTTATGGTGTTGTTTTAAATATTGACTATTTATTGTGGGCTACTTGAGTAGAAACATCCGGATAGTAAACTTTTTCCTTTTTGTTGTGATAGCGGGAGATGTTGAGATAGGTATCATAGAGTAACTCATAAAGGTTTTGCTGGGAGAGGGACTGAGGAGTCATCATCATTTTTCTCCAGAATAAAGTGATCTTGGGACCTTCAAAAGAGGGGGTGAGAATTATGTCCTCTGTCTTGAATATTAGTTGAGAACAGAGGTTTCAGTTTTCCTTTGAGTATGGAGCAGTCTCTACCACTTGCCTGGCTGTAAGAAGCCCCAGATAGCAGTTCTTGGCTGCCAGGAGGCTTCCTGCAGGTTTGGCGAAGCGCTCGTGCCTTGGTGTTCAAGCCTGCCGGTTCGCTCACATGCCTGCTGCCCAGCAGAGATTCAGCTGTGCAACATTGAGCTCAGTACCAAAATAAAGACTTCTTTATAGGAGTGGATGGGAAACGAGAAAGCGCTGGGGGCGGGGAACACTGCATCATTCCAAGGCCTCCTGCCGCATACGAGGAGCCTAATATGCCACTTCGGGTATGGGCTCTCTCTAGGGTTTTGCCCTTACATAGCTGAAGAGTTGGAGGGGATGAAGCTCTCCCCGACAGTGGGGTGCTGAACATGTTGTCAGTGCATACCTGTGTTATCCAGAAGGCCTTCTAGCAAGAAAAGGAAGACATAGTGCATATTTACAGAAGAATAGTGGAGGAGAAAAGGGAGAAATAAGGGAAATTCCAGAAGGGCCCTCTGGATTTGCTCAGGCACACCTAGACTTGCCCTGTATTGGGATTTACCTGTAGCATGTACATTATTAAGAGGCTTTATTATTTTTAAAAATTAATTTTATTTTCCTTTGCAGGTCATCTTTAAGCTGCCATTTCCTGTATAATTAAGCAGAATGAAGGCATTAGGTTCTAGTAAAGCTGGGCCTAATCCAGAAATCCTCTCTTATTCAGTCTTTCTGAGTAAAGAACTCAAGTCTGGGCCCACCGTTTTATGTGTTCTGTTATTATTTCTAGATTATTTGTTGTCTGTGAATATTTTGTTTTTAACTTTATTGAAAGCTCCCTTGCATTTGTCTGTTTTTTTCTGTTTATGTGTTACTATCCAGCATAGCATTAGTTGAAATGATGTAAGTATCCTTAAAGTGCATAATTGCTACTGATCATGCAAGAACAATTGATTCATACTGTTTATAATTAGCAGTATATAATGTTTTCTGCATGGGATAGATTTATCCCTTTTAACTTTTCCCTTCTGATTCTTTCTGACTCCTGGTCTTGCCACATCCCAGGCTTTCTGAACATGCTAGTTCACTAGAGTCTAGTCTGTTCTTCCTTTTGTTTTTCAGACCAGTAAAAATGGGAAGTACTGGATTCTGGTTTCCTCCAAGAAGAGTCAGCGGAACTGGTTAAGACCAAAATCTGAGGACTTTAGTGGACAAACATCAGGTGTGCATTAAACAGAAGCTACTTTAATCCTACTTTAAGTATATGCTTCTTTAAAATGCTATTACAAATGAGCTTTTGTATAATGTGCTTGCTATATGTGATATTGCATATAGTCATTCATCCTACAGTTGTGAAAGCACCAATAAGAATGGGGATTTTAAGTGATAATATGTTGAGACACAAACAGGCAATATTACTCATAAAATTCTTTCAGCTGGTCTTTGGAAAGTGTAATATTTGAGGATCAGTGTTTTTTTAAGTTTTATCTCCATTGCTCAGTCTATACATCCACAAGAAAAAGAAAGTGGTTATTTGCTATTCAGAGTTAAATACTGTTATTGCCTATCTGTTGAGAAATAATACTGAGATAATAGTGCATACACATTTTTAATAAAACATTGTCAAAGGTTGAATCCATTATATTTGTTTTAATGATGCATTTTTAAGGACACTTAAATGCAATTCAAAGTCAGCTTAATTGAATTTGATGATAGAGAAACAAAACTGGAATTCCTTATCCCCATGAATGTTACATTTAATATGACAGTAGCTTACTTGAAGCTTTGGAGAAGATAAAAACTAACACCATATTGGCCTGAATATAAGATGGCCTCACGCCTGAGGTGTGATCCTCATATTTAGAAGAGACACATGAGGTTGTCCAAACTTAGCAATTCCACCTGCTATGCTGTTCCACTGCAGACATTGCTTATGGCCTCACACCACACCCTTCTGCATGGCCTAGTATTTTTCCTGCATCTGCCCAGCTCGATGCATCGATGCATGCTCCGTTCCTCCCCGGCTGCTCCACAGGTGCCATGCTTGCCCCATCCTGCCATCCCTACGTGCTGCCAACCCCATGCAGAGCTCCCGCACCTCTTTGGCTCCACAGCTGCGTGCCCCCATGGCCATGGCTGCTCCCCCCAGCCATGCCTCCTACCTGTTCGGCTTAGCACGAAGGCCACTTGCTGCTGAGCGCCAGACCCGGCAGCCGCGCGTGAACCCCGCTAGCCTAGAGCAAACTGCGGACGTTGCAGCTCGCCACTCCTCCTGCTGCCCCTTCTCAGGGTACGTGTGGATTTGGCAGGGAGGCTGAGATGGCTTGAGATGCAGTAGGTGCTTTCCGACTGCCTGACTCGTGGAGCCTGGTCGCCATGGTGCCAATGGCTGTAGATACGCCATGCGTAAGCACCGAGTGAGACGGGTTCCTGCTCCCCAAGGCTCAGTTGTCACGAGAGGATCATTAAGACAACAGCTCATTCTATATTCAGGCCAATAGGCATAGAATGCAGCAGTGCGTTAATTTGTGAGAAAGCACAATTAATTCTATTACCAGATTCTGGTTAAAGTGTACGTTGAAAATTCTTTCAATCTACAAGTTTCTCACAACCTTTTATGTGGATCATATCCTCCTTTTGACTCCCTTGGAGCTTCATTGAAGTCTTTGGAATTGGTCTTCAAGTTTCCAAATAACTATTTCATGAACTAGAAAGTTGCTTAAAAGAGAGGAACTAAAATTAAGCTGATTCTTTGAAGGCTGGTGAATGTTCCCACTGATGGGACTATCGTCCTCAAGTTTCATCCCATGAGTTGGAATGAGTCAGAGACAAAGCTAAAATCATAAGAGTCCTTAAAGAAATGCCTTTTCTGTTGCTCGGTGTCTTTAAAAAGCTTAATGGTTTCATACAAAAGTGCGGGGGAGGTGGTCTTCCAAAATGTTTGTGATTTAAGAGTGTAGCCTAGTCAAAGGTTATAGGTTTGGAAAAGGAGCAGGTTCCCATCTTCATCTGCCACTATTTCTTTTCTCTTAGAAAGACATGGGGAAGGTCATGGGGAAGAGGGAGGACAAGGCCCAGACAAAGACATACTCTGTACATGCATTTCAAATGGAAACCTCAATCTGAGGCTTTCCTAAAATGCACATGCAGATATTAGAGGCAGCTCCCCTCGCCCCGCTCCCTGGCCCCCTTCCCTCCCGCACGCGGAGCCACCGCAGTCTTGTCCTTTCCCTGCTTCCTCCCTGGCCATGCCAGGGCTCCGGCAGCCCTTAGCAATTGCCACCGCTCCGCATACCGCTCCGGGCTCCTTGTCCTGAGCAGTTTGTACCCTGCATTGCGGAGCCCCTGCTCTGTGGGGCAGAGCAGGCAGCTGCACCCAGGCCCGCCAAGCTGCCCAGCCTCAGGGGAAGGATTCTCCCTGTTTTTTTTCTTTTTTTTGTGGCGGTGGCGTGAGGCTGAAGCAGCTGCAGCCTGGTGCTCTCGCTCCACCTGTCCCGACAGCTGCCAGCGTCCCCGGCGCTGCGCGGGGGCAGCCGGGCCGGCACGAGAGCCACAGCCGCACAGGCCGGCCTGGCCCTTCCCGGGCCGCCCCGGCCTTGGTGCCCGCGGGCCGCAAGGAGCAGCTGCACCCGCAAGCGTCGGGGGTGCCGGCAGCTGCCAGAGCCACCTGCGGAACCAGGGCAGCCGCTTTGCCAAGGAAGGGCCCAGTTTGACGCTCGCCCCCGCGTACACCGAAGGCCGCCTTTGCGTCTTCCTCTGCGCTCTCTATGGCGGGGCGGCTTCAGACCTCGTGGTTGGCCTGTCCCTTGCTGGATGGCTCTGGTCGTATGGTGGTATCTAGAGTAGTGGTGGTGCTCAAGTGTTTTGAACAAGCTGCCAGCCAATTTTCCAGCAATGGCAAGTTGTTCAGCACCCCGTAACAGTGCGTTGCTGCTCTACGTTACCAGCTTACGGGTTTAGAGCTGTTCTTGCCAACGCATCATATACAAGTATGAACGCACCTGCGCTAGCTGAGAGTTTGGTGCATGGTTCCTCATGCCCCATGGCAGGCTGCGATCCTCCCGCGCCCCTTCCCTCCCTTCCTCCCTCCCGAGCTGAGCTAAACCACCCCGGCCACAACCCCTGCACCTTGCAAGGCAACTTGAGGAGCACAGTGGGATCCAGGGTTGGGCTGGTGATCTAAGCTGAGAGATTCCTGTGCTTCCCGTGACAGGTATTTATTAGCGAGAGGTGAAGTTTATAGGGGGATTTCACTTGTCATTAAAAATTATTGGAAATGTTTACATTTTATTATTATACATACATACATATATATACAGTAATCAAAATGAGCCAGTAAATACGAGCTGTGCACCCCTCAGACAGTCAAAATGTGTATGTGCTGCTTTTCCTGTAGACTTTCAAACACACGGTTGTATTTCAGGGCTTAAAACTTTTCATTTTGATAACTGTGTATGTGCGTGTGTGTGTGTGCGCGTGTGTGTGTACAACACCACCGGCACAGCACTAAGTCCTTTGAAATCAGAAGCTGCCAAAAGCCTTCTCCATACGTTCGGAAGTAAGTTCTTTGCTTGGTGCCTCCTGTAATCTGACAGAAACATTGCTGTTCTCCATCTATGCCTGAGGGGAAGGATATGAGGTGTGATTTCAGGGCATATGTGGATCTGTTCATCCTGAGCAATGCGTTTTAAGAGTTGCAGCAAATAGTGTAAAGAAACCTACAGGTATTACATTAGACCAGCTGAACCTAATTTTATTTTTAAGTTTTATTCAGAAGCATCACATAGCAAGTAAACTTCAAAATTTAAGTTTAGTTACAAACTAGTTGTTTCTTATTTTTTTTTTCCAGTCCCCTTTTGCTTTCTTTTACGACCACATGAAACTTGAGAAGCCATCTAAAGCTAAATCATTTAGTGGAGTTGGGCAATTCCCAAGTGTCCAACAAGAAGGCCTGGTTTAGGCTGCGATGGCCACTGTCATTCCTGGTGATTTGTCAGAAGTAAGAGATACCCAGAAAGTCCCTTCAGGGAAACGTAAGCGTGGTGAAACCAAACCAAGAAAAAACTTTCCTTGCCAACTGTGTGACAAGGCCTTTAACAGTGTTGAGAAATTAAAGGTTCACTCATACTCTCACACAGGAGAGAGGCCCTACAAGTGCACACAACAAGACTGCACCAAGGCCTTTGTTTCTAAGTACAAATTACTAAGGTATTAAACTCTATTTATCTTTCAGATTATATTATCTATTTTATGTTGGCCGTGTTAAGCCTTGTAAAAGTATATATTTGTGTACACCTTCAGCTGATTGCAGAGAGGATATGTTGATTAAAGTAGACATGGGATTGTTTCTAGAATTCTAAATTACAGTACATAAGTTTGCAAGCTAATGTCTTTGGTTTTGTTTCTTGATTTGTTTTCTGTTTTTGTTTTCTGTTTGTTTTTTTTAATGAGAATAGAATTTTCATTTGTATAAGGAATTGTCACAAGAAAAGAGTATGGACTGAAAAAATCTTTTGTCTATGGACTTTTACACAAGTACTTTCATACTTGCCCGTATACCCCTGTTGCAGTAGCTAAAAAACAGCAGAAACTAAAGTGTCAATTTAAGAGAAATGGCTCGTGTTTTGTTATATTTTAATTTGTCCAACTGTCTATGTAGTGTCATGCTTTCAGTTAAAAGGCTCTGTTGCAAAGCATCCTTAGTGTAGTATTTAGCTGCCATTAAGAAATGAACACATGTATCTTTTTGATCAAAATAATTACTTACAGAATATATCTGTGTTTAAAGGCATATGGCTACTCATTCTCCTGAGAAAACCCACAAGTGTAATTATTGTGAGAAAATGTTTCACCGAAAAGATCACCTAAAGAATCACCTACATACACACAATCCCAACAAAGAGGCCTTTAAGTGCGAAGAATGTGGAAAGAACTACAATACCAAGCTTGGGTTCAAACGTCACCTGGCTTTGCATGCTGCAACAAGTGGTGACCTCACCTGTAAGGTATGTTTGCAGACTTTTGAAAGCACAGGAGTGCTGCTGGAGCACCTAAAAACTCACGCAGGCAAGTCATCGGGTGGAGTGAAGGAGAAAAAACACCAGTGTGAACACTGTGATCGTCGGTTCTACACCCGGAAGGATGTCCGTAGACACATGGTAGTGCACACTGGAAGAAAGGACTTCCTCTGTCAATATTGTGCACAGAGATTTGGGCGGAAGGATCACCTAACGCGCCATATGAAGAAAAGTCACAACCAAGAACTTTTGAAGGTCAAAACAGAGCCAATGGACCTTCTAGATCCCTTTACCTGCAATGTTTCTGTGCCTATTAAGGATGAGCTGCTTCCAGTGATGTCTTTACCTTCCAGTGAACTGACATCAAAGCCATTTACAAACACTTTGCAATTAAATCTCTACAATACTCAAATTCAGTCCATGCAGAGTTCTGCATCTGCACACCAAATGGTCGCCACATCGTTGCCATTGGGAATGCCTTGTCCAATAGATATGGAATCTGTCCACCCTTCTCACCAGCTATCTTTGAAATATCCGCTCAGTTCTACCTCATACGCAATTTCTATGCCTGAAAAAGAACAGCCATTAAAAGGGGAAATTGAAAGTTACTTAATGGAGTTGCAGAGTGGTATGCCTTCTTCATCCCAGGATTCTCAAGCATCGTCATCAAAACTAGGGCTGGATCCACAAGTAGGGCCACTGGATGATGGGGCTGGGGAGGTTTCCCTTTCCAAGAGCTCCGTTTCTATTAGCGAACCTCTAAACACCCCATCTTTGGACTTTTCTCAACTCTTCAACTTCATACCTGTAAATGGCCCTCCCTATAATCCTTCCGTTTCAGTGGGAAACCTTGGGATGAGTTACACACAAGAGGAGGCACATTCTTCTATGACTCAACTTCCACCACAAACACCGGATCCACAAGATCCTAGCAATAGTATAGGTCTTGGGTCCCTGCACTCGTTGTCAGCAGCTTTCACAAGCAGTCTAAGCACAACCACGACCCTACCACGATTCCATCAAGCTTTCCAGTAGGATGTACAAAGCTGGCTTATTACTGTCGATTTGTAGAAATGCCTTAGGTGACCATTTTTAACTTAGTGCCTACGATAAGACATTATCAATTCTCTGCTTTTGTACAGTACCGATCTCATGAAGCCAGTAAGAAATTTAAGTTAACTTTTTAAAAAATGTTTTGAAAGTGTTTATTCTCAACTGTTTACTTTGTTTTCTAAAAAAAGTCTCATTGTATTGTTTTCATTTTCACTGCCAATTGACACACGTAAAATGTTCAGTAGAAAGTCATTGCTACCAAATGTTTTACACTCATACTTTTAAAAAAGTTTTTCAACTGTATCAGTCATTCTGTTTTACTGATTTCAGTGGTAGAACTACCATTTTTACCTTCTATGTATTTTAGTGTTTGCAAGTAATCTAGTTAAAACATATATCGCACAGATTCCTGAAGACTTGGGAAAGAAATCCCTAGTCCCTTTCCAAAAAAGAAAACCCTTCCCAATGGCAACATCTGATCTGTTCTATTATGACAAATCTAAAATTTTTAAATAGATATATAAATCAGATTTTTCTGAAGACTTGTGTGTGTATATATAGAAGTCCATATATACACACGTACTTATATATAACATTTGACTTGTATTGAAGTCATTATAAAAGGTAATTTGGCCATTTTCTGGCTTAAATTGTTGTGGCCTGTTAGAAATATTGAAAGAAAAGAAATTTATTTTAATTTTCTAAAACCATGATTTAATGGAAATTGAGAGAATCTCTGCTTGCTAAATGACAAATGTTTCCAGTTGAAATTGGAACTGTGTTGTGCTTTCAAGACTCTGGTAGAGGGAAACAGGCAAAAAAAAAAAAAAGATGGCTGATCTTGAAATATAAAAGTGTTGTAATTTAGTAATGCAGAATATTTTGTCGCAGTTTTTGTTTTAATTCTTAACTTGCTGTTTTTTTCTCTTTAGTAGCATAGAAAGAGTACTGCATAGGAAACTTCCAGTAGTGTATTCACACTTGTAGGCATCAGTCTTCTCCCAGCTGCCACCGCCAAAGGGTGGATCAAGTCCAGCCAGGAACTCTGTCCGTTCAGTACTAGTGTGCAGTCAGAGAGTGAATGTAAATTTGCAAATACCATTTTTTTTATTGGAATGCTCTTTTCACTTGTGTTTCATGGTGTGTTATGTCCTCCTAAGCAACAAGTTAGATGTTAATCACGCTTTCTACACCTGGGTACTTGGTTAGGGACGTTTCGCCCGTTGCCAAGATTTAAAGACAGGACTCTTAGGAGTGAAGTAAAAGCATATTGCTTACACCACTTTTACCTAATACAATATAGTCTATTCCCCAAGCCCTTGTAACCAAAAGAGGAAAAAACAAACAAAAAAACTGTGTTGTATGAAAGCAAACTAGATTTGCTGTAATTCAATACTGACAGCCTTTTCCTTGTCATTTTTGTACAAGGAATTAAAAAATAGAAACTGAGTACATTAATATCTCTCAAACAATAATGAGGATTCATGTAAGGTTTTAAGTGGTTAAACTAAATATATACTTCACAGAGACAAAAGTTGCTCCCATTTAAGGAGCTTATGCTCCAAATGTTTTATCAGTAGCTCCTACTTTTTTTTTTTTAATTCTAGGAGCAATATGCAGGTGTAGTTTTACTATTTTATACATATGTGTATTTAAATTTTATTACTGAAAGATAACATTTTTATAAATGTGTTTGTGTTCCAAAGGCATTAAAATAAGGATGTATTAATAAGGAAAACACCTTTTCAAATTCTTCAAACTACTCCTAGATTTTGGGCTTAGGAGCATATTATCTCAGTGTGGGCTTTTAGCTCTGCTTCAGGACTGCTTCCTCTGGTTTCTATGAAACAGATCGCTTGCTTGCTTACATCTTTAGTTGAATGATTCGTTCAATATTGCTTTTTTTTTTCTTGTCACCTTTCTAAAGGAAAGAAAAACGCAGACAAACAGAGCACAAGGCATATAGAATGTAATTCTGGTTTCAATCAGCAGCCGCACATGCACATAGGAGGAACCCGGGGTTTATTCTCGGGCTCTTGCGTCAGTTTGAGATGAAGGTGAAGGCACTTGGTTCCTCCGGTGGGACGTGTCCCGTGTGGAACTGAGCACCCGCGAGGGCCCTGGTGCCCGGGGCATCTCCCGCTTCGCCCGTGGTGCCGACGCTGCCGGCAGGGGAGGCGCTCGCGGCCTTGGTGGACGGGTTGTTTGCCGAGCGCCTCATGGCTGCCTGCGCGTATGTCCCTAATTTCAAACCTCTGGGGAGTTTCTGCCCTGGCGCAGAGGAAGTGACTTCTTTGAGCTGCAAGTTAGTTCAGTCTTTGCTGCCCCGGCCAGCGCAGGGTGCTTGGAGGGACGGATGGCCACGCGGCTGAGGGGATCTGATGGGTGTCCCTAGCGCTGAGCGCAAGGCCCTGCCATCCCATCGTCAGTCGCAGTTGCTGATTAGACTTGATCAAACACAACAAGCGACACTTTGCCAGCACCTGTTTCTTAGTACGTAGCCAGGATCTCTACTACTCTCTTAGTGCCTTAGCTTCCTGAAAAGGGATTGACATTTCACTTCGGAGTTAGACATTTCATTTCACTTGAGAAATAGGGACCTCAGACAAGATATTGAACCTCATTCAGTCAGGGCTTCAGGCGGCGGCTGCTGCGCGGCGGTGGCCTCTGTGCCGGGCCGTGTGCTCGCGTGGAAGCGGAGTGACACTGTAAGCAATATTAACACGTTCGTGCTTTCGGATTTCACTTGGGCAGAGGCGGTATTGGCCACTACTAAAATGCCGTGTTTTTTAAACCCTGTTTTCTAGATTTCGGATTGCCTCTTGGAGGGAGGGGGGAGGGCTGGCTGATCATGCACCACTCTTTGTGCAACTTCTAAACTTCTAGTAAGTTTTTTTTTTTTTTTTTTTAATATATATATTTTTGTGTACTTGTTGCTTGTGCTTTATTTAGTAGTTAAATTGTGGAATAGAGTGATTTATTGTTAATTTGGCAGTAGCGGTTTTTAAAAACCATATACTGACTGAAACATGAGCCAGAGCTGATTGCTTTATTAAGCTAATAATGAATGTTAAGAGTACATATTTTCAGGATCATTTGCCTAGTGAGCTAAACATGTATTATAGGCCAATATTTTTTAAAATAAAGCTTGGTCAACCTCTATGTTACACATATTACAAGATATAGCACTTTCAAAAAGAAAACCTAAACCTTTTAAGAAAATTTCTTACAGGTTATGCTTTTTATTATAAAACCTTTTATTATAATTTGTTTCAAGTGCCATTAGATTACATATATGTAGGCCTTTGGTATAATGCTTTGTGTACAAAATGGTAGACATTGTAATTTTAAACAGGTACATTTTTACAGTGTTTTCTTATCAATTTGCTATATTGCACAGAACCAGTGTGTCTTTCTTAAGGGTTTTACAATGGTTTTTACTAGGTTTACATGTTTCAAACTACACTGTCTTCTACTGCCATTTTGAATACCAGTCAAAAAAGAGAATAAGTTATTCATCCTCGCCAATTGTAAACTGTGTCCTCTGGAGTTTCGGATGATAAACCGCTGCAGAAATATTTAACATGCAGTATCCGACACGGATTTTTTAAAAAATCGTATCCTATCATTGCTATGCTGCTGTCTGAAGTTAACTTAGGGCCTGATCCTGCGCCCATAAGCATCAAGGGCAGCAGGATTGCATCCTTGGTTATGTCTGTCTCATACACTGGTTTAGCAGCTCCCCCCTCTCTTCTTCCCAGTCTATAGATATGTCTCTGAAATACATGTACTTACCTGCTAGGAAGTAAATTGCATAGACGTAGCTGCCCGTCCTGCATCCTCCCAGTGTACAGGTACAACCACAGCTTACTCAGCATTGCACCCAGCAAAGAAACATTGCCCCCCTAATTCAAAGTGTCTTTGGATAGTCCCAAAGTTTTAATGTAAGAAGGGTGTCTTATTTTGTTGGAAGGCAGTGTCTTTTGATAACAGTTATCTAGCCCTGGAAGTGACACAGAACTATTGCTAATCATATGTAAACACTTTTCAGTATAAGCTTCAGTGGTACAGTTGAACCAGAGTGAATGTTTATCTCCTCAGAAACACTCCTGCAATATTGTTATATTGGATCATGCTGCTAATGTAACTTGGGATAA
The DNA here is from genome assembly GCF_059628265.1 of Tinamus guttatus. NCBI lineage: Eukaryota > Metazoa > Chordata > Aves > Tinamiformes > Tinamidae > Tinamus > Tinamus guttatus. The sequence continues at coordinate 2,132,541 of NW_028288590.1, read as the reverse complement.
AACTCCTCTCATGGTGCTACAAACCTCCCTGTCTCATTCAGATGTATTTTTACCCATAGAAAAAAGGACTATACTAGACCTATAGTTGTATGATATATTTTTATACTGTGACTTAATTTGTCATTAATGAACTTTGTACAACACCACAATGTATTCATATGCACTTGCAAAAGTAAAATTTTGGACATGCAAATTTAAACGCTGACAGCCCAGCTCTTGTTCACAAAAGTAGAAGATGACTGTTAGTTAAAATAAAATGTGGGCTTTTTATATGGTGTGGAGTGAAGAACATGCTATATGTTACTAAAAGCCTTTGACGTTACATAAAATCTGGGAAGGTATATGGGGAATGATGACACACCCAAACCCGACTCGGATTGCTGAAATTATATTTTTAGCTAGTGAAAAAATTGTTTGGACTTGTATGCTAAAATGTTTTAATGATAAAAGTTTTGAGTCAAAAATAGAGAAAAATGAACACAGAAAACCCTGCATTCCAGACTGAATTTGTATATGTTTCTTGCATTTAAAATTTGCTATCCTGTGATATGGGAAATCGAGTTGCTTATCATGTATATGTACTTTAAAATGTATTCACAAACTACTGTTGTATTTGTATAAAATATAGACAAAAAGATTGCATATATATTTTTGTGTATAAGCTCTGTAAAATAGCAATCACATTATGAAGCTGCAGCAGAACTTCATTTTAAACATTCACATCCAAAGAAACAGACTATTTATTGTCCACATACCCTGATTATAAAATATACCTTGCTGCTATTAAACAATAGTGCTGCAGCTTCTTGTGGCCTACAGTGTTATGTTTGCTGTACAAAAATATGTGAACTCCACAAAATATATCAATAAAATTACAGAATGGTTTTAGTTAATGAATAACTTATGCCTGGCATTTTAATAGATAATCGTGATCTGCATGTTTGGAAGTACATTAAGTAATTTTAGAATACAGGAATTACAGTAAGTAATAATAGACTACATCCAGTTTGCTGGGTGTAATTACTTTGATTTTGCAAAGATATAACAGTGTTTCTAATTTATGACTGGTAAAATGTCAATTTTTCAGAAAATCTTACAGCATAAGTATCTGCATTTCATGATTTCACCAAGGAACAAATTGGATGATGCTAATTTATCTGTGACAAGACAAATCTGAATTGAGAGACGCGATTGAGCTTGCCATCGAATTGCACTTTGGAACTTGCTGTGAGAAATTCTAAGGTGAGTTTTGGGGTTTTCGCGGTGGGATTGGTCATTTGGGAGAAGCAGGTGAGTGATTCTCCGTCATTTTACATTACTGGAAGTGACTTACGTTGATAGCTGCAGTTTTGTGGTAAGTTAAGGAGGGTGGCATGTGTGGGACAGCGTGTGCAGCTCTAAATGTTACTCTAAGAAACTTCTTTGCATTGCCTTGTCCCACAGAGCTGCTGTCTGCCGGGACCCGGGCGGTCGAAGCCTTTCTGCGAAGTCTGGATCCAGCACGGTGAGAGCAGAGCTGCCCATGCCGACCTGCGGGCTCTGTGCTGCTTCCATGCAGTTGTTTCACTAGCACAGGCTCCTTGCCAGGAAAGTAAGAGCCTGGCATTTGCCGTGTGGCTGCTTGGAAATGCTGTTTCGTTTGCTTTCATGACTGTATTTTGTTAATATCCTTAGCACTGTCTGTGTTTGCCTGATTTTGAGTTCTGCTCTTCAGATTCTTTAGATTTCTTCCTGTACCCCAGTCTGAGATAAATTATTGTTATAAGGAATTGTTGGATTTTGCCTTCTCCCCACAAGGATTTTTTCCTCTGAACAGACCACTTCTGTGTCGCAGGTGTCTAGCTTGTTGGGGAGGGTTGACCATACTATCTTCAACGTGAGCCACACGCTCTGTAGATGCAGGAGGATGAGGTTCCTGTTGTCATTGCTCCAAATTTGCTTGATTGGTATAGAAGGAAGATGAAGAAGAATCCACAGTAGACCATGGAGGTATTAGAGGCTCTGCAAAACCATTTATTTCCTCCACAGACAGAAAACCACCCCGTTGTCTTGTTATCATTGCTGGCCTTGTCCCCGTTGCTGAATTAGCACATCCTCCTTCCACACCAACAGCGCCTGGAAACCTCACCAGTCTCTGTGATAAGCAGAAAACAGCCACATGAATGGATGATACCTACGTTATATCGAGAGATAAATCTGGGCTGAGCCCCTCTAGAGCATCCCCTGTTACCTTCAAGGCTTTCTTCCAAGATGTAGAGGAGGATTTGAATATGGATTTTTGTTTTGTCCAAAAAATAAAATTCTAACCATGACTAGAACCTTGAGTCTTCTTGCCATCATGTGAACTAGCAGGATCCAACAAGGAAGGGTATTTCATGTATTTTCCTTTCAACTTAGTGTTACTGCTTCAAAGCACAACTAAATTCTTCCCTCTCTAGTAACCAAGTGGGTACAAAGTCCAGGTGTCCCATCTTTATTCCTGGAAGAGTAGAGACAATAAAATGGTAAGTTAAGGATTTTTCTTGTGTGATAAGGTCCTCTCAAGCTCTGTTGAGTTCATTTTCTCATCTTGCTTCTTTCCTAGGGAAGGAAAGGGGTTATGCAGTGTTGAAAAAGACAGCTGGAAAGATCAACGAAGTTGTACTGAACCGCAAGCATTTTCCCCCCTTTTCTCTCCCTTCTAGCCACCCTTCCAAAACTCACATTTGGAAATGCAGTACACAGGCGACGTCTTGAGTGAAGAATGAGACTCCAGTGTCCTTCAGGAATGGGAAAGACCACTCTAGTTTCCCCCTCACCTTGCTTTTTGCCTCTCAGATAGGAGCTATGCCTGGGATGAAGAGAATGGATCAGAGAAGCCTAAAAACAGTGATCCAGAGCTGCTGCCAGAGGAGCAGGAGCTGAGCAGCTACGTGGTCTTGACTTCCCTGCCTTGCAAATCAAAACATTCTGTTAAATCGGAGAGAAACTTAAGTTTTCCAAAGTGGCAGTTGCTGTAGTTAGCACAGCAAGACTTTATGACCATAAATAGGCAGCAAGCAGGTCAGGAGGATAAGCTCTATAATAAAATTTAGTCTGTGCTTAAAAGTGTTTTAGAGGATTATTTGCTGCATATCTTTATTAGCTACAGCATTTAGCAAAGAAACAGCAACTTTGTATTTCCATTTTCTGACACCAGTGGATATAGTGATATTAAGAGTGACAGACCATGGAGGTGGTAGGAAGTAATCTGTTCCAGCTCATATCCCAGGTAATTCAATACACACTTTATCTACGAGTAATCAGTACAGACTGTAACACCTTGCCTTGTATTTATATTTCACAAAAGTATACTTGTTGTAAAGGCCTGACAGTCTTCAAATAATGTTTTGAGGGGCACATGTATCTTAAAAATGTAATTAACAGTTGTGTACTCATTCTCACGCAACAACCTTGTCTCCTTCAGGGATGTTTGTGCCCTAAGATTACCAGCTAGTTTGCCTAAGAGCCGACTGAAAAAGACAGCAGCCATGGCTGAGCACTCGGAAGACAGGACTGTGCCCGTGCACCCTGTGGTCGGTGTAGAAATCATTTGCATGGAGCTTCCAGAACTCGGGCATGTCGCTAATTTTAACTGTTGCACTAAAGTGCAAGAGAAGAAGTGTTCAGAGAAGAATCTTTATTGTGTCATTTTCGTATAATCAATATGAGCTCTGCTTGACGCATGTAAAATAATGAAGAGCACTAAAATAGTGAGAGTTCCAGAAAATCCATATATTGCTTAAGCTTTTATATATTTATGTGCATGTATATATGTATATGGGGGAAGGCAAGCAATCAAAACTGTAAACGTTAAGAAATGGGTTTTGTTTACATCAAGTAGTTAAAAGTATTGGTGTTTTACAAATGCCAAAGTGGGTCATGTGCTTTACAAAGGTATCTCCCAGTTAACACAACATTTGGTTCCTCAAGCAAGTTGGAAGGGTTTCTCCCAAATACCTGATTAATCTACGAGGGACAGCAATTTATCTGCGGGGTGCACAGACTTCTGCAAGGAAGGTGTTTGTCAGCACTGCTTATGTACTCTTAGATACAATTTCAGTAGAGAAGTTTTGCCGGCGATGCAGTTGGAATCAAGCTCGTCTCAGGCTTACTGCTTTTTAAGTTGTGACGCACAAAGTCGTCGTTAATTCCCTAAGTTTCCTCACAAGTGCTTAAATTGAAGGTAAAAATAAAACAATCTTTATGGCTGGGGAGGGGGGAATGCCATAATCAAGCAATATCCAGGCTATAATGTAAGAATATCAAATATCAAACAAATACTAATGACAAGTAAGCATAGGCTAAAACCCCAAATGCGCTGATGTCCATTGCCAGCTAAAAGCTGTGTTTCCTCTGTGACTTTCTCAGCACGTGGCTTGTCATGCCAGGGAAGTGCTGCAGGATTTCCCGTAGGTTTCTGTGCGTCACTCAGCTTCGGCTTGGTGTAGTTCTGCAGTTGTTTTACGGCAAGCTTCTGCCTGCTCTCTGGTGCCAACCACATCACCACGTTGTCACACTGCACAAAACGTTAAGTATCCTCTCACTCATGGCAGCCTCTGATAATTTGCTGGCGCCAACAGGGTGCCCAGATTATTGTTTCAAAGCCAGTGAATTCAGGTGCCCTCCTGCTCTTCCCCCGCTCGCAGCGCCCTGGAGATGGGTTACAGGAAGCTGCGGTGCTTGTGGCAAATGTGTGTTTTAAAGAGAAGAGGACCTGCAGCTGGGTGTTCTCGGGGTCCCTGGGGCTGCAGGAGCATCCTGCCCTTCCGCACAGGAACCCAGCCCTGGGCAGCAGCATTAAGTGGGTTGTAGCTGGGGGAGCCACTGCCGCCAGCGCTGGCACCATCCCCCGGGCCCTCGGCTGCAGCAGGCCGTTTCTCTTACTAAACATTAAAGCTGTTTTCTAGTCCCTAAGCTGCAAGTCTCAAATTCCACCGTTACTCTTTATCTCCCTGTGACCCAGCAGAGGCCATTAATCAGCTTTGCTACGGGGGCAGGACTGCAGAAGCAGCCGCGGACAATTTTGGTGCACTCACTGCACGAGGGGCCCGTCGTACGTGAGCAGCGGCCCTGCCGGGGTGGCGACCTGCCTCGCGTGGCCAGAGAACATCGCTGGGCCTCAGAGCCTGCATTTCACCTTGCGGAATACTCAGGCGTCGCTTTGGGCTCCCGCAGCTCGTCTCGCAGTGTGTTTTTGTGAGTGTGATATTAATGCCCAGCAGCAGGGCCCACATTGTGATTGCTGGTGCCTGGGTGGTGAGGGAGGCCCCGAGACCCCGGCTGCCCTGCTAGGGCCCTCACATAAAACCCGGGCACGCAGCGCGAACGAGACCCGCTGCTTCCTCCTCCGCAACGCGCAGAGCGACCTCCCGGCGGAGGAAAAGAGTAACAGGCAACTGTTTGGCAATGTGTGTCGGAAACCTGATCTTGTTATTTATAAACTAGGGTTTAATCTTTGTAAGTGTTTGTTATTATGGCTCCGTTCTAAAGATCAGCTGTAAAATAGTGGCACAGTTCTTGCAGATTTGGTTGTTCTTTGCATTCTGACTCCTTTACAGAAAAATTGGTTGTATTTGCTACTCCAAAGTGTCACTTGTCCCACCAAAACAACCAAACTCTGCATATGAACTGGATTCTTTCCTGGCCTGTGCTTTTAGTCAAAAAAAAAAAAAAAGAGGTTTGTCAATGGCCTGACCTCAGAGCAAGCTGTGTATATGGACCAGCTTTACATAATGGTGCTGCTTCACATAATGCTGCTGCTTTCACCTGTGCAACTGATTGTATCGGAGCTGCTCCCATGCACCTCGGAGTATCGCCTGAGGTCAGTGAGGTGCGAGTGCAAGCAGCATTTGGACTGAAAAATGCTACATGAGCAAGAAAAAATGTAGCTTCATCATCAAATCCTAAACTGAGATCACAGGCTGACAGTAATTGGAGAAAAAAAGGAAAACTTTGATTTAAAACAGAGGAAAAAAGATCAGAAAACAGGCTGAGGAAGCTTTTTTTTTTTCTGTTTCTTTTTCAAAGTAGGACTGTAATTTAAGTACTTAGGAGATAAATTTGAGTCCTTTAGCAAGATTATAAAGTAATTTAGTAGAGGAACAATGCTACCTTTATACTGTAAAGAAGTTCCTAGAAGCCACTGAATGCCCAGACCTTGAAGGGTTTGCTGTATTATCCACTTCACAAATGCTCAAAGAAATAAAGCCGTGATTGGAAGAATACAATTATACACTCTTAAACTCTCCAAAATCAGTCCCAGATTCCAGTTCCGCTCGTTTCATGATTCAGGCAAAAAAAGCAGCAGTGTGCCGTGACCAAAATCAAATTGCACTTCAGGAGTAAGGCACATGGGTGTTCGCTGCGTATCCTTGTTGTGCTGTGTTATATCCCGATCAGTTTGTTTGGCTCCGAGTCCCTCGGCGCCTGGACCATCTTCTGTCATGCGAAGCAATGAACGATACGAGTAACCGGCAGTAACAGCCAACAAAGATCTCCTGATCCATGATTGAAATAAAAACAGGTGTGTGGGGCAGGAGTGGCTCTGCGCTCCTCTCAGCTCGGAGCGCAGACTGGGCTGAGCAGCTGCTGCAGCGTCAGGCTCACGGAGGGGTTTTTCTCGCAGAAACACGACACGCAGCCCTGCAGCACACCCCTTGCAGCCCCAGGTTGTTGTCGCTGGAACGGGCTGCAGCTTTGCGCCGTATCCCCCCATTGTCATTTTTAAAAGCCTCTGCTATACGTTTGTTCCTAGTGACCCTTTGGGCTGCCAGGGAGCAAAAACATGCCCCTGTTGCTGCTGAAGTGCTGTGGTTTGTGCAGCTCCCCTTGTCCTTGCGCTACTTCTATGGTGGTGGGGACACGGGAGCCGCCTGTTTGGAGGCATCTTTGGGTGCTGTGGGTGGCCCGGGAAGGGCAGCGTGAAGGGCCCCACGGGAGCCAAGCGCAGCCGTGAAGCACAACAAGGATGTCCCCCAGCGCCCACGCCACGTGGGATAGACTGGACCGTGTCACCGACTGCCTTGCAGGAGAGGCACGTTTATTACGAATGTAACTCTGGTTGGTTTAAAATGTGCTTTAATTGCAATCACATTGAGAGAAATTCCATGTCCCCCTGCTCCAGCCCTCAGCAACCAGCTTGAGAAAAAAGCATAAGTTGAATTAAGTTTCTTTAGATCCCAAAATATGTCCCTCTTGATGTTCAAAATTGAATTCAGTGGATTCCCCAAGAACAATGCAACAGCCGTGCCATGAATTCCTTGCTCTCTCCATGACATGGGTTTGGGAGTCAGCAATGCTATGGGCTGAAATATGAGATGGGAACAGAAAGGTTTTTAGCAGAAAAGGGTAACAAAATTACTAAGAAAAAAGGGACAACTAGAAAGAATGGGAGGATGTGGATTTGGGGGAAAAAAATGATATGAAAGGTCTACCTTATCCTCCCAAATGAGACTTCAGACAGAGAAATGTGGGAAGAGATCTGATAGTGACTCTCTGTTTTATGAGCTGGTGCTTGTTACTGCGTTGTGCAGCATTCAAAAGCCCTACACAGGCTCCTATAGCTGTCTGCTAGGGCCCTCTGTCCCCACATCCTTCTCCCCATTCCCTCAGCCAGCCCTCCCTTCCAAGCCTCCCAGCTACCTTGGTCTCATGAAAAGAGGCTGCAGCAGTTACACTTCTCCCACAAGAAGGCTGAAGTTCTTGGAGAATTTATAGCAGGTGCTCAGGCCTCTGCTGGCTTTATGTAGTACATGTAGGCACCGAAGCCTATGCAAGAACTATCCCCCCAATCATTCTCAGCTCACCTGCCGCAAATACATAGAATGAAAGAGGCACCTTCTGTTGTCTGGAAGTCCTGTGGTCTGAAAGTCCTGTTGACCCCTAGGTCTTTACACTCTACTAGCTGGCAACTCCTATAATGTATTCTTAACTCTTACTTATCTAAATTCTCCCAACTAATTTGTCTCGCATTAACAGGTGATAGCTCAGATTGCCTGTTCTCATTCATCTCTACTCCAAGTCATAAGTTTGCTTCCCTGTGAATCAATTAACAAACTTCTCTCCCGACAGACAGTCGGCATTTACTGTGTCCTGCAGAGGAAACGGAGCCATCATTTGGCTTCATCCTACTATTATGGCCAGACCGGAGCAGCTGAACTGGTCCCCCTTGTTCCAGCCATGCTTAACTGCAGTTCTCTGTGAAGGCTCTTTAGTACAGGTAGTCACCCTTGCCACAGGCTAATCAAGTACCAGCACTGAGCACTTCAGCTGCCACCTCTCACAACGACTTGAGCTGTTTGACACGTCCGACAGCAATGGCTCCTGCCCAAGCAGGGCGAAGCGCGTTCATCAGGCGCTGTGGGTGATGTGCTGCTGGGCATTTGCTGGAGGCATTCAACAGACAGAGTGTCTGTCTTTTTTCCGGAGCTGACAAGCTATGTAAAATACATGTGAGTTAATACATTTCGCTTTAGAAACCACTTGCCTCAACACTTGCCTTTAGAGATTTACTGAAGGACTGGAGAAGAATGTTTTCAGCTGAACCTGATTGGGATTACACTAGTTTTGACAGATGCAATTCATCTGGGAGATGGGAAGAGAGGTTAAAACAGCCTTGGAAGGTCCTGGAGGCTTCTTTTCTTCTTTCTGTCAGGGGGATTGTCTAGTCTTTTGTCTTAGTGACTGCCTTTTCTTCTCTGTGTTGTGTTATGCCATCACCTATACCTCTCAGTCGCTTTATTCCTTTGGAGTTTTCCCCATCCGTGGATTTACGACCCTGCAGCAGCCCTTTAGTGATCCCTGGTAAAGATGGAAAAAGCTTCTTAGGGGGAACCCCTTCACTCAGGACTCGCCGCCTGCCCCCACGCCTGGCCTGGTGCTCCATAGATTGGGACCAGCTCTGCCTCCTGCAGCCCCTCGGCTCTGGGGGCTTCGGCTCTGTCTACAAAGCCACGTACCACGGTGCAACTGTGGCTGTGAAGCAGGTGAAGAAGAGCAGCAAGAACAGGCTGGCATCGCGGCAGAGCTTCTGGGCTGAGCTGAATGTAGCCCGCCTGCAGCATGCGAATGTGGTGCGTGTGGTGGCTGCCAGCACGTGTGCTCCTGCCAGCCAGAACAGCCTGGGCACCATCATCATGGAGTATGTGGGCAACATCACCCTGCACCATGTGATCTACGGCACTAGCGACACGTGGACACAGGGAGAGGATGATGAAGGAGGGTGTGGAAGAAAGGGCCTGAGCATGGAGGAGACTGTGTTTTATTCTTGTGACATTTTGACTGGCTTAGCCTTTCTTCACTCGCAGAGTATCGTGCACTTGGACCTCAAACCTGCGAACATCTTCATCACTGAACAGGGAGTGTGCAAGATTGGAGACTTTGGGTGCTCCCAAAAGCTGGAGGACGGCTTGTCCCCGAGCCCCCAGGTTTGCCAGCAAGGGGGCACGTACACCCATCGCGCCCCCGAGCTCCTTAAGGGGGAGCGGGTGACCGCCAAGGCCGACATCTACTCCTTCGGCATCACCCTGTGGCAGATGGTCACGCGGGAGCAGCCCTACGAGGGAGAGCGGCAGTACGTGCTCTACGCTGTGGTGGCCTACGGCCTGCGGCCACCCCTCAGCGCCGCGGCCTTCCTCGGGGCCCCCGCGGGCCAGCGGCTGCGGAGCATCATCAGCTGCTGCTGGAAGGCCAACGCTGAGGAGCGCCTGAGCGCGGCCCAGCTGCTCCCCAGCCTCCAGGCCCTCCAAGGCAGCCGCTAGGGAAAATTCTCCCTTCTGAGTATCTATCACCGCTCTTTTATCGGTGATTTCTTTTTCTTATCCCCTTGGCCTGCTTGAACATAATGAATTTAGCTTCTGTGTGATCTAAAGGCTTTGTTGTAGCCCCTGCTTTTTTATATAAAGGAAAAAAAAATGCTTTGTTATGAGAAGATTATAAATAAAGAGATCTAACAAGAGTATGTTATTATTGTGAGAGGGGATAGAAGCGAGGATGAAGATGTTGGCAAATACAGCTTTATTTTTTTTTTTCTGGTTGTTCTGTTGTCTGCTGTTGTGCCCAGGAAAAAATGGGGAAGGTGACGTGCAAAAAAAAAAAAAAAAAAAAAAAAAAAAAAGCTGTTTTCAAGTAAGTGGTGAAGTACAAAAAAAGTGCTGCTTCTGAGAGGTTCTTGGTACAAAAGAACTTTAGTATTTTCAAAATATGAGGCATAAGCAGTGCTTTAGACTTGCTGCATTTGAGCCTTTCCTCTTTATTTTCCAGGAAAGTGTGCATCACAGAGCAGTGGATGCACCAAGACAAATAGAGACAGTCACTGTTTCTCTCCCGCTTTTAGATGTACTTAATTTCAGTAAGTATGTTGTTTCTGAAACGGAAAATGTAAACTCTCCAATCTCCCTTTTGAAATAAAGGACCTTTTCAGCTAAGGCTATTAGAGGTAAGCAGATGGATGAATAACATCTTGTGCTTATATAGAATTCCTGTGCTGTCAGGTGTCTGTCACAACTTGTTAGTTAGTCTACTAGATGCTGTTGTGAACTGGAATAGTGTCTGAAGTATCATAGAAGTATCTTGTATGAGTAAACTCTAGGTTTGGGAGAAAAAGAGGTGTTTAAAAAAAAAATCTGTAAAATTCATGAACTTGAAGTGAGATATGTAAACACAAACCCCTCAGCTCTTGGGGGCTGGGTAGGGGGAAGAAATTATTTTGCCTTTCTTAATCCAAGATCGCTACTACATAAGATACTCAAAGTAGTCAAATAGAAGATCAATTAAAGTACTAATAATTATATTCTGCCAGTGCTTAAAACATACACTAATGAACTATCCTCTGCTTGTGTCATTGTAACTATTAATGTTTTATCCACTTTGTCTTTTCTCGTCTGGCTGTAAAGTGTTTGAGACTGAATGCTCTAGGCAAGGCTGAAGAAAAAGCCTGATCCTTGATCTGTCAGAAATGATAATTACAGATTTGTCTAGATCTCATCCCTTATCTAGAACTGCAAAGATCTGGCTGCTGTAATTCATAATGCCACTCCTCAGACTCTGCTCCCTGATGGAGATGGGAGAAAGAGTGATGTTTCATTTAAGTTATTTTTCATCTTCATTTCCCACCTGATACTCTCATTCTGGGTGGAGGGGAAAAATCCTCAAAGAATTGAACCAGTTCCTTATTTCTGGCATGCATCTGTTCTAGTCCCATGAAATCCTGGAAATGAGTGACTGAATTTGAGATGATTCTATAGGTCTTTATGGTATTTAAGCTGCTCAAAGTTACTGCTTTATAAAGCTTAACTATTTCTTGCCTGCTGAAATAATAAAAAAGATATAAATGTTGGAATAGATGTATGCTCTTCCCTTTAAAATAATTATACTAGAGAACAAGATTTTTTTTTCACATTGCATAAATTCTTTCAGTACATCATGACTATCTTATAGTGTTATTATCTTAAGTCAGATGCCTTTAAAAATGATTAAGGGCATATAAGAAAATGTCGGGTAAAGTCTTGCCTTAAATCCTTAAACAATTTTTTTTGTTTTGTTAGTTGTACTTTGTCATTCTTGCCAACTGATTGCTTAAACTGCTAAAAACTTTGTATATTGGGGGCTTATCTGGGCATGTTTCTACTCTTCCCTGTAAGTGAATATTCTATCATGACGTATCAAAATGGATTCCTTGTGTCCTATGAAGGTATGTGGAAGACATGTTTATACTCATTGCTTCAAACTTGCATTGCTGGAATATTAGGTAAAAGACTAACAGGATCTTTCTCTGGAAATTCTTTTCTATTGCTGTATAGTCTATGCACTCAATGGATAGAATATTATAGCCGAAATAGTAGCGACAAACCCTTTCCCAATCTTTCCCAGTCTTCAAGAAGCTCTTGCAGCTATTCTCAAAACATCGCTTCAGAATGAAGTGTTACCTTGTTCATGGTAACTAACTGAGATTAGGAAGCCTAGGTGCATTTAATAACTATCTACCTCTAATATGACCTTGTATAGCACAACTGTTCAACTTTGAATATTCAGGAAATGCTTCAGCATCAATAAGTACTACTTGAGTCTCTGAAAAATCAAATTCCATTAAAATTTTGTTAACGCTTGGTCTGAAGAATATTGGGTGGCCAAGAGGCACCAGTCTTGCAGCGCACGCAGCTCTGCAGAGTCTCTGCCAGTTCTGCTGGATGCTCTTCTGAGAATTCTGCACAGAAGAACTGAAATACAGGCACATCATAACCTACTGTCACAACAGTGATCTTATTTTTTTTTTAATACCTTTGTTAAATTCTACTGTTTGATCTTTTTTGACTGCACCTGACCAATGGTTTCATACTAATAATCAAAGATCTCTGGCCTGATAGGTCAGAATCCATCCTTTTGTATGCAGTAAGGGCCATTTTGCCTGCTGGATCACTTAACACCAATCTATCTTGAATTTCATTCTGCCCATTTGTACTTGGACCTTGCCCTTACTGTCCTGAATAAATTTATATGCAAACTTTTTATGGCTCCCCCTTCTTGTTTAGCAGTGTGGTGAACAGCACAGAACCCTGTGAAACCCCAGCTGTGGATTTTACCTATGTGAAAGAAGGGGCATTTACTTTTATGCCGTCTTCCTATCTGCTAGGTTATGCAGTCCAGGATTTTTTCTCTTCGATATGTCCATTCCATTCCCCAGTGAAAGTTTCTTTTTTTTTTCTTTTTTTTTTCCAAAAGCCTTTTAAAATTCAAGGAGAATGTATCAACCAGCTCCAAATCTGCTTGCTATTGGCTCTCTCCCTCCTAAAAAACTCCAATACAATGCAACACAAGCGTGAAGCACAACTCCTTACAGCTAAAGCAATGCTGATGGCTCCTAAGCAGATCATATCTCTGTATGTGACAATTCTTTTAATATAGTTTCTACTAATGTACTTGATACAGACATCAGTTTAATGAGTTGATAGTTTTTGGTTCTCTCTAGAATTTAATAAACAAGAATATTAAAAAAAAAACATATTTGCTCAGTCCTTTGGTAACAAAGAAAATTCATTTCTTAAAATTTAAGTGAGGTTTCTCTATACTATTACTAAGACAGTATCTGTTTTACTCCCTTTGTTTATAAAAGCAAGGAGAATACTGCCTAGCACTGCCAATCTATTACTCTTCACTTTTTTTTTAGTTAGTCCCTAGGCAAGGGGAAGAAGTCTCCCACTTCCAGGCCCCAGTCCTAATGGTCCTAACTTTAACCACCTCAAAAGCTACTTGAACACAGCGGGGCACAAGCAGTCCAGGTGGTTTCTGGAATATGAGAACTTGCTGCCACAAGTGACTGAGAATGGGAGATGTTCTCCTGAACCTCATACTTAGGACCAAGGATGAACTGCTTGGGATGTGAAGGCTGGGAGCAACCTTGGTTGCATTGACAGCCCAGGATCCTGAGTAGAATATCCAGAAGTTCAGCAAGGAAAAACAGAGGAATAGCCCTAGGCACCAGGCTCGCAGCTGTATGGCATTGCAGAAAAGGTTCTGCGAGTTGCAGTGAACACAAAGTTAGCGTGACCCAGGAACATGTCCTTGCAGCAAAGAAGGCCAACAACCTGCTGGGCTGCATTAGGAAGCATGGCCAGAAGCCAGTATCCCCTCGACTCAGCACTGGTGAGAGGACATCTGGAGCACTGTGGCCAGTTTTGGACTCTGCTGGAACAAGCAATGCGTGGACATGCTGGGACAAGGGCAGCCAACAGCCGATGAGATGATCAAGGCCTGGAACATCCGTTGTATGAGGAGAGGCTCAGGGCTGGGGTGGTTCAGCCTGGATGGGGCTTGGTGGGGTGAGGGGGTCTTACCAATATGTATAAATAGGTATTAATGGGAATGAAGGGAGGTAAAAGACAAAGCCAGGCTCTTGTCAGCAATTTTCAGTCAATAGAGCCAGTAACCACAAGTGACCACACAGGAAATTTTATTTAAAAATAATTTAAAAAAAGTACTGTGAGATGGTTGAACACTGAAACAAGTTGCCCAGAAAGGCTGGTAAGTCTTCGTCCCTGCAGATGTTCAGAGCTTGCTTGGACTTGTTATTGAGCAACCTACTCCAGCTGCTTTGACAAGGGGGATTGGACTATATTCTGTGATTCTAAAGTAAAAGCAATAACTTTTTGAATTTTAGACAGAAAAACATTTCTAGCATGGGACTATTCTCCAGGAACAGCAAAAATGCAAGGAACAGACTTTGATTCTTTGCAATGACTTTGTGGTCTGGGGAGGGGGGGAAAGGAGGCGCCTGGCTCCAGCTCAGAATTCTGCATTCATTAGACTTTTCCTGAGTCTGTCTAGAAGCTACTTCTTGTTCATTAGCTCTTCTTCCTCCTATGTATTTAACACAGCTCCAGACGGGTAAGACAAGGTTGTAAGTCAGGAAAAGCTTTAAGGGTTACACATGCCTGATTTATCCTCTTCATTTCTGGGCTATCACTAGCAGGTGACCAGCCTAGACAGAGGAACTATTGAAGACCTGGAGACTGTGCTGCAACCAAGTATTTTATTAACATCTTCTAGTGCTTCCCAAGCCTGAAGTATTTGCAAAGCCCATGCTGCCCCAGTCATCCAGGCAACCATTGAGAGGCATCTGTTAGAAAAGATGCATAAGGGGTTTGGCTGGACCGACATTCTTGTCCTCATCAGCTCTGTGGGGTCCAGCAAATTCTCAAGCACGGGGCTCAACCTTGCACCGATTCGGGTGATGTAGCTTTGCTGTACATTTCGCACGGTGGTATTTTAATGTGTCTGTAAACAGTGCCCTCTAGCCCCTGCCAGTCGCATACACCTACTCAGTGTGCGAGTCCTCTGGCACTTGGGTTCTTCCCTGACTTAGTACTGGAGGACTTGAACAGTGGCAGGACTTCCTCAGGTAAGAGGGACGGTGTCTTGAGTGTGTTCTGGGGAAGGAACAAGGTCTCATTTGTCCTGGCTGGTGAAGGCCAAATCTCTTTGTGTCTCACAAATAAACTTGCTTTTGTAATCACCTAAGAGCCACCGTGTGTCTCAGCCCACCACCACATGTCCCTTCTTCCCCTCAGATGAGCGTGTGGGAAACTCCACAGGATGTTGCTAAGAAAGAGATTTTACCTAACACGGAAAGAACCGACGGACCAACTAAGAGCCTTCCTAGCTGGTGCTGAAATGGTTTTATATGAAAACTAAATTACTTCTTTTCTTCCTAACAAACAATTTCCATGTGCGCTCCAGAATTCTGGAAAGTTGTACAATTTCAAAATTACCTTAGCAGACAAGTGGTTAGAAGGAGTTAAGAAAAGACAGCCCCAAGCACGGAAACTGCATAACTGCAGTAACAAAAATACGTTTCCAGGATGACTAGGGAAAAGGAAGGAAAAGAAAAAGCAAGGATTTGAAAGTGCAATTTTATCATGTTGTATTACTTTTGATTTACTGTCCTATAGCTGTTACTGAAGGTTTAGTGTTTTTGGTTGCCAAAATCAAATATCAGTGGATTAAGAAATGAAAATTGAACATTCACTTTCCAATAATACTAATAAACAGTTAAAAGAAAATAATAAGTAAGCAGAAACTGGTCAGTCTTGGTTAATAAATGGCAAATTGACAAATTCTACATACTCTGTAAATTATTATCAACACACAAAATATCTGCAAGGTTTTTCTGTTTCTTGCCTTGCTGATTGCACTGTGTGTGAGTTATGATGATGATCAGATGTCTGGACGCAGCACTTGATTGCGATACCTTATGAGACAACACAAGGGATTGAACAATGTGTACTAATGCACACAGAATACTGTCTCTTTCACCGAAAAATAATTTTTCTGTTATATATGCAGAAAAACTTACAAGTTTGGAGCTCATTTCTCCCTTTCACAGCCATGCTTCTGTTTCCAAGAAATAGCAGAACCCAGTCCTGCATCCCTAGGTATTTCCGCAGGCGCCTGTGCGGGAGCGAGGGCTTCCCCTGCAGCAGAGCGCCCGCGTTGGGAAGCGCGGGAGAAGCGGCTCTCCCGCCGAGCCCCAAAGGGCTCCCCGCGCACAGAGGCACCTCGCGCGCGGAGCAGCAGGACAAAGTCCATGCTGGCTGCCTCAGAACGGCCGTCCCCTAATTAGACTGTTTCAATGCTTTTTGTTACGCAAGTATTTTGCACGTAAAATAAAAATCTGAGCTCGCAATGATGAAAAAGCACTGCTGGGAAATACCAGCAAAATAGGCAATTCTGCTGTGAATTTAGGCCACCGCTGAGGAGACTCGCTGTAGTCTCCCCCAAGTTCTTCTCTCAAAGAGAACGGCTGAATCTTTTGCAAAACCACAGCACAAACCCTGCAGTTGCTGTTCCTGCCACTCAACCACAACCTCTTCATTTCTAGTAGCGGGCTGCAGCTGCCGCTTTGGCCACATTAACTTTTTAGAGAAGTTAGCGAGCCCTTTGAAATCAAAACTTCTTAATATTTGATGCCTCTTGGATCAGTTTCCTGTTACATTGTGCTTCTGAGCAGCTGTTCTGAAAAATCATAGCATAATGATTTCTTCAGCAGCTCTTAATTCCCGCTTCTAACACACATCTTTAACACCAAAGCATCCCCTTTAGTTCCAGATCCTAAGTTTTATATAGTTATTCCTGTTTCCGTCAGTTTTTGAGTAATTTAACTTCCCTAGTTCACCCGGGATTAGGTCACAACAGGAGAAGCACCACTGAGCTGGTGTGAGGCTTTCTCCCCAAGCAGACTGCAGCGCTCAGAGGACACATCTTCGGCTGAAACCTATGTGTAGTCTAAAGAAAATTGTGGGACGCAACCACCATCCTGCTCTAATGGTCCCTTACTACCACGATGGTGATAATGTCTTTTACGAATCTCCCTCTTGCCATCTATAGAAGCACCTGCCAGCTTGTCCTAGTGCTCAGAATTATTCATCATCTAAAAAGCAGCTGGTTCAAGACCATCATGAGGAGGGACCTAATCTTTCTGGGATCAATATTTTTTTTTTAAAAAAAGGAAACACCTGATGCAGTGTCCTGCTCTGTATGTAGAGGATTGTCTTTTAACCAGAAGCCACTGTGAGGTCAGAATCATTCATTGAATTATCCCTGCTCCATAATGGAGGCCGTGCAAGCACCATGAAGCAGTTTGTTCCTCCTCCTTCTCACAAAAGAATTAGGTTAGATTGAAATTTTCTTTGGAAGAGAAGCTTGTGATCAGCAACTTCCTAACAAGGCTCTAAAATAGCAGACAAAGAGTCATGGGCAAAAATGTATGAGGACCTGGAGCACATATATCGACAGGCATAAATTACTGTAAACTGTATGTAATACGCTATAAACTACTTTTCCGTCTTCAAGGATGGACCTATAAAACCAAGCAAACACCCTGCTGTTAGTAGCTTTCCACGAAGCCTTTACAGGAGGCAGGCACAAGGAGGAAGGACAACTCCTGGAGCTTTTATTAGCACGTAATGTGCTGTAAGGGTTTGTAGGCTCTGCTATACACCGCTAGTTTCCAAGTGCACCATGTAGGAAGTGCCTGCAGAAGGCAGCGAGGGAAGCGCACCACGCTGGAGCAAAGCAGCAAGAGTCCCCGAAGCCATTTCCACTCCACCTGTTAAAAAACATTCAGTAAATTCAAATAGCCAATTGAATTTTAGTTGAACAGATGCAGCTTCACAACATGCTTCGAACTGTCACAGAATCTTCTTGAACTGCATTTTTCCAAAACAAAACATGCGATGCTGTGTGGTATTACCTGAAGTGGCAAGGCTGGATTAGAGAAATCTAGGTCGTTTGGAAAACTTTTTATATGATTGATCTTTATGCAAAGGAAATCATCCCAGGCGATTTCCAAAATGAAAGCTGGATGCCACAATACCACCTTAGCTTGTGCATCCACCTTTGCTGCCCTTATGTGACTGATGCGAGGGATTTTTTGTACAGGAATCACAGAGTCCCCCCTAGATAACGTGGCCTGGATAACAACAGATGATAGGGCAGGAATGTGAGTGTAAACAGTTTGTGTGAACAGGGTACCCTCACCTGGCTGTTCTGGGAGGATGTTTGCCAAAAGAACGATAATGCTAAGAAGAAAT
The DNA here is from genome assembly GCF_059628265.1 of Tinamus guttatus. Classification (NCBI taxonomy): domain Eukaryota; kingdom Metazoa; phylum Chordata; class Aves; order Tinamiformes; family Tinamidae; genus Tinamus; species Tinamus guttatus. Next base: position 2,114,437 of record NW_028288590.1, on the reverse strand, counting down.
TAACAATGCTAAAGTTTGTTTAAAACAACTATCAGACAGATTAAAGAGTAACCAGGGGATTACCAGAGCCTTTTGAGAAAAAGAGCCTGCTCGAAGAGTAACGCGAGGGTGTGCGATTGCGAGGAGCAGCTTTGGAGTGGAAGAGCAGCAACAGGAGGGAGGTCCAGGCAGGCACCAGCCCTCCCGTGGGTCCGAGCGCTCCCTCTGCTCGGGGCCCGGCGGGAGCTCCCGCGCGTGTCCCCGCCAGCAGTGCGGGGATCGCGGGAACGCCGGGCCCGGCAGGGCTGCAGCTCCCGCGGGCAGCGAGGGGAGCGGCGCTCGCTGCGGAGGGCAGCGCTCCGTAAGCCACCCTTCCGCAGGGCACGACCCGTGCAGAGCCTTGGGCAAGTAGAACTTGCTAGGATTAGTTATAGAAAGCTGTTTAGGACATTTTGTCTGCGCTTTTTAACGTTTCTTCGGTTTCTAGTGTTGTATTTTATCTGCTGTATTGCAGATACCAATCTGCAATAGGTAGTTCTCCGAATGCTCACAAATTACGAGTTGCTAATCAATAAGCCACTTAAATCTTGCTTTGATTTAAATCATGTGAGTTGAGCATTTTTTCCCCTGGGGAGGAAAAAAAGTTCAGTATTGTCACCTTGGCAGTAACAAGTGTCACATTGGTAAAGCAAGGAATAGAGAGGTAAACCCCTTCTCAAAAAAGCAAGAGAGACAAAATTCCGCAATTTTAGAAGGTCTGAAGACCAAACTACTGAAATATTGAAACTATTTCAGAACGAATGCAAGTTATATACTCCTGAAAGCAGTCCAGATGCACAATTGTAAGTTCGAAGACGTATTGCGGTGACACACCACACGTTCAGCACGGCTGGAAGTGCTGCAGCGCGTCAGCAGCGAAGTCTCATGGCGCTGTAATTGGTGTCAAGAGAAGGCGGCAGCAAAGGCTCGGGAGAAGGTCCTGGGAAGCCAGGCTCTAAGCAGACCCACAAGCAGCAGCACACAAGATAACACACAGGAGTGTGTTATCTGCTGGGGGAAAAAGTACGTCTTTGTAAAGAAGGAGAGCTGGGAGGGTAATTGTGAGGCTGATTGTGCCCGTTTGAAAGAGACTATTAGCAATATTTGTGGTAACTTTTGTCAAGTGCGAAAGACTTCTTCAAACTCCAACCGCTCTTCTTTATTTTTCCTGAATCAGAGGTGTAGTCCACGGCTTCCTCAATTATGTAAGAAATGAAAGTTTCCTTATTTTTATAGGGTGAACTTTATGCTAGTAATAGGAAAACTTAGGAACGGACAGGCTAGATTAGACCTCCAGCTGTGGGCTTACGCACAACACATGCTACCCATCTACCTGCAAAAATAATGTAGTGACCAGTTAGCCACCCCACATTTAAAAAGGGGTATTTTCAGTTCAGCTGTGAGTTCCGGCAGAGTTCCAGTAGCTGAGGCAGCTGCGGACACAAACGCAGCTCGCTCCAACGTGGAAAGCACAACGGGACGTTACCTTAGCAGGTCCTGCCCTCCCTGAAGCAAGAACCCGCAGGAGACTCCAGAGTCACGGTGCCGCAGAAGAGCTGCAAGGTGACACAGAAAGATCTGTGAGGCAGGGGCCAAGCGGATCCCAAAGCCTTCCTGGAAGCCTCGAACAGAACTTCCAGTTGATTTATTTATTTAATTGGACATATCCTGTCAGCCTGCCAACGGCCTTAGGTTCTCCACCGCCTGACCATGATTCCGTGGGACTTCTCGATTTGCACAGCCTGTGCAACATGTTCGTGGTTAATGTGGCCCAGAGGGGCCACCAGAATTCAGCGTCCATGAGAGAACAACCCTTAAAAACGCTGAGGTGCAACGCGAAATGCACGCAGGCGGCCACTTCAAAAACAGTCAAGCGAGTATTGCAGCAAGTGCTGAGAGACAAGCAGCACATTCCCACTCGGGCAGGCTTCTACCTGGATCTCTGGGGAACTAGGACTCTAGCACTACACAAACATCTGGAAGATCTCCTCAAAGACCCTTAATGACATGACCAAAAGACAACAAAAAACTAATTAACGACAAGGCTAAATGGATTTAGGTTTGTGGGATACTGGGCCATCTTTATGGAGGTATAATTTGCTGCAGTCACAGGAGAGAGAAAAAATCCTTCATAGAATTTTAGAAAAATAGAAATAGAAAAATAACGAGATTAAACAAAAGGGCATTCAATAGCTAAACAACCAGACAATCATTCCTTTAGCACAAAATAAGGATACTCAGGCTAAAACTAGCAAAGGAAAAATAAATAAAATAAAATAAAATAAAATAAAATAAAATAAAATAAAATAAAATAAAATAAAATAAAATAAAATAAAATAAAATAAAATCTGTTGATCCATGTTTTTGATTTGGAAAAAAAAATGAATTGGCATTACTATAACCTAGCCTAGTGGAAAATACATGAATTACAAGATATCATTAATACTTACAGATTATTTCTGAAGGACCACCTGATCAAGGTGGAAGGACAGAAAACAGTAGGAATATATTAAAAGCAAAGTAGAAAAGGAGTCAGAAATGGTCATGAACACACACGGATCAATGTTCTGCATTAGAAATCATTAACTCACACAGAAACAGGATGCCTTGTTTCTTAATCTCCGTGTGATATGAGGAAAAAAATCCTGGAAGCTTCATCTAAAAAGCACATGCCAGGAGTGCATTACATGTCCGAAGTCACAATCTCAAAACTGAAGTAAAACGAATTGGGAATAAAAACCTGCACTGAAAATAACGCACAACCCAAGGCAAACAGGTACAGCACAAACCATGAATGGGAGGCTCCGAACTGCAGAAAATTCACAAGGAAACCAAGAAACTCTATTGGCCACAGGTATTTACCCATGTGAGGAAAAGGGAGGAGTCATCTTGTAGGTATACCACAGAAAGCATAAAGCTTAGATAAGTATTTCTGCTCTAGAAGAGATACAGTCATACCAAAAAACTCTAACAATAACAAAGTAAACCCTCAGCCACAGGAACTGAAGACTTTTTTATTATTATTTTTTTTTAATATATAAATCAGCAGCTCCAGGCTACTTGCTTCCAAATCTTTTAAGAGTTAGCAAAGGAGACTTCTGTACTGTTAATAGGGATTTTCTGTAAGTTTTGAGAAATGAGGAGAAGCTCAGGGAAAAAAAAAAAAAAGAGAGAGTTTCAAAGAAAGCCAAAGTGATGCCAGTATTCCTAATAAAATAAAATGGCAAGAGTTTTGGGAACTCACTGCCAATCCTGTAGTAATCCAAGGAAAACGTCTGACTGATGCCTTGATTCATGACCAGAAATAAGTGAGGAAATTATTGCTTAAATTACTCAAGTGTTAAAAAGAAAGAGAGAAAGACAAAGACCATTTTTCAGGTAATTAGAGCACAAGTTTGGAAGACCACATGAACAATGTGGATGTAGCAAACATTTTGTCAGCTGACTTGTTCTGTATGGAATCATGCAGTTCTCCAGTGTGGTGCACACAGGTCATGTTAAAGGAGTTAACATTAAGGTGACAGGTGTGTAACATTAGAAATAAATCAGATGCGTTTATAATTGAATCCTTCTGGGATCAGTTCTCAGCAAAATATTTAATGCTCTCATCAGTTTATCAAGAAGTAAGGTTTACTGAAAGAGTTCATAAAAAGCTCTAAGTAAATAACACAGAAAGATTGCCAGTTCAGAACCACGTAGATCACTGGAAAAATAAGCATTTCCCTGTGATCATATCACATATCTAAGAGTGATGAACAGAAACACTTATAGGATGAAAAACTTCCTCAGGAAGTAGTTGAAATAGCTGATAACAGAGTAAATGTTGGCTCCTTATACATAATTGAGTTCAAATGTGTTAATGGAGTTGTTAATCAGCTCAGGAAATAAACAATCAGAAAAAGATGGTGGTTTCAGTGCAGAAAGAGGCCAGGGAAATAGGACAGTCATCAAAACAGCTTCTTCAGCCCGTTCTCCTCTGGCAAAAGCAACCGCAACTTCCAGCCAGGCACAGTGGGATGACTACTTCTGAGTTCGTGCTTATTGCGGCTACTTTATTTATCACAGTAAAGCATCTCATTAAAAAGAAAAAAGTCATTAATACATTGGAGATGTCAAAGAGCAGATACAAATGCTGTTTAACACCAAGAGCTGCAATGTAATGCTTGGCACGTCAAGAAAATACCTTAAGGGCACAAGGTGTAAAGATCATAGAAAGACCTATAAAGTATTTGGTGATGGAAACAGAAATTTATGCGGGGGCAAAGGCAAATCTCATGCTGTTACCGCTGAATTACCATTTTTTTGAAAACCCGTGGCAGCCACTAAGCTTCCGAAGGCAGCTGCACTTTTGCCATCACCGTGTGTCTGTGACACACGAGACAGACCCACAAGCCGCCAAGCTAAAACGTTATTCCAAAAGCCAGAGCACGGCTGAACTAGGAGCTGGTCACAGTGACCTTACTAGAGGCCAAAATCACAGCATGGAGCTTTTCCTTCCCCCAGTTTGATAAAACTGGGAGGTAGCGACGCAACTAAAAGCGAGGATATTCACAGGAAGACGCTCCCGTGAGCGGCTGCTCGCAGCGCCGGGCCGCACCGCGGGCTGCCCCGCGACCGGCAGGGCCCCGGCGAAGCGCAGCGCCTCCCGCGCGCAGCCCGCGCTCTGCCCGGGCGCCCTCCCGCCGAGCCCAGGGCAGGACGGGGCACCGGGACGAGCCCGCCCGCACGGAGGAGCGCGACGCCACAGACCCCGGCCCGCCGCCAACGGCCGCGCTGCCCCGCGGCGCAGAGCCGCGGCCCGGGCCGCCCTCCCCGCGGAGCTTCCGCGTCCGGGCGTCGCGGCGGCACCCGGATGGAGGCGGCGCCCGCCCCGCCTCCTCGCGCCATATAAGCGCCCCGCGCGCGCCGCGGCCTCCTCTGGCCGCGCCGCCGCCGCCGCCTCCTGACTCACCGCTGTTCGCTGGGCCGCCCGGGAATAAGTCGGTCAGGAAGGGCCCGCGCCCGCCATGGTGAGTGAGGCGGCCGCCTCGCGCGCCACGGGGAAGGGGGAACGCGGGGCCGCGTGCGCCGCCGCCCCAGCGCGGCCTGCGGGCCCGGCCGCGGCCTGCGAGCGAGCGCGGCCCGGTCCGTGGCCTGAGTGGCCCCGCGTGCGAGGAGCCGCCGCGGCCTCGGGAGCGGCGGGGCCGGGGCGCCCCGCGCGTGGGGGACGCTCGTGCAAAGCGCGGGCGGGCGGCGGAAACGAGTGCGTGCAAATGAATATCCGTGCAAATGAATATCCGTGCAAATGAATATCCGTGCCGGCGTGTGGTGGGGTGGAAAGGAAGTCTGCGTGTCCTTAAAACCGGCTTTCCTTGGAGGAATGCGCATCGACGGTTACAACAGACGGATCATTTAGTCGGCCAGTGCACTACAACGCTCCAGCCACGCTGTCAGTGTTGTTTGTTATGAGGCTTGCCTCATTCCTCTGCCCCCATCGGTGCCGTCGGCCTGCGCTTGCACCCAGCTGCTTTTGAGCACTTAATGGCACAAGCTGCTCGCGTCAGGCCCAGTCAGCCCTGCTGGGCAGCTGCCCCTTCTCGGGCTCGCTCCTGGGTGACTCACACCGCTCCGTCGTTGTTCTGTGGGTGGCTCTGGCGCTTGGTTTATGGCGAGGTCAAGTTGCAAGGGTCTTCAAAACCCACCTGGATGCGACTGGGTGCTCTGTGCTCTGGGTGTCCCTGCTGGAGCAGGGGAGTTGGGCTAGATGATCTCTAGGGATCCCTTCCACCCTCAACCATTCTGTGATGCTGCGATGTAGAATCCTGTGTGTGTTTGGGTACAAGGAGGGCCAGTGTCCAGGTTGTTCCCCATACTGGAACATGGAGGGATGGATGGATGTGCTCGATGCTCCAAACTGCTCAGAAGGGCAGTTACCTCCATGTCGTTTGTACTTAGGCTAAATGCTGGGTCTAACTGCCCCTTCTGGCATGTTCCCAGCATTTCCTGCTATACCCCTTTGGTATAACTAGCAAGTAGAATAAGAGGTCTGAAGTGCCAGATTTTTTTTTAGTTTTTATTTTTAATGCTCTAGAGTTAGCTCTAGAGCATTAGAGTTACCTGTGTGTGTTAAGAGCTTGCATGTAGGGCTAGTGGTTGACCATGGCGTTTGATACTAATAGCTTCAATATTTTAGGCATTTAAAGATACCGGCAAAGCACCTGTGGAACAAGAAGTTGCAATTCATCGAATCAGGATTACTTTGACAAGTCGCAATGTAAAATCGCTTGAAAAGGGTGAGTGATACTTGTTTTTTTTTTTTTGTTTTGTTTTTTGTTTTTGTTTTTTATGGGGATAGGCTTTTAAGGTAATGAGTGATGCCAAATATAATGTGTTGAGATCAGTACTGACTGGCATTTACCTGTTTGCATTGCAGTCAGCTAGCAAAGCCACTCTAAAGGGTGTCATATGCTGATCAGTAAGTTCTAATTTTATTTTGAATAGAAACTGGCATTTGAGGTCTTCCATTGTGCTGGAAACTTCCTGTCATGGTTGCTAACTGTAGATAATGTACCCTGTGCCCTTTAGTTCTTGCAGGGGGTTTAAATGTTACTGTTTTGAAGTACGAAATCAGAAAGATACGATTTCTGGACTTGAACAAGTTGGTGTGACGTGTTCAGTTTATTACTTTAGCATTCTTTAAGCTCTTATTTAAACTTGCTTTGAAACTAGCTATGCCAGTGTTTTAATCATATATTGTAAATGTTACAGAATCATTGTTTGATGCAGGATCATCCATCTGATCCAGTTCAAATATAACTTAAACTTGTAGTAGTGACTTTTGCCTGTAGTAATGACTGTTGTAACATGGTTTTGTAAACCATGGGGTGACACTTTCACTGATTAATAGTTGGCTATGAGGATGATACTCTGACGTGAGTTACAGTGATCATTTTATACGCTATTCTGAGCCAACACCTCATCTGAAATCTTCTTTGCTTAAAACAACAACAACAAAAAACCATTAATGATCCTGAATCTCTGTTTTACAATTTTTAGTCTGTGCCGACTTGATCAGAGGCGCTAAGGAAAAAAACCTCAAGGTGAAAGGACCTGTTCGCATGCCCACCAAGGTACTTAAGCTCTCAAGGAAATGGGAAAAGCATGTTGTTTTTCTATATATGAGCACTTGGAATGTATTAAAAAAAAAAAAAAAAAAAAGGAAAATAGTTCTACTAAACTGAGGAGGGTGATGTATTTCATCTAGATCATGTACTAACAAATTTGACATGACTTAACACATTTGAGAAGAGTGATTAAGTGATGGCAACAAATATCGAAAACAGAAGTTTTTTGTCTTTATTTTTTTTTTTAATATGATTAAATTGAGTGTAGAGAATAGGCATTAAGAATCAACACCAGCGGAATATCTCTTTAACAAGTAACTCCCCAGTGATATTATAGATAGCGTGTAGTATTTTTAATTGGACTTATCTAGACAGTCCTCTGTGTACATCAGCTTAATATTGTGTGTTTATGATTTTGTTTCAGACTCTGCGAATTACTACCAGGAAGACACCTTGTGGTGAGGGCTCTAAGACCTGGGATCGTTTCCAAATGCGCATCCATAAGCGACTCATTGACTTGCACAGCCCCTCTGAGATTGTCAAGCAGATCACTTCCATCAGCATTGAACCAGGTGTAGAAGTTGAAGTCACTATTGCCGATGCCTAAGTGATGGTCATCCACTTTTAATAAAGTTGATTTGCAAATTTTTTTCACTGTGTATTTTATATTTGTGCCTGTGATGACTTTCATGAAGTCTGACTGAGATCATAATGAAAATGCATGGGAGGACTGTGTCTCAAAGAAGAATACTTCAATTCTGAACACGAAGAAGATGAAACCTGGGCATCATAGTTTCTTTAGAGATTGGTGATCACACAGACATGAATACATAAACAAAGGCAACACTTAAATGATTAAAAATAATTTTTCCTTATAGAGTTGGACTTTGGTTAAAACTTTAGTCTGTACCCAGACAAACAATAGCATTAAAACCAATGTCTAGATAACCTACAAGGTTTTGAATCCCTGTTTTTGCCATGCAAGGCTGAACTAACATCTAACTTGAAGGTGCTTTTTTGTTTTGTTTAGTTTTGTTTTTGTTTTTTAGCCTATCACAGTGGAGAGATCCTCAGGATGTTACTTATAAAGCTACGTGTGCAGAGAGCATGTTGAATTTGGCAATTTTCTTAAAAGACTTGTATAGAAAATCATAATTTAAGGTGTGGAGCTCTAGTTCTCTTACTAGGTTTAGATTTCTGCAGATGGTACTATTAAAGATGAAAGGTGAGCTAATTTCTTATGTCAAGTAACAAAACAGCTATTTTCTTCGAGACTACATAGGGAACTTAGGGGGAGTGTTGTGTTTTTTTGCTTCTTTTATTGTTGTTCCTTGAGGGAACTTACAAGAGGCGAAGCCCTGAAGTAAGCGGAAGATCACAGCTTCATTTCACGCATGAAGATGAGGTTGCCATCCTAGTTTCTGCTCCAAGCACAGGGGAGACCTTGAATTCTAAATGAGTAACAAACACTAGGAAACCTGGGTTTGTGTGAATATTGAAATTCCAACCACATTCTCCAAGACCTTAAAAGGTTGCCAAAGCTTGAGCTTCCTTCCTTCCTCATGGGTATTCAAGAATCTCATCTGCCCACTCATCTTCCTCCTGTTTAATTTAGGTCTTGGAAGGATTCTGCCCTGGCCAGCAGGTTGGGAAACTTTGGTGGGAGGGAGGGAAGAGTCGGGCTCCTATGCACTGAGATTGCAGTTTTCTTGGGAAATGGCTTAAAAAGATTTCCTCCCGAGGGACTGTGAGAAGAGAGAAAAAGGTGTTGGCTCTTGTGCTGAGTGTATCTGGGGCTGAGCTGCGCGCTCTTGGCATGTGCACGGTCACTCTGTGTTTTTATTTCACCTTTGCCAGATAGGCTCTGGGGGAGTCCGTGCTCCTTTGCTTGTTTGGTGATTCAAATTGCTCCTGTGGAGTCACTTCACTGGGGAAAACGGATCCTGTCTTTCCGCAGATGCAGTTTATCCCGACGGTGGGTGCACAGTTCGCTTAAACCACCCCAATCCGCCTGGCGTTATAACCAAAACTTTATAATTGCATTATAGCAAATACAACATGAACATTTTGTGATTTTTTAAAAAAAATGCAAAATAAGAATACCATGGGGTGTCGCAATAGTGGCACCACGGCAGTCACAATAACTTTATCTCACTCTGGTGGAAACACGGGTATATAATTTCTATATATATATATTTATATATATATATATGCATGTTCGCGCGAGGCGCGGCGCGTTGCGCTGTGCGGCGGCGCCCCCTGCCGGGCGGAGCGAGGCGCCGCACGGCGGCTCCGCTCCCCGCTCCCTCCCCCGGCGCCGCCCCTGGGCCAATCAGCGCCCGGCTCGGCGCGCTCAAGTTGTGCCCGCACCGGGCGTTCCCCGCGTTCCCGCGCGCGCCAAGGTAGCGGCCGTTGGCGCTCGCCTGCTGCTGGTGCCGCCGCCATCGCCATGTCCGCCCCGGCTGCCCCGGCCCCCCAAGGGCTGGGGGGTTGTGGCTAGAGGGGCTGCCGGGCGTAGCCGCGGGGGTCCGGGGCGCGGGGCCGTCTGGGGAGCGGGCTGTGTCCGCGCCGTTGGCGGCGCGCGAGGAGAGCGCCCCGCCGAGGCAGCCGGCGTGCGCCGGCCTCGCGTTCTTGGTGTGCCCCGCCTGTGGGGTCTGTAAGGGTCCTTTGTGCCCCCACAATGGGGGCCTTATTTTCTTATTTTTTTTTCTTGTTTGCATACAGGTTAACATGATCCCTGTTTCCGTCTGTGTGTGTTTTTGCCTGTTTTCTGAGAAAGCTGTGCCTTATTTTTTTCCCCCCTTACAAATTCCTCAGCCTAGAACCATGGATGATGAAGGGAAAAACTATGTCTCTGCTGAAGTATCAGATATCTTGGATTCTTTTCTGGATTTTGGGGGTAAACCCTCACCCATGGAGTCAACTGTGTTGCCTGTCACAGAGGAGCAGGAGGTGTGGAAGGGTTGGGGAATATGTCTTCTAATTATGGCTTTTTCCTCCCCTCCTCCTCAATTTTTACATGTGGAAAATAAATCTTCAGTAAGAACATATCTTTTCCCTTTGCGTTGAAGATATGATTCTTCTGTTTATTTCTTGTTATTTACAAATGGGTCATATCCGATAGCAACTTAATACTATTGGCCTTGGCTTTTAGGAAAGAAGAATTTCAGTACTTAAGACTGTTTGGACCCTGTTTTTTTCTGGCTAGCAAGTTAAAAAGCTTATAGGTCCTTGGTCCTTGCATGCTTGGGAATAAAAGTGTCTGGTACTATATACATGTTTCTGAAGATTAAAAAATAACCATTCTTTAAAGGCTTCCTTTTTTTTAGAATAGTAGGATTTTCTGTGTTCTCAGGTGACTCATTTTGTATGTTCAGGCACAGAAAGCTCTGGAAAAGTCAGGTTAAATTTGTCTGATAAGTGAACAAGTTGCCTAGGTGGAGATATCTGAGCTCTGAGAAAAGAAGGTTGTGGGTATGGCTGTAAAAATCTCCCACTGCTGTTGCTGCACCTAAATGGGGAGGGAGATCCATGTGCAACAGGAACAGGACAAGCGTCCAAGTTAGTAACCAGGAGCCATTTTGTGATTGCTGCTGTGAGAGATATGAGGAGATCAGTGACAGGATAGTAAAAAAGAAGTAACCTGAAGGCAGAAAGGTGTTGATCTGTTAACTGAACGTGCTCCTCACAAAATGGAAGTACAGAACTGCTAAGCAGCTCTTAGAAAATGCAGCTTAAGTTCAGTACACAGGGTGACCAGGAGGTGGAAGCAGTGCAGTTTAATCCTCCAACAACATGGTTTTTAAAAGTCATGGTGTTGGCTGGATTTACAGAAGAACCTTAATGGGGATGCTTGAAGGAAAAACACGTAACTTGAGGATGCTGGGTGGTCAAGAAACAGATGACAGCTTGAAGTTTATGTGGAAGGAGAAATGGAAGCAATAAGATAAATACTGTATCACAGGAGTATATGCCAATAAATGATTTTGAGGATGTTCATTTCTAAAAGTGATGATAATAACATTCTTTTTTTCTTTATGAATAGGCGTATCAACCTTTGAAAGTCTTCTTGAGAGTAAGGCCCTTTTCTATAGCAGAGCTTGAAAACAATGAATCTCAGGTCAGTTGTAGCATCAAGACCAATTATTCTTCTGCCCTGAAAAACTACTTGTAATGTAAAACGGGATTTTTCACTTGTAAAAGGTGTGTTTACCACTTCCAAATCAAATTAGTGGGCACCTGGGTAAATGACTTTTAAAATTAAATCTTGCAGTAATGTACTTGATGTACACATACTTGCACCTGCTCCCCCTACCTGTAGTTCTGCAAAACTGCATTGGTACCTTCTTCAAAAGTTGGTGTTACCCTTGGCTCTGTGCCGTGCTCAAGTAACAAAGGGGCATCATGCAAGAGGTGATGCCCTTTGAGGCAGAATTCAGGTTTTTGACCCTTGAGTTCTTTTGCAATGTTTGAAGGGGTAAATGCCCCGTGCTGTCAGTTTTGGATAGATGCTTCAGTGTTTTGTGCACACACAAATCTCCCACTGTGAGCCCTGATGAGTGATTTGTTTGTTTTTCCTCAGAATGCACGTCTGCTGCAGTGCATCTTCTCTCTATCAGTCCTGGTGTTGGAAGACCTCAGAGTCTTACTGATAAAATTTTTGCTGCTGACCCATTTGAAGAAGGATTTTAATATTGGTCTGATCTTTTAGCTGATTTGTTTTTCGAGGCTTGCTTAGCCTGTGGTGGATTTTTTTTTTTTTTTCATATGTAGTTCTCGTCTTGCATTTAATCTACCAAAACTGGAGCATTTTTATTTTCTTCACCTGCATGCCTCTTCCAGAATCTGCCTTTCTTCAGGCTTTTGTTGTTCTGCAGTATGGCCTGATACAGTGTTTGCCATGCGGAGTCATTCTGCAATCTGAGGTGACTGCAAGAATAAACTGAGCTGCAAAATCAATGTTCTATAGGTTGCCGCTTTTCCCTTTCCCCTTTGGAAAGGGAGACTTCCAAATACCCTGAAATTAATCAAGCTACTTGTGCAGTCCTCAAATCAGGGAGTGTAAATGTTGTGGTTTCTTAAAATTAACTATAACTAATCCTCTTACTGTTCTTGCCTTCATGTAGTTGTTCGTAAAATAGTTGATCTTTCTACATGTTAATTCTGTCTTGAAAGCTGTATGAAGGATTTCCTTCTCAGCCTCCAAAAACTCTGAATCAGTCTGCAAGAAATTTCATCTTTCATGTTTTTCATTACAGAATATCTTAACTATCAGTTGAATTTGTGAGAAAGGCACATGGTAACAGATTGAAAAAGCTTCTCACCTGTGTAATTGAGTTCTCAACTAAATTCTCTTGTTAATTTCTCAGGAAAACATCTTTCCTCCAAATACATAATACATTACAACCAAATTTTCATATATATATATATATTATATAACTTTTTTTAGGATTATGCTTATTTTTATATACACACCCTTTTTTAGGTTGATTTGACATGCTCTGAGTTAACTCACCTGTTGTTGCTTACAGAGACAGCAACTTAAACAAGGTTTAAGGCCAAAGATTAATTTTTTTAGGTTTTCTACAACTGTCAGCCTTATCTGGAGAGTATAAGGGATTAGAACATGATGCAGGCAAAGCAAGCGTTTGGTCTGAGTTTAGTATCCACTCTTAAAGCTTCCAAACCAATTGATTAAGCTGCCTTCTTGAAACTGCTGGTAAAAGTGGTATTTGCTATGTGCATGGTGCACACAGATTACCAGCTCTGGGTGGCCTCTAAAACTCAAGATTTGCTAGCAGTTGATAGTGTTTGATACTTCAATTTTTTTTTCTATTGTTTTGGTAGTTCAGGTTTTACTTCTGGCATCCCCTCTGCTGTATCTTAACTAGTTAAGTGAATGCTAGGTAATTGTATCTAACTTAGTTGAGAAATGGTGATCAAATAAGACTTGAAACTAATTCGTGTATCTTCAATACTGATGCCATCTTGTGTCTGTCAAAAGATTGTGCTTCAGGTCAGTTTTATTTTGTTAATGCTCTTCATAACTTGTTTCCTGAAAATTATTCAAGCGGGGAAACTAATAAATTTCTACGTATCTTTCTTTAGTTATAGAGTACTGTAAGCCAGAATCATAATGTGCTAGTATTCAAAAAGTGTCTGTAAGGAATTTTAGAAAAATGCTAGACCTCTCAGAAAACTTCAAACAATGGCTTTAACTTTGAATTCTTTCTTGTGAAATTACTATCTCTGCAGTTGTTGTGTAGCTCCAGTAAATGCATGGAAACACTCTTTTTTCCTAGGAAGAAAGTTATCTTAAATAACATAGTGTGATGTTTTGTTTTACTTTGCCTTTTTTTAAGGGTTGTGTAACTATTGAAGATTCTCAGACAGTAACTCTTCATGCACCCAAAGAGTCTTCTGCAATGAAAAACAGTGAAAGAGGGATTGGCCATTCTGTCCACAGATTCATGTTTTCTCAGGCAAGTCTTTATCATAACTTTACTTAGGACTTTTTTCTTTCCATTGTAATGATTAAAAATTGATTTTTTTCTAGTATGTCATACAAATGTGATCTTTCATCTTTGAATTATGTCTGGTACTTTTTGCCTTAAAAACAAAAATGCAGACTGCTGATTATTTACTTCTGGGTTGTTAAGGAAGCTGCATTACAATGGAGATGCCTGTTAGGTGAGACAAGGAAGCCTCTTGGAGTGTTCTGTTGTTTTTGATTAGACGCCACAGAAGTTTCATGAAAGCGCAGACTCGCTGTGGCACTGCTGTTTCTGCGTGACCTCATCTGGGAAGTGTTACATGAACTCAGATGCTCAAAGGACTCTCTGTGAGCATGTGCTTGGCGATGTAGTTCTTCACTGAAAGAACTAAACGCTTGCACATTTGACACTGGAAATATTTTTTTATAAGCTATTACCTATTGCAAAGCTGTTCTTCCAGTATCAAAAGATAAACTGCTCCATGCTTAGAGGGTCACTTAAACCATTGTAACTGCGGATCTTCTCTGCAACTGTGGATGAGTGTTACAGAGTTAAAAACATAGCTCTTGAAAATATCCCCTGAAAGGAATGTGTTCAATCACATTCTGAGCAGTTTGTTAGGAGCAGGGAGGTATTCAAGACTAAGTGCAAGGATGACTGCATCTCAGAATTAAGTAGGCATCCTATGGTAATCCAAAAGCAAACTTTGAATTAGAAGGAGTGCAGGCAAAAGGCAAAACTAAGCTGTTATCTCTTGCTCAGCTTGCTCTGAAAAACTGTACAGTATTATTCAGTGTTTAGTCCTATGATGTGTGTGTATACATACAGATGCATATATATGACTTTTTTAATACTCATTTTTTTCTTTCTCTGCTCTTTTTTTCTCACTCAAGGTTTTTGGACCAGAAACCACTCAAAGAGAATTTTTTGAAGGCTCAATGAGAGAAATAGTAAGAGCATATGTTAATGGAGCAAATGGACTTGTGTTTACCTACGGGGTTACAAATGCAGGCAAGACATTCACTATCCAAGGTATGAAATGCTTGCCAAAAAGCATATATAACAACCAAGTCAAAATCCATTGAGAAGTCATTGTCTAAATCTTACATTTTTATTGTCATTTTTAAGGGTCTTCAAAAGATCTTGGTATTCTGCCTCGCTCACTTGATGTAATATTTAATCATATAAAGGGGAGACAGTACTTGAAGATGAACTTTAAACCGTATTTGAGCAATGATGTTAAGAAACTGGAAGATGGACAAGTAAAACAAGAAGAAGCCATAAAAACTGCCATTCTTGCCTCGCTGAAAGAGGTCAGTGAGCAATACTCTACTACTTACCAAGTGGAGCTTCTTAAGCTGTTCCTTTCTAGCAATCAAATTAATCTTAAAACATCTGCCTAACTGTTTAAAGTCCTCTAGTTTTATCTTAATCTACAATATGCCTACTTTCTGAGCCTTGAAAAATAAGATAACTCCTCACCTCAGGTGAGCTCAGGGTAAATTGAAAGAGCTTTCTGCAGCCATCAGCACACAATTAAAAAGGCAAACAAAAAGATTCACTGAAAAAGCCAAAGCCTAAATTTCCATAGGGGAGCAGTTGTGATACTGATTTGATGCTATCCCTTGAAGAGAGCGAGACCTGTCTTAAAAACCAAGGGAATCTTTTGAATGAGTTCTTCAGGCTGGATCTCTAGATGGTTGCGCAAATTCTAATACTGATTAAGTGGAGATGGTGACGTCTTTTTAGCAGAGAAGACAAAGTCTCTTGTGGTGGAAAACAGCCTTAAATTAGAGGCTCACAGACTTTTAAATTTGCCTTAGTTCCATACAGATTTTTTTCCCCTAATACATCAAGCAAATGGAGATGTCACCAAATTACTTTCCTAAAAGGACTGCAGCCTGCTTCTGGGGATTGTATATATCTAATCAGTAATTCTAGTGTCCAGAGACTCCAGACAGAATAGAAGAATCTTTCCTTTAGCAGGCTTCTGTTTTCAGTATATCTAGTGTCAGGAAACACTCTATTGAATGTGTGACTCCAACTGGAGTCCACTGTGATCCCAGTTGCAAATTGTCACAAGATGTCACCTTTTGTCCTTGTAGTCTGAGTGCTTTTATTCTAGTAAGCCAGAAGTGTGGGCGCATGGGTTTAACCTAAAAATGCATTAGTTTCAGCTTATTATTCAAAGTAAGCCTGAATGATTCTGGGTAGTATAGAATTAATGATTGACTTTTTTTTTTGTGTAATCTTTATTACCAGCATTCTTAAAGCAGTCAAAGTTGCTCTCAAAAAATATTCTTCTGCAATCAAAATTATATGTGAGGTTCTGCTCTAAATTCTATTACTTAATTTAAGGTGTGAGCTGAACTTCATTTATTCTGAATCTAGTTAATGTTTTTGAGGAGAGGCCTCAGATGGAAAATGTAAGAATTTAAAGGTTGCATGTTTCTTTTCTGAGTGTCTAAAGCTTGCATGTGCTCTGCATGTGCATATAAGGGTAGGAATCATGAAGAAAAAAGAGTCAGTCAAGAGAGGCAGTGGGTAAATATTTTTAGATCCCTCAAGAAACCTATATGCTTTTAGGAAAGAAAGTAGCAGCTCAAGGTACAGGTGGTCAAACACTTTATTTTGAGTGTAACTCTTATTTCACACTTTCTTCTGTTAAATAACTGGCTTGATTAATAGTTCAGTTACTGAATGTTACAGTAAATGGTCTGATGCTGTACAGTGAAGAGCAAGCAAGCCTCAGTGTCAGGAAGGAAAACTAAAACGCATATAGGAAGTGATGTGGGACGAACTTGCCTATTTCGTCTGTGCTGATGCTTGTAGCATCTGTTCTGTGATGCTTCATGTCAATAGCTCAGCCATCGCCAGCACTGAAGCTGTGGTTCTTCATGGCTTGTGAATAGCAACACTGTTCTAATGCCCCTTTAAGCTTGTAATTTGAGAGTGGATAAGGCTTCATGGGATGGCTTTTGATTTGCATGGATTTCTGTAGGCCTTTTTCCCAGGTTCAACTTACATAGTGTTCAGAATGAATCCACTGTTTCTTTTGTTCTCTCAGCATAAATAGTTCTAAATTACTGCAGTATTTAATATTCTTTAATATTTTACTCTTCATGTTCACTTTCAAGGACTGCTGCAAGAGCTTGTCGTGCATACTTCACATCTTCCGTTTTACTAGTTCTTTTTACTGGATTAAACAATTCTTTTTTTTTCTCCTGGATTAAAAGCTGCTTTACTTGCAGTGCAATTCCCACCTCTCCTCTCTTATTCCCTGTCGATTGTCAGCTTCTGCCTCTGGCAAACAATGTCAGTTTTTGTTCCCACTTGTTTTTAGAGAGTTGTCTTAGTGGTATTTTCTATATTAAGTCTCATGATTTGAAGACTAGTAGAGTGACATACCTAATTCACTCAGTTTTGTTGAAATCTCTTTAGAATTACTTAATCTCTATCATGCACACAAGTATTTGTGGAATTGTTTTTATACTCCATTTTTGACATACCTGAGTCCCATACCCTGCTTTATAATTGTGCTCAGTGCTTGACAAACAGGACTAATAAAAGTCCCTGCTAGTGGTGTTGCTTGTAACCACTCTAGCAACATAAATAATTGAATATATTGCCAGTGCCTGTCTCTGCAAAATGGACACTTTTTAAAAAGAATGGCTACGAAATCTCATGTGATTTGCATCTAAAATGCAACAGCTGACTTCTGCTTATGAAAACTCAATTTTGGATATTGCAAGTGAGTAATTTAGGCTTACTAGGAATTGCCTAGTGCTGCCCATCTGCATTATAGTAGATGGAGTGTCATATCTGAGACTTACTGCTCTCTGAACATCTGACCTCTGCTGTACTGTAGGGTGACTCCCTCTCAGGATTGTTTTTTTTTTTCTTGTTATTTTTTAGAAATAAAGGTGAATGTCCTAACAAAAGTATACACTGGTGTATACAAAAGGGGATGGGGTGAGAGAGGAAGGTAGCAGCTGAAGAGGCAGGAGGTTTTTAAATAATTTTGTTGATGTAACAGAGTTCACGGAAGGGCTGTGCTCAACAAAACTGTGCTGTTGTCCATACAGGACTTCTTATGGCTTCTTCATTGGATCATAGGTATTGGCTTATCAGATCTTTAAGTACTTTGTAAAACAATCATTTTTCTTTGAGCTCTTCAAATAAGTTTGACTCACCCTGACAAGCCTGGCATGAGCCTATAATTTTTCAAAAAGTTATTTGTTCCAGGCAAGCAAATAAGAAATCTGATGCATTAGTCTCTTTTTCAACCTCTCCATCTTCCCCCTCCTGACTAGCCATCTGCCTCTGGAAGGCTCTTACTGCTCTAGCTCATCTGGTTTGTTGAAATACTGTTCAGATTTATGTAGTAGTTGATAAAGGTACTTTGGAAGTTATGGTCAGGTAGAGGGTCTATTTCCTTGTTTCTCCCTGAACTGTAAAGCAGGTCTCATGTTAGCAGCAATTAGCCTCCAAGACAGACCGCTAGGAGTAGCAGGAGGCAAAAATTCCTGTGAGGAAGGAGCCTTTGTGGAATTTAGGTTCATTTCACTTGGAGCAGAAGTAAGGCTGGCTTAATATTTAATGTTACTTGAATATTTAACTCTTGAATACTGGAGTTACTGTCATGTTTTATTTTTCTTCTGCTGTTCTCATAGTCTGTTCATCTGGGTGTAACAGCCTCTTATTTTCTTAAGGATACAGAAAGCCTCCTGAATACTATTACAGATGTGTCCAATTTGGAATCGGCTTCATCCACTTTGAAAAGGCTGCCTTCTGATTCTCTAGGTAAAAAGTGGAAAAATTCCAACACAAATATGAATAGAAATTCTGGAATTTAGGAATAGAAGTGGGTAACCCCAGTAGCAGATTTTAAAATTGCTATAGTATACACAAAGTGCAAGATAAGCTTGCTTTAAAAAAAAATATTTAAAGTGGTTAAACTTGGGAGAGAGAAAGAATGTAAGAAATATTTGATGTCTTTTGTGCCTTTTTGGGGGAACAGGGAGGTTTAGCTCTGCAAGGCTAATGGGCAAGCTGTAGAAGCTTGTGTGGGAGGAGGAGGGAATGGTTAAGAACTTCCTCTTGTGAATATTCTGGTTATGGATGGCTGTTGGCAAATACAACCTGTCTTCCATAAACTTGGAAGTTATGAGTACAGTGCATCTCTTGTGCAACACATGTATACTAGCCTACCCTTTTAAAGGGTTCTGCACACTGCTTTAGTATCAGAGTTTCTTGAATAAGATAAGGTTTATCAATAAGATGTTTGATCATTGAGCTCTTCTCTTTTGGTTATCAGAAACAAAGGGTGTTCCACTTGATGTATATAGGACATATATACCCCAAAGAATGCAAGCATCTGTGTGGATTTCCTTTTATGAAATTTATAATGAATATGTGTATGACCTACTAAATGTACTGTCTACATCAAAAAATCAGAAACGCAGAGTCTTAAGAATTTGTGAGGATCAAGGAGGAAATTCTTATGTTAAAGGTAATACTGCTCTATGACTTGGGTGGTTTCATAGGATTTTTACTGGTGATCAGAAGTGTCTGTAAAAGGTCTCTTTTCACAGACTTAAAGTGGATTAACATTCAGAGCACCGAAGAAGCCTGCAAAATACTAAAGATAGGAAACAAGAACCGAAGCTTTGCATGTACTAGAATGAATGAGCAATCAAGTAGGAGGTTTGTTCCTCTAATTCTGTGCATACTCTGCCTTTCAATGGGGAGAAGGGGGCAGGAGAAAGGGGGGGGGGGGAAGGGAGAAGATTTTAGAGCATCCTCTACAATGAGCAACTCCTCAATTTAAGGATTGTCTTAGTTTTCTTCCAGAAAGGAAATTTCTTAATAAAACTGGACTGATCAAGGTGGTTGTGAAGAGACTGGACAACTGTAACAGTAGCTGGAGTTCTGTTGCAGTTCCTGGCTTTGCACAACTAAGAACAGTCACAACACAGCTCCATTTTGGAGTGCCCCCATGGCTGCAGGGCCTGGCAAACACTAATGGAGCTGAGTGGCAAAGGCTGTGCAAGGGAGTAGCAAGAAAACCTGAACAATTCTAACTGCTGCCTTGGCAGGAAGGAAATCTAGAGTTTAGGCAATCTAAAGCCTGTCAGTAGGGATACAGGAAGCTGCAAGTCTTGCATTTTGTATTCCTTCTAATAATTTGTCCTTTAATGTGTGGGGGTGTCGTGTTGTTTTTTTTAGTTAATACAATCACACTGTTAAGGTTGCTCTGAAAAGGTAATACAGAAGGGTATGACTCCTGCTAAGGCAGCTGCCATTACATTTCATGTTATGCTTCCTCCTGAATTTCACTCAAGTATCAAGCATTGCAGAAAGGAAATCTGTGCTTTTCTGGTGGAATTTCATGCCTAGAATATTTTTACTTTTGCTCCAGAACCACTTCACTTCTAAATTGTATTTTTTTTATAAACTTCATTTGATTAAATTTGGCTTAGTGCTGTCAGCTAAAGCCCTGCTTTAAAACTATACTTGAAAACTATATCTTCTCCAGTATGTACTATATGGTTTACTGGATAAACTGAGGACAGAGCACTTTTATTTTTGGAAGTTTCTATTTGGTTTAATACAGCAAATGTCAATTCTTTTGTCCTTATAGCTTGGTGGTTAAAACAGAGCAACTATGTCTTAAGTAATAAAAATGCAGCCTGAAAACCTGAAAAATGTAAGAACGAAACATTTAAATGTGTGCAAGTTCTAGGCATAATTACAGCTTCTAGATTTCATGTGTTTTTTTTATTATTATTTTTTTCTTCTGTATAAAAAGAAACGAAGTTGCAAAGCATAACTCTTATTAATGGCTGGATGAATGCAAAGGTAACTAATGTAAACTAGTTAATGAATTGCTGTTAATTTTTCAGCAGTGAACTTTCTGTAGCCTACAAATTTTACTTTGCTTCAGTGACTGCTTAGTTTTCATAATTCTAGTCATTAACAAGGACCTCTTTGCATTCCAGTCACAGCATATTTTCAATCAGGCTACTGAAGTTAACTGATGAGCATCAGCCACGTGTTCTTGGAGTCTCAGAGTAAGTTAATGCTTTAGTTAATTGACAAAAGCTTTAGAAAAGTTGCTAAGACATAAACATACTAAGCTGGTGGGCTTTCTTTTAATAGACAATTCCTCTGAGAAGGAAGTCAGAAGTGCACTAGCTACATAAAGCTGACAGTAAACTTAATAGGCATGAGTAGAAGTGTTTTCCTACTCTTTTTCTTAAAGATTGATTGAAAGAACCTTGTTAGTAATTTGTAATTTGGGGGAGTGCATGTGTATAGTCTTAAATGATCAGAGAAGGCTCTGGGACAAAGCAGTGCTATGTAGTGTCACCCTATTTGGTTAAGTGGAGGCCAAATGACTGTCTGACAGAAGCTCAGCTCTAAAGCCAGAGTGCAGCAGCTAGTGCTGAAGATCTCGTGTGGATGCTAGGCCAGGACCAAGAGTGTCTTTGTGCTTTGGGACCAGGTTTTAGTTAGTTTATGGTTGAATGTTTGAGTCTGTTTGGTGTGCACCTGGAACACAGTTTCTAGCTGATATGCTCTGAGACTTCCTGGTGCTGCAATGAGTAGCACAGTAAAAGGCACCATCAAAAGATTTGCTTCAAAACTGCTCTTTTGACCCGAAATGCTGATGTGGGTGCTCCCTGAGAGCAGTGCTAAGTCCGTGCTGTTCCCTGGTCCCTTCTGATTTACAAGAAGTTACTTAATGATTTGGCCTGAAGCTGTCATAGCCCTCAGGGTGTTTTTGTGTATATTATTTTCTTTTTCTGATTAATCCATCATTTATCTTGAGATGGGGTAATGACTTCAGCTTTGATTCAGTATGTTTTAGTTCAGTCACAAAAGACAAATCTGAAGGAATTATATCTGTGGAGTAGAGCTGATGATAAATAAGCACCTCACAGTGAGATAATGGCTTTTAACGTCAGACATAAAGTGATAAATACTCAAAATCTGAGGAAGTGACTGCTGCTGTGTTCTCTGCCATTCCCTTTCCCATGTATTCCACTGGCAGAGCCAGCAGCAGCTGCTAATTGTAAGACAGAAAATTTGGATGTTGATCAAAAAAGGAAAAGCTCTTCATCTTGTTTTGAAAAGGATTGAGATCATATGATCATACCCTTTCACTTAGTTGAAATCATGCATTACTAGTATATATTAATATATACTTTTCAACTATGTGAAAGGATATGATCATATGTGCATGTTCTATATAAATCATATTTATAAGTATGTATAGGTACGTAACAGATTATGTAAGCTAACTAATTTCCGAAACTTCTTGTTTTTTTTTTTTTTTTTTTCCCTAAGAGCTCAGTTTATATTGAAAGCCAAGAATTCCCATTATTATTTGGGATAGTTTTCTCTGATCATAGTTAGAAAGCCTTGAGTAGCAATTCAGTGTCCTGAATTTAATAGCATGTAATTGCTGCAGCCAGATAAAGAGCTATAAGCTATAAGAGCTTAACTTCTGGCCCTGTACTGAAGTATATCATCTTCTGGCATTTGTTTCACTGCTGAAACTAATGAAGGTGAAAGTCAAAGTGCTTTTGTAGTGTAGCACAACTGAGCACAACTGTTTTGGAAATTCTTTTTGTCTTGGAACTGGTTAGCACTTGGGGTTGCATTAGAAGTTAAGTTCTTGACCCCTGCAGGGTTTTAGATGAAGTCTGAGCAGACTTCTTCAAATGCGCTAAACTGTTGTAGGAACCACAAATCTTCTCAAGAATAAACATGTGGGGAAAATATTTTGTGTGTTGATATTCTAAACACTTTGCATAATGCTTCAGAACAAAACTTCAACATTGAAGTGTAACTTCTTACATGATCTAGGTAGACTTGAAATGAGTCACTTGTTTATGCTTTAGACTTAGACACGCAGTTCCATTTTTCTTTTTTCATGTTGTTTAGAAACAGTTCGCATCAATTCTGGTTGATTCTTTCATGCAGGCTGTCCTTCTGTGACTTGGCTGGGTCAGAGAGGTGTAATAAAACACAAGCCTTTGGAGACAGGCTAAAAGAAGCAGGGAATATTAATAATTCTCTTCATATCCTTGGAAAATGTATTGCAGCATTGAAGCAGAATCAAAATCCAAAGTAAGTAACTAGTCTCAAACAGCACGCTTAACCTCCTAGCCTAAAACCTTGTAGTATGTTGTTTTTCTGGGCAAGATTTACAAGATGAGAGGAATGAAAATGCAAATCTATAAAATCTTATTGGCCTTCATTGCAGATATCAGTTGAATATCTGAAGTGAACATTCTTACTCTTACTGTTTGTGGAGAATGTGGAAGGGTAAATTGAAAACAATGGAGAGCTTCAGCAAAGCATTTAAAAACCACATGTATTCAGAGATGGGGCAATGACCTTGGTCTTTGGAACAGTTTAGGCTTGAATGTGAGAATCCTCTGATAGATTAAGCCTCCTTCTTCAAAGACACAAAGAGGACTAAGCAGACTTATGTTATCAGAGACCTTTCATATTTTTTTTGTTGGAATTCTATTATTCTTTTCTCTCTAAGGATGAAGCCAAGCTATATTCCATTCAGAGAAAGCAAGTTGACTCGCCTCTTTCAGCCCTTCTTCTGTGGGAAGGGCAAAGCTTGCATGATTGTGAACATTAATCAGCGGGCGTCCACCTACGATGAAACACTGCATGTCATGAAGTTTTCAGCTGTAGCCAAACAGGTAGGTGAGAATCTTCTTTTCCTGCAGTTCTGCCTTCTGTTCCTAGAGACTTGGGAAGTGATTGCATTGTGAGGACTTCAGTCATGGGAGCTTATGATGTGTCGCGTTAATTTTTCAGCATGTAGCTGTTTCTCCCTTTCGGTCTTTCTCCACCTCAAGCTTATTTCTTAGTGGTAAGATGAGATAGCCGCAGCTGTCTGTGGCTTGCTAAATTCTATACCACAGATGATTGCTTTTTTTTTTTTTTTAAAAAAAAAAAAAACTTTCAGATATGACTGGTTATACTATAGATTTTAGCAAATGCAAGGTCTTGGTGTCTGAAGTGCTGTGCACTTGGATATGTTTGATGAAGCTCAAAACTTGGACAATTAGCAGTGCTACCAAGAAGTGGCCTTTTTTTCTTATTTTGAAGTCTATACAAGATCTTTTGTGCTAAAGAGATTGTGTGAATGATCTCCTATGCTTTTCTTATTTGGCTAGGTGCAAGTTACTAATACCAAGCAAAAAGTAGTAGTTTTGTGTAAGGAAAGGTTTGAAGGTAGTGTGCTCCTCTGCTTCAGAGCTTTTATGCAAAAAGTAGCTCTGCTACATCTACATTTTTCTGTGCCTCCTGCAACCAGTCTCCCTTCAAGCTCATGATTTGGGAGTGATGTCTGATCTTAACCTTTTTGAGTTTCTCTGGAATCTACTGCTTGGAAAAGCTAACTTAGTGGGGTGGAGGGGAGAGGTGAAGCTGGTGTGCTTACCAGCAAAAATGTCCATTTCTAATTGAAAATTGTGGATTCACTCTAAAACTTTTCAAGTCCGTAATGACATGTCTAATCTCAGAAGTAGCCTTTTATTTATTTATTTATTTATTTATTTTAACCATCGCTAGCTGCAAATTCCATCATAAGAGCATGCAAGCTTCTCTGATTTGTTTTATGGCAAACTTTAAAATCCTTACTTACTAGAGTGACTTGCGGGGTCCTTGTCCTACCATTTTAGGGAGCAAATGTTTTAAACTGAGAACAGGTTTTTTCCACTGATCTTTCAGGAAACTACACCAAAACCTGGCCCTGCCTATCTGTAGGGGAGATAGCAGCTTTCTAGATGTCCATATTAATTTTGTCAGTGTGCATTCTTTCTAGCTACCCTGCTGTTAGAGTATTGGAGCTTTATATCGATAGCAATAGATTTTTGTTTGCTAAAGGCAGATTGAGTTTTGTTAACGTTCTTGTAATCATTAAACAAAATGTAAATACAACAGTACCTTCACACCACTTCTTCCCTGTGTCAGAAGTACTGACAGCACCGATAACAAACCAGAGCTGACCACGTGGATTTGTGGGGTTTGTTTATTTTTTCAGGTAATCCAGACAATCCTACCCCAAAGTTTTGGCTACTTTGCCCCCAGGCTGATGGGAAATGATGGCAAACCTATCATGAACTTTGATGTTAACACCCCTGTAGAAGATCTCCCTGGCAGTACTGACCCCTCTGAGGACGAGGAAGTGGACATCACCATTCTGAGCCATGAGGTAGGTAGCATCTACACAACTGCACACAGGAGAGTCCCTGGTATTGGCTCTTATATTAAGAACCTCTACTATCAGATGTTCTGTAAGCTCTCCCATGAAATCGGTAAACTTCTGTTTGTTGTTAGAGCCAGACTTAGCAGCTTAGCTGTGAAGGAGCAAATGTAATTCTGGGAGGCCTTTTTCAGCTTGTAGTCACATGGGGTGCTAAAACCTGGACTTGGCTCCTTGCTCAACAAGAAACATAAGGAAGCAGTAAGTCTGTTCAAGGCACAACATTACCTAGCTGCTCACAGTCTAGGGATCTCGGGGACAAGTGTTAAACTGTGGCATTTTAAAAACAAATGTATACAATCTAATGGCAATGAACAGTAAAAAGTCAAGTAGGCTTCCTGCTAAATGGTTTTACAAGTTAATATTTAAATACCAAAAGGTATCAACATGTAACAAATTGGCAACACTTTTTGATAGCAGAAACCATCAAGATTGGAAAAGAAAAAAAAAAAAAAAAAAGTGATCTTAGCAGGAAAAAAAAGTGTAGTCAAACTTTTTTAACCTTTCATCCTTCCACACCTTGAAAACATGGGTTTGTAGAAATGCTCTATGAATGTCTTTATTGATCAATTGCTTGTATAGATCCATCTCATTTGTTGTGCATATGGAACTCCCTTTTCTGGCTTGTGTTCTGATGGGACATATTTTAAATTCAGGATCTCTTGAAAACTACTGAGAGCCTAAAGGAAAAGCTAGTTGCAGAAAGGCAAAGCAAACTTCTTCTGGAGGTGACGATCCGTAGGGAGATGGCGGAAGCGATGTTCCGGCAACTGCTGGAAACGGAGGAAACCTGGAGGTAAGCTGGCAAGCCTGGACAAGACGGCAGGATTCCATATGCGCACACACATGTATATATGTGTGCATGTGGCACGAGGAATCACACTATTTAGAGAAGTTAGGGTTGGCTGGTTTTGAAGAGTCTGCAATCAGCCTCTTCCCACACGCAGTGAAAGCAGTGATGTTTTTGTGTTGTGTTTTGTTCCATTGCTGATCTAAAGTTACTTGGAGGTTCTCTTGAACTTTCTTGCTGACAAGATGCAAAAAGCTCTGGGTGCTGCTCTGAGGCTGTAGTTATTCTAAAATACATACTTGGGCAGGTGAATGAGTGTGCATGTGCTTCAGGTAGGTGCAGTTGCATGTCTTCCAGCTGTCCTGCTGGCTTCTTGGTCCTAGGTGACTTAAATCCTTATTATTTGATTGTCTAAATTGTTGTGGCTCTGTGCATTGATGTTGCTAATTTAAGGATTTTTATCAAGTGTGTCCAGATTCCTCTAGCTGAATTTGCTTGTTCTTAATTTTCCTCTTAGAAATCACTTTCCTGTTTGACTTGGTGCACAGAGATTGAGGCAAAGTTAACTTGCCAGCTGAACACCCCATCATCTAACACTTGCCTGAGCCTAAAATTATTCGTGTGCCTCTGGTAAAGAGCACCTGAAATAACCTCTGATGTTTCTCTGTAATGTTCTGTGTCTAGGCTAGGGATACTTTAAAAATTATAGCAGGATTATTGCATGTGTTTTTTATAACTTGAAATAATCAGGCAAGGTGAATTTTGTGTGTGTGTTTAATTAAAATTATTTTTTAAAAAGTATGAAATAAGCTTGAACTATTAGGTCAAGCAGGTATAGTCATACCTACCATTACTTGTTGGTGGGCTATTTTTAAAATAAGACTTCATTTGATAGCTCTCCTAAGACATAATACAAATCCTATAGCTTAAAATTTAGAGGCTTTAGCAGTCCTGGTATCACTCCTGGATGACTGTTATCCACGCAAGCACTCACATGCCATCAGTGTGCCCATGGAATGGGAGCATGGCTAGAGATCCTGCTCATGTTCCAGCTGAAACTGAAGCAAGGACTGCACTTAGACATTTCAGGGTGAGTTTGCTTTTGAAGAAAGTTAAGAAATGGCTGGCCTTAGTTCCTGGGGAGAGTTTCTGTGCCCTTCTGTGATAAGGGCCCTTCTGCAGGCCAGGGAGTCAATAGAGGAACATAATGTGGTAAGAGCATCTTAAAGTTTCTTAGGTGCCAGCTTCCTGCTTGTTTGGTTGCTTGTGTCCCATTGACCTAAACTTGGTATTTTTGCATCTATAAAATAGGAATATTAAAGCTCAGTATAAAGTCAGAATTCATACACTTGGTTTGTGAAGTGCTTGGATTATGTAGTATCAGTCCAGGCAAGTGCCTAAGACCTTTTTACTTGAATAAATGTATCTTTATTATGGCTGTTAACATCAGCCTTGTTTGGAGTCCGAGTTTGCCATGAGAGCTCTAGCTGCACTTAGCGGGTGAATTTCTAAGGTGTCCTCTTCTATGTGAAGAGAAGCAATATCTCAGTGCAGTTCTGTAGGATTGAGAACAGAAAGGGGAGAAGTGTGTTGCTTGCTACCTAAACTTCCCTGCCAATGATCAGATCTGAGAACTTGGATATTGCCAGGAGGGTGTGTGTCAAACACTTGGAATACTAATGCACTAAAAACTTACATGTCCTCCTCAGCAACCGCTTGGAAGATATGAAAGACAGTTTTGAAGAAAAACTAGAGAGCAAGTTTGAAATGTATAAAGAAGCCATCAAGAAACACGCGTATATGTGTGCAATGGAACAAATCGAAGATCATTATGTTCCCATAGAAGAATTTCTAGCCGAGCAAAGGAAAGTTGAGGTATGATACGACTACTGCTGTATGTATGAGGTATGATACGACTACTGCTGTATGTATGAGGTATGATACGACTACTGCTGTAACTATTCCAAAAGTGAAATGTGCTACAAAACAGAGGCAAGACTTGAATTATTCCTGCAATGAACCTTTTGCTTTAGGCCTCTGTGTAAGGGATTCTCACCCTGCTGCCAGCAGCTACTCTAAGTAGCAGGGTCTGAGTTTCTATGAGATCTGCTGCCGTGGGGTCTCGCTGGCTTCTGAGACTCCCACTGCACACAAAGCTAGCTTGTAGCTCTCACACCAGTGAAAATGCCTCCTTAAGCAACAGCTTCAGGTGGGAACAGCTCCAGATGCACTTCAGAAAGCTGTGGAAAACCTCCTTTGAAATCTTGAGCCTTGTTGGGTTGTTTGTAACTCCCCCAGGCTTGCCCCCTCCTGGGTGGAGGGCTGACTGCTCCAGGCGAAGGACCAGACTTGTGGGTCCTTGTTGATGCCCTGCTCCAACGGGAGAGCAGAGCCACATGGGGAAGGGGCGAGCAGCTTCCTTGGTGCTCCGGGCCCTGCTGAGGGGCTGCGGCCTCGGCCGGAGGGGAGGGCAGCTCTGCAGCACGTGCTGGCACCTCCTGCACCTGCTGTTAGGGCTCTGTGCAGGTGCTGGCAGGCAGTGCTGCAGCGGCGTGCGGCCTCTCTCCCTGTTCCTTCACACCCATCTTTTTATGGCAAACTCTGTGTTTTTGCACATACATTGCTGTACTATTCAGATGCTGCATATCTGAGTTTCCATCAAAATATTCACTAGATATTAACTCCTAAGGAGGACTCCTTAACAGTTTTAATGAGCCTTTAAATCATTCCTCTGGCTTCTGTTGGATGACTTTTCAGCAGGGGGCCTTTTGCATAAGCAGAATTTGTAGCCAATGAGTCTCCCCACTGGAGGGGCAGGAGAGATTTTGGCCTCTGATTGCTTTCTGATAAATTAGTCTGAGATCATTTGTAAGTCTTAATCCTAACTTCTATCTAGGCAATTCTGGATCTCATGCTTAGACAACTTATCCTTATTATTTTTCTTTAATCCTTACTGTACTGTAGAACATAGGGATGGTGTTATTCATCTAGAGCATAATCATAGCCCAGTCTGGTTATGACTTTAGCAAATTGGCTTAGAGGGCAATCAAATTCACTCAGACATCTGCCTGTGAACCTGTGTGTTACCCTTTGCTGAGGGATTTTTCTTTCTTAGAAGTAAACTGAGATAAGCTGGGCTGCTCTCACAAGGCAGACTTAGCACATCCTTGCTGTTTGTTAGGTCAGAGAGGGCCCCTAGATTCTCTGCTTGGCCATCTCTTATTGAGGCTCTTTCTCCATCCACTTCAGAGTGGAATCAGGGAGAGAGGAGGAGGGTGAAGGGCATTTGATTTCTAATACAGATCACCTAGATCTTGCCCCTTTAGACTCAGCTTTTATGGTCACTTAAACTCCCAACATATCACTTGGTGTTCGCTTAAAAATGTTTTAAACAGTATTCTGTCTAGCTATAGTCTCTCTAGTCCCTCTAGCTACATGGCTGCTGCTTGCTCAGCCTCACAGCCAGTGCAGTGGAAAACTCGAGCAGGATGGAATTGGGTAGCAGGTTAGGCAAGGAGCTGAAGTGCTGCAGCTGTAGAGTTCCAGGTTGAGGAAGGGGAGCACTGCATGAGCCACGTGCTTCAGAGCCAGGTATGCAGCTGTTGTTGGTCCTGAGTCCTGGCTGATCTCTGGGCTATCACACTAACAGTCTGCTGGTGCCAGACAACAGTGAGGAGATGAACATTGGGCTCAGTGGGGTGTATTTGGCTTTACCAAACTAACTGGCTGTGGTGTTTGGCGCACTAAAGCTTCATTTGTGCACTAGGGCAGCTTTTGAAGCACTCTGGAAAACTTCAGGCTGGAGGAGTTGACTACTGTCCTCTGAGAGGAGCTCATGATCTGAGTGACACTCTTTACTGTAACTTCTCAACTCCAACCAGCATAACTTCCCCTTTAAATTATTTGAGAACATGTGATACAGGTGATGTACGGGTGAAAAAAAATGCAGTCAAGGTAAGGAGATGCACTTGAGACATTTTACCCTGTACCCTTCTTTTTTCAGGAGAGAGAGAATAAAATAATTCAACTGGAGAGGCAACTTGATGAACAGACAGGGAGACTGTTGGCTCTGGAAAGCCCAAGTTCAGATACACCAACTACAGAAAGTCCCAGGGAATTGGGTAGGAATCTGCTCTGGACTTTAACCCTTCATTCACGCTGGGTGCTGCATATAAACAAGATTTGTTGTTGTTGTTGTTGCCTGTAGATCTTATGAACAGGAAGATGAAGAGGGCTGATGAAGAACTGCAGAAGCAGTGCAAGGAGAAGGAAGAGGTAGCTCTGCTTGGCATCAATCTGGGGCTAGTGGTCCTGGCCTCCTGCATGGCCAGCACTTGAAGATCTGACCTTTAGACATGAGTATCAACACTCCTGCAAGGGCAGCAAGTTTATGAAAGAGCCCTTGTCCAGCTGCAGCCTCTTGGCATGAGTATGGCTGTGCTCTGCCTTTGCTCTAGTGTGGAAAGGCAGGCGCTGCTGTAGATGGTTGCATGGTGACTACAGTGGGAGTTGGGGGAAGGAGAAGATCCATCTTCTCACCAGAACGTTGCTGCTGTTACAGCCTTGGTGCTCCCCTGCCTGGCACGCTGCCTGCCTAGGCACCAGGGAGCAGGATGACAGTTCAGGAATCTGATAACAACTTGGATCTAGATCCAAAACAGTGCCTTAAGCCTGTCCTTGCTGCTAGTGCTGAACTCCCCTCCCCCTTAAACTCTAGTAGTAGGGAATCTCTCATTCCTTTCAAAGAAAAGGTCTTTGGTCTGCATAGCATGTAGAGGTGGAAATCACAAGCTTCAGAATGCTACAGAAAAGAATATTAATCACTTCTGGGTATGCATTTTTTTCTACACCTTGAACAACCTTAGTGTTAGCGTGCAGTTTCTCGTGCTTAAAGAGGATGGGGAGGAGGCAAGAGACTCGAGTCATGCTCTGTCACTGCCCAGAGTCACTCCTAGTGCAAAGCAGGAGTAGGAGATGGAGAAGCAGTCCCAGTTGGTTCTAATAAACTCTGTAAGTGGAAAGTGAGCACAAAGCCTTTTCTATTGAAAAGAAATGTACTCCACAAATATCTTCCTTACCAAGTGTAATGTCTCATTTTATGGCCCTGGCATTTGTTTTTGACTCCTGCTGTCCAGAGCTCTACCACAACTTCCAGTTCCAAGTTTTGATGCTAGAGAGCAAGCTTGGCTTTCCCACTTAGCGCACTGGGCAGACCCATGAGCTTCAGCACAGTGGCCCTTGAATGTACCACAACGTTATCTTTGACCAGAAATGATGGGCCAGGACACGGGGGTTTGAAAGAAGCAGGTTGAATCTCAGCTGCTTTCGTCTCCATTTGTTCTGTTCAGTACTAATCACTCAGAAATGCTTATTGTGTTTGTATGAGTTTTGATTCTGAACAAAACTCGTAAAATATCCTGTCTTGAACTTCAATGTGTGTGGGGGGTTTATTTTCAGCTTATAAAGTCTCTGAAGTTTAAAATACAGAAACTAAATGAAGCCCTGCTGGAAGCTAATGAAGGCTACAGGAAGATGGCAGAGGAGACCAGCAGACTGAAGCACATGGTCATGCTTAAGGTTGGTCAGCTCTTTAAAGGAGACTTTTTAATGTGGCTTGTGTTTAGTTTTATATGCACACTTTTATATGTAAAAGCACTGCTCAGGCTTATTCACAGCTTTAAATATGACCATAATGCTTTAACTTGTTTTCTTGGGCTTTTTCTTCTCCATCCCTAATTCCTTAACCCGAGTCAGATTTCACAAACCTTGTGTCTCACTCCTTGACTCTTTCAAGACAAGCTCCCCTTGATTTAAGGAACAGACGCAGTGAATTAAATAACTTTGTGGCATCTTTTGCAAGAGTTTACAGCACAACTTAGGCAAGCACAGAAAATACTCTTCAGAGCTCTTCTAGAAAAGTCCCTGAGCCATGAGGCGCCCTCCAGCACAAGAGGCAGCGCGGCAGCCCCGCCGCCGCAGCGGGAGCCCTGCGCTCCAGGCAGGGAATGGGCTCCCCCGTCGCAGCGGGGCTGCCTGCAGGGCTCCGAGCCCCTGCGCAGGATGGGGCATTTCTGAACTCCTGCCGCCCCTGCAGCCTGCCTGTGAAACGAGGCAGGCATAAAGCTGCAGATAACGCTGAGCGTTAAATTGCGTTCTGCATGTTTTAGCTCAAGTCTGAGGCAGCAAATCATTCATCTTGAACTTCCAGAGTCTTGGAACCAATTAAAATGAGTCCTTTTTAATCACAAAAAATAGAATTTTGTTTATAGAATCTCTTGAAGAGTCTGGCCCCTTGAAACATTTATTCAGTCCTTTCTAGTAGAATTACAGCTATGATATGGCATTTGATTTGATCAATTTTTGCTTTCAGTAAGTAGCTTGCAGTTTAAGGAAGAAAGACTGCTTTTATTTGGTTCTTAGAATAACTGAAGTTCTTTACATGGGATGGCAAGTGTTCGTGTCAGCTGCTCCTGTCAGACTTTGCCTCTAACTAGAACTGATGTCCCCTCAGTTTGCTCTAGTCTGAGTTTAAAAAAAAAAAAAAAAAGTGTGGAGCACTGAAGAGCCACTTGGAGTAGTAATAGCTGAGGTATTCACTGGAATGGTTAAATCTTAGAAACAGTAACCTGTGTCTACGGCAAGGACTTTCTAGAGCTGCCCTCCCTAAAGCGTCTTGTCTCACAGGACCAAGAAATGAGTGACCTGCAGACCTGGGCTAAACGCGCGTTTGAGCTCGAGGAAACGGTGTCCTCCCTGCAGCGAGAGCTCGACGAGCGCAAGAGGCCCCTGTGCCTGGAAGATGCCAAGCAGCAGAAGCCCAAGAGAGGCTTGTTGGCCAACCTGAAATCCACAGTGGCTGCCTCGGCCGGGGCCTCGCTGGGGAAGGGCTGGGGGAGGCGGGAAGACTCCCCAGCCCCTGCCAGGAGGCAGGTGCTGCCGCCCAAAGCAAGAGAGTAACGAGCAGGGGCTCTGGGCCTGGCTCGGGCTCGGGCGCTGCTGCTCGCTGTGAGGTAGGTGCCGCGTGTGCCGCTGCTAGGAGCGTCCTTAACACAGCGCCGAGGCACAGCCGGGTAGCGCTTACAGACCTAAACTCTGCTTTTAAAATTGAGGTGAGGATGTGTTTTTAACTGCTATCATGGATTTCTGCATTGATAAATGTGTGACTTATGTGAACAGCCATGTTCCTCATCTGCTGCTCTTCATGTTTTTATATTAAATGCCCATTTCTGTGGGGGGTTTTTAGAATCAGGTGGCTTGGAACCTTTACCTCGGGTACTTCAAATAGGTTGTTTCTTTAATAATAGTCAGGCTTTGACTTAAACTGCCATCTTGAGATCAAACTGAGGCAATTCTTAAAAGGTGTCAGAAGGAAGCAATGTGAAGCTAGGGCTTGTAGCTCGGTGCTAGTTTTTCAGCCAACTTTTGTATGGAACCTGTTTAATATTGCTTGAAGCTTCACTAAGAATGTGCTTGAATTTTTAAATATCTAGTTATAATAAAACTTTCTGTCACTAGATTATGTTCTCTTTATTTGATGAAGGTGAGAAAAATCACTGGAAAGTAAGCTAAGGGAAGATGCCCAAGTTAGAGGCTAAACCGCCCCATGGTGAGTGATGGTTGATTTTTTTGGTTCCATAATCGTGGCTCTGCTTACGGCAGTGTTAGGCGCACGGCTGGGGGAGGCGAGGAGGAGGAGCGCGGTGTGAGCAGGGCCCTGGGCGGCACAGGAGCCCCCGGCCCTCCTCCCTGCTCTGCCCTTGGCTGTGTCCCTCTAACCCGGCTGCAGAGCAGGGCCTGAGCCAGGCCTAGCTGCCTGTCTGAGCTGCCTCTGCCTCCAGGGCTTCAAAAGCCCTTTAATCCCTAGCACTGAATTCCTGAAATATTCCCCTCCTCTCACAGAGAGTATTCCAGCTTTTGCAAACACTTTTGTTGTAGTGATACAAGGCAGTGAGCGCTGATCTCTTGACTTGGTTATCAAACCCACCTTGCTCGAGGGAAAACTGAAGCATTTAATCAGCACAGGCTTGGGGCTGCTTGGGATGCACGCCACTTCCCTGCCCTGAGGGCCTGCACACATTTATGTAGCACTCGAAGCACAACCTTGTTCACAGAGCACCTGCCCTTAGTCTGCACCCTCCTCCTTCCCCCTGCTCCCTGGTTAGCAGCCAGAGGGGCAGACAAGGTGAGTGTTTGAGATGCCCCTTCTTAAACTGAAAGGGAGCCTGTGCCGAAGGGCACAGCCCTAACTGTGCCCTCTGCCAAGTGCTGCAGGGGCCAGCGTGACCCTGAGGAAGGATGTGAAGCTGTTCAAAGGGCAGCTGAGGACAGAGTCCTCCTCCCTTCCTGCCCTCTAAGCAACACAATCAACCTCAGGGCAAGAGGCAGAAAGAGCTGGCTCAGTCCCTTTCCACTTCTCCAAACTGACTCAATGTAGGGAAAGCGGAATCCATTTTCATTCATAACAGCAAAACAGTGTTAGTGGCAACGCACAGATGGTCCCGTGTTCAGCACCAACCGCCTGCTCCAGAGAGCAGCAGCCGCGTGTGACCCAAGCCATTGTGCTACAACATGCTTAATGTTTGTGTTTATTAAAATTAAAAATCACCATCCATAGAAACAATATTTACATAAGTGATAGTCTGCTTAACTGCGTGGGTAGCTGCAGGAAGCCCGTGGAGCGAGAGGTGAGGGCCCCTGGTGCTGCAGCCCTGCTGAAGCTTCATCCCAAGGGCTCCAGGCTTCTCCCGAGTACCATTTGCTTAAGGAAGTGAGGAGGGTGCTGGGCTTTAACAGCAAAAAACTGTCACTTCAAAGAAATCCCTGCCCTGTAGTTACACTGCAGTTGCACCAGCTCAGGGTTGGAGAAGTCATCTTGCCCGAACAATCTGAAGTAGGTAGAGCGTAGCCAAATGCTTCAACTTCTTGTTAGGAGTTACGGGTTTGCGTGGTAAGCAACAAGCCTCTAGTGTCCCTGCAATGTAACTTGATGCATTATTGCAAATTGTCCTTGATCACACTAGAACTAGTTTGGGCTTTAAAAAAGGCTTTAGGTTAGTTGATTAAAGCAGCAAAAACACAAGGAATATTCTTGAATAATCATGACCATTTAAAAGAACTAAGCTGAACACACTTTCCCTGGTACCGGCTTTAGTGAGTGCGCGGAGGACGTGAACGCCCTTCGCCAGCCTGTGCTGCCCCGGGGGGCGCCGGGAGCGGCTGTGAGGGCCCCGCGGGCTCTGGCTGCGCTCGAGCGGCGGCGGCTCCAAACCGGCCCCAGAGCCACCGGCAGCAACGCGGCGGCGGAACGGGGTCTGCTGCGGTGTCAAAAACCGCCTCCGTGGCCCCTTCCTTAAGGAAGTCTTATACCTTTTAGAAAGTCTCGGAAGAGGTGACCATATCCACGTACTAATGTGAAATAACAAGGATATAAAAATAATTTCCACATTGCTTTCTTTTGAAAACAGCTGTTCGTGCATCTCCTCATCCTTCATAAAGGTCTCCTTGGAATGTATTCCTTCACTTTGAGCTGAAAATACTTTGTCAACTTCTACCCTCCTCCTCCCTCCCCACCCCAAAAAAATCCTTGGTTTGGGATGTTTCTGCGTATACAAAACGCAGGGCATTTAAAGAGAACTTCAGCCTTTAGAGGCACCAAAGAAAAACATGATTATTTCTCTGCAGAATGACTCTTTCGTTTAGCATTTCAGCCTCTGCACGTGGTTAAGACATCCGAACTGGCAAAGTGGTTGCCCTGAGCACTCTGCCCAGGTGCTGCTCTGTGCCAAGGGCCTGGGCCAGCGGCCGGCGCGCTATGGCTGCTGCTGGTACTGCCCCTCCGTGGCCGTGTAGAAGTCGTCGAGCACGCTCTGCAGGTAGTCGAACGTTGGCCTCTCCTCGGCCTTGTCCTTCCAGCAGGTCTTCATGATATCGTAGAGCTCAGCCGGGCAGGTCTCCATCCGCGGCATGCGGTACCCGCGCTGAAGCGCGACCATCACGTCGGAATTGCTCATACCTGACACAGGAAAGAAATGGGAAAGATCATTTTGATCTCCGACTCCTCAAGAAACTGTTTTTCTGTTGCTTGGGTTTTTCCTGTGTCACCCTCCTCTCCCGAGCTGCGTCGCTCCTGCCCTGCTCGCTGGGCCTCCCCGGCCTTCGCATTAACACCCCGGCGCGGACGGGGTCTGCCACGATGGCTTGTGCAAAACTGCTGCAAGAGCCTGAGCATCACGGGCACGGTCTGTTCTGCGACTGGCCATTTCCTCTCCTTTCCCCTCTTACGGCACAAAGAAAAAGTCTTGCTGCCTGGGGTGAGTTTTGCCCGTTCTGCCCTGCGTGGTTTTTCCCTGAGGATGAGCCCTGGTCCGATCCCTGGCCTCAGCGTCACCCGCCTGGGCACGGACGCCGGGAGCCTCCGGCTGCTCCGCCGCGGTGCACGTCCCTTGGGCCCCGCGGTGCCCTCTGGTGAGGGTAGTGTGGGACCCCTGTCTCTGTCCCTGCCCAGGCAGCAGGGGACACACGGTGGCCCCGAGGCCTCTAGGACCCTGCTGCTCTGTGGTAGGATCTCCACACAGCCCATACAACTTAGTTTTGTAGAACTGCTTTGGCTATCTGAGATGACTGCACTGCTTTATCAGTAAACATGGACGTTCTGACAACTATGGTGCACAAACTGCATGAGCAATTTTTTTCCTTGGGAAGAGAGGCGGCAACACAACAGAACACAGTGGATCTCCTCTCACTTCATTTTGAAGGGAGAGGTTATTTCTAAAAATTTGTGTAGAGAAGGGTTAACATTAAATAAATAATTTGCAGGAATTTAACAATAGGACTGACCCAAACCTTGGCTCAAAAACCTTCCAAGGTCAGTGTGACTTCAGTTCAAGCCTTTTGGCTTTAACTTGTTCTAGAAACGTGAGCCATGAAATGTGGTGCTGGACCAGAATGCCCACGCAGGACACATGCTTTGTATTTCCCAGGTTCCATCTCTGAAGAAGGCAGAGGGAAGTTCTGCCATGTCTAGACACAAAAATATCTTCTAGAGGACAAGAGTGGAACGGGATATTGTCACTATTGTCACAGAATAAAGCATTTTTACTATAAAAAAGCAAAGCAGAAGACAAAATAAATGTAGGAAGAAGGTTGCTAAAGCATTTTTATGGAGTATATGTTAATGATCCATACTAGACATCTGAGTGGTGGAACTCAGAGCAGCACCACGTGCAGGGCGCCCCAGGGCTGCGCCTGCGCTGCAGAGCCCCGGCCGGCTGGTGCTGCCGGGCGCTGCCCTGGGGGGCTGGATTGGGGGGTCGGGCTGTGCCCTGGGGGGCTGGTTTGGGGGTCGGGTGCTGTGCAAGGCTGTGCTCGCACCTCGTGCCTGCAGCACCGATTCTGCTGCGTGCTGCAGGCCCAGGACAAACACGCTGCTTCGGCAAACTTGCAGGACGCCGGTTTGTGAAAGAACCGCTTCAGGACACACGACAGAACTGGGAAGCCCTTTACCCCTAGTGCGCCACGACTGTACTCGCATACGCGCTGGATCGGGGTTGTTTGCTTGGTAAGCACAACAGCTAACCTGTCTGCCCTGGGGTCCAGCTAGTACTTTCAAAACAGCTACTTATTTAACTTTGCCAAAACTTTTCCAAAACTACTTTTTTTTTCTTTAAATGGCTAGAGAGTTAACTGTTTCATCAAGCTACCCTGTGGTCAGTAAAATGCATTGGTGTTTCTGACTCTAATGACGCCTGCACCCATCTTGCAAAGAAGCTAAGCCCGGTGCTGTGGATTGGGGCTCTGCTCAGCGCTGTGGTACCTGGTGAACGTCATGGGCGAAGAGCTCTCCTTGTGGCAGAGCCAGGGAAAAGACGGGAACCCACTGGTGTGGGAAAGGAATCCCTCTCTGGGAAGAGGTGTATCTGGTAAAGAGCACCTGATACAGCTGGAATGCAAACCTGGATGTTTCAAATATTTTACATGCTGTATAATCACCTGGGATTCACTTCTGGCCACCAATTCAACTTGCCTGCAAAATCGGATTGTTTCCTGTTTCAGGAGAGGTTCCTGAAAGTCCAGCCCCGCTAACTGCCCTGAGGGTCTCAGGAAGGAAAAGAGCGGGCTGTAAGCACGGAGCCCCCACGGCGCCAGGTTCCTGGCTGGAAGCGCTTCCTGCCAAGTCGCCTGCTTTGGTTTCTTTACAGCAGTACTGGCTGCTTGTCGTTTTAACTCAGACCATTTCATATCTAGTTCTAAGCTGAATCCTTTCTACTTAATAACTGAAAATAATGTTTTGAAGCTTTCCAGTTAGAGCTGAAAATCATTCTATTATTGCTGCTATGATGCCTGCTGGTTACAGCAAGGTCACTCTTGCAAAACCTCCCACCTCTCTATGTGAAATAAACTTGTCGCCCATTTATTTTGCTATCCTGTGGTTCTTCAGCATCAGCCCCATGGGCTATTTAAGATCCTGTTCTCATTTGTAGTGGAGGTCTCTTCCAGTTTTCCACAAGCAAACACTTGCAAACTAGTAAATACTCCCAGGCTGCAGCCCAATGGCTTCTCCCTCTGGCTGCCGCCTGACGGCTGCATCC
This sequence comes from Tinamus guttatus, assembly GCF_059628265.1. NCBI lineage: Eukaryota > Metazoa > Chordata > Aves > Tinamiformes > Tinamidae > Tinamus > Tinamus guttatus. Next base: position 2,076,146 of record NW_028288590.1, on the reverse strand, counting down.
TCAGCACATGGCCTATTTATGGGGCTCATAAAAATTCTTCCGTGTTTAAGAAATTATTGCTCAGCCTTCCCCTAGGAGGAGACTTTCCCATGCTAGTTAGAGCAGTCTGGTTGACGGGTTGATTTTGTTCATGAAACAGAAACACGGCACCTGTTTCCCGGCGCGAGGAGCGCGCAGCCCGGGCGGCCCTTGGTGCTCCCGCAGAGCCGGTCTCGAGGCGGCTCGTGGGGCTGTGCGGGACGGAGGCTCCTCACGGCAGCCGCAAACAACCTGCATCCCGTCCCCGCGCAGGGACGAGCTGGGAGCCGGGCAGGGGCTAAGGGAGCAGCCCAGCACCGGGAAGACACAGGTGTTGCTCCCATTTAGAGGGCACTGGGGGAAGCTCTGCTACCCAGTCACATATTTTACCAAGAAAAAGCCCGTGAAGATGTTTAAACATTGAGCTGTGCAGGCAGCCCTATCACCTCTTGGAGTTCAAGGAGGCTGCTTTTGAGCCCAAGTGCTTTGCTGGCCTGGAGCCTTGTGGGGCAGAGAGGCTCTGCTGGGCTCTGCCTTGTGTGTGAACCGTGCGGAGGGACGGGGTTTGTTCTTCTCTGCCGCCGCCGCGGTCTGTGCAGAGGCCTGGGCTCCGCGTGCCCAGGAGCGCAGAGCCTCCCGTTCCCGCTCCAGAGTCCGGGACCACCCGGCTCTGCCTCCTGACTGCTCTGCTATTTCGGGATGCAGAATTCCAGCTGTGCATCAAGTGCTGGTGAACGTGTTTTCACTGTTTAAATAGCAAGAGCTGCTGCACTCCAAGCACTGGAAAGCCTCTGCTTGAATGAAAAGTGTGACCTCCCTTTGCTGCCTGTGTCCTCAAGCTGCTTCTCAGAAGTTGCTCCACTTGTGAAGGTGAGATGAGCCGCGCAACTGAATGTGGCTCCGCTTCCCCCATCTGCCCACCAGACAGGAGCATTCCAGCTAACTTTCCGTAATCCTAAAAGCTTAAATGAAGGCAGTTTGCTTGCCAGATAATCAGCCCTGTCTGAGATATGAGACATCTTTGTGCACACAGAACTATCCTGTACACAAGCTGTTCCTCTATGCTGAAAACATTAATTCATATTTTGTATAGAGATTTTTTTTGAGAGATGCACAAACACATCATAACCATTTCACAGCTACCCGTTACTCATACACTCCACTGTTGTCTCCTCTCTGAGCCACACTGATCACCAGCAGTAAGTGTTTCCAGTGGCACGTCCACACTTGTTCAGGCTCTGCTTTCATTCTTGTTTAGCTTAGCTAGCACTGACAAAACACAGTCTATTCGCTGTGAAAACAGACCTTTTTAGCACTTTCACTTAAAATGTTTCATATTCTCATATTTGCCCACAACCACCACCTTCACCAGCACCCCTCTAGCAGCAGCCCTGAGCCCCCAGTGTCACCTTGCTGCTCACTACCAGCTGCTGCAGAACTCAGGGGCTGTGACTCTTACTGCAATTCAGTATTTGCTGCAACTGTAACTTCTTTTGACTACATAAATATATTTGTCTATTTGCTAAAAATTGCCACAGAGACGCACATGGCTCATGCACACAGTGACTCTAGGCTTTGAAACACGAATGTGACCTGCAAGACGCACTTTTCTAATCATGGCTGCTGCTACTGTCAGGCACCAGCTCTTTCCCTGGGTATATTTTTTATTTTAAGAGAACATCAAAGTATAAACACAATGTACTAATAACACACATCCTTACCTGGATAGGGAATCTTTCCATACGTAACGATTTCATACAGGAGAATCCCGAACGACCACACATCAGATTTAATAGTGAAGGATCCATAGTTAATTGCTTCTGGTGCTGTCCACTTAATGGGAAACTTTGCCCCTAGGAAACCATATGTTCTCAGTCAGTCAAAGGCAGATTTAAACACTATATCAAGCCATTAAAAGGTCTTAAGTGACTTATCTATGGTATCCCCAGGTGAGCAAAGGTATCAGCAATTCCTCTTGCTCAAGAGTTACCAAAAGAAATGGGCTGCAAGACACATGTTACCAGGCTGTAAGCCTGGTGTCAAAGCTGCAAATAAAACACTTGAAGTTACACTGGATCTTTTGACTCTTGGGTATTGTGAATTTTTGCCCAAATTATGCTAACCAACTATTTTCCCTTCTGCCCAGTGGTCAGGGAATAACACAGCGTGCCCATTGGCTGGGACTCTGCAAGACTTTCTTCGCAATGAGAAAAGCTGGTTAGAGAAAAATCCATCTAGCTTCAATGTACACTTTAAGGCCTGTGTACACACATGGGCTACAAGGATGATCAGGGGCCTGGAACATCTGCCCTATGAGGAGAGGCTGAGGGAGCTGGGCCTGTTCAGCCTGGAGAAGAGAAGGCTGAGAGGGGATCTGATCAGTGTCTGTAAGTACCTCAAGGGAGGGAGTGAGGAGGATGGTGCTGGCCTCTTTTCACTGGTGGCCACCAACCGAACTGAGGTTCGGCCACAGAATGGTAATGGCCACAAACTGAAGCACCAAAAGTTCCACAGGAACTTAAGGAAAAATTTATTAACAGTGAGGGTGACAGAGCACTGGAACAGGCTGCCCAGGGAGGTTGTGGAGTCTCCTTCTCTGGAGATCTTCAAAAACCCGCTTGGATGCCACCCTGTGCCACATGCTCTAGGTGACCCTGCGTGTGCAGGGGGGTTGGACTAGATGACCTCTAGAGGTCCCTTCCAACCTTAAGCATTCTGTGATTCTATGATTCTTGTATCAGATTCTGATATTTGAGAAGTCTCAGATACAAAAGAGTTGTCAGCTGTATCTCAAAATACCAGCTTTCTACTTAACTGACTCCAAAATATCCCCTGTAAATGCAAATTCCCTCTACCTAAGTAAGACAAGTTCAAACAGGCTCCTCAGGGGATACTGCCCTAGCTCTCAGGCCATGAAGAGTAACACGAACAGGTTCCCCGTTTTCAGCCTCCTGTGGCCGGCCGGCACAAAGTGCCAGCTACATTAGGAAACTCCACTCAACACCTAAACTCAAAGACAGGCACTTTAGTGTAACGCAGCATAAAGAATTTACAACGTGAAAGGTTTGTTTAAGCACTATACTACGCTCAGAGCTAGGTAAAAGCCCCAGGTATGGGTTCTTTACCTTTGAGACCTGCTTAGTCAGGGCCTTCCCGCTGTACTCCACTTGAATTACTCTTACCTAGTGCTTCTGAACAACCCATCTTCCTTCAGCCTCAGCTGTGGCGCGTTGTTCTCCCTCCTCCTCCCTTTGATTTTCTACTATTGCCCCACATTACCACAGTTTCCATCCAGACCATGTGAAAATATTAGGTGCCTTTAAAACGAAAGCCAGGAAAGCCAGCCACGAAACAAGCTCAGAAAAGCTCTAGGCAGTGACCCTAATACAACCTGTGCGCAGAAGCTCCGTTGTTTGCTTGTGTTTTTAAAAACACGCTGGCATTACAGTGCTGCCTTTAGAAAGTTATTATGGCATCTTCTGGAATCCAAATAATCTTTAGACAGAGCCTCACTGCCTGCCAGAGACTGAGGCTTTAGAGACAAAAAATAAAAACACAAACCTTCTCTTGCTGTATATTCGTTGTCTTCGATGACTCTGGCTAGTCCAAAATCAGCTATTTTGCACATCAGCAAATCTGAGACCAGGACATTAGCTGCTCTCAAGTCTCGGTGGATATAATTTTTTCTCTCTATGTAAGCCATCCCTTCTGCAATCTGTAACAGAAGAAATCCTGCTTTTGGTATTTCACTATCACATAGTGACACTCACAGTGCTGAACGCTCTGCTTGCCCAATGTAGCTGCAAAGCCTCATTCTACCACAAATTTTCCTTTTCCAAATTAACAACAGGTTATTGTCCAAATAATAACGAAATGGAAGGTACAGATGTTCCCCTAAGGATTGATTAAGCAACGGTGTAGACAGAGAAGAGGCAAAAAAGAAAAGCAACCCCCCCCATCAAAGAACAAAACTTTCTTTTTACCTAGTATAAGCCTGGACAATCAGGAAGCAGCTACTGAGCAAGGTCAAATAACTTCTTGTTTATTTTCATTTACAACAACAGGCATCTGCTCATAAGTGAAGAGCATTTGGCAAGACCCTGCACTTGGGTACTATCATCACAAGTAAACTTAATTTCTATTTAAGCAGCGAAAATTAATTTCCAAACCAAATTAAATGTAAATATGTCCTCACAACACGCACTGATGTTTTTTCTTTTTTTCAGTATTTTTACGGACTATTTTTATTAACTTTTTTTTCTGAAAATGAAACAATAGGATCTAACCTCAGAGCGATAAAACTCCTGAGTACATAGCATTCTGGCCAAAAGTTTGATAGGAGATAGGAAAGAAAACACTCTGTGGTCAGTTCTTCTCCACCTTGTGTGACTCTGCGGATAGGTCATTCCTGAGCCAGTCTAATCTGGCTACAGCTGTTACTGCTAAATGTCCGTGGGTGACAGGTTTCTGTATGTCCCCCATAGCGTACGGCGAAGGCACGGATCTCTCAGGGATGCTAATGCTAACATAGCCAGACGGAAGGGTCCTTTTCCAGCAGCAGCCCCTTGCCTGCCCGTAGAGCAGCTGCTTCATCACCACGACAGATGGAGAGAAACCTTCTCAGCGAAACCTTCCATGTTTCATCTCTGCTTTGAAGCAGATGGGAGCACCTAACTGAACTTTAAGAAAACATTAACGCTACTTTGCTTATCCATTTTAAAAAAGTCCCCAAGGGGTATGACAACTACACACACTATCTCTTACACCACCAAAACCACACAGTCTTTGTTCCTCTTTTTTGTTTTAGGCAATGGAAAAATATAACCCCTTTCTCCCACAACTGCCTCTTTTCTTCAACCAATACATTGCCACTTCTTCAGCCTAGAGCTTCACATTTCAGTTATACAACACACAGAGGTTCTCATGCTACCCCAGAGGAAACTCTGTGATGAAGAGGAGTTGCCTCCCTCCCTCTCTTCCTCCCCACTGTGATTTCTTGGGTTTGGGGAGGCAAGAGAAGAGAAACTGAAGATTTTGCTCGCCAAACAAAGCTGCAGTTGCACTGTCTGGCTTGGCAGGTACAGCTGAAATGCAAACAAGTTCACCAATGTCACTGAAAATACATCAACAGCTATGAAGGAACCAGCTTCCCTCCCGCTTCCCTGCGCATGCTCAACACATGGCCGAACTGCTGACTGGTGAATGAGGAACCACTTGGTGAAAGAGAAGTTTGTGATGGTGGGTTTTAGTTTCTATGCCCTAACAGCTGAAGCCATTGGAGACACCAAGTTTTAGTTCCTCCCATTTGTGCCCGACCCACGGAAGTCACTGCGATTAGTCACAATTTAAGAATGTGATACCAAACAACACATTATGTTTTCAGAAAATACAAACTACACTTCCATAAAATCCCAGGGCAAGGGTTTGGGCCACACTGAACTGTGCAGAAAACCAAAGATTCCAGGTATGTACAAACACTTGGGCACCCAAACAATTCCCAAACAGGGAAAGAATAGTAGCAAAGCAATTGTGAGTGGGAGAAGGAGGGGAAAACACAGGAATGGAGCAACTCAGTTCAAACACTCCTGTTAAACCTTTGCTTGCAACAAAGGTTGTTGCAACAGTAACAACAAAAAAGAATAAACTAATCTAGGAAACAGTGCCAGAACCCACATGTTTACTGCCTATGGTAATTAGTGGTAACCAGTGACAAATTGTCAATGTCAAAATGTTCAGTGAATAAAAAATTCTGGTATTCAGGTGAACAAAAGTAACATATGAAAGCACCCTGTCCCCCTGCTCTAATGACTATTTGTACCTATCTAGACATTTTAGCTATACCTGACTACTGGTCAGGAGAAGGACAGGAAGATTCTGGGGGGTTGTCACTTATTTTCTGCCTACACTGCACAGCTGTTACTATCAAAATGAGATCACTTTCCCCTTCCCATTTAATGAACCACTGACATGCTTCTAAAACTACCTACGTTAATTTGTTTCTCAACAAAAAAACACCCAATTTCTACATCCTAGAACTATGTACACAGCATAAAAATGACAAGTAACTCTTGGAAGAAACAAGGCACAAGGCATATCTCCATAAGACACCTCCATAGTGCAAAGTTTCACCTAAAAATCACACAGTAAATCAGTCAGAGCTGAGTTCTGCCTTGAGTTCTGCTGATTTGCTGTGTGATTTTCAACTGGTGATGCTCTTTCCGTTCCAATTCTTCCCATCTGTAAAACAGGGCAAGCAAATGGCCAACTTTCCAGAACACCTAGGTGTCATCTCAAGATGAGTACAGGTTTAAAAAAAACTGAAAGAAAAGAGGAGCAAAAGCACTGACTAAACAGCGTTGCTGGAACAAGTATTTCATACTTTATGACCAGTTCTTTGTACTTTCTGAGGTTGTTTGGAGAACATGGTAAAAGTAGCAGAGGACTTGCCCACGCATGAGGAGCGGACACTCAACATTCACTGAAAGGCTACACCTCCTGCAAATGAAAGGCACTTTGTCGCACCTGCTTGGTGAAATGTCCCTGCTGCAGTTAGGCAGCAGACAGGGCCGGGCAGTTGTGGTCTTTCACCTCCCACCCTTCTTTCAAAAGGGGAAACGCTTTTTTTTTTTTTTTTTTTTTTTTTTTTTTTTTCCTTTTTACTACATAGTTAGGGAACTTCTGGATTCCTCAGTTGTTTCGTTTTTCAATCCACGAAGACATCTTTCATTTCAAATTCCTTCGCGACCTTCTTTCAAACAAGACATGTTTTCAATACGGTTTGCCAAGCTGCTCCTTAAGACAGAGAGCAAGAATTATGGTAATGCTGCAACATAACCCACATGTATGTTTCTAGGCTATATGTAAAAATGCGGTGCACTGAAGAGACCAGAGAAGCTTGTTTAGGCTCAGCATGATATATTGTTTTTATATCACGTTGAAAAATAAAGCTGAGTGAGCGGGATCATGAAACAAAGTGGAATGGAAAAGAAATGGAATGACAGAATGGCAATAAAACACAACAATTTCAGGAAGACAAATTTCAAACAGCCTGGAGGAGCAATATGTAGAACCTCATGGGAAACAAGTCTTCAGGAAGAACTACAAGAGCAGGTGCAACCATAGTAATTGTAAACAAAGTATTCAAAAAGAACAGTTTGGATAAGGTTTATATGGTTGGAAACACCAGCAAATGGTGAGGTTAGATTACAAAAATATCCCAACTGTGAGAGCTGGAACTGGGTTCTAACAAGTCTTTTGAATTTGGTGATTTATGAGACACCTGAAAATTGTGCGTAAAACCAAAGTCACACATGTTCACTTGCAGGCAGGTGAGTAAAATGGGGAAAATGTACTAGATGAGTCAGTATTCAAAGCCGAGTCTGGCTTTTATGTGGGTATAAATGAAGTCCAATCTGGGGAAAAACAGAGGGTGTGCCCTATGATTTGTGAAATATTGGGAAACACTGGGTAAGACGGTCCCAGTCCTTTACAGATGTATTTCAGCTATGCTCTGAAACAGAAATCACACAGAAATGCTTACTTTGCGATAGTTTAGGTATACTTTTAGATATTTCTTTTTGCGTTAATAAATGTGGCTTTTTACTCTTTTCAAGACCCATGCTTGAAAGCTGCAGGGGGGAGCGCAGGCCGCAGACACCGGGGCCCTGTGCCCGAAGGCAGCCTCAGAACTGGCCGCACGGCGCTGCAGCTGCCAGAGGACTCGCAGCGGCCACCTGGGCCGTCCCGAGGGACCCATACGGCCCAGGACAGCCTGGCCACAGCCCCTTCCCCCTGCCTGCCCTCACCGGGGGAGCCCCACGTGCTGTGAGGAGAAACGGCGGGTGAAACAGCGGGGGCGGCCCAGGAGCCGCGTCACAGGGGAGGCCGGTGGGAAGGCGTCGCGGCGCCAGGGGTTATCTGCAGAGGAAGGTCAGCAGAGGAAACAATGCAGCGTATCCCGAGGCTCGGGTTGCTTTAAACTCAGTAATTCTCAGTTCTTAAGAGAGCGTGTCCCTAAGAAGAGGCTGCAATTCGGAGGGATTAAAGCTGTATCGAAAATCTGCATTAATATTAACTTTATTATTACTCTAATGGCATTGTAGTCTTAAAAGGAAATAAGGCAGGGGGGATAAGAAATAAATTGCAGATTGCAGAAAAATTAAAGTAAGTATCAGCGTTTTATGGAAAAGGAAAATAAAAAAACCCAAACTGTTTTTGTGATACAGTTTTGACTAGTTTGAAAAGCAGAACTTTAATATGTTCAGTAATTATTCAGATTATTTTCTGAATTCTCAAATGCAGACAGTCTATGAACAGCTTTGCATGAGATGCGTCCCCAAAGCATGCGGAGTTTATAAATGCAAAAGCTTCACTGAATTTGCACCCTACACTTTTAGCTGATTTCATAACACAGAAATAAGTAAGATTTTGAGAAGTGCAAAGCTTTTCTGATAAATTAAAGTAGCCCTTGGGCAGGGCACAATGTACCCACTAACCACCAGAGCTTGTTAGTCACCCTGGTGAGGGAACTAATGAGGCTACCAGCTGCATGGCTGCTCTGCTGGGAAAATGCCGGAGCTGGTGGACAGAGGGATGGGGTTTGCCCAACATTTCAGCTCACAGCTGGGAAGCTGCAGCTCATAAAACCTTTGGGCTTCCCCAGCCCAGTCACGGAGCTGACAAAGCACCAGGAAATGGCCCTGTTGGTAAAGCCAGAGCTGCCGCCTGCAGCACCGTGGAAGTTGCCCGATCAGCCCATGAAGCTGCTGCCCTGCCCTGCGCACGCGCAGCCAGTGCAGGGAAATGGGTCGGGCTTTGGTCTGCTCAGGGAAACCGGGTTTTGGTCTGCTCAGATTCCCGATTCTGTTCCGGGTATAGTGTGTATTTGCATTGCCCAATTCTGCTGAGTTGAGCAGGATTTGCCCAATTGTTTTCTATCGTAGCAAGCAGTATTTGCTGAAGACAAGTTTGCGAAACACTGCTTCCTTTAAAACACTCTCATTTCAGAGACTTCACGCAGTTTTCTCTAGAGGCCAAAATTATCTTTGCCAGGGCACAGCTAATACTGGGTTTTCCCACCCCCCTTCACACACACCAGTAAAATACAGAAGAGAAACTTCAAGTCTTTCAGAGAGCAGATGATTTTAGAAAATGCGCTCGACCACCTTCTGAGCGAGAAGTTTCTTGCCATGTTTTGCACAAGCCTAACTTCAGAATTTGTGAATGTCAGCACAGAGGAAAAATCCTGGAGCCCATAGGTGTTTGCTAAAGTAGGCTTTAAATTTCCAAGTGTAACTAAGTAAGCCTTCAGCTACTACTGCTAAATTGGCAATCAATGAGTCCACAGACTGAGCTAACAAAACAGCAAAGCCAATGTAGTACAGTAGAAGAATATTTGCTTACTTGCTTGAAAAACTTTAATTTTTAAGATGTTTATTTTATCTAAAGTCCTTGTTTTTTTTTTTTTTTTGTTTTGTTTTTTTCCAAAATCAGAACATTTTCTCCCCTGTAAACTGGGAAGATTTCTTTCAGGATTGTTCAAGGAAAAGGCTTAACTAATTCAGTGATTGTAGCACTAACTTGTCCCACAGTACAGCACTCTTTTAACACGGATTTGAGAAAATGGTTTTAGCAGAAGGTTCAAGTTTGAGGGCTACTACTTTCTTCAGCCATCTGTTAAACAAACAGACCACATCCTCCTCTCCCCTTCTCCAATTTCCAATCCTTCCTTATCTGACAAGGCCATTGCAAGGTGACAAAGGCCATTCCTCTGGATAAAAAGGCTCCCTATTAAGTGGAACCGCTTCCTGCTCATACTCGCCACATGGCAAGCCCTTTGCTAATGCGTTTTTCTGCCACACGTAGCATCCTCTCAGAAACTTTCACTTTGGCAGATGTGCTGTGTGCGCACACGTGGACACAAGCGAGCTGGCCGCGCTGGGCGCCTGTGAGCGACACAGTCTAATGCAGCATCACAGGAGAGGTATAATCCGCAGCTACCAGTTGTTGCATTTTCAGCCTTCCAGAGAAGCTGGGTTAGGCTACGAAAGAGCATTAGCAGCATAGTGTGAATTAGACAGTCGTGCAGAATTCATGTGTGTATCAACCAAGCTAAAATACATGCCCGATCTCATTTAAATAGTTCAGCATGGAGTTTGTCGCCATGCCTCTTCTTGCACTTTCTGAGACATTGCTTGTCAAACTTCCTTCCTCTTAGGCTACACAGGGAGGTTAACAGTAATGATGTAAGGATAAACACCATCCATTTATAAAAAAACAAATATGCACCAAAAATGAGAGCATATTTTATGTTCTCCTATTTTATGTGTAGCCAACATTCTTGAAGAGTGTGATCCACAGGCATGCAGTGAAATTATCATTATCTTAGTAGCAGGCCAATAAAGTTTGAAAATAGGTGTGCTTGACCCTAAAAAACAGTGAATTCAGCATTCACAAACTGTTAGGGTTAGAAAAGAATGATGAAATTTGTTTGTTGTTGCATCTTCCACTCTGATAACTGTTGTCTTTTGTGCACAGAAAGCAGCAAAATTCCTGGTCTCAGAACAATATGCAGCCTGCAAGTCTATTCCATATAGTCCTGCTATTACAGAATGATACTGAAGAATCTTTGCAAACGTACTTGAAGAAACTATGAAGTTCTTTCTGTCAATAAAAAAATCTATATCTCTATTCCAAAGTTTTCTTCGGTCCATAGTTAGAAATCCTCAAAGAAGGGTTAAAGATGGCTCTGCAGCTGAATGTATGGCTTGTCCTCAGACACTTCCCTTGGTAGCTGGTCTACATCTTACAAAAGTGAGAGGATTCGCGCACTACCTGCCCCCATAAAGTCCTGGCCTCTGAGGCTCAGTGCAGGAAGAGGCTCTAAGAGAAGCTACTGTCAGATCAGGGTGACCAGTCATGTCCTTTTGCAGTGACTCAGTCCTTCAAAAGCTCGTAAGTGAGGATCACAGACCTCTGCCACCTTGGAAATGATGTACACAAGCTGTAATCAACTTTCTTTTTTGACCTTTCCCCTCTATTTTTTTAACCTTTTCAAATCTTGAACTTCTGAAAATGATGCACAGCTTTAAACCGTAGAACATCCCTGAACTTCAATTAAAATGGTCTATTGTAAAGCCACTTGTGCTTTGCTCTTCACATCCTGGATCTCATACTGTATCACTACTCAAGTGTTTTTCTCATTATTTTCTGCACTATTTTGAAAGTTACATAACTTCTTTTTTCCCTCCATCTTTTCTGTCCATTGTTGTTCATATCTCCCAGCCAAGACTTAGAACCAAGGTTTTTCCACACCCACAAAACTTTTATCTCCTCTAAATTCTCAAGGACAAGCTATCCATAGAGTTCTAGAAACTTAGTAACGTGGTAACCTGCAGCTGTACTGAGACAACTGCAGCAAAACCAGCTCTGAGTATTGAACCTATGTCTTTGTTTTCTAAATGTAGGTCTTCAAGTTAACGAATTTACCAAAGGCAATAACCTCAACTTCCACACACTTGATACCTCAAACAATATCTACATAAAGCACATGAGTTCTAGTAAATCTGTAATAGATAGATATTGCAATAGCTACACTGAATACCTGTATAACAATGTACAATACATAACAACATACAGCTACATACATTTATATAACAATAGTTATATTGAGTAGTTATATGACAATGTTATAGTGAACATTTTGGCATAAATCATCTATGTTTTATTATATCGTTTAATATTTTTCTTGCCCTTGCTAATGAATCAGCAAATTAGTACAACAAGTTACAACAGTCTCTACAAGTCTAATGCCTATTAAAAGAACAGGAAAACTGGTGAACCAATATCCCATTCAAAATGCCTTCATTATTTATTAGTAGCATGAATCACAACTTGCAGGCTCTGTTCCCTGCCCATACCTCCCTAGACCACTCTGCTCGTCACTGTCAGAAGCAGAATACGGGGCTCTAGTCTCCCTTGATGACTTACAATGTCACTCCTGATGTGACAACTATTACGTAAAGTGACCTATGAGCCTAAGATCCAACCTTTTCTAGGAGGCCCTTGATATGCACATCACTCTGGTTATATATGACACGGTATATCTGGCATACTTTGCAGTAATGAGCAAGGTTCATACATCAGATGATAGCAATCTGAAACATCTTTTGGAAAGACATCATTTATTTCAGAGGAACTCTGAGACTGGCAGTGCTGTGCTGAGGTTAACAGAAAGGTTTGATGAATTGTCTTACCTTAAAAAGAAAAACTGACCCCTTTATCAACACTGCTGCAGCAATTTGCAGAGCCCCACTCCACAGGGCCTCTGTTTACACTTTCACCTCACAGCGGCTGAAAGCGAAACAGGCTTTCCACAAAGAAACATGACTGTCCCACTGTCACCCAAGATGATCATTGCCAATATCTAAGAAGTAGCTCCAACTTTGCAGGCTCTTTTAAAGTATATTTTTTTCTATTTACTCCTTTCAATAACCTTATTTATTCAGATCAAAACACCTTGAAAATGAAATTATTTGTTAGTGACAAAATTTTTAGGATCATTGCCCAGCATGAATTTCAACCCAACAGATAAATAAAATCTCTTAATTTTGAACATAATTCTTAAAACTTACCTGAGCTGAGAAGTCTATTAGCTTTGGAAGCATCAATTTACTTCCTTCATCACTTTTCAGAAAATCCAGCAAACTCCCTGTCAGGAGAGAGGGAGCAAGTCAGCATACCTCATTACCAAAATAAAGTTAACATCAGTCTCGCAGTTTTCTGGATCATACATTTTTAACAGTGAATGTTTTGAGGCATTTTCAAGTTGGCTACAACGAGCTGCAGGTTCTTTACATATTCTGATAATAGCCGTATCCAGGTCAGCATGTTGGGTGTCTAAGTTCTGCAGCTTTCCAGGTCGCCTCACCATGCCATGCCTTAGGTCAGTGGTGTTAAATTTGATAATTACCTTGTTCTATGGCCTATCATAGAACAGCTTTCTATGGCCTAGAAAGCTGTCTAGGATAATCACACATATTAATCCTTTCCAAGTCATAAAGAATAGGTTACTGTTGTTTGTTTATAAAGTCATCAGCAGACCTGTTTGACAATAGAATAAAACAAAAACATCATTACCCAAAACAATATGAAGAGGAAGCTTCACTTATTCTGTGTAGTGCTGCTCTAAAAATGTGCTTTTCTAGCGCAGCAGCAATCTTGCATGAGTACTCATTACTGCCTCATTAGACAGATAAGTATCATCTGTAGGGCTAAAAAATAAGGAGATTTCTAAGATTTGCTTTAAATAGAAAGTGTCTTGTTATGGCACCAGACACCAAAGTTAGGTAGGGAACCTGCAGTAACTAGAGCTATTTGGTGGGTTACGGTTACACTTGAAACATTTCAAAAATCATTCATCTAAAGAAGCCTGTAAAAATAATCTACTTAACAAATGCAGTGACGAATTATAAGATGAAATCCTCCTAAAGTCACCCCCTTAAGATAGGTGCTTCTTCCAATGACATGAAAAATATACATAAGAATAATGCTAAAATCTAAAACACTCTTTTCTTTATTCCTTTCTTTTTTAGAGAAAAAGGATTGTTTCATGAGAAGTGCAAAAACTCTTTAAAAACATTGCTTACATGTTGTTGTGTTGTTCTCACCTTTTGCCATGAATTCCGTTATAATATAAATAGGCTCTTCTTTAGTCACTACAGCATAAAGCCTAACTAGTTTGTCATGCTGAAGGGTTTTCATGAGGTTGGCTTCCTCCAGGAAGGCTTGCACAGACATCGTTCCAGGCTTCAGAGTCTTCACCGCCACTTTGGTACTATTAAGATAGTAGCCTGAAACAAGCAAGTGTGGTGAGTGCACCCGGGGCCTCGCTGCACAGCACAGCAGCCTGACTAGCACGTAAGGCTAAATTTCACTAACGTTGAAGAGCATGAAAGCAAGCACCCAGATTTAGCACGAGCCACCAGGAATCCCCTTATACTTTGCAACAGATACATCAATGCGGTGAACAATAATCCATCTTCTATTTTTCTAAAACATTCATCTGAAAAACATGTATTAGAAAAGCAAAATGCAATGCTTAATACAGTTTTACTTTATCAGAGCTCATAAGAAAATATTCACAGAGTCAAGAGATGTGTTTAATGACTGTTTGCATAGTTTCAGAATCTAACAGATTCCAGAGATTGCTTGCAAGGTTCTGGAAGATCTTTAAGCACCATGACTACAGCTACTTAGTGCATACCAGTCATATGCTAACAGTCCTTTCTGTAGTGCTCTCTTCTCAAAACTGAACCTTATGGTAAAGTGGGATCAGATAAACATTCTCAACAATAACAAAGATGTGCTGGCAGGACAAGAAGCCTGCACTGTTCAGGGGAAGACTTAAACCATAATAATTTCTCATCACAGTGCCCTTGTCAAGAGTGGATGATACTATGGCCATTTTTTTTCTGTTTATTAGACATTCTAATATAATATTTGAATTATATAAAAAAATACCTATAAATAGAAAAACAATGAAATGTCTTCTCATCAAAATATTAAACATCTAAAAATAGCAAGCATTGCTCCTAAGTTTATCTGGCAAAGTCTTTGGATTTTTTTTTTATTTTATTTTTAAAGGGAAAAAAGGACAGAGACATCCATAAAAATGCAACTCCTCCCAAACACTTCAGATTTACAGAATGTTTTGGGAGTACAAAATGGCCCCCTTTGCACCCTACCATACGCATTTCAGCATTGCTGGAACACTTCTCGGAAGAGGCAAGGCTTCCATAACTCAACACAACTGCTGCATTTCCTTACTCAACAGCAATCTGGGCAGTGTTACCACAACATAGGTACCTCTAAATTAAAGCCCACAATTTCCTAATACAGTTTTTCATTTTAACATAGGAAATCTGTGGTAAAGCAAGGAACTAATCCTCAATTCCTAAATGATTTCTCTAACCATTTTATCTCCTATCACTTTTTTTTTTAAAGACCGGTCATCAGCTGAATAAAACCAACACTTCTGTCACAAAATAAGGATCTTTTAGAGTACTTGACATTTTTTTTCCAAGCACAGAAAGGTCAATTAAGTGTAATAAAGATAAGAAGAAATAAAAACTTCAGGTCAAATCCTGCCACTTGAAAGCACGAACTGTTCTTACCTATATAAAACAAGGGTTAAATACATCTCTCTGTGCTTAAAAAGCAGAAAGCTCATTTTTAGAGTTTCTACTATTCCATCCCATGCCCTGGAACAGGTACAGGATGGAATTCCACTTCCAGTTAGTTCAATGCTCAATTTATATTACTAACGATATTCACCGATACTGACTTCTGCAGGAAAGCAGTCTATTCCTGACTCTGGTGGTAACATACAGAGCAAATTAGTTGACAAGAAGGTTATAGATGTTTGATCCTGATCTCTCAGATTCCATTATTTTATCAATCACTGGGAAAAGAAAAATGAAAGAAGGGTGGGCATGAACTAACCGTGTTCACTAGCACCCACAGCGGTGCCTGTAAAAAATGAACCCTTGGCAGCTTGACAAAACTGTAATTCTTGTCCTCTTTCCCTCATGTAGGATAAGTAAAACAGCTGTTAAATTGATTTGGACTGAGAATCAAGCCAAAATTGAATGCTTATGGAGTATGAGACCCTACTTCTTCAGCCATGCAGATGTCACCTGGCTGCCAGTGGCAGAGAGCCACCAGGAGTGACGCATGGGAGGTGGCAGGGTGAGAATGCGGGCAGGGTTGTATCAGGATGCCATGCGGAACAGCCTGGCGCAGGAAGCATCCACTAAGGATGTGTTTGTACCCAACCAGCACACCAGTGCCCTAGTCCCCGTGTGGGGTTATTCATTACCACGAGGCCCTCCCTCGGGTGTCCTCACCAAGGCGCTGTGATTGCACAGGCACCGCAGACTGCAGCTTTTGTGCAGGCAGAGGGAAAACCTCTGGCCTCAGGGCACCTCGGGAGGTGACAGCAAATTTAATGTTCCAGCTGTATCAGAGAAGGCTTCCTCCGGTGCACAAGCTGCTGTGGAAATGTGTGCCTGGAGCACTGACCCGCAACGTCAGCCCCATCTTGGGCCGTAGCTACACCTCTAATCCCTCCCTTGGCTTAAGTGCACCTGGCTCTAGGTCTAAAGACTTGTGTCACATTATTTGTTGACATAAGATACAAATGAACCTCTGCTCAGTTTGCCACCCAAACATGAATTCAAAACGACAGATAAGCACAGAAATTCTTGCTTACACCTCAAATATCTCAAAAAAAAAATTCTTTGCAACTAATATCCAGCCCATGCATGCAGTGTAGAATACTTCCATGATAGCGAGGAGATGCACCAACAAGCATTCCTAGTTTATTTTAAATGCTTTTTAATAACAGTATTTATAGTATGATTTTCTCTGCTTTTTTTTTTTTTCTAACAGCTACACAAGAAAAAGTGTATTACTTACAGATATTCTAACTGGGGCTATACTAAATGAGAGAATCTTTTACACCTGAGATGCAAGCAAAATGTGGCTCATTAATAAAATACACCATAATGGCTCCATTTGGGTTGTTAACTTTTCTCTTAGCCCTTGCTTGAGAATTCTGTTCATGGATTATTAATGCCACTGAGTATTATAGTTCACATCATATCAGGGCACACTACGAACAAAAATGCATAAAACATTGGCCTTGCTCTTCCAGTGCTGCTTTGGTCCATCACGTGAGTAAAGAAGCTGCCCAAATGTACCAGTCTCAATAGTCTAAAAACATTCTGTACTATGGCAGGAAGCAGGAAGTGTCTCTGCAGTTTGGGCTTGTGTTAAAAATTAAATATGATGCAAGCAGAAAAAAAAAAAAAAGATACAAACCATGATATGAAAGTCTGGGGAATCTGATCAGCTCTTAAACAGAGCACCATGTTCTCCACCTGTTAAAATGCAATCCTTCAAAACCTCTTAAAGTTGCCCTATTTATTTTTGAGTTAATTATGATGATTTTGACAGTGTATGTCCTGGACAGCCATGTTGAAGCTAGATTTTTGGATGGGCTTAATTGGGCCAACCTGCTATATGAATTTGTGACAGACAATAGTGATGAGATTTCCAACCAGATCTCCAGGACTGAATGGTTTTGTGAACAAGTCTAAAAAATACTGCTTCTTCCCAGCTTGCAAGCTCAGAGGGTACTTATGGCTGGCCTAGAAAGAAAAGACTATACAGGAGCTGGCAAATCTTCACCCTGCAGTAACAGAATTACCTCCATCTTCTCACCCCTATCCCTTCTGAAACAGCAACTCTTGGTTCCCTTTAGCAAGCTGAAAAGTTTTTGGCAATTTAGCCATAGAATGAAGTTCAAATCCAGTTCACACTACTGTCTAAACTAGTAATTTTGTTCTAAATGAAGTAAATTATCAAGAGACTATAACAAGTAGCTTTTTTGGTCTAATGACTCTAGCTGGTCATTATGACAATAACCAGTGTTTGCTGAGACCGTGAAGTGCCGAGACAACCTGCTACCTATTTTACAGCTCTGGCTTCTTTAGTTCTAAGATTCACAATGATTCTGATGAGAGAAGATCTGTTCCATGCAAATCTCTTCTCTGGCTTCAGTAAGAAAGCAAAGAGAAGAGGAAACACGGTGAGCAGTCTCATAGAGCAGTAATTTCTCTCACAGAGTAGCAATTCAGCTACAAGCAAGGGTCAAGCCCAATTTGAATGGTTAAAAAAGAAAAGAAAAAAGATATGAACAAGAGGAAACATCTTGAAACTTTCTTGAAACACCCATTTTAAGTTTTATGTGTGGACGTGCATGTGCGTGTGCAGAAGTAGCCACTTCCCAAAATGGTCTACTTTGTCAAACAAGCAATAAGATGCTGCCACAAAGCCTGTCACTGCATTTCAGTGCCAGCTAATTTTTCTTGCCCTGGCTTATTAGACAAAAAACTGCACAATGGCTGGCACTTGTCTTAAACAGTATGTAAAATGTCATTCATGCATATCATAGCTAGAGGCTTTCTTCAGTATTTTCTTATGAGAGCAGATGAAAGGCCAAATTTAGCTATATTATAGAGATTGTGGCTTGCACTTTAGTGTGATTTATATCAAAAAATATACTTATGGTTGCATTGCAGCTTTCTGATTGACACTGTAATCATGTGTCAGACTTGCCCGTCAAACAGCATCACTCTGTGCTTTACTTAATGAAAGCATCTCTTCAAAACAGTGAGATTCCAAGCAGTGTGTTCCCATTGGACTTCTGCACTCCCGTGGGTCATGAGAACCCACTTCCCAGCTTTGCATCTTCTACTGAGCCTAGGGTTACACTGGGTCACTGGGAAAGGTCCTACCTACAGAATTACAAATAATAATCGACTTATAACAATTTTATTGATTTTTCAATAAAGCCGCTGGAAAAGGGATTCAAAGAGAGGTCAAGAAAATTATCTGAACTGAAAAAAGGTCATAATGAAGGCACTTGGTTTATCTCAGATAAGCCAAACCAGATGGTAACTGGTAACAAGTGCCCAAGTAATGAATAATACAGCGAATGTGTAACATGGAAGGCAGAAGAATGCTCAGCTCCTGAGCAGACTGCATGTCGCAAGCAAAGCAAGTAAGTGCTTCTTGCACAACACGTGACTAGACGGTGGCCAGAGCCTCTTGCCACAGGAAGTCTGCAAGGCTACGAAAATAGGACATTTTTAAACGGATGGCAAGGCTACTTACGATTGTGATAATTAATGCTAGCATTTTGGCAGGGTATGTATTTAAATTTACTACTTGTAGACCCTTTCATTCCTACAGACCTGCATTATAATTCACAGCAGATTAATCTGCAATCTCCTTACTTCATAAGTAAGGACGTACTTTCCAGGCAGCAAACTGGTAAACTATGATCTTGGATTAAGCATCTCCTTGTTTCACCCAGTAGGGCAGGCCCATGCACTATATATTCCAAGCCTTTTCTTTAGAGAAGTTAAATCTCTACCAATCACTAAAAGAGATAGTTTCTATTTCAAATTCTTTACCACTTTTTGGTTTGAAATCAAATTCCAAGATGTTTATTGATTTTGAGAACCAGAAGTCAGTTCTATAAACCTCTCCTTTCTCCACAAAAGACAAACAAAATCTGCTCTATTTGACCCTATAAATTACATTGCTTTTTGCTTCAAAAAATACCAAAGAACTTGCTGCCTTTGTCAGATGTCTGTCTGTCCTGTTTTTATAAGGATATTGAACCACGTTGATCCCCAATATTATTCTGAATGATTTTGAAAGGGTACCACTTTGAGCATTTTTACTTAAATAGCTTTTATAACTTATTAACTTAAATCAATTATAACCTTTATAACTTACTTAAATATCATTCTTCAAAGGTCTAAACTTACCCATCCAGACTTCTCCAAACTGACCAGCTCCAAGTTTCTTCACTAATTTAATTGATTCCCGTGGAATTTCCCATGCATCTTTATCCCATGGCTTTTGAGGTTTAGGACTAATACAAGCCTTTTCTAGCTTTCTGCATAAGCCATCTGCTTGTTCTGTTTTTAAAAGCAAAAACAAAATACAAAATCCATTAAACTTCCCTGCCTCAGATGTCTTGAAACAAAGAACACACAATTGAAGACACGCAGCAACCAGCTCAAAATCTCTCTCTTTTTTTTTTAATTTCAAAATCTATTTTTATTTGTATTTATCAGGTGCTCTGATGGGCATGAAAAATTTCTATTGTTTTCACATTAAATTGTTCTGTCATGAAATTCAGTATTCAAAGCTCAAAGAGTGATTTAAGGGAAATGTGGCATGCATCTGAGGTAAAAAAGGTTCAAGCTACCATCAGATTATTATTATTTTCACTACTATTAGTACCAAATAAACAAAACACAAGATCTAATTTCTGACAGTATGTTGATGAAGATGCAACTTGGGGTCAGACTTGGACCCAATATTCTGAATTTGTTATTAACTTCTCTTTTAGCATGGTTTCAGATATGTTTGCACACACAATCATGCAAGCATAAGTAGGTCATGATTAATTTTTCAGTCACTGAACAGCTATAACTTAAATACAAATGTAAAATAAAAATCAGTTTTTCAAGCTGCACCAAAGAATTACCACAGATGTTACAATTCAAAGAAAGGTCATGGCTAAGTCCTCATTTTGGCTTTAAAAAAAAATCAAAAACCTGTCTTACTAACAAATGTTTTACAGTCTCCAAATTCTCAGTTACAAGATTAAAAAAAAAAAAGTACATAGTGGTTCACCAGGAAGTCATATGTAATGAAAAGTCACTTTTGTAGCTAAGAAGTAGCTGGAAACTTATTCCTCCCTGCCCTGCCTCCCCTTTTTTTGTAATATTGGTACCACTCTATGTAAGCGCACTAACACTGCTTTCTTTGAAGTCAGTGGAATTTTACGTCCTCAAAAACTGCATTCACAAATATATATATATATAAATGTATATATATACAGGAAGATAAAAATGCTTCCACAACTATCAACAGATACAAGAAAACATTTACAATATTACACAAATAATAAACATTATCTATTATCACAGATACAAATTTACTATCAAATGCAGAATTCATTTATTTACAATGCAGTCCATTCTCTTTCTTCTCTAGTTTCACATCAACAACGCTTTGATGAGTTCTTTTATAAAGCTATTCTTTGTTTTACAGCAGTATACAACAGATCACTATCAGCCCTAACGCTGCTTGCTAACAAGGCTACTTTGGTTCTAACCAATTTCATTTCATCTTTGATAACACCCATGCCAGAGTTATTCAGAGAAAAAAAAAAAAGGCACATAATGGCTGCATTCTATTAAGTAATTTACTAATTGATTTAACTTACTTTGATAATGTTTGATCATATCATTGATGTTGGGAAAAGTTATTCTTGGAGAGATATAAAAGCCTCCATTGTCTAGGCTCCTAATTTTGTAGTGCTTAATAACATCGCCATTCTGTGGATCGTAGTCTCTTACAGACAGAGAATAGCTGCCTGTGAACAAAGAAGGAATGATCATTAACAGATTATAAGCCTGTAGTTTCCAAACACATACTGCTCCAGATAGCAGAAGTATCTTAAAAAAATTAAAAAAATATAAAAAAACACAAAAAAAACCCTTTATTTTATTTCTTACTCTGCTATTTCCTCAGAAAGGATTTTGCAATCAGTACAAGGAAGTTAGCTAACGGATGGTGCTGAACTGAGCCCCAAAATGCTGTAGATGAACTTTCTTTTCCAATCTTATTCAAAATGCTTATGAGTTCTATAAGCCAAACTCTTCTGTGACTGATGTCCCACTGCAGAGAGTCCCACTGATTGAGTGGGATCATATGGGAAAGCAACTCCAGGGTTATCTCACTAGTCTGATACAAGCTAAAATTCAAAGATAAGCCCAAGAGCAACACACTCAATGCCCCTGGCACCCTGCCAAAAGGTTACTTTGGAGGTGGCTTGGGGCATTCAAGAGGGAAAGAAGATCTGTTTGTACCAGGGACCCCAGCCGCAGCAGGGATTTAAGATGGGCAGCAGTATCTATCTTAAACTAAAGAGTTCTTCCCACCTATACAATTCTTGACAATTTTCTAAGGATATGAAACCATGTCAGCCCCTTCTTTCCCCCCACTCACAGATCCAGTGACAGAAGGGGATAGAAAGAAATATTTTGGCATTGTTTTGCCCTACTCCCAAGCAGGCTATGCTGAACTTTGGCCCATGGCTATGGAGAGCATAGAGCATATCATGGTGGAATCAAGGTACTGGAGGAGAACCCTCATATATTCCATTGAAAGACTCAGTTGAAGAGTCTGATGCTTTTCGTAAATATTTCAGTACAAAGAGCAGCCTCTGCAGTAGAAATCCTTATCAGAAATTTAAACAAAAAAGAATCACCTACAATGCAGAAGTGTAAATTCTCATCATGTAGTAAACACACATTAAAACTTGGAACGACAGATATAGGCTACATAATGGAAGACTTTATAAAAAGCAGCACCTACTATTTACAGCTAACAAGGCTCTCTAGTACAGGAATCACAAGTGTTCAGCAACCTCTTCATTCATTGCTGCTCGGCAGTGTAATGGGCCCTATGTAATTCTCTTCTCTCTTTCCCTGCTGATTTTCTCACCCTTCTCGCTTCTGTGTAATTGCAGTGAATTCAAACAACAGGACATACAGGGATAATTTCATATGCAGGCACTTGATGCAATTTCGTAAAGACAGTCCCAGGGTCCAAGGTAAAGAGTCTCAATCGCCTACCTTTTAACGTTTCACTTTCTCTGATGAGGAATGCTCCAGGACCATTCCCAGGAGCCAGGAGTTGTCTTTCAGCATCTTTTCGGGTTATGTCTTTGAAGAACCACCTGAAAAGTATTTCAAAGATTAAAAATTTTCTCCTCATCCTCAAAGGGCACAACACTATAAAAAGGACAATTGCCAATGTTCAGAGGGTAGAAAAACCTACTCTTCAGTTTCCAAGGTATCTATTTTTGCTACATAGTTGCTGGGAATGTAGCCTTCTTTCCTTGTTGTGAGAGATTTTGCTTTCCACCATTCTCCTTGCCTGAAAAACAGAAACAGCAGTAATATTCCAACTGAGTGAAGGAAAACAATTAATTCTTATTCAGCAGCTGCTGTGCCAAGGGTTTTGTCTGGTCTGAGGAGGGAAAAAAACCATCTTTCTCTGAACTGAAACCCCTGTAGAAACTTCGGCTATTTTTGATCAATAACTAGGCACACCTTTGTGGTTTCACATACTATGGAGATGTTTCATAATGTTCATATACTCCTCTTCTGAGTACGAAAACCAAGAAATTATGAAGGAACTTAGACATGGCTAAAGAAAAAACTACAGTGCAATCAATATTGTCATACTTACTCCTCAATGACTTTCAATTTTTCTCCTTTTTTGAAGGACAAGTCATCTTCGTGGATTCCATCATAAGGATACAAAGCTACTACAATGACTCCATGCTCCTCTCTTTCTACAAAGACAGAAATCAAAAGGAATCTTCTCTTATTTCACTAGCTCATGTGGACCTAGTGCACATCAGTAAAACTCTTATTAAAGCATACCTTCAGGGATGAATCTCTGTCCTGGTAAAAGACATGGTTCTGGTATTTCCTACAACAAAATGCATCTTTAATTAAGCAGTTTTAGATCTTCGACATTTTATTTTAAGCATATGTAAGTTAAAATATGTTATTCTTCAATTGCTTTGAAATTATCTTATATATCTTAAATGTTAGTCTTTTCTGACCATTGCTTAAAGTGAATTATAATGCAAACAGACAGTAAGTCCCAACTAGACTTCAAACTGAACAGCTCGGACCTGAGGAAGGTATGAAAAAGGTATGGGGAAGTTCACAGCCTCATGGCTTTTGCCAAACAGGCTTTACACAACATAGTTCAACAGAACAGTTACCGTCCTGATGCTAGTATGAGGAGCTAAAGAACTGCAACTAACTGTCAGGACAAAAAGCAATTAAAAACCAAAAACTTAAATGGTTCTTGTGATTTGTGCGCATTGATTCATAGCACAGTGAGTCCGCAGCCCCAGATGGTGACACACAAGAGAAGAGTGTCACTCACACCTGCACAGAATATGGCTCCTGATTAAGGGCAGGCAGGAAATGCTACTTCCTCAGCAGAGTGGAGAGGATGGGGAACAGGGGGACAGTAAATCTGAAAAACATCACACCAGCTTTATAGTCCATGGGATTCCCCTGCCCAGCATCCTTTCTTTCCATGGCTAGACATCACATGGGGTACTTCCACTGACTTATTCCTCTTATACCACACCGCTCTTTACTTCAAAACTGCATCCATTAAGTCCTGGTTAAAGATCAATTTTTTTGCCTTCAATGAATAAAAGGAAATTTCACTAGAATGGGTGAAGAGTCTAATACATACAGACCTTGGCCTGTATTAAATAGAATGAGTTGAGTTATTAAGTAACTTCCCTGTAAAAGTGACAGTATATTCTATATACTGCACTTCTTTGGAAATACAGAAGTGGTGCTCCTGTGAAGAAACCTGATGCTCTTCGGCTCCTAGCAGCTTAGGATGCAGACTTTTCAAACATCAATGTTATTAAAAATATTTCTAAACTGCTTCAGAATTTTTTGAAGCTGCCTAATATTCTATCTAACATATGAAACTACATCTAGAACAAAAATGTCCAAGGATTATTGCTTTCAGGCAGAAAACTATGACAAATATAACAAAATAATTGAGCAATAAAGTGACAGATGCTTAAGAAAAGCATTTACTCTTTGAGGGTGAACTGCATGACACTAAAAGCCAAATGATTGGTTTGAATTTTTTCATGCATGTGTTTCTGATTGAAATTTAAGTTATGCCAGTCATGCTTTGATCTTTCTACTGGAATTCTCCCCTGAGACTATCTACTTACTGGCCTTGACGTTGGATCCCTCACATAAATAGTTCGTTCAGTTTTACGTACTGGTTGATTCTTGATATCTAGCCCATCTCCATGCAGATTCTCTTTCCTTTTTGATTTTATACATCCCATATTTCCTGTTGGAAAAAAAAGGTATTAAACAAAAACATTATACCATGAACCAAGCAGTTTCCCATGCAATCATTTAGCTTATGTAACAAAAACTTACTTCCTTTTCATCTACGACAGCTCACAAGGACAACATCCGCATGTTAGGAGCACCAGCTACAAGTTTTTTTCCCTACTGCAAAGGAAGAGGTGACTTCTTGTCTCAATCTACAGATGAATTAAATGCTACAAAATAATTATATCCCAGCCAAATGCTTCTAGATTTATCACGTTTTCTCCTCAGAAAAAAAACAGGCAACCCTTACATCCTGCTGATATTTCTGTGAGTTTCAGCTCAAATATAACCAAGCCACCTGACAAATGACCATTTTGATAACACCTTTCAGTATGTCTTAGGCTCCTTTCCAAGGTATCACACAGGAAATGTTCCAGAGACTCCGGTGTAATGGTTTTTTAGGGAACCTCCACTCAAAATTTCCAGTCCAAAAAGTGGGAATTGTGTTTGGAAGTGCCCATGCCTGCAGAGACATCCTTTGGTTTGCATACGCCAGTCTAAGAGGGAGCTCAGCTTGACACAGACCCCTGCCTCACACGATGACCGGTGCAGCCCCAGCTCCCTGGGAGATGCTGCTACCAGGGCCTTCAGCCGAGGATCTCCCTTCTTCAGACAGGCCTCCACGATCAGTGGAGGTATCAGTGAGGACAAATCACCACATAAGGGTTTCTCCTGCAATACACTCTAGAAAGATAATCCTACTCTCTGCATGTTCACCCATGCCTAACCAGCTGAGATACTGCTGCTAGCATCTACATGACTGGAACCCGACTGCTAATCCCATCATGTAATTACACAGTCCTGGAGAAGCATATACACTACGTCATTGCTATATTCCTCCCTTGCAGGATAATAATTACAGACACTCTGCAGAGAATCTGCTATGAGTGCTTTTCAAACCCCTTCCTCCTTCATCTCTCCCTCCTTTCAGGTCAGTGCTCTCAATGCTGGTGTTTTCTCCTGCAGACACATGCTCTCACTCCCCCCGTCCTAGTTAATCTTTAAAGCAAATTCTTTGAAAAACAGTTTATAACCTAGAATAAACACTCGGTACACACACAGGCACAAGGAAAACAGCCAGACAAACAAAAGCACATTGCTATGCCCTACTCTGCATCGTTCATTTACCATGATAATAAAAAGACCATCACAGTAATCAATGAACACAGTATAGCTGTGCTTTTGCAGGCACAAATGTTTCAGTGGCAAGTTGCCTTACACATTATATTTCTGTAGAAAGGAGAAGTCCAGGTCCACATTAAGACTTGTATTTTTACAACAATATCACTAATGATTATAAAACTAGCAAACATTACTGTAACAATAAAACAAGACCTAGATGCAGCAGTCCTATGTGACAAGTTTCATTTTCACCTGCCACCTTCATTTAATATCTGATACTGCTATTGAGGAAGCACCACTTAATGACAGGAGCTTTGTCCTATACAGGAGCTGAACTTCTCCTAAACTCTGCTGCCTCCTCTCATTTCTGCAAATTATCTGTCACCCATTGCCAATAAATCTTGGGTGTCCAGAAAATGGATTCAACGTCATGAGAATTCACTGTTTCCTTTTCTTCCTCCTAATGAATTAAAGAAAGAAAGAAATCACACAAAAAAATCAAAAGCTATCACATTGCACATCTGCATTTTAAATGCAGAAAAAGAATACAGTTTCCTATTTATTTTCTATATTAATATGTCAACATTTTCACCTAGACAGTGAAGACATGGAGCGGATCTTCAACCAGGACCTTCTCTTAAGAGCAAAAATCCCTACTCCTTGATTTGCACTAGACAGCTGGGAGCTCAGTATCTATCCACCTGCTCTAACTGCAGAACAAAGTATTCAGCCATCTAAGTGCTAATGTTTTTACTCTTGCATAATCCTGCTTCTACGGAGCAAAAGCTAAAGTTAAGGACATAATGTAATTTGATCCAAATTGTGAGACAAAAATCCCTTAGCCTATTGCTGTAAGAAATCCTGAGGATATTTTTACAGACTGCAACTTGCCCATTGCAATAAAATTGTTCTTACACAGATTTTTTTTTCCATTTAAAGAATATTAACAGCTTTAATTTAAGTCTGGGTGCGATTCTGCTGGTATCATCAAGGTTAATATTTGTGACAATAGTGTCAGCACATCAGGAACCACCTAGTCCCTCAACAGGATTCTTGCATGTGATATTACACAGATAAAATGTGTGAAATGCAGCACATGTGATGGAAGCAAAAAAAAGAGACGATCCCGAGTCTCATCACAAAGTACCCTCTGCTCCCATGCACATGAAAACCCTTAGTCCTCAGGGAACTGATGATATTTCTACATTAGCCGATAGCAATTAGCAAATAGCCCAAGAGCAGCAAATTTATAGAGTGAAAAAGCTGATGCTGCTTCTAAGGGCCTTATTGCATGTTCGTTCCAGCAGGGCCCCAAGGCTGAATAAGCAGCAGTGCCAAGAGCACTGTAAGTGCACTCCTGCACTGGGACTTCCGAAAGGGATCCAGTTCTTGCTCTCCAAGCCCACTCCATACTGTGAACGAAAGCTTAACAGTTGAAAAAATATGTTAAACACTAGAAAGTGGATCAGTAAGCACATGCTCTTTTGACGCAGTGAAATTAAAGACTTTTTTTGCACTCTTCAACAGCTACTAGCATTTATAGAAATTTAAGAGTCTGTTTTGTAAAACTGTGTGCACTGGCTTCCGGACTTTACATTTAGATTTCTGCCAGTCCAGCCCTATACCCAGGACAAACTTACCTGTCTGCATTTCAGCAGCACCACACACCTAATTCATCCCAGCTGCAGTGCCAGGTGCACTGGGTTCCACGGCTACGTTACATATTTTATAGTTAAACGCCCTGCAGTTCCTGGCATGGGTTTTGAAGAGCAGTATCCAAGTAAAGCTTGGGAGGGTCAGTATCAACTGCAGGCACTGACAGGGGCTTCTCAATCACCACGCATTAAATAATGGATTTCACAGTGATGGACTTCAAAATACAAAATGCTACACAACCATCAAAGTTAACTTCATTGACATCAAACCCTAGCAAACATATAACCCTAGCATCCCCCCTCTCCAAACACATAAAAAGTGCAAGCATCTTAGCTTTTAGAGCACTTGTAAAGGAAAATCTTAAGGGGGGAAGTTCCTTCACGCATAAACAAAATATTCTGTGTTTATTTGCATAGCTCTCTGCTGCCTTATCATAGTGAACATCAAGGAAGTGCTTTGTGCACATACAAAAAGAAAGAATACAGCAAACTAAAAGCTATCCCGAGAGCGTGGTCATCTTACATATGGAATTATGTTATTGTTCTTCGGAGATAAAAATAATTTAGACATCAAAGGAAATGCTGCCAGTCCCTATGCAGACATTACCCATTCTAACATTTCTATGATAGAGAAGATACTATTTTTATCCACACTTTTCATTTACTCTTCTTATCCATAGGTCTAGACATGAAAGCCAAATATTTATTTAAAAGAAACTATAGAACATAGTAGCTAACTTTTATAAACACATCTAAACAAAGCAACACATCGTTTCTGAATAAAAAGCTTCATACAATAAATACAAAATGTAAGGATACATACCTTTATTAATGTCTACATTGTGCTAACAAAAGCCTGACTTTAAGCATTTTTTAAAAACTACAGAATTATCCACAAGAATTATCATAATAAGCCTCTTTAAATAGGTTGTCGTATAGGCAACTTTGATGTTTATAGAGAACTTAAATTTTCTACTTGAATCCCCTATTATTTGACCTTTTCCCCCCTGCTATAGCAGCACTTGACCTTGACTTCAAAATAGAGTAAGAGGGGAGAAACTAGTGCAACCTGCATTTTTCAACGTTAAAGCTGCTGTTTATCCAAGACATCCTGTTGCTTTACACACCTGTTGCTCTAGTATTAGTAATTTACCTCAGACTTCATGCTTGCTGCTTCAAACAGTCCAAGATCTTATGATCATTGACAGTCCATCCACCATGAATAGCATCTGAGGTCTCATTTCCTCCAGTGCTTATCTTGGGTTTTGCTAAAACTGAGAGCATTCTTCATTCTGCTCATGGTCACAGCTACAGGCATCCTTATGAGTCTATTTTAGGGAATATTTGTGGTCAAAAATTGTCTCCTAAAACAGCTTAAGGTCTTGTGTTCATAGAAATGCTTCACAAATTCTCACGGATTTTTTCAATGGTTTAGAGCAGCTTTATACATCCTTATAGAAAATGTTATTTATTGCAATTAAAAATGATTATTTAGTGGCTTATTTTTAAAATCAGCTAAAATAGATTATACACTGGCATTTCCAATAACAATATCTTTAAGGAATTAGAACTATCATATTGTGTATATACACAATGTTACCCTATTCAATAAACATGTATTATTCAAAAGGACAGTGTAATGAACACCAGTGCTATGGGTGGAGTAGGCTTTTAACAGATATACACATATTTATTTTAGCATAATGCATAATACTTCATATTCAGTTAGAAAGTTTGAGCATTAAACTCATTTAGCACATAGAATTTTCATTTTATTGTTTGCCTGCCGCATGACACCTGTGAAATATCATTAAGCAAACAAAGCAAAATTGTTTCTTAGCCGCACAAGTATCACAGAGTAAAGATGTGCTTAAAAATGAAAGGGAAAATCAGGAACCCAAACTATTCTGGGCTATTGGGCTGCGCTCTGTGCTGGAGCTCCCAAGGCAGGAGGCAGCCACCTCCAGGGCACCACGGCGCTGCTTCCAACACACACTGTTCTTAAAACTGGAACTTCCAAGCAGCTTGGGGAGCAGAGGAGTAGGCCATTTTATTTGTAACACCTCTTTCAAAAGCTGAAAAGAACATCTCCCTCCTCTGTTTTAAACTTTTCCCACTTCCATTCTTTTTTAATCTTAGGGCCAGCAGATCTGCTGTTTCTTCACATCATGATGTTTCCAACCGATGCCCCAAATCACACTCTAAGTCTTCTCTGCTTCCCTGAAGCTCAAGGGAAAAATACCAGGAGGAAGAGGGGTGGTGAGGGGGGAAGATGCTGGGAGGAAAAATCCTAAAGGCCTAAAGGCACCTTGTGCAGAAGCACACGTGCCTGTTGGGCTGGCTTTACCCTGCTCACAGCACTGCTGCCTTTGCCCACTGCAGACCACACAGCCCCATCCAGGCAACCCAGGGGAGGTTAATTTGGAGTGCAAGAGCGAAGCTCTTCTGTGCGAGGACCTGTTACTAGCCCATGCTAACAGTAACTGTGACAAAAACTAGCTGGCTGCTAGTGGAAGAATTAAACTGGATGGCCGCTGAATAGAAGGGGATAGTTGTTCCTTGCCTGAAACAATGTGCTGTTTCAAAAGTGTTCAGTTTTGGTTGTATTCATCCCTGTTCTTATTACGCAATTCATTGTTAAAATAACTTCTTTTATTGTCTTAATGTGAATACCAACTTTATGGTAATTTTCATTAAATTAGGCTCTTGCAAAGAGAAATCCTGGGTCAACTTTTATTTTGGGCTTGGCATTAGAGACCAGCTGAGCAACCATGCGCAGCTTGTTCTTCCTTTGCCTTTCTGATGAAATGGTTCTGCATGTATCAGTCACACCTAACCAAATATATTTTAATCTCCTCTTTATTTATTTAGCTTATCTCTATGGACTCAGATTACAGCATCTATAGTTTCCCAAATTTTAATCAACCCAGTTTATGACTCAGGAGCACAAAGGCAACATTGAAAGGCATTCAAAAGGCAGCACAAACAGCCTGAAGCTACTCAGTGTTTAACTAGAACACAGGCTTAACCTCCTGTCTGCCCATCAGACCCAGGTATTCCTATAGCAGAAAGTAGGTAAGAAGTAGATTACTGTGGGATTTCCTAAAAGTGGCTCTCATTTAAGTCAAACCCTCAAATTTTCTAAATTTACTTTTATAAGAGCAAGATAGCATAGTTATTAAGTTTATCAATCATGATTAGGAGACAGGACTGAAAGATTTTTTGTGGAATGTGTTCTTCTCGGGGGAAGAACAATTATTATTGCTGAAAGGTTTCAGGCCTCTCCAAATCCAGCTGGATTAGAAAGTGTCTCCTAATTCCCAGGTTTCTACGTGCCTCTGGGCAGATGAGGACAATTAGCCTAAATAGCTCTGCCTTCCCTCTGGGGATTAGAGAGACCAGAGAGACCCCTTTCCGTCTCTTTCCTAAGTTTTAAGGACCAAACCCTTTCAATCTTTGTTTTTTTCCCCTCTCTAGTCATCTCAGGAGCCCTTTTCCACATCTGTTTCAGTTAGAATTCATCCTTCTTAAGGACAACAGACTGGAGGTGGTCATGGGCTTCACGATGACTTTCAGAAGTGTCTCGTAACAAGCAGTGTTTCTACTTCCCTAGGTCTACAGACATGCACGGCCCAGTGGATTGCAGCCGTGAACGTCATGTTCACACTTCCATCACACTGGCCTGTTCTAATCATCTTCTGATGAGCTGAGACATCTGAGTTTTCAAAAGATTTGGCTTTGAAAGCTTTATCAACAAGACTCTTCAATGATTTTTTCTTCATTTTTTAAACCAAATCAACTAAAGCGTTTTTAGCTCTGAAACTACTCCCTAGGTATCATAACTATTCTAAAATATTCTTATTAATTATACCAGTCCTAAAATAATGCTGATTTAGTGCTATTAAATGCAGCAATCCATCATGTCTCATTTCCGGGAATAACTGGGCCATACCATCATTAGTTGTACTTGTTCCAAACAATAACAGGAAATCAAAGTATCTAAAATAACAGTTTCCTGCCTTAAGAAGGTATGTGGGGGAGGAAAAAGTCCTTTTCTAGGCTGCTAGGAGAAACAATCAACCAAAGGGCTTCCCTGAAATTACAACCTTAGGCAGCTACTACTGCCAAGGGTTTGGGCAAGAAGAGCAGACAGCCACTGCTGCCCCTTTCAACTTCTTTCACAGTTCTCTCCTAAGCAGCTGTGGCCTGTTGTGACCAGACAAACTAGTTTTTTCCATGCTATTTCCCCTTATTCCTTTTTGATTTTCCCAAATCAATTACAGGAAACATTAGCCTATCAACACTTGCATTCCTATTGCAGTTCAACATCTAGTTTTGCACCAGTGATTTCTGTTCCTGCTCTTTGGGGCTCTGAATCCCGACATTCTTAGACAAAAATATCTGTCTAGGTGAAATATTCGATTAATATCATTCTTCTCCTACCCACTCTTCTGCTGTTGAGTGCTCTGTTTCACAAGAGGGGTAGGACTATATAACATTTATAACTTTAGTGCCACTTCATAGTTGGTTATTCAAGTGATTCAAGTCATTGCACCTCAAACTTCGACGTGTGAAGTGGTCAGACAGAGCTACACAGAAGTTCGATGTGGTCAGGCAAGCTTAAGGATTATGGATTTCCCTTCACAGCCTTCGAAAGAGTCATCAGGGGGCTGCTCTGATAAAGCGAACTGCATCGGTTCAGCTAAATAGCTCCCTGTGTTCAGATGATAACTAATCCACAGACCAACCTTCATCTGTCTCATCTTTAAGTGTCTGGGAAGAAGAAAAGTTTGTCCAATGTGCATCTAAATGATGTCTGATCTTCGCTGAAACTCATAAATGATACCATAACAGATAGGCGATAATTATCAGTGTAACTGGCCGCATGAAAGGTAGCTCTAATATGGACTGGGGGAAGAAGAAAGGGAAAAAATACTCTATAATTTATTGTATAAAAATCCACCGTGTTTTTTGCCTAAAATGGCTAGAAATTTGTTTTCATAGAGGCATTTTGCCCATGATACAAAAAAAAAGGAGTTAAAAGAGTGAAAAGAGTTAATGGCATCATAAGAGCACAATAATGCTTTAAGCTTGTGAAAGGATGAAAGGATGAAAATAAACTTAGGAAACAAAACGTTGATTTGAAATGAAGCACAATATAATTAATATGAAATTCTGATTTATTTTCTTCTCTGTTCAGTTGAATAAAAGTACCAAAAAAGCAAAGAGTTAATAATTCAAACAAGATTGTAATTTTGTTAACATTGCATAATAGACTGTATGTATTATTAAAATGCTCCAGATTCATTTCGCTGGTATTTTTGGCAATGATTTGAAACTGAGTCTTACATTTAAGCTAACATCTGCTTTCTGACCTTGTAACACTCGCTTCATTTTATTACAATCATTTGCCTGAACCGCATCCTTGCAAATTTTGAATCAATATCAACAATGAATTAATTCATTTTACCAGCCCTACAGCAACCACATCTTCCATTTCCTCATTTTTTCCCCACTGTTCTCTGTCTTTTGGAGATAGTGGAAAAGGTCAAATAACATCTTAATTTGTCCTAACAAATAATTTCCCCAAATTTCAAACCAAAGAAATACAAAATATGGAATGGAACAGAATAAAACTGTACCAACATGTTAACCAGCTTACACAGAAGGTTCCCAAAACACTTTACGGCTTAAGCAGCATCCACACTATATGTAAAAACGTTACTTTCTTTACCAGTAAAAACTCAGTAATGCCAAACAACAACTCCAGCCTCCATCTCCAGCTGAAAATCTGGCCAGGCAACTATGTTAAAGAGAATCAAAAACGTTCCCTAAATGTTAGCAAGTGTTCCACTCAGCTGACAAGCACAAAGAAACGTGTCTGCACTCCAGGTTCGCTGCCTATAATTTGCAGACGCTGTTTTCCAGCTTTAAAGTTACCTTTCTGTGAAGAACAGCAGCGCAGCAAGGCTTGGATTGTCCAGTCTTTGCTCTGAGTGTTGTGCATATTAGTGCCCAGCAATGGTAGAAGATCCTTCCCCCCTCCTTTTTCAAGACTAGTGTAATCAGTGTGGCATGAGAAAATGAGAAGTTACCCATAAAAATGACAGCACCTTGGAGCAAGTCCAAAGGACTGTATGGAGATTCACAGATCCTCCTAACAAGCCACATAACAGAAGAACGAAAAACAAAAAGCCCAACTTTACACATTTTCTTTCAAGAACATATATTTTGAGCAGTCGCAGCTTGTCCTAGAGCTACACAGGCCCCCTTTACTGTTTGTGCTGGGCCTTTCCCAACCTATCCATCCATAACCTATCCTTCCCCAATCCCAGTCCTACTTATCTGGCTCCTTGCTCTCTCCTTGCACACCTACGCTTTGCCTCCCAGTGTAAGGTGCACAACCAGGGTGCCTAGATCAGTCCCAAACACCTGCTTTACACACATAACGTTTTTACTCAAATGTTGTGGATTCCAACACACCTGCCAATGGATGCGGAAACAGCGGCACAACCAGCAAACAAGTTATAGATTAACAACTTGCACCAGCTCCTTTGCCACAGCAGACACCTCCATTTATACCATGATACATGAGAAAAATTAGAGCAGGCTCTTCCTGTTCCACTGAGCCTTGGAAGCACAGATGGGAGGAAAGGAGCAGCTTTATAAGGCTAGTGAGCTGGTGCACAATTCAACTGACTTTCTAACATCGCTATCCGGCTATATCCCAATTCAGCATCTCCAAGCAAAACCTGTTGCTCTGCTTGCCCCTTGCTCAGGGTGCGTGGGTAGGTGCCCTTGCTGGTGGCAGCCAGGGCCTGAAATGTTGTTACGGTAACACAGGGCAGTGCTCAGGCTCCATGTGCCTGGAGGAAAGCAGGAGCAGGACATTTGCTGGGGAGACTCCTCGCTAGCCAGTATCACTAAGGAGAAGAGATGGTTATTTCTGAATAGGGCCTCAGGCTAGACAGGCATGCGGTTAGTAATAAGGTCTCTTTTCCAGATACGGTCTTCTGCTTTGAGATGTACACGTACTTCAAACTCACAGCAATAACTGATTGCAGAGGCCTCAAAGATCACGAAACTATCACAACACGTCAATGAAAACATGATAAAGGACAGCCAGGTTGCAGTCAGTAAGCCCATGCTAAAGGCTTTGTTAGGGGCCCCATGGAAATATTACCAGTTCTTGTTTGGGCTTATATTTGGTTGTCAGGTGTGCTTAGTGAAATAAATAACAACAAATAACAACATAATAAACATAAAGCATAGAAAAGTATCTATTGTTATAAATAACTATAAAAATATACATCATATAGTTTAGTGAAATAAATACATTACCGCTATGTAGGAATTTACTTAAACAAACAAAAACAAACAAAAAACCCTAACATGAATAGGCCTTAACTCTCTGCCAGCCTGGTCATTTTCTAACCCTCATCACTTTTATGGCATGGGGCATTTACCTTCCTGCTCCATTATCCAGGGGTCTTCTTATCTGCTGTCATCTCTATGCTTAAACGCTGCCACCTGTTAATGCCAAATGTGTGGAACGTGCCACTCTCACGAGAACAGTCTTTGCTATGCCTCAAGAAGCTGTTTGAGGCTACCTAGAGCACTAACTTTCACAAATGAGTCACAAGAGAAAAATCAGATTTTTTTATCCTCTTCAAGAGACAACACACAGTCCAGCTGCAAAGCAAGTCACTTCTCCAAGAGCAGCCTACTTTGTGTTTTGTCAGCTGTTCTGCCCTGGGCATTAATACGCACAGAGCAACTCTTCTGAAGCACAAGCCACTGTACTGGGTATGTGATGTGAATTTCAGAATGAGCTTTAAAGTTATATGAAAATTTGGGGTTAAATAATTCATGCTGAGGTGGGGGAACACTATTACTCAGGTTCCTGGAACTTTGTGACCTTTGGTCATTTTTAAGTTGCAGGAGGAAGTTGCAAGAGTTCTTTAAAATCAGGCAGTGACCAGAATCCAGAGGCAGTAAATTACCTGAGCAGAAATGAAGCCCTGTGTTATTTAATCTTTTTGGAGATACCAGACAAACATTCAGCACTAACAGTATAAGCACGCCCATTAAGAGCCACTGATCTTATCTGCACTGATAAAGGCAGCAGAATTCCCTTTACTTCGGGGGTGTAAGATTGTGCACCATGTTCCGGTACTTCATAGTCCTATTCATGACTTGTTCATTTTACAGTATGTTAATTTCTGTGTTAATTATATGGGCATGAATCTAAAACACTAATGTTCCAGTTGATTTCTTGCCCAGCTATAGCTAAAGAATTGTTGCAAGTGGCTACTATCATATAATAAACACCATATGATATGGAATTTGGGGTATTTTTTGGATTAATTCCTTGAGATTAGGGAATTTTGTGGATACCTATGCACTGTGCCTAACCCTACCAACCCCACCCTAAAGAACGCAAGCTGCCAGTGGATCAGGTCTGAAGATCTGGTATGTAATGGCAGAAATAAATTTGACACAAGTCTCACAAAACTACCTGCTTAGTCCAGGGTAATAGTAAGAATGTAAACAGAAATAGGTAACTGAATGAACTGGGAAGGAGAATTCACATGCAAGTTTTGAGACATACTTTTTCACACTTCTGGCAAACATGAGAAGTTCCTTAAAAGTTAACCAAGGATAACTATATGACATTATTCCAATTTTCAGAGAGAAGAGGAGGGAAATCTGGAAAATCTTTCTTGAGACGGGATGGTGAATAACTGGTATCACAACTCACTTGTATTCATTCTTTCCATGAGAAAAATCTTCTGCTAAGACACACCTATAATCCAAGGTCTCTATTCCTTAGAATAGAGAAGATCCTGCAACTGACTGCATACAAACCCTGTACTTAAAGGAACTCTAGAAATTTTAGGAGACTTGGGCAGAGCCTTTTAAACAAAGTGCACAACCTTGGCCATTAAGAATTACGAGCGTGATATGTGATGTTGGTGATTCAGACTCAAGGTAAATAGAGGCCCATGACAAGAATTATTTCCATATTTGTACAGTAGATTTCAAGGGTTTTACAGCACTCTTATTATGACCCTACTGGCTATTCATTAAAATTTAAAACCTTTATAACTTCAGATATCAAATATATGGCTCATAAGCAGGCTGCCTATTGTACCAAATAACATCATCATAGACTGTAGGCAAGCTCTGTTGCTCACAGGTGAGTTCTGCACTCTCAGACTGCCCAACTAACTTTCCAAGCAAGAAGTAAACCAGCATTCACAATGGTTACTAAGCTGTTTCAAAAGACTGTAACAACTCCACTATAATCCATCATGTGAATTCCATGGAATTAAGTATTGTATAAGGAAGACATCTGAAAAACTAATCGCCCTGCTTCATTGTTAGGCATGCATAAGGGTTTTTCAGGACATCATAAACCATACAAGAAAAAGTGTAGGAGTGGAGGGCTGAAGACTCTGGGAGGTCAGAATTGGGGCTGTTGCAAGTAAGTATAACAAAAATAGAGAAACAATGAGATAATGGAAATAAAATAATCAAAGAACTCAAAGAGTGACAACTAATGGGTAGAGAGAATTGCAGCCCCTAGGGAAGCACATTTTCTCAATGAACATGACAAGATACAGCACACAATAAATGTAATGTAGTAACGTCATTGAAGCCGTTCTCAAAGAAGCAGTGACTTTCCTGTGCTAAACTACACCAAATGCCTTGCTGGTTTTGCTTTTATGACAAGAGCAGAGAAAAGGATTTCTCCTTCTTCTAAACATAACAAGAAAGGACTTGTGCAGTACACTAATATATTACAGAAGAGAATATCTGATTCAAATAAGCTGTTCAAATGATGAATTTCACATTTATATTCAATGCTCTCAGGCTTTCTAAATGCTCCGCCTAGGGCAGAAACATCCCACCGGGGACACCTCTCTCCCACTCTTGCACAGCACCAACCAAGTCTCTTTTCTGCCAGCGCCTGCTCTGCTGGCAGTTGAGTTGGCTCTACAAAGCTTCTACTGCCTGCTCAGTGCTCACGTGCTTAAGTTCCCCTTTCTCAAGTTTCTCTTCGGGGCACTGAGCATATGGGGCATACTGACATGAGGGAGCATTTACACACAATACATACCCTAGTTAGAAAGGTCTTATTGGCTGTCTGCAGTAGTACAAAGTTGCCCTTTAAGGAGGTACAGCCACCTTTAAGCTCTGTAAAATCACGTCAGGTTGGTAGCTAGAGGACTTCACACCTCTACAAGATGGTGGGGCCACATGTTTCCTTACAATGCTGGGCAAGGAGATTACAAAAGACAAGTAGATTATTAAAGATGCTGAAGCTTATTTTGCGGAAGAAGAAAAAAAAAGGGAGAGAAAGAAAAGCTGCTATGCAGAGATCCAGTTTAAGAGATGAGGTAAACAGCTCCTATCACAGACAGTCCTTAAGACAAAGCTGGAGATAAGGAAACAACCAAATATTATTGTTGAAATAAAAGAACAGTGGGAGAAGAAAAAATGAAAGAGTTGGAAGGAGGGAGCACTGTTACAGTGGGGAAAAGGTTCAAAAGGTTCCTCATTTTCCAGGTAATAGAAATATATATAAATATATATATAGCACACTCTCCTAGTCAGGTCTAGTGGGAGTACTGCTGTCCACTGCCAGCCTGGCAGAGTCAGAGAGGCCACCTACATGCCAAGAAAAATGGGCTTAGTATTCACCTTAATACGAGCCAATGCTTCTTCACTGCCGCCAGGGTCACTGTGCCAGTCTCTCTCCTCAGCTCATGCAAGTATAGATGGAAATCAGCAAGAGGACAGAGACCCTGCAGGGCAGAAAAGGGAAGACAAAGTGCCGTACTTGCAATAGCTGGAGAGTTGCTTAAAAGACAAATTTCCCTCCCCTCCCCATGGGCTGCACCACTTCTCTCTAGCCTTTGCATAACTTTTGCAATGGTAGCTCTGCAGTTACAATCTGCCCTGAATCTCATGTGCATGTCCTGCTACCCTGCCCCTTCCTCCCCAGCCCTGCAATATGTCTTGAACACGTCAAACCCAGAACATCCAACACAGGGTTTCCTCTTCCCTTGCCCATGCCCTTCCTGAGCACTTGCCAAAGACTTTCACTTCCCCAGCGGCACCGGCACCAGCTCTGGCAATCGCTTCACCGGGTCCTGCTCCCCTCAGTCACAGACGCTCAGGACACTGCTACGAGATCCCGGAGCTGGCAGCTTCAATAAACATGATAGATACACCACTTTTCAGATCCTTTCCCACTGATTTATGCTACTACAAAATATCACTATTATCAAGAGATGACCTTTTTTTTTTTCAAGAGATAAAAAGACCTATGTATTTATAAATGACGCCACCAGAATTCACTAAACATACTCACACCTTCTAATATTCATTTTGTTGGAAGTTCCTAGTCTAGTCATGTATAGAAAGAGCACACCTGGTCATCAACCAAATATACTTCATTAACTTCTATACTATACACTAATACTATATTATTTCAGCTTATGCCCAAGAAAAAACCTGAATATAAGATATCATTAAAGAAAGAATTACCAGAGTGGTTTGTATACAAATTTCTGTCCAAACTAATGAAGGAACCACAAAAAATAAGGCAATATGTATTTATATATATATATATATATATATTTAAAATATACGTTATACAGCAAGTTCATTTCAGGAAACTCACTTAATAGACTTTCTGTTGACAAACTTCCTGAAATTGCTTCCTGTTAAACCAACAAAGCTTGGTTTAACACAAAAGATTGGTTTAGCAAAAGTAGTTCAGAACAAATTTCTGAAAGTCCTTTCCCTCTAAACTTTTATCATCTCTGGCTTTAAGTAGTCTTCTAAAAGCGAGGAGACTGCAAAAAGCACCATTCTAGGAAGGCAGCTGTGTCCCAAACTTTAATGCCCAGGCTGAGCTATCAAATCCCTTAGTTTGAGATCATGCAATTTGCTATCATAGGGACGTCCAAGAAACGGCCAGTCACAAGAACCTGCAAAGAAAACACAGGGCTTCACGAAGCAAGCAAGTAACAAACTTTTTAACCACAATTTAGACAGGAAGAACTGGTCTCATGATAGATGCAGCAGAGACCATAAAGGAAGAAGGACATGTTTAACACTGTGAACTAAAGCGTGATAGCATGTGCGCAAGCACAGGAACAAACTGCAGGTCCTTAAGATGCCAGTCAGTATTTGCTGTTTCCACTCTTTCCCTAAGAACATGCACCTACTTGTTCTCCCCTTCGTCTTTCCCTAGTCTCCTCCTCCTCTCCCCTCAAAGAGTTTCCACCAAAATATCGCCTTGGTTCTGATGTCCAGCTGGCCAGATTAACTAATCTTTTTAGTGCCTGTGAATAATTGTTTAGGATGCAAAACAAATACAGGTATTTCAGGAATATTTGGTGCAAATATTTCTAACACAAAATGCATTCTGCCTTTAGTCACTAATGTGACCAACCCAGTACTGGAAATTACCAGTTTAATTTAATGACAAAGTCAACAGGAAACATATTTCAATTAAGAACATTCAGACTAAGGACAGTCATGCTGTACATGCTATTTTATCAGTAGAAACTAAATTTCCCTAAGAAGCAATTAAAGTTACAATTCTTCACAGTGTAGCAGCCTCCTGTCCTCATTTGCTTTACTGGAGATTGCTGTCATGCAAATGTGAGTTTATAATGTTAATTATCTGCAGTGTCTGCTGAGTCATGGCTTGGTAAGTCTCAAGTCCTTCATCTCTACTGTCTTTAGCAGCTGCAGGCTCATACACAAGAGAGGACATACTGGTAGGAGTAAAGCAGCAGATCAGCGACAGGAGTAGGAGTGTGGTCAGCAAGAAAAAACAATCAAACAAAAACGAATCAAACAAAAACACCTAATTCTCTGTGGAACAACTGGTGCTTCTACAGAATGAACCCATTCTTCTTAGAGATAAAAGTCCTTTAAATGTAAAATAACTACATAATAGAGTTACACTTTTTTTAAATTACATTTACACACCCAGCTTAATGGCTTGTGGAGAAGGCATCCCTGACTGCACACGGGGCTCACGCAGCCCTGAGAGCCCTGGCCAAGGGCTTCTCTCACTGCTCGCATTATCCCAGAACGTCCCGGATCCTTTAGGGACCCTCATACTGCAGAAATACAGCCTGCAGGGCTCCTACAGGCCGAGTGCTCCGAGTCCTATTCCACAGCTAACTTTCTGTTTGCTAGTTTAATCCTTCACACTATTCCTTGACTTCTCTTCTCTTTTTTTCCTGTGTTCACCACTTTTGCAAAGCCCCTGCCACAAGCAAGACCTGCTACTATGTGATGCTATTTATCTTGCAAGAGCCAACAAGGCCACAGGAATGTATCTGACTTCAATTATACGGATAAAATGGAGGGCAACAGCATAGTGAGTTTATATATTCAAAAACACATATGGCAACTTTCACATTTAACGAAGATCTATCTAATGACTGCTAGAATAAGAATATTAAGCAAAAGCAATAGGATCTAATATGCAAAAGTTTTGTAATCGACTTGCACCCTCAAAAAAAAAAGAAACATTGCATGAATCCATTGGTCAAGGTAATTTTGAGGAAAAACCCAAGGCTAACCCTACTCCCTGTGCATTACAGTGCAAAAAGGTCTATTTTCTCAAAAGAAAGTCAGTAAGTCACCATACTGGCAAAAATGCTCATTCTAAATCAGTATAATTTAAAATTTACATCTTTGCAGTTTAAAAAAAAAAACAGGTAAAGTAGATCTTTATCTTATTAAATAACCTAGTCTGTAGTTCATCAGGCTGAACAAAAAAAGCTGTAAATCTCAGAAGAGATCAACAGAATGAGAAATACGTTTACTTCAAAGTACTTTTTTTATATTCTTGCCCAAGATTTCACAGTGTCCTGTAAACAGCATCCAACAGTTTTTAGCTTGTTTCTGCTTTTTCAGAGGGAGCTATTTTATTCTTCTCATCTGCACTTACAATGTGAGTATTACTTATTGTAAGTATATAGTCTAGACATATAAAATGTAACTAAGTTACATCTACACTGCATTCAGTTCAAGGCTGGAAATAATTCACATAATTTAATTATCCTCTCTGTGAAACTGAATACACTTTCTC
Organism: Tinamus guttatus; assembly: GCF_059628265.1. Taxonomy (NCBI): domain Eukaryota; kingdom Metazoa; phylum Chordata; class Aves; order Tinamiformes; family Tinamidae; genus Tinamus; species Tinamus guttatus. The sequence goes on along the minus strand of NW_028288590.1, from coordinate 2,034,609 downwards.
AAGACAATTTAGTAATTTCCCAACAAAAATGTAAGATATTCCCTTTTTCATAACTCTTCAGCAATACTAAAATAAAGGCTCAGCAACCTGTCGCTTATACTTTATGGATACTTGCAGCTAACACTAAGACACCTAAACTTACACAGGTCTTTAAGGCACCCTCTGGGATCAAACTAAAGAATTTCATTTCTGATTTGTATTTTGGTGTGCTAATGCGCATTAAGACTGGTTGGATGGCAAGGGTAGGAATGAAAAGCAAGAGATGAGGTCTTGATTTGAAGAAGAATTCAACCTTTCTGTTATGCATATTCAGAGTAATACGGCCGTATTACTGGCTAAGCAACTTTTAAGTGTCAATCGGCGCCAACAGGGAGATTATTGAAAGAGCAAGATGAATTCTTGCAAACCTGTTAAGTGCAGACACATAAAAGATGCATTTTCAACAGAAATCCCAAATGCAGAATCCTTACCGAAGGTGAAGCACCAGCTATAAAGATCTGGCTTGACTTTCAGATCCCAAATTAAATTTAGTAAGCAGAAAATCCCTCAAGGCAACTTCTTGGCATACAGCATCATTACTACAGCAGTCAGCAAGAAACACTATGCATGAAACATCACAACACTGTTTTCTTTTCTCTCTTTTAAGTGGAGGCACATTTGAATACACAGTGAAGAGGCAGCAGCCTTAACTTGGAAGATGCTCCAGAAACCCATCTCCTAGAAAACGCAGTTAACAAGGAAAGCCTGGAGGCTGCATTCTCTCTCTTAAATAAATCAGATCTACTGCCTTGCCGTAGGTCACAGGCTGCAGACCTGCAGCACTGCATTTCACTTGCTCTCCAGCACAGAACCCTCCAAAGACACCCTAGCCCTGAAGAGCCAAAAAACACGCTGGGCAAAGGCGCCAGGGTAAACTTTTCCTTGGAGAACTGCAAATTTATTGGGAAGAGAAGAGAAGAGAGAAGAGAGAAGAGAGAAGAGAGAAGAGAGAAGAGAGAAGAGAGAAGAGAGAAGAGAGAAGAGAGAAGAGAGAAGAGAGAAGAGAAGAGAAGAGAAGAGAAGAGAAGAGAAGAGAAGAGAAGAGAAGAGAAGAGAAGAGAAGGGAAGAGAAGAGAAGAGAAGGGAAGAGGACCTGCTCCCGCCGGGGAGGTCGCGGGCAGCGACACCTCCTCCGCGGGGCTGCAGGGAGGGCAGCGCAGACCCGGTCGCTCTCGCTTCTGGCAACCGAGGCCGTGCGGGGCCCCGGGCCGGCCCCACCGCTCGCTGCCCGGCACCGCCTCGCGGTCCTACCTGCCCGCGCCCATTAGCCCGGGCGGCAGCAGCCGCCGCCCTCGCCCCGCTGCCCGCTGCCCGCTGCCCTCCTCCTCCTCCTCGCCCTCCTCCTGCTGCTGCCGGCTGCAGCCCCGGCCCCGCCGTGAGGCGGCGGCGCCGCGGGGGGCGCGCGCCAAGGGCCGCGGCGCGAGTCCCCCCAACGGCCACCAACGGCCGCCAACGGCCGCCACCCGCTCGCGCCCCGCGCCGCTGACCCGCCGGGCGAGCCCCGCACTTACTGCGCCGGGTGCGAAAGTTGCGCAGCGGCCGCTCAGCTCCACGGTCCCCGCCGGGCGGGCGGGCGGGCGGCGCGGGCTCTGCCCGGGCACGAGCGGGGGACGCGCCGGGGCCGCCCGCGGCTGCTGCCCCGCGGCCGGTGCGCGGCGGGCGGCGGAGGGACCTCGCACTGGCTCGGGCGGCTACGCTGCCTCGCTCGGCGCTGCCTTCTTCTGCTTTTCTTTTTGCCCTTTTTTTTTTTTTCACTGTACTTCCTGGTATTAGGCTAGATTTGCATACGTGAGAGCACGGGGGGTGCGAGGGGAGAGCGGGGCCGAAGAGGAAAGAGCGCTCCGTGACCGCGGGGCTCCGGCGGGGAGGGAGGCGCGGCCGGGCCGGCGGGGCGGGAAGGCGACGGCCACGCGGGGGGAGCGGGGCGGCAGCGGCCACGGGACGCGGTGGGGACAGGGACGGGGACGGGGACGGGGACGGGGACGGGGACAGGTCCCGGCCCAGGCACAGCCGCCGGCAGGACCATCGTGAGCATCTCCAAAACTCAACTGCGGCGGCTTCTACGGCCCGCTGGGGCCTGGTTTGGAAGAAAGCAAAGAGCAAGCAAGTGAAATACAATTATTGTCATTTTCAGAAGGGCTTGCTGCCCTGTTGGAAGGTGAGAGTGAGACCTCAAAATCAACGAAAGCCCAACGCAGATGTCCCAGTGTGGACACCAAGCCTAGACAAGGCGGCGGAGAAGCCCCCCAGCGACTGGAGTTGAGGTGGGAAGTGCCACCGGGGGAAGTTTGGCGTATGGAGATTTTGAAGGGGGAAAATAAAAGCGCTGAAGCTGCCCACACAAAGTGCTGAGGGCAGCAGGGCGAGTCTGGGATACCATAAGCAAAATATTCCAAGGGACCGAGGTGCCTGTGACCTTTTTGAGGTCCTCCTGTAAGGTCTAACTGGAGGAGGACTGGCAGGACCTGGCCAGGACTTGCAGCAGAGCATCCAAGTAGCTGAAAGCAGCTCAGCATGGCTCACATCCTATGAGTTTAAGAGAAGAGCCTGATAAATGTCCAGCAAAGCAAATGGTTGCAACAGGATTTCCATATCTTTGGTGTGCCAAACACAGTGATGTGCAACAACTGCTGTGCTCCAATTTGTGCCGCAGTCCTGTCCCTGTGCTGGGGCTGGAGCGCAGAGGCCGCTGCCTTGATGCCACAGAAGATGAGGTCTCCAGAAGCAGTCAGGACATAATTTGTCACATTTCTAAACCAGCCCCAGGTGTCCCTGGACATCTCCAGGGTTGCAAAAAGTGGAAGGGAAAAGTTGCTTGTCTGCTTTAAACAGTATCATCAGTGTTCAAAATAATGTAATTCAGATAGTCAGAGAGTGTAAGACCAGATTTTAAAAAATATTGTAGGATGAGGTTGTTGGAAATTCTCCTCCCCCACTGTTTTTTAATTAAAAGTTGATAATGTTTTTCTCATTTTCCCAGACTGAAGTGAGGTTGTTTAAAAACAATAATAAAACAAGCCTTTTTTTCTGCTCATGAATTTTTTGCATAAAAGAATTTGTATTTCCTTTCTTTGTATAAAAAGGAAATGCCTAGTTTAATTTACATTGTCTTTGATTTTTTTTTTAAAGTTGGAAATTTGGATTCCTAAAGTCTATCCAAAAGTGAGTTACTTTGGAAATGCTATCTCTGTGGCTCATGAGAATGAGGCACTGGAAGTGCCCCATGCTTCCCTTACTTCTATGGGACAAGTTCCCCAAATTTGTATCTTCCTCTTTGGAAAGAAGAAGTAATGCAGAGAGCTCACATCTGAATTATCCTCCCAGCTTTCCTCCCCAGTTCCTCTTTCTCTTCCAATTTATCAAGTATTCTGCTTCTTTTAAAATCATCTTTCCCATATGAAAATGAAAATAAGTTTTATAAATGTCTAGAAGTCCAGAAAAATACTTTATTGTGTGTAATGTGATTTAATTCATAATAAATAAATAAAACCACTATTGAATTGTACTTAGTAAGCTACTGTGCAATATTAGATTCAGGAAGCACAGCAGAAGCTCATCAGTTCTGCCTCTGAAGAACTAATATGAAAAGAAGTTGGAGTAGGATGAGTATCCTGTGCTGTATACAATGAAGAAACAAAGACAGGTGGTTAAGGTGGTTAATATTATATTAGTCAACGTTTTATGCATCTTAGTTTTCTCTGATAAGAAGAATCCATGCAAAATTTACCTTGGGAACTGCAAGCAGCAAAGGAACTATCATCTCTGGCGTTATCTGCTCACCAAAGGGAAAACCAGAGCTGGCTGCAGCCTCTCTACAGCTCTACCATCAATCATGTTTTTTAAAATGTCTTTACGTTTAGATCAACAAAGATGTGAAGTAAAAGGAACTCGAAGTCTGCTGACTTTGACAGACACTGAAAGTCTGTCTTGCAGAAAAGGCTGTGAGTGCTGTTCGGCAGCCAGCGTTCATACTCTGCTGTGGATTTTCTGCTTTGGGAGCCTAATATAAATCATTCAAAGGATTCCCAGACTATTTCTCTACTAGTGAACTAAACACGCCTGCAAGACAGTTTTGGGGCCAATAGGCATTGAATCAGTCTGTGTGCTTGCTGTTAAATTCTCTTGGCGTCTAGAAGAAGGTGGCTACATGCAGACTTCTTTGAATAGTCTCTGGCACATGTTAAAAAACTTCTAGATTAGCTCTGGAAAATTTTTGAGAGTGATAGCTGGCCTGGGCCGGGGATTAGTCTAACAATTTATCAGTAGACTCAGAGCTCCAAGATCCAGGGAAGTTCCCATGGATACTGGGAACATATTCCTGGCATATAGCCCTATAGACCTTGCAACAATCCAGCTGATCCTACCCATGTACCTACGTGTTGCAGCCACCCAAGTCGATAGCTACTGATCCACACTACAGTCTTTGTTTGGAGTGTAGCTGTGAGTAGGATGTGGCAAAAAGCAGAAAGGGAGAATAGCTCTGAACAGTAAATCAAACTCTAGGAAAAGTTAGTGAAAAGATAGTGGATTTCTCATGGTAGGTTTCTGTTTGTTCACTTGTTTTTCTCTATGCTTTTATATACTCCTTAATTTCATAGCTTCTGAGTGACTTCTGCAATATCTTTGAACCCAAAGCAGAATGGCAATAGAAAAATGCTAGTGATGAAAATATAAAGGAAACATCCACAGAAGTATTTTGAGAGAAATCCCAAGGCACACTCATGTTCATTGAATGAAAAAGATCACTTTGTTCAAAAACAAGCAGGGAAGATTGGATTTTAAGAAATGAAAATCAGGTGATACAGACTTCTTTTTTTGTGTGGGGTAACAAAAAAATCGAGCAATATATTTTTGCATTCATTCGCCATTCCCTCCTTTCTTATAGTACCATGAGATTTTAGAGGAAGCTAGATTGAACCATGTAAGAAGAATATTTACAAATTTTATTCTCAGAAATGTGCTTCTCATATGACACAGGTTGTTTATTTTCATTTATTTGTTCAAAGAAAAAGAATATAGGAAAGCTTGAACAACAGGGTAACGTACATCTACATTTGGATATCCATCTGTTCCTCTTACCAGTTCCTGTTTGGAGCCTGGGAAAATAGTCTTTGCTACACTAAATAAAAATGAAACCAATGAATCCTGTTTTTTTGCTGTAGTCACACAGTGATTAACTGAAATGCACTATGTATTAATTTATAATCTTGAATGGTAGGCTAAAAAATTTAAAATGAATAAAATCTCTTTTGAGTAAAAAAAGCACAGATACCTATATCCAGTCAACCTGCATTTGACCCCTCCCTCAGATTAACACTACAGTTTGTTATTCAGTAGGTTAAATTTAGGAAAGTTGGCATCTTTCTTGTATTCAGCAGTCAGCCTAATGCAGCGTCTGTTATATTTTATTGCATTGACATTTTCTGGCTGTAAATCCTACATTCATCCTTATTTAGCTCCTCTTGCTAATTCCAGAATAATACAACATAAGAGAAAAACACTTACCTTGAGATTCTCTTCTTCTGAAAGTTTAGAAGAAGCTGCTGCTTCTGTGTTGCTCTCTGAAATATTTTATCTACCTGCCATTAACTTTTTATACACAGGAATTGTTTCATGAATGTGGGCAGAAAAAAAAATTGCTGGATATCAAACCAAATTGACCTTCCCAAAGCTTGAAGCCAATTACAGAACCTGTTACATGAGCTAGGTTGTGTTTGCAGCGTGGTATTTGTGAATATCCTACATCCTGCATGCATTCTACATAATATCTCGGATTACCTTTTTGTAGGAATCACAGATCAAATAAAAGATCTGCAGTAACATAAGGTAAATAATTAAAATTTAATTTAAGATTGATCTGATACTGAGGAAAAGGTCCACTCATTTCTAGATTCTAATGAGTATCATCTTATTCATACAGGCAAAAAAAGTGGAGAACCAAGGTTTTTTCATAGCTCATTCCTTCAGGCAATAACAAGGATGAGCAGGCAAGCAAGTGGTTCCAAGAGCCTTTTGCATTCCAAGATTTGAAAGTAGCCACTTGTAGATACTTTTATAGGTGTGAAGAGATTGCTCGTGCTATTGAACGATGTTAACTTATGCTTAATTTAGGAGACAATTTTATGATCACTAATATTAAATTACCTGTAGGAAGAGATTAGAACTAATTTAGGAGCCAGTCTATGATACCCCAAATTAGCAAGATCACAGAGTCATGACGTTTTTGTTTTGTTCTTGCTGCCTTCTGCTATGGGCACTGTGCCTGGTATCCCCAGCCGGGATGGGCATGCAGCCCCCATCTCAGCCACCCTATTTGACCTGAAATGTTAGCGCAGGGACAATGTGGTGTTTCTGGAGGCAGCCCTTGGATTGAGGGCTGTGGAAGAGCAGTTTTCCCTATCTAAGATCAGCCAGTTGCTGCAGGAAATTGCCTCACAGAGAAGCACCAGACCATCATTGGCAGCTCGTCTCTATGAGAGTTTAAGCCACTCCTGGACAGCTGCAGTAGCAGTAGGAACATAATCCTGTTCCCAGTCACGGTCTTACAACAGAATGAAGTGTCCCTGTGTCCCTGCAGCCTTCTTTTTCCTCAAGGATAGTGTAGAGCATCAGACAACATATGTGGACACTGAGTTACTGAAGTCAGATGTGGCAGCACTGAGGGAAGCATTAGGTACTGTTACAGTTATCAGTCCCTTGATAACTTGTTTTGTGGGAAGAAAAACTGTCCCTCTTAGCTGGGACAGAAGATAGAGACTGAGAAAAATGTTTCTTTAGTTCTTTGAAACCTACAACCACCTCACTTCCTGGTCTGTTGCCAGTCAGCCTGGGCTTGGGTAGGTGACATCTACATGCGTAAGCTAGTAGGTGACATCTAGCATCCATTAGGTTCTCAGCCTGCACCCTCTGTGGACATACAGGACATGTTGGGAGGCTCCACAACCCATAGTAGTAACATGACAGGGTGTTTATTCCCTTCCTCCTCACCTGGCACAGTTTCTCATGGGCAAGAAAGCCAAGAGAAGTGATAGAGCCATCATCGATCATTACAGATACTTTATAGCTGTTCAGCTCAGGCTGGCTGGCACTTACTGCTTTCATAACTCATGCCTGTCTGATGATCTGCAGTCATTCGAAGTGCGGAGCTGCTGCTGAGCCCCTTGGGAGCGAAGGGGCCGCCTCACACCCTGGTACTGGATGAGTCTGCCAACCTCTTGCTACCTGCATTTAGCATTGCCAGAACCTCTTGCACTGCCACCTCAGCGCTTCGGAAGGGCTGTGTCTGAGCTGCGCCTCCAAACTAGGCTCCCCTTTGCATGTTGTTTCCTTCATGAAAATTCAGAGAGCCAGAAGAGCAGATGGTGGCAGGATAGGAGTGTAACAAGTGGAACTAGAGCAGTCCCTCCACCAGCTGCAGCTTGTTCATTTCCTGTGGAAACTCTGAGGGTCAGGGACAACCTGTCTCATTGTTTTCTGCTCTGTGGCTGACACCTGTTTGCTGTAACTTGAAATTGTGCATATGTCGGACATGAGCAACAAGTCAGCTCTTCTCTGCTTTTCCTGTTCCCAGTTGCTGTTTCCCCCTGAAGCCCTTTGTATCCCATTCTTGGATCCAGGCCTTGCTGACTTTGAAATCCCAGCTGTTCTGTCCCATCTACCCCAGCACTGCAGCTCTCAGCCCCAGGCCTTGAAATCTTCTACATTTCAATGGTTGCATTCACCTCTGCATTGAGATTTACATCTAGCACTGACAAGAAAGCCCACAAATAAGACCCTGACCTGGAAACAAATAAAAAGTATAAGAGGTCAGTGGAAAACAAATGTAAAAAGAAAATCAGGTCATGAAGAAATTTGGACATGGTGGCTATTTCAAGACATAAGTAAACTGAGGGTATGGAAGACATTGCCGGAGTTTTTGTCTAGGGTTGGGGTGTAGCAAGGATCTCACTGATGACTACACAGTGTATCCTGCAGGCAAAGTGTTCTCCATGAGGCATTGTTCCTTGGCAGATGCTGAGCCTTAGGTAAGTCATCTGGTGTGGAGGTGCTTAGGATGGGACGTGAAGAAGTCAGGATGGCCAAGTTTGGTATAACAGGATCTTTGGAGGGAGGAGGGATTTCTGAGGTTCACTATGGCTGCTGGGATCCGAGACCTGGAAGACCTTCAGGACCATGATAGACAATGTGACCATGGTGGACAGGGGCACACCGTCAGGAGTAGCACGTTATGGTATAGGCCTGAGAAATCCCCAGGCACAGACTCAGAGGAATTCGAGAGTTAGAGATCTAGATCACATACTAGGTAGCCTGTTAGAAAAGCATTTGATAGCAGAATAAATACCAAAAAAACAGTAAACTATCCCAGGAAAAGAAGACCACTCCTGGAGCAGTTGGGAACAGACAGAACTTTTGGTTACTGAGAGTGTTTCCATTCTTCCTGGTTTCCTTTTCCATGGCAGGCAGGTCCTTGTGCTCACATTCCTCTTCTGCCTTAAAGGGAATGTGCTGACTTATGATGAAGGGAAGCCTTCACATCTCTGCCAGGGAGAGAGACACAGGCAACACCCCGCCTTTGCTTTCTATCCATTGCCACCTTGCATAACTATTCAGAGACTTGTCCTTCACCTTTAACTTCTGCAAGTCCCTTTGATGGCCTCACTGAAGCATCTGTGGGAAATGGTGAACTGTTTATTTATATAAATTGCCCACAGAGGTCCACAATGTAATGCAGTGGAAGTGGTGGAACTGGGATGGACAGTTTCTGAGATCATCAGGCTTGCAGTAGGCCTTATTTCAGTTGGGCTGGCAACAGTGCTTATCACAAAGGCAAGGCTTGAGGAAAAGATCTAATGAAGAGATCTGATATAAGACAGCAGCCTAGGATAAAATCTGTGACAAAGAAAGAACCTTGTGTTTGTGTGCACAGACACAGTAGAGATGGCCAATGTGACTGGGATCGTAAGTTTGCTGGAGACATCTGGAGATGATTATCTTTAAATAGACTGAACAGAGTGGAGACAAGAGGGCAATGGGATGTGGCAAGCTCTGGGAGACTCACTGGAACTGCACTACAACAAAACTAGCTTAGAATCTGTTGATACAAAGTTAAACCATCAAAACTTTTTACCTTTTGTACTATGGCAATTCTCCACATCTGCATCATAGTGCAGAGATGCACTACGGCATATATATCTCTGATACATGTTTAGCATCCATATTAAGAAATGTTTGCTTAACTGAGGTAATTTTCATCTGCATGAAGACAAATAGCACATACCTGTACTCCTTTTTTTTTTTTCCTGTGGTCTATTTTGTAAGGTAAAATTGTATTAAACTTAGTTTTCCATGAGAAGTCAAACAATTTACACTGCTACACAAGATTATCAGTACAACTATAACTAGCTTCCACATGTGCGCACATGGCTGTCACTAAGCCAGATCTCTTATTCAAAAAGAGCCAAACCTAGGGAATATGTCCTCAGAAGTAATCCAAGTTTGCTCAGTAAAAGAAAAACAGAAGTGAGCTCTGGAGTCCCTGGAGCACTAGAAATGCTTACAGTAGGCATGCAGATTGCAGGGCTAATCTGCTGTTTGCGTGAATGCCATTTGCTCAGGTGCAGCTGTGAGGGTCCTTGGGAAATGTACAAGCTTGGAGATAAGCCAAAGAACCAATCTTTTATTTCTTAACCAAAATACATACTACCCATTGATTCTAATCTAATTCTTATCTATTATCTAAGCTACTGCCACACAGTTCTTTTTTATAACTTCTGCTAAATAAAGCTAAATATAAAAAAATAGAGTAAATATTTTCTAGGGCCTGAATCTCTGTTGAGTGTTAAGTAAGTCTTTACATTCTTTAGCTCAATCTCAAGTTACAGAAATCTTAAGGATGATTTCCAAGTCTTCCATATCTCAGTAAGGCTATCCACTGGAACCTACAAGGAGAGTGACCAGCTGGAAGTAGCATGCCCAGTAAGGCACACTTGGATATCCTTCATCCTATCCAGCTTCTTGGATATCCTTAACAAAAGAGCTAAACTGGATTCCATCTCTTTGGAACTCAAATAGGACAGACCTGGCCAGAGGGTCTGACTCTGCATGTTCTACTTCTCTCTTTGACTTCCGATCTCCTCTTTACTTTGGGCTTTAGACTTGATGTGCTATGGAATGATACACTAGCTACAAATATTTTAGCTGCTTTTGTACATTTTATAACATTTTTATTTATAACATTATTATTTCAGTATAAATCAAAGTTCTGGAAAATAGCTGACATTTATTCACGTGATTTAAGTAGACTGATTAGTCATTAAAACAAGTAAGATGACAAAAGTGAAAAAAAAATCCCCCCCCCACCCCAGCAAAGGTAGAGACACACTTCAAAATTTGCAGATACAGCTGAAAAATATAAAATATCCATGTGGCCAAGTAATATAGCAAATGAGAATAACTATCAGACATTCCATATAACTATATAATGACTTGGATTTGTGGATAATCATGCAAACATTTTCTCTAAAAAGGCATGTTTTTTTAGAATGATGCACACACATTTTAAAACATGCTAGCTGATGTTCCATTACTCGGTGACTTTACTCAAAATGTCGCTCTGCTTTGCCATCACCTTTGCATGAATCTAAAGCGTTGTCAAGGACTGACATTACCAGGCCCCCAAAGTATCTGCATGCCTTAATGTGTCAAGTTAATATCTGCCAAGTACGTTGATGGGGTCAATGAGCAAGAGCAAGTTCATCTGTCAAGCTCATGATCAGAGGAACAGTTCACAGCACTTTCAAAGCAATAGAAGAAATTTCTTTCTACTAGTAACAGCTACAGCCCTGACAAACATTTCAAGCAAAAACTGCCAAATGGCCCTTATACTGGTAATATGGAGAGTGGCTTCTGGAAGATCAGAATAAAACAAATGAGCAAGTGGTTGCAGCAAGCTCAAGTCCAAGCCTGCTGCAAGAAAGCAAATCAAGAAAGCAGAGCTTAGGCACCACTTTCTCCATCCCCACATTTGTGTCTCAGGCTTATCTATATCTCATTTATGAGAGAACAAGTGTAATGGAAGAAAAACCTGACCAGTATCACTTGTTTTTATGGTGACCATCTTATGTCAAAAAATGTCTGTTTCATCCTCTCCATAATTTACTCAAATTACTACCAAATCAGCTAGCTTTTTTTTTCTTTTTTTTTTTTTAAACAAATCCATCCAATTCAAACCCTTTCAATGAATCAATGGTACTGCAGTTCTCTCAAATAAATCTTTTGGGTTCAAGTTTTTGATGTGCTCAAGCAATAGAGCTACTACAGGGTATAGGTGGAATGATGCGACTTTCCTCCTGATATTTTTTTCCCTTCACACTTTCTGTTTTGTTTTGCATATATTATCCTGATAGCTCTAAAGCCTAGCTTCCTGGCAGTTTTTTTCCCACATTTAATTTCCTCTCCTGCCTTTTCTCTATCTTGATTTCTTTTACCTCTTTCTGACCATGGACAATTTGCAAATTGGAGCTGGTTCAGCAGAGGGCTGCAGAGATGATTAAGGGACTAGATCGCATGACATACAAGAAGAAGCTGAGAACTGTTTCACTAGGAAGGAGAAATGCCTCAGGGGAGGACTAATTAGAATCTTTAATTACTTAAAGATATGTTTTAGTGAAGAAGGTGCCAAATGATTGAAGATGCAAAGTGAAAGGACGAGAGACAATGGCTAAGTTTGCAGCAAGAACATTTCCAACCAGATATCAGAAAAAATATTTTCACCGTAAGAGTGGCTAAATACTTAGAACAGATGTCTAGAGAGCCTGTCTAGGCTCTCTGTCCTTGGAAATACTCAGAATCTCTAGACAGGGACCTGGACTGTGGGATCTAATCTGTTTTGTGTGGGAAGTTGAACCAGATGGCCTCTGGTCTATATTATCCTGTGAGTCGGTCTTCCACACACTTTTCTCTGCTAATTCAATTCAGTCTTCTCAAGGTCTTCTTAAATAAACTTCTTTTACTCCTGCTCAAGCTTCCTGCCCTATCTGGTCAACTGTCAGCAACACTGGCCCCAAAGTGAGACCACACTTTTGATTCGCTCACACCATCCGCTTTGCAATTTTTCATCACTACTCAATTGTCTTTGAACTGAAAGAAGTTATTTCAACTCTCAGCTGTTCTGTAAAAACAATGAGCTTGTTGTGTATGAGAGCCCAGCTATCCAGAGCACATCCAGGTGCTTCATTCAGCATCTGCGGAGGACATGTCCTATCTCACACCATGTGTGACTACTTCACTCCTTGATATTTGAAAGCCATATTTAAATAAGGCTTAATTTAGTATTATGTCAGGAACAACATGATCCTGTTTAAAAAAAAAAAAGTAACAACAGAGATGTTAAGACACATTCATTCCATCCAAATATATCATTAAGGGAAAATATAAGAAAAAAAGAACTCTACTAATTGTGTAAGTATAACCTTGCCTGGCAGAGCAAAATTTCTGCGCTCCATTTAGAGACTGACGGACATTTAAGAAATGAAGCTGCAAGTATCTGACAACTGCATGTTTGTCACAGTCAGTATTACATTGTTTCTTGAGAGGCAAGTTAAAAATAGTTTTGGCAAGAGTCTAGTTTTGACTAGCAGCGATAATAACTTGCTATTAGAGCACGCGAAGGCTAATGGAAGCACACAGTGAAACGTTACAATCCGCTGCTTCCTGAAAGTGTTAGCTCAGATTAGATACTATTTAGAATAATAAAAATATTAAATAATAGCACTTAGAAATAGTGTTGGACAAATAGAGCCTTTGATGATGGCAAATAAAACCTTCAGGAACTAAGTAGCCTGTTTATTTTTGACCTTCTAGCTTTTCCCTCATCTAAGCAGTGCAGAATACAAATGAAGATAAACAGAACTGAGTGTGGACTATTTGTTTAAAAAGAGAAACACTGAAAAGCTCTGTGAAGAAGTCCCGGAGGACTGCCACTACTCAAAGAAACTGTCAGCCAGAGAAAAGAAGGACTCAGCAGCACGGAGGACTAACCCACTGAGTGGCCTCTTCCTGGCCAACTCTTGCCAGCATCTGCTGGGAGGGAGCAGGCAAGAAGATCCTAAGGAGGTCCCAGGATTTTGTGGAGCCTCAGAGGGGGACTGGGTTGTGTGAATGTGACAATATGGGGAGACGGGGTCACTGCTGAAGCCCTGGGAGAAGCTTCAGATGGATTTGCAGGCGCAACTTCCTGGATCTCTCAGGTGTGACAGGGGACAGGGATTGTGTCTATCAATGTGGCAGGATAAGAAATCAAAGAAATGCATGGGCAGATGTTCACTAGGAATGATGACATCTGTAGGACAGACCAATGATTATCATTCAGCTGGCTGTGATGAATGTAAGACTATGCCGAGAAGGCCATTGATGCAGCAAGGTGCCTAGACCAGGCCCAGCTCCAAGGCAATGAGGAAGCACCTGCACAAGATGATAGCCACAGTGTCCACCCATTTTTGTCCGCAGCCGCCAAGCAGAAACCAAGAGGTTTCTGCTGCTGAACACGACAGCCAGGATCAAGATGCTGTGCAGAGGAGACGTGCAGCACCTGCCAAGGCATCACGGCCTCGATACTGTGATGTCTGCTGGGAGGCGGCTTCATATCGCTTCCCCAGACACAGCACCTCTGAGCTTCTGCGCGGATCCTGTCTGACTCCAGGATATTGGGACCAAGCCTACCCATGAAAGGATAAATTGGTCAACTTTTCATTTTCCTTCTTAAGCTGTGAACAGCGATCTGATCCATGAGGGCGGTTTGTGCTATATTCCAGGAAGGAGACAGTGAGAACATCTATATAAAACATCTACCAGTTTTCTGATGGTGCTGCATTCTGGATAAAGGCAAAATAGGCCAGATGCAGACAACTGACTTAGAACTTCATGCAAAGTTCCATGCAAAACCAGCATGCACCTTCTGAATATAGTTACACGTGCACTTCTGCATATGCTATGTGAATATTACATTTCTTGGTGTCATCCAGTGTAGCTGCTCCCCTGAAACATCCATTATAAAAATAAATACATACAACAATAAATGTAAAAACTAACAGTAGCATAATACAAACTCTATTTCCAATCCCAGTTCCACTGTTTGCTTTCTGTTTACATTTTGCAAACCTTTTCAATGAATTAATGAGAAAAGACTTATTAGCTCAACTGCGTCAGTTATCAAAGATAAAGGGAAATGCAACCCCAAACCAGTTTATTATTAGGTGTGTCCTGCTGTACAAAGAAAAGTAAGGGATTACACCATACTTAGTGTTGAGAACATAACAGAAAATTGATACCACAGTCACCAACAACAAACACTGAAAGAATGTTAGTGAGTAAACTAAAGAGAGTTCCCAGCCATGACAAAAATAAAAGTACCATCTGGAACAAAGCGACACTTTCTTTCCTGGGGTATTTTTCATAGCATATTGTACTAAGGCAACGAAATTAAAGGTTCTAGGAAACAACTGTGGGAGAAAAAATAGGAATGAAAGATGTCTTTCAGGTCAGATTTAGAGAAAAGCAGAGAAAACAAAGTTATTCAGGAGGGCTATCCTGATTAAAAGGGAGAGAAAGAAAATGTTCTATGCTATCCATGAGAGCCATCAGAGCAGAGGCTGAAACTAGATGAAAAAGAAAGAGCAGAAAGACTTTTGGGGATGGAGCTCAGAGCTGATGGCAGCCATGAAGAAATTTAGAGCAACCTTTAGAGTAACATATAAGTCACCTACAGTACCCTTTTGGCCAAGGCTAGGAAGTAATGTTCCAGTAGGTGATACTTGGAATTAGGAAGTAAAAGCTTTCTTTCACCCACACTAGCATTATTTACTGTAATAGGGTGTTGAGGTTTGGAGCTAGGGCTTTTTGGAGATAAATAAATATATATGCAGATAAATGCAGAAGTAGGCCCTGCCCCAGAGAATTTCCAGAGATGGAAAGCAGAAAGGGAGTGGAAGTTGTTTTGTTAATGGAAATCTTCATTGTGAAATAGATGACAATGGGAGAGAGCAGGAGACCTGGTGGCTGAAAATGGGAAAAAACGGTTTGTAAAGGTAAAGAACAAAATGCTTCCTGCCCAAGTGCCTGTGATTGGAACAGGAAAATCTCAAAAATGAAGAAATGGAAGAATTGTATATGAAACCTATCTAAAAGTACAAGAGAAAAAAATTCATCCTGGAGAAATCCTGGAGAAAGGACCTCTATCGCTCTGCCTATTGTGGTTTATACGTGTGTGAGAGAGTGTGTGAGAACAGTGCCAGAATTAAACAGCTATAATAGTATTTAAACACTGACTTTGTCTCATTTCACTGTCACGAAGGTCATGAAGTTATGAGACCTGCATATTGACAGATTTTATTACTGATCATTAATGATAGGACTTACTGAAAACCACACCCACGAACGGACGCCTACTAGCTATGTCCTGTGTAAATACAGAGAGATGTTTCCTGATAGCAAGTAAAAATAATGCTACTAAATGGCAATTAAAATTAACCAGGAAGGGCACAGGAACACATTGTTGCGCTATGTAAAGTTATGTTATGTTATGTTATATGTAGCTCCTCTTGGTGATTCCAGTTGCCAATTAGGGCAAATAAAACCCTCTGTCTCTCAGTGTCATGTGATTATTCTAGGTGATCAGTCACCTGCTTATAAATGTCACAGAAAAGATAAATCTTCAGAAGGGATTTGAGAAGGTGAATTTAAGGAGGTTGTAATTATTTCTGGTGCAAAATCTTTAAAGCCTTTAAAATTTACTAGTGGAAGACAGACTTTATTCATGTTTAATCTCTCCACTAATTCCCATTTACTTGATCTGTAGTTGTA
Organism: Tinamus guttatus; assembly: GCF_059628265.1. Classification (NCBI taxonomy): domain Eukaryota; kingdom Metazoa; phylum Chordata; class Aves; order Tinamiformes; family Tinamidae; genus Tinamus; species Tinamus guttatus. The sequence goes on along the minus strand of NW_028288590.1, from coordinate 2,018,712 downwards.
AATCTGGCTGTTTAATTTTTAGTGATTATGTATGTGTACACACACACGCACACACATAAACACTCTGTCTCTCACGCTTACTGTAAGATTTATGACTAAATGTTTAACTACCTGACATCAGGTATTCTTTTCCAAATCCTCTAGGTTATAACAGATGGACTTTGAAAGATCTGAAGTTCAAAGCTCTGTTTATACTTATAGATAGCTAGGAATGAGGAAACATTTTTTTTCTTTGCCAAAATGTTTCAGCTCTTCCTTCTTTTTCCATTGTGTTTAAACATAGCAATTGTCTGAACAGAATTATTATTTTCTGATTTTTTTTTATTGGGTGCAAGATTCGTTCAAATTCAGTTATTTTATTTTTACTGGTATACTCATCAGCTAGTTGTGAGCATTGAAAAGGAAATCCAGAATCTCTTAGAAATTCTCCTACTCACATGGGGAGAGCTAAAAACAAAGGTTGGGGGGAGACTAGTCTCTAAACCATGAGCGAGAGGAAGGACTGTTAGCACAGAATTCCTTTCAGACCTCCCTTCTTACACAGGTCTTTTTCCAGGAAGGTTCCAGTGTGCTTCCACCTACTCCCTCTCTCAGATACTAGTCACTGCTGAAACTTCTTCAAGAGAAAAAACCTCCAAAATATGACATCAGCTTGTATACCCTGCCTCAGGATGCTTTGCCCTTGAATTCCTTGTCGGCCAGGAGGAGACCACAAGTACCTTGCTGAAATAAGTTACCTGGAAGTTTGCTTGACATTCCTCTCATAACACGTGAGAGGATCCAAGAACAGAGGAGGGTGTAACTGCACAGGCAGAAATCCACTGCCACCTTCTTCCCTACTTCACTATTTATGTTGCAGGGGTAAAATGTAGAAGTTAAAGAAACTGCACAACGGTTACAGGATGTCCTGTTGCATTTATCTAGCTATGCAGGCGAATGACTCACCCAAAATATTTGATGATCGGAAACTATTGTGTTTTTCTTTCTTGCTCACATTTCTTCCTGAAAATATCAAGTATTCAAGCTTTAAAACATGGTTATTAGCAAAGGTCTTAAAGCTGTATGAATACTATGAAAGAGTAAGGTCTATCTTTAAGACCTTGCCATAATCCAGGAAAGTATCTCATGACAACTGTATTTACGTCTGTTTCTGAAAGCTGTGTTACAAGGCCTCAAAGAAAGAGTGCCATTCAGATCTCTGGAAGAAGTCCTGTCCAGAGCACGTTCTTTGACTTGGATTATATATCGAATTAACTACCCTGGTCTTTGTTTTGCCTTTTTTTTTTTTTAATAATGTCCATAAATGGTGAGTCCTGATAGCAGCAGATCAGCAGCATTAATAAATTTAAATGAGTCCCCAGTCTGGCTCCTATGGGAACCGATGCAAAATTATCCACTTTTTGGTAGACAGGCTGTATGGCTTCTGCTGGGCTGCATTCTGCTTCTTCCCCTTGTGACACCCTGAAGCAGCCTGGGTGAGGAGGAAACCTGAACTGCAATCCCTGCTCCAATGACCACCTAATGTCAACAGAGATCAGTTATGAAACCTGGTTGTGTCTGGCCTTGTATGTACCTGCGCTAAGAAGCAATCTCTGTTCAAAAGAGTTTTCAGGCCAAAATAGACTAGAAAAGCTGATATGAGTATCCCCATTTCATACAGAAGGAAGTAGGAAGTCTGTGAGAATGGAGCCCAGATCTTCTTAGCCCTAGTCTGACCACAGACTGTTTAAGGAAAAAAACCAACATGGAAGCCCTTTATTAAAAGAATAGAGAGAGGAAAAAAAAAAAAAAAGGCCACGTGAAAGTTGTCCAAATATCCAGCACACATTTCTGTAGACTGACTTCCGGCATGCACTTTTGGACCAGAGAAGGAACAAAATCCTAAAACTGTCTGATTGGGGGTGACAGCAAAGATTGTTCTAGGCCATTTCACTTCAACACAGTTTTTTGTATGTGTGCGTGCGTGTCTGTGTTGTTGCATAAGGGAAGCAACACGGAAACATTAGGCTTACTAACCCAGGAAGAGAGAAAAAAAGTCTTGGAATAACAAAGAGGTGATTTTATTTACCTTGAGGATTTTAGACTCTCTTGGTTCATGCTTTTTCAGCAACCACAAGACTAGAAACTTATGTGTGAATATGTTAATGAAGTCAAGATTACTGTGTGTTTCCTTGATTACCATCAGCAGGAAAATTAAGAAAACAGCAGATCCTGTGACATTCACGAGACTGTGAGATTTGATCGGGCTGACTCTAAGCACGCAGGATAATCTCTACATGCTGCACTGTTTATGGGTACCGAGCTGCAGGCTATTCTTAGGCTCCCTTCCTATTTCAGTTAGAAGGATTCTTCAGGGTTATGCAACAGAGAAACAGATAGGAAAGAGCAATTCCGGTTGCAAATATAAGGCAGTAAAAAAGTGGGAGGCAGAAAGGAACAATTTAAGCAGTTCAATGGCTTAGCCAGAGACCAAGCTCTGCTCTGACTTTCAACCCAGAGCTTTTGACCCCAGTGCCACTTAGATGTGACATATTGTTTCAGAAAAATCCACTGGGTTATGCAAAGCAAGGCATAACCTAAGGCAGCATAAGAATATCACACTTTAGAATCACAATGTCCTTTTTTGAAAAAGTTCTTTAATTGGCCTTTCCCAAAATAATAGCTCCCCTCAAGCTCAAATGCGTCATACGCAAGCAAAGATTTTCTCTGATTCATAAAGAAGTTGACTTGGCTGCTAGCTTGTTTCTCAGGGATCAGCCTGTTCACAAACAGAAAACATACAGACATCCAGCTGAGGGTGACTGCTGCCAATTTCAAGACAATAAATGGTTCAGTACAGTGAAAAATTCAGATCTTCTACTCCACAGAGCAATAAAAGCAGCAGCCATGGCCTACTGAATCACTGCCAGGGTAAATATCACCTACTGTACAAGTTTCCGCTCAGAGCTTTCATCTGGTCAGTATAAAGCTGCAGACATCATTGAGTTTTACGCTGCATTAAAAGACAAGAAAACATTTAAATTTCATTTTCAAACTTACTGCTCATTATATCTTAAGAGGCTACAATCTCACTCAACAACAGGTGCCACTGTTTTGCTGAAGATAAGGGTTTTATTTGGGAAGAAGGCTTTGGGGGATGAGTGGCTTCTGTGGTATTTCTGGCACTCCAAGCCATGTGCCCCCGGTCTATAAGAATGAGGTGGAAGTGTTGGAGTCCAGCACACCTCCAATATGGCCCCCAGCCACAGACAAGCCAGGAGCAGAGTTTTGAGCTCACCTGTAATATTCGGTGTTGTTGGATTTGTTAATACAGCCTATTGCCACAGAGAGGGTGAATGTGGGCCATATGCGTTAAGGGGATCATTGGTAGATGACATTAGAGGGCCAGCTCCCAGTATTGTTGGAAATGCTGGCTACAAATATACCAGCTAGAAATCAAACACATATGTGAGAAATAAGAGTATTTGTATATTTGTTTCTTAGAAGTAAATCCAACGTTGCTAACCTTATCATGTTCAACAAAAGTTCAGTTTGGCTCTTTATTTCTTATCTTTAGTAAAATTGTACTCTGTGTAGCAATTCACAGCTTTGTATTGTGATTTGCACTGTCAGAGTGAGATGCTGAAACTGCAAATATGCACGGACAGGCCTCGACAGACCTGGGTTCTATCGTGAGCTCTGACACGGTCATTTCATTTCTCCCCATGTTGGCTGCTGAGTGAAGAAGGTATTTGTTATTTGAACAATTTCAGCTGTCACATGGATAGAAAATGCCATATCAGTTGTGAGAAAAATATGCTTTTCTCACAAAAGCATAACACACACAAAATAAGTGTGATTGGAAGTTAAGTGACTTGGGCAATGGTGAACCCAAGGTGTGAAGTGAATTTCAAAACTGAGGACCTGACGTAATGAATATCTGTTGGCAACTCGTTGCCTTTCATACTATAAGAAATCCATCTGAAATGCTTGGTGTATTGATGTGAGAGTGGCAAATTTTCACATAACAAGGCCCCACATTTTATTATTATTTTATTTTAGGATGAAGCAAAACCTTGATTTCTACATGGTAGTTACCTGAAGCCACAGTGAATCATGAAGTGCTGGAGTGCTGGTCTAATGTAATTTTCCTGTGTCAACATATTTGTAAGAAACAGGCTTCAGCTTTTGAATAATATGTATGTGTAGTCGAGTGAGCAGTACATTACATCAGCTGACCTAATTAAATGGAGCTGACTGTACCACAGTTTCAGGGCTCTAGAAAATTGTGTCTCCCAGCTATAAAAAAAAAAAAAACAGATTTAGATTCTATCTGAAAAAAATAAAAAAGGTTACAATCACCATCTATATCCATGGAGCATAAAATGCATACAGCCTATCTAGCAAAGCTTTCTAAAAAAAAAAAAAAAAAAATCCAGTCAATTCTATTAAATAATCCTGTCCCTTTTCCTAGAGTTAATGCTTGTGCCTGTGGACCATCCTCCAGGGTTCTGTCTGATCCAGATTTTTTATTCTTTAGTGGGGAGAGGGAAAATTAAGTTGTTCTCCTTTGCAATGTCCCTTCAGAGCAGCTTTCCAGACTAATACAACAATTTTTCAGGAAAACATTCTTCTGTTTTAATATCACACCTTAAGTTGTGGTTGCATGCAGTAGTGCCACACTACAGAATCTCTATTGCTTTTCTTGACTAGCTCTGATAGGTTTCCTCAGATTTTCTTTTTAACGTAACTTTAAAAAGTAAGATTTTTCTCTGCCCTAACTAGTTGTTACCATCCTGTTTTCAATTACACGGGCACTTACTGCATTTTTGAGCGCTCAGCGCAGCAGGCTGGCAATTACCTGCAATGCCCCCCGCCAGGGCTGGCGAACGCAGGCACAACTGATAGGAAATGTAAGAGCAGCCCATGGGAGGCCGTATGGAAGCTGTTCATTAGTGCTGGCCAGAGTTAATGCATTCCACAGCAACACACCAAAGGAGGAGAATTACTTAGGAACTGCAGTTTTATTTCACTAAAAAGAGATCCTCCTTTTCTAGACCTTTCATTGGGTGGGAGAGCAAACTTTAGAGAAATCACTGATGTTACTGACAGGAATGAGGCATGGAAGAGAGAGGGATAGGAAGGATGGTCTTTGGGATATCAAGAGTTAAAACTAGGAGGTTGTAATCTATTCATGGGAAAGAGCTAAGTGCTTTGTAGATGTGGTAACCAGTCCCAGTTCTTGGAACAATTGAGGTGGCAGAATCAAACTCAGACTGTTAATTACTGTAACTAAAGAATGAGTAACTTATTATGTGATATAAGGCAATTCTAGAAACACATACAGTTTTAAAAGAATGGTAATAACAGTAATTGAGAACATGAACTGACAAGTCACTAACAACCCATAATATCACAGCAGTATGCAAGTGCTCACATTTCTTACAAAGCACCTTCTTCCAATCCAGGCTCCCAACAAAAATACACGTCTAAATGAAGCCTGGAGAGATGTTAAAAGTTTTTCACAGACCCATGTCTTAGTGTTTCTTCTAGAAATGTTTTGTTGCTGGAGTAGGGTGGCACTGAATAAATGTATCAATAACCAGCTTAAGTAACTCATACTGGTTTGTCCATACAGATTTATCCTTGGGTGTAAATCAAATTAACTACTCTGAGCTGCCTCTTTTTGATAGGAGCTGAGAAAGAGAGGTGGAGTTAAGCAAGTAGCATTAAGAGACTATTTTTTTGTCTTGCCTCCAAGAGGTATGAACTGGAGTACTCTCCTCATTTCAAATAGCTATAGCCTTTTAGTTGTCAGGGATCTCAGACCTGTCTTGCTTGGGCCTGTATGGGATAAGAGCAGAAGTTCAAGACGTGAGAAATGGAAAGCCCCGGTTTATTACATTGACGAGTGATTCGGAATGCGCGTTACAGATATGTGTCACCTGGGGCAGAAGGGCCGCAGCTCAGCCAGCCTGCACGTATCGCGGGTCAAGCCAGAAGAGCAGGGGCAGGAGGACATGGACATGAGTCCCATGTGGCTGCCTGTTTCTTCAGCCTTCATTGAAAGCGGAAAAGAGAGAAACTTTTGTAGAGAAGCAAGAGCCTTAGTCAATACCTTATCCTTATGCCTGCCCCCAGAGGGTAACAGCCAAAGGAAGAGGAGAGACCATAGTTGTACTTCTTGTGCTTTCTGCTTTGGGAGCTTTACTGTAACATACAGGCTGATCCAGTGGTTAATTAGCCCCAGGGTTGATGAGCTGCAAGAGCAGCGTGCAGTCAGTTTTGCCTTCCTGCAGGCCTTTTGTGCACCTACACCAAGAACCACTCAGCTACATCTAGGCTGGATTTATACAACCCCGGGTGAGATCAGTCCAAACGCTAGTTTTTCGATAATTTAGATTATAGCAGGGAATTCGGTTCGGACTTGTCAGCGTTTCCCGTGAGTTTGCACTAGCAGTGTGAGCTGCAAGTTCCCACTTGCAGACGGGCTCCATCCGCTGACTCCCCTGCACAACGCGGTTGCGCTCTGGCCCCTCCTTGGGCCTCTCCAGGCGGCTGCCATCTGGCAGCCCTCGCTCATACGCACAGCCCTCTCCGAAGGGGGCGATGGGCCTGCTTGCCACCAGCCACACAAACACGCACATTGTACGAGCCTGGCTGTGTGCCTGGCTTCTCCCAGTCGTAGCGTAGCCCACCCGTTCGGAACGCCGCAACCCGGGTGCACAATCAGCTGAGTGTACAATAATTCATTCTTATTTCCAAGCACTCTCGCCCTACTTGCCACCACTTTGTTATTTCTTAGATTGGCTAGCATGGTTCCTTTTCCAGCAGCTTCATTTCCGCGCCACAGCCGTAGAGCTGCTGTGTCCCAGGCACCTGCAGGCCTAAGGAAGGCCGGTCTCTCCCGACGCATCCAAACGCACTCGCTTGCTCGCAAGATCTGGGCAAACACAAAAGAGGCAGGGTGCAAGAAAACCTATCTGGATAACTATGGTGCTTACAGAGCAGCAGTTGGTGTTTTAGGAAAACTCCCGCTAGCTATATAATTAATAAAATAATATTTATTATGAATCTGTGACTCAGCACTAGTAAGAGAGGGGCAGGTTTGAGGCTCATATAAAGTGACATATAATTTTGATCCATAGAAAAGGGAAAGAATGATGATTTTGGAGACAGAATTTGGATATTCCCTATGCATAAGATGCTTGTTCACTGCTGTATTTGTCACTTCAAAACAGCACTTAGAGGTTGGTGTAGAAATGACCCTGTATGTCCTGGGTTTGCAGTGATCTTGCTTGAAGCTGGTAGGAATTGTGAGGCCAGCTCCAAAACACTTGACTCCAATTGAAACAAATGCCATGTGAAAGCATAATGAGATTATACTGACATGAAAAGGAGAAGTGTTCAGTAGAGGCTCTACAGAGGCTCTCTGTAGAGACAGACACATGCAGAAACAAGAAGTATCCCTGAGAGCTACCAGTGCTTTTTGTGGTGCTGTCTGCTCCCCGAGTACTCCCAGGTAGCCAGGTTTCAGGATTCTGAGCGGGGGTCAGTGCTTGGGAAGGCACCTCTTCTCTCTAGGTGCCCTTACACTTAAGTTGTGTTAATTTGGGTAAAGGATGTTTTCCTTAAATGTATTTCCCGGTGGTCCTCATTGTTGAGGCTCACATTGCAGGGCCATCCGGGTGTGGGTAAACCGGATTCCCTGCAGATGAAAGGGAACTAGAAGATCCCTTCACCCACTAACATGCGCTCAGGAGTCTCTCCTTAGCTGCATGAGAAGGGATTTGGGGCTCCCTCCATCCATGGAATCAATTAAATGTTCAACTGAAATAGCCAGAGATCAGCAAGAAGTCATGACCAGTAACTTAAAAACTTTTGCTGTATCTCCTTACATATATTATTTATTCCCAGCTATTGTTTATTTCCACAGTGGTTTTAGTGAATATATTTTATAGCAGATGTAGCAAATTGTGGCATTTCTACTTTCTGTTACTACCCTAAAATAAAAATTACCATGTCTCAGCATCTAAGTGGCACTGCATCAAGACACTGGCCCATTTTGATCTATTTTTAATGCAAAAGTAACCAGGAAAGGACAGGGCAAGTGCTGGCACCGGCACATGGGGGCTGACTTTTGCTGGTAGTGCCTCAGCTCCCTTCAGCGGCCCATTTGGACCTGCAAACCATCTCAGCTGCTGTGAGGGGCCTGGCCCAGCACTGCCTGTGCTGGTGACATTAGCTGGTTATCCCCATCCCTAGCTCACAGAGCAATTGCCTTCCGGGCCAGTTAACTGACGTATCTGTGGTATTTTTCTCCCAAATTCAGTTTGCCCCAAGTTTTACTGCATTTCGGAGTCTTGTTGGAGGGTCTCAAGGAGCAGTTCTTGTATTTATTTCCTCTGTGAGAAGCTGGGGAAAAACAAAACCACTGGTAGAGACCCAAGCTTTCCAGCTTAGCATGAAGTCTCAACAACATGGCATGACACCTGTCACCAAGGCTATCTCATCTCTCTCATTGTGTGAATGAAAAATAAACTCCCCTGCGCTGATCAGCCCACCCTGTGAAACGCAACACAAAACTCACACGGCAGAGGACAGGAACAGCCAGCGTTTGCTTAACACAGTCTGGACTCCAGAAGGAATTTGATCTTTTCTTAAGATTGCTTTATCTATGTTATTAGGAGATGCCATGGACATCACTTCATCTTTGCTCAGAGTGCTCTGCTGTGCAAGGCAGCAGCTCCTTCAATGGTGGCAAGGCCAGTACAAGGCTAGCACTACCAGGCTGCTGACAGTCACCCCTCCAGCCTGCATGGGCCTGGTCCTGACAATATTTTTTCTCTCTTGTGAATATTTTGCAAGACCAGATATTCAAAACCTGTGATCAGTAAACTCTGGATCTTTTTATTTCTCATCCAAGAGGTTGACTTCTAGACTGGGATCCATTGCTCCTTGGAAATTCTTCTGCTGGCAGCTTTCCAAGATCTCTAATCCCCACTGCTGATCATGCTCTGATTTGACCAAACAACCCGGTTCTTTTCTCTCATGTAGGTAACTATGTGGTGTGTACCTGTCAAACAGCTACTCGTCTTTTTGGTTCTTCCTCTGAGCTAAGCTGCGATCACAAATTTTACAGGACTTTGAGTCTTCTGTGCTGACATAATTAGATTTTTTGTTTGTTTGTTTGTTTGTTTCCCCCTTAAACTATCTGGACAATTCCTAAACTATCTGGACAATTCCTAAATTGTCCAACTCTGATTTGTTCTTGGCAGACTTTGATTCTGCAGCCACTGCACCCATTTGTGAACAAATTTTCCACTTGCAAAGAGTTTAATTGATTTCTTCATTTTGAAAGTTTACCCAATATCAACTATAATGCTACTTGACAAGAATTTTGCATTAAGTGATTCTTTTTATTATTACAGAAACTAGTGCACAAGCAGTCAGGCTGTTTTCTACTTGAACTTATTTTAACACCACCATGCCTGAAACAAAGCTGGTAGATCAGAACAGCAGAAAGGACAAGCAGCATGGTCAGTCTCAACTGTTGAAAATCACGTCAGCTTCTTCACATTTCTGCCTCAGCCCAAATCATGAGGTTGTTCTCTTTATAAAGCTGTTGCTAAATTTGAGCCATTTTTATCTGATTTCTGAACTATTATAGAATCACAGAACGGTTGTGGTTGGAGGGGCCTCTAAAGATTCTGTAGTCCAACTCCCCTGCTCAAGCAGGGACAACTAGAGCACGTGGCACAGGATCACATCCAGGCGGGTTTGCAAGATCTCCAGAGAAAGAGACTCCGCAGCCTCCCTGGACAACCCCTTCCTGTGCTCTGTCACCATCACAGTATGTTCAGATGAGACTTCCTGTGTTTCAGTTTGTGCCTATTCCCTCCTCTCTGATTGAAATGGCCGCCATGAAAATACTGTGGCCCTATCCTCTTGACATCCTCCCTTAAGATAGCTGTACAAACAGGTAAGATCCCCTCTCCATCTTCTCTTCCCTAGGCTAAATAGGCCCAACTCTTTCAATCCTTGTGTGAGATGCTCCAGTCCCCTAACCAGCTACATAACTCTAGGTTGGGCTTACTGCAGAAACCACAATCTGGGCATTGAGCTATGTAATCTGAACACAGACACATCAGACCTGCACTCTCTGTCCTGCCTTTAGTACTCAGCTTGTTCCTGAGCAGTCTTCTACCCTTGCTTATAAAAGTCATCCCATTTTTTTACATCATCTTGTCCTGGATGATAATTTTTCTAGTAGGTTAAGAGTCTCCGTAGATTTGCTTTTGCTAGCAGAACTGGGCTTTTTAATAGAGAAAGCAGCATTCAAAATACTTCCTGGCACAAGGTTTTGTAGCTGAAGCCGCAGGCCTGGGTTCTCAGCATGGCCCCTTCTTGGGGAACTCCAACTTCCTACTTTGGGACGGTTGATTTCTAGAAGTACAGACTGGAGCTGCAGCTAGTTGTGTCTTTCCTGAAGTCATCCAAACGCTGTTAAATATAAGGAAACTCTTTGAACAAGCTCAACTGCAACCTGTATCTGTTGGAAATCCCTTCTGCACAAATGTCTAGTGCAGAATGTCCCTGAGTAACCCCTCAGCGCGCCCAGCTGAGGGGATCTGGGGTTTGCTTGGGCAAAGCTATGGGTGTTTACCTTTCCTAGATAGTTTCAGGTTATGCTCCTGTATACCAGTAAACCTGGGCATACAAGAGCCTGTCCTTGTGCCTGGACCAATTTTGTGAATACCTTAGGACCTCTTTTTGGTGACAAATATTAACGCTGCCTCCCGCAAAAGCTGCTTGCCACCACTTTAGATAGCAATGACTGATAGCGTAAATGCATTTATTCAAACAGCCCCAACTGTGCAGAAAAGTATCTTCTCTGATGCACTTCTTTTTTTTTGGCTACATTTTTAGGACAAAAACTTGCATGTTATGTTGTTATTCCCAGTATAATACAGGACCCCTGTGAGCCTCTTGACTCAAGTTTATCCAGTGGGTATTGCAGTTCTGGTGAGTATTGCAGTCGGTGCACAAACAACAGTGGTTTCACAAGAAGATTGCAATGTAGACTTGAGAAAAAGGAAGACAACTAGTTGAGCCATATAGAGGCAGGAAGAATCATGATGTCATCAAAACAGTCTCCAGCAACACTTCTTTCCCCTCAAGTAATCTGAGAACTAAGAAGCCCAGAGTAAGCCTCAGTTTCAGCAGTTTTTCAGTGACATCCACGCTGCTGAGAAGTGCTTTAAGTTTCCCTCAGGTTTTGCAATGTTGCACTGGGACGGGTCAAGAGCTCAGAGAATGGCCGGGAGCAAGACCTCAGAAAACTGACTTGCATGACATACGAAAAACCGTATACGAGTGGCTGGTGGCAAAAACTCAGTCCCTGATGCCAGGAATATGCCTTGCTATAAAGATATTGATCCTTGGGTCTTTACAGAGAAATGCGGAGCTGGCGTTTAGGATAGTAGAATGGCTACGAGTGGCTCTCCAGCACCCCGGGGGCTGCTGTGCACAGCTCAGTGCACGTCTGGGCACCCAGCATCTGCCTGGGGAAGTCCCTGCTCCGGGGAACCCCTGCGCGGAGCCACCAGAGCGTGTCCCAGCCGGGCTGCTCGCCGGCCCTGCGCCCGGCCTGCTCAGAGCAGCAACGGGCAGCAGCGCCTCCTGCGCCGCCAGCGGCCACCACAGAGAGCCCCGCTTCGGGCTAGGCCTGAAGACAACAGAGCGAAAGCAGAACCCAAACCCTGAGGAGGATTCTAGGAGCCTGTTGACAGCCTCACACGTCAGCTTTCCTCCCACCTCTTTGCTGGGTGGCTGGGGCCATGATTTTCACTTGTTACTTCTGTAAATCTCCAGCCCCAAGGGGATCGGTTAGGGTTGTTGTTAGCCATTTCTGCCACTTCCTTTCAGCTAGCAAGCTCTTCTGTGGCCTCCCCACTCATGGGCTTCTTTTCTAAATTTAGGTGCCTACAGGTAATATGGCTATTTTAGGCATTTGGGGACTTCATTTAACTGAATCAATACAGCATCACTCTCAAAACTCCTTGCAGAGCATGTGTGAATTACTAGCAGCCTTCACTAGTCACACGGTTCACATGTGTGAATTAGTAACACCCTTCACTGGTTGGGTGGGCTGCAGCGCTATCCCAACAGCTGGAACAGGAAAGCGTCTAGCCTAGGCTGGTTTTACCAGAGCATGTATCCCTTCTCCATTAAATATATATGTATAAACACTTAAACAATGAGCACTAAATCTTCCTTACTTGGAAGATGCTTGCAAAAATGTTTTTCTTTGTTTACACACAGAAATCGAACACTTCCTTGCCCCTTGACACTAAGCGTTTAATACTCTGGACTGTATCAAGATATTCCAGTGATAGGAGAAATGAAATACGTGTTAGGTAGAGGCTAAACCAGGCACAAAGAACTACTCAGTGCTACAGAGTTAAGACCACTTTCCTTCCACGGTATTTGAAGGCAGTAGGATTTCGGCATACAGGGAAGAAAGTTAAAGTGAAACAATGCAGACAAGCAGAGAGAGTAAAGCAAGTGAAAATATCCCAATTTTCTACTGATTTGTTCAACAAGTTGCTGCAAATATTTTTCTCCCTGTGCTATTTATGGGGTTTTCTTCTTCTAAATGTTACCATAGTCACTGTGGTGTAGCATTAATTTGTTTATATAACCCCTGCGTTGCACATACAGACCCAGATGTTATTTCAGAAACACTATACTTGGGGAAGATTTTCTATAACCTGCACATTAAAACTGCACGGAACAGTGATTTTTACCATAACATTAACAAGGCCTCCTTCAGAGAAGGGCAGCAACGCTAACTTCCCTACCATGAAGAGACGGTTGTTCAGCCTCACTGATGCTACGCTCGGATCCTGCTCAATTTGCAAACAAACTTAAGCCCTGTAATGGGCTTGTTTTAACTGAATGTTCCATCTGTTATCTTCATAGCACACAAGAGAAAAAGGAACTGATGGGCTTGATTTAATATCAGATGCAATTCAAATAAGCCGAAGAGATCAGGGGTTCCAGTGTATGGAAGAAACTGTAAGACTTTTTGTTTAGACTATTAACTCGTGCACAGAAAATTCTGCATTTTTTCTGCCTCTTTTACAGATAAACATCTGACATGGACCAAATCTCTATGAATATTTATTTTCCGGTAAGACTTGTTTGTATCCTAACATTATTATTTTTGGATACTATATGCAAAACACTACTCGAGCCTCAATGGGGTATTAGAAATCTGAGTGTGAGACAATCAGAACTTTGCGTCTCAACATAAGTCACTTTTCTTTCTGCAGTTTTAAAGAGAAAAATATTTAGAGAATGCCTTACGCTAAATGAAGCTGTTCTGAAATGTTTGAATGAATGTTTGCTGGTTGAAATCATTGATAGCAATGAAGTAGAAACACTTAGATGTGTTTGGAACTTAACAGATTGACTGATTCCCCTGTGAAGAATCAGTGAAGTGTCACCTGCTCTGCCCATGTGAGAAGCCGACAGCAAACGCTCACCACAACGCAGCAGCATAGCCAGAGCTGTAAGAAAAAATAATAATAATAAAAGAATAAAACAGACCAAAAAAAACAGCCCCTTTTTACTAGTTAGTTACATAAAGGATCAGACATGAATAACATTCTTCCGGACAGTTTTGGTTCTTAACGTGTTTGCATGGTACAGGGACCTTTGATAAATCTGTCCTTTTTACCACTAAGTTTGCTCTAATGGAAGTAAACCTTTCTGGAACTATAATTGTGTTATGTTATATTCTTTATGCTACCTTCCATCTTCCACACTGTGAATATAGGGCACTGAACAGAAACTAACTACTTACTGAAAATGTAAATTCACTCATGTTTTTCTAGAGTTTTACCTTGTAAGAGTAGAATGAGGAAGTCCTAAAAATGATCCTAAAGCTACTCCTTATTTTTAGGGAGAAAAAAGAGAAAAAAAAAAGGAGAAAAAAAAAAAGGACAGAAAAGTAGTCCTCCTGTAAGCAGTCAGATTTTAGTATATACATATTTAGGACACACAACAAATATATTCATTTGGCTTCAGGACCATTTTTGTTTAGTTTGTAGGATGAAAATGGAATATTGTTACAGCTACACGCTATAACTCTGGTAGGCTTAAGACGTCTAGTATTAGCAGGTATGCTTGGCAATTCCCTCCTACTAGTAGCAAGGGGATATCTGTAAAACCTACAGATTTTTCAGGAGAAGGAAGGAGGAAGGAGAGAGTCTTCTCTTGGCATCCCTTAGAAACTAAAGCTGAAGAGCAGATTTTTTTTCCAGCTTCCTTAGGAATTGACATAGAGGTTGGTGCTATCACAACAGCTCTTGCTCTGCAGAACAGCAGCAGAACACGGTGACACAGATTAAACAAAGCAAACATTATCTTCAGACTAATCTAAAATACCCTGCATACAGCATGGATGAAGTACTCCTCTCTGTATTGACTCAGCAGTTGTCTGACCAGTAGCAGACAGTAAAGTTTACAGCAAAATTATATTCCGGGCATAATTTTTGCTCTTTGACCTTGCAATGAGTCAAGCTATATATATATATATATATATATAAAAATATATATATATGTTATATATATATATGTTTTAACATTATACAACATTATAAAACATAACAAGAAAAACTAACATCTCTTAAAAGTGATTTGAAGACTCGGATTTCCTTCCTTATTGGGGAGAAAAATTCCTTCGGTTCAGTTATTTTATAGGGTTTGCTTGGTCAGTACAATTCTGGTCACACAGCTCAGTCTTTTCTAGCTTCCATATCAGGCTTTATATCCCTGCACTCCTGCCTCAGAAACAGGCTCGAAACCGGTCCCAGGTCTCACTCCAGGCCTATTCCAACGCGAGGCATCGCCAGGCCCTGCCTGAAGGGCACCAGGTACCTGACCCATCCTAGCTCCCCAGCAGGATTTCCTGACTGAAGCAAACGCTGCAGGAGCTTTGCCTTGGAGACTCTTCTTCCATCGTGCAGTCTGGATTTCCCTTGGATGCAGATATCCAACAGCTCCCACAGGCTCTGGGGAGACCCCAGTGCCGCAGCACGCGGCAGGCAGGGCCGCGGCCCGGCGCGTAGCATCGGCCTCTCATCCTGCAGCTGCTGCCTGCGATGGGGGAGCCAAGGCGTCAACAAGGGAGGACACAGGTCCTGGAGGCAGGTGTGGTGCACAGGAAACCCGGGGGGCAGAAAAGCTCCTCAAAGCCTCTTGGTAACAAAGAGGATGGGCAGGGAGAGGAGAAAAAAAAAAAAAAAGAGAGAAAAACAGGGTTCTGCACTGCTGCGAGCTTTGTACTTGTGCCACACACCTAGTTCTGCCCCTCAGCTGCAACAAGCTGACGAAGTCACTATAATCAGTCTGTAGCTCCTCATGTTATAAAGAAAAACTGAGAAGGTTTCCAAGTGAGCAGAGAGGGTAACACAAAGCTCTACCTTGTGGTATATCTGAGCATTCTATATCCTATATGGACAGTGTTGTTCTTAAGCATTAACCATAATTCTTGACACTCTGACAATTCCAGATTAGTCTTTTTGACACTTTGACTATTCCAAATGGAATACTGACGTAGCACATCTGAGAGTTATAAAGAAGTCCTGAACTCCGTTCAATTAGAGGAAATTGAACTTAAAAGGCTGCATTCTATGAAGGTTTTTTCCTATATTCATTAAAAATGTAGTTTTAGTATTATCAAAATTATTATAAAGATTTATTGACAGTAGCAATAAACAAATACTTTTTCAGAACAAAAATTACACCAGAAAACAGGCTCAAGTCATTTTTGACAAGCTAGCTGTAAAAATGCTTATACAAACAGGAAATCACAAAGGTCATGTTTAGAAATTCAAGAGACATCATGTCTTATTAGATCACCAAAATAAGCAGTTATTGTCTTCAGTTTGTTATTGAGAAAATTCTGTTCTATTTCAACTTTCCCTCCTGGCCCTGCTAAGGAAGCAACCTAAAAAAGAAAGAATGAAAAGCAGTCAATGTACATGAAAAAAGTAAAGCAAAACTTTCATTCATCTAAAACACTGCCTAAAGCGCATCTCTGCTGTATTAATACTGGTGATGGTATTTCTTGTCATCTAATACCTCTAGTTTTTAATTCGTGTCATTCTCTGCTTACAGAAGTGGTTAGTGGTTTTGTCACTCAGTTTCCCCACCCTCCAAGACATGAAAGTAACAGGACTTCAGTAACAAGATAAATCGCCACTGCTCAAAAGCTAGAGCACTCTGTCACCCCTGGGTTTACTGCAGAGGTGCTTTGGGAAACCTTGCTGCTTGCCTTCAACAGCAAAGAGCAAGCTGCAAATTGTGCCAGGAAAGTGTCAAAAGTGCAAAGTTTTTTCTTTTATTTTTGTGGGGAGGGAGCAAAGGACATGTGAAAATGAGACTTAAAGCCAGGAAGTAAGGGTTGCACCAAAAAGGGCTGCGCAAAAAAAAAAAAAAAAAAAAAAACCACACAGTATAAAGGTCCCACAAATCAGTTGAAGGATTTTTGTTGCCGTGGTTGGTGGGTGCATTTGAACCTCAAACTGTGCTCAGGTAAAACCACTGGCAGCGGCCAGGACCGGGGAGCGGGGCAGGCAGCGAGAGCTGGGCCGCATGTGCAGGGCCGGCGGCCCCAGCCTGGCCCAGGCGCAACCGAGGGCGCCACTTTCCCTCCCGCTCCGGCCTGCGGGATCGGGTGCGTGTTGGGAAGAGCCTCTGTTCCACATGCCAAGTGGATGCAAATCGTTTCTGTGCAGCCAAAACCTGATCAGGGTCCACAAACCTGCAGCAAATTTTAACTGATCCTCAAACCCGCGAGTCCCCGGTACAGCAAGCTGTATTTGCAGTTTTAGCTGGTATCACTAACACTTGTCAACTCCTCTGAGACCCTGCAGGTTTTAAATAAATATATTGAACTTCCTCTATTTTACTGTAAGCTAAAAAGACCTGCGTACCACTGAGAGGAAATGACAGATTAATCCATATTGTACTTTGAACCTCTACTGACATGCCCAGAAAATTACCACACTTATCTGAAACAGGTGTTTACTTTTTCTTTTAATATTTGCAGACAAAAACAAAGGCAGGAGCAGCCTCCTCATCCTTCAGTTTAATGCTAATAAGGAAAAAATCTCTATGTTCTTGTCAAAAAGGAACCTGCCACTTAAGTAAAAAAGCAGAAGCTGGCTGGTTTATAAATAGCACAGGAATCTGAAACTGGCAAGGGATCAGGAATGTTAATTTCATGACTTATCTTTTCTTACTTGAAATTCTAAAAGCCATTAACTTGGCAGAGGAATTTACACTTTTTAAGAAAGAGACATTAATTTTGTACCTTTTATTACAAATAAAAGATGGAATGACCATTTCAAAAAACCTTTAAATGCTTTTATTTTAAAAACTATATTTAAGTCTAAAATATTAATTGGATTTGTCAATTTAGTAATACTGAAAATACTTTGTAGGGGTTCTGTATGCCTGAATTTCAGGGCACAATTTGTAGCACTAAAAGCGTGTCTAAGCAAAACTAATGCATTCATATTAAATAACTATTTACTAAACCTTCACTTTGCAGACCAAATACAGGAACAACTGCTATGCTGCTCCTTCTTCTAAGACATGGTATTTAGTGAAGGACAGCTGGGAAGTCCCATGCGTTATATCTTTTTAAGGCTTTTTGGAGTTTAAAGGCTCAAAGTATTAAACGCAGGATAATGAAGACTAATTGAAAATGACTACTAAAAATATCTGAAAACCTAAATGTGACAAGTTCTAATGAGTACATAGGCATAAATTTCATAGGGAAATTAAGATTCAGTACAAAAACCTCCAGAATGCCATGAACTATATAGCTTTCCTCTTGAAATCCTATTAGCTCAATACTAATTTCTCAGCTTCTCCTATTAACGGGAGGTCCAAACAAATAAGCTGGGCTCACTAAGAAGGTGCTCGTCACTCAAGTGGAACAGCCGACATTCAGAGGAAAAAATTGCAAATACTTTGCAGCAGGCTTCACTCCTAAGTTACTGGAGGTTGCAAATTTAATTATGCACAAGTTGCCAGCCTGAAAGTTTTCCTCAGAGAGTTCAATGAACCCTGACAGCTTAACGAGGCAAAAACTGCTGTACAAAAAACCCTTATATATTAAATTGGTGGAGGGACACCATCTAAAAATAACAAGCAGATTTTTTTGACAGTGTTTTGAATAAACAAAGGTGCTCATCTATTTTTAGAAATATCCACATATAACTCCCATTCTTAAAGTGAATTACAAGGAAGAGTATGGAAAGACTTCTGAAGTTACTAAAAAAATTGAACTGGACTAATCCAAAATTTTCCCTAGTTCCTTCCCGTGCTGATCTTCACCTGTGCAGACACTCACCAGACTCCTCTGTTAAAACACGCAGAATCCCTTGGCTGGGAGTCCCTCCCCTAGGGCGCCAGGGAACCAGAAGTGCAAAACCTCCCTGGCCACCTCCTCACCCTGTCCAAAAACCTGTATGCAAGTCCCCACTGCCACCAACTCGCCCTTCTTGTTCCATTCAGTAATTCTGAACTTTCCACACTCCTCCCTGTGGAGAGGGAAAGGAAGTAACTTCAGTTAAGAGCTCTGACGCCCCTCACCTGATGCTCATTTCCTAAATTCAAGGACTATTAATAGAATTATTCTACAGCTACGGAAACAGTCACACAGCACTAAGAATCCAGACAACAAGTCTGATACTAAGTTTAGTAAACGTCATCAGAAAAGAAACATGAAAAGGCAAAGGAGCATGGAAGATTATTTCAGAAGCACAAGTGTCTGAGGGCGTAAATTTACTTTATAATGTTCAGTTATACTGTTGAACAGAATTCTCTTGATGATGCCAGTCTGTCCCTTCAAAGTTTCCTGGGCTACAGGAAATAAACTTTTTGTCTAATTAACAATACAATAACAGTAATAACAGTAATAACAACAACACAATAACAGTAACTCATAGAACTGTAACTCATGTCACTTTAGCCAATACCACTAAAACCAGGAAAAAAAGAAAAAAGAAAGAAAAAAGGAAAAAAAAACCCAAAACCTCAAGTTTAGGGAAAAACCCTCAATTCGTGTTGTTTGGACTCAACATGGTAGAACTAGGGCAGTCATGCTCTCGGGCAGTATTTTTGCCAGCCCACACTCTGGTGAATAAAGCCATGCTACACAGCTGCATTAGCTCTGACAGGCTAGAATATCTTTAAAGCTTGAGGTGGGCAAGCTAAATTTCTGCATTTGAGTACTATGAGTTTTGGGAAGATTTAAAACCAGAAGTGTTACTCTGACAGTGTATAGGATGGTGGTGCAGGGGTTATGTTATCTTTCTCTTTGCTCAAAGATGGAAAATGCCCGCAAGTGAGATGGGCTGGTTAAAAGAGGAAATTAACACGACAGCTGCAGCTTTCTGCTGCAGCTACAAGTTTATGTTCTGCTAAGAAAACATCAGCCTACAAAATACATCTACCCTTTACCTGTCAACTCCTGTAATACTCGAGCATTTTACAAGCAAAGTCCAATTAATTTAAGATTAGCTCCTGGGGTCTTCCTGCTTTGCTCGCCTTTACATTCATTCAGGAATAAACACAACATTGCTTAGAAGGCTGCATTTCCCTGCGCCATCAGTCGCAAATCGCACCCAAAAATCACAGCTAAAGGGAAGGATCCAGAAGTACCGTAACACATCAACCTTCTATCACTTATATATTATTATATAGCACCACTATAATCTATTTCTTGATTAAATTTTTTTCCATGCATAATTTTGTTAAATTGTCTATCTGGCATGGTTTTCTGCAGCTGCAGTAATACAAGTGGAAAAAAACAAGCAAACAAGAACTCCAAATAAGCAAAAGCTCAAATTTTGCCTATCTTTACACTCTTTGTTGATCAGTCATTTGTTATAAATGGAATTTCAAAAAGAAACACTCACTTTTTACATCTAGGAGCTAGAGTTTCAGAGCAAGGCTGTTGTTTCTAACTGCCTTCTCTCAAAACTATTAAGATAAATGGGAACAAAAGCACTTGTTCTATATGTATTCTTATGACTATCAGGCTAAAAAGCAGACTAGGCAAAGTAATTACGGGGAAAGCCAATTATTTGAAGCATTGGACGACAAACAAAGGATATTGTATTTCTTATGACAAATTTCGGAACACAAAACAGAGCCATGAGCCCAACATTAGAAAAGCAAAATTTCTAGCAAGGACAAAGTACATTCTACTAAATTTTAAACAACTATCACGACAAGGAAAGTCTCCAAAACCTACCCAATTTGACCACTTGCCAAATGTGCAAATAGTAACTGTGTACACAAAGCTAAAAATACAGAAGCAGGAAGAAGTCTGGAAAAGTAACAGGTTTAAAAAGCATTAACTGTGCACAAAAGCTAACTAAAATTTTTGTCATCTCTCTAAGCTGCTTCAGTTTTTAAAACCAGATGTCTTGAGTGAATAAAATTCAGCCTGGAAGGCTTTCCTAGCCAGAACCGTTTTACGTATCTAGGCAAAACAAACAGGACAACTGATAAGGCAGCCTGTGACTTACTAGTGGCTGACAATAAGCAAATCGCTTAATTTGAGAAATGTTTACAGTTTGCATTACTTTCTTGGTTTATGTAGTTCTACTCCATCAGTAGAAATCATGTGGGAGAATACACAGAATCACAGAGCAGTTGAGGTTGGGAGGGGCCATAAACAGTATTAGCGGGGTTGCAAACCCCACGCCAGCCTGTGAACAACCTGCTGGTGCCGCAGCGTCCTCCCTCGCAGAGCCCAGGTCACCCCGTGGGGCCGCAGTGACACGCGGCACACGGCAGCGTTCGCCCCGCGCCGTCGTAGCGGCGCCGCTGCTGCGCCCGCGGTAACAGAGCCCATCACAGCCGCCTCCGCGAGGCCACGCGCTGCAAAAGCTGCATCAGCGCCTCTCTTCTAGCCACTTGCAAAGGCAGTTTTGAAGTGGGCTCTTTCATCCCTCAGAGTGATGTGGTTGTGGAAAATGTGGATTGAAGTGCTACAGTCTTATCTTTGAAAAGAAAAAAACCCACACCCCCTGCCCCTAGCCTTTACTCAGCCTTAAAGGATAGAACAAGACTTTTCTCAGCACTGGCTTAAGCTAAAACCCCTGAGGGTTTCTCTGAAATGGTAAGCACAGGAGAAAGCTCTTCCTGCAGATACCGAAGTACCTAATATCTGCATACACATAAACACTTCTCAGCCTGAAAGCATTGGGCCTGTCATGGTCTTCCATGCGGGATTTCAAGCACAAGTGTCTTTCACCTGCCAGCATTACACAAGCTACAACTCATGTGCGCAGCAATGACCAGCTAACAGTTCTCCCAGCAGTAAAAACTGTGTTAACAATTTACTGCAGTAAAAGGTTAATGAAGAAGTAATACTTTAAGATGATTAAAAGAAAGCAGAATATTATTCTTCGAAACGAAGAGGAAATTTTGCAAAAGATTTAGTAGCAAATCTAACAGGAAAAGGCATTCTTTTCAATTAAAAAAAACAGGAATAATATTAACATCACATTATGAAACAGGAAAAAAAAACAAAAGGGCTCCATCTCTAATAAAATATATATATTAAGCAACATCAGTTTAAATTAACATCATTAATTGTCATCAGTAAGTTTTCAACTATCAAAGTTTTTCTTAAGGTTCTGCTAGACTTCACGTTACTAGCAAAGATTTGCCCATTTAAATCAGAATTACATTTGACACTTTGATCCCAAATTATTTTCTACTGCTAAGGAATTCCAAGTAGTGTTGTGTTTTTTTTTTTTTTTTTTTTTAAACATACCATTGGCGGGCAAACACACCATTGGCAGCTCTCCCCAGAACTACCTTTTTCTTTTTAAAGAATGTGAAAAAGATTAAAAATAACTCACGTGTAAAGACATGGCAAAGGGATTGCTATTAGCAAGGATGTCACACATAGTGAAGCATTAATGCACCTCATAACAAAACTTTGTATTCTTACATATCTATATAATGGTTCCTGAAGATTTGTTAACTGGAAAGAATGCTTTATAAAAGAATGATTTGACCTAAAACTAGACCTCTATACTACAAGTTCTGGACAAGTATAGGAGCATGAGCAAAGCGATTCAACGCAATCAAGGGAAACGTTTCAGATTTCTTGTAAATGCATCAGCCACATTTCTCCTGGCTTGCTGCTCCCTCTCGAGGCAGGAATAAGAAAGTTTTTTCCTCTTCTTGACCTCAGAGAATTTCAGTGCAAGTAAAGGATTATGTTCTCCCTACAAGACTAGCTCTATACTAATAAAAATAACAAAATTGTAATAGAAATCGTGTGGAACAGTATTGTTGATCTTGCCAATGATAAAGCAATGCACAGCATCCTCAGAACCACCGAGGTCAAGATTAGCTACTACCTGCTTTCACATTAGTGTTTTCCAACATTCCCTGTTCCACATTAGCTATCCAACTGTAGAAGTAAGCATGTTTATTCCACTAGATTTGCACCACCATAACTAAAGGCTAAATAATAATTTTACTATAAGGTTGCTTCTAATTGCTGGGCATTTATTTCTATTTGGGCTCGATCGGTTGAGCTTGATTCTATTGAGCTTTACTGGTTGGACAAGTGAGCTGACACTGATACACTAGCTGGTACAGTCAGTGTAAATGCCTTCCTGGAGGTTTGCAATGACACTAAAACAGCTTTTAAATCAATTTTAATTGATAAAACATATCTTGCTTGCAGAGCCAAAGCCAGCTAGTGAGGCTAGGCAAAATACTTAAATCTGATCCATTGCCACCTTATAAGTGTATTAGGCTGCCTAGTCCTGAAGGCTAGGGAATTGCAGCTAAATTCTCTCTGACTTGCAGCTCAGCGTGAAGTCAAACTGTGGATACACATCCAAGATTATTCAGAGCACACCAACAACATCCAGACAAATGGCCTGGGATCCGGGCGAAGCAAAAGACTCAGCTCCCAACCACATAGAGGTGCTGAGCTGTTCAGCACCACTAAGACCAAGGTATTCCTGGACATTTGCAGAATTGCAGGCTCTTGAGGGGAGCTAGAAGATTTCAGCAACACACCAGAGGAGAGGAAGCATTTGTAAAAATCGGCACAGGACAGATGACTGCACTCTTGGATGCTTTGGTGGGAACAGAGGTGAAATTCAGATGCCTTTGTCCACGTGTAGATCTAGCATCAAGTGCTCATGAGCAGAACAAAAGCCTGGTAAGCTGGCTCTTCTTTGGGCGAATAAAATGCTTGATAAAATGCAGTGGTTAGCAGTCAAAACTAGACAAACTCTGCCTAAAGATAAGGTTCCTATTCAGAGATTCATAAACTATTTTGACTTTTTACCAGCTTAAAATATAAAATGCAGCCAAATAGTCACCTGCTGAGCAAAAGGCACTGTGTACAGAGTGTGTGCACACTGCACCATACATAAGTCATGTGAATTTTAGCCTGTTTTTCAAGTCAACTGTCTGGCACAGTCTGTTCTGCAGAACAGATGTGGCCTGAGACCTCATCTGCTGTAGGTAAGATAGAGCTTTTGGAAAAGCAGGAAATAATTTGGGGAACTTCTATGGCCTCCATATATCAGGTGATCAGAATATCTCACTTCTCCCTTCTGTGCTTAAAATCTAAAAAACATAATTAACATAGAAAATATACAGAGGAAACTAAACCAGACACTCAGGGAAGTGCTAAAGTCATATAATTACTTTCAAAAAAATATTTGACTGGAATATTTCTGTCAGTACACAAATGACTAAATTTAACATTCTGCTTCAATAAGCTTAGCAACCAAGCAGGTATAATTTTTTTTAAAACAAAGATTTCTAATAAAAAAACATACACTAGTGAAACCAATTGTGTTTATGAAGTCAGTGATAAACTAACTCATGTGACCACTTCAACACAAGCAGTTCATATGTAACCACATATCTGTGTGGACAGCATCAATCCCACTTCTAAAAGCAAGACATTTGTCTCTTGAGAACCTACTGATCTACCTATCAAAATAGTATTTCAGTGATTACCTGCAGCTTCTCCATAAACTGAAAGCCATGAAGATTTAGAATGCTGCACCTTACCATAATGAGCTAGTTAAAATAAATTATTTCTATTTATCAATAGTATGTCTGTCCAATTCACACAGAAATATACTGGCTTTGGACCTTCTATACTTGAAGTTCATGCTCTGTGAAGGGACAATATCAAAATCATGGAAATAATTCACTACTCTTACTTATCGTGTCAGAAGTATTGAAACCAAGCTTTAAGAGGAATATACCCAGTTCAGTCTAATTTGGGCCAATACCTGCGTTTTGAACCAGCCGAGCTTTTTATAAGTCATTAGCAACCCACCTGGTCGATGTCTGCGTTCCGAGGCAGGAAATACACAATGTTGTTGGTGATCATCTTGGAGAGCCTGAAAATTTCAAATGTAGAAACCAGTAAAGGAAAAAAACACAAAAACAAAGGCGAGGGAGAAGTTGTTTTAAATCCACACATTTTGAAAGCACGCCTCAAATTCAGCAACATTTAAGCAAATAAATTTGTAGCTAGACTTTTTCGTGTGCAAGTCATACCATTCCACAGCATAGGAATTTATATTGTCCAAACAACAGAAAGTCTCTTTGACCACTATTGCCTCGTAAAACTAGAAAAGCAACTACACTATAACTCATTTTGCTATATACTATAGACCTACTATACTACATAAACAGCACTTTATATTTGAAAATAACATACTAACACCGCCACTGAATGAGAGCTGACCAACACTGTAAATAAATCACTTGTATTTTATGCATTGAGTGAAAGGATTAGTATTTTGTCTACATTTTCCTGTGCTTTCCCAAGTCACAGGCAAGTGCTGTAATTTAAATAGTCTGAAGAAACTATTTTAAATAAAATGTGCCCTTCATTAATTGAGTAAAAATGGAATTAATTGCAAATTCATAGCTCATGTAACTTTGTTGCCTATAGATACACACACCATGTGTCTACCTGATGACATCAGTATATTTTCATAAAACATAAAGGAGTTAAAGTATTCATGCATGTGATGTCCTTAGGTTATTAGAAGTCTTCAAGAGGTTTCCCCCCCCCCCCCATTTATGAATAACTGACACAGTTTTTAAAGCATAGCTTTTTCCTTTTTCCTTAAGGAAATCAACTTCATATAGCTGAGGTCTTGCAGGGAAGTGGGGGCTAAACAAATGAGACACATCTGCAATTTCAAGTGCAGTTAATAGCACTGCAAGTCAGCCTGTTGGAGAGACAGAGGGAAAACTCTCTGTAAACGACTGGGAATTGTGGCTACAGACACACACAAATCAAAGGATATCCATCGGGACAAATCATAGTTTGAATATCAAAGACTTCAGCAGTGGCATAGTCAGGCCCTCCCCACGGAGGGCTCAGAAACACGACATCTGCTTTGAGCTGGGCAGCCAGCACCATGAAGTCCCCACAGATGAACTCGATGTGCTCTGCCACACCATACACTTGGGCGTTGTTCCGTGCAAGGGTGAGTTTCTCAGGATCGATATCAATGGCGATCACTGCAAATCAAGGTGAGAGGAAACAAGCTATCAAATTGTCAGACAGGCGCTACCCAATTGCCAAAATAAATTATCAGAATAAAGATGTTCTTGTGTAGCAACCAGATACAGATCACACTGATGATGTACTTTTAGGTTTGTAGTTTCAACATTTACAAGTCTGTTTCATCACGCGGCAATGGGGATTATTCCAGTTTTGCAATAGAAATCAAGGCATGCTTCCTCAGAGGGGAACAAGCTCCCCCAACTCTGCAGCAGGTTTCACAAACACTGCCAAACCACTGCACTTACAAAACAGCAAGGGGAATAACCGAGTCAAGTCTGGGAGACACGGTTGCTGTTACAAAGCATTTTTTTTACCCCCACTGACAGGCTATATTACAGTTTGGGATGTCATACATGCAATACCCTGACAATCCCATCTCAGCTGAAGTGGATAGGTAAGGGGGTTTTTGCCTATGGGAGGAAGTTCTCCTCTCTTTGATCTTGGTAGAAGCAAAACAACTTAAGCTGTGTTGTCTAGAAACCTACTCTTCCCATTTGTTAAAAGCAAATATTTATCTCAGGGCCTACCACACTGTACTGTAAGCAAAGCTAAAAAGAAATCTAATACAGTACAAGAGATGGGATTCAAGGGTAGTACATCATCACAGAAATATAATTTAGCCAGCAAATATAAAAAGAGAAATGACATTCGGAAAACACAATGGATCATAACCTACCAAATTTGATGCAATGCAAACTATCATGTTTCTTGCTTAGAAAGCACTCAGAAGTGTAAAATGAACTAATATTTTCCACCAGAGTGTTTGAGGAGTATAAAATATCAGGTAGTCAGTGCTACAATGTCATGATTCACATGATTTCCATTAGATGGCAACAGGAACTTAAACTAAGCTAAAGTATCAAGTCATCACTTTTCTGTATTTGATTCTGCTATGTCTGCATATTATCCCATTAAGCTGTTTTAAGCTCTACTCACACGTAATTTGCTTTTGAGTATATACCCTCAGCTTAACTGCTGCGGAAAATAAAAAACTTTGTGGTGTCACTGCAAGACTGCATTGCTAACAGAACTCAACCGCTACCAACAGTCTTCAGAGCATCCCACAAAGTGTAACCATGTAAAAATAGCTCTGACAAGTCCAACACATTTAACCTTATTTAAAACACAAAAGCAGTTTTATAGGTCAATTCTAAAACCATAAAGATTATATTATGATTCTGACAAAGCAAAAAGCTTTTCGCTTCTTCAGAATCATTAAAAAAAGGAAAATAGGTGTACAAAGTCCACATTTACATCTTTAGGGAAAAAAAAGGAAGGCTGAAAAGTGCTACATGCAACACCTACTTACCCCTTTTTGAGGTCAAAGCAAATTGAATAGCATTTCCTCCAACTCCACAAAATGCATCCACTATAATGTTGCAGTCGAATGACTGACTGACACGCACTGCAATGTGTTCAGCTATTTTCTCAGGAGTAACAGAAAACCAGCCCTCTGCAGAGGAAAGGAAAGTGTTTGCAGCTTATTTCAAGGTCACCTACATAAAAACTCCAATAACTCCCTTCTCTCTCTCTCCTTCCCCTCACCCCCCCACCCCAAAAAAGCAAATAAACAAAAATACCTACACAGATGAAGACTAAACATTAATTATAACTATTTTTGCTTAGCACACTTGGCCAGGAAATTACAGGCTTTCAAGTTGCTGAGCACAACAGTCAATAGAGCAATTTGCTAAGTATGCAACGTCTGAAGTGAACAGATATGCCAGAAATTCAGCAAAACATTTGCTGAACTAAGTGCTAAAGATCATGGCTTATCAAGGACAAGCCCATTGAGGCAGCCCTGAAGAGATTTACATATCAGCCACAATTCCACTCCATAACAAACAGAACCAGAAATACATTCTCCCACACCTGACACCAGTGATATCTGGTCCACCAAATAATCTACATGTTTATACAGGGGTGTACTGAAAAAGAAAAGCTTAAAAACAAAAAGAACCTCCCCTCGCCACTTCCACCCCCCAACAAAGCAGCAATCCTAATTGCTCATTTACTTATGAATTAATGATTTGGAAACAATTTCCATGTAAGCATAGAAAAGAGTAAGCTTAAAAATGACTGCTGAAAGACTCTGCATGCTAATAGGACAAAATTAGGAGGCTCAGCAGCGTATTTCAAGTTTCTACAAAACAATCATAAAATATATGCATATTTTATGCCAGCAAATTTCTGAGAGTCCCGACAAGCCTAATTTGGGAGCTCCACGACCTGTAGCAAACATCAGGACTAACACAAACAGCAGTGTCCCATTCTGAAAGAGCAACTTAAACCTGAGTGTTTTGCTCATCTACTCACTGGGTCATGGTATTTACTCAGAGGTGCAAACAGGCATTTGTAAATGCTCCTTTTATTAAAAAAAAAAAAAAAAAAAAAAAGGAACAAATTTTAAGAAAGGTCCCAGGTTTGGATACATCTTATACTACCACTCTGCACACTTAATACTAGACACACCTCTATCTAATTTAATTCCCTCATCAAACCGTGAGAACAGCCTGTAACGTTGTGCCCAGTACTTGGCCAACTCGGGATCAGCAGCAATCTCAGCAGGAATATCTCCCGGTGTGATTCTTTTCCTTCTCCTCCTTTTTTTCTGCTGCTTCTCTGCAGTCTTTGTTTCACCTACAACTGGAAACACTGCAAAAGTTAACACGTACTGGTCTCATAGGCTAGGAACGTAATTAGTAGGTAGAAAGGTGGTAAGATGTAAAATGCTGAAGTTTAATCAAGAAATTCTAGCAGTGGTGTTTTTGTTTAGCAGATTATGCAGGTCAGTGGCTTAAGGAGAATAAAAAAAGTCCCTAAATAACAAGGGGAAAAGGTCATCTGTCTTATCTGTCACAGTCCTGTACATCACAAGACATTACCCCTTATTTAACAGTCTCTACACATTAGATACCTTCTTCAACTGATAGCAGCAAATGCTGCACTGAATAAAATGGATCACAGACCAATTTAAAGTCCATATGTATACAAAACAACAAATCTGGACAAGAGTTTTACACTAGAAATTCATGGAATTGAACTAGTGTGGGAAGACAAAACTATATGTAGAAAACTGAAAAAAATACTCTGTTTTCAGATTACAGTGTTAAACAGAAATGTTCATGCTGTAGAGGACTTTTTCTCCTAGAAAGCAATAGCAGCACCATATCCTCCCTAAAGACTGGAATTGAACAAAACCCAAAAGTCCATGCATTTACCTGAAATTAATTACCCTTAAAAGAGAAGAACAGGATATAAAAAAAAAGGACTAAATATTTGTGCATAGGACCAACAACGGCTGTTTATCTACAAAGAATTGCTTTTAAATAAAAGACCTGGGATGTTTGGTGCTTCACGAATAAGTCAGTTCCACCGCTACAGTTCTAAGACAGCCTCACTACACAGAACTTGGACTAAAGAACAGTCTCTTTGAATAAATAGAATAAAAAAAGGCAAAGTAAAGCTCCTTTCCCAAATTACTAC
The DNA here is from genome assembly GCF_059628265.1 of Tinamus guttatus. NCBI lineage: Eukaryota > Metazoa > Chordata > Aves > Tinamiformes > Tinamidae > Tinamus > Tinamus guttatus. The sequence continues at coordinate 1,989,572 of NW_028288590.1, read as the reverse complement.
ATGCATTCCATCACCAATGCATTTCCAGTCTGCAAGAAATAGACGTACCTTGGCTTACATCTTCTGTTTCCACCCGAAGATAATCTGGAATATCCAGAGAGACCAACTGCCTTCCAGAATCACAAGTCTCCCTTTCCACATCCTGGGAATCAGTGCCATTGGCCGGGATTTCTTTTGTTTCCTCTTTGAGGTTATTCATTCCAAGTTCACAAGTAACCACAGTGGAAGACTGCGGTTGGTGTTCTTCAGCATTCAATTTCACGTTCTGTGCAGTAACACTTTCCTGATCCTCTGAGCTGCTGTCTGTAGAAGATTTGTCTACTTTATCCTGAGGGATGGCCTTCTGGGATACAACTTCCTCCAGAGGTTTAACAGCTTGCTTTAGGAACAGCTCTACCTGGAATTGTCAAATCAAAATTAGACTGTGCTGTTAACCAGGTCCAAAAATATAGGTTATATCCATGGCAGGATGCTTTTGACCTACCACATGTGTTTTGAAAAGAGTAAAATACTCACAGACAAAATATTCAGAAGCACATATGAGTTCTTAACTGCTCCCTATGTTCAATATTTTCAAAGAACTCGTCTATAGAAACTAGACACCAGCTATATGCAAAAGAAACTCCATGAAATCAACCAATAAATGCAGCAAATCATTCAAATTAATATATGAAATAAATATAATTAAATTTGCCAACACAATTGACCAAGATTATTACCTTTTAATTATCTTTTCTCCAATCTGCATTCAAAAATGACATACTCTGCCTTACAGCTTCAGATAAACAGGGAAAATTAACTTCATACATTACAGTTTCCTCACCTCCAAAATGCACCAAACAATTTATGTATTAAAACATTTCACTGCACAGTAGAAAATTCACCATTAGAAGTTCATCAATGAGATGTTGGTTCAAACTCTTCAAAACTGCATGCGGACACTCACTTTAAACATTACTATCACTCTGTGTGACACGAGGCCTATGGCATCAGGATGATTTCCTTACCAGAAGGTATGAGGAAACTTTTTTCCTCCAAATAAGTATTAAAGTTTTCCAAGAACTATATTGGTTTTGGATGCACGATGGCAATGGTCAAGCTTTTGATCAAAAATTGTATCAACAGGATTTCAATTCAGTAAAATTCCAGCCCTGGGGCCGGGGTGCCAGCCCTAAAAAACAGTATTTTGTAATCATGTATTAGTGAACGCCAGGCACCCCAGGAAAATGCGAGGTAATGCTTAAATACCAATGTAACAGATTTTAAAGATTCTTCCGCTTGTGTTACTAACCTCTTAAGAAAAAATAAAAGAATAGAGGTGAAAAATACATATAAGTACTAAAAAAGAAGTTGATGCCGCTATACAGTGTTACAGAGTAGAAAGGATCAGGACTAAATAAGAATTGCTGCAAGCCTACAGGATGAAAAGCCCTTCCTGACCTTACGTCAAATCACTTATTTGAGTAATTGACACGTGAAGAAGTCGTGTACTGCTCCTCTTCCATAAAAGGAACCCTGGAAAAAACAGTAATATGGAATTGCACTAATTCATATTTGTACATATGTTTTTCTGTTTTCCTCTCACTGCTGAAATGCCAGCACTAACAAGTTCCCTCAGATGTCATTTTAAACCAAAGACGATTTTACTGACTACAGAAACCTCTAAAAGAATGATAACCCAGATACTAGGAATGACTTTCACATAGCTTCAACACTGAGCTCACACTCTTCTTGATATATTGCCGAGTGTCCTGTAATGTCTTCCCACATACACCCTATCCTAACTACTCTGCGCTAAGGAAAAATCCCAAGGATGCAAAAGCATAAAGAGCACTAAACTGACATTTAAAAATGTCAACTGCTCTGTACAATTATTTTTTTTAATTTTCGTAATTCAGCACAGCTAATGGAAACGTTAAATCACTGGATTACATAAAGAGTAACAATTAAACCTACCTTTTTCAAAGTTTTACTTTTTTGACAAGATGTTTTTTCAGGTTCTTCTGGAAAGAAGATGTGGGTGTTTTTGCTTTTTCTTGGTTTACGCATGTCCAAAAATCTGGACTTGAGTTTTACATTTTTCTCCAGGTACTCCACGCTTCGGTGGGTGAAATCTGGAATTCCACCATACCTGAAATAAAAAGAAAGGACTGACTGTCACCTTAGCTGGCCAATTTCTAATCTGGAAGCTTTAACATGAATGTACATGCCTGGAAAATACGATTTAGACTACATTTTCTCTTTATAAGCAATTTATGCCCCCTAAAAATTCTTTGAAAATAAATACAACTTGCAATAGCTGCGGAGCAGACATGCCTTCATGAGCACTGTTATTTTTATTTATTATTATTGAAATCTATACATATACTAAGTAATTTATATTGGCAATGTCTTGCAGGATCCCTAGAGCTCAGCTCCAGTTCTGGACTTTACAACGTTGCTTCTGCAGCACTGATCACCCTATCTGTATGTCATGCCATTGAAAATGGCATTTCAGTGGTCAGTACACTGGCAACATCATATTAACTTGGCAGCTGATCTCATTCTAACACAGCAAAGTTATGGTTTAAGTTCACAAGACTCCAAATGGAGATCATCAGCAGTCAAGGCCTTCAGTTGCTTCTGACTTAAGGTAGTGGGGTAAATAATACTGGAATGGTGGGTCTGCTATTTAAGAGATACTTTCTAGACCAATTTAATTCATAAAACAGTACTTCTGCTTCAAAGCACTCTTACTCTTCTTTAATTTACCTCCATAACTTTAGCTCTTGCCCTTTCTCTCCTTCCTCCTCTTCCTCCCCACTTCCCTCCTTAAAGGCTTACAGTTTATTAAGAGCAAAGGTTAATTTTGAGAAAAAATGCTTTGATGTGAAGATATGCTCAATTTCTATTAACAATTACTTTTGTCCTGTGCCACACTTGAAGCCCAAAATAGAACAGGTTTCCTCAGGATCTTCCATCGGATTCTCATCCACATCCAGCTCATGACTAGAAAAAACATGCAGATGAAGAAAAGTTTTTTAAAAAAAAATCACTTAGTTTAAATATATGCCACTACAAAACTTATCTATACAGAACATTCACATGCTCACTTCAGTGAGATCTACCACTCCTGAAACCACACAGGCAGGTAACACCATGCAGACAAACACATTATCTTTTTACCCCCACTCTAAGAATGTACATTCATCTTCAGGTGTTATAATATTCCAGGCAGTCTGAATTACTTCTCACAGCATTTAACACTAAGTCCGACTCAGAACTGGAGAAGGTAAATTTACCCTATTTCCAGATTACCTTCATCAACTATTATCCCCCGTTAACTATAATATTATCTACCTAATATCTTAAATCTAGTATTATTAATCCTATGCTGACAGCTTCTTTGCAAAATATTGTAAGACAATAAAGTGACACCATTATAAGTTAATTACTCCATCCCTGCCTACAGCTTTGAGATTGTAAATAAGGGAGAAAAGAATAAGAGTCATTCCTACATCCTTTGATATTATAACTGTATTAAAAAAGAGCAATGACTGAGGCAAGGCAGAAATTACCTATGATTTCCAGAGCACTATATTGTTGACAACACGTAATTCAGTTGAATGATACACATTTTTTAATATTGTTCTCATATTTTCTATACTAAATAAAGAAATTATTTCATCCAATTTATAATCTTATCTCCTTCAGGGGTACAACAGCTGCAATGTTACATTGCACAGAACTCAGTATCAAGGCCATACATTCTTTTTTAATGCAAAGGAAGAAGAGAAATAACAACTGCTTGCTGTCAGGTAAAGTGATACACAGTGATAGAGGGTCAGATGGTTTTGCACTGAAGTGATACTTGACAAGCCCAGTAGAAGGCTCTGGGCCTTCCTGCATTTGAGAAAATAAAACACGACTTGCCCTCTCTTGAGCTTGGTACGTCTGTTTTCAGGAGGCTCTTCCTCTTCATCTTCATTCTTGTCACCAAGCGGCAATTGCTCTTTGTCCTTCAAGTTTGATTGATATGAACCCTGTGAACCTGAAAAGGTAGATAAGATCAATCTCTTCGCTAATACATTCCTTATCTTCCAGCCCTAAAAGCATATTTGGACATCTTTCAAACAGTTATATTGTCTAACTTCCTAAATCTGATAAATACGATATCAGTGCCAAACCACACAAATCTTTATTTTGCTCAGGGAGCCAGCACAATACAAGCTCCCACGAGCTTGGGGGGGTCTTAGCAGTCCTAAAACGACCCAGCTTTCTAATACCTCAGCTCTCCAAGAAGGATCGAGTATCTGCAGAGTACAAATTACAAATAGCTTCTTTGTGTTTCTTAAATTTTGTTTCCAGTTGAACAGCTCTTGAAGATTTTCACATACTTCTAATAGAGGAGGATTCCAATGTCTTACCTCATTTCTTGTTGGAAAGGAGATTTTCCTTCCATCTCTCCCACTCTAACTCTACTGTAAGATCAATGTGGGAGCACGACTGCTCTTCCCTTCCATGGACAGTCACTAGCAATTCACTCAAAGGTCTCTCCATCAAACTGACATCAAGATGCTGACATACTCCATTATTTCCCTTCAGCAGAAGAAACCACGCAACAGTCAGGAAAGATGTTACTCTACTGCTTGCAGGGAACACTGACTGCTTCAACTGGCAGATAGACTGCAGCACTCGCATTCGTTAGCACTAGCTGCACACTGATGAAGTTTGGCTTATAAAGGTGACTGCAATTGGCTGGCTAATTAATGACTTAATGTTGGAACAGTCCTCTGGAAGTCATCTGATCCACAGGATATTATGCAACAAAAGAGTTTATTTACAAGTATGGTATTTTTCAAACAAAAGGTAAAAAGAAACAGAACTACTTTTTTTTTTTGTAGATTTACAGATTTTTTTTTTCCTCCTCAAAAAGTTGACCCTAAATAGGTCAGATTCACTAGAACATTAACCTGAACTTTCTCTCTGGTCATCTGAAATAAATGAGTAAAACAACAGATCAGTAAAGATGCAACTGTAATGTCAATACTAAGGGGGGGAGGGGGCGGGAAGAAGGCAATGCCACTATTCTCCCACTACATTTTGATGATTTATGATAAAGATGTTTCATTAAGATCACTTCTGGATGAAGAATACATTCACTATACAGGTATGACAGGAGAGATCTTTCACAGAATCAGAGGGAAGAAAAAGCAATTAAATACTTGATCAATCAACAAAAATGCTCAATCCATATTTTTAAATGACATAGTAAAGCACCATTTTGTTTTTAAACACATTCTTTTAGAGAAATACCAAGAGAAACGATTTTAACTGATTCTGTATTACCTGATTGGTTAATAATTGTATTGTCATTGGAGGCCCTCCTTTTCCTGGTTCCTCCATCACATGGCTCCTTTTGGCTTGAAACAGAAGAACCCTGGTTTTCACTGTCAGATGAACAATGCTTTTGAGGATCATCACAGGTAACTGCTGGAGCTGCCCTGCTCTGCTCCACTTCCTCCGAGTTCAGATTTATGTTAGAGATCCCAGAGATAATTTCGCTGTGGGGCTCAGCACTTGAAGCAGGTGCTTCCTCACTTCTGATGTTAGGCGGAGACAGCTCCAGGTTCAACACTTTACACTCAGCATCTGGGCTAACAAAGTCCATTTTTCCCAAAGGATCAGTGTCCTGGGTTACACCATTAACCTCCACACCGTTGTTGCATGAACTCTCTGTAGTCCATCCTTGACTTGTCCAGTACTGAAACTGTCCCCAGTAATACCAGTACAGTTCCCTGTAATGCTGCTCCCACTCTTCCTGGGTATCAGGACTGTTCCAAGGCTCAGAGTTTGCTGTGGCCTCAGACAACTCTTCATGCTTCTCCAGCCAGCTCTGCCAAAGAAGGCCCTCTCCATACTCACTCCAGTATTTCTCCCATTTTTCTTTAAGCTCACCCTGGAAGGCATCATGAATAAGAATTTCTGGACTTTCACAGTTCCCTTCATTTATAACCTGAATTTTATTCCCCTCTTCACTTTGCTCTGAAGCTAGGGCTGGCTCATCAGAAATGGATTGGTTACAGTGCTTTTGCTGCAACTCTTTTTTCTTTTTCTTCTTCTTTTTCATGATCTTCACGTTATTTCTCTTTTTACAATTGTCTATTGCCTAAAATATAACAAAAAGAACATATTCAGAAGCCTGTAACATGTATGCAGTCTTCCCTTGTCCCTCTAAGTACATTTCTGCCTCTGCTGTAACCCTCCCTCTTGCCATAACCCCACTGTAACCTTTCTGCCTTCAAAAGATTCAGCTATCAGTGTTACAAGGATCCTAAACCCAACTTTGATATGGCCCAGCTGCATAACATTGACACACTTCTGAAAATGCTGTGAGAACATGAGTAAAAAGACAAGACATGACAGGTAGAATCACAGACTCTGTTGAGATAGAAGACATTAGTAGCTATCCTTGTATCAATCCTTATTTTTGTTGCACCAACAAAGACACAAGGTGGACTATAAAGAAACTGGTTTCAGAGAACTGATACTAGCCTTTCATTCATATTCCTCATTGTCATGTTAATGCAGACTGCAAAAGCACAGTGCTTAACAGTAGCCTAATAAAAAAGTATTATTTTGTCATTCAAGTTCTTTGAAGTATATTACTATGTACGCAGCAACACAAATTACATACTCTGGGTTTAAATTCAGATACCTAGAACACCTATTTATGTGCCACTGTTTTAAATAAAATCCAAGTTTGTCCTATTCTTTTACTAACTTCATCAGGTGACAATCCCAGAGCACTCTGCCCCAAAGTACCTTTTCACCTCTAGGGAGCTCTACACCGTAAAGTGGACAACATGGATACTGCAAGACTTCCTTTCATACAAGCACAATCTAGTCTTCCTCTACAGCTCGACTGCTCTCCTCAAAAGGCAAAGCACCCAAGTCTCATTCCAAGCTTTGAAAAAAAGTTCCATTCAATACTTTGAAAAGCCTGGCTCTCTCCATCAGCGATACGGGGGGAAAAAAAATAAAAAATAAAAACCAAACAAAAAATACCCAGCTTTATATTTTTATCCAAAGATAGATGCCGAAAGCAGAGATTGTTAACGCCCACACTTACTTTCGTGAGTACCAGTTGTCCCAAGATAAATGTTACTATCAGCATTTTTTAAGCTAGTTCTTTTTAGCAGCAAGAGCTACAGAGGCAGAAACATAAAGCACAGTCAACATTTAGTTAAACTGATAGATAATTTTTACAACCTGGAGACCGCAGTGCTGCTATGGCTATGTTGCTAGAAGTGCTCAAGCCAGGCAACTTAAAGCCAGCTCAGCTGCCTTCCCACAACTGCTGTCTCAACAGCAACTGAAGGGCAGATGTACCCTTGGCTTTTGCAGCTTCAAAGCAGAAGTCTTACCACAAAATCTCTGCGAGTTGACTGCCCACCAAACTGAAGAGGCAACCCCAGACTCTTCATAAGCTCAGCCTCCGAGTCTAGTTCAGCTTCTTCTTCCAATGCATGATTCGTGCCCGCCTTTAATGTTGTATTGGGATGATCGTTTTCTTCCTCAGATGCTCCTATGAACAATTACATGAAATATAAACACAATCTGACTTTGGTACTCTAACAAAGCAGTCTGGCTACAAAAATCATCAGAAATGCCCCTTAACCTCCTTTTCCTACTTGCAACTTTCCTATTTAAGTTTCTAACAGATATTTGAAACCTATTAATACATATAGTATCTTTCATCCCTTGATTTAGCTCATCAAAGCAGCAATATTAATACAAATGCATTTTTTTAATATATTAGTTTTGGACCCAAACATTACTGCAGATTTGATATCGCTTGATAATAAAAACTTAAGGTTTTTTGGGGGTCAACATATATATACTGCTAAATTATCAGAGACCACAAAGCTCCTTTTTAAATGATTACTTTCACAAGAATTCAGTCATATATCTACAAAAATGTGGTTCAGATTCTGCTTTTTCTCTCCATTCACATTTTCTCCATCTAAGCAGCACTATTCTCTCAGCCTTAATAGAGAGTCCTTTCTGGGGAGACTTCCTTCTTTGAAATAAAACAACTACACTATGGTGGAGCTGGCAAGATAGTAATAGAAAAACAGATACTGAAGAAATTATGTTCAGACAGGCAGATGTGAGAATGCTGCAGACAGAGCAAGGGAATGGGGCTGAATTTGCCACAGCATTGCCCTTCCAGAAATACAAGGATGCTGAGCAAGAAACCAACTCCAATGGTCCTCATTGCACACTCCCCTGTGTGCATGGGAACCTCAGCTTCCCCATCGGGACCGCTGTTTCTCCTCCACGTTTGGGAGCAACTCTGCTGCTGAGCAGATTAATCAGTAAGAACTAACATCCTAAACAGGGCAGAAGCAACAGGACAGTAGTGCCCCTAGGCCACCCAGGATCCACAGACCCTCACTTACATAAGTTTTTCTTGAGTTAGGGGAGTAGAAGCGATTACTTGAGAGCAGGTCAGGCACTTGTGAGCCAGCCTGCTTTCTACAGGTGGGAGGCTTTCAGAGCTAGGGTGTCTGTGGAGAGGAATAAGCATCACACACACCTCTCCACATCAAGATTTTAGTAACCTGCGAATCACAGTTTAGAACTTACATAATTTTCACCTGTCCCCATAATCAAAGTTGTGGAAACAAGCCAAAAATATGTGTTGGCAGTCACCCAGTCCTGCTGCACCTTAGATAACCAAACACAACTATTTTTAAGCATCACTGCACATGTTATCACAGTGCATTTCAGCACCTTACCTGTACTATAATTGTCATCTTTGACATAGAACCCCTTTAATCCCAGTTTATATAATCTTCGATCTCTGAAAAAAAAGGAAAAAAAAATCACTGAAGCAGATAATCATCAAAACAAAAGCAGAGGAAAAAAATGGGATTTTAAGGACTGAAGAACTATGTAAAAGGCCAATATAAGAGATGACCGGAAAATGCTGTTGCTACCTGGGGTACTTGGGAATCAGTCCAGACCCAAGAAGGATTCCACCTGTCACTTTTAACATCCTCAGTCCAAACCTGCCCCCAACTGTGAAAAGGCACGCTGGGTTCCTGCGCTTTCGCCAGACATCACACACTTATAACTGAGCCCCCGTTGGGCCAGCTCTATCACCCTGTAGTTGGGAAATTTCTCCTTTATGGCACAGGGTGCCTCAAACTCTTTTTTTTCTGCAGCTCGTTCACTGTCCAGAGCTGCTCGCAGCTTGTGGCCACTTCCAGGGCACAGAAAACCCATCCCAACACACTAAAACCATGTAGACGCAGAGCTGAAACGGCAGTTTGCGCACCGCAGCGGCAAAGGTGCTGCTTTAGCGCATGACAACGGGGAGGAAACTGCTTTTCCTGGACGAGGGCAGAAAGGCCCAGGCGCGCAGATCTGTTCCGGGCGCACACGGGCCCCGCGCCTGCTCCAGGCCGCGCTCACCGAGTCCACCGCAGCTTTGGCGTTTTTTAATTTCACGTATTTTTATTCTGCCAGCGGCTACTGTTTCAGCGCGCGGAACACACGGGCTTGCAGCGCCCCTCGCGCTAAGCTCGCACCCTCGCGCCCAGCGCGGCTCTAGCCGCGCGCACGGCCTCCCGAGGAGCCGCCGCGGCCAATACTCACTCGACGAAGGCGCGGGAGCAGAGGCAGCGGATATCACCGACCGTGCCCGCGCGCAGCAGCAGCTCCGCCACGCGCCGCGCGCGCCCCGCCGCCGCCTCCACCACCATGGCCGCGCAACGGCCGCGCCGCCGGAAGTGACGCGCCACGCGGCCCGCCGCAAACAGCACCGCCCGCCCCCGCCCCAGCGCATCAGTCCCCGCCCCCCTCGCCCTAGACCACGCCCCCGCCCCGGCGGCCCCGCCCCCCGCGGCCCCGCCCGCCCCCGCGGCCCCGCCCCCCGCGGCCCCGCGCCGCCTGGCGGGGGCGCCCGCGTCCCGCTGCGGCCCCGGGTCCGCCGGTTCCGTCAGTCGGTCCCGCCGTGCGCCCGTGCGTCCCTCCGTGCCCCGCTCCGGCTGCCTGTCAGGCTCCCACCGTCACGCAGGCCTCGCGCCTGGCCGTGTGTCAGTCAGTCAGTCTGTCCATGAGCCCGAAAGGGGCATCTGTCCGTCCGTCCTCTGTGCCAGTCAATCCGTCTGCCTGCCAGTCCGTGCGTCGGTCAGTGTGTCCTGTCAGCCCGACCCTCAGTCAGCCAGTTTGTCTATCACTCACTCCATCCATCAGTTTCTGCGTCCATCCATCAGCCCGTCCATCTATCAGTTCCTCTGTCCCTCAGGCCGTCTGTCCCCACCTCGGTCCCTGTGCAGTAAATCTTCCAGTTAATTTGCACAGTGCCCACAGAGGAGGTTGGTCTGTGAGGAAGAGGAGGAGGAGGAAGAGCAGTGCCACCATCACAGCCCCGCTGTGCCAGGCTGGGTGCAGCAGTTACGGCTGAAAGGGGCAGTTTTTCAGTGCTCCCACAGAGTGAATCCATTAAAATGCTCCCCAAAGCTGCTGAGCTTCGCTCCAAGAGTGCGATTGAGGGTTCAGCCCCTGGCACCTTCCAGTGACTCCTGCCTTCCCCCAGGACCTCTTGACAGGTCCCTTTGCCTTTCTAGGCCTCAGCTACCTCAATGATAAAATGAATAATTGGACTCTGGAGAGCTTTAGTAGAAATGTCTGTGTCAGATTTTGCTGATTTAGCTGTAATTATATTATTTCTCATGCTTTCAGTGACTCCCTAAAAGGACTATTTGCATTTTGATGGTGTTCAGAAAGGAGGGTGGGAAAGGATATTGCAACAAAAATCCAAAAGAAAAGACGCTGCAACAAAAATGTAGCAAAACTGGGAGTAAGGATCAGGGCTGGAGTGGCTGAGCAAACACTCTGAAGTGGTGCTCAGAACAGACACAGGTAAAAACAATAATGATAAGTTGAGCAATGCTGCGAATAGTGCCCTTACCTACAAAAAGTAAAACAAAAGCAAATATATGCAATGCATATAAAATTCTTACATTATCTTTCATCCACATATGTAATTCTGAGCTCTGATCCTATGAGTGCATATGTGCATTACTGTGCATGTGAAGTGCAGGAAAAATGAGGCACATGCTCTTTGAGCCAAGTTGGGGCTTGCTATATGTTTATGTAATGTCTGGTAAGAAAAGATTTCTCATTGTTTTCTATCTATCTGTATATATAACCAAATGACTAAGCATTTATTGAAATCTTGATTTATTAGCAGATAATAAGACAAGATTAAGAGCACTATTTAAAAGGAGTAACATTTTGTAAACTACATACTATAAAAGACAAGAATATTGTTTTGTTATCTTTCTGTAGTGTTATCCACTAGAGAAAGAAATATTTGAGAGTATTTAACTCAATGTGCTATATTCTCTTTTAGCAGGAAATGATCATAGAATCATAGAATCTTTAAGGTTGGAAGGGACCTCTAGAGATCATCTAGTCCAACCCCCCTGCATACGCAGGGACACCTAGAGCACGTGGCACAGGGTGGCATCCAAGCGGGTTTTGAAGATCTCCAGAGAAGGAGACTCCACAACCTCTCTGGGCAGCCTGTTCCAGGGCTCTGTCACCCTCACTGTTAAAAATTTTTCCTTAAGTTCATGTGGAACTTTTGGTGCTTCAGTTTGTGGCCATTACCTCTAGTTCTGTCGGTGGCCACCACTGAAAAGAGGCCAGCACCATCCTCCTCACTGCCTCCCTTGAGGTACTTATATACACTGATTAGATCCCCTCTCAGCTTCTCTTCTCCAGGCTGAACAGGCCCAGCTCCCTCAGCCTCTCCTCATAGGGCAGATGTTCCAGGCCCCTGATCATCCTTGTGGCCCTGCGCTGGACTCTCTCCAGAAGCTCCACATCCCTCTTATACTGTGGAGCCAGAACTGGACACAATAGTCCAGATGTGGCCTCACCAGGGCTGAGTAGAGGGGCAGGATCACCTCCCTCAACCTGCTGGAGACGCTCTTAGATTTTGGAAGAACTGATTCAGCTGGAGTGCCTGAAAAATTTGTATGCATTGGTCCTAGTTGATTCACTTTCCATGTATGATGCTTTTTGTTTATCTTTTTTTTTCTGCTTTGTGTTCTGTACCTTCCCAATCATTTACTGCAAATTTATAAGAAAAGAGTGGCTTAAATGGACAATATTCTGGTGAATTCTTGGCAAATAATGACATATCTGTAGAACTTTTTCTTTTAGCTTGAATACAGTTCCTAATAAAGTGAAGGAACTGGAGGATATATCAGGTCTCCAGTTGCATATGTGCATAGAAGGATCAGCTTCAGAGACCCTCCAGTCCTCTGAAAAGATACTTGCCTTGAATTTTCCAGTCTATAGATTACTCATATCTTGCTGAAATACAGGATTATATCTCCTTTTTCCTTTTCTTGTAAGGCCTAGAGTCCACTGAAGAGACTCTATCATAAGCTATTACAAGGTCAGTGTAGCTTGGCGTATGGTTTTATTACTATGTGTATGAGAAGATTGTCTTCTGTTTCAGAGTCTCCTTTGGCACTTGGATGTGAGTGATCCAGCACATGAGAAACTCCTATGCAGCAACATTGCTTCAGTGTAAATTAAACTCCAGTATTTCCAGAAGCTTTGCACTTCTAATTCTTTTTCAGCACATAACTGTTTTTTTTTTGCTTTTATTTTGAGATACATTAAGCAATCTGAGCTAGATTCTGTACATTTTAAATGTTTGGAGGATCAAACAAATGTTTAAAAGGACAAGAAGACATTTTAATTAGGTGTGTTAGTTCTAAATTCTTTGTTTTTATTTCTCTAGTTGCCTTCTTAATAATACGTTAAGTCTTAATAACACCTTAAGGTCATTAGCTGGGGTATATTGGGATATACGGGAGATGTACTATGGAAGATATAAGTTCTTGCCGTTGTTGTGGTTATTGTAGGCATTATAGTTTCAGCTTGGCATTTGCAATTACAATGAGGCAATAACTGTTAAACAGTGATTGCTTAACTTGCACAACACAAAGCAAAACTGTTTAGGAGTAAGCCTACTGAAAAGGAAAAGATAGCTTAATAAGTGCCTAGGTCACAGCTCGATGTCCTTTAATGCCAGGACAATGTATGAACTGCAATTGCTCTTATTTTTATACAGATTCTTTTTCTGTTAAAGCCTTTAAACCAGCTAAATAAGCTCACGTAACATTTCATCAGAGTGGAGAAATGCCCAGAAAATAGTTAACTGGTTTGTTGCATCACTGGGGAGTTGTATCAGTTACTGCTATGTCTTTAATTCCTACATAAAGAATCTGCTAGCTTGCCCTTTGAGATAAAATACAGAAAGCCCAGAAAGATAACTCATAACATTTATAATGCTTGTGCTATGGTTTTGACTGTGTTTCCATATCTTAACAGGGCCAACATGAATAGCAGCTGTCAGGGCCTGCTCCTTCAAAGCAGCTCTGAATCCTGCCTGAACAATATTTAATTGGGACAGCACCTGCTTGGTCTTGCCCATTATCCAACACTGTTCATCTAATACCTCTGTTTCTTCCAGTCGTCATCTCTGGTTTAACTTTTTGCATTTCTTTTGCTGTACAGCAGTACATGCAGTCACATTCTATGAAGTTACATAGTCATAGATAATAGACTAGACCATTTATTTTACAAGTGACCACTGTTTGTGTGAACTGATGTGTTTTGAAACAAATGAGATTGCATCCTGAGACCAAGAACACACTGGGGACATCTTAAAACAATAACTTCAAAGATGTGTAGCTTTATTTTTATTTTTTGTTTAACTCTCTGGGTTATTTTTTATAGGTACAGCCTTATACGACTACGCCTGTAAGGAGGTTTTGTAGTGTCTTATTATATTTCTGTAATAAACGTAGTTCTGATAGCTTTGCAGCTTTCTGTCTGTAGCTTTGCATGTCTCTGTCCCTTATTTAATTACTAAGCCTCTTGCGTGTAACGTTTAACAAGTTTGTAGACGTTTTGGTGTTGTGCAAGAGCCCTGCTCACGGCCCGGGATGCCCTGCACTGACACGGAGTCGCGGCGCTGCGGGATAGCTGGGATTGGCGGGGACCGCTGGACATGATGTGGCCACCCCGCAGCTCAACCAGGGGCAGCTAGAGGCTGCTCCGGGCTGTGTCCCGTTGGGTTGTCCCATCTGCCAGAACAGAGACTCTGTGACCTCTTCAGGCAACACGTTCCAGGGCTTGACCATCCTCCACTAACGAATGAAAAGAGTTCTTCTAAAGAGCGGCTGGAAATTTTATGTAAGGAATGCAAAACTTTTGTGGAGGGAGGCCACAAAGTGATGTCAAAGGAAGATAAATCAAAGGATATGGCCATAGGCAAGAGGTTATAGAAGCAATTAATTTTTCACCTCAAGTCAAGCTGTGGTCAGCTATCACTGACCATAAAACAAGATGATAGTGGTTGAAGTAACTGCAAAACTAATTGTAGCAGATCTGACCTCCCAAGAAGCAGGATGGCAAATTAGGAAAGTGCCTTTCCTATTTGCAGTAAAGCAGCTTAATATTAGCACTTCAGTAGTAAAAAGGAGATTCCATACAGTGGAACACATAAGTTTTTGCCTTGAACTTGTTCATACTGAGGTTCCCAACTGCAGATGCAAAGAAGCCCTTCCTTGAAATATCTGTATATCTGCAATAAGCCACTTGGTAGGGCTTATTATCATCTTAAAACTACAATTACAGGTAATATTATTTTCTTTCTGTTAAGTTCATAAAAAATTATATGTGCATTTTTTTTCCTGCTACATTTTTATGATATGTTTTTATATTTAGTTGCTGTGTTTCATAATTCATAGTTTCAGTAAAATTCTTAGTCTTCGGGGATAGTTTCTTTCTCTGGAACTAATTATTGAACCACATCGATTCCCAAACTGTATTTGAAGATCTGAAAGCTGTAGCTGCATTTTTCATTTCAAAACTTTTGATGAGTGAGAAACTTCCATTTTATTCTGCTCTCTTTTTCTGCATTCTCTTTGCCCATTAGTTATTTTTAAATACTTTAATTAGAACATGTATAATAAAATGAGAAACTTCAGGCAGGTAATTCACTTGGAATGTGGTTCCCAGAATATTTCAGGAGTCTGAAATTTAAATAGCCATTTAAATAGCCAGCAGCTACTTAAGTTATGAAAAAGCAAGCTGCACATTTAATCCAAAAGCTGTATTTGGTAAGATTAGTACCTTGGAATGAGAATCCATCAGAGTTAAAGAAAAATTCTGCAAAATGTAAATACCTAGCAAAATAAAGACCATGCTCTAAATAAAGGCTGTTTGCTTTCCGATTAAATATTACAATCAACAACTTAGGTCATTTCAAGGCTGTAGTAATCAACTCTGTTCTCCCTTTTCATAGGGAAGGCTCCACATAGAGGCAAAAGTGTAAGTCCAAATAGAACTGGAAATACTACATTATGCCGGGTCTAAAAAACTTCCTTTACTTGGTATATCAGCTGTGGGAGTAGAGGATACTGTGATTTCTGGCCTAAAATGTAATTTACAAATGAGAAATTTCCTTTCCTTGTTACAAACATCTATTAAATGATGACCACATGTAGAGAACAATGACAGGAAAATGAAGCAAAATAACAGATTTATTTGGGATGAATATGCAATATAATCAGAAGACCAGGAAGATGCTTCTCAGTTTCTAACTACATTTATCCTATCAATTGAAACTTGTCATCATCAGATTTGAAGAGCTGTTATAACTTGGCTGTGATTCAGGTATACTTAAGCTAATTTCTTGCTATTTTTTAATAACATGCTATTTCTTTAACTAATAAGAGAGATTTGGAGGGAAAACTTACTTAGCTTATACGGTTTAAATCAAACCAGGATCAAAGACTCTACCAATATTTTAACGGCACATAATTAACTTGTAATCCGTGAACTATAAATGCTGGATCAATATCAGCCACACAACATATAGAGTGCAGCACACTTTCAAAATGCTGATAAGTACTTCCAGGTTTGTAACTACACTTTTATAACTCATCTCCCAAGGCTGCACTTCTGCATGCACACACACTTCACACATGGGGTTATTCATGTACCTGCCACCTCTACGGGCGTTGTGGGTGACAAGAGCACCCCTTCTGCTGGAGATGAGGGGGGTCTCACCGTCCCCCATGCAGCTCCCTGAACTCAGCCTGTTATCCCTGTGTTTGCACAGGATCTTAGGGAAGGATATCAGACACTCGGAAAAATAAGTACTGCATTTTCCCTGTGTATCCCTATTTAGAAAAATAAGTAATGTATTTTCCTGATATACCCCTATTTAATGCGTTTAAACAGACTTTGGTGAGTATATGTCAGAAACAATTTTTGTAAATTGTATGAATGTTTATCACTGCCATTCTCCCCAATATATGGTGTATTTCCAGTCAAATTTTGTACTTATATGGGAGCGCCTATTCCATTCAATCCATATATAACTGTTGAGGAACTAGCTGAAAACATTAGTTTTCTCTGAAAATGTCCAGTGTTTTGTGCAAAAATCTACACTATTCTATACTAAATCGACAATCTTCAGTGTAGATAGCAGAACTGAGATGTCTTATCCATTATTTTCTTTAAAAGTGAAGTTTCTAGCAGTACATGTTCATCTTCACAAAATGACATTGGCCTCCCCTGAGGCAAGCTGATGATGATTGAGATGACGCTGTTGATTTACAGCTCCATCGTGCTTCTGGATAGTTGTTTCCATTTCATAACTCTGCCCCTTCTTTCTGTAATTTGCATTGCAATTGCAATGGCATGCTGTACTTTCGAGAGCGTCTGTGGAGCATCAACTGATAGGCTGTTATCCCACTGTTCAATGAACGAAAAGAATGCAGGCTACTCTGGAAATCTCTCTTGCATTATCTCCAGTGCAGGTGAGTGATTTTTTCTTTAACTTTCACAGGACTATACTGGCACTGCTCTGTTCTGGGAGCAGAACAGGGCATGAGCAGGTGAGCTGCACATATCTTGCATAGCACGTGGCTTGTCCCCAGCGCTGCAGATGTCCGCACCTGCGAGTCCTGTGGCAAAAGCTGGGCCTGGGCCCCATCCAGCTGATCGGTGCAAGACACCCACCTACACCTCTGCCCACAACCTGCCCTTTGGAGACCCTTCTCCAAGGTGTGGTGGCCTGAAGTCAGCGTGAGAGTTACTGGGAGAAGTGGCAGACAGAAGCTGTAGGGGATAAAGCTCTAGCCAAGTGACAGCTGTATCCTGCTTATTTGAACTGTTCCACAAAATATTTTTTTTCAGGATGGAAGTCTGATTTTTCCAGCTAGTGAATTCCAAAATCCTCAACTTCAGGCACGTCAGGGTGGGAGATGTGCAGCTCATTGAAGCACCCAATAGCAGAGGTTTGTAGCTCTGAGAGAGGCCTGGGGAATGTGCTTTTGGATTGCAGTGTTGGCTGAAAGAGCTTTTGAGCTATGAGTAGGGAAGACTTCCAGTTGTCTTTGAGCATTTTTGAGTATAAAAATTTGAGTAGTTCAGTGTGCAGAAAGGCAGGACTCTGCAGAGTATAGTAAAATGATTCAGCGACTTCACCTTTCTTTTCCAAACTGGGACTACCTCCAAGATCCTAAGTATTTGGCCGAAACTAAGTATATATGAAGAAAAAGCTGTAAAGTGCAAGGCAGAGATTTTAGCAATGTTTTCAGTCCCTTGATCACATCCATGCCAGTGCGATAACATGAATTCTTTACAGTGGAACAAATATACCGAAGTAATAGACAGATGACCTGCATTTCATAATGAGAATATGGTTAAGATATGGAACACATGAGAGTATTTTTTTTTCTAGCCATGTGTCCAGAATGTCCACAAAAACTAGAAAAAGAGACCAGAAAGAAAGGCCTGGCTGTCCAGGCACTGACCACACTGCTGCTCTTGCTATGTTTGTCACCTTTATGGGTATGTGCAGGTGCTGCACACTTCAGTGCTTAACCAAGTGCAATGAGGAGATTTCAACATTCAGGCTTGTTTTTATAATTGCACACTTGCCTTGGTGACTTAGTTTGGTCAGATTTATTGCAAACAAACATGATAGCTCTAACACACTGGCTTATTGATTAAGAGTTAAGACATATATGCTTAACAAGGAGGCAAAGAGGCAAGAGTTAAGACATATGTGCTTAACAAAGAGGTAAGGAGGTTTACATAAAGCCAGAAGGTGTCCCTATGGCCATTAATTATTTCTTAGTCTTTAGCCTCTTTCACAGCGGTCAGAAGAAGCTCAATTTACAGATTTATCCTATCCTTATCCCTTAGCAAGCATCTGTGTAAATAGTGTTCATCGACTAATGCTCCAGGGAGCTTGCAGTTTCTAATGAGACTAACCTCTTGCTCTCAGGATGAGGTACAATATATGGGAGCTTGACATAGATAGAGTATAGTAGCCAAGCTTCAGGCTGCCAGTCTGGTTTTGAATCCCACACTTTAGATGTCTTATTGAAAACAATATAAAAGTGTGTATACATATATACGTATAAATATAAAAATATGAACTACACAGCAGCTATCACCTCACTAAAATCCTTGAAAAACCTCCTACTGACTTCAAATGGAAATGGTCCCAAATGGTACAAATCCCAAATACAGATTACCTTTTACCTACAAGATGACCCCTTCGTTGTTAGAGCAGCTAATTCTGTCATCAGACTACTTGACAAATAGGAGTAAAAAAGGCAAGAATTAATAATAAATAGAGGTAGTGCAATCAGCAGAGAGGAAAGAATTTGCAGTCAAACAGTAATGCTAGTCCTGATAACAAAAATGGATATATAAAAAGAAAGTGGCTTAACGCATGAAATGGAATCCTCATTTTCTTGGGCAATCACAGACCAGAAAAGACATATGTGAAACTACTGTCTTATTTCACATTTGGGAAAAAATATAAGAAGAAAGCTCTAGAAGAAAACTCATTAAAGAACAAAGTGGAATACAAATCACTTTAGTCATGCTTTGCAATGACAATATAAACAAATCAGGTTTGTACTTCTGATGTGATAGATATAGAGAGAGCAGCATAACCGTGAATAATACGAACTCGAGCCGCCGCGGTTGTCATGCTGATACCTCTGTGGATAGCAAGTGGGTAATACCAGCTGCCAGATAAACAAGACACAAGCTGAACTTCAGAAGTTTAGTCACGTATTGCTGCACCGCTACTAAATGCTCCAAGTCCTGGACTCCATGTTAATGTTCATGCCTTGCTGGGGGCCCTGGAGCGACCGTCCTGCCAGGGGACTCTGAGCCTTCCTGCATACAGGTGCCCTCCTGCCCTGGCAGAGCCTGGTGTCACCACCGCCTCCGTGACACTTCTGTCCCCCGGAGGCTGTGCTGACAGGGGCATTCGTCAGGGTGCGCAGGAAATAGAACCCATAGTGAAATAACTTAAAAGAGCTAAAGAAAGCAAAGCCACAGCAAAGCAAATCCCCAAGCAGAAATAAGCTTGACAAGCACACGGAAAGTAGGAAGAGGGATCGGAATGCATTTATAAGAGACAGAGAAAATATTAAAGTGGAATGGAAAGATACAGCGGCCGTGAGAAATAAGACTGAACACCGGGTAAAGACAGAGAGAAGCTGTTTTCAAATATAGATGGAGATACACAAACATAAAAGGAAGGAACAAATATTGTAGTTTTTGTCAGACTAGAGAAAAGGGATTTACTAGACCCAGTCCTGGGGAGGCTAGGAAGGAGGAGAAGGGGTACTTTATTTAAGCTGGGATATTTCATTATTATGGGATCTCTGGAGCAGAACAAGAAATAATAAATAATATTAAAGTAATAGAAATACTTTTTCCTTTAGATATGTATGATGTATAAACAGATTTTAAATGAACTATGGAAGCATGACAGTCATTCAGAGACACTTTAATTCATTCTTTTGGCATTTGAGAGAGTTTCCGAGTAAAAGATAATAAATAATTCATACAGAGTTGCGAAACTAAGAAAGAAACTACTGACCTCTCACTTTCAAATTAATTTGTCAATGGCATCTTAAATAAATCAATTTAAAAATGTGTGCCCATTTCTTTTGTTTACTCTTCCCATATTGAGGCAAGAAGATTCTGGAAGATAAAGCATCAGGGGCTGTTGCGTTTCTAGATTATCAGAAGCATTCCACATCAGGGCACAGGAAAGAAAGGAAATTAGGAATGCTAAAATACTTTCTGTACATGGTTGAAATGGAAATAAAATAGTGGTTGAAGGGCTAGTTTAAGAGCATAAGACAATATTTGTCCTAATGTGAGGCGTTCTTTGTCTGAATGGAGCAAGGGTGTGTTTACACCAAATAAGTCAAGTACTGACCAAGTAACTTCACCAGTACCAATTGCCATAGCTGTAAACACTAGAGTTAATGCAAATAGAGAATGTGTTTATCTGGCGTGTCGGTATGCTCCGTGAAAGGGAAAAATGAGTGCACCGTGAGCACTGACCGCGCACTGAACTGCCCCCTTACTGGCTCCGTTACAGCAAACAGGCTCAGTTTCCCACATGCCTCACGTTTCTCCTGGAACCTGCCCACAGTAAAACAGCAACTACTGAGGGGAGAAGAGTTAGGAGGCTTCAGAGCAGACACCCAGTTTGGGGAAGGGGGCTCCGAGGCCCCCCTGCTCCACCGTTCATTCAGTTCATGTTTTGGAGGGGAATCATAGCAGCGTCATCCTGCAGAAGACCTGTGTCTAACCATGGTTTCCAGGAAAGGAGGGAGCTTTTGCAGGATCAGGAGCCCTAGATCACTAGGTGGCTCAGCGGCTCATGACTCCTTAACCACCTGTGTAAAGCACCAGCCGAATCAAGCAGCTAAGAGGGAGAGAGCGGGCGCTGAAGAGGGAGAACAGCTTGTCCTGAGGTGAGGAAGGACCCCATGGAACCAGAGCTGGATGTGAAACGAGGACAGCCCAGACCTGCTCCCTGTGCCTCTCCTCTACCCGATGGCACAGGGGGACCTGTTGGGCAAGCTGCTCCCTGCCCCAGCTGGCCACGCTTTGCCTGGCAAGGTGTCTGCTTCTAGCTGTAGTTACTGAGGGCAGGAGCTGCTACGAGCCTCTCTGACATCTCCCTTCTAAAGGGCTTTTTTTTTTTTTTTTAGTGAACAGGAGAAAGCTTTTTTCAGTGATGAGCATATGGGAATTTTCTGTGGGTTGAGCAGAAAGGAAGTGATCGGAGCAAACGGTGGAAAAAAGAGAGGCAGTGCTCCTTGGCCTGCTTCAAAAGCACAAGCAAGGGGCTTTAGAGGAAAGAAGAGACCTGAGATTAAAGCAGGATCTTTTATACAATGTGCAAGTATCACGGGATGCTCTAGGCAAGATATCATTGAAATCTATGGTACTGGGGACAAAAGAATGACATCTCAATGAATCTGGCAAATGTCAGCTGTACCACAAGCTAATATAAAAGCATGCGAGTGACATACTGCTAATCTTCAGGGATTCATCGGTAAGTGATGAGAGACTGGACTACTAAACTGATATTTAAGAAGAAAATAAATCACCCCTGAGCAGACTATGCTTGAAATACCCCTCTGCTGACACTCCAATTAATGCTGCAAGAAATCCCAGAGTGGCCTGGCCAGAACAAGAGGAGATAAAAAGCCAGAGCAGTTGCACAATGTAGCACTTTGCAAATTTATTTTCCTCCTAAACTAGTTCTGTGCATACAAATGCTTCATTTTTAGCACTTAAAAAATCCCAGTGAGTGATCTGTGACAGCAGAGTTCACTCAGTCCCACAGTTGTCAGCAGGACTACAGCCTGTACGTCCCACTCAGGCCAACCGCTGAAACGGCATGGGCAGGTTGTGGGTCTGTACAACCATGTGCATCCTGCCAATCATTTTCAAAGGTTTTTGCTGACAGCAGACTAAGGTTGAGTGTTCCTACAACATTAGCAGGGAAATAATTATGCTACTGCATATCTGTTCCCCCTATGGTCCATTATCCCAACTCCTTTAGCCTTGTTCATTTATTCTGACTTTTTCACTGTTTATTTATTGCCCTACTTCTTATCATGGCAATTCCTACAGTTTATAAATTACATTCTCAGTTTTAGTCTCTCTAACTCTGGTTCCAGTCCTAGGCTCCTCCTCAACTCCCTTCCATTCTCTCTGTTGCTAAAAAAAAAGAAAAAAGACACTTGCAGGAGAACTGCACAGCTTTGAACTTGCTGTCAGCAAGCTGATCCTCCCAACAAAACAGCTTATAGTGCAGTGTCTTGTTGGGAAAAACTATTTCACAATACTGTTTTTTTTTTTTTTTAGGAGATTAATGAAACCTCCATTTGAAATTTCAAAATTAATGTTTTTGTGGGTTGGAGGGACATATGTATTCTGCTAATTCTTTTAAGTTAGACCTGGTCAGAAAGTAGCCTGTTAGTTCTACAGTTTATTTATCTGTTTATTTATTTTATTTTTTTCTCTTAATTTGAGAACAAACATTCTAAAAAAGTCTGTTGTCAACATGGAAGTCTATCATATTTCATTCAAATACTCAAATAAACAAATTGTTTTCAAAACCAAATTTAATCCCAAACACTCTATTAGTCCACAGTAACGTAAAGCTTGTTTAGTGGTGCGTCAAAAAAAAAAAAAAAATCTCAGAAGCCTAAATTTCCCATGTGCCCTGAAAGTTAATGCAATGCAGTTCAGTAAAAACAGCCAGACAGCGTTCCTGGGATGGATAGGATAGCTGTAATTTTCAATATTGTGTTAAACTTCATTTTCTGATTCTTCTCAATAATGGTCTAATGGAAGAAGAATAAGTACATAAGGGACAGAACAGAGGACTATAAGCATTAGGAAAGCATTTAAAAGATTATTAAAACATCATAGTTTCACCAGGGACTCTTTCTGGGTGAGGTAACAAGCAGAATAATGAAAAAGTACAGTAAATGAAAGCTACAAAGAACACGAGCAGGATATTTCCTGTCTCGTAGCATAGCACAAGGGTTTTCTGTACAATTACTCCAAACTCCAAACTGAAGACAACACATCATTGAATACTGGCGTCCATGTGCTTTCCTGTACTGTATCTTCTCAGTGTGTTGTGAGGAGGTAAACTGTAGGATGAGTTGCATGAAGCTAATATTGGAAGTATTACATTCTGCGCAGCTGAGCATTTACCAACAGCATGATGAAGAAAATGCACTGGATTAATCTACACTTCTTGCTTATTGCCACAATGTTGTTCTTATAGATTACAGTTATTATATACTTACTTCTTTCATTAACACCAGCAGGTTTTGCTGCTCAGCAACTATTCTCTTCATCAGCAGCCTTTACTACCTCTGTAGTAAAGATCTTCCAAATCTAAATTTTTAATCTAAGTTCAGATATTGGCCTTCACAGCATAATATACAGAATGGATTTTCAATTTTTCTGTTCAGTATTTCATTTATACTTTTTTCAGTCACAGCTACTGTGAGCTGCAAGAATGAATTCCTTAATTATTTTTACAATCATATATGTCAGATTTGTAAACAAAAGTATGAACCATTTTAAATAGCTTTTTACATCAGCATAACAAATGGTTTTCATATACACAAATAAAACCATGACATACTGCTGCATAGCGAACTAGAAAAGATGAGCACAGATTTTAAGGACTATACAAAAGGACAAGAGGACAGCACAGCTTTGGAAGAAGCAAGAAGAGTCCAGAGCCAAATTACTCACAGGATGCCCCAGACAGGTGTAATTCAGTCCAGGTATTCAGCTCGCTGAATCACCTGTGTGTTTTAGATTCTTTGATTCTCCTTTCCTGTAGAATTTCTTTCCCTCGCGTTTGTTTTTTTTTCTTTTATTTTTAGAGGTGAACCAAATAAAAGTTACAAAGCTTGGCATCATGTCATTAATTGGCATATATTTTGTATTTGTGATGCTTCTGTCAGTCTGTTTATCAGATAGTGATTATATTATTATTTCAGGATAATGGATAATCTAGTAATAGCTTTGTAAGTGTCTTCCTCTTATGTTGTTAGAACTGGAACAGTCATAATTTCTAGGTCTCCACCAGAATCTCTTTATTTGATTCTTCGCTCCTTCTTTGTATCTTCTTCTACAAGCATATCTCAAGTAATTTAATATTTTATGCTTATACCATATAAGTATTAAGTATACATAGTATACTAATAGCATTTTACAGATTCTCTCGGTTTCTGTCCTTTCTGGTAAGATGTAAATAAATGATCTTCTATTCCTTTAAGTATGAAAAATGTTTGTTAATGCCAAGAAAGGGAATTGTGTTTGCCCTTATTAAGAAGGTACCTCTAGAGCAGTACTTAAGCAGAATATGCACCCTGAAGAACATAAGAAATGCCATACAATCACACAGAGCTGTGATTCTGGTCATCACTAACTGGCTTTATTTGGCAGAGGCAAGAGGAGATGCTCCTCGGGAAGACCACGTAGCCTGGCCACTTTCTGCAGTCCTTTTCCTGTGTATTTCCCCAGTCTCCAGAACTGTCTCAGAGTACCAGAGGGTACATTCCTGTCTGTGCTTTCTTGTTTCCATTTAAACACCTGTTATTTTTTCTAATCATTTCTAATTGAAAAAAATGCATTTTAAATTGTCAAGAAAGGCTTATAAGATGCCAGACTCTTGGGGATAAAGCCTAAGCTTCAAGGACTCATGTTAGAAAGGGAAGGTCTCATTGAACTTCTGAGTAGGAGTATTGGGATAAACACGTCTGACGCTGGGGAGCAGGGCCTCAGAGACAAGACATTCTTTTATAATCTGACTGCTAATATAAAACCTCATTAAATTGTAAGAAGCATATATATATATATAAGTGGTCATTGCTTATCTTGACAATCATATATAATTGATTACTCTGCAGTTATCTAAACCTCTCTAATGTTTAGTACTTTTAGTCAGTTCTACCAGCTAGAGGAAGAAAGTCCACCATTTCTACAACTCTGGCCTGTGGCCATTTCCTTAGGCCTTTTATCCTTTAACATTGCTTTTTGGCCTAACCTAGACAGAAGCTTAATATATAAAATATTATTAAAAAAAGATATCATAATCAAATATAGACCAAGTTTAATAAAATATATGGATTGACTGACAATAAAAACCTGCCAGTAACATAAAGGATGAAGTGAATGTTGCAATCAGTTGCAAAATGTTGGTTACTGCCAGAGAGGCTGAGATTACAGCTGAAGGAAGGTTGAGTTGAATTTCATGTGCCTAAAGTGTATCTCCTTTATGATCTTAGTAGTAGATTAAATAGAGGAGAAGAAAAAATGCCTGTAGTTAAAAGGGAGAGTTAAGTTAAAGGATAACATTGGCAAAGATCAAATGTTTATCTTGGCAATAAATAAATTGGTAACCATATCTGAGGACTAAGTTCTGGAATAAAGACCTAAACAGAGCCCTGATCCTATTTACTCTCTGAAGAATTGAGTGTCAAGCTTTCGGAAAGATTATGTGCAAGATCCAAGGGCAAAGAAAATCAGATTCTTGTGTATTGCGTGCATTATTGCCTCCATGAGTGTGACAAAACAGACTGGCTCGCTGCTTGCATCATGTGTACACTGCGTTCACCCCGTGCGTTAGGTCTTCTGTTGCTTGTCTTTGGAGGCCAGGGAATTTTGTCCCTCTCTTTCCTAATTTGCACGTGGGTTTGCAGGATGAAATCTGTTAGTTATTGACATTAAACCCACCAAGGTGTGTTTGTGGTGTATAAAGCTTATGTGTTCAGTGCTAATCCGCTTGATAGATCTGCAGTCAACAGAGATATTTTCTTTCAAGTCATTTCTGCAGGGACAATAGGCTTCCCCCCTCCTCCTCCTAGCATGGGGCAAGATTTATGTCTTAGTATCATCTGGGAGTTTTCTTTAACAAATTTCTTGCTGTTGCAAGTATCTTAGTCACTGATGACTCCCTCTATCTATCCTGTTCTCCTCCTGTGACACTTAATTGCTTTGGCTCTTGACCCCTGATTAAAATTCTTAAGCTTGGTTATGTGGAAGTATTACATGTCATTGGAAGTGGCACAGATACTCTGTAAACTTCTGCAGTACCCATCTATCTATGAAGGAGATTTCTGGGGACTGGATTTGCCCCCATTATTCTTTTCAGTTCTGTGTTTTTACACTCCAAATGGGATTTGAGTAGCATATTTCTATTACGGTGTTCCCCTGCTGAAATATTTCTTATTCTCATGAAAAATACAAAACTTGGCTCTGCTAAACGCAGCAGGAATTAAATAAGACAACAAGATTTATTCCATCTAATTGCACCTGTTTAGATGCGTTCAATCCAGTTCTCATTATTGGTTTAAAATAGATTGAGGAGATATAACCATTGAGAAGTTTGGGCAAAAATATGTTGCAAAAAACAAGTTTAATTTGGACACACACAGTAGATGTAAGAGGCCTTGCTTTTCTCAGGAAGGACTTACCTAGCGAACGGACTGTGGCTGGTTATTGACTTATCTCCTGCCTGAATTAGCTACCAGAATCCAAAACGCTGTGAACTACTGTTCTGAATCCCCCTCAAACGAGGGGGAATCGTACAATCAAAGGGAGATGCAGTGAGTAGCTAGAAACAGATACGTTTTAGAAGGAGGGCAGGGTGAGTAAGATGAATCTGCAGTGTGTTATTGTCATACAGTCACTTTTTAACTCTTCATATTCATAAAATTCCGATGGCTTTTCCATAGGCTTTCATGGTTTGTGTAAAGTTCTGAGTTCGAACAGCAAAGCTTCCAGTATAAAGGTTTAGGGCTGCCACAGAAATACCCACTTTGGACTGGTTGCAGAATTTTTACTTTTTCTAGATAAGCCTCTGGTTGGAATAAAACGTTCCATCAGAAATATTACTCCTGTCCCTTGGGTGAGGTACGACACTGTCAGGTACTTCAGATTATTTGGTGCTTTTGATGGGGATGACTGGGGGTCCCCAAGTGACTGGAGAAAGCTGAAATTTTGAAGCAGTTCTGAAAACTCAGGAAAGGAGCAACAGTCTCATGTCTCAATCACATTTTAAAATGAATAAAATTACTTGTGGCTTTTTATGCTTTGCTTTATTTATTTAAATATTCGGCCTATTTGCACTCTTAACTTGTCTGTGTCTGCTTTTACTCAACAATTAACTTTTAATACCATTTACCAAGGAGAGGAAAAAAGAAAATAACAAATACAATTACATTCTTTTTCATTAAATTACAAGGAAGGGAGAATTTACAAATCAAAACAGTATTTTTTCAAGCAGAAGAGGAAAAGAAAACAGAACTCTGTATGCAAATAGCACATTGTACCAATATTGGCTTGAGTAATGCCTGCAGAACTTAAAAGATATTTTGAATATAAGGTAATCTTACTCCTGGTAATAATTACTAAAGAAAAATAATAGTGTGAGAAGTGAGGATGTGAATTTACATTGCAATTCATCAAAAAATGGTAACAATGCAATCCAGACTCGGTTTGTGATGACTGAGGGAACAGAGTTTTACATGGACAACAAATAACGCTTAGGAGAAGTACCCTTGTGCAATGTGACCATTCACTTAGTTCACTTCTACTGATGTATCAACATGGCTACTGTATTAAAATACTGTATTAAAAATGCATATTCAGGGACACTTCAGGCTAATATAAAATGGAATATAGACAGTCACGGTAGTTATGTTAAACACAATGAATCTAAATGTTTCAGTTTTTCACAGAAATTCCACTGAATTTTATGTGAACCTGCTTAGAATTAGGAAACCATGTGTTAATTTTGACAGATGATAATAGGGTGGATATTCTGAGATCAGGAGATGAGGAGTCTCAGTGGTTGATGCTTTTCAACGTCTCAGATCATCTTTATTATATTTGAGGATTTTTTTTTTCATAAATCTTCATAATAAATTTAGGTGGCCAAGTCCCAGGTGAAGAAGAAAGCACACACTCCAAATGTAAGATTGCTTTACTTAACCAGTAAGTTGTTTCCCAATGAAAAGCAGGAGTTATCACCATATGCATGATTTTTAAAAGTGCTTGAAGGACATAACTTCTTTAAGTTTTACTCAGTAAAAATAACATGTCAGTAGGATGGGAGAATTCAGCCTACAAAAAAGATGTCCAGTTGGTTTAT
Source organism: Tinamus guttatus (assembly GCF_059628265.1). Classification (NCBI taxonomy): domain Eukaryota; kingdom Metazoa; phylum Chordata; class Aves; order Tinamiformes; family Tinamidae; genus Tinamus; species Tinamus guttatus. The sequence continues at coordinate 1,961,452 of NW_028288590.1, read as the reverse complement.
TCTAATGAATCCTCTCAGAAATTCACTTTAACCTCACTCAGTCTCTGTTCATGCTGGGAGTAACCATCTTACTGCTTTCTGCAGCTTTAAACAGAAGCCATGCTGCCCTTTCTGAGTTTGATTCCAGGCCTTTAACTCTAGACATTAATGTCTTTATTAAATGAGGGAGAATAATTTTGTGCAAGATGAGGAAAATAAAATACTAATTAACAAATAGGTGGAGTGGAATATGAAATTACTATCTCATATTAAAATAAATCTACTCTTGCGGAACTTCAGTGGATTATTTCAACATATTATGAAACTCTCACCCTTATAAAGAGCAAAATATATGCTCTTTGTATCTTTGGACAGATTTCCATCTGTAATGGAAATCTCCAGCTGATGGATATTGACACTTAAGGCACAAAAGGATGTCATGCATGCATACTTACACACATATACCCTAAAAATCTGCCAGAATAAGAAAGATGAGGCATTAGTCTATTCTTTTTTTTCCAGAAGCCTCTTTTGCATTTACAAAGGTCCTACGCTTAGGACCTTCGAATATGGCTTAATATGATTTACACAAACAAGCACTAATTGAAAATGAGATTAAGATTTGCTAATGCAAAGTCATAAATTACTAATCTTCAAATGACTATTTCAACATCAGCTGTTTTCTTTTATAGATGAACACAATGTAATTTTTCCTCCCATAGGACACATTTACTCTTTGACGCAAGTGGGTGTAGATGAATTATTCAGACACAGGCTTAATATTTACCTTATGATCGATGTCTCTTCTCTGTGAAGCACTTGTCTCTTTTTTAGTCTAATCTAAGCTTTCAGACCCTAATATAAAGCAATTAATTGAGATTTTGAATGAGATGTGCATAATCAACTTTAGTGAGAGACTGATTTCTGAATAAGATTTTATGCTGAACTAACATTCAGCATAAATACAAAATGCCAATAGCATGTTAAAAGATCTCCAATTTAAAAAATCAAAAATGTATAATACTATATATCAAAGCCTGAAAAAAGAATAATTCAGACAATGTTTATCAAATCAGTAAAATCAGTAAAAAATTAACTGTATAGACATTGTCTCCCTTTTGTTCAAACCAGAGAAAAGCCAGAAGTATTTAAAACACTTCGGTTTTAGTGTCACCATCACTATTATAATTATTTTTATTAATTACTTTTTTTGATGTTCTTTTAATAAAACAGCAAAATCCAAATGCTCAGTCTGCATCCAGCTATTAAAAAAAGAAAAATATTGATGGAAAAAGGCTCCATATGATGGCAGCTATTACGCAACTTTATTTACATGCACTGCTCTACCTTGGATGATTAATTTTGGCATTTCCACATATGGGTGGTAATAGTGGAAGAGTCAATTATTTGTTATAAGTGTGATTAAACTGTTTACAAACTATGTCTTTAATATCAGTTCTAAGACCTATAATGTCTAGGTAGATGAAAATCCTATTGGTTTCAAAGATGGTCTGGCTTACCTAAATCTTTGATCTTGACCCATAGATGTGAAATCAGTTATTCCTTTATTCTCTCATTTTTACTTTAATGATTCTGGCAAATTCTTACCAGGATATGGGAGTAGCTTGAATCTCAAAGGAGTCCTTGACTGTGGGCAGCAGCTTATTCCAGCTGCATTTGTGATGATCAGCAGTGCTGCCTCGCTGAGGCATCACATGTGCAAGAAAACTAACCAAACAAATCTAAGCAGGCCTTTCTTACCAGCTTCTCTCAGCTGCACTTTTAGCAGAATTGTCTTTTGGGTGAATGGCAGGGGTACTCTTCTGACATCCAATACTGTATAGGAGACAAAAATATTTTGTAGAGACTTTTAAACTATCACTACAAATCAGGACTTCTGAAACTCTCTTAACTAATTAGTCTTCCTATCTATATATGTATGTACATATGTATCTATATCTCATGTTGATTCAGATAACATCAGCGCACTGACAAATGAACTTAACTTTACAGTATTTTCAATAAATATTCTGTATTTTTAAGAGCAGTTTTAAGTAACATGGAAATATATATTTGCATATATTTATCTCGATTTAAGAAATCCAAAATAATATATTTTTCAGGAATTATTTGATTAGTTACTTCTCAGATATGTGGCAAAAATTTCAATTATTTCCTATGCGTGGACAGTAGTGTAAACAAAATTTACAAGAAGTAATAGTATTTTGTTTGTAACTTCAATTGTTATGTGTGAAGTTATGTAGACAACCAGTAACCTTGCTGGCTAGGAAAAAAAAATCGGCTGTAGGCTGTAGGACTGAGTCACATGGCCTAGAGCAGCAATTGAAAGAAGACATTAATTCAAGATGAAATCTGTAGTGCTATGACCAAGCTATCAGGGAGTGCACTATTTAGACCTCGTACTTTAACTAACAATTACAGATAATAACAGAGCAGTTAAAAAGGTATAGATATTTTAATTATTGTCCAGCACAATTATTTCACTCCTTAGGGAATGACAAGCCTTTCCCTATCTGTCAGGGTCCAAAAACTATGATTATTTCTAGTGTGGGGGAGCCACAGAATCACAGAATGGCTGAAGTTGGAAGGGACCTCTATGGATCATCTAGTCCAACCCCCCTGCTCCAGCAGGGACACCTAGAGCACGTGGCACAGGGTGGTGTCCAGGTGGGTTTGGGAGATCTCCAGAGAAGGAGACTCCACAGCCTCTCTGGGCAGCCTGTTCCAGTGCTCTGTCACCCTCACAGGAAATAAGCTCTTCCTCATGTGGAGATGGAACTTCCTGTGTTTCAACTTGTACCCATTACCCCTTGTCCTGTCACTGGCTACTACTGAGAAGAGTTTGGCCCCGACTTGTTTACATTCTCCTCTCAGGTATGTGTACATACTGATAATATCTCCTCTCAATCTTTTCCCGGCTAAACAAACACAGCTCATTTAGTCTTTCTTCATAAGATAGATGCTCCAGTCCTTTAATCATCTCTGTTGCTCTCCGCTGAATCCTCTCTAGAAATTCCATGTCCCTCTTGTCCTGGGGATCCCAGAACTGCACTCAATACTTCAGGTGCGGGCTCACCAGAGAGTCCCGAGGCCTTGTTCTTTATCAAAGTTGCTGGACACATTAGGCCAACTCTTGAGATTCCCTGTAGGAAGCAATTTGAAGTTCTTTGAGATGTGCAGTCCATGTGCATATTTGCACGCTATCATGCTCAGTCTTTACAGATTGAAAATTTTTAATCTTACAGCAAGAATGCAGGTGATGCTCCCTCCTGTTCCCCTATGCCCAGTGCTTGAGCACATGGGACACTCTGGCATCAATTAGTCTGTCTCCCAGTGTCACAATACCAGAATTAGTATTTTCAGTATGATTCTGGAGGAGAAAGGAAAGACGGCAAGAAGTAAATATTTATATAGGCAATACATTTCAAAGGACTCCAGCTGCGGGAAGTCGCTTTCTCATTTTACCTTCAAGTGGTTACTTATATGCATGCTAATTTAATGCATGACCTTAAGGACCTCCTTGTGGCGACCGAGCAATAGGTCTCAGAATCCTTCATGTACACGAAATTTGGAGGCCTTTAGCACTTGTCAAAACCCTCCTGGAGACCTCAGTAACAGCCCAGCAGTTAGGCAGAGGTGTGAAGGGAGTTACAGATGGGATATTGGCAAGGCGGGAGTGGGAAGTCACAGCTGTTTCTTACCAAGGCTAAAGATACAGCTTGAAGGTTGGCAGAATGGGCTTTGATGATTGAGGGTAGTTGCACTGTTGCAATCTCATAACAAGTCTTGATATAAACTGTTATGTACTTAAACTTTCTCAGTATGGACATTGTTGTACTCTTGGTTTTCTTGGCTGTTAATGCGAGTAACCTCACAGACTATACGAATGAATGAGAAATGAGCAGGTAAAAAGAGATGTCTCTCATGACATTGCAGCTTATCCCTCAGCTCTAAAGTTTTAGGAAAGAGCACACATAATTTAATTTTCTGACTGAACTTGAAAATCAGTTTTGTGACATTTTTTTCTCAGAGATATCCAAACAAAAAAGAATTACATATAGACGAAGCCACATTGGCCTTGATTTCTTTCAACATCATTGCAGATGTTATCATTGGGAAAACTACCTTCCTGAATAGATGTAATGATAGATAAGATTCTGGAGGCTCAAAAAAAAAGGGGGATCCAGGAAGGTTGTAAACAGCAAAAACAGGTATTTCTAGGAGATAGTCTTTTACACTGGTGAACAATCTGACCTATTCCTTTAAAAAGGAGATGAACGACTGGCGTGGAAATATTGAAATGTCATACAGTGACCCAAGTTAGCTACTACGTGAATCTTCACTGAACTAACAAAATGACTAGACTCCTCCAATTCTAACAGAGTTCTGGATGACTTAAAAAAAAAAAGAAAAAAGGAAAGAAAGGTCCAACACCTAGGAATGTTGTTTACAAACTCTAATATAGAACAACATTTTGGGAGTTGGAGATTCAAGCACAGACAACAGTACCTTAGCGTCCCTGGAAATGAAAATATTTTCCCTTTCACAGACTGAAAATGGATGTTTACCTGTGATTACTATTAATTTTGATGGAATAGCAGGATGCTTTTAATTCTTTGTCTTTCAAATCCCTGCCAACAGACCAGCCCTCTGCCTTGTGAAATATCTGTTTACTTTACAGAACAGTCATAACTAAATAACAATAATAATCTTACGCTGTTGCAGGGTAACCTTTATCACTAATATTTATTTTTAGACCGGAGTACACAAACACCTGTGAAGACACAGATAGAGCAGGCACTGCCTCAAGCAAGAGGAGGGACTTGATCACCTCTTGAGATCCCTTCCAGGCCTTTCCTTTATCATTCCGTGACAACAAGGCCAAGGGCCTGGTCCTGCACTTCGATTACAACAACCTCATGCAGCACTACAGGCTTGGAGCAGAGCGGCTGGAGAGCTGCGCGGCAGAAAAGGATCTGGGGGTGCTAGTCAATAGCCGACTCAATATGAGCCAGCAGTGTGCCAAGGCGGCCAAGAAGGACAAGGGCAGCCTGACTTGTATCAGGAACAGTGCAGCCAGCAGGCCAGGGAAGTGATTGTCCCCCTGTACGCAGTGCTGCTGAGGCCTCACCTCTAATACTGTGTTCAGTTTTGGGCCCCCTGCTACAAGAAGGACATTGAGGTGCTGCAGTGCGTCCAAAGGAGGGCAATGAAGCTGGTGAAGTGGCTGGACTTTATTGCTCTCTACAGCTACCCGAAAGGAGGCTGTAGTGAGGCTGGGGTTGATCTCTTCTCTTGGAACAGGTTGCCCAGTGAAGTGTTAGAGTCACCCTCCCCAGCGGTGTCCAAGAAACACATAGATGAGGTGCTTAGGAACATGGTTTAACGGGTATGGTGCCTAAGGGTTTACGGTTGGACCCAATGATCTTCAAGGTCTTTTCCAACCATAACAATCCTATGATTCTATGATTCTATGGACCGCTTCTCTGCTCTGGTCACAGATTGTTGACCCTTTGTTTCCATGAATGGAAGGATTGTGCAGCACATTTTTTGGGGCAGATCATTGCCTCTGCCCTGTTTTAGTTGAAGCACGGTGGCATTCAGTTCTTTGTCTTACCAGGACTAGAGACAGGAAAGTCCAGCATATTAGTGGTGGGAGGTCTAGGCCTTAAACATACAAAAGTATAAAACAGCTAAAATGCTTTGCAATTATCTTTGTAAAAGGCTAGATTGCAAAATAAACTGCTGAAATGTCTTAATTATGGTGGACTAAGCATATTATACAGGATTAATCTATTATACTTCATTTACATCATAGAGAAAACTTTCGAATTCACATCAACTGAAAAGAGACATTTCTTACATTTGAGTCTGTTTTTGTTTTCATTTAAGAATACACTGCAGTCTGAAAAGTTACAGTATATTCTCAATTACCCCTGAGTATGTTCTGTTGTCATACAATGTGATCTTGAGTATTCAGATTCTCCACAAACTCAAATAAGTCTTTTAGTGTTTTATTTTTGTTGAAGCATTCTATTTCTGTTATAATATCACCTTTCTTAATGGTGCAAGAAAACATTATGAAACTTTCATTTTAGGCAGACTATTTAAAGTTAGAAGTTCAAAATATCCATATGAAAATGATTTGATGGTCTGTGAGAAGACGATGGGGAAAAAAAAAAAAGCCAATGAATGACTTGCTGAGCACTTTCCTCAAAAATTCCTGAAGCATAAATCATCCTAGATGGATCAATTCAGTAAAATTCGCCTGTAAAGTTTTGCAGCCTTTTAGCTATTCATAACACTGCCTTGTTTTGTATGTACATCCTGTGTGGGCAGCCTGAGAGGGTGGACAAAGGAGGCAGATCACCCACACTTGGTAATACAGCTCACCTACCTCATTTCCACCTGCACGGATTCCGTACACATAGACAATTGCTACATATACACCCACTCAACTGCTTCCAGTAGAAGCAATGCTACTATTACAATACTTAAGTGAAGTAATAACTAGAGCAAGGCTGCTCGACTTCTGGACAGCCAGGACCTGAGTTGTATTACAATGCTTATTTGAGGATTTGATGGCAGATACACTTTATGATGCTTACAGTGGTGCAAAATCATTCAGGGTCAATGGAGCCATTCTGTAGACCACCAACTGAAGCACTCTGAAGTGGAGATTTCAGTCCTGACTGTAGTCCAGCTTGTTATGAACAGTGAAAAGCTATGTACAGGCAAGCTCTCTAGGACAGAAGGAAGTGGCCTCAGGTTGTGCCAGAGGAGGTTCAGGAAGAATCTCTTCCTGGAAGAATTAGAAAGAATTGCTACATGGAAAGAGCAGTCAAGTATTGGAACAGACTGTCCAGGGAAGGGGTGAAGTCACTGGCCCTGGCAGTGTTTAAGAAACGTATAGATGAGGCACTTAGCGACATGCTTTAGTAGGTTCTTGAAGGGCTTGCTGTTTTACTCGATGATCTCAAAGGTCTTTTCCAACCATAATTATTCTATGATTCTACGATAAGACTGGACTCAGAGTAGCAATTCCGAAGTGATGAGGCAAGCAGGCCAAAGGATTTTTTTTAAGAGGGAGGTGACCACGGTCACAAAGTCGCTCTTCAGAATGTCTCCACCCTAAAGGGAACAAAAGCTGCAATGCTTCTAACAGAGTTAGAGACTGAATATGGATATGGCTGGTCTAGAATAACAGTTTGGAAGGGAAATGAGAAGGGGACTGAGGTTTTGAAAAAGAAATGTGGAGCTTTAGAGCTAGGAAAAAGTGCTTGGCATGTCAAATTGGTTGTTGATTATGTGAACACCCTCTGCTTCTGGGCAAGTGAACTGAGTTAGTGGTTAGACCACAAAATGTTAATCTCGAGCTATTTTCTGTTTTCCTCCAGGACAGGTTTAGCCCTCTGAATTTGGTTTGTCTCTGCCCATTTTACACAGACAAAAAGAGAATAGGATCGTATGCGTAATGTCCTTTTTTGCCTGCCTGACCAATGAAGCTTCTCACTCCTCCCACCACTAGCAATTTCATTCCACCTAACAGTTTTCCAGGAATGGTGTTGGAGAATCTTTCAACATCTGAAGAAAAAGTAGTAACCTTTTCTTTATCTGCACCTTTTTTTTTATCTCTCCATCAGTGAAATATCTCTTCCAGAAAATTCCAGACCCTTGAAAATTCCTCTCTTTTGATCACTCTGTGACATTAGTGATACAGTCCTAAGCACACACAAAACCACCACTTGCTCCAGAATGGGGTCAGTGGTAATTGGCATGCCTGTCTAGGTCCTGATATGCATGTACAAATAAGCATTAGAAGACAAGGGGCAAGGCTGAGACACTTTTTTGAAATAGCAGCAACTAATAGGTATTTTTCAGATGAAACCGCAGCAGTCAGTACTGAATCTGGTGCTCTTCAACTTGTTCATCAATGACTTGAATGAGGGCACAGAGCCCTCAGCAAGTTTACAGATGACACCAAACTGGGAGGAGTGGCCGACGCTCCAGAGGGCTGTGCTGCCATTCAGAGGGACCTAGACAGGATGAAGAGTTGGGCAGAGAGGAACCTTATGAGGTTCAACAAGGAGAAGTGCAGGGTCCTGCAGTATAGGTTACTTGTACAGTACCAGTACAGATTAGGGGTTGACCTGCTGGAAAGCAGCTATGTGGAGAGGAATTTGGGAGTCCTGGTTGACAACAGGTTAACCATGAGTCAGCAACGTGCCCCTGTGGCCAAGAAGGCCAATGGGATCCTGGCCTGCATCAGGAGCGTTGCCAGCAGGTGGAGGGAGGGGATCCTGCCCCTCTGCTCAGCTCTGGTGAGGCTGCACCTGGAGTATTGGGTGCAGTTCTGGGCTTCCCAGAACAAAAAGGACATTGAGCTTCTAGAGAGGGTGCAGCGGAGAGCCACAAAGATGATTAAGGGACTGGAGCATTTGTCATATGAGGAAAGACTAAGCGAGCTGGGCCTGTTTAGCCTCGAGAAAAGAAGGCTGAGAGGAGATCTAATTAACATGTTCAAGAATCTGAGGGGTGATTGTAGGGAGATGGGGCCAGGCTCTTCCCCGTGGTGGACGGTGACGGGATGAGGTGGGTGTAAGTTGAAACACAGGAAGCTTCACCTCCATGTGAGGAAGAACTTCTTTCCTGTGAGGGTGACAGAGGCCTGGAACAGGCTGCCCAGAGAGGTTGTGGAGTCTCCTTCTCTGGAGATCTTCCAAACCCACCTGGATGCCACCCTGTGCCATGTGCTCCAGGTGTCCCTGCTGGAGCAGGGAGGCTGGACTAGATGATCCATAGAGGTCCCTTCCAACCTCAACCATTCTGTGATTCTGTGAAGCTTCAAAACCAAACTGTCACTCTAGGGTAATCATCTGTTCTACTTTCTGTTGGAAGCAAATTTAGTGAAAGAGAACTCTACCAGTAGCTCATCTCCAGGGTTGTACAAGCTACACAGGACCGGCACCGATGGCCTTCTATAATCCATTTGTTTGCTTCAGCTCACAAGCGGTAACCAAAATTCTATAACTTCTGTTGAAAACATCTTCAGAAATTCACTCTTTTTCCTGCTAGAAAACATACCTGAACATGAAATATGTTAAACTTGCAGACTAATCATTAGTACATGTTTATTCTGTGCTTCAGTTGACCTGAATTACTTTTCTCCCTACTTACCCCCAAAATTATATAAAGGTGACAATTAAATCCTGTTTGAAATTTAATTTTGCTAGGTTAAAGAAAAAACAAGTACCTCTGTCTTTTCTCCTAAGACAAGTTTCTATATCCCTGTCATCCTTTGGACTCTTCTCAGCATTTGTTTCAATTTAAATTAATTTCATTTTAAATTAGTCTTTATAAACAAGGGAGGATTAGAATTAAACACAGTATTTCAGAGCAGATCTCAGTAATGCCTTTATACCTCACTAATCCTACCAGAAATTCTTGTCAAATAAACCCTAAAGTCACACTTATCTTTTTCATTGTCTCATCGAATCGGCATCTTTGCCACTCCGTAATTTTGTGTAGTTCAGTCTTCTCTTCGTTTGTGTCCACCTGATAAACTTTAAATTTACAGCATACATCATTGTACTCTCAATGTGCCATTTTCAGCAGTTATTCCTAAAATAATTGTTTCCACTGTGAGGAAACAAGATCGTTCTTATTCTCATAGAATATTACAGTTATTGTTTGTTTGTATTAACAATGCCTCCAAAACTGGTCACAAGCAAACGTAACTAGGGTATTCTTTTTCTGCTGCTGAAATCACACATGATATTTTAGCAAATGGACTGTTTTCATTTTGGCTAAATGGCTAAACATGTTGTGCTGAAAGAATGTTAGAGATGATGTTCCTAATGAATAAATCTTAGAAATGAAAAGATTAAATGATTTCAGTGAAGAAAAAGTCTACAGAAATTCAGATAGATGAGACCTAGTTTCCTTTCTTTTTTACCAGAAATATTTTGTTTAAGAAAGGTTACTCTAGCCCAGCAGGATTTACAATTAGAGAATGAAATGCAATTATGTAAAATGTAAATGAATTATAATTTTTCAAGATGGGAAGGAAAAATAGGAAACTCACATTTCTTAATACACGCTGGCCTGAAACAGCTCGCTTCTGATTTCTTAGAAATAGGTGTTAAATTTGCTCTTCTTTAGCTATCTGACACACCTAACTTCATGAAGCTATGAAAAAGTCCTTACTATTGGACCTGCCATTTCATCTTGTAGACACCGTTCTGGTATGGATTGAGAAAACTATTGAGAAAACTGGTTCTGTCCTATTTACAGTTTGTATCCATGGGCTTTTGCTTCCATCTTTGTAATTTCTACTCCTTCATCCTATCAATCTGCTTATGTCCTGTTTCATTGCCTTATTGAAAATTAGACCAAAATATTTTTTCACCCGTTTTCATTCTTAATTCCTATTTTACACTCACTGGTTGCTCATTTTGTTTACATATGAAGGTAGAAAATCTTCACTGTTTATTTTGGGGTATTTTTCATTGTTTAACATGTCCTCCAAATTTCCAAGACACAGCTTATTTTACCAACTAGTTGGCTCCAATTGTCTAGGAGCATCATAATCCTGATAAGACATACTGTACACTAGATATTTCTTTAGGTATTTTGGAATCCTCATTCTAACATTCTGATATTTTTCCCTCTTATTTGATCTACAAATTCCAAAGTGTTGACATGTTGCACCTCTTTAACATCAATACATCTGAAACATGTTCTCCTCACACCTTGAAATTCAAATTCCTCTGAGCATCTTCCAGTTTGCAGCAATCTTTCTTAAAGCACTATCGCAGTTACTTTGTGAAAAAGAGCTTCTGCCCTCCCTCAGGACCCATTTCAGTCTTAAAGGAAGAAATAACTCTAAATTCACTCTTAAAGGCCTTTTGCTTCTTAAAAAGCTGCCCCTCAACATATAGATTTTTTTCTGGCATGGGAAATTAGATTCTGCTTCCTCTCTTCACTTGCAAATCAGTATTATCCCATTCTTGTTGAGTATCAAATCAGACGGAAGAAATTCTATCACCTATCTTAAAGAGGCCAGATTAATCCTTTTCTGAACTTAAAAATCAGTACCTGTTGGATCTTATCTGACCAAATATGACATCTGAAACATTAGCTGTATATAGTAGTAAAGCAAAAGGGTATGCTTCAAGTTTCCCCTATTTAATTTAGCTTTCCCCTATTTAATTGTAGCCGTAGTGTGACATCTTGTTCTCCTAAGCTTTAAGCTATTAAGATTCTTTCCTTCTCCAAATCACTGGACATTCATTCTCCATTCAATGGCCAAGCCATCACATGAAGGTTTCCTTCAACATTCAGATACAAATGGCCAGTGGAGGTGGTCGCTGGAGGACTTCCCTCTCCCAGGACGAGCACGAATGCTTGTTGCATTTGCCCTGGGATGCAGCCCTTGGGGTAATTCCTACGAATGCTGAACCCTGCCGCTGTTCTAAATCCCCTCCACCTGCATTTGCTGAAGGGCCTGTAATTCCCTGCGGGCAGCCCTGCCTTGCCATTCCAGGCTAAGCCATGGCCTCTCCCTCTGTCCCCAGATGAAGAAGTGCACCATGAAGCCAAGTGCTTCTGTGTGAGTTTCACCCATGGGCTGGAGATCTCCCCTGCCTGTGGGCATCTGGGCAGCTCCAGGGACAAGAGGGACCATGGGGCAGCGGTGGCCACCATGTGCCTGCCCACGTAGTCACCTCGAGGGAGACATGCGGGGCATACAGAGTAGAGGTGGCTGAGGAGACGGTGGAGAGACTGAGGGGATGGTTGGGAGACGAAGGAGAGGGAAAGGGAGGACAGAGGTGACGACGATGGTACCGAGGCGATGCAAGGGGCTGAGGAGAGGGAGGGGAGAGTGATGTGAGGACAGAGGGGGCCAAGCGCAGGTGGCGCTGCCTTTGGGGCTGCTTCCCGCCATTTCCTTCCTTCCTTCCCAGCCGGGAAGCGGCGCCTCCATGGAGCGGCGCCGGGCGGGGCGAGCGGCCGGCTCGCGCCGGCTGTTTTATGGTTGTGGAGCTGTGGGCGCGGAACCCACGGGGGCTGCCCGGGCGGCCCCGCCTCCCCGCGCCGCGCCGCGGGGGCGGCCGCGCTCTTATCCCGGGCCCGGCCGGCGCGGCGGGGTCCTTGTCATGCGGCCCCCGTGGCGCGCAGGTGGGTGAGGGGGCTGCGGGAGCCGGGGGTTGACGTGATGTCCGGCCCGGCGGCGGGAGCGGGGCGCGCAGCCTCCGCGGCGGCGTTTGCGGGACACGGGGGACGGGGCGGCCGCTCCTGCGCCGGGAGGGAGCCGGAGCATCATGCGGGTGGCGTGAGGAGCTGCGTGCGGCGGCCCCGGGCGAAACGCCCACGTTTTGCTGTAAGGAGCGGGACGCGCTGGGCGTGCGGTGCCTGTGAGCAGGCTGGGCTGCGCCATGAGCCCTCGTCAGGGCGCCCGAAAAGCAGGAGTTAAGGAACGCTGGCGAGTTTTCACAGTGCTGAAGTCCCCGGATGGGCATTTTTGTGTTAGCTAGTCATGCATTACTGAGTGTCCAGCTTGCCAGGTCTTTGCAGACATAATATTTTGGAATTATAAGCATAGGCTGGAATTGTCTTTTTATCCTTAAATATTGTGGCTCCTTGGCCATTTACTGAAAGAATTGATATTACTTAAGAGAGGGGAAAAATCTGAATCATGTAGCCAAAATCTTGCAACTCACCATATTTTTGTATGTTCCTATTTCAAAACTGTTAGGAAGGTTGAATAAGTCCTCGCTTGAATCCTGTTCATAAGACAGGTTATATGTAGAGTTGTAACTGCTGTCTTATTTCCCTAATGAAGTAGAGCACTTGAGGCTGACAGAATGGAAAGCAGGAGCATGACACAAGAGAGCAGGTATCCCTAAATTCTCTACAGAAAAGTCCTCAACTACTTAACACTACCGTACTCTGCTCTACTAAACATTTCACGAGGAATGAAGAGTTCATGAACTCTGTTTTCAAAGTTCATCAAGACTAAGGTTGCCCACACTTCAATCAAAGCTGAAAGATGACTGAAAGGTTTTAATTCTGGTGCCATAAGGCTCTTGTCAGTTTTCCTGTCAGTGTTCTTGCATTTCCTGACGTTATAATGGTAGCTGATAAGATTATGCTTATTAACAAGTGCTTCTTCAGCAAGAGCTCAGGATGTGAAAGAGTGTAGTACAAAAGTCTTTTGTTGAAAGGAAGCTTCCCTTTAAATAGGGAGAAATTAGTTCTCCCTATGACATCATCTGTAATTTTACATTGTAAATACTGCTATTACTCTGGAATTTGCTATTCTTCATAGGTGGAGCCAAACAAACATCTTGTATGTCAACATAGATGTTGTTACCTAGAAGAAAATGAAATCATTCAGAATAGTAAGACTTCAAGTCCATCACTAGATAAGACAAGAAAAGTAGACAGTTGAGAAAAAAAGTTTGTTCACAAAACCTTATATATGTCCATTAATCTTTTCTGGAATGTTCAGTATTGAAGAATACGGAGAGATTTTGGGCTTGTATTTGATAAAAGTAGGAGAGAAGTTTCTCCTTAAAAATTCCAAGTCTTGGGGCAAAACAGAACAGTTAGGAGTAGACAAGTAGGAGTTAGGAGTAGCAGTTAGGAGTAGACATTTCCGTTCAATGCATAATCAAGCAGGTCTTTAGTAAGAGCTTTGCAATAAGTACTCAATGAGTTATGCAATAAATTCTCTGTGCAGTGTTTGGTTAAAAGGATTCCTCAAAATAGTGTTTGTGCTCTCAACAAGAGGCAGGGGAGAGTTGGCAGTAAGGCGTGTCGGGGAAGAAGTGTTATCCTATACTAGTCCTTTGCTGTCATACTGACAGTTGCAGAGAGGTGTATTTCCCACCTTGGACTCAAATCACTGAAGTCTTATCCGGGTTCATTCTTTTCCTTTGAGTTGTTGGAGATAGTGTTCAACAGAACTGTTGGGTAGGAGCTGTAACCTGGCTGAGTAACCTAAACTTACCAGTAAGGTCCGTGTTCCTTCTAACTTTTCTTATTCAGTCAATCATTTATTCTTTCTCTGTTCTGGCTTGGATTTAATTGGAATGATGTAGAGTTAGCTTGCATCCCACCTGCCCGCTTAACTAGTTAGTGTAGTGTGTACCCAGCTACTTGCATATGTCCTTAGTGAAATCAGTAATACCGATTCCCCTTTTATAGGATTTAAATTTTATTTTTTGGATAATTAATTCATTACATTTCTTTCTTCTAGAGTTTTTTCCCCCCCCCCTTTTTTTTGGTGTCTATACTTAAAATCAGAAATGAGTAAGTAACCAATGTTCTTTTATACTGTGATCTGTCCACAGACAAGGTTAAATATAGCACTTTCCATTTGTTGTATGGTTTTATGCTCTGTAAAAATTGGGACGGAGGAAGAAGAATTAGTATAAGTAAGACCCTTTTGAGGTTAGGAGAAAGTTCTGAAGATATTTAATAATGTAGGATTTAGAATTTCCATTTCATGGGAATTTCCCCAGCGATGATTACATTTTTGCCATGCTAGTTGATGACATTATTCATTTTGTATGAGCCCCATTATAAAGAGCTTTATTTTTTCTAATCAAAATATTAAGAGGAATTAGCAATGTATGTAGGCCAGTTCAAATCTGGGCTGCTCCCAAAAGGTGCTTTGCTTTGTCAGCGTTCATGCAGTCCTCCCATTAGCAGGGAAGCGGGTGTTCCTGCTGGCCCCGGCTCTGGCTCTGCCAGCACTGGGCTGCAATGGGAACACACGGTCGGGGCTGGGGGAAGAGTGAGCAGCAGCTCATACGTAGCTTGAAGAGACCATTTAACAAGTGCCCACTAAAACTGTATGCATATGGCATCTGCACAAACTATGAAACCTCTCTAAGTTTCCCACAGGATGGGGTGCATTTGTTTACAAAATGAGTTTCCGCCCAAGTGACGATAAGTGGCATCGGTTCTATTCATCACATACCAGGTTTTCAGTTATTTTGCTAGTGATTTACCTGTCTGCTGAGACCTGCTGCATGTTACCTGCGTTGGGGACTTTGGAATAAGATTACATTTCTGTCAGGCTTTGTGATTCAGGAGTTATTAAAAATGAGTGTCAGCAGGCCAATGGGAATTTCAGATGGCTTTTTAAAGAAGGATAAGTAAAAGATATCTGGATGTGTTAATCTTAAAATATTGATGGATTATATGTCTTGATTAACAGGCTCCAGTCATGGATCAATATACTGCCATTAATTCCCTCATCACATAGGAAATATTTACCGTATTGTGGGTACATTTATTAAGTGTGTGGAAAATTTACCTGTAATTGTGAGAAGTTCCCAGTTTTGCTGCCGGCTGCAGCGTGTGTTCCGGGCCTTCGTGGCAACCCGGGCTGCACTCCCTTCCTTCTCCCGACACGGCGGGCTGAGCGGGCTGCTGTGTGGTGAAGTTGCGTGTCCGGGACTCGGTAGCCGGAGGCCACCCTCGGTATCGCCCTCTGGGGCCTGTCAGCAGCAGCAGCAAGTTCCACGGGCGGTCAGGATTTGTCCTGCTTGCTCTTATCAGTCACTTGGAACACTTAATCACTTCTTTAGTAGGCGGCAGTGCCACACAATCAACTTCATCGTTTTTAAAGGCCTTAAAAGCAGAGACTGTAATTTCTAATGATATAGACTATTATTTTTTTGTTTCCCTTGTGTTCTTTCAGTGAGAAATTATTACTCTTCCTGATTCTTACTCCGACACCTGTAATCAGTGTATAAACAATATATTAATTCTCATAATGTCTTTGCTGCATTGGTTTCATTTGTTTTTACCCACTGAGTTTGATTTAATATGATTGCTCCCTTTGCACTTCTAGTTTAATGACCTGCCAGCTCTTTTATTTGGTTACTTTGGATTGGAAGCCATCCTGTTGCACAGGATCGTGTGACTTTGAAAGCCAAGACAATATTCTGTGGATCGGAGCTGTCCTTTATACCAAATCACTTCCTGTTTTCTATTGAGGGATTTAAAAAAGAAAAATAAAGACAGGAATTGGAGTTGCTAGTTAATAATAAGCTTGCTTGTATATGTCCAATACACTCATCTGAAGACATAAAGTCAGAAGAATCTGTTTGGACTTGCTGTACTTACTTAAAATTCTTGGCACCGTGGAAGTTGTGATTTGTTTCTTGCCTATACTTGTTCTGGAGATAGACCAGAAAAATGTAGTCATTAAACAAGCAGTGACCTGAGTGAGCCAATTAAAGCTGTATTCAGTTAGGGCTTAGTGTATATGAGTGTTGTGTTTAAATCACTGGTTAATGTGCTTAATAATCGTTAAAGAAGCAAGGGACACTGGAATCCTGCGGCAATTCTAGAGGCACCGTTACTGGTTGTGAAGTAGCTAGAGTCAAGTACAGGAACAGACAAAGTAGTTTCATATGTGGCAAAAATATCAGTAGGCCCAGGGAGCCTACTGATAGCCCAGGCCTCCCTTAGGCCTGGAAAGCCCCCAGGAAGGGAGTGTTTGCAGCTTCCTTGCTTGGTGCTGCCAGCAGTAGCAGATGCCGTTCCGGCCACCTCTAGCCCTGGGAATGGAGCAGCAGCTCCTCGGGTTTTTGCCATGTGGCTCTCGAGCTCAGTTCCTGGCTCTTCTGTCCCTTCCCCTCACTGCCTGCTTGCTACCAAACCGAGGGGAACAGGAAAGCTAGTTTAAACTCTCAGCAGAGCCAAGACCTCTGGTGTCAGTGTTTTTGTCTAACTGCCGAAAATATTTATTACTTACAGTCTTTTGATTCCCTAACAAGTAAGGCAGATTTATACAGAAAACAAATCATGCTGGTAAGTAGTTTTGGTAGTGAACATGTTCTGATTAGCATGGATTCCTCAAGGATTCTCAAGAAGTCTAGCTTAAAACTGTATTTCGGATTTTTGGACTCTACTACTTATTTTCTGAGTCTCGTTAGTCTTGCTTTGAAGAGCAGATCCATAAATACTTAATCCAATTGACCCTCATAGACAATATGAGGGATACAGTGGATAACAATTGCAATAGCAATCTTAGTATGACCAAGAGGTATAATTTTTTGACTCTGTGCTATACCAGAATAGTCATTAGGTATATCTACAGTGAAGATTTTTTTTTTCTGAATTAAGTAGCTTCCATGATCACAGACATCAGACCTGTTTTTGTTCTCTTTCATGCAGGACATGATAGGTAGAACAGAATCCTGTGCTTCAGGACAGATACCTATGACCTACCTAAGCTGCCTTGCTTACATGCTGGAAGAATGGACTGGAGTGGAGTACCTGCAGAAATACTTTTTTCACGTAGTCATTTTTACACTGATGCTGAGTGCAATACTAGTTTTTTTTATAGTTCCTTTAACAATCCTATTTTTCATTTCCCTTGCTAATATTTTGCTTTTAATATATCAGAGGAACAGTGAGGTAAAAGCAGATCCCTTGAGTGATGTTTGGGATAATGCACGGAAAACTTTGGCAAGCTTCTGGGATATATGTGCAAGAATATGGCATGGTAAGTATGGCTTGATAACTTGAAGGCTTGGATTACAGCTAGTAAGTATTGCCAAGTTTTAATTCTAGATTTCTTCCAAATGAGTACAGAGAAATGATATATATTGTACTTCATGTGGAATGGAATGCATAAGGTTCTGCTCTAAAGGGTGATTGCAATTTAGAAGAGAGAGAATAAAAGAGAGAAATGAAATTATATAGAGTAAATTTCTGTAAGTCAGTAGAAAGATGCACTTCATGGTTTCACAGTGGACTGCAGTGTTCATGTTAGTTCTAGTTACTTAACTGCAAGGGAGAATTAGGATTTCCTTTTATATTTTAGTAGCTGTTCATAACCCACTTCTTAAATGAACAATCAAAAAAAAAACCCACAAAAACTAACCAACTAACTGGAAATATAATTAGAGTATTTTTAGTTGGAGAAAACTATTTTGTGTTATGACAGTTTAAAATAACTTCAACGGCTGTATGGAAAAGAAATAGATACCATATTCAAATTTATGCTGTGGCAGAATTTAAACTTATCTGATCATTCCCTGGCATTATATTATATCTGCAGACACCTCAACACACCCTGCTACCTAGGAAAATCTACAGCCCCAAGTGACGTACCTGTTCTTCCCACAGATGTGGGCAGTCTGTAAGCAGGACTTAATTTTCCTTCCCTAATGATGAAGAAATTAGGCGTTATTCTGTGTTGCTGCCCTTCTTCACAGCGTTGTTCCCTTTATCTTTGAACCTCCTATGACAGGAAAGGTTCTGCAGCTCTTCCCCTGCCTGCCTGCTCCCTTGCCATCCTGCTCCTAAAGTGGCTCGTGATTGGAGCTGGACTGGGGATGGAGGCGAAGGCAGGCAAGGTGGGACTGAGGGCCTGGGGATTTTCCCAGACATTTTTAGGCTACTCTTCAGGCTCTTGCACCTCTCGCTGAAGGACATTCAGTAAAGGATAGTAAGTGGTTTGCTTTATATCCTATGCAGGTTATGAGCTTCACGGTGTGGAAAACCTACCAGAAGGAGCAGGCATTCTTGTGTATTACCACGGAGCCATTCCTATAGACCATCTTTACTTTTTAGCTAGGCTCTTTCTCCGGAAAAAAAGACTTTGCTTGTCCGTAGCTGACAATTTTGTCTTTCGTTTACCAGGTAAGAACATGACCTGCTGTATTTGAGCATTCTGAATTCATTCTGCCTATCTGCCTATTGCTGATTTCGGTGAAATTAAAAACTTACAATCTGAAGAGAATTTTTTAAGCAAAAAGATGGAGGACAGGCTGGTAAATGCCTTAATATAGGCGTGTCATGTATATTAAAATGATGATAATATGGAGCAAGCTATTTAAAAGTACATTCTTCCAAAAAAAGGTCTAAACAAGGAAAACAAAGCATAAACTCAAGCAAATTAATGTAAAGCTGTATTATGGCATGTAGCTAGACGTATCATGTCTAGAAAGACATGAAAGGCAAGAAAATCAAGAGATTCTGGTTTACAGCTGGAATCCCAAAACAAAATAGAGCTTAGCAGAATTTTGAATACTTTTGAATACTTTCACTGTAGTGAAAAGGATGACAAATTATGGAAATCAGACTTCTCTGATAATTAAATTAGTAGAAATCATGGCTAAAAGTAAAATACTTAGTAAAAAAAAAAAAAAGGTTTGTCCGTTCACCTCCCCCTCTGCTACCACACTTAACCTGCTTTTTGCAGAGGAAAGTTACAATTTACAAATCGGTTCTTTGAAGAGTGCTCTTGAGACAGGCTGTACCTAAGTCTCCAGAAGACTTTTGACCAGGTCCTTCCCAAAAGTCTTTTGAAGTAATTATGCTGTCACAGGAGAAGTCTTGTGAATCTATTACTAGTTAAAAGATAGGAAAAACGGGGTAGAAATAAATTGTTCCTTTTCACAAAGAAGCAGGATTCACAAAGTGTACCTATGGAGATCTGTGTTAGCACATGTATTGTTGAACATAATCAAAAACTGGATCAATAGTGAGATGATAAAGCCGTATGCTTTTTATAGGCCTTACTTATTTTTAAAGCTAAAGCTATTGTCCACACAGACAATACAGTTATTTAACAGTACTGAACCACAATCTGATAAAATGGCAAATGAAGCTATTAAATATGATGCAATGCGTAAGGGAATGAAAACAAGTGTAATTATAATAAATATACATAATAAATATACTATAAGAAATATGCAAGTAGTCTTTAAATTCTCTAGAGAATTTTAGGAGTATGTCAGCTCAACTCCTAGTAATTGCCAAAGGCAAATAGAATTTTAGAAATATAAGGAAGAGAAAAAACAGAAAATACTGTTATGCTTTATGCTACTCTAAATGCATATGGCCCACACCTTTGGTCCAAAAAAGCTGCAAAATAGAAAAGATGCCCCCCCCCCCCCCCAAAAGGGCAACAAGGATGATCAGTGGCATGGAATGACTTCCCTTGAGGAGACTAAGTAGGACAGAATTCTTGCACGGTTGAAGGGTATAAAATTGAAGGAAGAGGTTAATAAGAAGTGTTAACTCTCCTTTATAGTAATTCTTGTGATGGATCATAATTCTTAACAGGCAAAATTTTAAAGCAAAGGAAATACCTTTTCACTTAGTAATGCTATGGCTTTCATAGCTACAGGATAAAAAAATAGAGGTGAGTTCACAAAGGGATTAGGCAAAGTTGAAGTCTTATCTTTGATAGAAAAAATTATCAAATAAAATGCACTGAATAACATCAGATGCAATTACAAGATTCAGCTTTTTATTTTTTTTTACACTGTGTTCCAGAGTTGCTGACTCTTGTAAAAATGCAGTGCTAAACATCCCTTTTGACACTGTATAGTTGTTTTATGGTTATTATTATTAATAGCTGCTTTTCAAACCATGCAGTTGAATACAGTGAATTTGAAGATTAGGGAAAACGTTGTTTTCTGATGCTCTCTGAGAGCTGGAATTTCTAGTTTTAAAATGTGAATATAATATAATGAAGTAGTGTGTCTGTGCTTTTAAAACTGTCTTTTGGAGAAACCACAGCTACTGAAAGAAGTGAAGGAGATTCATCCAGCTGTTCAGCCAGCACTGAAACTGCCCTGTTAATTCTGCTGCCCTTGCATCTTCAGAGTCACAGAACTGCCAAGCTTGACGATCTCAAGTAGTTTGCAATTCAACTGTGTAGAACTTGGCATAAAACATTAAACATTACATTTTAAGAGCACTAAAAATCCACGCTTTACAGGCATTTTGTTTTTGTAATAATATTGTACGTTTTGGTTGTTTTCTATTAAAAATTATTTAAAAGAAAGGAAGGAGGAGTAGAGGCTAATTGTCAGATTTCTAGCTATGAGGCACTAGTTTCTATAGTGTGGCTGGTGTTTTGATATTTATGGCAAATAAATTGCATACAAAAAAAACCCAAAAGACTATACATTTGCATTGACTTAGGGAGATGCTCTTACTAAGTTCATCTTGATAGTGCTTGGGCAAAAATATTGTTCCATATTCACCACTTTGCTATTATTTGCTCTGTTTGTGTTTTATTTGCTGTGTGTTTTATTGACTTGATAGATGTTTGCCTTACTTCAATTATGCAGCCATTAGATTTTCATTAAGCGTTAATCTTGTTACATGGAAGCACTGTTATGATTTAGTGTTACAGTAATGTGTATTTGCTATTTATTTATTACAGGAATTAAATTATTATTGGCAGTGTGTGGCATTATGCCAGGCACAAGGGAGGAGTGTCTCAGTGCCCTGAAGAAGGGACATCTGGTGTCCATCTCACCTGGTGGGGTTAGAGAAGCGCTGTTCAGTGATGAAAGTTATCAGCTCATGTGGGGAAATCGAAAAGGTTTTGCTCAGGTGGCTATCGATGCAAAAGTGGTGAGTAATAAATACATGTTACCATCCAGGTTGATGCTTATTGCATGCATGTTTCAGTATAGAATGCAGTTTATGACAGTTTACTGGGAAAACTTTCAGACAGAAGAAAAGGGTTTGGGAGTAAAGATTTCAATTCCTCTTCTCCTGCCTTCCCCAAGCCTAGCAACGTACAGGCAGCAAAGGTTTTATGGAAGTGTGTAGCTTTTGTCTTGGCCACTGCAGAACATCCGTCTCCAAAGCTCCATCTTGGATGAGTCTCTGCCTGATGCCTTCTATCTTCATGCAGGCATTTACTTTCTTGTCTTGACCACCTTTCACAAATTTATGCCTTGGTCCTTCTTCTCAATATTGCTGTAACATTTGATTCTTTTCTATTTTCTCATCCTACTAGACTATGAAACTATATTCCTCTTACTTTTTTCCTTCTACACCTCCAGTCATTTTCTTACGGATTTTTAATGCATTATCCTTATTTATCTTTCTTCTCCCTATGTTCTGTGCCAGACCAGGATTTTGTTCTTACCTTTGCTCTCCATGTTCATTTCACTCCCCTTTACCTTCCTTTTCTCAAAGGGGAGGGCTGTTAGTCCCAAATTTAATGTACTATGAGGTCTTGTACACCACTGCTTATAGGAAAATACGGGAGTTTGAACAGAATAAACCCAGGCAAATTTGATGTGCATTTTGAAGTCCCTTATTATTTTTTCTTTTCTGTATTAATACATAATAACATACTTGAATGCTTTTTATGCAACTTGAATGATTTTTCATAATTCCATTTTCCTGTTTGCCTTTCAAGCTACCTTGCAGTGATTTATGTTACCCTGCCTGCTAAAGCAGGCACTGTGTAGGACTGTCAGTCTGGAGAGCCCAGCAGGGATTGTCTCCTTTGGCACCTGCCAGCCTGGGCGCTCTCTTACAGGGTGTTACAGGATGTCCTACTCTGTGTTCCTTCTGTTTCTGAATACACTCTTGCAGGTGTCTGTTTTCTTACAATCAGGAGGTGTGCTGATGGTGAGCATTACTATAACAAGCTTGCAGGCACCACTGAATTTTGGACACTTTCTATATTCCTCTGGAAGTCTGTGATTGGAAATATATTAGATAGAAAATGATGCTTAAAGAAAAAAAAAAAAAGTGCTGTTTAACTGTAGGAACCGAATTTCACCCGTAAGAGGACAGCATTAACCATATGCACTGTTTCTTACTAAAGTTAGTCCCATAGTAGTAACTGGATTCCATGTGTTCCCAAACTCGAGAGTGATTTCTCCTGTATGTTTTTGCTGCATCCTTTTCAGTTCTGGTCAAAATAGTCTCACTGGGTGCCTGAAGACTGGGAATAGAATCATCTGAATTCAACAGAGCTCAGTTTGTAATGAAGCAACTAACATATGTTTTGCTAATTCTCATAGAGGCAAGAGACTAGCAGAGCCTTCTTTTGAATTTATCCAGCCTACAGTGTAGTCACCATGCCATGAACCAAACGCACTTTACAGCATTCTCTCGTTTTAGTTCCGATAATGAAATGAATTTCTTCTTCATTTTCTTTAGCTGTCTCAGGACTGCCCTCCAGAAGGAGAGTAGTCTAAGGACACAGAGTGGCCCTTCTTTATCCAAAGGACTTTTTGTTTGTTTTTTCCCAATGGGATTATTATCTAAACATTATTACTTGGTAAGATCTTATTTTGAGGAACAGATGTGATAAACCAAAACTGAATGCCTTCCTGCTTTTTGTTGTGGTAAGGCATCATGAACTGAATGACTTCAGAACACAGGATTTTACATTTAGGCAGAAATGTTGCAAAATTTCACTTTATGGTTCAGTCAGACATACTATAATAAATCCATAGTATCCAAATTATTTTCCTTAGAATCCCAGTCAATCCTTATAATACGCCTTTGCAGTGAAAAATGGAAACCACTGTCAGTGTTGGTCATTTGCCTTGTGAATGCTGACTTTAAAACAACAGTGTTTGTGGGAGCTCAGAGATGTCTTCTGACTTCTATTCTTAGCTTATATGTGATAAAGACACTTGACTGACTTTACTCAACAGGCTGTTAAAGTAGCTCATTTTCCTTTCAAGCTTTTACTATAATATCAGTAGCATACATATATTCACTGTTATTCACTATATTCAATACACTTAGGAAAGAACGGGAAAAGAAGTGAGGCTTAATCAACATATTAGTCTCTGTCTGAAAAGCCAGCAAGAGGCTCTAAAATAATCTTAGGGTAAAAAATATCTTGAGGGAAAAAAAGGCAAAATTCATTCTTAACAAATCTCCAAAATTTGAATAGTGCATTTAGATTTTTTTTGTAATTACTGCATGGAGAACATCTAATTCCTATTGTTCAAAATGATTAATTATCATTCAGTTTATTTTACTCAATTCTTTTTTTACATTTGGGAAATGAATTAGAATTGGAAACATACCACTTTCATCGGTGCAGTCTCTAGGTAGGAGATCTCAAGCTCAATATGGGCTTTCAAAGTGGGAAGACTGAAAACTGAGCAAATTGCTGATAAAGGCATTTATTTCGGGGGGTGGGAGCAGGGGTGGGAGGAGAAAAAAGAAAAAAAAAGTTTATTGATTTCTAGGTAGAACTGATACTTGAGTTTCTGTAGAGGTGCCTAAGATGTGGAGAAAAACCAACAAACTACTGGTGTCAAATGTGGCAATGTCTCCCTTTCCAGTCAATCCTAAGAAAAATGTTTAACGTGGGTATTTGCCCCAGACGGAAATGTGAAATTTGGAATGCTAGTAAACTATCAGAATTCTGTAACTTCCAGAGCAGACTGTAAGATCAGTTCAAAGTAAAATAAACTTCCACTGCAGGCAACATACTAAGCCCTCAGCACTTCAGCGATAAGAAATTTCTGCTTGTCATCTGACCAACCAATTCTTACCTTCTACATTCGAGGAATTCTCATCTGCTATATCTGGCACTATAACACAATTTCAGACACAGTGTAAGCTTTTGACTTTTTTGTTTTTCTTGATCCTATAGCCCATCATTCCAATGTATACTCAAAATGTCCGTGAAGCATATAGGATGTTTAAAGAAACAAGTAAGAACTTTAAAATATATTTTAAGTTTTTGAATCTTTTCTTCACTTTTCTTCCAAAGATTTTTCTTTTCAGACTTTTGCTTATCCTGGATTCTTTAACATGCCTGTTGTGGGTCAGAGGTATCTTAAATTAGCAAGTGTGTAACTGGGGTGTGCTCTGTGATTTTGTTCTTTACCGCAGTCTCCTTTTTGTAATCTAGTGATTCTATCATCCCTTGTTTTGGTGGACAGTTACCTAAATCTCACAATTTGTTCTTGACTGTCAAATGAAAGCAGCATTTTTAAGGATTCTTTTGAAATCTTTCAGCCTCAAGTTTAGATTGGGTTTCTTGTCACTGTGATCTCACTTTTGTAGGATTTTTAAGACAGTTATATGAAAGTACTCGACTGCCATTTACTCCACCATATGGAGGAATTCCTGTAAAGTTTCGCACCTATATTGGGGAGCCAATCCCTTATGATCCAAATATAACCGCAGAGGAACTAGTTGAGAAGGTAAGTTAGCTATCCCTGCAATGCTGAACTGCACACTTTTTCCTCTATTGTACGTGCACTTGAAACTCACTTTTTTTTTTGTATGATTGATTAGATACAAATACACTTTTACGAGCTTGTTCCTATAATGGACAGTTGAGCATCCTGATTATATAATGTGCAGATATCTACCAGGATGTACTGATGCACTAACAGCTGCTTGGGATGCCGCTATCCTTTCAGAATGTGTGATCATTGTGATCTTGGAACACTAACTTTGCTTTCTCCCTCTTTGATAACTTTGATAACCAAAATGATATAAATTACGTTTAAGTTCAGTTTGAAGTACATAGGAAAATAAACTTCATATATAACACATATCTTCCCTAAAGAACATGGGGCACTAGAAACATAGATAAATTCCAAAAGAGCTTCAGTCTCACTGTCAAAAGGAAAAAATAAATTAAAAAAATCACTTCCTAAATGTAAAAATATTGCAAGTGCCTACAGCTTGATGAAATTAATTGTGGCTAGGTGCATAAAAACTTTTATAGATCTATGGCTTAGGCATTTTTCAAAATACTAATCTATGCTGGAAATTCCCTTAAGTTTTTTCATAGAAGATGAAAGATAGCTTTATTCAGAAAATTGTATTGTGGTCTAGGAATAGATAGATCAGAATATGGGTTAGGAATCATTGATCTAAAAATCAGGCATAAAAGGATACAAGAAGCTTTGTTTTGTTTCAAAGGATCTGCTGCAGATTGTCCTGGGCTTCAGGCAGTGAAGCCAGGACAGGTTTTGCCAGTTACAGAAGAACTGTCCCTGCAAGCTGTGGCATTTGGCCTTACCAGCTGCAGGAGGTTGCATGCAAGATTAATACTAAAAAATCAGTCCTTATGGTTACCCAAATTCTATGATTTGTGTTTTGTATACTTGATAAACTGAAATTTAAAATTGCCACTGAATTATCTTGCTTTATTAAGTCAGGAGTTTGGCGATCTACTTCAGTGGAAATAGATGTGTCTGCATCCAGTATTAGTTAAAAAATAAAAAACTTAAATGAGGTTTGAGATGAACTGTAGACTTGCTGACCTCCATCTGATCCTGCCTTGGAAAGGAGTCAAGAAGTTAATCTATCAGGAAAAGTTTAGCTACTTTTTGGCTTATGTTCCCACTGATATTTTGCCTCTGCTTTGGGACAGATGTCTGTAGTATTTAGCTATCCTTTTATTTTTGGAATTTAAATATATTAGGAAAAACTAAAAGACCCTATTTCTATCACTAGTGGAGATGCAGAATATTTTATATATTTTCTTCACAAACTTGCATCTGACTTGCATGCAGACTAAAAAGTAATGGAATATAGTTGAGTTCTCTTATTATGTACATGTTGAATATGATAAAATTATAGAAGAACTGTGATATAATTGTAAAATTCATGTTGGGAGGAACATCTAGAGGTCCCATGGTCCAACCTCCTGGACACAGTAGGCTCAGATAAGACTGGACAAAGTTTATTGAGCTTTATCCATTGCTCTTGAAAACCTCCAGAGTGTAAATATATCAAAGGCTAATTTGACTTAGTTAGTTCCTGGGCCCAAGTCTTAATATGACCCTTACCAAACTGCACCCAATGTTCTTTTTCCTTTTTAAAGGATAATGCCATTAGGATAGATAGTTAATATAATTGACATCGTTTTTTTTCTTAAAGTAGATCTTAAATATGCATTTCCCAGGGCCTCTGCAAACTCTGGCAAGGAGTCAGTGATTATGCTGTTTCTTGCATAAGCAAATATGTAAAGGGCAACAACGTTCTCTTCTCTTTCAGACAAAGACTGCAGTCCAGGCTCTAATAGACAAGCACCAAAGAATCCCAGGCAGCATATGGAAGGCCTTATTGGACCGATTTGGTACAAAGAAGAAGAGTGATTAGAGTGCTCATGTTTGTTTAATTGTTGTACGGCAGGGATGGCTAAGAATTGTTTTTTAACCAGTTTCACTTACAAGTTTCTGCAGATTCATCAGAGGAAAACCATTGATGTCTTACAGGCTCCCCTGCATATGCCTCTTTGAAGACATTATTAAGTCAAAAAGAGTGGGCCCTTAAACAAGAGAACTTCCATGTAATAATAGTGCAAGTGCCCAACTTGCCAGAAGAAAATCTTGTAGCTGGTATTTAGCCTGTACCTACAACAAATATGTACATAGAGCTGAGGGCCTCAAAAATAGCGTTCTGTGGTTTTAAATTTTGAGCTGCTCCCAGTCTAGTTACTGAAAAGAATCTCAAATTGGGTGCTGTCCCACCAGAGTTCAGTGGAGCAGGCACCTCTCTAGGCACCTTCCCAGTCAGACTTCACACAAGAAGGTGTGAGAAGGGCAACTGTCTCACTTTGGCTATTCACTATTGCTTAGATCTTTTTTTGTTTGTTTTTTGCTGGAGATATATATACAGATGGAAATAATTCCACATTAAACCTATACAGATTCCTTGTCTTAACGGTTCAGTATCCTGGAAAGTAAATTCTACATCCAAGACTTGGCTCTGACAGGAAAGTCTCCTATGCAGATATTTTATCCCTTTTGTACAGAGAAGAGAGGGATCCCACTCTCATACTATGAGGAGATGGAACAAATAAGTCACAGAGTGACAGAAAAATCTGATTCAGGTTCTAACTAACATTTGAGTTAAGAATTATAATTTTACATTCTCAGAGAAAATAAAAAGGCTTTAGTTAAAGGTAGCATTAAGCAAATACATGTTGAATATTTTCATTTCTTGGCTGGTACATCCCTGACTGGTACGGCACCACATGATACTGATTTAGACCTGTCCCCAGTCTGAGAATCCTGAAGTTAGTCTATTTGCTGTAGTTACCCTCCCAGGGAGCTGGCCGGGGGAGCTTCCTTATGTACTCTAAGCCTGAGGTTTATAATCTCTGGTGGTTTGCCTAAAAATGCAGCACCCCATGTGGATTGAGCCTAAATGCCTTTTGGAAAGGAGGACCCATTGATTGGAATACCGAAACTTGCTACAAGGCAGACTGTATTCCTTACAAACTATATGATGTTATTGGTGGGAATGGGAGACTTTTGTATAATTAAAAACAACCAACACTGCTAATCACAAAACCAAATAAAGGTAATTGTTGTGCCTTATTTGTTTTTCTTCTTGTATTTTAACATCTGCCTTCTTTACTGACAACCCTAAAATTGATGTAGCATCAAAGATGATATGGCTCATTGTCACTGGAAAACCAACTCTGCTCTTTGGATCAAAGTGCTCTTCCCTCCTGTTCCGCTGCTGCGTCTCCCCAGACACTTCTCATATATCTGAAGAAGGAAGCAAGCTGGGCAGGAAAGAAAAAAATAAGAAATCTTGTCCTGAAACAACTCAAATGCATCCTCAGACTTGGGAATGTTACCGGAATACTTTAACTAGGTGTAGTGAAAACTGTATACAGGCAGAAAGACTTTTTTTCCCAACAGAGACTTAACACGCATGGGAAATGACAGACTAATGTAAATGAAGATGCAGACTACTGTGCCTGGACATGAATGGGAATTCAAACCATGCAGTCTTACGTAGTGCGCCCCAGCAACTAGAGCTAAAATTCACAGCTGGGGTTAACCTGGAAGGAACTAAAAGAAAGGACTGCAGATACTAAAATGGACACAGATGAAGAAGCAGCAGTGAAAATCTGAAAGTCTTCCTTGTTATCACAAAAATCCGGTGGAAGGAAGATTCCTATTTTTCAAGCACATTAGCATTATCATTTAGCAGACTGCAAGCACCCAACCTTGGACAGAGGACAGGTAAGGAGCAATGATTATCTTACCAAGCAGGGATCTAAGCCTAGATCTCCTTTATAACCAGGGTTAACAGTTGCTCAACACAGCTAAAGCTTTTGCTGGGCTGTATCATGTTACCGCAGCATCCCTAAATTGTCTGCAGTTTGCTTGAAATGCACTGGAGTTAAACTTAGTTTCTACCAGTTGTTCTCTCTCACTTCTGTCTTAAAAATATTTTCTGGTTCTTAAGGTAACAAACAAAAGCTCATTATTTAGAAATTCTAGTGGTTCTGAATGAACTATAAGACAGGTTTTATTCTAATATTTAAATTGGTTGTTTTTTGTAAATATTTTTCATAAATACTGCTCTCCTAAAAGAGTTTGTTTCCATACAAATAGAATTGTATTTTCACCTCCATCAAATTGCTCTCCTACAACATGTATTGTTTTGTCTCTTCATCAAAAAATAAAAAAGAAATGAAAAATAGGGAATGTGGAGGATAGTTTGCCTAATAAGTGATACATGGAAATCATAGAATCATAGAATGCTTAAGGTTGGAAGGGATGTCTAGAGGTCATCTAATCCAACCCCCCCGCACACGCAGGGTCACCTAAAGCACGTGGCACAGGACTGCGTCCAAGTGGGTTTTGAAGATCTCCAGAGAAGGAGACTCCACAACCTCTCTGGGCAGCCTGTTCCAGGGCTCTGTCACCCTCAGCCCCATGTTCCTTAACTTTTCATACGTGAGGTTTTCCTAACGCAAACTACAGAATTCTGTCTTGGGGGAGGACTATACTACTGGTAACACTGAAAAATAAGTTAATTTGACAACAACTGCAAATAAAATTACAAAATGCAGAACTGAATAGCTACAGTTCAGAAGTCAGATAATGTAAACACAAATGATAGCCAGTCAAGAAAGCATAACAGACAAAGATATGAAAGAATTTGCAGGCAATTTGTCATGGGCTGATCTTAAGTTAAAGCTGATGACACCGTTTGTAATGGCACAATTGTGAAAATTGTTAAATTTCAGCTCAGCTGGTATGGCAGCTAGAGGAAACTGTGTCTGGAACTAGCTTGGTGTAGCAGAGAAGCCTTTTTCAATATATATTAGGTTGATTTATTTTTAGCATACTAAGCAGATCTAGGAATAATAACTGAGGCTGCAGGACAGTCAGAAATATGCTAACAAATGCTTCAAACTTCATGTCCAAACTGCAAACTTCCCCAATAAAATTATTCTAAAATTCGCAAATATAACAACCTTGCAAAATCTGGACATCAAATTACCTCATGTTACAGCTATTACAACTTCCTAGGTTTTCCTGGTCCCTGGCTGAGAAGATTTAAGTCAAAATATGGATGTTTCAATATATGGAATTAATTAAAGGACAAGTATTTGCGTACTATGCAACATATGTCAAAGAAAAAAGGAAAAAAAAGACAAAAAAAGGGACCAAATGCTATAAAAATCCCAGATACTAGCCGTTCAGTTTATTTTGAAGAACAGGATTGATGTATCACATTGACTTCTTGTTGCCCAAATCAAGTTAAATAAAAAAAAATATAGTTTGAATTACCAAACTGTGTAATCATACAGTTCCCTCTACATACAGTCTACCTGTAACCCATATTTGAACATCATCATCTCTAATATGTCACTGAAAAGAGAGATTATGTAGATTTAAAAGTGTATATGCAAATACATTTGCAAGAGCACATACATTTTTCGATTTAAATGTATTAAATTTTAAAATGTATTAATTTATTAACTTCATAAAAATGTTAAAAAGTATGTTCCAGTCTGACGATAAATACAGTTGGAGTACAGTCAGCTTTATAAATCAGTCTTCCTCCACAAATTCTGTCTAGAATACATTTGGGCCCGAGAGGCAGGAAAATTTTATTGCCACTTATTTTTTCTACTGTATCTGCTGGTTCTATGGTGTAATGCAAAGCCAAAGGCATGTATTTCCGTGCTACAGCATCTGCAATTGAACTGCAAAAGATGAGATTTTAGTAAAGACTGGCAGATTAGCAAATTGGGACCCAGCAATACAGAACAACTTATATAGGAATAATGTAAAAGGTCACACTAGTGGAGAAACAGCAATATTTGTTAAAGAAATGTAAGTAATTTAACTGCGTGAACTTAGAGAGTCTATATAGATTTTTTTTGTTGTTTATAGAAAATGCACCATACTGGCATCACCCAGTCAGGATGGTGTTAATAACTATGACAAATTGTAGAGCTACAAGCGTAGAAAGAGTAATGACAGACTCGCTTATTCTCTGTAAGCCTGATAAAAACCACAACAGGCAGTATATCAAGGCTGTATTTTTAAATATCATAGAACAAATGCTTTTAGGATAGTTTGGAACAGCAGCTCTGGATTTACTGTGGAGAAAGGCCCAGATTCCCATTCGCAATGAATGTTACTATTGAAGATGACCACATTTCTCTCTGAGTCATCATCTTTATATGACGAAGAACCGACAAAACCCACCATGGTAACACCTGCGGGGCCGGAGGAGGTGGTAGCAAGTAAGTGCTGCAATGAAACCTACGGGCTCTTCAGAAGGGAGGACAAGGCAGAAAAGGAGGTGGCGTAGCCGTGTATGTTAGGGGGTGCTTCGATTGCATGGAGGTCCAGGTGAGTGATGGAAAAGCCGAGTGTTTATGGGTCAGGATCAGGGAAAGGCCAAAAAGGCTGATATCCTGGTGGGAGTCTGCTATACCCAGGATGAATAGACGGATGAGGCATTCTACAGGCAGCTGGCAGAAGTCTCATGATCGGCAGCCCTTGTTCTCGTGGGGGACTCCAACCTACCAGATGTTTGTTGGGAATACAGTACAGCAGGGAGGAAACAATCTAGGAGGCTCTTGAAGCACGTGGAAGGTAGCTTCCTATCGTCCTAAGCTGGTTAAGTGAGTTTAAGGGGAGCAGCCCCACTGGACCTGCTCTTTGCTAACAGAGAAGACTGGTGGGAGATATGGTTGGAGGCCATGTTGGGCATAGTGACCACAAAATGATATGTGTTCAATTCTTGGTGAAGTCAGGAGGGGTGTCAGCAAAACCACTATGTTGAACTTCCTGAGGGCAGACTTTGGACTGTTTAGGACATTGGTTGGGAGAGTCCCTTGGCACAAGGTCCTTAAGAGCAAAGGGGTTCAGGAAGACCGGACATTTCTCAAGGAGGAAATGCCCAAAGTGCAGGAGCAGTGTCTCTGTGTGCCAAAATATGAGCTGCAGGGAAAGAAGGCTGGCTTGGCTGAATAGGGACCTATTGCTGAAGCTCTGGGAAAAAAAAAAGGGAGTTTACCACCTTTGGAAGAAAGGGCAGGTAACTTGGCAAGTGTACAAGGAAGATGCTAGGGTATGCAGGGAGGAAATCAGTAAGGTGAAAGCTCGGATGGAATTCAATCTGGCCACTGCTGTAAAAGACAACAAAAAATGCTTCCACAAATACATTAACAAGAAGAGGAGGGGCAAGGAGAATCTCCATCTTTATTGGATGCAACAGGGAATATTGTCACCAAGGATGAGGACAAATCTGAGGTACTTAACGCTTTCTTTACCTCAGTATTTAACACTCAGATCAGTTATCCTCAAGGTCCTCAGGGATGGAATCATAGAATCATTATGGTTGGAAGACCTTCAAGACCAAGTCCAACTGTAAGTCCTTCAACATCATGCCTGCTAAGCCATGTCCCTAAGTGCCTTATCTACATGTTTGCTGAACACTGCCAGAGACGGTGACTCCATCTCTGGAAGGCATCTATAGGAAGACACCTATAGAGTGCACCATAAACCCCCCAAAATCTAGGAGGAAACGGTCACTGACCTGTTATTCCACTTGGACACCTACAAGTCTATGGGGCCACATGGGATCCACCCAAGGGCTCTGAGGGAGCTGGCAGAAATGCTCACCAAGCCACTCTCCATCATCTACCAGTGCTCCTGATCAACAGGGGAGGTCTTAGACGACTGG
This sequence comes from Tinamus guttatus, assembly GCF_059628265.1. NCBI lineage: Eukaryota > Metazoa > Chordata > Aves > Tinamiformes > Tinamidae > Tinamus > Tinamus guttatus. Next base: position 1,928,713 of record NW_028288590.1, on the reverse strand, counting down.
AGACTGGCCAATGTGATGCCCATCTACAAGGAGGGGTGCATGGATGATCTGGAGAACTACAGGCCCGTCAGCCTGACCTCAGTATCAAGGAAAGTTATGGAGCAGATCATCTTGAAGGCGATCACACAGTGTGTGTGCAACAACCAAGGGATCAGGCACAATCAATATGGGTTCATGAAAGGCAGGTCCTGTCTCACCAACCCGATTTCCTTCTATGACCAGGTGACCTGCCTAGTGGATGAGGGAAAGGCTGTGGACATGGTGTACTTAGACTTCTGTAAGGTTTTCAACACAGTCTCCTGCTGTCTCCTCCTGGAGAAGCTGGCAGCTCATGGCTTACACTGGTGGACTCTTTGCTGGGTGAAAAACTGACTGGATGGCCAGGCCCAGAGAGTGATAGTGATTGGAGTTAAATCTGACTGATGACCAGTCACGAGTGGTGTGCCCCAGGGGTCAGTGTTGGTCCTCTTTAATATCCTTACTTACGATCTGGATGAAGGCATTGAGTGCATCCTCTGCAAATTTGCAGGTGGCACAAAACTGGGAGGAAGAGTAGATCTGCCTGAGGGTAGGAAGACTCTGCAGAGGGATCTGGGCAGGCTGGATTGACAGGTGGAGACCAGCTGCATGAAGTTCAAAAAAGCCAAGTGCCAGGTCCTGCACTTCGGTCACAACAACCCCATGCAGCGCTACAGGCGTGGGGCAGAGTGGCTGGAGAGCTGCACGGCAGAAAAGGATCTGGGGGTGCTGGTTGACAGCCAGCTCAACGTGAGCCAGCAGTGTGCCAGGGTGGCCAAGAAGGACAAGGGCAGCCTGACTTGTATCAGGAACAGTGTAGCCAGCAGGCCAGGGAAGTGATTGTCTCCCTGTAGTAGGCGCTGCTGAGGCTGCACCTCAAATACTGTGTTCAGTTTTGGGCCCCTCACTACAAGAAGGACATTGAGGTGCTGCAGTGTTTCCAAAGGAGGGCAACAAAGCTGGTGAAGGAGCTGGAGCACAGTCCTTATGAGGAGCAGTGAGGGAGCTGGGACTATTTAGTGTGGAGAAGAGGAGGCTCAGGGGAGATCTTAGCACTCTCTACAACTACCTGAAAGGAGGCAGTAGTGAGGCATGGGTTGATCTCTTCTTCAGAATAACTACAGATAGGACAAGAGCAAATGGCCTCAAGATGCGTCAGGGGAGGTTCAGGCTAGACATTAGGAAGAATTTCTAC